>NC_143550.1:146405000-147655000 GCF_054136105.1 Typopeltis vanoorti
ATGGTAAGTATCTTACCGCGGTATGACAGCGAAGTGTTTAGAAGGAGGGCCATAATTGCCAATGACTTTATGCGTGGGTTATGCATGGAGAGTGGTGTGGAATTTGTGGATGTGTGGAATGAGTTCGATGGGCGAAAGGACTTATATAAGATGGATGGGTTACATTTGAATGGAGTTGGTGTACGGAGACTTGAAAGAGTGTTGATGATGATGTGGAAGTGGATGTACAGACTCAGGGAAACTAGATTTATTAAGAGGGGGGGGGGAGTAGATATGCAGACTTTAGGGGGGGCAGTTAAGTGTATGAATGAGTATATTATGCCCTGGCGAGTACGACAGACAACAAATCAGAATGGGATAATTAGTATAAGGAATCAAAGTAGGGATGGGACAAATGGGCTTCTGCGATTCATGTACACTAATGCCAGGAGTATTAGGAACAAGAAGGAAGAGTTTTTGGCCATGGTTGGCACTTCCAGGCCAAAGGTTGTCGGTATTAGTGAAACATGGCTGACAGAAGATGATAAAGCTAGTGGGATTGAATGCGATGGGTATAGCGTGTTCAGGAGTGACAGGGTGAATAAAAAGGGGGGAGGAGTGTTATTGATGATAGCTGATGAGCTTCAGCCAAGGAGTATAGAAGTTGTACTGCAGGATGGGGAAAAAAGCACATTTGAGGCTGTTTGGTGTGAGATACAATCTAGCAGAACAAAATATACAATTGGGTGCTGCTATAGACCGGGTGATGGAGTGGATGGTGGGAATAGTATGCATAAGCAAATAGAAGAAATGAATGGAAGGAGGGTAATTATTATGGGTGATTTCAATTATGGTAACATTGACTGGAAAGAGGAGGGCACATGGGAGGAAGGAATTGGATTTTATGCAGTTATTAAGAGACAACTATCTACGGCAACATGTATTGGAAAATACCAGGGGGCAGAGAGTGCTGGACCTAGTAATTGCAACTGAGAATGTAGCTGTAACGAACATGACCATGTTGCCACCAACTGGTGAGAGTGACCATAAGGTCATGACTTGGGAGGTGGCTAAAGGAGTCGAATTTACAATTAAGACAGGGTATATGTGGAATTACCGGGCTGGTAAGTATGACAAGCTTAGGTGTGTGCTTGGCTCAATGCCATGGCATGTAAAACTGCAAGGGCTGGATGTTGATGGTGCATGGGAGGTGGTTAAGAACTGTTTGCAGGAGGCAATGGTTGACTGTATACCAAGAGTCCGAATAATAAATCAGGTAGGGGTTAAATGGATGAATAACACTATTAAGCTTGAGCTGCAAAAAAAGAAACAATTGTGGAGGGAATTTAAGGAGAAGGGTGACCATCAGGTGCATGAACAGTATAAAGCTCAGGCCAGGATGGTAACAAGGGTGGTAAGAAAAGCAAAAGCAGATTACGAAAGGAAATTGGCCATGCAGGCTAAAGAGAATCCCAAACAGTTTTTTCAATATGTTGCAAGTAAAAGGAAAAATGCTCATGGTAGAATGATCTTAAAAAATGCTGAGGGTAGGGAGGTAACTGAATCAGTCGATGTTGTGGAATTACTGAGCGAGCACTTTGCAAGAGTATATCATCCAGGTGGTGGCTTTGCGGAAATGGAGGAACCAACAGCTTATACTGGAATTGTGATGAATGAGGTAGAGGTAACTAGTCTATTACAGAACCTCAATGTCAATACATCTGTGGGATTGGATGGTATACCAGCTCGTGTCGTACGTGAAGCGGCCAAAGAATTGTCAGTGCCCTTGACCATTATGTTTAATTTGAGCTTCAGGACCGGGTCAGTCCCAAGGGGGTGGAAAGAGGGGAAAATAGTTCCACTGCACAAAGGTGGTTCCAAGGCTGCTGTTGAAAATTACCGGCCAATCAGCATAACAGGAATCATTATCAAGGTCTTAGAGAAAATAGTCAAGAGGAAAATACAAGATTGAATAGAAGAAAATGGGATACTGTATCGGGGACAGCATGGTTTTGTGAAGGGTAGGTCATGCCTCAGTAACTTGCTCACGTATTATAACACAGTGACGGCTGAACTGGATAAGGGTAATGGGTTTACAGTGATTCTGCTGGACCTTGCTAAGGCCTTTGACAGGATACCACATGGAATTTAATCAGTAAATTGCAGCATATGGGAATGGACATAGGGTTGGTGAGATGGATAGGAGGGTGGTTGACGGAGAGATATCAGAGAGTGGTTTACTCAGGAGTAGAGTCCACAAGACGGCCTGTGACTAGTGGTGTACCACAAGGATCTGTTCTTGGACCACTGCTGTTTAATTTGTTCATAAATGATATAGGAAAGGATCTGAGAGGAACAGTTCATTTGTTTGCGGATGATGCGAAGTTGGGTAGGGCAATAGTGAATGCAGATGACGTCAAAATTTTGCAGGATGATTTGGATAGATTGGAGGTCTGGGCTAGGGAGAATGGATGTCAATTTAATGTGGCAAAATGTAAGGTTATGCATTTTGGGGTGAAAAGATGGGAGGCAGTTTACTGCATTGGTGGAACCGTGCTCCAGGAAATTGATGAGGCACGAGATTTAGGAGTGTTGGTGGATAAGGAATTGAAATTTAGGGGACACATTGCAAAAGTGGCCAAATCAGCTCATCAAATCACTTGGTTGCTGAAGAATACGTTGACAAGCAGGTTATTGTTCCTCTGTATCGAGCCTTGATAAGACCTCATCTCGGCTACTGTGCTCAGATTTGGTCACCTAGGTTTCTTCTTGATGGGGAGGAGGTGGAGAGGATCCAGAGGCGAGTGACCAAGATGATAGCAGGTCTGTGGAATGAACCGTATGAAAACAGGTTGAGGATTTGTGGGTTGCAAAAATTGGTTGATAGGCGGAGGAGGGGAGATATGATTGAGACATTCAAATTACTGAATGGTTTCTATAAAATTAATTCAGAAGATATTTTTGAGAACAGGGCTGGTTGTGGGAGGACTAGGGAACATCCATGGAAACTGGGCAAAAGTGTGGTTAGTAAAGGTGTTAGAGCTGGGTTCTTTACTTTTAGAGTAGTGAATGAGTGGAATGCGCTCCCTGAGTCTGTGGTGGATGCTGTGACAGTGAATGAGTTTAAGGCGAGGTATGATAGATACTGTATGAATGTCGAATAATTGTGATGAAAATGATTTGGGGCCTCCCTCGATGAGTCTAATGACTCCCTGGAGTTGCCCGTAATAATAATAATAATAATAATTACAATGTGAATCTCACACACACATGCAATTGTTAGCCTATTTCAGATATTCTGTGTTACAGTTACTGTTAATTTGCTTGCCTAACTCAGACAGTGCAATATCAGGCTTGATTTTTATTTCACTTTCCTGAGGAAGTGTACTATAATGCACATGAAACCAGTCGAGATTAAAGTGTCATAAACTAATCAGTCAACAAATAGTCTTCAAATGAATTATATCTATCTATCCCAATGGCTTTTACAGGCCTTTAAGGCCCACAACCTTCCAAGCATGCTTGGATTTCGTAACCGAAATACGAGGATAGAATGGTCACTCCTATGCCTCAAGGTATTCTTGGCTGTATCCCTGTGTGTTCAAGGGGCCGGTTTGCCTGCTTGCGGGATGAAAAACACCAGATAAACTGGCGGAAAAAACCCTACTGCCCGCGCCCAAGACCGGCTAACTTGGCTATGGCTGAGGAAGATCCTTCAGCTCCTCACGTCTCCGACGGGAATCGAACCTAGGACACTCCTTCCCCAGGCATATGGTTGCGAAGCGCAAAGCCACTAGACTAACCGCGCGGAAATGAATTATATATTGGACCTAAATGTTCAGTGATCTAACAGTTTTTGTATCAGGTACATTGTCTCCATATACACTTTGCCAATTGTTTAATTACATTGTAATGAACATTTCTACATACTACAGTAACTTATGCTCGCTACTGAGGAGTGATAATTTTCCTTCTAGTAATGCCACACTGCAATCAGCAATTTCAAGGTCTCAGAATAAACTCCTTGAGTTCCTCTTTCATATATACCAAATTACATTCATTGAGCTTTTTCCAGTTTTTTTCAGTGCTGGAATTGATATATGGGAAGTTGCAGTGGACACCATATATATATGTGTGTGTGTGTGTGTGTGTGTGTATGCCCACGTGGTTAGCCGAGTGACTATGCGCTCTGCAACCATATGCCTTTAAAAGGAGTGTCCTGCGTTCGATTCTCATCGCTGACATGAGGAGCTTAGGATCTTTCTCAGATATATCCAAGTTAGACTATCTTGAGCATGGACTGCAGGGTTTTTCTCCCCGGTTTATCTGGGGTGTTTCATCCTGTAAGCAGGCAAACCAGCTTTGAGACCTCAACACTTCTACAGACATAGGATACACCAGGAGGCATAAGGCTAACCACCTTATCCTTGAGTATGGTTGCGGGTAAATGAATAGAAAACCCTTGACACCGCAAGGTAAAAAGAGGGGAAAAGGAAGAAGAAGATATATATATATATATATATTTTTAAAAGAATTGAATGACATAAACCGAGAGTAAAGGAAAAAGGTTTAATGATATCACACAACTAGTTTCGGCTTTTTACAGCCTTCTTCAGGTGTTTTCATATAAGAAAAGAAAAAACATTAAATATTGAAGATGAAAACTGTGAACAGCACAGGAAAGTGACTATACATATTTAACGTGAAAACGTTGTATACGTATTCAAAGCTGTTCTTTCGTTGGCCAGACGGATAAGTTTATTGAATTGTGTATGGAGGAGCACAGGAAGGACATCACTTACAAGAGAACACGTGCCAGTGCTTTATCCAGCCATATCCTTTTTTCTGCCGATTCTGATGATCAAAACCATAGTCATACAATCCTTTGGGATAGATCTAACAACATTTTCTATTGCCATGAAGAATTGGAGAGAAAAATTGTTGAATCTAGAGAAATCATCCTCAACCCTGTACATTTAAATAATAATTTAAGCTACAACCTCCCAGACTGTCATTCTGCTGTGATCACATACTGTGCTCATGAGATGCTATACGCACGCACTTACCCAACAATGTGTCGAAAGAACAGCTTTGAATACGTATACAACGTTTTCACATTAAATATGTATAGTGACTTTCCTGTGCTGTTCACAGTTTTTATCTTCAATGTTTAATGTTTTTTCTTTTCTTATCTTATATGAAAACACCTGAAGAAGGCTGTAAAAAGCCAAAACTAGTCGTGTTATACTTAAACCTTTTTCCTTTACTCTCGGTTTATGTCATTCAATTCTTTTAAAAAATATGCTTAACAACCGAGTAAATCAACCTCAGCACATATGTATGTATGTATGTATGTATGTATGTATGTATGTATATATATATCTCCTTTTTCGCCGAAATCTTCTCACCAGCTAGAAAATCGAAAATGATGCTCATTTGCAATTTTCCTTACTGAATTCATGACTTTTTTTTTCTATTTGATATTATGTTTATATTTAAAGTTAATTTTGAATATTATTACTCATAAACTTGGCTACAAAGCTTTGATTGTAGATAATGTATTTGGATTGAATTTTGAAAGGGAAGATACTTGTAGTATGATTTGATTTGTTTATGATTTGTTTCAACATGTATTTCTTTTCCTCCCTGTTTTCTGTAGAAGATGGTGTTTGTACGGTGTTTGGAGATCCCCACTACCGAAGTTTCGATGGCAAAGTGTTTACCTTCCAGGGACCTTGCAGATATGTGCTTGCACAAGACTGTGGAGGAAAGTCATTTACTATTAATGTGTTAAACGATGCACGTTATTCCAGGGCTTATTCATGGACCAAGGGTGTTTCCTTGAAGGTTAATACATTTAACAAAATCCTGTTAAAATTAAATCTTATTGGTAATATCATGAATTAAAAGCTTATTATAACATTTCTCTCTCTCTCTCTCTCTCTCTCTCTCTTTATCTATCTATCTGTTTTTCTCTCACTACATAACATTTAAGTTGTACTAGAAATGACCAAAAAAAAAAAGTTGGATATAAATTTTAAAAAAAGACATTCAACAACATTAATAGTCATTCATTCATTACATGTCTTCCTCTCATCAGATTTTTTTTATTGATGCTGGAGTATCCACACTCTTTCTCCTATACAGCAACGACCTCTCTCTCTCTCTCTCTCGCTCTCTCTCTTTTTCTAACATCAACTCTTATTGATAGTTTTACTGATGATACTCTCAACTCCTCTTCTTTATTTGAGAAACCTGTAGTACTCAAACGATTCAAGCTTCGAAATCTTCTATAACCAATGTCTTTAACAGTGGCTCCTTGCACTCGAGTGAAGTGTAGTGAAGCTAGTGAATTTCAGTACTATCAAAACATTGTCTTATTATCTGGAAGAAAGATCCTACTTTACTCCCTGTTTCTTTTGATAATGTTCCAATTTCCAGTCATGATCAGTTTCTCCTTCTTGGGCTGACTTTCACATGTAACTTATTCTGGCATAAACGTATTACATCTGTGGCCTTCGAAACACTTTGTAATCTTTGTTATTTAAGACAATTCTTTGCTGCTCAACTCTTTTTAACACTTTATAAATCCCAAATCTGATCAATATGAGAAGTTTTTACATTTGTGGGTGGTGGTGGTGGTTCACCCAAAACCTCCCTAATGTTGATTTTATACACAAAAGAGGTCATTCTGGCTAATAGTTGATCCTTTTATCAAAGACTCCCTCTAGTTATTTTCTCGTAGGCATTACCGTATTATGTTTTGTTTTTTAGGTACTTTCACAGACATTGCTCCACCAAACTGGCCACTACATTTCTCCACTTCCCCTAATCATGCAAGAACATGAGTATCCACTGGTCAACACCTTATGCAGTTCAACTCCAAACATATTGAACCAACTTCTCATCTTCTTCCTTCATTCCATTTACCCCCTTTTTTTTCATACCGTTTTACACAAACTCCCCCATCCACAGCTTTTCAAGAAGCTTGTAATAGATTCCTTCATTCTGCTTAATTATTTGTCAGCACATAACACAGTTGTGTGTTACGGGCAGCTCCAAGGAGTCCTTAGACTCATCGAGGGAGGCCCAACATCATGTCAAGAACAACTATTCGATATTGACACAGTATCTATCATACTTCACCTTGAACTCATTTACAGTCATGGCACCCACAACAGACTCTGGCAGCTTATTCCACTCATTTACCACTCTCCAAGTAAAAAAACCTAACTCTAACACCCTTGCTAACCACACTCTTACCAAGCTTCCATGGATGGCCCCTAGTCCTCCCGCTACCAGTCCTATTCTCAAAAATATCTTCTGAATTAATCTTATAGAAACCCTTTAGTAATTTGAATGTCTCAATCATATCACCCCTTTTCCGCCTATCAACCAATTTCTGCAGCCCACAAATCTTCAACCTGTTTTCATAAGGTTCATTCCATAATCCTGCTATTATCTTGGTCACTCATCTCTGGATCCTCTCCACCTCCTCCCCATTGAGAAGAAAACCTGGCGCCCATATCTGGGCACAATAGTCTAGATGTAGTCTTATCAAGGCTCGATACAGAGGAATAATAACCTGTTTTGCTCGTTAAAGTTTTTTTCAGCAACCAAGTGATTTGATGAGCTAATTTTGCCACTTTTGCAATGTGTCCCCTAAACTTTAAATCCCTATCCACCAACACTCCCAAATCCCTGGCCTCGTCAATCTCCTGGAGTACAGTTCCACCAATGTGATATACTGCTGCTCATCTTTTCACCCCAAAATGCAAAACCTTACATTTTTCCACATTACATCCATTCTCCTTAGCCCAGTCCTGCAAAATTTTGACATCCTGAGCATTCACTATTGCTCTACCTAACTTTGCATCATCCGCAAACAGATGGACAGTTCCTCTCAGATCCTTTCCTATATCGTTAATGAACAAATTAAACAGTAGTGGTCCAAGAACAGAACCATGTGGCACACCACTAGTCACACCCCGTCTTTTGGACTCTACTCCTGAATAAACCACTCTCTGATATCTCTCCATAAACCACCCTCCTATTCATCTCACCAACCCTATATCCATTCTCATATGCTGCAGTTTACTGATTAGAATTCCATGTGGTATCTTATCAAAGGCTTTCGCAAGGTCCAGTAGAATCACTGTAAACCTGTTACAGTTCAACCGTCACTGTGTTATAGAACGTGAGCAAGTTACTGAGGCATGATCTACCCTTCACAAAACCATGCTGCCCTCCCATACAGTATCCCATTTTCATCTATCCAATCTTGTATTTTCTTCTTGACTATTTTCTCCAAGACCTTGATAACAATTCCTGATATGCTGATCGGCCGGTAATTTTCAACAGCAGTCATGGAACCTACCTTTATGCAGTGGAACTATTTTCCCCTCTTTCCACCCCCTTGTGACTAACCCAGACCCAAGACTCAAATTAAACAAAATGGTCAAAGGCACTGACAATTCTTTAGTTGCTTCTCGTACGACATGAGCTGGTATACCATCCAATCCTGCAGATGAATTGATATTGAGATTTTGTAATAGACTATTCACCTCCACTTCCTTCACCACAATTCCTGTATAAACTGTTGGTTCTTCCATTTCTGCAACGTCACCACCTGGATGATATACTCTTGCAAAGTGATCACTCAGAAATTCTACTATATCAACTGATTCGGTTACCTACCTACCATCGGCATTCTTTAAAATCAATCTGCCATATACATTTTTTTCTTTTACTTGTAACATATCGAAAAAACTGTTTGGGATTCTCTTTAGCCTGCATGGTTAATGTTTTTTCATAATCCGCTTATGCTTTTCTTACCACACTTGTTACCCTTCTGTCCTGGGCTTTATATTTCCTTCATGTGCATGCAGGTCACCTTTCTCCTTAAATTACCTTCACAGTTGTTTCTTTTTTTGCAGCTCAAGCTTAATGGTGTTATTCATCCATTTAATCCTTACTTGATTTATTATTCGGACTCTAGGTATACAGTCAGCCATTGCCTCTTGCAAACACCTCTTACCCGCCTCCCATGCGCTATCAACATCCAGCGTTTGCAGTTTTACATGCCATGGCACTGAACCAATCAAACTCCTAAGCTTGTCATACTTACCAGCCCGGTAATTCCACATGTACTCTGTCTTAATTGTAAATTCCACACCTTTAGTCTCCTCTGAAGTCAAGACCCTATGATCACTCTCACCAATTGATGGCAATGTGGTCATATTCGTTACAGTCAAATCCTCAGATGCAATTACTAGGTCAAGCACTCTCTGAACCCTAGTATTTTCCATTACATGCTGTCATAGATAGCTATCCCTTAATAACCGCATAAAATCCAATTCCTTCATCCCATGTGTCCTCTCCTCCCTCCAAACAATGCTACCATAGTTGAAATATCCCATAATAATTACCTTCCTTCACTCGTTTCTTCTATTTGCTTATGCATACTCTCTCCACCATCTTTTACATTAGCTGGTCTATAGCAGCACCCAATTGTATATTTTGTTTTGCTAGAATCAATCTCACACCAAATGGCCTCAAATATGCTCTTTTCTCTATCCTGCAATTCAACTTCTATTCTCCTTGGCTGCAGCTCATCAGCTATCATAAATAATACTCTTCCCCCCATTTTATTCTCCCTGTCATTCCTGAACACACTATACCCCTCACATTCAATCCCACTAGCTATATCATCTTCAGTCAGCCATGTTTCACTAATGCCAATAACCTGTGGTCTGGAAGTGCCAACCAAGGCCAAAAATTCTTCCTTCTTGTTCCTAATACTCCTAGCATTAGTAGCCCCATCCCTACCTTGATGCCTTATACTAACTATCCCATTCTGATTTGTTGTCCTTCTTATTCACTTGGGCATATTATATTCATTCATACACTCAACTGCCTCCCTAAGATCTCATATCTACTCATACCTTAATAAATCTAGTTTACCTGATTCTGCACATTCACTTCATTCAACAACACTTTTTCAAGTCTCCTTACACCGAATCCATTCAAATGCAAACCATCCATCTTATATAAATCCTTTCGCCCATCGAACTCACTCCACAAGTCCACAAATTCCACACCACTCGTCATACATAACCCACGCATAAAGTCATTCGCAATTATGGCCCTCCTTCTAAACTCTTCACTGTCATACTGCGGCAAAAGCCTAATCATTCTAACTCTCTCACTCTTTTCTTTTGCTACCTCAAACAATTCCTTCAAGTCCTCTATCATTTCCATTTTATCTCCTTTCAAATTATTCATACCTGCCACCACTATCATTTCTTTCACCCATTGCTTTTGCTCCCTAATAGACTCACTTACGTCCTTTATGGTCGCACCAGGTTGGTACGATTTTGTCAAATTCTCTACTATCACACTTCGTACTAATGAATCTCCATACAGCACTCGCTCCTTCATTTTGTTTATATTCACAATGATACTCTTATTTTTCTTATCATATTTTTTTTTATTGGGTGGTACACTCAGTAGACATTTGTGCATATGCTCCAGCTGCCACACACACACACACACACACACACACACACACACACACACACACACACACACACACACACACACAAATGTTCTATTGTGTATATGCATGTGAGGATAGAGAGAAAGAATGTGCTCTTCAAATAGACAGTAATATACAGAAGAGAAGAGATCGAAACATAAGGGGATGTAACATTATAAACACGATGAGATTTATCACTGTTGGCAGATTGGGGGCTGAGTGTTCTGTAAATTCACAAGACCAAAGGAGCAAAATAAATAAGAAATTTATTTATTTATAAGAAGAATTATTTATTATATTTATAGAAAAATTATTATAATAATACTAATAATAATAAGAAGAGTTTTTTCAGTACCCTTTACTGTCAGATAAAAAGAAGCTTACAAGTGTTAATTACTAAATCACTTAAGGAATTGAACAACGTAGATACGAATATAAATAAATTATACTTTAATAAATATTTCTGATATTTCGGCAATGTCACGTTGCCATCTTCAAAAGGAACTTACAAAAAAGGCACGTGCACGTAGGCACTACAAAACAGTGACTGAGAATGAAGTGATGAAGCTATTGTTCTCCTAAAAGTCCTGATGGTGCCTTCTAGCGGGCTAAGTAGATGTTCTTGGCTGTTGGGCTCAAGGTCTGCTGATGTAAACTTCCCAAATTTGGGGCAGTCGCATACAACAAAATTTGTTGAGGTTTGGAGAGTTTCTTAGGGCTGAGGCTCATTCCATAAATAGTCTTTTGAATTTGTATTTGCTATGGTGTATTACTGTAGCTTTCTTCCACCATATTTTGTGGCGTGTATCCAGAGCATGGCCTGCAAGACCAGAATGGCTGTACTTGTGAAAACGGATATAGTCCTTGTGTTCAGAAATCCTGATATTTGCTGTCCTGCCTGTTTGGCCATAGGACAGTTTACAGCTGCAAGGGACCTGGTATACATCAGGTAGGTCTAGGGGAAGTGGTTGGTCTTTACTCCAACATACTCACATAATGGTCAGCTTTGACGTCTCTTCCTTATTCACAAATGTCCCACTCAAGGAAACTTTAGAGCTAATCCAAGCTAAATTTTCTCCCAATATCTCAGCCCTATTTCAGTTTACAATGAACTCAGGCTATTTTATTTGGCAGGGAAAATTCTACAAACAAATAGAGAGGACAGCCATGGTGTCACCACTCTCCCAACCCTTGGCCAATTTCTTTATGGAGACCTTTGAAGGAAAAGCCCTACCTCTGCCCCACAAAAACCAACCATATGGCTTCGCTACGTTGATGATGTGTTCGCTATTTGGCCACATGGCTCTGATACACTCCTCTCCTTCTTAACGCACTTAAATAACCAACTCCCCAGAATCAAGTTCACCCTGGAAAAAGAGGAAAATAACAGCCTCCCTTTCCTAGACACACTAGTTACCTGCCAGCCTGATGGAACCTTGGTTTTTTCAGTTTATAGAAAACACCCATACAGGTAGGTACATTCACCAATGATCCCGCCCCCCACACACACACAACGATATGAAGTGGTGAAAACACTATACAACAGGGCTAAACTAATCTGTTCTAATGACATGGCCCTAAACACTGAACTAAATCACATCTCACATCCTCAACACTTTCTCAGCCAATGGCTACCCCCCTCAGAAAAATCCAAAAAATGATAAAACCTACAAACCACAACCCCCCCCCCCCCTCCACAGCAAGGATTACTCTAAATCCATCACCATTCCCTACATCCGAGGCACCTCGGAAAAAATTACCAAAATCTTAAAAAAACAGACCATACAGAAAATTGGCATCCCTTATCCGCTCTACTAAAGACCAACCACTTCCTCTAGACCTACCTGATGTATACCAGGTCCCTTGCAGCTGTAAACTGTCCTACTTTGGCCAAACAGGCAGGCAGCAAATATCAGGATTTCTGAACACAAGGACTATATCCGTTTTCACAAGTACAGCCATTCTGGTCTTGCAGACCATGCTCTGGATACACGCCACAAAATACGGTAGAAGAAAGCTACAGTAATACACCATAGCAAATACAAATTCGAAAGACTATTTATGGAATCAGCCTCAGCCCTAAGAAACTGTCCAAACCTCAACAAATTTGGTTGTATGCGACTGCCCCAAATTTGGGAAGCTTACATCAGTAGACCTTCAGCCCAGCGGCCAAGAACACCTACTTAGCCCACTAGAAGGCACCATCAGGACTTTTAGGAGAACAATAGCTTCATCACTTCATTCTCAGTCACTGTTTTGTAGTGCCTACGTGCATGTGCCTTTTTTGTAAGTTCCTTTTGAAGATGGCAACGTGACGTTGCCGAAATATCGGAAATATTTATTAAAGTATAATTTAATTTATGTTCGTATCTACGTTGTTCAATTCCTTAAGTGATTTAGTAATGCATAACCAATGTATAAGTCTGTCTATGAGAATTACAAGTGTTAAATTGGCACTGGTCTTAAAATGACTGTCTCCTGGATTTTTGGTATGTTAATATAGCTGTATTGAGCTGTATAAGTTGTCCAAGTTTGTCATCAGAAACAAAGAGGTAGAATTTTTTGCCTTGCTCTATATGTTGGGACCTCAGATTGTAGGCATTTATGAGACCTGGCTGTCAGAATTGGACATACTAACTGGTATCGAATATAAAGAGTACAGTATTTTTAGGAAGGATAGACAGGATAGGAGAAGAGGGGTTTGCTGTTAATGATATCGGATGACTTGAATCCAGTTAGTGCTAGAACTATGATTGTAGTACTATCATAGTACTACAATTTGAATTTGAATCCATCTGGTGTGAGGTGGACCAACTGAGGAGTATACTGAGTTCAGTGGAATGGTATCTTTTGATGGATGGGAAGAATATCGACAGTGCATAAGAAGCATTTAAAAAATACTTCAATGATGCAATATCAGAATGTGTCCTGAGAGTTCGAAGAATAAATAGGATAGGAGAAATGGATGTCTTATTAAGCAAAAGATTCATAAGAAATGGATGATGTGGAAGGAATACCGTCTGCATAAGGATGATGTCGGTTGTGGCTTCTGGCCACAACCGACATCATCCTTATGCAGGCCAGAAGAGTGCTCAAGCTAAAGACAAACCACAAGAATTCTATTTATATGCTGTGAGTAAAAGAAAGGATGAATATGAAAGAATAGATGTTCTAAATGCAGATGGTGTGAGAGTGACAGATGCAGAAGAGGTTATTCAACTAATGAATGCCCATTATACTAAAAGCTATCTACCTGGTATATTCAACATTAAGTTCACTGTAACCTCTTCACTAAATTAAGAAACTCAGGTGTATGAAGAGGAGGTATTAGAGCTGTTGTACAAACTGAATAAGAATTCAGGAAAAGGAACTGATGGGATATCAGCACAGGTACTAAAAGAGTGTTCAGCTGAAATGGCTATTCGTTTGACTAGACTATATAATTTGAGTCTCAGAACAGGGAAGATTCTGCAGGAATGGAAAGCATGTATGGTAATCCCTCTGCACAAGGGTGGAGCAAAGACCAATGTCTCCAACTATTGACCAATCAGTATCTCAGGAATGGATGAAGATTTTGGAAAAATTGATTAGGGCGTGCATTCAGAAATGGGTTGATAGTCAATCTACTTTGCACTGACCAGCATGGGTTTACTAAGGGAAGGTCATGTTTTAGCACCTTCTATAATAATGTTACTGATGAACTAGACAAGAGGAATGGATACACTGTGATACTTTTGGATTTTGCTAACGCTTTTGACAGAATACAGCATGGAAGACTGTTGCATAAATTGGAGAATATGGGTTTGGATAATAAAATATTAGCGTTGTTAGGAGGATGGCTGACTGACAGATATCAAAAAGTGATATACGGGGGATGTGAGTTTGCAAGATTTAAGGTAACTATTGGTGTACCACCAGGATCAGTGCTTGGGCCACTGTTATTCATTCTGTACATTAATTGCCAGCCTGGTTGGCCGAGTGGTTAGCATATCCGCTCTCCAGCTAAAAGGCTATGGGTTCAAATCCCACCGTGGGAATGGATGTTTTGATTGTCTGTGAAAATAGTAGTGGTAGTGGTTGGCAGTAGACAGCGTTGGTGTAGTTGCGGCTCGTTGTAGTTGGTGGATTGAGTGGTGGAGATAGAGCTGTAGAGTAGGTGTCCTCCCTCGATGAGCCCTTGAACTCCCAGAGGTGTCAAGTAATAATATTAATAATAATGATATTGGGAAGGATTTGACAGGTGACATACAGTTATTTGCTGATGATGCAATGATAGGTAGGGTAATCAGGAATGCTGCTGATATTCAATACTTGCAGAATTATTTGAATAGGCTGGAATTGTGGGTATGGGAAAATGGATGTAGTTCAATGTCAATAAATGATTAGATATCCAATGTAAATTATGCTGGAAGAAACTGATCAGGCTAGGGATCTTGGAGTGTTAGTAGATAGCAAGTTGAAGATCAGGGGCCATGTAGCAAAGATTGCAAATACAACTCAAAAGATAATTGCAATGCCTTGAAACAAACTTTAACATGTAAAGATGAGGATGCCATTTTGCCTCTTTACAAGGCCTTGATAAGACCTCACTTGGACTAGTGTGTGCAGGTCTGGTCTCTTAGTTTCCGTTCTGATTCTGATACAGTGGAGAAAGCGCAAAGGAGAGTGTAAAAAATTATATCAGGATTCTGGAATACTGATTATGAAGACAGATTGAGAATTTGTAGACTGCAGACACTAGCAAACAGAAGAAAGAGATGTGATATGATTGAGACTTACGAACTTCTGAAAGGGTCATACTGGATTTCAGTTGATGTTGAGTTTCCCCACCCTCCATTAAATGAAGGATGGGGAAAGTTCAAGAGGACATCCTTGGAAGCTGAGAATGAATGCCTCTAAGAAGTGGGTGAGGGCTAGATTTTTCTCTCATAGGGTGATACCAAAATCCTATATAAATTCTAATTAATTAACATGTGAGGATAAGGAGGTGGTTGTGTCACTGTATAAAGCACTGGTCATACCACACAGGCTTTTGTACTCAAATCCATCAACAAAGGCCAATGGAAACATTGGAGAGGGTCCAGAGATGAGTGACTAAGACAATATCAGGACTATGGAATGATGGCTATGGAGAGTGGGTGAAGGAACGTGGAATGTAGAGTTTGTTGGATAGGAGGAAAAGAGATGATACGATAGACATTTGTTAGTGAAGTTAGTGAAGGAATTTTATCAGATTAATCCAGAGGGGATTATAAATTGATTAGAAGGTGAGAGGGGAAGAACCAGAAGCCATCCCTGAAAGTTATGTAAGGGTGTGGTGAAGAAAAATGTGAGGAGTAGATTTTTTATGTGGAGAATTGTGAGTGAATGGAACGCATTACCGGAATATGTTGTTAATGCAGAACGTGTTAAGTTTTTAAGATTCAGTATGATAAATATGTTGTCAGCTGAATGAACCTCCTACAGTGAGTCTGCAGACTCCATGGAAGGT
This sequence comes from Typopeltis vanoorti, assembly GCF_054136105.1. Classification (NCBI taxonomy): domain Eukaryota; kingdom Metazoa; phylum Arthropoda; class Arachnida; order Uropygi; family Thelyphonidae; genus Typopeltis; species Typopeltis vanoorti. The sequence goes on from NC_143550.1 coordinate 146,421,008, forward strand.
GTAATAATAATAGTAATAAAAGTAGCAAATAGTCTTATGACTGCCTTTACACCATACAAGAAATTAGCATCCCTTATCTACTTTCCTAAAGCCCAGCCACAATCTTTGGATTTATTTACCTGGAATCTACTAAGTACCTTGCAACTGCAACCTTTCTTGCTATGGCCAAACAGGCAGGACAACCGACAACAGGATTTCAGAGTACCAAAACTTTATCTGATTCCACCACTATTGCTGCTCAGAATTAGCTTTAAATCATGCCTTGGATACATGATGCCACAAGATCCATTGACAAAAGACCAATGTTTAATGCACCCATATTTGTTGAGGTTAGGATAGTTTAAACTACCTCTTATCTGGGAAACTATCATCTACAGACAATTAGCTCAATGACCAAGACACTCAAACTCAGAGGTGGTGCAGTTTAGGACTATAGGTGTCTGTATGTTTCAGTTTTTCAGTCTCACTTACTATGTAGTGCCTGCATGCATGTATCAGTACCAGCATATAGTTCCTCTGGTGATGTTGGTTTAACTTTGGCAAAATACTGGAAGTAATAATTAAATCTGCTTGGTTATTATACCTTTATGTTGTAATTTCCTGAAACAACAAAATTTCTAAGTTGTATTACAGCAAACAGAAGATCTGCCAACATCCATCTGGAAGAGCATAAGAAACACACCCACAGTTATTCTAGTGGGCCATGCCATAGACATCCTACACAGAATCAAATAGTGATGGGGGGCAGGGGAAATTCTACTAAGCTTCACGGCACCAAGCACAAACATGAGATTTTCTTTTTTGGAATCAGCAGTATATCATAAAAAACAACCCAACCTCAAGTAACCAAGGCTGTCTGCTTGCACCTAGTGAAAACAAACCCACTTAGGACTTTAGACATTCAATCTGATAACTTCCACTTTGTTTGTTGTATTATTTGTGTGCAATTATTACAATTTTTTTATTGCATTCTAATGACATCCCTTGTACAGAAATGAAATATTAAACCAATGTTTAATTCATTCCTAGTGCGCTTTATTCCATTCTATTAAACAAAAAAATGAACTCAATTGAATGAAGTTTAATGAAGCTTTGTTCAATTAAACCTAAATCACAAATGAAAAATTTTTTGCTTACTCTGAAAGCTTGCATTATTCTGACTCACAGTCTTTTATATTTAATTTTATAATAGATCAAGAACTTTGACAAGATTTATTTAAGAGCTCTGCCTCTTTGAGGTGCGGCCTATTTTCAAATAAGGATATTTAGTATTCTCAGCAAGAATTTCCACTGTAAAAAATACCTTCCTAGTTCAGAGAAATGCCAACTAGATCCACTAAATAGTAGATGATCTTTATCATTCAGTGAAACACCATCACACCACCTTGTTTATTGGAGGCCAAAAGTGACTGGCATGCTTGATCTCCTAGAACAGGAATTGACCTCATCCCCCCCCCTCCACTCTCTCCTGTGTGTTTGTTCTGGTCAGATTTGTACTTTAAGGTGGCTGTCAGATAGCGCACAAGACCAAATTTGATGGCAATGCATGCCAGATTATGCCTCGAGAGGGGGATGTGCAAGGGGGACAGCAGTGTTGAGGCCACATTATGGTATGAAGAGTGGTACCTTCCTGTATGGGCAACATATCTGAAAGTGTGTCTGTTCTCAGTAAAAAGCAGTTAAAAACAACTTCCCTCAAAGAATCCTTCCAAAAATTTGGAAGGATTCCACTTCATCAACATTTGCAGCATAAATACCTAATTTAAATGATGTGCACTACCTACACATATCAAAAACTGAAAAACTGTTCTCTTTTAACAACTACAGTCCACTTTAACTTTACAGAAAGAGATCATACAGAATATAACTTGGACAGTTAAGTCCAAATTTCATTCTTTATGATTTCTCCCATGATAAGTGTGGCACATGTAATTTTTTTGTGGTTTCATATTCTTTGCCAGAGAATGCCAGATTTTAAATTTCAATGTTTGACCTTCTCTGGATAAGGTTTCCTTGCCTCAATAGGTATGGCTTCCTTATTTCTGAACACTCAAATCTCTTTGATTTACCTTTGACTACTATTATTTGCAGTTCAACTATCCAAACCAAGAAATCATCTTTATTGGTTACTTTAATGTCCCAAACTCCATCTAGCTCTCTTTTTCCATTTCTGCTGACCAAGCTGGAAAAGAAGTTGAAGTATTGGCTGTAATAATTTAAAACAAATTTAAATCTTTTCTTAATCAATTATTATTATTATTATAATTATTACGACACCTGCAGGGAGTCCATAGACTCATCGAGGGAGGCACCTACTCTACAACTCTCTGTCTCCACTACTCAATCCACCAACTACAACGAACTGCAACTACACCAACGGCAGCTACCGCCCACCACCACCACCACTAGTAATTTCACAGACGATTACAAACATCCATGCCCACAGCAGGATTCGAACCTGCAGCCTTTTGGCTGGAGAGTGGATATGCTAACCACTCAGCCAACCAGACCGGCAATTGCTTTGGCCTATTCTAGGTAAGCTGTAGAGATCACCTCTCTTCTCAATAAGTCTGACCATAATTTTGTACAACTTTCAACTCTATTAGAAAGTCCTTCCCTTAGCCATACTCAACTTTATGTCCTTTGACATTACAACATCACAACAACACCAAGTGAGAAGTTCTCTGAGGAAACGTCTGTTTCTCTTTTCCATGATCTGACTACTGTTTCCTATAGATCTGGATACTTGCTTTAATTGAGTTACAGAAAACATCCAATTGGGATGAGTGTCTTCATTCTCCACTTCATTCAAAATTCCTGTCCAAATCCAAGTTGTGGTTTTCCAAGAGCTGTGCTATGGCAGTCTGAGAAGGAGAAAAATTTAAATAATAATAATAATAATACAGCATATTGCATGTGGCCCCCAGACAAATCTCTATCTTCATTTTCAGTCTAAAATGAAAACTCCTAATTATTAACAAATGTTAACAAATCTAAGTCTGACTCATGGAGACTTGGGCTATGAGGGCTAATGAAGTACAAGATAAGGCATTTCCAACACTACCTGCTCATGGTGTTCTCCTGCCTTCACAAATAAGCCTCAATGGAATAACTGATCCAATATTCAAAGGAAATGCTGATTACATGCCAGTCAAACAGCACATCTGTTATCAGTCTTGCTTTGATTTGGCTTGTGATGAATCAGGGACTCATTTATTGCTTGTGAGACTCACACAAGTAGAAATTGGACAGGCATACTGGAAATGAACCCTGGACTGAGAAAGGATATTATTATTATTATTATTATTTCACACCTCCAGGGAGTCCAAAGACTCATCGAGGGAGGGCACTTACTCTACAACTGTCTCCACCACTCAATCCACCAACTACAATGAAACGCAACTACACCAACGCCATCTGTCGTCCACCAGTAGTATTTTCACAGATGATCACAACATCCATGCCCACGGCGGGATTTGAACCTGCAGATATGAAACACAAAAGGAGAGAAAAATACAATCAAAATATCAGATTTTTTTTTAATATAGGGTGTTAGAGTAATAGCACATAAAAATGAAGAGTTAGAGAAATTACTAAAGCAATATACCAAATTACTAAAAATTATTAAATTATTAAAAATTACTAAAGCAAAATTATTATTATTATTATTATTATTATTATTATTATTATTCAGGCCTCCAAGGAGTCAAAAGACTCATCGAGGGAGGTCCTTCCTAAGACATAAAGTCTGTCAAGACTCATCGAGGGGAGGTCCCCCCCTGAGAAACACAAAGTTTATCATACCACTCTTTAAAGTCACTGACCGTTCTCGCTCCCACCACTCCATCAGGCAATGCATTCCACGGCTCAACCACCCTCCACACAAAGAAACCACTCCTTACCCTCTTGCTCACAGTTTCCTTTCGTAACTTCCAGGGATGGCCTCTTGTCATCACTCCTTCCCGCTGATCAACCAAGCGAAAGAACTCCCCAGTGTCAACCCTGTAACCACCTCTCAACAGTTTAAAAGTCTCAATCATATCACCTCTCCTTCTTCTATCCGCCAAACTCTGCAGTCCACATTCTCTCAGCCGATCCTCATAACTATCATTGTACAGTCCTGAAACCATTTTTGTCATCCGTCTTTGTATCCTTTCCACAGTTAATTTATCCCCTTCAAATCCTGGGGACCAAATCTGAGAACAATAGTCCAAGTGTGGTCTGATCAGAGACTTATACAGGGTGTTCGGGATAAATTTGACATATTTATAATTAATTATATTTTTCCGTAAGTTACATGTATTAACACACACTTCTCTTCATTTAAAAGTTTGGACCCTTCTTCATTCATATACAAGATGTCAGAAAGGATGGATAGCTGGAACCCACCTGAATCATGGAAGAGAATAACTTGTATCATGATGATTCGTGCCCGCCATCAAAATAAGGATATTACGACTGCTGCCCAATGCTCCCTGAATACAGTAAAAACAATCAGGCATGAACTAGAGACTTGCAATGGTGACTACGAGGATGTAGCAAGAAGAAAGATCCCTAGCAGACGATCTGATTGCGTTCGTACAGCAGAATTCCTCGCAAATCTGCAGGAACAGGTGTTGAAGAACCCTGGCATTGGAATTCGGGCTTTGTTCGTGGAGTTGCTAACTGTAGTCAAGCCCTGGATAACAAGGGTAGCCAATGGTAGGCTGTATGTATGGCAGCAGGATTCGGCCCCTTGCCACACCTCTGGGAAAAGTCAAAAATGGTTGTCTGAAAATTTCTACGACTTCACCAGTCCAAATGTTTGGCCTCCAAACTCCCCAGACCTTAACCCCATGGATTATTTTGTATGGGGCGCAGTTGAAAAAGACACCAATCGCACTTCCAGTAATACAAAAGCCCAGTTAATGGATAAAATTAAAACAGTTTTTGCGGCCCTTCCCAGGGAGACTGTAGCATCAGCTTGTTCGAGGTTCCGAAGCAGAATTGAAGCTGTGATCGATGCTAATGGTGGTTATTTTGAGTAAATCTTGTTGATAGTATTGTAATTAACTCTGCCTGTAATGTTTTTTTGTCAATTCATTAAATTTAATAGATACAAAGAAGATTTTCTTTTTCCTTACGAAACTGTCAAATTTATCCCGAACACCCTGTACAATGGAATGATAACCCTCTTATCTCTGCAGGTCAGTGTCCTTCTCATAATAGCAGCATTCCTCTGTGTTACCATCACTACCTTTGCAATATGTCCCCTAAACTTCAGGTTTCTATCAATCATCAACCCCAGATCTCTTGTCTCCCCTACTTCCTCCAGTATAACTCCTCCCATAGAGTATGCAGCATCCCATCGATGTTTCCCAAAACTCAAGACCTTACATTTTGCTGCATTAAACTGACACCCCCATTCATTTGCCCATCTATCTAGCTTATTTAAATCCTCTTGCAGGGCTACCACATCTGCGCTATTACTAATAATCCTTCCCAGCTTCGCATCATCCGCAAACAACTGAATATCCTCCTGCAATCCACTGGCTATGTCATTGATATAAAGGTTAAACAATATAGGTCCTAGTACTGAGCCCTGTGGGACCCCACTTGTAACCCTCTGCCTCCTGGAAACTGCTCCACCATACACAACTCTCTGATACCTATCAGACAGCCAATCCTGAATCCAGTTGACCAATCTGACATCCAGACCCATGTGCTGCAACTTAAATATCAGCTTATCATGTGGCACCCTGTCAAATGCCTTCGCCAAGTCTAAGAAAATTGCAGTATATGCCTTTCCCTCATCTAATGCTCTTGTAACTTTATTATAAAAGGCTAGCATATTGCTAAAACAAGAGCGTCCTTTCACAAATCCATGTTGATTCTCACAGATAACATTACCCTCATCTGCCCAATGCTGTACACGGTCCCTCACTACTTTCTCCAAGATCTTAACAACTACTGATGACACACAGACTGGCCTATAATTAGACACTTCCAGTCTGTTACCACCCTTATGCAATGGCACTATCTTACCTTCCTTCCATTCCCTGGGCACCTTTGCCAAAGCCAGACTTTCATTGTAAAGCCACGTTAAAGGTATTGTCAATTCACTAGCACATTCTCTCAAAACTCGTGGCGAAATACCATCCAGTCCCACAGCTTTACTGACATCCAGAGTACTCAGTATCTGAAACACACTCTCCTCCTGTACCTCCAGACCTCGTACCAGTCCTATCCCTCTAGCATTAAAACTGACTCCTCTAGGATGAAATACTCCAATAAAGTGTTCATTGAACAATTCCACTATGTCCTCTGCATCAGTCACTCTATTCCCATTTTTATCCCACAATATCATTCTTCCACAGTCATTTCTCCTCCTACTGGCCACATAGCTAAAAAATTCCCTAGGATTTTCTTTGGATCTTAGGGCCAATCTCCTCTCATATTCCAGTTTCGCTTTCCTTACCACACGAGTCACTCTTCTGGCCTGTGTCTTATATTCTTCACCCATCCTCTCTTCACCTGTCTCCTTATATCTCTTCCATAGCCTCTTTTTCGCATGCAGTTCCTGTTTAATGTTGTTTGTCATCCACTTTACTCCAAATTGCGCCCTCTTCTTCACTCGTGGTATACAACTTACCATTGCTGATAACAAATATTCTTTCACAATTTCCCACGCACTGGTGATATCCCGGCCGTCCAATTCCTCCCTCCATGAAACTTCCCGAAGTTGATGTCTAAGACTATTATAATCACCTGCCTTATAATTCCACATAAGTTCCCGTCTCTTTGATACTCCTGCATGTCTATTCATTTTCCATGTCAACACCATATGGTCACTCTCTCCAACTGGTGGGAGAGACGTCAACTCAGTTATTATCAACTCTTCTGATGCTATAACCAAATCCAAAATTTTTGAACCTCTTGTTCCCTCTGTTACATGTTGCCTAAGACATTTGTCCCTCAAGAATTCTAGAAATTCCATTCCCCTATTGTTACATGCATGTTCCTCTCTCCAATTTATACTACTGAAGTTAAAATCTCCCATAACAATCATTCTTCTTGCACTTGCCAAACTTAGCTGTCTAAACATCTCCTGGTCCCCATCCTCTGTGCTCCTGGGTCTGTAGCAACACCCCACTAAATATCCTGTCTTGCCTACCTCTAGCTCACACCATACGCTCTCAAAATCATTTGTCTCACTTCCTTCCAAATTCTCCACTCTTAGAGGACATAGGTCATCACTTATCATAAGCAGCACCCCACCACCACGCTTTCCCCTCCTATCCTGACGAAAAATGCTATACCCAGCGACTTCTATTCCTGTTTTTATATCCTCTTCTGTCAACCACGTCTCAGTGATCGCAATAATTTTTGGCCAGGCTGATGCTATCTGCGCCACCAATTCCTCTCCCTTATTCTGGATACTCCTGGCATTAGTATACAGCATATAAATGCCATTGTTTCTATACCCAGCCTGATCCCTTCTAGACTCCACTGGGCTCAGTGTTACCTGACATTGTCTCCCTTCTCCCAAGTATCCATTCCCACAAGAGGCCACCCCTGCTATCATCCTCCCTGGGACACACTGACTCGTTCAGAACAGCAATCTCTCCAGATGCCTACGACCTTCCTCATTCAAATGTAAACGGTCTCTCGCATACAACTCCTCTCTTTCCTCAAACGCACTCCAAGCATCCACATATACCAGTCCTCTCTTGTCACACATTCTCGCTATTATGCCATTCAATATCACCGCTCTTCTGCTCAGCTCATCATTATCATACCTAGGCAACACGCACACTATTTTTCCTCTCTCTGTCTTCTTCCGTGCAGTCTCAAGCAAAAATCTCATATCTCTCGCTGCCTGACTTACATTACCACTCAAGTCATTCGTTCCTACCATCACAATCATCTCATCCACCCTTTCACCTCTCTTAATTGCCATAGCCACCCTTTCTATTGTTCCTCCTGGCAAACACTCCTCACGCATCCTATCTTGAACACCACGGATCATTGAGTCGCCATACATTATACCTCTTACCATTCCCTCGCTCCTATTGTTTCCATTCTCTCCTCTTCTTTCATTCCCATACCTCTCTCTTCTACTGTTTCCATTCTCTCCTCTTCTAGCACTCCCATACATCTCTCTCATTCCCTCTCTCCTACTGTTTCCATTTTCTCCACTTCTAACACTTCCATATCCCTCTCTCATTCTGTCTCTCCTACTACTGTTTCCATCCTCTCGTCTTCTAGCATTCCCATACCTGTCTCTCATTCCATCTCTCCTACCGTTTCCATTCTCTCCTCTTCTAGCACTTCCATATCTCTCTCTCATTCCGTCTCTCCTACTGTTTCCATCCTCTCGTCTGCTAGCATTCCCATACCTCTCTCTCATTCCCTCTCTTCTACTGTTTCCATTCTCTCCTCTTCTAGCACCCCCATACCTCTCACTCATACTCCTTAAATTCTCTCTCTCTCCTACTCTGATTTGCCTTGCATTTATCTCTTCCATTCTCCTAATCTTATCTTTCATACTTCTGCTCTCATTCACTAGACATTCCACCTCCTCTTTCAACTCATCTATCTCCCTCTGCAGGTCAGTCACTCTTAATCTAAATTCACTCTCCCATACAAAACCATCTCCTAAACTTCCACAGTCACTCACACCTTCCACACTATCAACTATTATTTTCTCATTCGCTCCTATCATACTACTTGTCTTCCTATTCTCCGTTCCTGGAGCAACAAAGTCGGATATTGATATATCTAATGTATTTATTTCCTCCAACTGCCTACATTTGGCGCACATATGCTCTCCACTCTCTTTAACAAGCCACATATGTAATTCCCGAGAAGCATACATGCCGCAAGTACTGCATGCCACAAAGTCCTTTATGATATTGCTAATAATTGAGTTTTTAAATGGTGGAGGACTTGGCGTTACGCCACTTGCGACTGCTGCTGAATCCACCATCATTCCTTACTGCCGAGTAGCGTAATCTTTAATAATTATTCAATTAATAAATAAGAGGGAAAAAAAGTACAAACATCAGAACATTTAAAGTACTAAATATAATTAAATAAACGAAATATAACTAAATACAGTAACTTAGCTTCGTTTTGTCTTCCACCGTTACGCGTTCGATTCCGACGGTACCAACATATATTGTATCGCGACAGCAACTAACTTCCAAAAAAACAACCACTGAAGTACACTCGTATTCAGAGAAACAATTTAGCACTCAAAAACGTAGAAATACGGGGGAAAAAGCGGACTATTCACCGATTAAAAATCACTTTCTTCTGCACAGCTCAAATTCACTGCCACGTGCTCTCTAAATAGCTCTCTAAAAACTCGCTAAATAGCTTCCTAACAGAAACAACAACAAAAAAATGGAATTAAAGAATGAAGTGATTACATTCGAATAATATAGTGGAGTTCAGAAAGCTGAAAAAGCAAAATCAAGAACTATACTGATAACATCTAAAGACTATAAAAATAAAATACTAGTACTAATTATTATGATTATTAATACTATTCAGGACCTCAATGGAGTCACAAACTTCATTGTAAGAGGCACATCTTAGATAACACAAATTCTATCATACCATTCCTTAAAGCTGTACATTGACTGCATGTTCAGCACCCTATCAGGTAATGCATTGCATGGTCCAGTCATCCTCCATGCAAAAAGCCACTTCTCACCCTCTTATCACCTCTTTTTTGCAACTTCCAAGGATTCCTGCAAAGCCATCTTGTTCCAAGGATGGTCTCCTTTTCTTGTTCCTTCCCTTTGTAAATGTCTTAGTCATGTTTCCCCTTCATCTTCTGTCCACCAGACTATAATTTGCAAGCCCTCACTCTAGCCTCATAACTGACATTGTATACCACTGATATGATTTTTCTTATCCATCTCCATACCCTTCCCAAGGTTAATTTCTAATACCCTTCCCAAGGTAATGGTAGGCACAATAATCCCATTATGATCAGACTGCACTGAGACAATGGAATCAGCATTCCTCTCAGTATTACAGCAATGTCTGGGTTACCTTCATCACACTGATGATATATTGGAGAGAGAGCACTCGTGAGACAAGCTTGGCGGACGTGTGTATGAAGAGCTCCGGATTGAGATAAGTTATTCTTGGAATAATTAAGTATATATGAGTATTTGTTTGAGTAAGAGTTGCTGTAAAAGTTATGTGCTACCATTATTATTAGTGTGGGGGATTTTATTTTGCTTAAACTTAATTACGAATTCGTTGTTATTATTAGACTTTAGAGTGGTAACTGGCAGAGGAAACATGGCAGCGGCTTTGTCATTCCATGACTTTAACTTAGACTTCAGTCATTTCATTAAGTGTGTGGTGTGCTATATGTATTCTTTCGATTACATAAATGATTTGTGGATGTTTAGGGTGAACGGAATGAGGGTGTGTGCGAAGTGTGACCTGAACGAGGAATTGATGAATGCTAACATGAAATTGATGACAGAAAGTGTTAGTAGCGAGAATGTCGGGGGGTAAATGAGTGCACATTCATAAGAGAAGGATGATGTGAAAAAGAGGCAAAAAAAGGTTAAAAAATCAGTAAAAAAGAAAACGAGTGATCTGAAAACTGTAACGAATGTTAAAAAGGACAAAAGTGAGGCGAGAGTGGCTGAAGGGAATGAAATTGAGAGAATGAATGAAACCGGAAATGGTATTACACAGGAATCGAAAGTGGAAAAAATCGAAAGAATGAATGATCGCTAAAGTTGGATGCATGTTGGACCGAAAGTACGGAAACACAGAAGGATGAATGAGAGTGAAAGTGAGAAGAGGGGGATAGAAAGTTAGAAAAATTAAATGATAGAGAGAATGTGATGCGAGATTTGGAAGTTGACTTGGATTGGATGAGGCAGGAGATAAAATGGATGCAGAATGAAATTAAGAAAATTCGGCTAAAAACTATTAAAACAAATCTTTGAAAGAGTTAATGAAAGATGAGTGAGTGGTATTGTATGGCGACTCCATTATTAAAAGTGTGCTGGATTATAGGATGCATAAGGTATGTTTTCCAGGTGGTAAAATGAGTAGAGTGATTGAGGCATTGGATATGAGGAGGGAGAGAGCAAAGGAGTTGATGATGGTTTTAATAGGAACGAATGATTTGACAGCGGACAAAGAGCATGTCAGAATGGATATCAGGAGGCTGCTTAGAAGGATAAAAGAGAATAGTGTGACAGGAAGGGTAGTGAGCATGTTGCATAGGTATGATTGTGGTGAGATGAGGCAGAGAGCAAGGATTATGAATGATATGCTGGCTGAAATGTGTGAGGAGATGGGAGTACAGTTTGTTAATGGGTGAAATGAGTTTGAGGGACGAAGAGAGCTGTATGGGAGTGATGGACTGCATTTGAGTGGTTATGGTGTGAGTCGCTTGGAGAGATTGCTACTGGAAGGTAGAGAAATGAATAGAGAGAATGTATCAGGAAGTGATGTGGAAGAGTAGGAGAGTAAGACAGGAGAGATTGAAGAGGTGGTTATGAATGGGGAAGTGAGTGGTATGAGTATAGAAAATGAGAGAAAGGGTGTGCAAGAGGAGCAGGGAAACAGGGAGGCTAATGGTGGACAGGGGGTACACAGCATGAGAAGGGTGGATGCTCCAAGAGGAGGTGCATGCATAGACAAGAAAGGAATGGGATGACCTGGGATCGAGAGGAAAGAGTTGGAATTGGGGAGGGTTCTAGAATGAATGGGCAGAAAGAGAAATGGCCCCAGTCGAGCATGGAGAGATCACATCAAGTGAATGGTATCGGTGGAACTAGCTGCAGATCTAGAAATGAGTTGTTGTGTTTATATACAAATGCTAGAAGTATAAGAAACAAGGCAGATGAAATGGTTGCACTAATTGCCACCCAAAGATTATCAGAATGAGTGAGACATGGTTGGAAGAGAATGATATCTTGACAGGAATGGAGATGGAAGGGCATGATGTGTTTCGTGACAATAGAAGGGGTAAAAAGGAGGTCTGTTTTAGGGCCATTGCTGTTTAACTTGTATATTAATGATATTGGTGAAGATTTTGATGGAGATATTCAGTTTTTTGCAGATGATGCAAAGTTGGGATGAACCATGAAGAGTAGTGAAGATGTTGTGGCCTTAGAAGAAGATTTGAATAAATTGAGTGATTGGGCACGGGAATGAGGATGTGAGATAAATATTGCAAATGTAAGGTTAAGGACGTGTAGAAGTAGGGAGATTCTTGTTTCATTGTATAAGGCATAGGTGGCGAACCTATGGCATGCGTGCCAGAGGCGGCACGTTCAAGAATTTTGCTGGCACGTCAACGATTTACAGGTGATATCCTTTTATACGATTATAAATTATTCAACTTTTTTTTTTAATTGTTACAATACGTACAGGTTTAACTTTGTTTTACACCAGAGAGCAGCTATGAAGATGTGCATATGATTTTTGCTGTATTAACAAAAGGTCGCGCGACCCAAAGCTAAAGGCAGCCTACAATTGTTGAGATGAAATGCTAATTCTCTTCAACAGAATTCCATAACATGTGAAACTGTCATAACAACATTCACTATATATTTCTTAGTTTTAACACATTCACGACGGGGTGTCGTTAATCGTTCTGACGGAACTTCTCTTTATTGGTGTGCTCAACTCACACAAAGTTTCAATCTTTGGTTGAATTTTATTGCTGCTTGTTTGCATTTTAGCCTGGCACAGGAACTCACACATGCATTATATAGCATATTTCAATTCGTGGTAGAATTTTATTTGAAGTTAGCCTTTGTGATCTGTCATAATGACATCAAGAATTTCAAATGCAATAAAACAAACACTTATTTCATGTAATTGAAAAATTGGACAAGAGTTTATAGTTAGATATTGTGTTTCCAGTGCAACATATGGTTTTGCTTGGGTCTATACAGCATAGTTTCTGTGAGAGGGGACATGTGATTCATTAGTTAGCGCCATTTTTATTCCAGCTGACTCTAATTGCACTATTTGTTGAGAAATATATCACACAGCCTGCAAAATCCTCCATACCTTAATGAGGGATACAATAAAACTACTTGTTTTTCTTGCATCTGCAGTATAATTTCTGTTGGGGAGGGCGTGTTGTTAATTGCAGGGAGCGAGTTATTATCGCCTTGACGTGAACATGTTTAAACATTTTTCGTGTACTAGGCATATGCAAACTTTTTAATGTCTTTTTTCGATGGTGAGTTACAATGCATAAATATCTTTCTCACTACTATTTTTTTTTTCAAACCAACATAATGAAAATCAGTTTAATAAAACAATAATCAATTTTACAATGAATAACATTATAAATTTATATATAAATAAATATTATAAATAAAATAAAATATTATTTATAAAATTATAAATAATTATTTATAAAATATTATATATATATATATATATATATATATATATATATATATATATATATATATATATATATATATATATATATATATATATTATAAATTTATTACTAAATAAACAAATAAATTAAGTTAGATTAATTTTCTATTAATATTTCCCCTATTAAAAACTGTGTGGCATGTTGGTAAATTTTTGGCATGCTCTGGCACATCAACAACTCGATTTACAAATATTTGGCATGTGCAGATAAAAAGGTTTGCCACCACTGGTATAAGGCTTTGATTAGGCCACACATGGATTATTCAAAATCCTCCATACCCATATCCATATTATGCCCAGATTTGGTCACTAGGTTTTCAGAAGGATGAAGAAATGTTGGAAAGAGTTCAAAGGTGACTGACTAAGATAGTTTCTGACCTCTGGAATGTCGAGTATGAGGAAAGATTGAGAAGATGTAATTTGCAGAGTCTGCTGGACAGGAGGAAGAGGGGAGATATGATAGAGAGCTATTAGTTGATAAGGGGTTGTTATAGGATCAAATATTGGAGAGGTTCTACAGAAAACAGTGGGAGATAGGGGGGGGAGAACCAGAGGTCATCCCTGAAAACTGTATAAAGAGGGTGTGAGTAGGGGATTGAAAGACAGGTTTTTTTCGTGTGCAGAGTTGTGAATGATTGGAATGCCTTGCCTGAGAGTGTGGTGTCTACAAGGAGTTTGAATGTGTTTAAGACACGGTATGGATGAGCTGTGTGGGTGTGATAAAAGGACCTCCTAGATGAGTCTTTGACTCCACAAGGTCTTGGAATAATAATAATAATAATAAATATCCCCCTAAACTTCAAATTTCTATTGATCATTATCCTAAGATCACTTGCCTCTTCCAGTAGTGTTTGTTTCCTCTAATATAATGCTACCAATAGAGTATGCAGCTTTCTATTGCTGGATACGTGTTGACGTGTCTAAGAAGAGCTCCTGATTGAGATAAATTATTCTAGGAATAATTAAGTATATATGAAGAATATAAGACACAGGCCAGAAGAGTGACTAGTGTGGTAAGGAAAGCGAAACTGGAATATGAGAGGAGATTGGCCCTAAGATCCAAAGAAAATCCTAGGGAATTTTTTAGCTATGTGGCCAGTAGGAGGAGAAATGACTGTGGAAGAATGATATTGTGGGATAAAAATGAGAATAGAGCGACTGATGGAGAGGACATAGTAGAATTGTTCAATGAACACTTTATTGGAGTATTTCATCCTAGAGGAGTCAGTTTTAATGCTAGAGGGATAGGGCTGGTTCGAGGTTTAGAGGTAGAGGAGGAGAGTGTGTTTCAGATACTGAGTACTCTGGATGTCAGTAAAGCTTTGGGAATGGATGGTATTTCACCATGAATTTTGAGAGAATGTGCTAGGGAACTGACAGTGCCTTTAACCTGGCTTTTCAATGAAAGTCTGGCTGCGGGAAAGGTGCCCAGGGAATGGAAGGAAGGTAAGATAGTGCCATTGCATAAGGGTGGTAACAGACTGGAAGTGTCTAATTATAGGCCAGTCTGTGTGTCATCAGTAGTTGTTAAGATTGGAGAAAGTAGTGAGAGACTGTATACAGCATTGGGCAGATGAGGGTAGTGTTATCTGTGAGAGTCAACATGGATTTGTGAAAGGGTGCTTTTGTATTAGCACTATGCTAGCCTTTTATAATAAAGTTACAAGAACATTAGATGAGGGAGAAGCATATACTGCAATTTTCTTAGACTTAGCGAAGGCATTTGACAGGGTGCCACATGATAAGCTGATATTTAAGTTGCAGTCTGGATGGGTCTGGATGTCAGATTGGTCAACTGGATTCAGGATTGCCTGTCTGATAGGTATCAGAGAGTTGTGTATGGTGGAGCAGTTTCAAGGAGACAGAGGTTACAAGTGGGGTCCCACAGGGCTCAGTACTAGGACCTATATTGTTTAACCTTTATATCAATGACATTGCCAGTGGATGGCAAGGGGATATTCAGTTGTTTGCGTATGATGCGAAGCTGGGAAGGATTATTAGTAATAGTGCAGATGTGGTAGCCCTGCAAGAGGATTTGAATAGGCTAGATAGATGGGCAAATGAATGGGGGTGGTCAGTTTAATGTAGCAAAATGTAAGGTCTTGAGTTTTGGGAAACATCGATGGGATGCTGCATACTCTATGGGAGGAGTTATACTGGAGGAAACAGGGGAGACAAGAGATCTGGGGTTGATGATTGATAGAAACCTGAAGTTTATTGGACATATTGCAAAAGTGGTGAAGGTAACAGAGAGGATTGCTGCAATTATGAGAAGGACACTGACCTGCAGAGATAAGAGGGTTATCATTCCGTTGTATACGTCTCTGATCAGACCACACTTGGACTATTGTTTTCAGATTTGGTCTCCAGGATTTGAAGGGGATAAATTAACTGTGGAAAGGATACAAAGACAGATGACAAAGATGGTTTCAGGACTGTACTAGGATAGTTATGAGGATCGGCTGAGGGAATGTGGATTGCAGAGTTTGGGGGGATAGAAGGAGAGGTGATATGATTGAGACTTTTAAACTGTTGAGAGGTGGTTACAGGGTTGACACTGGGGGGGTTCTTTCGCTTGGTTGAACAGCGGGAAGGAGTGATGACAAGAGGCCATCCCTGGAAGTTACGAAAGGAAACTGTGAGCAAGAGGGTGAGGAGTGGTTTTTTTGCGTGGAGGGTGGTTGAGCCATGGAATGCATTGCCTGATGGAGTGGTGAGGACGAGAACGGTCAATGAGTTTAAGGAGTGGTATGATAGACTTTGTGTTTCTTAGGGAGGGCCTCCCCTCGATGAGTCTTGACAGACTTTATGTTCTTAGGAAGGACCTCCCACGATGAGTCTTTTGACTCTATGGAGGCCTGAATAATAATAATAATAATAATATTAAGTATTACATATTACAAGTAATACTTAATTGGATTGGAAAATATTCCAATCCTCTCTTCTGACATATTCTAGCTCTTATGTTATTCAATATTACTGCTCTTCTGCTCAGCTTGTAATTGTCATACCTAGGCAACACTCACACTATCTTTCATTTCTGTGTTTTCTTTTGTACAACCTCAAACAAGAATCTCATATCTCTCACCGTCCAATTTACATTGCCTCTCAAGTCATTAGTTCCTACCATCACAATCATCTCATCGACCCTTTCACCTCTCTTAATTGCCATAGCCACACTTTCTATGATAAATAGAAAGTGTAGCTTTGGCAATTAAGTGTGGGAAACACTCCTCATACATATATGAGAGTGGCAATTAAGAGTGTCAAACACTCCTATATATGTGTGTGTGTGTGTGTCCTCACAGTTAGCCTAGTGGCATTGCACTTCGCAACCATATGCCTGAGGAAGGATCGTCCTAGGTTCGATTCCCGTCGCCGACGTAAGGAGCTTAAGGATCTTCTCAGCCATAGCCACGTTAGCCAGTCTTGGGCATGGACAGCAGGGTTTTTTCCGCCAGTTTTTCTGGGGTTTTTCATCTCTGTTCACCAGGCAAACTGGCCTGGTGAACACACAGGGATACAGCCAAGAATACTTACAGTCATAGGGGTGACCATCCTATCCTCGTACTTCGGTTACGAAATCCAAGCATGCTTGGAAGGTTGTGGGCCTTAAAGGCCTGTTAAAGCCATTGGCATAGGATGGGATAGGGAACACTCCTCACGCATCCTATCTTGCACACCACAGATCATTTAGTCCCCATATATTACACCTCTTACCACCCTGTTCCTCAATTGTTCACCTGTATCCCTCACTCTCTCTCTCCTCTAACACTATCTCTCTCTGTGTCCCCCTACTTACCTACCTTCCTGACATCACTCTATCCCTTACTCCAGTGCTCCCTCACATTCTTCTTATTCCCTCTCTCCTACTGTTTCCATTCTCTCCTCCTGTATCATTCTCATCTCTCTCTCTCTCTCTCTCATATCCTCTCTTTCTCTGTTCCTATTCTCTCCTCTTCTATCATTCCCATAACACTCTCTCTCTCTCTCTCTCTCTCTCATTCCCTCTCTTTTACTGATCTTATTCTCTCCTCTTTTATCATTCACATAACTCTCTCTCATTCCTTCTCTTCTACTATTCCTATTTTCTCCTCTTCTACCATTCTCATAACTCTCTTCTATGTATCTATTCTCTCCTCTTCTATCATTCCCATAACTCTCTCTCTCTCTCTCTCTCTCTCATTTCCTCTCTTCCACTGATCCTATTTTCTCCTTTTTTATCATTCACATAACTCTCTCTCATTTCCTCTCTTCTACTGTTCCTATTCTCTCCTCTTCTATCATTCCCACAACTCTCTCTCTCTCTCACTCCTACTCTGATTCGCCTTGCATTCATCTCTTCCATTCGCCTTGCATTCATCTCTTCCATTCGCCTAATCTCATCTTTCACTCTTTTCATCTCATTCTCTAGACATTCCATCTGCTCTTTCAGCTCATCTGTTTCTCTCTCTCTCTCTCTCTCTGCAAGTCAGCCACTCTTGTTTGCCATCCATTCATCCTCCCAATTGAAACTATCTCCGAAAACTTCACAATCGTTCAACCTTTCCACACTCCCCACTCTCATTTTTTTCATGCATGTTTCTCTTGTTATTCTTGCCCTCTATCATACTACTCATCTCTCTATGTGGAGAATCTCTCACCTCTGACTCAACGATGTCTGCTATAGTCTCAATGAGGCCAGTTATAATCATCTCTAATCCCCACGTTCCTCCCATTGCCTGATTTGGCACATATACATATTTCCACTTCTCTCACCTGCCACATATACAACCGCTGGGACGCATACATTCCACAAGTCCTGCATGCCACAAAATTCCTTATTATATCATGCAAAATGGAGTCCTTAAATGGGGAAGGACTTGGTGATATGCCATTTGCAATTTTAGCTGCTGCTGCCGCTATTATTCAAAATAGTGTCGAGGAACTATTACAACTAAATGCTAAATAAGTATAAGTGAGTATAATTATAGGTATAACTATATAAGTTAACTATAAGTATAAAACATATTTAAGTATACTAAATATCTAAATAATGAAAATTTATGTTATCTCTTCTTCTCTTCCACTGCTATGCATCCGATTCTACACACACACACACACACACACACACACACACACACACACACACACACACACACACACACACACACACACACACATTCTGATATTTATGTTCCGTATGCTTACCAAAGTTCTTGTATGACTTTTGTTTAGCTACTTTTACCCACTACTTTGCTACCTTACATTTTTCTTGGTGGTCTCTCAGAGCATATGCTGATTTACTTGCTAGAAACTTTTGATATACTTTCTTCTTTTCCAAGACTGTCTCTTTAATTTCTTGAGTCCACCATGGAGTTCTGATTTTTCTATCCTTGAAACATCTCTTCATCCTTCTGAAAACATCTTCACTACACTTCATGGTTCGTCCCAACTATGCATCATCTGCAAACAACTGAATATCTCCATCCAAATCTCCACCTATATCATTAATATACAAGTTAAACAGTGATGGACCTAAAACAGACCCCTGAGGCACTCCACTAATGACATTCCTTTTCCTGATTATCACTCCCCCATACACAACTTGTTGATACCTATGAGATAGAAGGCTCCGATCCAATGCACCAATCTAATATCCAACCCCATCTGCTCTAGTTTGACTGTCAGCCTATCATGAGATACTCTATCAAAAGCCTTTGCAAAATCCAAGTATATTACTGTGTATCCTTTTCCTCTGTCCAAGGAAGTAGTCACTTTATTGTAATAAGTAAGTAGATTCCTAAAACATGACCTCCCTTTAGCAAATCCATGCTGTCCATCAAAGATAATACCATTGTTATCAACCCAACTCTGGATCCTAGTTCTCACAAGCTTCTCCAACAACTTAACCACAACACCTGACATACAGATAGGCCTATAGTTTGATGCTTGAGTTCGATCACCTCCTTTATGAAGTGGCACAATCTTGCCCTCCTTCCACTCTTTAGGAACCTGACTGAGTGCAAGACTCATATTAAAAAAATATGTCAAGGCAGGTGTCAACTCCCTGGCACATTCTTTCAGAATACGTGGTGATATATTATCAAGTCCCACAGCCTTATTAATATCTAGTTTACTCAACTCCTCATACACCTCTTGCTCACCTACAGTCAGTCTCTCCTCCCCATCATCAACTGCTCTCAATCCTTCCATGAAGTCACATTCACAAGATTGAAAGATCTTTATGAACTGTTCATTAAGTATCTCCACCACACATTCTGCATTAGCTGTCTTTATACCATTTTCTCCAATCAATGTCATCCTTCCATAATTATTCTTTCTTTTGCTGTCTACATATTGAAAGAATTCCTTAGGATTCTTTTTTGGCTTCATTAGCCAACTGCTGTTCATACCTCTCTTTAGCTACCCTCACCAACCAAGTCATCCTCCTTGCTTGGTCTTTGTAGACCTCATGGAATTGGTTATTTCCACTTCTCTTATGCTGCCTCCACAATGCCCCTTTTCTCTGTATCGTATGCTTAATCTCTTTATTCATCCATCTCGCACCCACCTTATTTAACCTTCTCACCCTTGGAATACATTTAGACATTGCATCTACTAAACAGTTTTTGAAAATCCACCAAGCTGCATTGATATATTTTCCAGCTAACTCGTCATTCCACGCTACACCCGCAAGCTGTCTCCTGAGCTCTTCATAATCACCTCTCTTGTAGTTCCACATATACCCTTTTCTCACAGAGATCCTCGCACTACTGGCAACCACCCAGGTAATCACCTCATGGTCACTCTCACCAATTGGTGGATGATTTGACACCTCATTTATAATTACATCCTCTGATTAGATGACCAAATCCAAGACCCTCAATTCTCGTGTGTCCTCTGTTAAATACTATCTGAGGTAGTTATCCCTCAAAAACTCAAGAAACTAATTTTCTTTACTTCCAGTTGCTATCTCATCATTGCAGTCTATATTGCCATAATTAAAATCACCCATAATGATCATCCTTTTCTTATTTACTTGGCTAATTTCATTGCACATTTCATTATCACCACCATCCAGATTACCTGGTCTATAACAACATCGCACCAAGTATTTGATTCCATTCACCTCTATCTCACACCATACGGCCTCAAAACCACTGGCACTATTTCTGCATCTCTACTTTATATGGACATAACTCTTTCTCTATCATCAATAGCACTCCCCCTCCATTTTTATCCCTTCTGTCCTCACGAAACACATCATACCCTTCTATCTCTATTCCTGCCAGGATGCCATCCTCTTCCAACCATGTCTCACTTATTCCGACAATTTTTGAGTGAACAGACACAATTAGTGCAACCATTTCATCTGCCTTGTTTCTTATACTTCTAGCATTTGTATACAATCACAACAGCTCATTTCTGGATCTACAGCTAGTTCCACTGATACCACTCACTCGATGTGATCTCTCCATGCTCGACTGGGGCCATTTCCCTTTCTGCTTATTCATTTTAAAACCCTTTTCAATTCCAACTGTTTCCTCTTGATCCCTGTCATCCCATTCCTTTCCTTCCTACAGATGCTCACCTCCTCTTGGAGCATCCACCTTTCTCATGCTGTGTACCCCTGTCCACCCTGGGCCTCCCCATTTCCCTGCTCCTCTTGCACACCCATTCTCTCATTTTCTATACTCATACCACTCACTTCCCCATTCATAACCACCTCTTCAGTCATCCTGTCTTATTCTCCAGCTCTTCCACATCACTTCCCACTCGATCTGATACATTCTCTCTATTCATTTCTCTACCTTCCAGCAGCAATCTCTCCAAGCGACTCACACCATAACCACTCAAATGCAGTCCATCACTCCCATACAGCTCTCTTCGTCCCTCAAACTCATTTCACCCATTAACAAACTGTACTCCCGTCTCCTCACACATTTCAGCCAGCATATCATTCAGAATCCTTGCTCTCCGCCTCATATCTTTTGGAAGGTATTATTAGTGATAATTTGTCCATGTCCTGAACAGAAACCCGAGGTACTAATCATTATTATAAGCTGTGCACTTTTCTCAAAATTTTTCAAAAAATATTTCTGTTTGTTTGACATTCATTTACTATTCTGTTGTTTACATGACCAACAATGACCATCTTTATCTTGTTCTTTATATCAGCTGTCTTCTCTAATGATCAAAATATTCCTCCACTTTTTCTTTAGTAGAGCTTTCTGTAGGCCCAGTAGTCTAATTGTCCAATTCCCCATTTTGGTGTTTCTCTGCAGCACCTTACCTGATACTGCCTGCCATTTAAGAAGATTGTTTTCATATTTTGTTTTGAATACTATACCTACTCCTGTTTTCACCTGAGTATTATTGCCTGAATATGACATCTTGCAATAGTTACTTAGAAGAATCTCACCAATTTATATCTTCTTCATTTCAGTATCAGTTATGTTGACATGGTGTCTCTAATTCTTTTCCATTGATACTTCTCACACTGATAGTGCCTATCTTGAATTCTGCTGATGTTGAGTTGGAGTTTGTTTGTTGCAATAGGTGACTTTTCACTGTCCATCTTGATTCCCTGATGAAAACAGCAGGAGCATTGTTTAACTTGGCAATGCCCCATCCGAATGGAATTTCATCATGTTGTATAATCATTTCAAACATACAGTTTTGCATATTCCAAAATTCATCATGAAAATAAATGTTTGGATCAAAGTATTTCATTCTTTTCTACTTTAAAGTTTATAGCTTAAGGGATATAATGGCCTATATATTTATTTCAAGGCCTATGAATCAATTATGGTTTTTCTTACTGCATGACAGGTTTCTTTCTTTAGGTTGATGGCATCAAAGTTTTATTGAATCAGAAATTTGGTGCAAAAGTTGGTAATAAGCGAGTCAAACTTCCATATGTCAAGCTAGGTTCTCTCTCCATTGTTCAGGAGAACTTCACCATTGTACTGCGATCTACAATAGGTAAGGCTTTTGCTTTTGTTTTTAGAACATCTAACTAATGATTTAAATGTGATTATAGTAACTATTTTGTTTTCGTGTGATACTCATCTGCTATCAGTTTTGCTATGTTTCATGTGTGGTATTGATATAAGAAAATAAAGAAGGATGAAATCCATTGTTCATCAAGTAAGAAAAAAATACTGATATTTACATATAAAAAAATTCCTGAAAATGCATTACAAGCACCTTGGATTTACATAAATTCAGCATGAGTTTTGTTAGTATTTCACTACTTAAAAGAAATAATATCTAAGAAAACTACATTTTTCAATTTTATTATCAAGGTTCCACTGAGCTAAATAAACTGTTTCAAAATTTTTTAGTTCTAAAATTTGTGGTTAGCCATATGCAGACTTTGGTGAGGAAAGGATATATGTGGAATTACAAGGCTGTTGATTATGAAAAGCTTAGGGAGACAGCTAAAAGCTATAGTATGGAATGAGGTGTTAAGCAGGAGGAAGATGAATGCTGCATGGGAACTGAACAAAAGATATTTACAACACTGATATGTGAATGTATTCTGAAGATCAAAAGACTGAATAAAGTAGGTGTCAAATGAATGAATAAATGGATTAAGCATTAAATTTGGAAGAAGAGGATACTGCAAGGACAGATGAATAAGGATAGCAATCAATTGCATGAGGAGTATAAAGAGAAGGCCAGGAAGGTGACTCATTTGGTATGAACAAAACTACAGTGTGAGTAGAAATTAGCAAATCAAGCCAAGAAAAACACTAGAGAGAGATTTTCAAATATATAACAAGTAGAAGGAAGGATGATTATGGTAAGATTATAGTAATATCATCGTAGAATGATAACCGCTGCAGAAAACATCTGAGGTATTCAATGAACAATTTATAAGAGTGTTTCATCCTCATCAAGGTGAAATAATGAAAAACTCAGATGTAGAGGACATAGGAGAGGATGGCTTAATTTGAGTGAGCAGGAGGTATATGAGGAAATAAATAAGCTTGATGTCAATAAAGCAATAGTTTGATGAATATCAACATCGCCACTTGTCTTAAGGGAATGTTCCAGGGAAATGGCAGTAGTATTGGCATGACTGTTTAATAAGTCTTATAACATCACAGATTCCAAGAGAGTGGAAAGAAGGTAAAATTTTTCTGCTGCATAAAGATGGTGATAAGGTTGTGGCTACAAATTATAAGCCAATCTGTATATCTGGAGTTGTAGTTAAGGTACTGCAGAGATTGGAAAGAATTAATTATTGAATAGAATTAAAGATTGGAAAGAATTAATTATTGAATAGAATTAAAGATTGGAAAGAATTAATTGGTGAGAGTGACCATGAAGTGATTACCTGGGTCTTTGCAAGCAGTGTGAGGACCTCTGTAAGAAAGGGTATATCTGGAACTACAAGGGGGGGGGTGATTATGAAGAGCTCAGGAAACAGCTTGCAGGTGTAGCATGGAATGAGGAGTTAGCTGGAAAAGAGATCAATGCAGCTTGGGGGATATTCAAGAACTATCTAGTAGAAGCAATGTCTAAATGTATTCCAAGGGGCAGAAGGTTAATAAGGTAGATGTGAAATTATTATTATTATTATTATTTTATTATTATTATTATTATTATTCAGGCCTCCATGGAGTCAAAAGACTCATCGTGGGAGGTCCTTCCTAAGAAACACAAAGTCTATCAAGACTGATCGAGGGGAAATTCCCCCTCCTAAGAAACACAAAGTCTATCATACCACTCCTTGAACTCATTGACCATTCTCGAATGGATGAATAAAGAGATTAGCATGCGATACAAAGAAAAAGGGCGTTATGGAGGCAGCATAAGAGAAGTAGTAATAACTAATTCTATGAGGATTACAAAGACCAGCCAAAGCAGGTGACTTGGTTGGTAAGGGTAGTAAAAGTGAGGTATGAAAAGCAGTTATCTAATGAAGCCAAAAAGAATCCTAGGAAGTTCTTTTGATGTGTAGCCATCGGGGAAAAAAAAGAATGATTATGAAAAGATGACATTGATTGGAGTAAATGGTATAAGGACACCCACTGCAGAAGATATAGTGGAGATGATGCTTAATGAGAAGTTCATAAAGGTCTTTCATTCTTGTGAATGTGACATCATGGAGAGATTGAGAGTAGTTGATGATCGGGAGGAGAGAGACTGACTGTAAGTGAGCAAGAGGTGTATGGGGAATTGAGCAAACTTGATATTAATAAGGCTGTGGGACTTAATAATATATCACCACATATTCAGAAGGAATGTGCCAGGGAGTTGATATCTGCCTTGACATATTTTTTTAATATGAGTCTTGCACTGGGGTCAAATTCCAAAGGAGTGGAAGGAGGGCAAGATTGTGGTACTTCATAAGGGAGGGGATAGAACTCAGGCATCAAATTATAAGCCTATCCGTGTGTCAGGTGTTGTGGTTTAAGTTGTTGAGAAGCTGGTGAGAACTAGGATCCAGAAGTGGATTGACAACAATGGTATTATTTTTGATGTACAGCATGGATTTGCTAAAGGGAGGTCATGTTATAGTAATCTACTTACTTATTACAATAAGGTGACAGCTTCCTTGCACAGAGGAGAAGAATACGCAGTATTATACTTAGATTTTCTAAAGGTTTTTGATAGATTACTGCATGATAAGTTGATAGTAAAACTAGAGCAGATGGAGTTGGATATTAGATTAGTGCATTGGATTGGAGACTGGTCATCTGATAGGTATCAGCAAGTTGTGTATGGGGAGCAATATCCAGGAAGAGGAAAGTCACTAGTGGTGTGCCTCAGTGGTCTGTTTTAGGGCCATTGTTGTTTAACCTGTATGTTAATGATATTGCAAAGATTTGGATGGGGATATTCATTTGTTTGCAGATAAGCCAGCAAAGGTTGGTCGAGTGGTAGAGTCTCTGCTACTAATGGCTCATGCAAAAAGTTAAGCAAGTTTGAGTGCGGTTAGTAGTTGGAAAGGGTTCAATCGTTCGATGCTGTTGGCACCCTCTCCCTCAATGAGTCTTTGGACTCCCTGGAGGTGTCACATAATAATAATAATAAATAGGTTGATAATAGCAGTATTCTATGTGCTTATCAGTATGGGTCTGTTAAATGAAGATCATGTTTTACTAACTTACTTATATACTATAACAAGGTGACAAATGTCTTGGATAAAGGAGATGCAACCTTTCCAAGATTGTCTGGTGTGATCAAATGATATGGACACAGTATTGAAAATCTTTTATCAATTGTCTATATTAGTACATTCACTGGGATTGTATTTATAGTGGAGTTTTACAAATTTAGTAACAATAGAAAATGTTGATGGATTTTAAAACTTGAATAAAAGTAGTTAAACAAAATGTTCAAAAGAATGCTAGGATATTGTAATACATTTTATTCAGACAAAGATTACAGTCAATGAGAAACCTGCGACTGTTTTTCTTTCACCAATTCTTGGATATGAGGAGGAGTGATTGAAAGGGCATAACGCAGGTCATTCGCAACAGTTGAAAAGTCTGACTCGCAAAGATATGTCAACACAAATGGAAGCAATGTATGAATAGCTCTTTCTGCTACTTTTGGGTAGGAATCACACATCAAGAGCCTAAATTCTGTGATTAAATTCTTGCTCTCTCGAATATTTCTTGCTCTCGAATCGGTCTTCAGCTCCAGAAATTCATCTCCAATCCATTTCCCAACATAATTTCTACCATTTTGAGTGCAAGGTCTGGTCAAAGGTTCCCCAATTGTATGTGGTTTATTCTACTTTGTTATCCCCAGTGCTACAACATAAAAAGCTTCAGTAACCTTGTGGTTCATTCCGAGTGCTCCTGTTGAATCCAGCTTCATTTATTTGAGAGCTTCCCATGACTTTCAAAAAAGCTTTTGTCCTTTTCCTTGTTTTGAGAATGAACATTTTGCAAATGTTGCTTCATCTTTGTTGGTTTCATAGAATTATTTGACAAAGCTTTGCTACAAATGTCACATTGAGGCCTTTCTAATCCATTGATGATGATAGATGTGAATCCATATTGAATATATCATGATGGGCTAAAATAATGTACAAGTAAAAAAATGTACATGTGCATAGTACTATATGCATCTCAGAATTGCAGGTGAAAGCAGAGTGATAATAATCTTAATATTACCCTTACAGCTTCGGCACGTCACTGTTGCTGTGCTAACTTCACTGTTATCAGTTTGCAACTAATAGTGACAGTTGAAAAGATGTAATTTGACCTTGATAGGTAAGGCTTATTCAGCTGTGTTTTAGTGTGAAGGTCATGTGTACAACAGGTCAGATTTTCTAAATATGTTGAATATATTTTGGTTAATAATAAATGTTCGTTAATCTCTTTAAAAATGGTGAATATTTGTGCTGTTCCCGGATGTAAAAATTTGTATCATTAAAAAATCTAAAAACTCTGAAAATCATATTCAGTTTCACAGATAAATAAATATATAAATAAAATTTATAGGTTTACAACCCAAAATTTTTTTGCAGATTTCTTTTCGAATGTCCTATGATTTAAGCCAGTGGTTCCTAACTTTTTCGAAGACACGGAATACTTTTGATTATAAGAAAATTTTGGGGAACACGAAAAGCATTAGGATCATAAAACTAACAATAATGTGCATGGACCTGCCTTTTATAAAAATGGAACTTATTTTAATGTGATACTTGAGCTTGTTGGCTTTTGAAGATTTCAGCAATATCAGGTCTAATATGTGATATAGCTACCCTCATCTCTTTGTAATAAGTCTTTCACACTTTTTAGTATTTATATTGGTTAATATTGGGAAACCGAGCTCACACAAATATGATGTTGAAAGCTAACAAAATTTTCAGTGCCCTTGTGGAGAGAGCTGGGTTTTCGGCTTCGACAAAAATCCAAAATTCCTCAAGAGTTATTTCAGAGAATTTCATTTTTAGAGTACGATCCATTGACAAGGTAACTAATTGTTCTTCTTCTTGTAACAAAAATTCACAACTCGATATCATTAACTGTGCCAAAAGAATTTCGTATCCAGTTATAATTATGTGTTTTTAAGAAAGGAAAGTAACTTGAAATCTTTTCTTCCAATATTGTTAAATGTTCTGTTATAACGGAAATAATTCCCTTGATATTTTTATTATGGAACGAAGGAAACTTATCCACTGTATTTTTTTCTGATATGGGTTTTTCCAAAGAGATACTTTTTTTTTTTTGAAAAGCTGACAATTTGTCAATGGATGTCAAAATATTTTCATTTTTCTTCTGGATACTTGTATTAACACTAGTTAAGTAATTAAAAGTATCGGCTAAATATTCCATTTCAGCACACCAAATATCGTTTTGAAGACATTTTACAAAAGCATCTGCACCTTCATTTTGAAAAAAGGCCAATAATTTATTCTTAAGTTCTAAAATTCAGAACAGCACTTTACGCCTGGATAACCATCTTATTTCAGTGTGCAAAAGCAAAGATTCATACTAGGCTTCCATTGATATGCAACGTTTTTTAAAAAGGCGTGCTTTTAAAAGTCTTGACTTGATGTCATTTACCATATTTACAACTTGGTCTAGTACTGATTTTAATATTGCCGGTAATGTTTTTGAAACTAGGGATTCTCTGTGCAAAAAACAGTACGTAGATATAATATTTGGCTTTATTTTCTTTGCAAGGGTAACAAATCCTTTAATAGAGCCTACCATAGATGGAGCACCGTCTGTACAAATTCCTACACACAGCTCCCATGAAATTTTAAAGTTTTCTAAATATGACATAATAGAGTTAAAATATCTTGTCCTGTTGTAAGTTCAGTAAGTTCTCTGCAGCATAGAAATCGAATCATATTTCATTTTCATTAATGAAATGAACGAATCCTAGGATATGAGTTTTACAGCTAATGTCAGCGTACTCATCTATTTGTAAAGCAAAATGTTGTTTGAAAAGTTTATTGGTAACTGTTTTCTCATTATCATCTGACACATCTTTAATTTTATTTTTTATTGTATCATTCGATTTGAGGAATTTTCATAATTTCCTTTTTTGCTTCGTCGCCAAACATAATATTTACCATTTTGCAACATGCTGGTAAAATAAGAGACTCTGCTATAAGTATGAGGTTTTAATTTTACAGCAATTAATTCAGCTACCTTCTATGATGCAAGTTGTGCCTTATCAGAAATTAGCAGTCTTTTCAAAATATTTTACTTGTTTAACTTGCATCTTCAACAACAATCTCTTGAAATAATCTTTAGATTTTGAACAAGATTGGTGTGCTTCGTAGCAAGGTGTCATGTGACATCTTTCACCACTTGTTACCTGTTCACGGAACACAAGTGTTACGGGGAACATCGGTTAAAAACCACTGATTTAAGCTATAGTTAATTCTATCTAATGACTTCAGTAATTATGGGCATTAATTAAAATATTTTAAATATAATGATAAACTATTAAGAAAACGTTTTTGTTTGGATAGAGACCTACAAGTTAGTAAGGGGTTGTTATAGGATCAATATTGGAGAGGCTCTACAGAAAATAGTGGATCAGGGGTCATCCCTGGAAACTGTATAAAGAAGGTGTAACTAGGGGAGTGAGAAGCAGATTTTTTTTTATGCAGAGTTATGAATGATTGGAATGCCTTGCCTGAGCATGTGGTGTCTGCAGAGAATTTGAGTGTGTTTAAAGCATGGTATGATGAGCTGTGCATATGATTATTATTATTCTTTTCAGCCATTTCTGTCCACTACTGGACGAAGGCCTCCTCCAGTTCTTTCCACCTTTCTCTGTTCTTGGCAATGGTTGACCAATTTTGATTCATCACTTCACCTTCTTTTAGGTCGTCCTCAGCTTCATTTCCTTTCTTTTGGAATCCAGTTCATTAGTATAGTAGCCCATCGCTCATCTTCTCTCCTGGATAGATGTCCGGCCCATTTCCATTTTAGTCGCTTATGGTGAAGAATGATGTCAGTGATGTGAGTTTGGCTTCTTATCCAGGTGTTTTGCTTCTTATCTTTTAATGTAATGCCCAGCATCAGCCTCTCCATTTTTCTTTGAGTTGTTGTTAGTTTATTTGCCAATGCTTTTTTAGTGATTATTATCATTATTATTATTATTACTTAACGCCTCCAGGGAGTCCAAAGACTCATTGAGGGAGGGCACCTACTGTAAAACTCTCTGTCTCCACCACTCATCAATCCACTAGCTACAACGAATTGCAACTACACCAACGCCATCTACTGCCCACACCACTAGTATTTTCACAGACAATCACAAACATCCATGCCCACAGCGGGATTCGAACCGGCAGCCTTTTGGCTGGAGAGCGGATACGCTAACCACTCGGCCAACCAGGCCAGATGATAAAAGGACCTCCCAGATGAGTCTTTGACTCCATGGGGTCTTGGGTAATAATAATAATAATAATAATAATAATGCATGCAGTATTTATAATTCGTGCCTAACACATAATCCATCCCCACTCAGTTACCCCTGGGGGGAATCCACCCCCATACAATCTATCCCAGCAGTTGGGAACCACTGGAATACGAGGTGTGGCTATTAAATAACGAGACTGGTTGCTACAATGTGGTTTATTATTACAATTGTACAACTTAATTGTATCCCTTTCAACATACTCCCCTCCTCTATCTATACACCATTGCATATGAAGTCGGGTGTTATCTGCTTTAGTAGCGCTTCAGCGAGTAAGGTGGATGGTCCAACACTGGGATCTTCTTATCAGCCAGATACTGCTTTATAGGCAGTGCACTGTAGGCTGGAGCATTGTCCTGATGGAGAATCCAAGTGTTGTTCTTCCACAGATCGGGTCTCTTCTTCCTCACTCGTTCTCTCAGCTTGGCCAGAACCTCAAGGTAATGATGTCAGTTAACTGTCTGACCCTCTGGTACCCATTCAACCCCACACCATTGATATCAAAAAAAAAAAAAAAAAATGATCAGCATTGCCTTCAGTTTTGACTTGCTCATTCTTGCTTTTTTCATCCACCTTACCATGATCATCACCATTCACCTTACTCACCGGACTTAGCTCTATGTGACTTTTACCTTTTTCCAAAGTTGAAATCAGTCAGTGGATGAGGAAAAGGAGAAAATGGCAGTGCTACTAAAGCATACACCTGATAACACCTGATGACTTACAGCACTGCTTCCAACAATGGAAAATTCGTATGCAATGGTGTATAGATAGAGGAGGGGAGTATGTTAAAGGGGATAACAATTAAGTTGTACAATTGTAACAATAAACCACATTTTTGCAATCGGTCTTGTTATTTAATAGCTACACCTTGTAGATTGTATGAATGGGCAGATATATGGAATTATCAGTTTAATGTTGCAAAGTGTGAGATTTTGAAATTCGGTAAACAATGATGGGATGCAAAGTATACACTGGGTGTAGAAACTTTAAAGGAGATAGTAGAAATCTGGGAGTGGTAGTGGTGGACAAATACCTGAAATTCAGGGGCCATATTGCACAAATTGTGAAATCAATACACTAACGTGCAAATGCACGTTAATGTATCGAATTGGTAACTGGTTTTCTGATGATATCAGAGAATTGTATATGGAGGAGCAGTATCAGAGAGTAATAAGGTTATGGAGTTTCACATTGTTCAGTACTAGGACCATTACTATTCAGTATTTATGTTAATAATATTGTCACTGGATAGAAAGGTTGGCAAATGAATGGGAATATCTGTTGGTAGAGTTATCTACCACAGTTGATAGAGTTCCACAGTTGGTAGAGTTATCCTTGAAGTGGAGGAAGCAAGAGATTTTGGAGTGAATGTTGATAAAAATCTCAAGGTTAGACCTGTTGCAAAAGTTGTGAACACAACCAAGATAACTGCTACAGTATCGAGGAGGACATTGACCAGCAGAGATAAAAGGTGGTGGGTCTACTGTGTAAAGCTCTGATCAGACTATATCTGAATTACTGGGCTTGAATATGGCCACCAGGATTTGAGCAGATGAGATAAAGTAACCTTGCGGAGGTAGATAACAAAAAATACCAATACACTTTATAGTGTCTTTACAGCTATGAAGACAGAAATGAGACATACAAACTACAGAGTTTTGTGAAGAGAAGATGGGGGGGGGGGGTATGATTGAGACATTTAAGCTGTTGAAAGATATTTACTGGATTGATAATGGAAAGTTTTTCATATTGTAGAATGAGGGGGAAGGAATGGACTGTCCTTGGAAGTTGAAAAAGAAAGTAGTAAATAAGAGGGTAAGAAGTAATTTTTGAATCACCTTTTATCATCTCTGACACCTTTTACAGTTCTTTATCCCGCATTTCTTAGCTTTTTTCGATAGCCTCCAGATCTTTCTGACACCTTCCTGATATTTATTTTGTGCATTCTTACCAATCTTCCCACAACGTTTTACAAATTACATTGCTTTCTTACATTTTTCTTTGTATTTTCTCTGCTCACATGTTGACTTTCTTTGCTAAGAACTTTCAAAACACTTTCTAGTTTTCCATTCTCTCTTGAACTTCCTGAGGCCACCGGGTAAACCTGATTTTTCTATCCTTGTGAACAACTTCACCACTTGACTAAATCACTCACTGTTTTCTTCAGTCTGCTAACGAAGAAAAAAACGAGAGGCACAGACCAGGTTTGGCGTTGGTGCTGTGCCTCTCGTTTTTTCTTCAATAATATTTGTATATTATTTTCTCTTTGTATAGTCTATAATTCACCTCTGAATGCTACTCAACTTCAGCTCTTTTTAAAACTTTCTTATACATGTTTCTTTTCAAAATGACATTCATTATTCTATTCAAACTAAATGGTAATCACTTGCTATTTCAAATCTCCCTATGTGCTTGTGTCCTGAACCAGTGAGAAAATATCTTGTCTAGTATTGTCAGGTGTGCCCTCACTCCAGGTGATTGACTACCATGTGTTTCCACCATGTCCTATGCTGTGCCTCTCTGCTACATTCCTCGTATGAGAGATAGGTCCATTCTTTTATATTATTTTTCATCCACTCTAGTCTTTGTCTTCCTCTCCTTTTCTTTCCTTTAACAGTTCGTTCAAGAAGTATCCTTTGTAGGCAATTGTGTCTAAGAATATGTCTGAAATAGCTGACTTTTCTCTTTTTAAATTCTTTTATTGCGTTTCTGTTTTCACCCACCATTTCTAATACCTCTTCATTTGTCTTTTTGTTTTTCCATGATATCCTCAGAATTCTTTACAGCATCTAATGCTTCCAGTTTTTTCACACTCAGATTGGAAAGCGTTCATGTCTCTATTCCATATAGTAATGTGGACCATGTGTAACATTTGGAGATTCTTAGTCTTGTTTTCAAATTTAGTTCTCTGAATGTCAGTAGGCTGTTCGTATTATTGAAGGTTGACCTTGCGATTTCAATCCTTCTAATTTCATCTTCTGTCCTTCCATTCTCTGTGGTCAAGTGTCCAAGGTATATGTATGTTTGCACTTGTTCTAGTTTATTTCCTTAGAAGAGGAATTGGTGGCACTGATAGCTTCAGCCTGGCCAAAGATGATTGGGATCACTGAGACGTGGTTGACAGAAGAGGATATAATAACAGGAATAGAAGTAGCAGGATACAGCATTTTTTGGCAGGATAGGAAGGAAAAGCATGGTGGTGGAGTACTGCTTATGATAAGTGATGACTTATGTCCTCTAAGAGTGGAGGCTTTGAAAAGCAGTGATAATAATGATTTTAAAAGCATATGGTGTGAGGTAGAGGTGGGAAAACAGGATATTTAGTGGGATTTTGCTACAAACCAAGGAGCACAGAAGATGGGGACCAGGAGATATTTAGACAGTTGAGCCTGGCAAGTGCAAGAAGAATGATTGTTATGGGAGATTTTAACTGCAGCAGTATAAATTGGGGAGAGGAAGATGCATGTAGTAATAAGGGAATGGAATTTCTAGAATTCTTGAAGGACAAAAGGCAACATGTAATAGATGGAACAAGAGGTTCAAGAGCTTTATTGATTTGGTCATAGCATCAGAAGAGTTGATAATAACTGAGATGACATCTCTCCCACCAGTTGGTGAGAGAGTGACCATATGGTTTTGACTTGGAAGACGAATAGACATGCAGGAATATCAAAGAGACGGGAACATATGTGGAATTATAAGGCAGGTAATTATAATAGTCTTATATATCAACTTGAGGAAGTTTCATGGAGGGAGGAATTGGAAGGCCGGGATATCATTAGGGCTTGGGAAATTGTGAAGGAATATTTGTTAGCATTATTAGTAAGCTGTAGTCCACACGGGAAGAAGAGGACACAATTTGGTGTAAAGTGGATGACAAATAATATTAAACAGGAACTGCATGTGAAAAAGCAGCTATGGAAGAGATATAAGGAGACAGGTGCATAAAGACTATAAGACACAGGCTAGGAGAGTGACAAGTATGGTAAGGAAGGCAAAACTGGAATATGATAAGAAATTGGCCCTAAGATCCAAAGAAAATCGTAGGTAATTTTTTAGCTATGTGGCCAGTAGGAGGAGAAATGATTGTGGAAGAATGACATTGTGGGATAAAAATGGGAATAGAGTGACTGATGCAGAGGACATAGTGGAATTGTTCAATGAACACTTTATTGGTGTATTTCATCCTGGAGGAGTAAATTTTAATACTAGAGAGATAGGGCAAGTTCGAGGTTTAGAGGTGCAGGAGGAGAGCGTGTTCCAAATACTGAGTACTCTGGATGTCAGTAAAGCTGTGGGACTGGATGGTATTTCACCACAAGTTTTCAGAGAATGTGCTAAAGAACTGGCAGCTCCTTTGACCTGGTTTTCAATGAAAGTCTGGCTACAGGAAAGGGGCCAAAGGAATGGAAGGAGGGTAAGATAGTGCATAAGGGTGGTAGCAAACTGGAAGTGTCTAATTATAGACCAGTTTGTGTGTCATCAATGGTTCTTAAGATCTTGGAGAAATTAATTAGAGACCGTATACAACATTGGGCAGATGAGGGTAATATTATCTGTGAGAGTCAACGTGAATTTGTGAAGGGGGGGGGCGCTCCTGTTTTAGTAATATGCTAGCCTTTTATAATAAAGTTACAAGAGCAGTAGATGAGGGAAAGGCATATACTTCCATTTTCCTGGATTTAATGAAGGCATTTGACAGGGTGCCACATGATAAGCTGATATTTAAGTTGCAGCACATGAGTTTGGATGTCAGGTTGATCAACTGGATTCAGGATTGGCTGTCCGATAGGTATCAGAGAGTTGTGTATAGTGGGGTAGTTTCAAGGGAGAGTTACAAGTGGGATGATTTACTCCTCCAGGATGAAATGCATCAGTACTGGGACCTATATTATTTAACCTTTATGTCAATGACATTGTCAGTGAATTGCAAGAGGATATTGAGTTGTTTGCAGATGATGTGAAGCTGGGAAGGGTTATTAGTAATAGTGTAGATGTGGTAGTCCTGCAAGAGGATTTGAATAAGCTAGACAATGCAGCAAAATATAAGGTCTTGAGGTTTGGGACACATTGATGCAATTCTGCATTTGTTATTAGAGAAGTTGTACTGGAGGAAGTAGGGAAGACAAGAGATCTGTGCTTGATGATTGATAGAAACCTGAAATTCAGGGGACATATTGCAAAGGTGGTGAAGGTAAAACGTAGGATTGCTGCAATAATGAGAAGGATGCTGACCTTCAGAGATAAATGAATTATCATTCTGTTGTATAAGACCCTGATCAGACCACACTTAGACTATTGTTCTCAGATTTGGTCCCTAGGATTTGAAGGGGATAAATTAACTGTGGAAAGGGTACAAAGGTGGATAACAAAGATGGTTTCAGGAATGTACAATGTTAGTTATGAGGATCGGCTGAGGGAATGTGGACTGCAGAGTTTGGTGGATAGAAGAAGGAGAGTTGATATGATTGAGACTTTTAAACTGTTGAGAGGTGGTTACAGGGTTGACACTGGGGAGTTCTTTCGCTTGGTTGAACAGCAGAAAGGAGTGATGACAAGGGGCCATCCCAGGAAGTTATGAAAGGAAACTACTGTGAGCAATAGAGTGAGAAGTGGTTTCTTTTCATGGAGGGTGGTTGAACCGTGGAATGCATTGCCTGATAGAGCGGTGAGAATGCGAGAATGGTCAATGAGTTTAAGGAGTGATATGATGGACTGTGTTTCCTAGGAAGGACCTCCCATGATAAGTCTTTTGACTCCTTGGAGGCCTAAATAATAATAATAATTTTTGATATTTCCTTTTCTCTTGAAATTATCATGATTTTTGTCTTTTTAAAGTTGAAATTGAGGTCATACTATTTGCTGTACTTGAGGTCATTTTTGTTTTCAACTAGAAGGACCATGTCATCTGTTTATCTTAGGTTATTAATATTTCTGGCTCCTACATTGATTCCTTTGAGGTTACTAATATTATTAAATATTTCTTCTGTGTAAAGGTTAAATTGAATTGGAGACAAGACACAGTCTTCTCTCACACCTTTTTGAACTGGGAATTCTTCTGAAGTCTATCCATTTATTCTGAAAGATGTAGTCTGTTCCTGGTAATGATTAGTTGTTAGCTTAATGTCTTTTCCATCCATGCCTATTTCTGAAAAAATTTCAATTAATTGGTCATTTTGAATGTCTTTTTTGAAATCTATGAAACAGAGATACACATCTTTTTGTTTTTCTAAATATCTTTCTATGATGGTTCTGATGTTGAAAATACTTTCTCTTATAACCTACATTTTCCTTAAAGGCACTTTGTATATCTTTTATTTCTATATTTATTTTTATTTTATTTCTTTCAAGAATAACATATAAGAGAGCTTTTGATACTTGACTAATGAGGTTAATTGTTCTGAATTCGTTACATCTTGTAGCTTTGGGGAGGGGGGATTGCTATATGTGAGGATTTTGAGTAAGGAGGGAGAAATGTGATTTTTTTTTTTTTTTCATTAAGGGTGGTAAGTGAGTGAATAGAATGCTTTGCCAGTGAGTTGTTGTTGTTTTGGATTTACTGCCAAAGCAACTAAGGCTTTGAGGCCACTGTATTATGCCTGTAAATCTCTATGTTATTATGGCTGATTTGCCTGTTCTGCAGGATGAAAAACCTAGGTTTCCAGAAGGAAAACCACTTCTATATGAAACTGCCTAACTAGCCATTAATAAAAAAAAAAAAGTCTTGTAAAGTTTTTTCAGCCAATGAATAGTGAGTAAGAGATGCTGAATGTATTCAAAGGGATGACAGGCATTGTAGCCTATATAGTGTATGGATCTCTCAAAATAAATCTTGTGATTTCTTAGACACCTGTAATAATGAGAATACAACATTAATATTGTTTTAAGTAGTGATAAATGCATTATAATTTTCAGGAGTTAAACTGATTTGGGATGGATACAGCTACCTTGAAGTTTCTGTTCCTGTACATTTCAAGAATAAGATGTGTGGCCTTTGTGGAAATTATAATGGGAATCCTAATGATGACTTTGTTACTAAGAAAGGAAATACTGTCTCAGATCCAGAAAATTTTGGAGATTCTTGGCAAGTGAGTTGTTGTTTACTCTACTTAATTATATTACTGCTATTAATATTAAATATTGAGAATTCAGATTAGTATTTTTTTCTGTTTTTTTTTAAAGTGTAGCCTTTGTAATTTCATACCTGATGAATCAAATTATTTGTGTTAAATTTAGATATCTCATTTAAGAATCACAAAAAATGCAAACAGAAAGTTTGCATTTTTTGGAATTTCATGTACGGATTTGAACTACTTAAGCTTGACTTTACAAGTCTTCTCACTATTTGATGAGGGAGCAACTTTTGTATAGGACAAAACATTAGCTAAGCTAAGGCGAATGGAGAAATGATGAATGGTGCAGCAGAGAAGAGAAAGAAAAGAGAGGTGTAAGGAAAGAGAAAGGAGAGTAAAAAATAGCATGAAGAGACATTGTTGTGTGGTAATTCATGATTAGGTGTGGAGGTGAATTTTCATTCAAATGTAAGTAATGACATACATTTGAATTGATTCAGGACTAGATATTTGGAGAATGTATTGTTTCATTTATCTCTCTCTCTCTCTCTCTCTCTCTCTCACACACACACACACACACACACACACACACATTAAAGTGCAGAATCAGAGAAATTAGAGCTATCAGTGAGGAAGTAGGTGTATGTGTGTTGGCACCCTTGGAGCAAGTGAATGAAAAAATTGGGAGTGATCAAAGAATGCTATATAGTTTATTTTTTTAGGTCTCTGGTTGGAATAAGACCATTAAAAGATGCAAAATACCTGTGGGGCAAATAGGATATTGTAATTCACGAATACTAAGCTCCACAAGCATAAGGAAAACAGGGAAAGAGTTTTGTGCATTGATTAATTTGACATGGCCAAAATTTATAGTGGTAGTGAGATTTGATTGATTGAATGTAGTACACAGATTGTAATCTATTTATCTCAAAATGCATAAGTTTACACTCCACATTAAACTGACACCCTATTATCTTTAGCCCATACTGAGAGCCTATTTAAATCAACCTGCAAGCTCTTCAAATCACTTTGATTCACTATTACTCTACCTAATTTTGCATCAGCAGCAAACAACTGTATATTTCTTTTCAGGTTATTTCCTATAAACAGTTGTGGTCCTAGCATTAAACCTTGCAGCAAACCACTAGTCACCAGCTTTCACCTGGATTCTGCTCCTCATATGCTCCACATGCTGATATCTGTCTAGCACCCACACTCTTATCCATATAACCAGTATCATATCCATTGCCATTTGTTCTAATTTGCATAAAAGAATTCCATGTGGTATGCTGTAAAATTCCTTTGCAAAACCCAGCAATACCATTGTGTGGCCACTGCCTTTATCCAACTCAGCTGTCACACTATTAGAAAAAGTTGATAAATTACTAGGGCATGACTGCTCCTTCACAATGCCAAGTTTCTCTCTTAGAGTATCACATTCTTATCCACACATTCTCGAATTCTCTTTTTGACCAATTTTTCCAGTACTTCTACCAACAACCATACCTAAGATACTGATTGGTCTATAATTTGCTACTGCAGTCTTAGAACCTCCTTTAAGCAAGGAAATTATTTTGCCCTCTTTCTACTCACTTGGAGCTCCTTTGCCAGAGCTGAGACTTAAATTAAAGAGCCTAGTCATAGGCATTATCAGTTCCCTTACATTCCCTCGAAATGCAAGCTGATATCCCATCTAATCCCACAGCTGTATTTACATTGAGATTCTTCAATATCCTAAGAACCTCCAATTCATTCACCTCTGTTATCATATAAGTTTCTGTTACAAATGCCAAAGCATTAACCAAACTTGTATGATATACCCTTGCAAAGTGGTCACTCAGTAACTCAACTATTTTATGTGCTTCTGTCACCTCCTCGCCATCAGCACTCATTAAGGTTATTCTTTCACACTCTTTCTTCCTCTTACTTGCAACATAGTGAAAGAACTCTTTGGGATTTCCATTGGCCTGCTTGGCTGGTTTCTTCTTATAATCTGATGTTTGCCTTCCTCAACATGATGGTCACCTTTCTTGCCTGACCCTTGTACTGTTCATGAGCTTGCTATTCACTTTTCTCCCTATATACCATCCAAAATAATTTGTTTTTTTGCAGCTTATATTAATGATACTTCTCATCCATCTAACTCTTATCTGAATTATCCTTCTTACTTTAGACATAAATTTAATATTGCTTCCTCTAGATATCCCTTAACTATGTCCCGTGCATTACTAGCATTCTCTCTTGCAGGGCTTTATTCCATGAAACAGTTTCAAGCTTTCTTCTAAGCTTGTTAAAATCATCTGCCTTGTAGTTCCACATGTTCCCCTTCTTGACAGAATATACCTTATGTTTTGCAATCTCCCAAGTGAACCCAAATGAAGACTTCAAGATTACTTTTCCCAATTGGAGACAATTTGCTACTTTGGTTATGAATAGCTCTTCTGATCCTATTTCCAGATCCAATATTCTCGCACCATGAGTCCCCTCCATCACATTTCCTAAAGTAATTATCTCTTAGTGTATAAATTTCATTTTCTTCCTGCTATGTGATATTTCTTCCTTGCAATTTATATCTGCATAGTTGAATCCCCCACTCATAATAATCACTTGACCCACATTCATTGCACTGATTTGCCTGATGCATGTCTTCCAGATTATTCCTGGTACCCTGTGGCCTATAACAGCAATAACCATATATTTTGTCTCATTGGCCTTGACTCACACAAGATTGCTTCAAATGAACATTCAACTTCCTGTCTATCTCCTATTCTTTTTGACTGCAATTCATCTGCTATCATCAGCAGTACCCTCTTCCAATCCTACTTCTCCATCTTCTGTGAAAATACTAAACTCTTCACATTCTATCTTTGTAACTCCATCATCTATTGTTTGACAAGTCTTCTTAATGCCTATAATGTTTGGTGAGGTTGCATTAACCAATGACAGAAACTCCTCCCTCGTGCTTCTGATACTTCTGGCATTAGTATACAGAAACTGCAGCATGCCTTTATGTCCCCAACCAAATTTACCTCCAGAATTTACTACCCTATTCAACGTTTTTGCTTGAGATATGAGATTCTGCACTTGTTGTTCCTTTTCACACTCGCGCACTCTCATATTTGCATGCATCCATTTCTCATCATGCATCAATTTGCTCTTCAACAAAGCTCTTTATAGACACCTAACACCAAAACCATTTAGGTGCAGTCTGTCAGTATTATACAAATCCTTTTGTCCATCAAACTCAGACACATCCTATACCATTCCTTCTTTACAACTGCACATTGATTCATTTGCTATCAGTTCCCTCCTCTTCCTTAATTTGCCTCTATCATAGTGTGGCAGGAGATTTAGAATCTTCACCTTCATGCTCTTCTTTTTTGCTTTGTCCAAAAACTCCTTCATATCCTACCTGATAGAATACTTTTCACCTCTCAGATCATTAGTACCAACCAAGACAATCAGTTCTTTCACCTTACTTTTATGCATCCAGATGGCATGACTAATATTTTTGTGCTAGGGAAACATGATTTTATTATGTATACTTTTGTTAAGTATTCATCTGATCATAGAGTCTCCATATATAATTTTCTCCTTATCTTGTTTTTCTTATTTGTTCACATGATCTCGATTCTTACCTCAGACCATCTGCTTCTTTTTCTTCTCACTCCTGCTAATCTCTAATTAACCTAATTGCTCTCTTCTGAACTGTGTCAAGTATTTTAAAGAAGTTTTTAAGGTCTTAATTTTCTCATTAAGAGAAAATCTGATTTTTTTTATGTTGAGGAATCCATATTTGTAATATGTTTATGCCAAGAAAGATTGGAGGTTAGAGTATTTCCAAAAAAGAAATCTAATCCTGTTTAGATATTTGGGTGTTGTCAAAAAAAGTGAGACTGAAGAATAAGAAGAAATTTAGTTCACTAACCTTCTACTTGAGCTTTACTACCACTGAAATTAACAAAGTTATCAGAATCCCATTGAAGAACAGCTTGGACAGAATTTAGGCTTTAGAAGTTGACATTCTGGAAGTTTAGGTGATTTGAATAGTGCAAAGTTTGTCAATGAGAAAGAGGAGTGCAGTATAACTATTTATTGGATTTGCAATAAAAGGTTATTGATATACAAAAGGAAAAAGAGTAGGTGAAAGAACAGAGACTTGTGGAATACCAATATCAGTTGTAAAGTTTGAGGGTAAAGAGCTATCTGCCATCACATATAATATGAATCCAGACGGAAAACTGACAATCCATTTGAAGAGGTCAGACCATGTGATAGGAGCTTAATTAATAAGCCTTTGTGCCAATCCTGATCAAATGGAACTTTCTGAAATTCCCTACACTTTTCCACAGTGTTCATCCAAAGGTGGGTAATATAAGGTCCCTTGTTAACTGACAGTGATAGAATCCATCCTTGTTTATTAGTTATAGTAAATTATATGCCATACTTAAAAACTACATTTTTTCCCACTTTTTTTGTAATTAGTTCTAACATCTTATGAGTTATTTGTTTAACATATAATCAATTCCTTTATTACACTTAGTGGCAGTTGGCAAAATAGAACTGTAGATGGAAATATTTGCATTTTTGCTAGGTAGGACGGAAAAAGGTGTGTTCTAGACCTAAATTTGCTCACCTCCCTCAGCCCCTCTGTCATCACCAGTGGGGAGCATATATCCAAGCTGTTAAGCAGTGTAATATTCTCAAGTCTCCTACTTTCAGACCATGTCATATGAAAGTGAATGCTGTGCCATATTACAAGTAAGTTTGTCAAGTTTAAATGAACTTTTTTTTTGTTGTTGTTGTTGTATAAGAAAAATAGAAATTTAAAATGAAGGGTGATGCATATTTAAATTTTGAAATGCATTGTTTCACTTAGTATATTTTCACATTTTTTTTAATGTAATGTGTACATTTTTTTTTATCACATTATACAGATTTTTGTTCTCTGATTAAATTACAGAAAATTTTATTCACTTGGATTCAAAGTAAATTAAATTTGACAGAAAATTATATTCTTTTTTAATCCTCTACTGAAGTGTAAGCAAACAAAGTTTACATGTAAAGTATCTTCATGACTAGCCTACTTGTATACAGAAGCTACTAAATTCACATCAGATTGTATTTGTCTGTTTATAAAAACTTTCACAACTTACACACGATAAAAAAAAAATCATCCAACGTTACATGTCGGACATCGTCAGGGAGACAGATTGTTAACTACATTCAAAAGAGTTTGCATTGAATTTTCAGTTTATTGGAAACCAACCTTTACTGGCAAATGCATTCACTCATTCTCACACCATCATTCATCACAGAAGACAAGTGTTATCAAGAGTCTTATACATAGAACTCATATGATCTGCTCTTCTGATTCACTTTTGTTAGATGAAATGAATAAAATTAAAAGCAATCTGATACATAATGGATACAACAAAACTGCGATTCAAAAATTATTGATAATTATCATATCCATCTATCAGACTACAATCTGACGTGAAAAGAATTTCAATACCCCACCTTAAAGGGATCTCTCAGAACAAATATCGCTACATTAAAAGTTCCTCTAGTCGGGAACTAGAATAGAGCTTGAAACGCTTTCACTTCAGATAGTCTAGCACAGCGTTTCTCAACCTTTCTAATCCCAAGGACCAGTAAAATGCCTAAAACAATTCTGCGGACCACTAAGTTACAGAGGCGTAGCTGGGGGGGGGGGGGGGAGATCTGCCCCTGGTGGCATCTTTTTTGGCATTTATGAAATCTTGCCTTACTGTCTAGAAAACAGCAACTGAGTGATGAAATAGACTTCGATAATGTGATCGACGATTTTGCAAACAGAAAAGCAAGAAAAATAACATTTTAGAATGTTGGAATTAAAGTTTTACTTCAAAAATAAATATAGTGTTTTGGATTTTTTTCTCTATAAATGTTTTGACTTTTTTAAATTTTTTTTTAAAAACCTATGTAGGAATTACTAACATTTCAGAAAAACTGTGCCATTTATAACATAATAAATCTAAAAACATGTTTTGAAAGATATGGCAACATAATTAATTAAATTGGAAGTAAACAATTAAAAGTGTATCATCATTGAACAAAGTTT
This sequence comes from Typopeltis vanoorti, assembly GCF_054136105.1. Lineage (NCBI taxonomy): Eukaryota > Metazoa > Arthropoda > Arachnida > Uropygi > Thelyphonidae > Typopeltis > Typopeltis vanoorti. Next base: position 146,464,013 of record NC_143550.1, read on the forward strand.
TAATTTTTATTAAACAAATAAATAATATGATCTAATTATGTTACTACTATTTTTAATGAGATGGTTGAGCTTCTCGGCCATTGCAGAGTTGCTGGATATCTGGCTCAATATTGGTCAATTTCAGGTGAAGATCGGCACACACTAAGACGATTTCTGTATTTTGTTTTTATTAACAATATGACTTCTCACTGAAGACAAGATCCAAAATCGAGCAAAACCAAGATCACGGAATTGCATTTTAAGCTCACTGTCACTTGAAAGCTCAATTAACTGTTCCTTTTTCGATAACGAAAGGATTTTCATGACTGCAAGCCTGAAATGGATCGTGAACCCACAGAAATTTCTTATAAAAGTTATTCAGAAAATATGTTTCAAAATTCCGTTTCAGATTTTTGAGGTGGTTACAAACCCTTTCCACAAACTCAGAATGAACAAAAATATTATTTTCCACTAAAAAGGATTCCAATGTTGGAAAAGGTGCAAATTGTCTGTCTTTTACATAATCCATAAAACCAGTTTTTTCTAGAATGCCTTTATTTTGTCGTAGGCATCAAGAACAGTTAAAAAATTTCCCTGAAGAGAGAGATTTAGTTCATTTAATTTCTAAAAAATGTCTGAAAGATAGGATAGTGTTGATAACCATGCTTCATCAACAAGAAGTGATGCAAAATCAGAACTACGTTCATATACAAATAATAAAACTTCGTGCCTTAATTGAAATAACCTTGTTAGTACTTTGCCCCTGGAAAGCCAGCGAATTTCAGAATGAAGCAAAAGTTGTGTATATTCACTGCCAATTTCATCGCAGAATACTGAAAATAACCTGTTATTTAATGGTTGAGCTTTAATAAAATTAACTAGCTTGACAGCGCATTGTATAGCACAGTTTTGAATTCTGGTGGCATTCCTTTGGAGGCTAATGCTTCCTATGCATGAAATAATGCATCCAATTCATATCCAGAGCTACTTCTTGGAAACAACCCCACTATGCTTGCCTGTAAGAGCGCGAGCTCCATCCGAACAGAAGCCTATACATTTTTCCCACTGGTATTATGTGTATTATGTAATTATTGTAATTATTGAGAGTGTGAAATATTTCTTCTCCAGTTGTTCGGGATGACAAAGTTCTACAAAACAGAATATCATCATGAATGTTGTTATCATGCGCATATCTTACATAGCATATTAACTGCGCATCATTTGTAACATCAGTAGTCTCATCTATTTGTAACGCATAATAAGGGCTCTTCTTAACTCTTTCGATTAACTGAGATTCTATGTCACCTGCCATATCATTAATTCTGCGACCGACAGTGTCATTTGAAAGAGGAATCAAATCAACATTTTTTAGTAGCTTGTTGCCAAACATAGTTTTTACCACATCTTTTATAGCTGGAAGTAGTAAATTTTCCCCGATAGAATGAGGTTTCCCTGTTTTCACTATGCCCAAACTTAAGAGATAGATGCTTCCAGTGCTTTGCTATTAACAGAACCCATGGCTGAAATTATATCTTTCCCATGATTTAATGTCCCTAAATGTCACTGAAAAAATTCAATTTGCTTATTTTTCACATCACAATGTTTAGTTTCTAAATGTCGTCAGAGTTTCTCAGGTTTCATGCACTTGTTCGACAACAGTTCATAACACAAAACACATAGGTTTCTGTTCACTTTCATCTCCACACCAAGTAAACCTGAATTCCAAATATGAAATGTTGTATTTCCTACTGTATTTTTTCTTTGAACTGCTTGTTTCTTTTACTTTAATAGTATCAGATTTACTGGCCGTTACAACACGTGTATTACAATTAGGGTTAGCATTACCTGTTTCATTTGCTCTTCTTTTCAAAGTCCTAGTTCTAAGCCACTTTTCCATTATTAAAAAAAAACTTTTCCAAAAAATATATAAATATATAAATACTGGGGTTAACTCACAACACACTTTGTTCAAGTATCACTTGGCACCTCTGAAGATATACTGAGCCTTGGTTGAAGGAAACCTTCAATAATAAAAATCAATACACAACAAGCAATTGGTTGAAATGTCGATAACACATGTTCACTTCAAATCTGACAAAACAGCAAGGGAAGGCGAAATGTGGCAGTCGTGTTTAGTTAGGCTAGAAAATGTGTTTTTAAATTTAAATATAGTGTGACTTTTTGTCTCAAATTGTGCTGCAGTTGTGCATCGGTTAGATACAAGTGTCCTTCAGTGATGTTATTGTTTGGAACTGTGTTGTATATATTGTGTTTTTGCTGCCGTTTGTTTCACTACTTCAATGTGTAAAGATGGCGTCCAACAAGAAACGTACGTCAGCAGCACGCAGGACTTCTACTTCTACACAAAAGGCTGGCTCAGCATTAGATTTTTCGCAATGGATGTGTTGCGGAAACTGCTACATGTATGCACCGAAGAATGTGAAGGATCTGTGGTCGGTCTGGCTAAGTGAGAAGAACGATAATGTCGACGTATGTGAGAAGTGTCGGGATAGGGCTGGAGCATTTGGGAATGGAAGCTGACGTTGGAGCCGTAGCGGAGGAACTTCGGCGGGAGTTCATGAAAATGAAAAATGATTTTCATCTTCTGCATGAGGAATTGGAAGTGCTCAGTAAGGAGATACTGGAAGTTAAAACTGAGTTTTAATGTGTTAAACAGAGAAATTAGGACCATAGAGATTACTTTAGCTGAAGTAACTAGAATAGATTTACGTATGGGTGAGTCTTTGGTGAATGATGCAGTAATAAATAGTATGGGAGTGATAGGGAGTCTTCAAAATAAAACCACAAGAGGCCTAGAAGAAACGAGATGTCGTGAGAGTGGGGGGGGGGGGAGTAATAGAGCATTGAGTAATGAAACTGGGAGAGTCATGCTGAATAGTGTAGAAAATGAGTCCATGAGTGATGCTTGTGTGGACTTGAATGAAGTTAAGAGTGGTAAGATATATGGTGATTCTATGATTAAGGTATGGAGAGTGATATGCATGAGGAGTGCTTGGCTGGTGGGACAATAGAAAGAGTGGCTTTAGCAATAAAGAGAGGGCATGAAGCAAAGTAATAGAGCATTGAGTAATGAAACTAGGAGAGTCATGCTGAATAGCGTAGAAAATGTGTCCATGAGTGATGCTTGTGTGGACTTGAATGAAGTTAAGAGTGGTAAGATATATGGTGATTCTATGATTAAGGGTATGGAGAGTGATATGCATGAGGAGTGCTTGGCTGGTGGGACAATAGAAAGAGTGGCTTTAGCAATAAAGAGAGGGTATGAAGCAGACAAGATGATAGTTATGGTGGGTACAAATGACCTGAGTGGTGGTATAAATCAGGTAGGAAAAGATTTAAGAACATTGTTAGATATTGTGAAGAGGAAAAGTGTTAATGTGAGGATAGTGTGTGTGCTGCCTCGTTTTGACAGTTACGAGTTAAGTAGATGAGCGATGATAATGAATGATATGATTGCAAGAATGTGCAAAAAAGAGGTCTGGAATTTGTTGATGTTTGGAGTGTGTTTGAAGGAAAAAGACAGTTGTATGCTAGAGATGGGCTGCATCTGAACATGGAAGGACATAAGCGATTGAAGAAGTTACTGTTTTCTGAACAAGTTGAAGTAATTGGGCAGGGAAACTAATATTGAAGAGGTTGAGTGTAAAGAGAGAGAAACTTTAGCACTGATTGTATATTTATTGATCCTTATTCACAGAATAAATTGCAGAAGAGAGGGGATAAAAATCGGCATGGGACTACTGAAATTAGTGACATTATCAGTTCTAAAGCCAGTATAAGATCTAGAGGGAATCTGCAATTTTTGTATACCAATGCAAGAAGCATTCGAAATAAGAGAGAAGAATTTTTGGCATTAGTCAGTGCAATCTCACCAAAAGTTGTAGGCATTAGTGAAACTTGGCTATCAGTAGAAGATGTGGTCACTGGAATTGAATGTGATGGGTACAGTATTTTCAGGGAGGATAGAGAAGATAGAACAGGGGGAGGAATACTGTTGATGATAGCTGATGTGTTGTAGCCAAAGAAAGTAGTATATCAAGATGATAGACATGTGAATGAGAGTTCATTTGAGGCAGTCTGGTGTGAAATAGTGACTAATGCAACCAAATATACAGTTGGATGCTGCTATAGGCCAGGGAGTACAGGGGGGAGATATTGAATTCATGCATCAGCAAATTAGTGCAATGAGTGCAAGTTTAGTGATTATTATGGGGGATTTTAATTATGTGATACAAATTGGAAGGAGGAAATATCACGTAACAAAAAGGAAACAGAGTTCATACATCTTCTATGAGATAATTACTTGAAACAGCACATAACTGAAGGGACACGTGGCGTGAGAGTGTTTGACCTGGTTATTGGTTCAGAGGATATGTGCATAAGTAAGGTGTTCTCGTTACCTCCAATTGGTGAAAGCGATCATGTGGTATTGACTTGGGAGGTTGCAAAATCTGTAGATTTTTCTGTTATGAAGGGGGGTATATACGAAACTACAGGTTAGGCAATTATAACAAGCTTCGGAGTGAGCTTGCAGCCATCCCATGGCAGAACATATTGCAGGGGAAAGATTTTAGCAGTGCATGGGATAAAATCAGCGGGTATCTGAGGAAAGCAATATCAGATTGTGTCTCCATGGTCAGGAAGTCAAACAAGGCAGGCATTAGATGGATGAGCAGTAGTATCAAGCTTGACCTGCAAAAAAAGAAAATGTTATGGAGAATTTACAAGGAGAAAGACGATCAGTACACCCATGAGCAGTACAAGGCTCAAGCTAGGAAGGTTACAGCATAGTAAGAAAAGCTTAATCAGATTATGAGAAGACCTTAGCCAAAGAGATCGAGGGTAATCCCAAAGAGTTCTTCCGCTATGTGGCAAGTAAATGGAAGAATGACTTCGGAAGGATAATTTTAGTGGGTGCTGATGGTATTGAGGTGATAAAATCAGATGTAATAGTTGAGTTACTGAGTGATTACTTTTCAAAAGTCTATCACCCAAGTGAGGATATCTGTACCTGTAGCAATAACTAATGGGAGAATTGAAGCTAAGAAATCAGAGGTATTTAATATATTGCAAAATTTAAATGCAAACACTGCTGTAGGCTTAGATGGAATATCAGCTCAGGTGTTGCGTGCAAATGAATTGTCAACCCCTCTTACTTGGATATTTAATTTAAGTTTGAACTCTGGTATGGTCCCTAGGGAGTGGAAGTTCGGCAAAGTGGTTCTTTTGCATAAGGGTTGCTCTAAAACTGCGGTAGTTAATTACAGACCAATCACCATCTCAAGAGTAGTGGTAAAAGTATTGTAAAAGTTGGTTAAAGACAAAATTCAAGAATGGGTGGATCATGATATGATACTCTATAGAGGCCAACATGGTTTTGTTAAAGGTAGATCCTACCTTAGCAATCTATTGACTTTTCATAATAGAATGACATCTGAGTTGGACAAAGGAACTGGCTACACAGTTGTACTTCTGGATTTTGCTAAGGCTTTTGACAGGATACCCCATGGAACACTGTTACGCAAATTGGAGCAGATGGGAATGGATACTAAATTGGTGATATGGATAGGAGAATGGCTCAGGGAGAGACACCAGAAGGTGGTGTATGGAGGAGCCGGGTCCAGGATGAGGCAGGTAACCAGTGATATGCTTCAGGGCTCTGTGCTTGGGCCATTGTTGTTTAATTTGTATATAAATGATATAGGAAATGGCTTACAGGGAGATATTCAGTTGTTTGCTGATGATGCAAAGTTGGGTAGCAAAATAAAAAATCAAGCTGATGTTGAAAGTTTGCAGGATGATTTAAATAAGCTAGTAGAATGGGCAAAAGGTAATGGATGTCAGTTCAATGTGGAAAAGTGTAAAGTCATGCATTTTGGGATTAAAAGATTACCAGCTGTGTACTACATTGATGGAACAGTACTCCAAAAGATTGATGAGGCTAGGGACTTAGGGGTGTTGATAGATAGGGAAATGAAGTTCAGAGGACACATTGCTAAGGTGTCCAGGATTGCACATAAGATTACTTGGTTGTTGAGGAACACACTGACATCCAGAGATAAAGAGGTTATTATTCCCCTTTATAAAGTATTTATACTTCCACATTTGGATTACTGTGCTCAAGTCTGGTCACCTGGATTCCTTGCAGATGAGGAGGCTGTTGAGAGGGTTCAGAAGAGATTGACTAAGAGTTGGTGAGTGATATAAAATATGCTCCCTACATTGATAGATTGAGAGCTTGTGGATTGCAGAGGTTGGTTGATAGGCTGAGAAGAGGGGATATGATAGAAACATTTAAATTACTGAAGGGCTTTTATAGGATTGATGCAGGGGAAATGTTTCAGCTGTGTGATAGTGATGGAAGAACAAGAGGTCATCCCTGGAAATTAAAGAAGAGTGTGGTTAACAAGGGTGTCAGAACAAGGTTTTTTGCCTGGAGAGTGGTGAATGAGCGGAATTCATTGCCTGACTTAGTCATGAGCGCTTCGTCTGTAAATGAATTCAAGAAGAGATATGACAGATATTGTTTTGCTAGTTTGGGTTTCCCGTGATGAGTCTACTGACTCCATGGAGATACCTGTAATAATAATAATAATAATAATAATAATATATTGTTTTTCACTTTACTCCTCTTTTATTATCTGTCATTCTGCAGCTACAAATTTAGCAGCAGAATGACGAATAATAAAAGAGGGGTGAAGTGAAAAACAATATAGCTTTATTGCTTTCACCTTTGAACATTCTGACGCTATTTATTGGTTTTTTTAATGCTCCATTTGATTTCAATAATTTTTACTTACTTATTCAATTTTAATTTGTTTTGTTTGGATAATTAAAAAAAAATATATTTATTTAATTAATTTAAGTCTGCTGCGGACCACCTGCCCCATCGTCACGGACCACAGGTTGAGAAACACTGGTCCAGCACCATAGATGGCATATGCCTGTCCACTGAGCTATGCTGGCACCCCCTTGTCTGAATAAACTTATACTTCTGAATAAATCCAGTACAAGTCTGCAAGATTCCATGACTAAATTGAATAACTGTTTTAGTAAATTTGGTATGAAAATCAGCAATAAAAAGATAAAGACAATGAAAATAGGTAGAAACATTGAAAACATCAACTGTATCCTGAATGGAGAAACTATAAAACAAGCAAAATATTTCAGATATTTAGGCACAATTTTTTTTTGTAAAGATAGTAATTTAAATATGGAAATCAACAAGAGAATTAGTAAAGCTGGTATATCAGAAAGTCAGCTGAACAAATTTATATGGAATAAGAAAGAAATTATTCAAAATGCTAAATTAGTTATATACAAGTCGGTGTTCAAACTAATTTTAATTTGAGGATCTGAGAACTGGGTTAGAAATAAAACACTTGATCAAGAGACCTCTGATATGAGAGTTTGGAGAAAGATTATGGACTGAACAGATGGCATCAATGGCAGTAGCACATTAAAACTGAGGATATTAGGAAAGAACTTCCATTGTTTTGCTAGTTTGGGTCTCCCGCAATGAGTCTACTGACTCCATGGAGATACCCATAATAATAATAATAATAATAATAATTGTTAGCATCTAGGAATATGTTAGTAGAGCTAATCTCAGGTAGTATGATCACTTAAACAGAATGGGAGAGGAAAGATTAGCAAAGCAAGTGTTCTTTGCCAGGTTGGCAGTAAAAAAAAAGAAGACTCAGAGGAAGATCAAGATGTAAATGGATTGATACAATAAAAAAGCACCTTAAAAGACAGAAATATAGAAGACATTGCTGATGATGTCAATCTTAGCTCTTTACTTTATGCAGATGATGCTATTATAATAATTATTATTATTATTGGTGATGTTAATCTTAGCACTTTACTTTATGCAGATTATTACGTGACACCTCGAAGGAGTGCAAAGACTCATTGAGGGAGGGCACGTACACTCAATGAGTTGGGCATCAAATACTCACTGCAGAAGACATTGTTGAGATATTCAGTAATCAATTTATTATTATTATTATTATTACGGCCAACTCCAAGGAGTCCTTAGACTCATCAAGGGAGGCCCTAAACATCATATCAAGAAAAACTATTCGGCATTCACACATTATCTATCATACTTTGCTTTGAATTCATTTACAGTCATGGCACCCACAACAAACTCTGGCAGCTTATCCACTCATTCACCACTCTCCAAGTAAAAACCTAGTTCTAAAACACCCATGCTAACTGCACTCTTGCTGAGCTTCCATGGATGGTACCTAGTTCTCCCATCACCAGACGTGTTCTGAAAAATTTCCTCTGAATTAATCTTCTAAAATCCCCTTCAGTAATTTGAATGTTTCAATCATATCACTCCTTTTCTGCCTATCAACCAATTTCTGCAACCCACAGATCTTCAACCTGTTCTCGTAAGGTTCATTCCATAGACCAGCTATCATCTTGGTCACTCGCCTCTGGATCCTCCCCCCCCCCCCATCAAGAAGAAACTCAGAGGCCCAGATCTAGGCACAGTAGTCAAGATGGGGTCTTATAAAGACTTGATAACTTGCTTATCTCTGCTCGTCAAAGTATTCTTCAGTAACCAAGTGATCTGATGAGCTGATTTAGCCACTTTTGCTATGTGCTCCTAAACTTCAATTCCCTATCCACCAACACACCCAAATCTCTGGCTTCATCAACCTCCTGGAGTACAGTTCCACCAATGTGACATACTACTGCTAATTTTTTCACCCCAAAATGCATAGCCTTACACTTTGCTACATTAAACTGACATCCATTCTCATTAGCCCAGACTGCCAATCTATCCAAATCATTCTGCAAAATTTTGACATCATGTGCATTCACTATTGCTCTACCCAACTTTGCATTATCAGCAAATAAATGAACATTTCCTCTCAGATCGTTTCCTATATCATTAATGAACAAATTAAATAGCAGTGGTCCAAGAACAGAACCCTGTGACACACCAATAGTAACAGGCCTTCTTTTGGACTCCACTCCTGAATAAACTACTCTCTGATATCTCTCCATCTCCATCTCTCCTATCCATGTCACCAACCCTATATCGATCCCCATGTACTGCAGTTTACTGATTAGAATTCCATGTGGTATCCTGTCAAAGGCCTTAGCAAGGTCCAGCAGTATCACTGTAAATCCATTCTCCTTATCCAGTTCAGCAGTCACTGTATTATAAAACGTAAGTTATTGAGGCACAATCTACTCTTCACAAAACCATGCTGTCCTCCATACAGTATCCCATTTTCATCTATCCATTCCTGTATTTTGCTCTTGACTAATATCTCTAAAACTTTGACAAGGATTCCTGATATGCTGATCGGTTGGTAATTTACAATAGCAGGCTTGGAACCTCCTTTATGCAATGGAACTATCTTTCTCTCTTTCCACTCCCTCATGACTAACCCAGAGCTGAGACTTAAAATAAACAATATGGTCAAGGGAACTGACAATTCCTTTGCTGCTTCATGTAAGACTTGAGCTGGTATATCATCCAATCCCACAGATGTATTTACATTAAGGTTCTGTAATATACTATTCACCTCCATTTCATTCATTTCAATTTCTGTATCAGCCAGTCGTTCTCTCATTCCTGCAATATCACAGCCTTGATGATATACTCTTGCAAAGTGTTTGCTTAGTAATTCTACTATTACAGCTGATTCAGTTACCTCCCTGCCATCGGCATTCCTTAGAATCATTTTGCCATATACATTTTTTATTTTAATTGCCGCATATCGAAACCTTGGTATTGAAAAAACTGTTTGGGATTCACTTTATCTTGCATTGCTAATTTCCTTTCATAATCTGCTTTTGTACCACACTAGTGACCCTTGTGGCCTGTGCTTTGTACTTTTCATGTGCCTGCATCACCTTTCTCCTTAAATTTTATCCACAGTTGTTTCTTTTTTTTACAGCTCAAGCTTAATGGTGTTATTCATCCATTTAACTCCCATTTGATTTACTCTCCGGACTCTAGGTATGCACTCAGCCATTACCTCCCTCAAATGATCCTGATCAGGGTGGAATCATGAGCTTAAGTGTATAAGACATAGGGAGAGGATGATTTAATTTTGAGTGAGCAGGAGATATTTGAGGAAATCACCACACATCTTAAGAGAATGTTTTTTCAGGGGATTGGGAGTAGCACTGGCATGCTTGTTTAATAAGTCTTACAACAGCACATGTTCCAAGGGAGTGGGAAGAAGGTAAAATTGTTCCAATGCATAATGGTGGTGATAAGGCTGTGGCTTCAGATTATAGGTTAATCTGTATATCTAGAGTTGTGGTGAAGGTACTAGAGAGATTGGTGAGAAGTAGGATTCAGAATTGGGTTGAAAACAGCAGTATGGGTTTGTGAAGGGGAAATCATGTTTCACTGACTTATTTATGTACTATAACAAGTGACAAATACCTTGACAGGGAAATTCATATACAGTGGAGTACTTGGATATTGCAAAAACTTTTGATAGGCTCTCATATGACAGTCTTATAAATAAATTGAAACAGATGGGATTGGATAACAGATTTCTAGGTTGGATCAGTGACTGGCTGTCAGATAAGCATCAGAAAGTTGTATATAAGGGTGCTGTATTCTGTAAGAAAAAGAAGCTCACTAGTGGTGTACTGCAGGGGTCAGTTTTGGGACCATTGTTGTTCAAGTTACATATTAATGATATTGGGATGGGTTTAACTAGTGATATGCAGCTGTTTGCAAATGATGCAAAATCGGGGAGAGCAAGAGAGCAATGCAGAGTCAAGCAGATGTAATGGTCTTACAGGAGAACTTGAATAGTTTGCATGAATGGGCAGGTAAGTGGAATTGTCAGTTCAGTATTGCAAAGTGTATGTTTTGAAATTTGGTAAGCAACAATGGGATACAAAGTATACACTTGGTGGGGAAACTTTAAAAGAGGTAGAGAAGAGGAGAGATCTGGGAATGGTGGTGAAGGACAAGAACTTCAAATTCAGGGGCCACATTGCACAAATTGTGAAGACGTCACATCAGATAATGCCAATGATGCAGATTATCCTGACATGCAGAAATAAAGAAATTATGATGCCATTGTATAAGGCCTTGATCAGCTCTCATATGAATTACTGTGCACAGATTTGGTCAGTGGGTTTTCACAGTGATGAGGATATGTTGGAAAGGGACCAGAGAAGATTCACAAAGGTTGCCAGTGGTCTTTGGAATGTGGGAATTGGGAATTTGGAATGTGGGAATGACAGATTGAGAGAATGTAAATTGAAAAATGCTGGACAACGTTTAAATTGGCTTCATTGATAGCAGAGGAATGATGTGTGAATTTAGTAGAACAGAATCCATGGAAGTACCTGAAGAAAATACATAAAGCATGATACATATTGCATATAAAAAAAATGCACATAAAAAATATACATATTGTAGTAGATGAGGTGAGAGAAGACAATAGATGAGGGAAAGGTATATACTGCCATTTTCTTGGATTTAGCAAAGGCATTTGACAGGGTGCCACATGATAAGCTGATATTTAAGTTGCAGCACATGGGTTTGGATGTCAGGTTGGTCAACTGGATTCAGGATTGGCTGTCTGATAGGTATCAGAGAGTTGTGTATGATGGGGCAGTTTCAAGGAGGCAGAAGGTTACAAGTGGGGTCCCACAGGGCTCAGTACTGGGATCTATATTGTTTAATCTTTATATCAATGACTTTGTCAGTGGATTACAGGGGGATATTCAGTTGTTTGCAGATGATGCAAAGCTGGGAAGGATTATTAGTAATAGTGCAGATGTGGTAGCCCTGCAAGAGGATTTGAATAAGCTAGATAGATGGGCAAATGAATGGGGGAAGGTGTTTATTTCAGTAACTGTTGTTACTGGAATAAAGAAGACAAAAACTGATAAGATTTTTCTAAATAACAAATATGAGATGTTATATTTAGGCAATAACGATCATAAAAAAGAAGCAGCTATAGTATTCAATACTAAGTATGAGGATTATTTATTTATTTATTTATTCATATGGCATGAATAACAAAGCATGCAGTACAATACACTGTCATTTTAAAATCCAATAAAATTAAAAAGTTACATCCATATTGGTCAAATAGTTCATAGCTTAAGGTGTAGCACTAAAAAGTCCAATTTGTCTCCTGAATATGCTTTAAGATAACATTGGGTCACAATATGGTCCACAGTTTATCTTTGAGCTCCACAATCACAATGTGGGGATGGTCATTTACCCCATTTAAAAAGCATGCTCGCACATACACCTGTGACCAGTTCATATTCTGTTAAGCTGAGTCCAGGATTTTTGTGGGAGGTGTGAGCAAGCATGAAAACTTTCTTGTAATTTGTTGAGAGAAAATTTTGTGATATCGTCTGTCTGGCTCTCCCACTGTTCTTGTCACTTTTGCTTCAGGTTGAAGTTAGATTGTAGTAGTAGTATTTGGGCTAATTGTAGTGGCAGATGTCTCGATCTCAGTAGTCGTACACTTAAGTCTGGGAGATCTAAGTGTATTGGTAGGGCTGTCTTCTCCAAGATTTTCTTATACTCCTATTCCTGTAAGAGAGCTTTAGTCCTGTGCAGACTTGGTGGAACAATGTTGCTAAGAGCTGGAAACCAGTGTGTGGGCATTGATTTAACTATGCCAGAAATCACTCTCATTGTATTCTTTAGTTGGTTATCAACAAGTTTAACATGTGTGCTATTTAGTCACACCGGTGAGCAATATTCAGCAACAGAGAAAACTAAACCAAGAGCTGTAATCCGTAGATTATCAGCTGTTGCTTCCCATGTCATGTTTAACCTTTATATCAGTGACATTGTCAGTGGATTGCAAGGGGATATTCAGTTGTTTGTGGATGATGCGAAGCTGGGAAGGATTATTAGTAATAGTGCAGATGTGGTAGCCCTGCAAGAGGATTTGAATAAGCTAGATAGATGGACAAATGAATGGGGTGTGTCGGTTTAATGCAGCAAAATGTAAGGTCTTGAGGTTTGGAAAACATCGATGGGATGCTGCATACTCTATGGGAGGAGTTATACTGGAGGAAACAGGGGAGACAAGAGATCTGGGGTTGATGATTGATAGAAACCTGAAATTTAGGGGACATATTGCAAAGGTGGTGAAGGTAACACAGAGGATTGCTGCAATAACGAGAAGGACACTGACCTGCAGAGATAAAAGAGTTATCATTCCGTTGTATAAGACTCTGATCAGACCACACTTAGACTATTGTTCTCAGATTTGGTCCCCAGGATTTGAAGGGGATAAATTAACTGTGGTAAGGGTACAAAGGCAGATAACAAAGATGGTTTCAGGACTGTACAATATTAGTCATGAGGATTGGCTGAGTGAATGTGGACTGCAGAGTTTGGTGAATAGAAGAAGGAGAGGTGATATGATTGAGACTTTTAAACTGTTGAGAGGTGGTTACAGGGTTGACACTGGGGAGTTCTTTCGCTTGGTTGAACAGCTGGAAGGAGTGATGACAGGAGGCCATCCCTGGAAGTTACAAAAGGAAACCGTGAGCAAGATGGTGAGGAGTGGTTTCTTTGCATCGAGAGTGGTTGAACCATGGAATGCATTGCCTGATGGAGTGGTGAGAGCGAGACCGGTCAATGAGTTTAAGGAGTGGTATGATAGACTTTGTTGTTTTTTTTTGGACCTCCCCTCGATGAGTCTTGATAGACTGTGTTTCTTAGGAAGGACCTCCCACGATGAGTCTTTTGACTCCATGGAGGCCTGGATAATTGGTTAATAATAATAATAATGTTGTGCCTATTAGTTTTTGTATTATGTTGTTAAGGATTCTTAACTTAGCAGAAACGTTTGTTAGGTCTTGCTTGTAAGAGAGCATGCAGTCCAGGGTTATGCCCAAGTACTTTGGAAACTTATTGTGTAGTAGTAAACATCCTTGAAAGCAGAATATATGCAAAGTGACATCTGCCATGTGATTATTAAGGTGTAAGCTTGATACTTCTGTTTTGTCTGGATTGAGCTGGAGCCTCCATTTTTTGTAATATTCACCTATTGTTTTTTAGATCATGTGTAAGTACCTCTTCAGCCTGACTTATGTTTTTGTGTTGAATGGCAATTACAGTGTCATCAGCATAACAGAACTTGTGTGAGATGGTAGTGGGCAAGTCATATGTGTATAGGTTATAAAGTAAGGGCGCCAATACTGACCCTTGTGGAAGACACCATAATTAAGTTTTCGTTGTCAGGACATTTTATTTCCTAATAGAACATGAAAGAAACATTCTGTGAGCATGGAGGAAATTAAGTGGAATAAGTTAAAGTGAACTGGAATAAGAAATGCTAAGAAATTTGTATATAAGACCTTCACGCCATACTGTATCATAAGCTGCTGTTAGGTTCAAGAAGACAGCTGATGTTTTTTCTTGCTTCTGGAATACAGCTTCTATGTATGATGTTAAAGTGAGCACTTGATCACAGCAACCACATTTTTCTCTAAAACCAGCTTGTTCAATTGGGACATGCTGCATGATTGTTATGGACAATCTGTTGTACAGAAGGCGTTCTAACATTTTATAGGTGCAACTCAATAAAGCAATAGGTCTGTAACTTTTTGTCTCCTGGGGTGGTTTTCCAGGTTTAAAAATAGCAATTATTTTTGTCTTCTTAAACTGGCTAGGTAGTCAGTCAGTCAATAATATATCAGAAAAGAATTCAGAGAGCCATTTTATAGTATTTGGCCCCCTATTAATAAGAAATTCAGGATGGACACCGTCGAAGCCTGGGGCCTTGCCTGCTTTGATATATTTTAAGACGGCTTTTACTTCATCTATAGTGAAGATTGAGGCATATTGTGAGAAAGCAGGGGCATTTGTTTTTAAAGCTCTAAGTTCTTTCTTAACTTTCTTGGTATGTTCATGGTCCCTAGGTGCCTTTTACATATTAACGATTTGATTAGCTATTTTCTCAGGAGATAGTTATGCTTTTTCTTTTAGGTAGATTAGTTGTGGATAGTTGTTGGAGAAGATTACAAGCTTTTCTACTTGATCGCTTAAAGTCAAGGTTTTCAACCATATCAATCCATTTTGTTTTTCAAGATGACTTCAGGCTATGTAATAATTCATCTGCTATTTCAGGATCTTCACTTTTGAGGAACTCTCTATAGAGATTTTCACTTTCTTCAATCTTTTCTGTAACCTCCAGGGATATGTTTTTTCGCAGTTGATATGATTGTTCCTACAAATCTCTTGTATTCTGCAACTCTGAATGACATGCAGTATCAAGGAGTGATGTGGGCAAACATCTAAATGAGGAATTGTATAATGAGACTTATTTGTGCCTGTGGACCTATAGAAGGTTTTGCAAATGAAGAAGTATCAGAATTTTTTGAGACACTAGAGAAGAAAGCTTTAAAAACAAACTGGAAGAAATGTCTCTTAGACATTTCAGAAGCATCCACCCAAAAAGAATTCTTAAAAATAAGAAATAAGCATATCAAAAAAGTACAACAGTTTGTGAAATCTCAGCTGCAAATTCAACCTCTTTATACCATAATGAATCTATCTACAAAAAGGAACTCAATAAAGATGATGCAGTGCCCTTAACCTTGGCCACAATTTTGCCATACTTCTGAAGGAAGTGCCAATACTAGACTTAATGTCAACGTAAAATGTAGAACCTGAAACTTATCAACTCAAATAGCCAACAACATCAGACTTCATGTTGCCAATGTTCTTTCTTAGTCTTTGCTTGCAAAAAGAAATCTGTCTTCTGGCTGACTTCCTGCTCTCAGAAAGCTACAAAAAGATAACAGTATAATTATAACCAGAATGGATAAGGGTAGTGCCACAGTAGTCCTTAACACCACTGAATATAATCATAAAATGGATATTATTCTCCAAGATCACTCTACCACTAGATTATGATCCCACCAAAATGCAGGTTTAAAAAATTAAAAAGCCTACTTAAAAAATATCTTCCTGGCCTTCCGACATCAAAAACTCCCTTCATCACTCATACCCCCCCCCCCACCACCACCAGAGATATGCAGTTTACTGAAAATTCATGAACCCAATCTCCAAAGACCTATAGTAGATGCTACTGATTTCCCCATGCCACAAGTTATCAAAACAGCTAGCAAACTCTCCTATCCCCCCTCACTGGCCATAACACATCCTATATGAAAAAAAAAAAAAAAAGACTCTACCTGTTTTAAAACTTCTATTGAAAATCTAACTTTAAATAATACAGATATATTGGTTAGCTCTTACATCACTTCACTGTTCCTTGATGACACATTAACACTATTAAAAAACGTTTTTCCTTATGATATCTTAGATCTCTTTTTCTTTGTCATCAATTCTGGATATTTTCTTACAATAACAAAATTTACAAACAGATAGAGAAGTACCTCTATGGGTTCTCCCCCTCTCACCTCACCTTGCCAATTTTTTTACAGAGTATTTTAAAAAAACAAGCCTTCACTCAGCCCTCTCAAACCTTCTATCTAGTTAAGATATGTGAATGATGTGTTCCACATTTGGTTTCGTGGCCCAGACACATTAGACTCTTTCTTCTTTTACCTCAATAGTCTTTACACTAGAATCCAGTTTACAATGAAAAAGGAAACTAACATACTCTATCTTTCCTAAATACCTTAGTTGCTTGCCTTCCAAATGGTAACCTCACTTTCACTGTATACAGAAAATCTACTTACATAGACAGATACATTCACAAACTTTCCCACTCACCCCTCTTAACAATATTGCTGTTGTTGTTGTTGTTATTATTATTATTATTACCCAAGATCCGCTACAAGTCTGCAAGATTCTCTGACTAAATTGAATGGCTGTTGTAATAGATATGGTATGAAGGTCAGCAATAAAAAGACAAAGACAATGAAAATAGGCAGAATCATTGAAAATGTCAAGTGTGTTGTGAATGGAGAACCTGTGGAACAAGTAAAACATTTTAGCTATTTAGGCACGATTTTTACTGAAGATGGTAAATTAAATATAGAAATAGACAACAGAATCAGCAAAGCTGGTATGGTGGGAAGTCAATTGAATAAATTCATATGGAGTAGGAGAGAAATCAGTAAAAACACTAAATTAGCTGTATACAAGACAGTGTTCAAACCAGTTTTAACTTATGGATCTGAGAGCTGGGTCAGAAGTAAAACACTTGACTAGAGACCGCAGATATGAGAGTCCTGAGAAAGATTATAGGCATGAACAGATGGCATCAATGACAATATCATATTAAAAACGAGGATATTAGGAAAGAACTTGACATTGTTCAGCTTCCAGGAATGCGTTAGCAGAGCTAATCTCAGGTGGTATGGTCACTTAAACAGAATGGGCGAAGAAAGATTAGCAAAACAAGTGTTCTCTGCCAGGTTGGCAGGAAAACGACCCAGAGGAAGACCAAGATATAGGTGGATTGATACGGTACAAAGTGCCTTAGACGATAGAAATATAAGATCTGATAATGTTGGAGCCTTGACAAGTAACAGACTAATTTGGAGGAAAATTGTAGATAGGAAATTAATAATGATGTAATTTTTTTCATGTAGTACTATCATATCCTGTATACCCCTTGAAGGTACATGGCAGGAATTTGATGATGATGATGATTACCCAAGACCCCATAGAGTCAAAGACTCATCTAGGAGGTCCTTTTATCATATACACAGCTCATCATACCGTGCTTTAAAAACACTCAAATTCTCTGCAGACACCACGCTCTCAGGCAAGGCATTCCGATCATTCACAACTCTGCATGAAAAAACCTGCTTCTCATTCCTCTACTCACACCCTCTTTATACAGTTTCTAGGAGGACCTCTGGTTCTCCCCTGATCTCCCACTATTTTCTGTAGAACCTCTCCAGCATTGATTAAACCCCTTAATAACTTGTAAGTCTTTATCATATCTCCTCTCTTCCTTCTGTCCACCAGCCTCTGCAAGTTGCATCTTCTCAATCTTTCTTCATACTCGACATTCCAGAGGTTAGAAACTACCTTAGTCAGTCGCCTCTGGACCCTTTCCAATATCTCTTCATCCTTCTGAAAACCAGGTGACCAAATCTGGGCACAATAGTCCATGTGTGGCCTAATCAAAGCCCTATACAATGGAACAAGAATCTCCCTACTTCTACAAGTCAGTGTCCTCCGCGTCATTCCCAGAAGCCTTTTGTGTTGTCTTAACAATTTTGGCTATGTGTCTCCTAAATTTCAGATCCTTATCCACTATCACCCCCAGATCTCTTATTTCCTCCACCTCCGACAATATATCCTCACCAAGCATAAATTCTGCATCCCATTTTTGTTTTCCAAATTTTAAAACAAACCTTGCGTTTTGCAACATTGAACTCAAATCCCCATTCCCATGCCGAATCACTCAATGTATTCAAGTCTTCCTGCAAGGTCACAACATTCTCACTACTCTTCACGGTTCATCCCAACTTTGCATCATCTGCAAACAACTGAATATTTCCATCCAAGTCTTTATCAATATCATTAATATACAAGTTAAACAGCAATGGCCCTAAAACAGACCCCCTGAGGCACACCACTAGTAACTTTTCTTTTAATGGATATCCCCCCCCCCCATACACAACTTGTTGATACCTATCAGATAGCCAATCTCCAATCCAATGCACCAATCTAATCTCCAACCCCATCCACTCTAGTTTGACTATCAACCTATCATGAGGTACTCTATCAAAAGCCTTTGCGAAATCCAAGTATATTACTGTGTATCCTTCTCCTCTGTCCAAGGAAGCAGTCACTTTATTGTAATAAGTAATTAAATTACTAAAAGATGACCTTCCTTTAGTAAATTCATGCTGTCCATGAAAGATAATACCATCATTGTCAACCCAATTCTGAATCCTAGTTCTCACATGCTTCTCCAACAACTTAACTACAACGCCTGACACACAGATAGGCCTATAGTTTGATGCTTTGAGTTCTATCACCTCTGGAAAAATTTATTATATTTACTTTTTTATCATTTATTCTTTATAATTATTCTCAAAAAAGGTTTTAACTTTTCAATTACACCCAAATACATTACTAAAATGGATTTCATGTGTGGAATTGAAAAAGGCCTATATCCATTACTGCAAAACGTAGCCAACGCTATTAGATTCAAAAGTACGATAATCCTAGCCAAAGCCAAACAACCTGTTCTCAACACGTCTCCTTATGATAGAAGGCAATTCTCAACTTGAAGAAAAACAAAGATATCATTATTACAATGGCTGATAAGGGAAATTCTACAGTTAGCCTTAACTCTAAAGATTATTATGATAAGTTAAACGTTTTACTTTCAGACAACTCCACTTATAAAATCCTAGACAGAGACCCCACAATAAAAAATGTTTGTTTCATAACCAACTAATCACAAATTGTAACTTTTGGCCAGAAGAAGTGAAGAGAACACTAAAATCCTCACATCCTATCACTCCAAGACTATATGGGACACCTAAAATACATAAACATGATATACCTCTCCATCCAATCGTTGATGGAAGATCATCATCAACCTACCTTTTGGCAAGGCATCTTGCAAACTTGCTAAACATCTTGCTAAATAATAAAATAAGATCAACAGAATCCTATATCAAGAATAGTCAACATTCTGTAAATAAACTCCAAGCCATTAAGATTGCACCAACAGACATGCTAGCCAGTCTAGATGTTGTAATAAAGAGGTAATAAACATCATCCAAGATCTTTTTCCTCTAGACATCACACAGATGTTTAGACACTGCCTTCAATCTAATTTCTTCAAGGTTAACAACACCATATACCAACAATTAGAAGGCCTAGCAATGGGAAGCCCACTATCACCATCTTGTACAGACCTTTTCATGGAAAAACTTGTAAAAGAAATTCTCTCCACAATCTCCCCCAGACCATCTACATGGTGTAGATATGTTGACGATATCTTCATTATATGGCAAGTCAGCTTAGAAAACCTAAAATCTTTTGTGGATAAAATCAACTCAATACATAACAAGATAAAATTCACTCTGGAAGTGGAAAACAACAACCAACTGCATTTTTTAGACATTTTGATAAAGAAACAATCAAACAGTGTGAAATTATCTATTTACAGAAAGCCCACAGATACTGGAAGATATCTTCATTATACTTCAAACCATCAAAAGACACACAAACTGAGCATTATCCACATGTTGAAATATAGGGCCAGAAAGTTTATATCAGAAGAGGAGGATACTCAGACTGAACTCTCACTAATAGCCAACACATTATCACAAAATGGATATCCTCAAAACATCATAAAAAAATATCTATACAGTGACAACCCCAGACAAGAAGAATCACACTCCCAGCATATTTCTGCTGTAGTGATCCCTTTCATCAAGTCAATTTCTTATCAAACAGCAAGAATACTAAGAGCCTACAACATCAGAGTGGTCTTAAAACCAACCACCAGCATCAGACAAATTTTAGGATCCCCAAAAGATAAGGTACCTTTCTACAAATATCCAGGAGTATATTACATTTCCTGCTCCTGTGGTCTTGCCTACATAGGACAAACTTCACGGAGTTTAGAAATCAGACAAAAAGAACATGTTGGTGATGTAAACCACAACAGAAGCATTTCTTCTGGCTTAGCACATCATTTCTGTACGTCTAACCACATGATAGAGTGGCAAAACAGCTCCATGCCATATCTCGATGACGACTCCAGACATCGTTTATTCAAGGAAGCTGCAATAGTGTCAATAACCAGCGGGAACCTCAACAGAAATCAGGGTGTAATTCTAAACAGTTCATGGAAAAACCTTATTCTCTCTCTTAATCAAGCTGTACTTGCCAGTAATCACATTACACGTTTAGAACAAACACGCATGCATGATAATTAATAAGAACAATATGTCCTCTCTGTCATGCGAACATGTAACCTTAGCTACTAGTTGGTTTAAAACGTTTTTTATGTTCCTTTCAATTTGCATTTACTAGTTTTTATGTCTTTTCATGAATGCCTTAAAAAAGCCAGACAGTCTGCTGGCGAAACTGGTAGGCTATAATATAAGTTTGTTTTTATGGTCAGCATTAAATAAAATTGTATTTTAATTTATATTTACTTTTTATTAATTATTTATTTAAGGATTTAACAAATGGATGTCTACTGTGCCATTGTAAGATTTTTCTTATTTATTTTATATCATAGTTGCTTGAGCTAGTCAAACTGTCTATAGACTTCAATTTCTAATTGAATAAAACTCGCAATTAATCTTAATCCTTTAGTCCTTAACTTAGTTTTACTGCCCCCCCCCCCTCTCTCTCTCTCTCTCTCTCTCTCAAGGCCATAAATATGCTCTTGCACGTGCTTGAATTGTAGCCTTAAGAAAAGCCTCTGGCTGGAGCCAAGTCCTTAATTTACTCTGCTGTATTTCACTTGTATTGATCCTTAAAAAAATTTTTTTTATCGACTGCACCATTAAGGATTGTGTAAAAGAATTGTTGTTCCTTCCCTTACATACAAGAGAAATATTCAGCTAAGCACAATAATAACTCTTAATTTAACTCTATCTCAAGCAACTCCTATTAATTTATCAGTAAGTGGTGGCTTTTACTACTCTTAGGTCACACAGGTTTAGTATTTTTATGAGAAGTGCATTGACTAAACAAGATCAGGCAAGCTATTAACAAAAACAACATGTTTATTCTTACTAAGACAAACTATATACAACATTCAAACAGCACATATCATGTGTCTGGTTCTAACTAAGACAACAAGAGTACACTGGAGACAATACTTCTGATGTGTCTAACTCTCCACAAAGTCAATTAAGCATTTCACTCAAAGACACATAACTTTTTAGACACTTGGATGATACTTAACACACTTAACTTTCTTTCACATTGTAAACAATAAAAGGCAAAACTCAAACTACATTCACTCTTGGCATTACATAGCATAGGCAAACCTGTAGATCTTTGTTTTCTACTGTTCACACTCAAACTAAAATACGACTTTCCAATTCTTTCTAACACCTTCTATGCCACTAGATAACAGAACCAGCATTTGTCACTTGAACTTCACAATCTAGGATATTACATGAAACATTCTACTTACAATCTTTCTAGTTCATTACACAGTCATAGATCCTCAAGGCTTACAGGCACGTTCCGCTTCTTCCCAGCTAACTTTTGATTGGGCACTAGGACACGGCTGCAATTACTCAGCACACAAATAGATCATCAGGGAATCTCATGGTGGGATATCTTGAAAAGGCCGTCTCTGCTACTAGCGAACTTCCCATCTTCGTCGGAACTGCTGCTTGCAGGAAACGCGACTCTCCTCATCCTTGGAAAGGCTTGGAACAACTTTTTAAACGAGAGCCCCTATCCACTCAATCTCTGTCTTTTATATCATTCTCTCGAATTTGGCCCTTCTTCTCTCAAGTCCCCTGGATTTACTAGAGGAGTTTTCTTCATCACCCATGCTATCACTGGGTGGTGATGGGAAAACTCATAATCCGGAGACCTTCATGATTGTTGTTAGCCTAATCCTGTCTGAGCTTAATTTTAGTTACAAATCTAGTGGTTCTTATTCAAATATTTTAACATTTGGTTACAACATTTATCTCAGTACAGTGAGTTATACATTCTTTTACTTCCAAGTATAGTATAGTATGTAATTTAATTGCCCATGTAAAATCAACATAGAAAAAATATTTCTATTTTTTTTTCTATACGAGATTTTACACCTCCTTTACGAAGTGGTACAATCTTGCCCATCTTTCACTCCTTAGGAATTTGACCCAGTGCAAGACTCGTATTAAAAAAATATGTCGAGGCTGGCGATAACTCCCTGGCACATTCCTTCAGAATACGTTGTGATATATTATCAAGTCCCACAGCCTTATTTACATCTAGTTTGCTCAACTCCCCATATGCCTCTTGCTCACTTACAATCAGTCTCTCTTCCCCATCATCAATTGCTCTCAATCTCTACATGAAGTCACATTCACAAGATTGGAAGACCTTTATGAACTGCTCATTAAGTATCTCCACCACACCTTCTTCAACAGCTGTCTTTATACCATTTTCTCCAATCAGTGTCATCCTTCCATAATCATTCTTTCTTTTGCTGGTAATATATCAAAAGAACTCCTTAGGATTCTTTTTGGCTTCATTAGCTAACTGCTGTTCATACCTCTCTTTAGCTACCCTCACCAACTAAGTTACCTGCCTTGCCTGGTCTTTGTAGTCATTGATTCAATTTCATCAATTAATTGATTATTTCCTCTTCTCTTATGCTGCCTCCATAATGCCCTTTTCTCTGTATCGCATGCTTAATCTCTTTATTCATCCATTTCAATTATTGTTATTGCACCCTCCATGGAGTCAGCAGACTCATCGTGGGAAGTTCATTCAACTGACAACATATTTTTCATACAGAATCTTAAAATCTTGTGTCCACATTTGCTTTGGAGTGAGAGTAGCAGAATCCATACTGATAAATATTAATTAATTAGTTGGTCTCTAATCAGAAGAGGTTGGCTGATGATCTGTTATACTTGTGTGATATTCTGAGCAGAATGTCAGACAAGAGGAGAGAATGGAAATAGTAGAAGAGAGGAAATGAGAGAGAGAGAGAGGTATGGGAATGTTCGAAGAAGAGAGAATGGAAACAGTAGGAGAGATGGAATGAGAGAGGGGTATGGGAGTACTAGAAGAGGAGAGAATGGAAACAGAAGGAGAGAGGGAATGAGAGAGAGCGTTATGGGAATGATAATGGAATTATGGGATCAGACCACACTTAGACTATTGTTCTCAGATTTGGTCCCCAGGATTTGAAGGGGATAAATGAACTGTGGAAAGGGTACAAAAGTGGATAACAAAGATGGTTTCAGGACTGTACAATGTTAGTTATGAGGATTGGCTGAGAGAATTTGGACTGCAGTTTGGTGGATAGAAGAAGGAGAGGTGATATGATTGAGACTTTTAAACTGTTGAGAGGTGGTTACAGGGTTGACACTGGGGAGTTCTTTCACTTGGTTGAACAGCTGGAAGGAGTGATGACAGGAGGCCATCCCTGGAAGTTACAAAAGGAAACCGTGAGCAAGAGGGTGAGGAGTGGTTTCTTTGCATGGAGAGTGGTTGAAACATGGAATGCATTGCCTGATGGAGTGGTGAGAGCGTGAATGGTCAATGAGTTTAAGGAGCGGTAAGATAGACTTTGTGTTTCTTACGGGGGGGACCTCCCCCTCGATGAGTCTTGATAAACTTTGTGTTTTTAGGAAGGACCTCCCACGATGAGTCTTTTGACTCCATTGAGGCCTGGATAATAATAATAAAAGTATAACAGCCTATACAGTAGACATAGGGTGAGTGTTAGTTTAGAATATATACAGGGTGTTCGGGATAAATTTGACAGTTTCGTAAGGAAAAAGAAAATCTTCTTTGTATCTATTAAATTTAATGAATTGACAAAAAAAACATTACAGGCAGAGTTAATTACAATACTATCAACAAGATTTACTCAAAATAACCACCATTAGCATCGATCACAGCTTCAATTCTGCTTCGGAACCTCGAACAAGCTGATGCTACAGGCTCCCTGGGAAGGGCCGCAAAAACTGTTTTAATTTTATCCATTAACTGGGCTTTTGTATTACTGGAAGTGCGATTGGTGTCTTTTTCAACTGTGCCCCATACAAAATAATCCATGGGGTTAAGGTCTGGGGAGTTTGGAGGCCAAACATTTGGACTGGTGAAGTCGTAGAAATTTTCAGACAACCATTTTTGACTTTTCCCAGAGGTGTGGCAAGGGGCCGAATCCTGCTGCCATACATACAGCCTACCATTGGCTACCCTTGTTATCCAGGGCTTGACTACAGTTAGCAACTCCACGAACAAAGCCCGAATTCCAATGCCAGGGTTCTTCAACACCTGTTCCTGCAGATTTGCGAGGAATTCTGCTGTACGAAAGCAATCAGATCGTCTGCTAGGGATCTTTCTTCTTGCTACATCCTCGTAGTCACCATTGCAAGTCTCTAGTTCATGCCTGATTGTTTTTACTGTATTCAGGGAGCATTGGGCAGCAGTCGTAATATCCTTATTTTGATGGCGGGCACGAATCATCATGATACAAGTTATTCTCTTCCATGATTCAGGTGGGTTCCAGCTATCCATCCTTTCTGACATCTTGTATATGAATGAAGAAGGGTTCAAACTTTTAAATGAAGAGAAGTGTGTGTTAATACATGTAACTTACGGAAAAATATAATTAATTATAAATATGTCAAATTTATCCCGAACACCCTGTATAATCATCTTAAGTAATTATTATTATTATTATTATTATTAAACAAGACCTCATGGAGTCAAAGACTCATCTGGGAGGTCCTTTTATCACACACACATCTCATCATACCGTGTCTTAAACACACTCAAACTCCTTGCAGACACCACACTCTCAGGCAAGGCATTCCAATCATTCACAACTCTGCACGAAAAAAACCTGCCTCTCACTCCCATGCTCACACCCTCTTTATACAGTTTCCAGGGATGACCTCTGGTTCTCCCCTGATCTACCACTATTCTCTGTAGAACTTTCCACCATTGATCTTATAACAACCCCTTACCAACTTGTAGGTCTCTATCATATCTCCCCTCTTCCTTCTCTCCACTAGACTCTGCAAATTACATCTTCTCAATCTTTTCTCATACTCAGCATTCCAGAAGTCAGAAACTACCTTAGTCAGCCGCCTTTGGACCCTTTCCAACATGTCTTCATCCTTCTGAAAATCTGGTGACCAAATCTGGGCACAATAGTCCATGTGTGGCCTAATCAGAGCCTTATACAACGGAACAAGAATCTCCCTATTTCTACACGTCAGTGTCCTCCGCATCATTCCCAGAAGTCTTTGTGTTGTCTTCACAATTTTGGCGATGTGTCCCCTAAATTTTAGATCCTTATCCACTATCACCCCCAGATCTCTTATTTCCTCTACTTCTAACAATATATTCTCACCAAGCATAAATTCTGCATCCCATCTTTGTTTTCCAAAATTTAAAACCTTACATTTTGCAACATTGAACTCACATCTCCCATTTGCTTGTCCAATCACTCAATTTATTCAAGTCTTCTTGCAAGGCCACAACATCCTCACTACTCTTTATGGTTCGTCCCAACTTTGCATCATCTGCAAACAACTGAATATCTCCATCCAAATCTTCGCCAATATTATTAATATACAAGTTAAATAGTAATGGCCCTAAAACAGATCCCTGAGGCACTCCACTAGTGGCTTTCCTTTTCCTGGATATCGCACCCCCATACACAACTTGTTGATACCTACCAGATAGCCAGTCTCCAATCCAATGCACTAATCTAATATCCAATCCCATCTGCTCTAGTTTGACTGTCAACTTATCATGAGGTACTCTATCAAAAGCTTTTGCGAAATCCAAGTATATTACTGTGTATTCTTCTCCTCTGTTCAAGGAAGCAGTCACTTTATTGTAATAAGTAAGTAGATTACTAAAACATGACCTCCCTTTAGCAAATCCATGCTGTCCATCAAAGATTATACCATTGTTGTCAACCCAACTCTGGATCCTAGTTCTCACAAGCTTCTCCAACAACTTAACCACAACACCTGACCACCAACACCTGTTATTTAGGCTTAAGTGCTGGGTAGAGCTAACGTTAGATAACATGAGATTTATCGTTATTCTTTTCTTATTTCATCAGATCTTCGCTTAGTTGGTGAAGGGGATATCTCCACTTTCCAACCAACATGTTACCTTGTCAGTTTGTGGCATGGTAAATAAATTTCATCATGTGCAATACCCTGCTTATTTGGAAGCCTGAAGTGGCTAAAAAAAAAAAAAAAAAAAAAAATTCCATGTTTGTTTTCCATAGCTGTTTCATTCACTTGCAATCCCAACTGATTCTAAAAAGGACAAGGTAACTAGGTAACAGTTGTACTTAAAAAGGTCAGGCAGGTTCTGTCAATCATAGTGGTTTATGCACCAATACTGGCCTGATGAGAAGTTCTCTGAAAACTACAGGCTGCACTACCAAGAAAAGATGCTCGTTTCATTCTAGGAGAATTCAGTGCAAATGTGGTATTGCAGATTAGGCATGGGGGGGGGGAATGAAAGAACTGTGGTAAAAGATTTTATCCTTGCAAACAGGTCAGTTCTTCTTTTTCTTGTGCAATCTGTCTTACTGTAGTGGAGGCATATATACTGGATAAAGCAAGGTGGGAGTATATTATTATTATATCATCATATGCTCCATGGAGTCAGCATACTCATCATGTGAAGTTCATTCAGCTGACACATATTTATCATACAGAATCTTAAAAATCCTTAACACTCTGTGCATTAACAACACATTCTGATGATGTGTTACATTCACTGGCAATTCTGCATGTAAAAAATCTACTCCTCACACCCCTCTTCCCCACACTCTTACGTTACTTCCGGGGATGACCTCTGGTTTTTCCCCTTTCGTCTTCTATTCTTTTTATAATCTCATCTGGATTAATCGGTTAAAATCCTCTCACTAAGTTTGTCTCTATCATATCGTCTCTTTCCCCCCCCCCCATCCATCAAACTGCAATCCACATTTCTTCAACCTATCTCCAGAGCCAGCATTCCAAAGTTCTAATATTGTCTTAGTCACTCATCTCTGACCCCTCTACAGTTTCCATATCACACCAGATGGGAGCACAGAAGTCCAAGTATGGTCTGACCAGTGCTTTATATAGTGGCACAACCACCTTCTTATCCCTACATATTAGAGTACTTCTCATTATAGCAATACTACAATGTGCAACCTTTGCAGCACTAGTAATATGCCCTCTAAACTTCGGTCTACTGTCAACCATCACTCCCAAATCTTGAATCTCATTCCACTTCCTGCAGTATGCCACCGTCAATATAGTACACAGCATTATATTTCTGCACACCAAAATGCAGCACCTTGCATTTACAATCCCATGTGGCATCATTAAAACTCTGACCAATAGAGCATACAATCTTTGTTCCAGTGGAATCTCTCTTTCAACAGAACTCAAACATATACACAACACCTTCCTATCCGATGGCTAGTTCCTACAGAATTAAAAATAATAATCGATCCTTCCCCCAATCCACAACCATCTTTTCAGAAGGATTTTAGGAATGCCATCACCATCCCTTACGTCCAGGATACATCTGAAAAAATAGACAGACTCTTAAAGAAATACAACCTCTGCAGAGCTTTTAAGTCCCACCTGAAACTTTCTACCCTTATCTGTTCCACTAAAGGTTAGCCCTCCTTTCTGATTTCCTGGAGTTATAAAGTTCCCTGTTTCTGCAAGTTGGCATACTTTGGATAGACAGGTAAATCACTCACTATCTGCATAGATGAACACAAAAAATACATCTGCAATCATAACTATGTTAATCTGTTCTTGTGGACCATACATTGGATACCACGTAGAGGATCTTCTGAAAAAAAAACCACCAGGCTCCATCACAGTGAATTTAGAAAGAAAGACTGTTTTTGGAATCTGCAGCTGCCTTCAAAAATCAACTGAATTTAAATAAATATGGATGCAATAAATTTCCCAAAATTTGGGAAACATTAATACTCAGATAATCCCAATTTATAACCTAGGCCTCCTACAAACGGGGGGGGGGGGGGGTACCCCACCTAGATAGGGCTTTAATGTTATATCCACGTGCTTCATTTAGTATTGTGCTGTCTCTGTGCGTGCGTGCGTGTGCGTGTGTGTACTTCCTGAAGATGTTTCAGATTAAAGTATTGGAAGAATTACAATAGTATTTATAAACCAAGTGGATATTAAATCCAGCATTATTTCAAAGCTGAATGTAGAAACTATGAAAGTTTTGTATGAAATTTGACCAGAGAGCTTACAGGAATACACATGCTGGCATTTACGAGTTGTCCTAGTGTGGACCTTATAGAGGACATGATTACTTGCCCAAACGTCCATATATTCACCTTCTGTTGGTCCATTTTGATAAGGTTTCACTTGCCTGACAGCTATTTTGAATTGGTTGGTTCTCCTCAGAGACAGAGACTCTATCCACATCACTGTATAAGTAAAAGCCTCTCTAAAAATTAGGCAATCCTCCAGACCACTCCCTATGAGTGACTGAAAGATCATCCAACTCAGTGTTGGTTCCACTCAGTGACAGGCTCACCCTACCACTGAGCAGAACCGCTCATATTCCAGGGAAAAGCATCCACCGACAAAGCCCCACATGGGCCATGCTGAAAACACCTTTCCTTGAGACTCGAAATGCTCTCTCAGGCAGAAACCTAAGAGAGGAAAAAATCTTGTTCAGTACTAAGGAACTTGAAGTGTCAGAGAGGTGTATTTTTCTAAGTGAATTATTGGTTGGTGCATAAAGTATTTACTAAAATAAAGAGCCAAAAGGCTTCAGTTTGGTGATGCAAAATTATATAAATCAAGTGGATATTAAATCCAGCATTATTTCAAAGCTGAATGTAGAAGCTATGAAATTTGACCAGAGAGCTTACAGGAATGCATTTGCTGGCATTTACAAGTTCCCCTAGCATGGACCTTATAGAGGACATGATTGCTTGCCTGTGCATCCATATATTCGCCTTCTATTGGTCCATTTCGATAAGGTTTCGCTGGCCTGATACTGTTTCAAAATGGTTGGTTCTCTTCTCAGACCAGACAGAAACCTTAAGAGAGCAAAAACTCAGGGAACTTAGGAAATTACAATACTTCTTAATCCTTTCCTCAGTGCTGTAAATACTCCATTAAACTTCAAACATGAAGAGATGTTGCTTGTTGGAGATCAAAATAGCAGAGCAGGAAATGAATACCAGTTACATAGAAATGTTTTGGAAAAACTTAGAGAAAAGAGCAAAGCTAATAATACTGATAAGTACTTGCATAAGAGCAATGCAGAGAGAGGATTTGAATAGATTGTATGAATGGGCAGGTAAGTGGAACTAACAGTTCAATGTTACAAAGTGTAAGGTTTTGAAATTTGGTAAGCAATGATGGGATGCAAAGTATACACTTGGTGGGGGAAACTTTAACAGAAGCAGAGGAGATGAGAGATCTATGAATGATGGTGGACAAGGATCTGAAATTCATGAGCCACATCGCATAAGTTGCAAAGACATCACAGTGGATAATCGCAATGAGGCAAAGGACCCTGATATACAGAAATAGAGAAGTTATGATGCCATTGTATAAGGCCTTGATCAAGTTTCATATGGATTATTGTGCACAACTCTGGTCACCTGGTTTTCATGGTGACAAGGATATGTTAGAAGAGGTCCAGAGAAGATTCACAAACGTGGTCAGTGGTCTTTGGAATGTGGAGTATGAAGACAGATTGAGAGAATGTAAGTTGCAGAGCCTCGTGAATGGGTGAGACATATAAGCTAGTCAGGGTTTGTTATTGGATCGACATAGAAGAGATTTTTCATGGAATGGGAGAGGGAGGGGGGGTAGAACAAGAGGCCATTGCTGAAAACTGTATAAGGATAGTGTGAGCAGAGGAGTGAAGTGTAGTTTTTTTGCATGGAGAGTGGTTGGAGAGTGGAATGCATTGTCTGAGTGTATTGTTGGTGTAGACACATTGAATCATTTTAAAGTATGGTTGGTATGGTTGGATGAGCATTGTGTGTAATACTGTGTACCTCCCACAATGAGTCTCTGACTCCATGGAGGTCAAATGTTAATAATAATAATAATAATAATCTGTGAATGTTGTAAAAGAGTCCTATTGAAATAAACTTGCCTTATCCTTTTGTATACAGCAATTACATTATTATTATTATTATTACTCCAAGACCTCATGGAGTCAAAGACTCATCTGGGAGGTTCTTTTATCACACACACACACACACAATTCATCATACCGTGTCTTAAACACACTCAAACTCCTTGCAGACACCGCACTCTCAGGCAAAGCATTCCAATCATTTACAACTCTGCACGAAAAAAACCTGCCTCTCACTCCACTACTCACACCTTCTTTATACAGTTTCCAGTGATGACCTCTAGTTCTCCCACTATTTTCTGTAGAACTTCTCCAGCATTGATCCTATAACAACCCCTTACCAACTTGTAGGTCATATCTCCCCTCTTCCTCCTGTCCACCAGACTCTGCAAATTACATCTTCTCAATCTTTCCTCATACTCGACATTCCAGAGGTGAGAAATCACCTTAGTCAGTCGCCTTTGGACCCTTTCCAACATCTCTTCATCCTTCTGAAAACCAGGTGACCAAATCTGGGCACAATAGTCCATGTGTGGCCTAATCAAAGCCTTATACAACGGAACAAAAATCTCCCTACTTCAACATGTCAGTGTCCTCCTCATCATTCCCAGAAGTCTTTGTGTTATCTTCACAATTTTGGCTATGTGTCCCTTAAATTTCAGATCCTTATCCACTATCACCCCCAGATCTCTTATTTCCTCCACCTACATACAACACAACTTTTGTGCTTGTGCAGATAAAACTTCTTTTGGGACATGCCATGTGCTTATTTGTAATACTCTGTTATACATATTTTTTTTAATCTACTTCTTTAGAATCTCTGATTGCAGGAATTGAACAGCTTGTATTCTAATTTAAATTTTTTTATTCTCTACCCAGTATTCTGAACCATAAAAAAGTATTGACATCACCTTCTTATATAATTATGTTTGTATAAAGTAGATAATGTATACTCTACAGTTATTTTTATGAATAGATTCATAAAACTTCCCTTTCATTTCCGTCATGACACTATTATACCTTGTTTCCTAATAAATAAAAACAGAAATACAGTATATATGGATTCTCACAATAATATGTATATTTTTGATTGGGAAAAAGAATAAGAAGTGCTTTTGTACTTTGCTATAGATCATGTTTGATGGATGTGTGTGAGTGTGGTCCAGGAAGACGGTGTTACTGTGAAGCCCTTTTGGCTTATGCTCGTCACTGTAGCCGGCAAAGTGTAGACCTTAAATGGAGGACTCCTACTGGGTGTGAAGGTAAGGTGAATGCCATTTCAGAATATGATAAACTAACAAAAAAAGAAAAGTCAATAAATACTTTTTTTGTTGCATGAAACAAAATGTAACAGTTGTATAACTTGATATGAATTTGAGATAGGGAATGATCACTTTTTTTTTTTTTTAAAGAAAATTTTTTAAGAATAGTCATCTTGGAGATTCTATGATATTGCTTGGTGAGCTTAAACCTGTAGATAGAATTGTTTTTCTGTTTACAGATTCAATTTTCTTCTTGAAAATTAAATATTTTTAATCTGTTTGCAGACACTTAAAATTTCCATGTTCCAAGTTACACTTTTCATGTTTGTGAGCTCGGAAAATGAGTATTTCACTAAGAAAGTAATTTGAGGTCAATGCGAGAAAGTCATTAATGTATAGGAGGAAGAGCACAGGCAAAAAAAGTACAGAGCACTGAGCACCGCCGCCACCGCCTAGTATTTTTCTTCTGTGTGCAATTAATGTTCGGCGCCTTTCCAAAAAAGTTTTTTTCGAATAAAGCGTGAATAAAACAAACAGGAAATGAAAAACAAATGAAAACCGCTTTACATTATAATGTTACCTATGGATTAGTCCTGCTTATACAAATTTTTTTTACACGGAACTCAACAATTAATCATAAGTTGATTTATGATACATCAAAAAATAAAGAAGAACTATTTTAGGTATTCAAATTAAGGGGATATTAAATCCCACATTGTTTTAAAACCGAATAAGAAACTCAAAGATTGGAATCAGAGAGTTTCATGCCGAATATAGTAAACTATAAAAGTATCGGCGGTCACTAGCGTGAGCTAATGCAAGTAGTCCTAGTACGTAGTACAATCTCAGGCAACTCGTTGCAAAGGTGGGGAAAGTTCTGAACGCTAATCTTGGTATTTTCCATAATGTAAAAACATTATGGAAAATGTTTCCATAATGTTTTTGGAAACATTTACAAAAACATGTATGTTTTTGGAAATGGAAACAATTTCCAAAGAAAATGTTTCCAAAATGTATGCTGTTATTACATTATGGTGGGATATAAAGAGCCAATAGGCTTCATGAAGCCTATTGGCTCTTTATATTTAAATAACTTAATGGTTGCACCTGTTTGACAACTCGTATAGCAGAGTATATAAGTTCTTTTTGCTATACCCTTTGGTATCTATTTGGTCTAGTACTGACTGATGAAGCCTCAAAAAAGGCTGAAACCGGTCTGGGTAGTGACCTCCCACAATAATGTAATAACAGCATACATTTCCTAGGAAATGTGTTTTTACATTATGGAAAATACCAAGATTAGCGATCAGAACTTTCCCCACCTTTGCAATTAGTTGCCTGAGATTGTACTATGTACTAGGACTACTTGCATTAGCTCACGCTAGTGGCTGCCAATACTTTTATAGTTTACTATATTCGGCATGAAACTCTCTGATTCCAATCTTTGAGTTTCTTATTCGGTTTTAAAACAATGTGGGATTTAATATCCCCTTAATTTGAATAACGTTTATATCGCCGAAGTGAAGCCTATTGGCTCTTTATATTTAAGTATTTTAGGTATATTTTCGTAAATTTTAATCAAAAATTAAAGTGATATAATCGGGTCCAGGGTACAATTTCAGAATTTATTTGTTCATTTTCAGGAAGATCTGAAGGGTCCTGAATGGAAGACGATGTACATTCATAATTATATGTACCATTCTGTACCATTCACTGTTCATTTAAACTCTTATCTCATATTTTTTGACATCTTTTAGGCACCTTTTCTTCTGCAGCGCCTGTGTATATTGCACACTTTGCACATGCCACCAGCCCGCCTTGCACTGGGTACTCTAGCAGTTGTGGGGAAATTTGAGGAGAGGAAATTGTGAATGAACAAAGAGAAAAGTGAAAATTTTTTGTATTCATCTCTTTAGCAATCCAGTTGCAAAGAACAAAATGCAGACCAGCATGATAAGTAAGTTTCTTCTATACCAGATCCAATCAGTTGTCCTGGAAATGTCAAAATTTACTACATGAGTTTCTCCAAACCTTTCCATGATGTATTTGTCAAAAGTTGGCTAATGATGGCTAGGTGATCTGCTGTGCAGTGAGCGTGATAGAATCCAAATAGGAAGTGCTGCATTGTCTAGAATGTTCACATATCTGCCTGAGTTCAATGTTCATGGCACCAAAAACAGAGATCCAAGGCTTACCAAGAAAAACAGGACCATACCATCATGCTGCCACCACCAAATTTCATAATTTGGGTTATGCACACTGGTAAGAAACATTCACCGGGCATCTGCCACACCCACATCTGTCCATTGGTCAGTATAGGGTGTAGTGTGATTTGTTGCTCTATAACATGGCTTTTCAAGCTTCCATGGCACTACAAAGGTGAGTTTATTGAGTGTGGTGGGTTATTCACTGCAGATGGCACCTGCAGTTGACTCCCTGCACTTCCATCTCAGTGTGGTGTCACTGATTGTTGACCTGAGATGGCCCAATTTGTCAACAATTTGCCAAACAGATTGGTCTGCAACATGGCATCCTATCACAATGCCTCATTCAAACTCCATCAGTTTCCTTCTCACAGCCATTTCATCCAGGCACAGTTGCAATGACTTGGGAGTATCGCATTCCTACAATTTATACCAGTTACAAACACATGACTCGTTAGATGATATAATGCACCTTACCCATGGGGATGTTCATTGACCTTAACAAGCAGTGTATATGCTTACTTTGATGCTATTAGCAAGATGTCGATAATTCTGAAAGAAATTTTTGGCACAATTGGAGGAATGTCATCTAGATTCTTATCATGTCTTTTAAAACATCAGAGAGAATATATGATGATATTTTTTCATTGTATATAGCAGGAGGTGATTTGCCTGGTTATCTATACAAGATGTGGACAAGAAGAAAAGATTGGTTCTAGGAGGTTAGCCCTATCCCTATTTTTGGGTAATGTTAGAATGATATCAGCTAAATTCATGCAAGAGGTAAAGGGCAGAAGTTGATGAAGGACCAGAAGCCTCAAGTTCCATTTGAGCAGGAAGTAAGCTTAATGTGTTTCACTCTTTCAGAGTAGCATGCATCAATGTTTTTTTTTTCTTTTCTTTTGCCTACAGACAAGCAGGCTGCAATATAAACTAAGTGCATAGCTGGAATATTTCACTTGAGTCACTTGTGTAATATTTATTTTGATTTTGAACTGCTTTGTTGGAGAATCATAAATTGGATAGTGGGCATGGGTTTTGGATCACGTGGAGGATGAAGACATTCATTCTTACCAGGATCATTTTAAGTATTTGTTCAATGAGCTTGTGTTTCAGCAAAAACAGTAATCACATCATGGATAGAAGTCATATAGGTCATATAAGTAATCCCATTTGTCATCACTGTAACATCAAGCATTAACCAGCAATCACCAATATGGATTTGCCACTTTCAGTCTTCAGCAACATCATCCACCTTTTAACTCAAGCCATGGAAAGGTGTGAAGAAATTGATATGCTGGCTTTTGACATTTTCAAGGCATTTCTCTCTCTTTGAGATCTCTCTTCTTGAGCTGACTTGCAAACCTTACATGACATAAGCATATCACATCCATAGAGGTTACCAAAATAATAAAAATAATAAAATATCTTGTTCTCTCTCCAAAGTCGTTTTCTGCTTAAGACACTACTTCTCACCTATACAGCTTCTGACAATGCATAAATACTAATTCCATGCAACCTTACAATGCTAGAGACTCACTAACTTTTAAATTTCTCCAAATATATGTATACAGGAAAATTGGATTTATGAACATCTCAGATTATCATCAAATTTCTCTGGATTCTTCATCAAATTCTGAATATCTAGATTTTTATGACATCTTTTTAGAGAAAAGCAGAGAACATACAGTAATCACTGGAAGTAAGCATATATATATATATATATATATATATATATATAATATATATATATATATATATATATATATATAATATATATATATATATATATATATATATATATATATATATACAGCCTGTTTCACTTTTGGCATAGCTGTATACATTCTTACATTCTGTATACATGCATACATATTTCCATACTGTCAAGTAGATGCTGATGCTGACTTTATTCTGAAAGCAAATTTTGAGCACAAATTCATGATATGTACCCTCAGGGAGGTGTGCAGGATATTATGATAAGACTACATGAAAGTTTACATCATTACTAACTTTCTAATGAAAATTTTGCTTCACATTTATTCTGTTATTTGTCAAGCCTCCAATATTATTATTATTATTATTATTATTACCCAAGACCTCATGGAGTCAAAGACTCATCTGGGAGTTCCTTGTATCACACACACAGCTCATCATACCGTGCTTTGAACACATCCAAACTCCCTGCAGACACCACACTCTCAGGCAAGGCATTCCAATCATTTACAACTCTGCAGGAAAAAAACCTGCCTCTCACTCCCCTACTCACACCTTCTTTATACAGTTTCCAGTGATGACCTCTAGTTCTCCCACTATTTTCTGTAGAACTTCTCCAGCATTGATCCTATAACAACCCCTTACCAACTTGTAGGTCATATCTCCCCTCTTCCTCCTGTCCACCAGACTGCAAATTGCATCTCCTCGATCTTTCCTCATACTCGACATTCCAGAGGTCAGA
This sequence comes from Typopeltis vanoorti, assembly GCF_054136105.1. Classification (NCBI taxonomy): domain Eukaryota; kingdom Metazoa; phylum Arthropoda; class Arachnida; order Uropygi; family Thelyphonidae; genus Typopeltis; species Typopeltis vanoorti. The sequence continues at coordinate 146,500,688 of NC_143550.1, forward strand.
AACTACCTTAGTCAGTCGCCTTTGGACCCTTTCCAACATCTCTTCATCCTTCTGAAAACCAGGTGACCAAATCTGGGCACAATAGTCCATGTGGCCTAATCAAAGCCTTATACAACGGAACAAGAATCTCCCTACTTCAACATGTCAGTATCCTCCTCATCATTCCCAGAAGTCTTTGTGTTGTCTTCACAATTTTGACTATGTGTCCCTTAAATTTCAGATCCTTATCCACTATCATCCCCAGATCTCTTATTTCTTCCACCTCCAACAATGTATCCTCACCAAGCATAAATTCTGCATCCCATCTTTGTTTTCCAAATTTTAAAACCTTACATTTTGCAACATTGAACTCACATCCCGAATCACTCAATTTATTCAAGTCTTCCTGCAAGGTCACAACATCCTCACTACTCTTCATGGTTTGTCCCAACTTAGCATCATCTGCAAACAACTGAATATCACCATCCAAATCTTCAGCTATATCATTAACATACGAGTTAAACAGTAATGGACCTAAAACAGATCCCTGATGCGCTCTGCTAGTGACTTTCCTTTACCTCAACATCGCTCCCCCCATACACAACTTGTTGATACCTATCAGACAGCCAATCTCCAATCCAATGCACCAATCTAATATCCAACCCCATCCAATCCAGTTTTACTATCAATTTATCATGAGGTACTTTATCAAGAGCCTTTGCGAAATCCAAGTATATCACTGTGTACTTTATCTCCTTCTCCTCTGTCTAAGGAAGCAGTCACTTTATTGTAATAAGTAAGTAGATTACTAAAAAATGACCTCCCTTTAGCAAATCCATGCCGTCCATCAAAGATAATGCCATTGTTGTCAACCCAACTCTGGATCCTAGTTCTCACAAGCTTCTCCAACAACTTAACCACAACACCTGACACACAGATAGGCCTATAGTGTAATGCTTGAGTTCGATCACCTCCTTTACGAAATGGCACAATCTTGCCCTCCTTCCACTCCTTAGAGACTTGACCGACTGCAAGACTCATATTAAAAAAATATGTCAAGACAGGTGTCAACTCCCTGGCACATTCCTTCAGAATACATGGCGATATATTATCAAGTCCCACAGCCTTATTAACATCTAGTTTGCTCAACTCCCCATACACCTCTTGCTCACTTACAGTCAGTCTCTCCTCCCCATCATCTACTGCTCTCAATGTCTCCATGAAGTCACATTCACAAGATTGAAAGACCTGTATGAATTGCTCATTAAGTATCTCCACCACACGTTCTACAACAGCTGTCTTTATACCATTTTCTCCAATCAATATCATTCTTCCATGATCATTCTTTCTTTTGCTGGTTACATATCGAAAGAACTCTCTAGGATTCTTTTTGGCTTCATTAGCTAATTGCTGTTCATACCTCTCTTTAGCTACCCTGACCAACCAAGTCACCCTCCTTGCATGGTCTTTGTAGACCTCATGGAATTGGTTATTTCCACTTCTCTTATGCTGCCTCCACAATGCTCTCTTTCTCTGTATCGCATGCTTAATCTCTTTATTCATCCATCTCACACCTACTTTATTTAACCTTCTCACCTTTGGAATATATTTAGACATTGCATCTACTAGATTGTTTTTGAAAATCCTCCAAGCTGCATTGATCTCTTTTCCAGCTAACTCCTCATTCCATGTTACACCCATAAGCTGTCTCCTGAGCTCTTCATAATCAACCCCCCCTTGTAGTTCCATATATTGTTAGATCTTATATTTTAGTCTTCTACCGCACTTTTTACTGCATCATTCCACTTAGATCGTGGTCTTGCTCTGGGGTCTTTTTCCTGCCATCCTGTCAAAAAACACTTCTTTTGATAAACTTTCCTCTCTTAGTCAGCAGAATGGGAGAGGAAAGGTTTCAAAAAAAAAAAAAAAAACATTTCTGAATACTATCAACATCAAATTCCATTCTATCTTTATTTTTAATATGTTACTGCCATTGATGCCATCTGTCCCCCCCCCCCCCCACCCAGATCTTTCTCAAAATTCTCATATCTCTGGTCTCCAGCCTTTGATCAAATGTTTTATTTCTAACCTGGCTCTCAGATCCATAAGTTAAAATTGGTTTGAACACTTTCTTGTATACAGTTAAATTTAGTGTTTTGACTACTATCTCTCTTTAAATCAGTGGTCTCCAAACTTTTTTGATCGCGTAGCCCCAAGACAGAAAAAATAAATAGCGCATACCCCCAATTGATTGAGCAAAAATCTATTGTAAAGCATTATAAAGAGGAAATAAGCCTTGTATCATCATATAATAATTAAAAATGCTAGATATTTTTACACATTATTTTTATTATTAACAGCTTACAAACATATTTATTACAATATTTAATGTGAACAATAGCCTTGCATTTCTTTCATAATTTCTTGAAATTCTGGTTTGATGGCTTCTGATACTTCAATACGTTGCTTCTTTAAATTATCTGCAATGATTTCTATACGTCTACCAATATTATTTGCTGATAAGGGAATACGTTTTAGTTTATCTGCATATTCTTTTCCATGGATTATTTCTACCATTTTTATGGCAGTTGGGAGTACAAGTGTTTCCCCAATGGGTGGCTTTTGGTCTTTTGCAATTAAGAATGCAACCTCAAGAGATGCCTCCAAATATTTATTGTTAATTTTAGCAAATTTTTTTAAGTTGTTGGGTTGAGAATTACATGTCTTCAAGCATCGTTCAAAGAATTGTAAAGATTTGTGTTCATGTTCAGGATGTTTAGTTTTTTAAGTGTCTTACTAATAATGATGGTTTCATACTTCCATTACATAGCGTCTCATGACACAACACACATGTAGGACGAGGTTCATTATTGACTATCGTCGATGTAAATCCCCATTTCAAGTAGTCTTCTTGATAATTTCGAACTTTCTTGGGCAAGGTTTTGTTAAGTTTCAGATTAATGTTTTTATCACTTAATTTGATTGATAACAAACTTGTTTGAATAGAAGAATCAATCCTATCTTTTCCTTGTTGTTCATCTGATGTAGAAGTACTATCATAATTATCTTCATTTTGCAGTTTCTTTGGAGGAAATTTTTTTAACCATTTATCCATTTTGTGAGGGTTAATTTGTAAAATTTAAATATAATTCATTTACTATTGATAGTATCAAACACTTTTAAAAAATGTAAGCAATTTTGATAATATTAATTCACTATTTCTAGTGTAAACGTAAAAGTAAGCACAAAATAGGCATTTGGAATTGCACAGAAACAATATATACTAAAAAATCGTTAAACTTACTACTAATAGTCAAATAATTAATACAAGTGTGGTGTCATCTGTAGATAGCAGGATAACTATGCAATTTTCCTTCTCTAGTTGGGCTTGTCAACACTGGATGCTCTACAAACAATGGCAATGATAAGAAGTAAGAGATTTACTCCCTAGTTTAAAAAAACACGACAGCCTTGCCACAGATGATTATGTGTGCAAAGTCGCCCAATGGGCGCTACTCGCAAATTTAACTTTAAATTTAAGATCTTTATAACGTTTTTGTCTGTATTAGATATATGTTTAATTTGATGAAAGAAAGTAATATTCTTTATCTTTAATTAATTACTTAATTTTTTTCCTATCAATATAAAACTTTTTTTGATGTACCCCCACATATCAATTCTCGTACCCCCCTGGGGTATGCGTACCACACTTTGGAGACCACTGCTTTAAATTAAAGATGCCAAGAAATTATATTCTCAGTTTAAACCTTTATCTAAGTGTAAACAGACAAAGTTTGCGCATGAAGTAACTTCACGACTGGGCAACTCGTATATATAGAGGCTAATGATTTCACATCACTTGCCTTAGTATCCCATAATGCAAATCACATATCCTTACGGACATGTATAATGTTATGCATTATGGGGAATGCTTGGAATGGAAATTCCCATTAGGGAATTTTATGCATTCCCATAGTTTTGCGCATGAAGTAACTTCATGACTGGACAACTCTCGTATATAGAGGCTAATGATTTCACATCACTTGCCTTAGTATTCCATAATACAAATCACATATGCTTACAGACATTATTATCATTATCATTTTGACTCATCCCCTCCCAGGGATGAGTCAAAAGACTCATCAGGAGGTCCTTCCTAGGAAACACAAAGTCTATCAAGACTAATCTAGAAAGTCCCGCTTAGGAAACACAAAGTCTATCTTACCACTCCTTAAACTCATTGACTGTTTTCTCACTCTCACCACTCTATCAGGCAATGCATTCCATGGTCCAACCACCCTCCATGCAAAGAAACCACTCCTCACCCTCTTGCTCACAGTTTCCTTTCGTAACTTCCAGGGATGGCCCCTTGTCATCACTCCTTCACACTGTTCAACCAAGCAAAAGAACTTCCCAGTGTCAACCCTGTAACCACCTCTCAACAGCTTAAAAGTCTCAATCTTACCAGGAACACTCAATATGGAAATTCCTCTGTAATTCTGACATTCAGTCTCATTTCCTTTTTATAGATGGATACTATGAGAGCTTTACTTTGGTCATCTGGAATTCAACCCTCTGACCAAGCCATCTCAATTAAATATTAAATCTATGTTTGAGCATAGCTGTTCAAATATCATCTATTCCAGCTGCCTTTCCACATTTCTGTTTTTGATGATTTTTTCTACCTCAAGTATTGATATGTACTCTTGATTACATTCCACTTGAGTGTTTCTACTGCCTTGTTGTCACTTCTCATGTCATTTAGCAATCCTTCAGAGTAATTATTCCAGACATCTAGAATATCTTTATCTTCAGTTTTCATCTCTGATTACTTTTACAGTACTCCTTTTTCCATTTCCAAGCATTTTTCAATAGCCTCCAGAATATTTTGTCACCTTTTTGATATTTATTTTCTATGTTCTTACCAAAGCCTTCACGTGACTTTTCTTTAGTTTTCTCTTACAGAGCAAAATGCAAAGTGAAGGAATGTGTAGAAGAGTGCATGCTGACTTACTTGCCAGCAACTTTAATTATGCTCTCTTCTTTTCTTTGACTGCCTGTTTAACTTTCTGAGCCTGCCATGAAGTTCGGAGTTTTCTATCCATGCAGACAACCTCACCACATGCCTCTCTGGCTGTATCAATGCAAAATGTCTTCTTCAGGATCTGCTACTGAATCTCCAAGGTTTGCTTTTTTGTTTTTAAACTTTTTTTATTTTTTCTTGAATAAAAATGAACTTCCTTTAGGGAGTTCTTTCGATATGTAGCCAGCAAAAGAAAGAATGATTATGGAAGGATGACAATGATTGGAGAAAATAGTATAAGGACAACTGTTGCAGAATGTGTGATGGAGATACTTAATGAGCAGTTCATAAAGATCTTTCAATCTTGTGAATGTGACTTCATGGAGAGATTGAGGGCAATTGATGATGGGGAGGAGAGACTGACTGTAAGTGAGCAAGAGGTGTTTGGGGAGTTGAGTAAACTAGATGTAAATAAGGCTGTGGGACTTGATAATATATCACCACATATTCTGAAGGAATGTGCCAGAGAGAGACAAAGAAACCAATAGACACTGGGTCCATTGGTTTCTTTGTCTGGATCTTTAAATGCTGATGATAAAAATAGTAACAAAAAGCCTTCATCCAGTTAATTGATGATTCCTTTCACAGTTTCACTCGAATCAGTATAAAAGTAGTATTGGTGTGAATATACTTCATGCACAAATTTCATTTCCTTACACTTAGATAAAGGATTAAACAAGAATATCAGTTCTTGTCAAGTATAATTTAATATGACTTAATTAAATTAAACTTCCCATTCATTTCCATCTTTCATGTTTCAAAGAAGAGGCAGGTGGAATGAATTATTATTATTATCTTTTGAGCTCCATGGAGTCACAAGACCCCATGGTCAACACTAGTCAATACACAGTGTATTGTACTACTTAAACTCATCCACTGTTTGCAGTCCTTGTTCCCTTCCCTTGTTCTACCAAAAGAAAAATCTCCTCAGTGTTAATACGATAATAACCATTCAGTAGCTTAAATCTCTCAATCATATCCCCTCTTTGTCTTCTCTCCATCAAACTCTGTGATCTGCATGCCCTCAGTCTATCTATCCTCATAATCAACACTGTACAGTTCTGGTATCATTTTTGTTATATCCTTCTCTGCACCATCTCCAAGGTTACTTCATTCCCTTCAAATCTTGGTGACCAGATCTGAGCACAGAAATCCAAATATGGTCTGATCAAAGCTTTATACAACTGGACCCTCCACACTTTTATCTCTCCATGATAATTAAAGTGGTCATTAAATAGCTCAACTATGTCATCTGCATTGGTCACCCATTTATCCCATCTCCATTCAGCAAGGTAATTCATCCATCCACTACCGTTTTTTCTCTTACTCTCCACATAACAAGAAAATACCTCCTTGGAAGTCTCCTTGAATTGCAGTGCTAGTCTCCTCTCATATTCTAATTTTGCTCTCCTTACAATACTAGTCACTTTCCTAGCTTGAGCCTTATATTCCTCAAGCAACCGTTCTCCACCTCTCTCTCTATATGCCTTCCATAATTTCATTTTCTTCTGCAGTTCCCCTTTTATTCCTTGTTTCATCTATTTGACTTTATCTGCTTTATCTTCTTTAATTGCTTTATATAAATATAAATTGCTTTATCTTCTTTACTCAAGGTATACAGTCTGCCACTGCTATCAACAGTTTTTATCTCTAGTATCTCCCATGCATTACTAATCCCATCTTCCTTCAAATTCTTTCATCCATTATACTGCTGTAAGCTAGTTTCTAACTCTATGATAGTCACCTGCCTTATAATTCCACATTAATTCCTTCTGCCTTGATGTCTCTACATGACTATTCATACTCTAAGTCAGGACTACATGGTCACGCTCACTGACTGGGGCAAGTATGATATCTCAGTCATAATCCAATCTTCTCATTCTATGACCAAATCCAAAACTCTTGACTCTTATGCTCCCTCCAAAGTGTGCCTAGGACAGTATGTGGTGGAGGGAATGCTGCCTAAAATAGTTGTCCCTCAAGAAATCCAAAAATTCAGTTTCCTTAATAAATTGCTACCTCCTCTGCAAAATTTATATTGCTATAGTTGAAGTCCCCCATAATGATCACTCGGTTTGCACTTGCCAAACTTATTTGCCTAAACATTTCCTGCTCATTATCATCTATATTCTCTGGTCTATAACAACATCCCCTAAATATCTTGTCTTGTAAACATTTGTCTCACACCATATACTTTCAAAGCCATTAGTGTTATTTTATTTCAACTGTGATTCTCCACCCTGAAATGAAGTCATCTCTTATCACGAGTAGAACAAATCTCATCTCAATTTTCCCAAAGGACTATGCTCTTTGTTAGTTCAAGAAAGACATCAACAGATTCTCAACAAATAATGGAATAAATCATTTTAGAGTTATTAAGAGATATTTTACCATAAATCACCTGTTTAGTCATCTTCATTTCACTAATGCCAATTATGTTTACAAATATATGTCTGTAATTTCTTTGCTAATTCCACCTCTTTTCCATTGATGCTGCTTCTTATATTAATCATATCTATTTTTATTTCTGTTAGTTTGGGATTGTTCTATTATTTGCCTTTTCACTCTTTTCCTGGTTCCCTAATGAAAACAGTAGGGACAATATTTAACTAGATAACACTGTAGCTGGCATGGCATTTCATTATGCTGTCGCATTATAGTGTATTTGTAATTTAAGTCAATACAAAATATAGTTTGGTAAGTCCAAAATAGAATTGAATGTCTGAAGTCAGTATTTAATCATTAATCATACTACATTTTTAAGTATTATTTAATGTAAATGTTGTTATATTTTAACAGGAGGTTTCTGTCCAAAAGGAGCAGTGTATACCAAGTGTGGTCCACCTTGCCGACGTACATGTAAAAACTATAAAAAATCTAAAATATGCCATAAAGCTTGTCAACCTGGATGCCACTGTCCAGCAGGAACAGTTTGGTATAAGAGTCAGTGCATACCAATAGAAATGTGTCCTGCATAAATGTATAATTCATATGTCTGAGGATGAGAGAAAAAGAGAGAGAGAGAGAGGAGCAGGGCATTCATTCTTGAGACTTTCCAAAAGTTCAAATTTCAGCTTATAATTCCAGCTGGTCTGGAATGGAAGTAGTAATCCAGTTGATTATTTTGACATTTGGAGTTCTTCAGGAGGTATTATATTATTAAATGGGTGAATACCTAGACTGTTAAGAAATAAAATGGAACTACTTAAAAAGCATAAATGCCATCAGATATAATATACCACAGAAATCTTCGTGTTTTAAATTTTCATTTCAAACAGAATATTTTTTTTAAATATGTTACCGGTGATCTTGAAACCTTATTGAACAGTTTTAAAATTTGACCTGACTTGTATACTGATATTTCAATAAGTTACAAGTTCAAAACTTAAGCATACTCTTTTGTAAATATTTCTGAAACCAAGTAGTATTAAGAATTACATTTCTGAATATTGTAGTCTTGAGCTAGTGTCTACTTTGAAATATTTTATCATTAAAATATAAACATTTTGGATATAGCAGTATAAACTTAATGTACTAGCATCCAACAGATTTCATTTTAAAATATATTCAAATAAGTGTTTCTCTGTGTTTATTATGTTGCCTGTTTTTACTGAAGAAATTAAGTTATTTCAAATATAACATAGAAAAATGAGATATTCATTAGTAAAATTGAAGGTAGTATGACAGAGACAAAAATGTATTTTAATGGTTTGAAGGAAGTAAAAATTTATTAAATATGGTCTGAGTACTCAATGCTGTCTATGCTGATGGTTTTAAAGGAATGAAAAATTTACATTTAAGCTTTTCTTTTGAACTGTTTTACATGTGGCTGAAGAACATTTTCAGAACTGCTATTCTAGAAATGCATGATAAAGCTTTATTTCTGTTCTACAATTAGATTACAAATAATCTAATAATCTATTCAATTTTTAATTTGGTATGTTTTGATGCATTAAACCATCAGTGCTGTTTATTGAAATATATAGTTCATGGATCTGCTTCATCAGATAAGGAAAATGCAGAAAGCAAAAGTTAAGAGACTCGTTTATATCATAATACCCAGTGAAAAGTGTATTTATTATTATTATTATTATTATTCAGGCCTCCAAGGAGTCAAATGACTCATCGAGGGAGGTCCTTCCTAAGACATAAAGTGTATTTTAGACAAAAATGTATTTTAATGGTTTGAAGGAAGTAAAAATTTATTAAATATGGTCTGAGTACTCAATGCTGTCTATGCTGATGGTTTTAAAGGAATGAAAAATTTACATTTAAGCTTTTCTTTTGAACTGTTTTACATGTGGCTGAAGAACATTTTCAGAACTGCTATTCTAGAAATGCATGATAAAGCTTTATTTCTGTTCTACAATTAGATTACAAATAATCTAATAATCTATTCAATTTTTAATCTGGTATGTTTTGATGCATTAAACCATCAGTGCTGTTTATTGAAATATATAGTTCATGGATCTGCTTCATCAGATAAGGAAAATGCAGAAAGCAAAAGTTAAGAGACTCGTTTATATCATAATACCCAGTGAAAAGTGTATTTATTATTATTATTATTATTATTATTATTATTATTATTATTATTATTATTATTCAGGCCTCCAAGGAGTCAAATGACTCATCGAGGGAGGTCCTTCCTAAGACATAAAGTCTGTCAAGACTCATCGAGGGGAGATCCCCCCCTGAGAAACACAAAGTTTATCATACCACTCTTTAAAGTCACTGACCGTTCTCGCTCCCACCACTCCATCAGGCAATGCATTCCACGGCTCAACCACCCTCCACACAAAGAAACCACTCCTTACCCTCTTGCTCACAGTTTCCTTTCGTAACTTCCAGGGATGACCTCTTGTTATCACTCCTTCCAGCTGATCAACCAAGCGAAAGAACTCCCCAGTGTCAACCCTGTAACCACCTCTCAACAGTTTAAAAGTCTCAATCATATCACCTCTCCTTCTTCTATCTGCCAAACTCTGCAGTCCACATTCTCTCAGCCGATCCTCATAACTATCCTTGTACAGTCCTGAAACCATCTTTGTCATCCGTCTTTGTATCCTTTCCACAGTTAATTTATCCCCTTCAAATCCTGGGGACCAAATCTGAGAACAGTAGTCCAAGTGTGGTCTGATCTGAGACTTATACAACGGAATGATAACCCTCTTATCTCTGCAGGTCAGTGTCCTTCTCATAATAGCAGCATTCCTCTGTGTTACCATCACTACCTTTGCAATATGTCCCCTAAACTTCAGGTTTCTATCAATCATCAACCCCAGATCTCTTGTCTCCCCTACTTCCTCCAGTATAACTCCTCCCATAGAGTATGCAGCATCCCATCGATGTTTCCCAAACCTCAAGACCTTACATTTTGCTGCATTAAACTGACACCCCCATTCATTTGCCCATCTATCTAGCTTATTTAAATCCTCTTGCAGGGCTACCACATCTGCACTATTACTAATAATCCTTCCCAGCTTCGCATCATCCGCAAAGAACTGAATATCCCCCTGCAATCCACTGGCTATGTCATTGATATAAAGGTTAAACAATATAGGTCCTAGTACTGAGCCCTGTGGGACCCCACTTGTAACCCTCTGCCTCCTGGAAACTGCTCCACCATACACAACTCTCTGATACCTATCAGACAGCCAATCCTGAATCCAGTTGACCAATCTGACATCCAGACCCATGTGCTGCAACTTAAATATCAGCTTATCATGTGGCACCCTGTCAAATGCCTTCGCCAAGTCTAAGAAAATTGCAGTATATGCCTTTCCCTCATCTAATGCTCTTGTAACTTTATTATAAAAGGCTAGCATATTGCTAAAACAAGAGCGTCCTTTCACAAATCCATGTTGATTCTCACAGATAACATTACCCTCATCTGCCCAATGCTGTACACGGTCCCTCACTACTTTCTCCAAGATCTTAACAACTACTGATGACACACAGACTGGCCTATAATTAGACACTTCCAGTCTGTTACCACCCTTATGCAATGGCACTATCTTACCTTCCTTCCATTCCCTGGGCACCTTTGCCAAAGCCAGACTTTCATTGTAAAGCCACGTTAAAGGTATTGTCAATTCGCTAGCACATTCTCTCAAAACTCGTGGTGAAATACCATCCAGTCCCACAGCTTTACTGACATCCAGAGTACTCAGTATCTGAAACACACTCTCCTCCTGTACCTCCAGACCTCGTACCAGTCCTATCCCTCTAGCATTAAAACTGACTCCTCTAGGATGAAATCAGTATTCTATCAGTATTTTTAGACACAGGAAGTTCATTTAGGCTATAAATTTGGGATGGTGATTAAGCTCTCAGAAAGCATCTTTGCCTTTGTCATAAGGTTACATTTTCTGTCTTGAAAATGGATACATCATTTTTTCATAACATATAAGTGAAGTTCTTAAGTAGAACCTCTTAAATTATGAAAATAAAAAATTGCAGTCGGAATGAACATTTATGTAAGAAACTAAAATGTGCTTGTTATTTACTGTATACATTATACAATGCTTTTGTGGTCATTTGTTTAATTAAACACTAATAAAATGGTGTTTATTGAGGGATGGCTATGATGTGTTCTGCCAAACTGTCATTTTACTCTAAGCTACTCAGATTAAAAAAAAAAAAAAAAATTCACTTTAAGCTATGAAACTAATTACATACAGTGTCAGAGAATTATAATTTAAACTCAACTGTTTAGATGTGCACATCCATACAAATTTTATGTGAAAGTATTTCAGTTATCACTGCTCATGATCATCTGAAATTCTAGTCATGTAAAAAAGTACTATTCTAGTAGTAATTAGGATAAATTTTGAATGGGATACTTTTGAAATTGTTCAAAATTATTCCACCATTTTTATTACAGCTCGAGGGTGTATTTTTATTCTTCAGCCATCCTCCCCAATGCCTATTTCAAATTTATTCTATACAAATGGAATTGGAGAGATATTATTAAATAACACTGTCTCTGATTGTCTGAAATTCTAGTCTTGATTTTTCTTTCTTTTTCTAAAAGACATCCTTGGCACATCAAATTGTTTGATTTTTCATTTCATACAATTATCTTGTCTCATGTAAGTTTTCTTATCTAAGCAACAAAACTCAGTCCATTTCATCTCTAGAGAATATTTGTGTTGGATACAAGAAGGGAAGAGCACTTATTCAGAAGTAAAGGCTACTTTTATGTTTTATGTTGTTATTGTAATTCTTACTGTATTCAAGTATGGATTATACTGGTAATCATTTTCTTTCTTTCTTTTTTTTTTTTTTTGAATGTTCTGATCAATTTTGTGATAAATGAAGATGTGAGATATAGCATCCCACTAATCCATTTGGAAGCAAATGGCATATATCCTTTTGTGATGTTGAAAGTTTTCCACTTGGTTAAACTATAAATTAAAGATGCAAAAAAGTTATATTCTTCGTTTCGTCCTTTATCCAAGTGTAAGCAAACAAAGTTTGCACATGAAGTCACTTCACAACTGAGCTACTTGTATATAGAAACTAATGACTTCACATCAATTGCCTTAGTATTCCATAATTGTTATTATTAACATCCGACCTCCATAGAGTCAGAGACTCATCATGGGGGAGGTACAACTATTGCACACAAGCTCATCCAACCGTGCTTCAAACCGATTCAGTGTGTCTACATTCACAACACACTCAGGCAATGCATTCTACTCACCAACCACTCTCCATGCAAAGAACCTATTCCTCACACCTCTGCTCACACCCTCCTTATACAGTTTTTAGCGATGGCTTCTTGTTTTAAGAAGCCATCGCTAAAAACTCTTCCATTTTATTAAAAATGGGAGAGTTTTTAGCGATGGCCATCTCCCATTCTATTAAAAATTTCTTCCTCAACCTGATGACAACCCATGACTAGCTTATATGTCTCAATCATCCTTCCCCCTTCCTCCTATTCAAGAGCTCTGCAATTTTCATTCTCTCAATCTGTCTTCGTACTCCACATTCCAAAGACCATTTACCATACTTTGCATCCCATTGTTGATTACCAAATCTCAAAACTTTACACTTTGCAACACTGAACTGTTAGTTCCACTTACCTGCCCATTCATGAAATCTATTCAATCCTACTGTTAGGCTATAACATCTGATTAACTTTGCATTGCTCTCCCAAATTTTGCATCATTTGCAAACAATGCAATGCATATATCCTTATAGACATTATCCCATAATTATTTCCATATTATCCCATAATGCATAACAATATACATGTCTATAAGATATGTGCATCGCATTATGGGATACTGAGGCAACTGATATGAAGTCATTAGTTTCTATATTATTATTATTATTATTATTATTATTATTACTATTATTCAGGCCTCCATGGAGTCAAGAAACTCATCATGGGAGGTCCTTCTTAGAAAACACAGTCTATCACACCACTCCTTGAACTCACTGACCATTCTTGCTCTCACCACTCTCTCAGGTAATGCATTCCACAGTTCAACCACCCTCCACTAAAAGAAACCACTCCTCACCCTCTTGCACACAGCTTCCATTAGTAACTTCGAGGGATGGTCCCTTGTCATTGCTCCTTCCTGCTGTTTCACCAAGTAAAAGAGTTCCCTAATGTCAACTGTGTAACTGCCTCTCAACAGTTTAAAAGTCTTGATCGTATCACCTCTCCTTCTTTTATTCACCAAACTCTGCAGTCCACATTCCCTCAGTAGATCCTCATAACTGACATTGTACAGTGCTGAAACCATCTCTGTTATCCACCTCTGTACCCTTTCCACAGTTAATTTATCCCTTTCAAATCCTGGGGACCAAATTTGAGAACAATAGTCTAAGTGTGGTCTGATCAGGGTCTTATACAATGGAATGATAACTCTTTTATCTCTGCAGGTTAGCATCTTTCTCAGTATTGCAGCAATCCTCTGAGTTACCTTCACCACCTTTGAAATATGCCCCCTAAATTTCAGTTTTCTATCAATCATCACCCCCAGATCTCTTGTGTCCCCTATTTCCTCCAGTACAGCTCCTCCAATCAATTATGCAGCGTCCCATCGATGTGTCCCAAATCTCAAGACTTTACATTTTGCTGCATTAAACCGAAACCTCTTGCAGGGCTGCCACATCTGCACTATTACTGATAACCCTTCCTAGCTTCACATCATCTGCAAACAACTGAATATCCACCTGCAATCCATTGACAAGGTCATTGATATAAAGGTTGAACAATACAGGTCCCAGTACTGAGCCCTGTGGAATCCCATTTGTAACCTTCTGCTTCCTTGATATTGCCCCACCATACACAACTCTCTGATACCTATCAGACAGCCAATCCTGAATGCAGTTGACTAACCCAACATTTAAACCCATGTGCTGCAACTTAAATATCAGCTTATCATGTAGCACCCTATCAAACGCCTTTGCAAAATCCAAAAAAATGGCAGTATATGCCTTTTCCCTCATCAACTGCTCTTGTCACTTTATTGTAAAAGTGAATCATATTACTAAAGCATAAGCACCCCTTAACAAATCCATGTTGATTCTCACAGATAAAATCACCCTTATCTTCCCAATACTGTATATAGTCCCTCACTAATTTCTCCAAGACCTTAAAAACTACTGATAACACACCAACTGGCCTATAATTAGACACTTCCAGTCTGCTACCACGCTTGTGCAATGGCACTATCTTACCTTCCTTCCATTCCTTGGGTATCTTTTAAGCAGCCAGACTTTTATCGAAGAGCCAGGTCAATGGAGCTGTCAGTTCTTTAGCACATTCTCTCAAAACCCATGGTGAAATACCATCCAGTCCCACAGCTTTACTAATATCCAGAACACTCAGTATTTTGAACATACTCTCCTCTTACATCTCTAAACCCTGAACCTGCCCTATCCCTCTAATGTGAGGAATTGTGAGGGACAGCATGGATTTGTTAAGGGATGCTCTTGTTTCAGTAGTTTGATGGCGTTTTATATATATATATATATATATATATATATTATTATTATTATTATTATTGTTCCGGGAAACTCCAAGGAGTCGACAGACTCATCGAGGGAGGCCCTAACATCATGTCAAGAACAACTATTCAACATTCACACAGTATCTATCATACCTTGCCTTGAACTCATTCACGGTCGTAGCACCCACAACAGACTCTGGAAGCTTATTCCACTCATTTACCACTCTCCAAGTAAAGAACCTAGCTCTAACACCCTTGTCAACCACGCTCTTGCCCAGCTTCCATGCATGGCCCCTAGTCCTCCCACCACCAGTCATATTTTCAAAAATATCTTCTGGATCAATCTTATAAAAACCCTTCAGTAATTTGAATGTCTCAATCATATCACCCCTCCTTCGCCTATCGTCCAATTTCTGCAACCCACAAATCTTCAACCTATTCTCATAAGGTTCATTCCACAGACCTGCTATCATCTTGGTCACTCGTCTCTGGACCCTCTCCACTTCCTCCCCATCACGAAGAAACCCTGGTGCCCATAGCTGGGCACAGAAGTCCAGATGGGGTCTTATCAAGGCTCAATACAGAGGAACAACAACTTGTTCGTCTCTGCATGTTAAAGTATTTTTCAGAAGCCAAGTGATTTGGTGAGCTGTTTTAGTTACTTTTGCAATGTGCCCCCTAAACTTCAATTCCCTATCCACCAACACTCCCAAATCCCTGGCCTCATCAATCTCCTGGAGTATGGTTCCACCAATGCGATATACTGCTGCTATTCTTTTCACCCCAAAGTGCATAACCTTACACTTTGCCACATTAAATTGACATCCATTTTTCCTAGCCCAGTCCTCCAAACTATCCAAATCATCCTGTAAAATTTTGACATCCTGTGCACTCACAATTGCTCTACCCAACTTTGCATCATCAGCAAACAAGTGAACACTTCCTCTCAGATCCTTTCCAATATCATTGATGAACAAATTGAAAAGCAGTGGTCCAAGAACAGAGCCCTGTGGCACTCCACTAGTCACAAGACGTCTTTTAGACTCCACTCCTGAATAAACCACTCTTTGATATCTCTCCTTCAATCACCCTCTTGTCCATCTCACCAACCCTATATCTATACCCATCTGCTCCAGTTTACTGATTAGGGTTCCATGTGGTATCCTATCAAAGGCCTTGGCAAGGTCCAGTAGTATCACTGTAAACCCATTACCCCTATCCAGTTCAGCCGTCACTGTGTTATAAAACGTGAGCAAGTTACTGAGGCATGATCTACCCTTCACAAAACCATGTTGTCCCCCATACAATATCCCATTTTCATCTATCCAATCCTGTATTCTTTTCTTGACTAATTTCTCTAAGACCTTGACAATGATTCCTGATATGCTAATCGGTCGGTAATTTACAACAGCAGTCTTGGAATAACTATATAATTATACGAAATAACTATATATATATATATAGTTATTTCGTATGATGATACAATGGCCATGAGTCCATTTTACAGGGAGGTATGGCACCATCTCACTCTCCCCTAATTTTATCTGGGCTCGGGACTGGCATGGCTGACAAATCAGCTATGGCTGGGTCTTATGTATTCCTGACTGTAATCTGTGTGTTCACGGGGCTGGTTTGCCTGTTCTGGGATGAAAAACCTGAATTTCCAGGTGAAAAAAAACCCTACATCCATATGAGACTGGCTAACTCACCTTTTGTCGAAAGAGACCAGGTTAGGTTAAGGAAAGACATATATAGGTAACCCTCGTATAACGTGGATGTTAGGTTCCATAGAAATGCCGCATTATATAAATCGCATTATGCGAGACTCAGATCACATAGAAAAAGTACGGTTAGGTTCCGAAATCGTTCTTTTTTTTAAAGATTATATAAACAATGACATATCCAACAAAAATATATTTTTATTTAATTCAGGTAATTGATATAAGTTAAGAAAACATATAAACTATGAAACAAATACATAGTATAAACTTATAAAAATTACAAATTGTACGTAAACTTCATTGCACATAATGCATAACTGTTTTAGGCAAAATAAAATAAAGTATATATTTTAATCGTCATCACTCTCTTCAAAACTTATGAGTGGACGGATGTTGTCATCACTCGAAATCTCTTGGACATCATTTGTATAATTCTCATTGCATACTTAAGCTGATTTAGTTATCAAGAAGTCAGTAATAAGACTTTACTTGCCACTATGCTGCAACAAATATCCAATTGTCTCGTGAATTTTCTAGAGCACTTCATTGAGAGATCATTATCCATAAAATAACTTTCTTGCCAAGTTCAATCCTTCTGCTAATTTCTTTAAACTGAATTCTTTAACGGATTCATCGCAATCAGAATCTTCGGCAGAACTTTCCCCACCATTTGGTTCAACATCATCTATTAATTGTACCAGTTTCTCCTCATTTAAATCTATTTCCCCATCAATTAATTCACTAATTTCGTTTTCAACCATATCACAAAGCCCTGTAAGTGGCCATTGCTATAAAAATAATTTTTTTACATAAAAAAAAAGCATTACATATTTTATGTAACTCACCAGAAAATAAAGCGCTCAGCTTGAGATTAACACACTTATGATTTTTAATGTGCTTTCCTGACAGAAAATGAAGACAATTTTCAACATTAAATACTTTATACGGAAAGCAACTGATGTACATGCGTGCTAAAGGGTATTTCCCCTAATATAAATTCTCTACTTATAACTACATGCACGATACAGGCAGATGCAAATTGGATGAAGATAAAATTAAATTTTTAAGTTGCACATTGAAAAATATATGAAAAGATAAAGGGTTACTACAGTTTGTAGACCGTCTTATATTGAAACCGCGTTCAACAAGGGATACTATAATTTGTAGACTGCATTATATCGAAACTGCGTTGTATAAGTACCTCGTTATATGAGGGTTACCTGTACTGCCATTTTTTTAAATTTGATTTTACAAAAGCATTTGACAGTGTGCTGTGATAAAGTGATATCTAAATTAGGCATATAGGCTAAATATTACGAACTGGATTGGAGATTGGCTATTTGATGGATACCATAGGATTATGTAGAAGTGAGTGATATCAAGGAAGCAGACGGTCATTGGCTATTTGATAGATACCACGTGGTTGTGTAGGAGGATGTCAAGGAAGCAGAAGGTCATAAGTGGGATACCAGATAACTCAGTATTAGGACCTCTACTGTTTAATCTTTATGTTAACAGCAATGTCACTGATATAAAGGTTAAACAGTATTGAGTAGTTTGTGGATTATGCGAAGCAGCAAAGGATTATTAGTAATGGTGCTAATGTGGTGGCCTTTCAGAAGGATTTGAATAGCTGTATAGATAGGCAAAGGAAAGGAATGTTGTTTAACGCAACCACACATAAGGTCTTGAACTTGGGGTCCACTGATCGGAGGCTGCATACTTTATTGGTGTAATTGTATTAGATGAAGTGGAGTAGGCAAGGGATCTCAGAGTGATGATTGATAGAAATTTTGAAGTTTATGGACATATTATGAAGGTGATGGTGAAAGTAATCCACCTGTAATGCTGAGAAGGACACTGAACACCAGAATAGAAGAGTAGTGATTCCATTGTATAAATCTCTGATCAGACCACATCTGGATTACTGTACTCAGATCTGGTTACTACTATTTGAAGGGGATAAATTAAACTTGGAGAAGGTCCACACCTTATTCAAGATTAATTTATCCCCTTCAAAGGTAGATAACCAAAATGATATCAACACTGCACAATGTTTGTTATGAGGATAGACTGAGGGCATGTGGTCTGCAAAGTTTAATAGACCAAAGGTGAAAAGGTGACATGATTGAGACATTTAAATTGATGAGGAGTTATAGGATTGATATTGGGGATGTTTTTTGTATGGTAGAACAAGAGGAGGCCATGTCCTTATAGGTTCATCCCTGGAAGCTACAAATGGAAACAGTGAGGAAGAGAATGAGCAGCGACTTTTTTATATGAAGGGTAGTTGGACCATGGAATGCATTGCCTGACTGGGGGTGAGAATATGAATGGTGAACGAGTTTAAGGAGTGGTATGATAGAATTATATATTTGGTTTAATCCTTTATCCAAGCGTAAGCAAACAAAGTTTGCACCTGAAATATTTTCAGGACTGGGATACTCATGGTAAAGGTGGTATAAGTTCTGATCACTTGCCTCAGTATCCCATAATGCAAAGCACATATCCTTTTGATTGTGTATAATGCTATGCATTATGGAAAGGGTCACTACCCAGACCAGTTTCCCTGTAATAATTTGGGATTAACTCTCCAAAAACTCGTGAGATCCCCCAACAATGAGTGACCCAAATGGATCAAAAATTCAGCGTTGTTCCCCTCTTTAATAGGCCCACCCTGTCTACCCAGTGGCAGACCCACACCACCACCACCACCACCACCAAGCAGAACTACTCATATTTCATCTGAGAGGTAACAGCAACAGTGGTGCATTAGTTAACTTCATGGGCTACAGCATTGCCATCCATTACTCCTCTACCTGGATAACAGCAACAGCTAAGCCTCAGTTAGAACTTCATTGGCTACAGCATTGCTATCCATCATCCAAGCTTCCAACCGGTTTCGACCTTATTGAGGTCTCATCAGTGGGAGCCAGACCCAGAAGTGGTGTAATGCAGAAGTCATATCATCATTGAAGTTATACCAGTTGCCAAAAGGCGTCAACACCTTATTATTAAAATTCTCTGGATAAGAGATAGTTGATGGAAGTTTTTTCACTTGGCTATGCTACCAATTATATATTTGGTTTAATCCTTTATCCAAGTATAAGCACACAAAGTTTGTGCCTGAAGTATTTTCAAGACTGGGGCAACTCTTGTAAAGGTGGTATAAGTTCTGATCACTTGCCTTAGTATCCCGTAATGCAAAGCACATAACCTTATGATTATGTATAATGCTAGAATGAGTTGCCCGAGTCCTGAAAATACTTCATGCATAAACTTTGTTTGCTTACACTTGGATAAAGGATTAAACCAAATATATAATTGGTAGCATAGTCAAGTGAAAAAACTTCCATCACCTATCTCTAATCCAGAGAATTTTAATAATGTGTTGACACCTTTTGGCAACTGGTATATGGTGATATGATTTCTGCATTACTTCCACCTTAGTATCACCACTTCTGGGTCTGGCTCCCAGTGATGTGATTTTGTGCAGAAGTAGTTGCTTTCCCTGAGATGTGAGAGGCTCTGCTTGGGGGTAGGTTTTTGCCTGTCTCTGAGTGGGCCTACCACTGAGATTATGGCTGTGCTTGGTGGTGGGGTGGGCCTGTCGCTGAGTGGGGCCACCGCTGAGTTGGATGGTCCTTCAGTCACTCTTAGGGAGTGTCTGGGGGACTGCCTAATTTTTAGAGAGGTCTTTACTTAAACAGCACCTCAATAAAGGTTGAAATTGGTCTGGATTTCAACCTTTCCATAATGTATTATAGCATTATACATACCCATAAGGATATGGGCTTTGATTATAGGATACTAAGGCATGTGATCAGAACTTATACCACCTTTACCACAAGTTGCCCCAGTCCTGAAAATATTTCAGCTTTGTTTGCTTACACTTGGATAAAGAATTACATCAAATATATAATTGGTAGCGGAGCCAAGTGAAGAAACTTCCATCAGTAGCATGATAGACTTTACATTGTCTCCCTTTATTAATGGTAGTGAAAAGATTTTACTATTACTATTATTACTACGTGACACCTCCAGGGAGTCCAAGGCCTCATCGTGGGAGGGCACACTACTCTACTTCACTATACATCTCATCCTCTCCACTACTACTTAATTCTCCAACTACAACACTACTAACATCAACGCCATCTATTGCCCATCATCACCACCAACAATAGTATATTTTGTCTGTAAATTGCATGTATTCTGAAGGCTGATTTGTCTGTACGCAGGATGAAAAACCCAAGTATCTGGGAGAAAAAACTCTGCTACCACCGTATAGATTGGCTAATTCACCTTCAACTGAAAAAGCCCATATAAGGATTCCTCTCATCACGATGAGAATCGAACCCAGGTCTTTTCCAATCAAAGGGCACAATGTTCCGTTGTTCTTCCAATTGCGCTACGGCAGATTTGAATAAGGATATCCAGTTCAGTGTTGCAAAGTGTAAGGTTTTAAATTTTGAAAAGCAAAGATGGGATGCAAGGCATACATGATGTGGATATCTTACAGGAAGTGGAGGAGATAAATGATCTGGGCTGATAGTGGACAAGGACCTAAACTTTAGGGTGAACATTGCTAACACTGTGAGGATATCACAAATTATGTTAATAATGCAGACATTTAGAAGTTTTTGGAATCCTTGTATATGGTATCAATCAGGCCACATATATGGATTACTGTGTATAGATTTGATCACTTGATTTTCAAGAGAATGAGGATATACTGGAAAGGGTCTAAAGATAGTTAACTATGGTGTTATCCAGTTTTTGGAATGTTGGGTGTGAAGAAAGATTGAAGAAATGCAGTCTGTAATAATTTCATGGATAGAAGTGATGAAGGAGTATATCAACACATATAAGTTGATAAGGAGTGGATACTTGA
The DNA here is from genome assembly GCF_054136105.1 of Typopeltis vanoorti. Taxonomy (NCBI): domain Eukaryota; kingdom Metazoa; phylum Arthropoda; class Arachnida; order Uropygi; family Thelyphonidae; genus Typopeltis; species Typopeltis vanoorti. Next base: position 146,522,330 of record NC_143550.1, read on the forward strand.
GAGTGGCTGCAATGTGAAAAGGATTTTCATAGAATTGGGAAGAAACAATCCCCAGACACTGTACAAAAAGGGTGTAAGCAGGGAAGTAAAGAGATTTTTTGCAGTACTTAGTAAGTGAAGTGCAATGCATGAGGATGTAGTGAGCACAGAAACAGTGAATGAGCTTCGGACATGATTTGATGAAGTATGTTTGAGACTCCTCGCAATGAGTCTTTTAATCCCATGGAAGTCTGATGATGATGATGATGATAATTATTATTATTATTATTATTATTATTACGGGTATCTCCATGGAGTCAGTAGACTCATCGCGGGAGACCCAAACTAGCAAAACAATATCTGTCATATCTCTTCTTGAATTCATTTACAGACGAAGAGCTCACAACTAAGTCAGGCAATGAATTCCACTCATTCACCACCCTCCAGGCAAAAAACCTTGTTCTGGCACCTTTGTTAACCACACTCTTCTTTAATTTCCAGAGATGACCTCTTGTTCTTCCATCACTATCACACAGCTGAAACATTTCCCCTGCATCAATCCTATAAAAACCTTTTAGTAATTTGAATGTTTCTATCATATCCCCTCTTCTTCACCTATCAACCAATCTCTGCAATCCACAAGCTCTCAATCTATCAATGTAGGGAGCATTTTTTATATCACTCACCAACTTGGTCACTCTTCTCTGAACCCTCTCCACAGCCTCCTCATCTCCAAGGAATCCAGGTGACCAGACCTGAGCACAGTAATCCAAATGTGGAAGTATCAATGCTTTATAAAGGGGAATAATAACCTCTTTATCTCTGGATGTCAGTGTGTTCCTCAACAACCAAGTAATCCTATGTGCAATCTTGGACACCTTAGCAATGTGTCCTCTGAACTTCATCTCCCTATCTACCAATACCCCTAAGTCCCTAGCCTCATCAATCTCTTGGAGTACCTTTCCATCGATGTAGTACACAGCTGGTAATCTTTTAATCCCAAAATGCATGACTTTACACTTTTCCACATTGAACTGACATCCATTTTCTTTTGCCCATTTTACCAGCTTATTTAAATCCTCCTGCAAACTTTCAACATCAGCTTGATTTTTTATTGCACTACACAACTTTGCATCATCAGCAAACAACTGAATATCTCCCTTTAAGCCGTTTCCTATATCATTTATATACAAATTAAACAACATTGGCCCAAGCACAGAGCTCTGAGGCACACCACTGGTCACCTGCCTCATTCTGGACTCGGCTCCTCCATACACCACCTTATGGTATCTCTCCCTCAGCCATTCTCCTATCCATATCACCAATTTAATATCCATTCCCATCTGCTCCAATTTGCGTAACAGTGTTCTATGGGGTATCCTGTCAAAAGCCTTAGCAAAATCCAGAAGTAACATTGTGTAGCCAGTTCCTTTGTCCAACTCTGATGTTATTCTATTATGAATAGTTAATAGATTGCTAAGGCAGGATCTACCTTTAACAAAACCATGTTGGCCTCTATAGAGTATCATATCATGATCCACCCATTCTTGAATTTTGTCTTTAACCAACTTTTCCAATACTTTTACCACTACTCCTGAGATGGTGATTGGTCTGTAATTCAATACTGCAGTTTTAGAGCCACCCTTATGCAAAGGAACCACTTTGCCTAACTTCCACTCCCTAGGGACCATACCAGAGTTCAAACTTAAATTAAATATCCAGGTAAGAGGGGTTGACAATTCATTTGCACATTCACGCAACACCCGAGTTGATATTCCATCTAAGCCTACCGCAGTGTTTGCATTTAAGTTTCGCAATATATTTAATACCTCTGATTCTTTAGCTTCAATTCTCACATTAGGTATTGCTATAGGTATAGAGATATCCTCACTTGGGTGATAGACTTTTGAGAAGTGATCACTCAGTAACTCGACTATTACATCTGATTTTGTCACCTCAATACCATCAGCACCCACTAAGGTTATCCTTCCGAAGTCATTCTTCCTCTTACTTGCCACATAGCGGAAGAACTCTTTGGGATTACCCTTGATCTCTTTGGCTAAGGTCTTCTCATAATCTGATTTAGCTTTTCTTACTATGCTGGTAACCTTCCTAGCTTGAGCCTTGTACTGCTCGTGGGTGTCCTGATCGCCCTTCTCCTTGTAAATTCTCCATAACATTTTCTTTTTTTGCAGTTCAAGCTTGATACTACTGCTCATCCATCTAATGCCTGCCTTGTTTGACTTCCTGACCATGGAGACACAATCTGATATTGCTTTCCTCAGATACCCGCTGATTTTATCCCAAGCACTGCTAACATCTTTCCCTTGCAATATGTTTTGCCATGGGATGGCTGCAAGCTCACTCCGAAGCTTGTTATAATTGCCTAACCTGTAGTTCCGTACATACCCCTTCTTAATAGAAAAATCCACAGATTTTGCAACCTCCCAAGTCAATACCACATGATCGCTTTCACCAACTGGAGGTAACGAGGACACCTTACTTATGCATATAACCTCTGAACCAATAACTAGGTCCAACACTCTCACACCACGTGTCCCTTCAGTTACGTGCTGTTTCAAGTAATTATCTCGTAGAAGATGTATGAACTCCATTTCCTTTTTGCTACGTGATATTTCCTCCTTCCAATTGATATCACCATAATTAAAATCCCCCATAATAATCACTAAGCCTTCACTCTTTGCACTAAGTTGCTGATGCATGAATTCAATATTTTCCCCCGTACTCCCTGGCCTATAGCAGCATCCAACTGTATATTTGGTTGCGTTGGTCACTATTTCGCACCAGACTGCCTCAAATGAACTCTCATTCACATGTCTATCATCACGATATACTACTTTCTTTGGCTGCAACACATCAGCTATCATCAACAGTACTCCTCCTCCTGTTCTATCTTCTCTATCCTCCCTGAAAATACTGTACCCATCACATTCAATTCCAGTGACCACATCTTCTGCTGACAGCAGAAGTTTCACTAATGCCTACAACTTTTGGTGAGATTTCACTGACTAATGCCAAAAATTCTTCTCTCTTATTTCGAATGCTTCTAGCATTGGTATACAAAAATTGCAGATTCCCTCTAGATCTTGTACCGGCTTTAGAACTGATATATAAGTCACTCACTACCGTAGTCCTATGCCGATTTTTATCCCCTCTCTTCTGCAATTTATTCTGCCTATAAGGATCAATAAATACACAATCAGTGCTAAAGTTTCTCTCTCTTACACTCAACCTTTTCAATATTAGTTTCCCTGCCCAATAACTTCAACCTGTTCAGAAAACAATAACTTCTTCAATCGCTTATGTCCTTCCATGTTAAGATGCAGTCCATCTCTAGCATACAACTGCCTTTTTCCTTCAAACACACTCCAAACATCAACAAACACCAGACCTCTTTTTCTGCACATTCTTGCAATCATATCATTCATTATCATTGCTCGTCTACTTAACTCGTAATTGTCAAAACGAGGCAGCATGCACACTATTCTCCCATTGACACTTTTCCTCTTCACAATATCTAATAATGTTCTTAAATCTTTTCCTACCCGATTTATACTACCTCTCAGGTCATTCGTACCCACCATAACTATCATCTTGTCTGTTTCATGCCCTCTCTTTATTGCTAAAGCCACTCTTTCTATTGTCCCATCAGCCAAGCACTCCTCATGCATACCACTCTCCATACCCTTAATCATAGAATCACCATATATTTTACCACTCTTAACTTCATTCAAGTCCACACTCATGGACTCATTCTCTACATTATTCAGCATGACTCTCCCAGCTTCATTACTCAACTCTCTATTACTTACCCCCCCACTCTCACTACATCTCATTTCTTCTAGGCCACTTGTGGTTTTATTATGTTGACTCCCAATCACTCCCATACTATTTATTACTGAATCATTCACCAAAGACTCACCCATATGTAATCCTGTTCTAGTTACTTCAGTTAAAAGTTACTTCAGATAATGATAACAACATATCCTTTTTTATATCTGAGTTTATCTTCCATTAGACTCTACTACAGAAATGAAGGAAGAGATTGGAGTTTTATCTTGCTAGACTACAAAACTACACCCTGAAGATATCGGCATATTATTATAATTATTATTACTAACAGAGACTTCTAGGGACTCACTGAGGGAGACTATATATCAACCACACCAGCTATATTACCTTTTCTTGAATTCATTTGCATGACCTATATTCACTACCTCCAAAGGCAAGCCATTCCAATATATACACTACCCTATGAAAAAAAAAAAAAAACTAGATCTTACCCCTTACTATTCCTGATTACCCTGCCTATCTTTGCCTCATCAGGAAACAGCTGAATGTCACACTCTAAATCTTTCCTGATGTCATTAACATAAAAATTGAATAACAATGAACCAAGGACAGATCTGGTATACCACTGGTCACCTTAAATCTTGCAGACTCATATCTTGCATATAGTACTTTCTGATATGTCAGTCAATGATTCTCTTATCCACACTAATATTTTGTAATTCAATCCAATATTTTTCAATTTTTGCAAGAGTCTTCCATGTCATATTTACAAAATGTTTTATCAGCTTTTCCAAAATCTTCATGACCACTCCAGAAATACTGAAGGGTCAATAGTTCATTTTCACCACTCTTGTGCAATGGGATTATCATACATTCTTTCCAGTCCTATGGAATCTTCCCTGTACTGAGACTCAAATCATACAACAAGATCAAAGTCATAGCCAGTTCAGCTGAACACTTTTTTAACATCCATGCTAATATTCAATCAGATCCTCTTGCTGAATTCTTATTCAGTTGATTCCTTCATTTGCATTAGAAGTATGATAGCACTGGGCATTCTTGCCTTGAGCAATCTTCTCTGCATCTACCACACACTTACTATCTGCATTGATGATATTTTCCTAACTCTCAAAAACTGCTTACAGATATGTGGATGATGTCTTTTTAATGATCCTGTGCTAAGAAATCGAATTATGCTGAAATGACTATGAAGTCATAGTCATTTCAGCTGAACACTCTTTTAGCAACTATACTGATATTCCATCATATCCTCTTGCTGAATTCTTGGGCAATCTTCTCGGCATCTGCCATTCACATACTATCTGCACTGATGATATTTTCCTAACCCACAAAAATTAGTGCTACAGATATGTGGATGATGTCTTTTTAATGGTCTTCAGCAACAAAAAAATTTTATATCTCTTGCTTTATTTCCTTAATAAGATACATCTGAAGATAGTTTATACTAGAAATTGTGTGTGTGTGTTGGGGGAAGACGTGTATATGTGATTGTAAAATACTAAACGATTACCAGCTTTTATAGTATATAGGAAATCAGTCCACACAGGAATGATATCTGAATGTTTGATTGCACATCAAACTCAGATAACTGCCGACCTTATTTTAATGCAGAGAGCTCTACAGTGAAATTTTTTTAAAAAAGAAATATAATAATGATTATTATTTTTATTTTGAAAAAAAAAAAAAAACCATGAAATCAGACAGATCATTACAAAAGCTCCACATTAGCTTTTATTCAGACAATTACCTATCATACCTCTCCTTAAACTCATTCATTATCAGGATATTCACAACTCCTGGCAATCAGTTCCACTTGTTCACCACTCTCCAAGCATAAAATCTAGTCTGTACACCTTCACTAATTAAGTCAGTGACCCCTGGTTCTTTCTTTCTCTCTCTATTTGTCATGTATTGAAAAATTTCTTTTGTGTCAATCTTATAGATTTAGTAACGTCATGGCCCCTCTTTTCCACCTATCAACTGACCTTTGCAACATACACCGTCAACCTATCCTCATAGGGAGTATTCCATAAACCTGTCACTAGCTTGGTCACTCACCTTGTGATGTTCTCCACTACTATCCCCCCGAGAAATCCAAACAACCAAATCTGTGTGCAGTAGATGTGGCCAAATCATAGTCTTAGAAAGAGGGATAATGACTACCGTATCTTTATTTGTTACTGCGTTTTTCAATATCCAAGTAATTTTCTGAGCTAGTTTGCCACCTTTTGTAATGTAATATACTATCTGAATTTCATCCCTCTATCCACCATTACTCTCCCTACTCTCATCAATTTCCTGCAATCCAGTACCATTAATGTATGTAATCTTTTCAACCCAAAGTGCATATAGTCGTGCATTTTGACATTTAACCATTATCTTTTGTTCGCAATACCAATTTATAAATGTAGATGTCTGCAGAATATCTACATAATTTTTCTCTCATCTACTGCCCTTCTCAGTTTTGTATCATCAGCAAATAACTGAATAACTTTCCCCCTCCCCTTAAATCATTCCCTATATCATTAATATACAAAGTGACCATTTCACTGCTGAGAATATACAAGCTAGTCAAACTCTCCTTTACTGACTTATTTCTTTTGCAATTTAAATTTAAAAAATCACATGTAAAACTTTATGCTATATTTTTTTTCAGTTCAAGGTTAACCAAAATTATGACATAAATTATGTTTATTGAAAACCATTCTCAGTATTTGTTACAGATATGTCTGCTCTCTTTCATTATCGCCTTTTCTTCTCTCCAATCAAGTGAGCTTTTTGGACATATGCTGCAATAGCTTGTTATTTTTTATGTTATTTTTTTATTGGGAAGAATTAGTGTTTGAATTTTCTTCTTTTCAGTCTGGGATGTTGGTCACCAGGTGACGTACGTCATTTAGTAGTTGCTGTCTGCAGAAGATTTGAAAAACGTCTCTTATGAAAGTCAGTTGAGAATTTGCATATATATTTTTCCCTCTATTCACTTCATACCATGTTTGGTAATTTAGAACTGTTATGTGCAACCACTTCAAGTACTCACACAAAGATTCAGCAGATTATGATTATTATTATTATTAGACACCTGCAGGGAGTCCAAAGACTCATCGAGGGAGGTCACCTGCTCTGCAGCTCTGTCTCCACTCAATCCACTAACGCCATACCGCCGACCACCACCACTAGTTTTTCCACAGACAATCACAAACATCCATGTCCACGGCAGGATTCGAACCCACAGCCTTTTTAGTTAGAGAGCAGATATGCTAACCACTTGGCTAGCCAGGCTGGCTGGCCGAGTGGTTAGATTATGTCATTCTTATGGTATTCTATTCCACAATGTGGCTTCACCATTTGCTGAATGGTCTACGTAGCTCTCTCCTTTGATGATTTCATGCAATTTTTGTGATTTATGGTCAGCATGCACACTTTCTACTCTTTTTACTATATATGGGAAGACTCCAGCCATGTGACACTTCAGTCAGGCAATTTCCTCTGCTATAGGCAAAAGTGCAAATATTTTCCTCCAGATGACAGATGAATGGCAGAGAATGGCTTGAGTCTGACTGAATTATATTTATAATAGATGTTTCTATGTGTGCAAAATTCAGAAGTGTTTAAATGATGGTTCAGTGAAGATTTTCTTAAATGCAAAAGTGTGCTCAAGAATACTCAGAAGGATTGCCACTTTTGTGTCTGATGACAGACATAAAATGTCTGTCATCAGACACAAAAGTTTTTTGACTTTTCACTACTTAGTGAAAAGTCAAAAAACTTTTCACTAAGTAGTGAAAAGGTTAAAGAACAGTCACCCTAGTACAAAGCTTTGAGCCACTTCACTAGTAATACTCATTCTTCTAGATTCCACACCACCAGAAACTACACAGTTACATGAAGAAGCAGCCACTTTACCATATGAAAAATGTTATACAGAAAAGCGCAGTTTTAAAATGTAAAAGTAGTCTTCGCTCTCCTGAAGAGAATCTGTTCTTACAATGAGCAAAAACATTCCATTGTCTAGAGAAGAGGTAAAGATTTTTCTGCTTCTGTGAAAAATGTTATATGTGAAGAGACTGCATGAGTTCAGAGAAAATGAACATGATGTTTTTAGAAAACATTTAAAAAAATGAGGACTGGCATTTCACAGGATCACAAACCAACACAAATGCATGGCAAGTCTCTGTTATCTGCTTTATGTTATAAAGTAAGTTTAAAATGTGTTTTGTTTTGATTTATATTATAAGATTCATATGTATCAGACTTTAGTAAAAATCTTTGCATGATTTTTGAATATATGTATGAAAATAAATTTTTAAACAGATTTTGATATAGACTATACAGGCTAATATTAAAAGTATGACACTAACAATTGGTGAACTACATCTGTAGAACTTGCTGTGTGTGTGTACTCCTCTTCTGAAAAAATTTGACAGCCTTGTTGGCTGAATGGGCAGCCTGTCTGCTGGTTGAATAGCAGGCATGGATGGCATATCTGCTATCCAACCAATAGGCCATTGATTTAAATTCCACTGCAGGCACGAACTGTTGCTGAATATCTTTTAGTAGTAGATGTATTTCATTGTTGAGTGCAAGATCAATGTCCTGTTTATTCGAAGCTTGAAGTGGCTTGAAAAAGTTCCTTGTTGGTCTCTAGAGCAGAGTTGCTGGGTATCCTAATGTCTGATAGCTTTACAACCTTTTCTAGGTGGAATTCATGTAAAAAATATAAGCAAATCTGCTAATGCCTTTTATTCTCTATAGAGAGTAGATGAGGCTGTTTTAGCTCTAATTTTTTGGAGATTGAGGGGACAGTTCAATCTCCACTGGCAGCCAATCACAGTTAGCTAGCCCAAAATTATCACTAATTAAAAATGCCTTCTGATGAAGAGAGGCAGACAAGTACCGCCATCTTGTGGTCCCTAACACGGTATACTATTTGTCTGAAATAGCATGCATTCTGTGGTCAAAGTGTGAATTTTGATCTTTAGTTTATGACAGCAGTTTCTCCACTGTCCAACCTTAAAATAATCAAACCCTCCATTAACCGATCCTTGAATATGTAGAGCACTATTCAATATACCTCTAGTTATGTAATAACACTTCAGTTATCCAATCAACAAACTGCTATCCTGTGGTGGTCAGATGATTGAAGGTTTAAACTGAATTGGAGTATTTCTATATTCCTACAACACTAAACAGAGTTTGGTGAAACATACCTAGTTATATCTTTAGTATCAATTGAATAAATTATGACAAAAAAATACCAGATATTAGAGTTTGGTAAGATGAGGCCACTAAAGTTGTAATAATAAATGAATTGTTCATCATGAGATCCTGTTCTACTTAAAAAAAATATATTTATGCTGTATTTGTATGTAAATATATAAACAATAAGGAAAGTGGCATTTAAACAAAACTGTTTTAGAAACAAATATTGTACACTGTTAATTTTTTTATACCCAATATTCATCTTATCTGTTATGGAATGACAATAACAACTATTCCAGTGTTCTCTATATGAAGTTTAATAATTACACTACATAGAAACTATGTGTTTGAGCTGAGCTCAGATCTTTTGTGTTATTTTCCATTATTTAGTTTTCCATGAGATTTTCATGTTTATAAAATGTATTTATACAAAAGCATTGTGATTATAAATATATTGATTTGTTAAAAATAAATTCATCATTCAACTTTGTTATATTTAAAAGATCCAGTTGAATGATTTTTCTTTCAGCTTAGATTTGTTCAAGCACTGCTATATAAAATATACAAAGAACTCTCAAACTATAACTATCAAAATCAGATTTTAAACATATTTTTATAACATTTGGAAATAAAAATTATGGTCAAACATACCCTCCCCTCCACACACACACATGCTCACTTTTTTTTTTTTTTTTTGAGAAACTAAGATAAATTCTTGTATTAGGTGACATGCTATCCACACATTCTCATAGTGTGACATCAGCAATTGCTTGAAATTAGGAATTTTTTTATCTATTATTTTATTAATTTTATTATTAATAATTAATAATATTAATAATTGCCGGTCTGGTTAGCATATCCACTCTCCAGCCAAAAGGCTGTGGACATGGATGTTTATTTGATTGTCTGTGAAAATACTAGTGGACAGTAGATGATGATGGTAGTTACAGTTTGTCATAATTGGTGGATTGAGCAGTGGAGATGGAGAGTTGTAGAGTAGATGCTTTCCCTTGATGAATCTTTGGACTGCTTGGAGGTTTCAGTAATAATAATAATAAATTATTATTACAAGTCTATATTTAAGTTGTCAGTCAGCAGTTAGAATTAAAGGAAATACAGAAAGATCGTTTGATGTAAAATCAGGGATATAGATGTGAGGTAGAGGTAGGCAAGACAGGATATTTAGTGGGGGTGTTGCTACAGACCCAGGAGCACAGAGGATAGGGACCAGGAGATGTTTAGACAACTGTTTGACAAGTGCAAGAAGAATGATTGTTATGGGAGATTTTAACTACATTAGCATAAATTGGAGAGAGGAAGATGCATGTAGCAATAGGGGAATGGAATTTCTAGAATTCTTGAGGTACAAATGTCTTAGGCAACATGTAACAGAGGGAACAAGAGGTTCAAGAGTTTTGGATTTGGTTATAGCATCAGAAGAGTTGATAATAACTGAGTTTACATCTCTCCCACCAGTTGGAGAGCTTGACCATATGGTTTTGACTTGGAAAATGAATAGACATGCAGGAGTATCAAAGAGATGGGAACTTATGTGGAATTATAATGCAGGTGATTATAATAGTCTTAGACGTCAACTTCGGGAAGTTTCATGGAGGGAGGAATTGGAAGGCTAGGATATCATTAGTGCGTGGGATATTGTGAAAGAATATTTGTTAGCAGCAATGGTAAGTTGTATACCACGAGTGAAGAAGAGGACACAATTTGGAGTAAAGTGGATGACAAACAATATTAAACAGGAATTGCATGTCAAAACGAGGCTACGGAAGAGATATAAGGAGACAAGTGAAGAGAAGATGCATGAAGAATATAAGACACAGGCCAAAAGAGTGATTATTATTATTATTATTATTATTATTATTGTTCTGGGCAACTCCAAGGAGTCGATAGACTCATCGAGGGAGGCCCTAACATCATGTCAAGAACAACTATTCGATATTGACACAGTATCTATCATACCTTGCCTTGAACTCATTCATGGTCGTAGCACCCACAACAGACTCTGGAAGCTTATTCCACTCATTCACCACTCTCCAAGTAAAAAACCTAGCTCTAACACCCTTCTCAACCATGCTCTTGTCCAGCTTTCATGCATGGCCCCTAGTCCTCCCACCACCAGTCATATTTTCAAAAATATCTTCTGGATCAATCTTGTAGAAACCCTTCAGTAATTTGAATGTCTCAATCATATCACCCCTCCTTCGCCTATCGTCCAATCTCTGCAACCCACAAATATTCAACCTATTCTCATAAGGTTCATTCCACAGACCTTCTATCATCTTGGTCACTCGTCTCTGGATCCTCTCCACTTCCTCCCCATCACGAAGAAACCCTGGTGCCCATAACTAGGCACAATAGTCCAGATTGGGTCTTATCAAGGCTCGATACAGAGGAACAACAACTTGTTTGTCTCTGCATGTTAAAGTATTTTTCAGAAGCCAAGTGGTTTGATGAGCTGATTTAGTCACTTTTGCAATGTTCCCCCTAAACTTCAATTCCCTATCCACCAACACTCCCAAATCCCTGGCCTCATCAATCTCCTGGAGTACAGTTTCATCAATGTGATATACTGCTGCTATTCTTTTCACCCCAAAGTGCATAACCTTACACTTTGCCACATTAAATTAAAATCCATTTTTCCTAGCCCAGTCCTCCAAACTATCCAAATCATCCTGTAACATTTTGACATCCTGTGCACTCACAATTGCTCTACCCAACTTTGCATCATCAGCAAACAAGTGAACACTTCCTCTCAAATCCTTTCCTATATCATTGATGAACAAATTGAAAAGCAATGGTCTAAGAACAGAGCCCAGCAGCACACCACTAGTCACAAGCCGTCTTTTAGACTCCACTCCAGCATAAACCACTCTCTGGTATCTCTCTTTCAACTACCCTCCTATCCATCTCACCAACCCTATATCTATCCCCATCTGCTCCAGTTTACTGATTAGGGTTCCATGTGGTATTGTGTTAAAGGCCTTGGCAAGGTCCAGTAGTATCACTGTAAACCCATTACCCCTATCCAGTTCAGCCGTCACTGTGTTATAGAACGTGAGCAAGTTACTGAGGCATGATCTACCCTTCACAAAACCATGTTGTCCCCCATACAATATCCCATTTTCATCTATCCAATCCTGTATTCTTTTCTTGACTAATTTCTCTAAGACCTTGACAATGATTCCTGATATGCAAATCGGTCGGTAATTTACAACAGCAGTCTTGGAACCACCTTTATGCAGTGGAACAATTTTCCCCTCTTTCCACCCCCTCGGGACTAATCCAGACCCGAGAGTCAAATTAAACAAAATGGTCAAGGGTACTGACAATTCTTTAGCTGCTTCTCGTATGACACGAGCTGGTATACCATCCAATCCCACGGATGTATTGACATTGAGGTTATGCAATAGACTACTCACCTCCACTTCATTCACCACAATTCCCGTATAATCTACTGGTTTATTCGTTTCTGCAATGTCACCACCTGGATGATATATACTTGCAAAAGTGCTCATTCAGTAACTCAACTATATCAACTGATTCAGTTACCTTCCTACCATCGGCATTCTTTAAAAACATTCTGCCATGTACATTTTTCCTTTTACTTGCTACATATCTAAAAAACTGTTTAGGATTCTCTTTAGCCTGCATGGCCAATGTTCTTTCGTAATCCTTTTTTGCTTTTTTTACCATACTCGTTACCCTTCTGGCCTGCGTTTTATACCATTCATGTGCCTGCCAGTCACCTTTCTCCTTAAATTCCCTCCATAGTTGTTTCTTTTTTTGCAGCTCAAGCTTAATGGTGTTATTCATCTATTTAACCCCTACTTGATTTATTATTCGGACTCTACGTATACAGTCAGCCACTGGTTCAGGCAAACACTTCTTAACTGCCTCCCATGCACTATCAACTTCTAGTCCTTGCAGTTGTACATGCCATGGCACTGAACCAATCAAACTCCTAAGTTTGTCATACTTTCCAGCCCAATAATTCCACATGTACCCTGTCTTAATTGAAAATTCCACACCTTTAGCCACCTCCCAAGTCAAGACCCTATGATCACTTTCACCAATTGGTAGCAATGTGGTCATATTTGTTACAGCCAAATCCTCAGATGTAATTACTAGGTCAAGCACTCTCTGATTTTCCATTACATGCTGTCGCAGATAGTTATCCCTTAATAACCACATAAAATCCAATTCCTTCCTCCCATGTGTCCTCTCCTCCCTCCAAACAATGCTACCATAGTTGAAATATCCCATAATAATTACCTTCCTTCACTCGTTTCTTCTATTTGCTTATGCATACTCTCTCCACCATCTTTTACATTAGCTGGTCTATAGCAGCACCCAATTGTATATTTCGTTCTGCTAGCTACAATCATACACCAAATGGCCTCAAATGTGCTCTTTTCTCTATCCTGCAATTCAACTTCTATTCTGCTTGGCTGCAGCTCATCAGCTATCATCAACAATACTCCCCCCCCCCCCCCATTTTATTCTCCCTGTCATTCCTGAACACATTATACCCATCACATTCAATCCCACTAGCTATATCATCTACAGTCAGCCATGATTCACTAATACCAATAACCTGTGGTCTGGAAGTGCCAAACATGACCAAAAACTCTTCCTTCTTGTTCCTAATACTCCTAGCATTAGCGTACATGAATTTAAGATCCCCATTAGCCCCAACCCTACCTTGATGCCTTATATTAACTATCCCACTCTGGTTTGTTGTCCTTATTTGCTCTGGCATATTATATTCATTCTTACATTTAACTGCCTCCATAAGGACTGTATCTCTTCTCCCCCCCCCCTAACAAATCTAGTTTCCCTGAATTTGCACATCCACTACATTCAGCAACACTTTCTCAAGTCTCCTTACACCATAACCATTCAAATGCAAGCCATCCCTCTTATATAGAACCTTTCACCCATCGAACTCACTCCACACGTCCACAAATTCCACACCACTCGTCATACATAACCCACGCATAAAGTCATTCGCAATTATGGCCCTCCTTTTAAACATTTCACTGTCATACCGTGGCAAAAGACTAATCATTCTAACTCTCTCACTCTTTTCTTTTGCTACCTCAAACAATTCATTCAGGTCTTCTATCATTTCCATTTTATCTCCTTTCAAATCATTCGTACCTGCCACAACAATCATTTCTTTCACCCTTTCCTTTTGCTCTCTAATAGACGCAGTTACGTCCTTTATGGTCGCACCAGGTTGGTATGATTTTGTCAAATCCTCTACTAACACAACTCGTACTAACGAGTCTCCATACAGCACTCTATCCTTCATTTTGTTCATGTTCACATTCATATGGTGTCGCTTTATATTGTATTCTTTTGATACTGACACTCACGACAAATTAAACACACTGGCTTATCATTGTTCGGTACAAAAAAGTAAAAATTGGTCCAATTTTCATTAAAAACCTGACAAGAATCACTTGATTTAAGTTTTTTACCCGTAGACGCCATAATGATGGAAAGTGAACCCAAAAAACGATACGAAATGGTCGTGTAACGGTTATTATCCACTGAATATGTCTCACACTAATGAAAAAAGTCTGGCAATATAAAACTACAATAGGCTATGGCTGACACGACGAACCTGCGTGCGCTTATACACGAATATCTGTATTCACGACTGACTGACTGTGGATGAGATTCTCTTATATTTATATGAAAATAATGAAGTATAGAGAACCTTTGAGATGTATCTGGAACAGATACATCTCAAAACTTTGAGATGTATCCTTTATGGTCGCACCAGGTTGGTATGATTTTGTCAAATCCTCTACTAACATACCTCGTACTAACGAGTCTTCATACAACACTCTATCCTTCCTTTTGTTCATGTTCACACTCATATGCCTATTTTTCCTGTCATACTTTTTATTATTGGCTGGTTCATTCAGTCGACTTTTGCTCATACGCTCTAGCTGCTGTTTTGCCCTTTGTATCACACCATTCAACAACGCGATCTCACTCGTTGCATCTATCTCATCTTTTTTATTCTCTGTAAAACCATTAATACTATCATTCACACTTTCTACATTCGCACTCTCTGAGAGGAAATTGGCCCTAAGATCCAAAGAAAATCCTAGGGAATTTTTTAGCTATGTGGCCAGTAGGAGGAGAAATGACTGTGGAAGAATGATATTGTGGGATAAAAATGGGAATAGAGTGAATGATGCAGAGGACATAGTGGAATTGTTCAATGAACACTTTATTGGAGTATTTCATCCTAGAGGAGTCAGTTTTAATGCTAGAGGGATAGGGCTGGTTTGAGGTTTTAGAGGTAGAGGAGGAGAGTGTGTTTCAGATACTGAGTAATCTGGATGTCAGTAAAGCTTTGGGACTGGATGGTATTTCACCATTATTTTTGAGTGAATGTGCTAGGGAACTGACAGTGCCTTTAACCTGGCTTTTCAATGAAAGTCTGGCTTCGGCAAAGGTGCCCAGGGAATGGAAGAAAGGTAAGATAGTGCCGTTGCATAAGGGTGGTAACAGACTGGAAGTGTCTAATTATAGGCCAGTCTGTGTGTCATCAGTAGTTGTTAAGTTCTTGGAGAAAGTAGTGAGGGACTGTATACAGCATTGGGCAGATGAGGGTAATGTTATCTGTGAGAGTCAACATGGATTTGTGAAAGGGTGCTCTTGTTTTCGCAATATGCTAGGCTTTTATAATAAAGTTACAAGAACATTAGATGAGGGAAAGGCAATTTTCTTAGACTTAGCGAAGGCATTTGACAGGGTGCCACATGATAAGCTGATATTTAAGTTGCAGCACATGGGTCTGGATGTCAGATTGGTCAACTGGATTCAGGATTGGCTGTCTGATAGGTATCAGAGAGTTGTGTATTGTGGAGCAGTTTCAAGGAGGCAGAGGGTTACAAGTGGGGGTCCCACAGGGCTCAGTACTAGGACCTATATTGTTTAACCTTTATATCAATGACATTGGCAGTGGATTGCAAGGAGATAATTTTGTTTGTGGATGATGGAAAGCTGCGAAGGATTATTAGTAATAGTGCAGATGTGGTAGCCCTGCAAGAGGATTTAAATAAGCTAGATAGATGGGCAAATGAATATGGGCTTCAGTTTAATGCAGCAAAATGTAAGGTCTTGAGGTTTGGGAAACATCGATGGGATACTGCATACTCTACGGGAGGAGTTATACTGGAGGAAGTAGGGGAGACAAGAGATCTGGGGTTGATGATTGATAGAAACCTGAAGTTTAGGGGACATATTGCAAAGGTGGTGAAGGTAACAGAGAGGATTGCTGCAATTATGAGAAGGACACTGACCTGCAGAGATAAGGGGGATTATCATTCCGTTGTATAAGTTTCTGATCAGGCCACACTTGGACTATTGTTCTCAGATTTGGTCCCCAGGATTTGAAGGGGATAAATTAACTGTAGAAAGGATACAAAGACGGATGACAAAAATGGTTTCAGGACTGTACAAGGATAGTTATGAGGATCGGCTGAGGGAATGTGGACTGCAGAGTTTGGTGGATAGAAGAAGGAGAGGTGATATGATTGAGACTTTTAAACTGTTGAGAGGTGGTTACAGGGTTGACACTGGGGAATTCTTTCGCTTAGTTGAACAGCGGGAAGGAGTGATGACAAGAGTCTATCCCTGGAAGTTACGAAAGGAATCTGTGAGCAGGAGGGTAAGGAGTGGTTTCTTTGCGTGGAGGGTGGTTGAACCTGGAATGCATTGCCTGATGGAGTGGTGGGAGTGAGAACGGTCAATGTGCTTAAAGAGTGGTATGATAGACTTTGTGTTTCTTAGGGGGGGGACCTCCCCTCGATGAGTCTTTTGACTACATGGAGGCCTGAATAATAATAATAATAATAAAAGCAAGGATGCACATTATCCCCACTCTTATTTATCATCTATATTATTATTACACCCTCCAGAACTTCGTGGGAGGTTCATTCAACTGACAACGTATTTATCATATAGAATCTTAAAATCCTTAACACTCCTTGCATTAACAACACATTCTGGTAATGCTTTAAACTCACTGACAGTTCTCCATGTAAAAAATCTACTCTTCACACTCCTCTTCACCATGCTTTTATGTTACTTCCAGGAATGACCTCTGGTTCTTCCCCTCTCACCTTCTACTCTTTTTATAATCCCCTCTGGATTAATCTGATAAAATCCTCTCAATAATTTAAATGTCTCTATCATATCACCTCTTTTCCTCCTATCCACCAAACTCTGCAATCCACATTTCTTCGATCTCTCTCCATAACCAGCACTCCAAAGTCCTGACATTGTCTTAGTGATTTGTCTCCGGATCTTCTCCAATATCTCCAAATCTCACTGAAAACCAGGTGACCAGATCTGAGCACAATATCCAAATCCAAGTGTGGTCTGAACAGTGCCTTGTACAGTGGCACAACTATTTTCTTATCCCTACATGTTAGAGTACTTCTTATCATAGCAGCACTACGACGTGCAGCTTTGCAACACTAGTAATATGCCCTCTAAACTTCAGTCTACTGTCAACCAACACTCCAAAATCTCTCTAATCTCATCCACTTCCTGCAGTACAGCATCATTGATATACTACACAGCCTTATATTTCTGCACTCCAAAATGCAACACCTTGCCTTGCACTTATTGATATTAAAACTATAACCCTATTCCTTTGTCCAAGCAGCAGACTATTCAAATCTTCCTGAAGGGAATTAACATAAGCAGCGCTACTTATAATTCTTCCCCACTTTGCATCATCAGCAAAAAAACAAAGATCCCCAGTCAGTCCACATGATATATCATTTATAAACAAGTTAAACAGCAGGGGCCCAAAAACAGAATCCTGGAACACATCACTGGTCACCTTCCTTTTTTTGAGACACTGCCTCATTATACACAACCTGTTGGTATCGTTCAGAGAGCCAATCTTTGATCCATCTAGCCAATATACTATTTATTCCTATCCTCTGTAGCTTGTACATCAACTTATCATGTGTTAATCTATCAAACGCTTTTGCAAAGTCCAAGAATATCATTATATGTGATTCTCCCTTATCTAACACACTTGTTACCTTATCATAAAATGCAAGTAAATTACTAAAACAGAACCTACTCTTTACAACTTCACACTGACAATCATAAAGAATGCTTAGTCCATAAACCCAATCCTGTATTCTTTTCCAGCTGTCTTAGAACCATGCTTGTGGAGTGGTACTATTTTGCCTTCTTTCCACTCCTTAGGAACCCTACCCACTGTAAGACTTTCATTAAATAAAATAACAGGTCAAGGGAATAGCCAACTATTGTGCACATTCCTTAAGAATACATGGTGATATGTTATCCATTCCCAATGCCTTATTAACATCTAACCCAACCAACATTTGATACACATCTGATTCTTTCACTTCAAATTCTCCTAATACTTGCCTCTCTTCTATATATTGCATGGCATCATTTACACCACTATGATATATGCTGATAAAGTGCTCGTCCAATAATTCCACTATATTCTTTGTAGCTATTAATCTGCTGCCATGACTATCCACCAGTGTTAATCTGCCATAATTATTCTTCCTCTTGCTTGCCATATATTGGAAAAATTCCCTTAAGTTAACCTTGGCCTGACCAACCAATCTCATCTCATACTGCATCTCTTCTTCCATTACCATGCTGGTCACCTTTCTAGCTTGTACTTTATACTCTTCATGGAACCGATCTGATCACATCATGAAAGAAAGTGGCATTAGGCCTGATATTAGAATTGGACATGTCAAGCTTAGCTTTTTGCAGATGATGTTATACTCCTAAACACATCTACTGCAAGTCTCCAGGATTCTCTAACTAAATTGAATAACAGCTGTAACAAATTTGGCATGGAAATCAACAAGAAAAAGACCAAACTGTGAAATAGGAAGGAGCATAGAAAACATCAGCTGTATTCTGAATTGAGATCCTATAGAATAAGTAAAATATTTCATCTATTTAGACAGTTTTTAATGAAGATGGCAGGTTAAAATCTGGAAATAGACAATGAAATAAGCAAAGCTGGTATGGTGGGTAGCCAGCTGAATAAATTTATATGGAATAAAAGAGAATTAGCCAAAACACCAAACTAGCAATATACAAGACAGTGTTCAAACCAGTTTTAAGTTATGGATCTGAGAGGTGGGTTAGAAATAAAGCACTTGATCAAACATTAGAGACCACAGATATGGGGGTTGTGAGAAAAATTAAGGGAGTGAACTGAAGGCATCAATGGCAGAATCATATTAAAAATGA
Source organism: Typopeltis vanoorti (assembly GCF_054136105.1). Taxonomy (NCBI): domain Eukaryota; kingdom Metazoa; phylum Arthropoda; class Arachnida; order Uropygi; family Thelyphonidae; genus Typopeltis; species Typopeltis vanoorti. Next base: position 146,541,653 of record NC_143550.1, read on the forward strand.
AGATATACAGCCTCCATAGCACAATTGGAAGAATGACGGTACATTGCGCCCTTCGATTAGAATAGGCCTAAGTTCGATTCTCGTCGCGACGGGAGGAATCTTTATCTGGACGATTTCAATCGAAGGTGAGTTAGCCGATCTCATACAAAGGTAGCAGGGTTTTTCCTCCCGGAAACTCGGGTTTTTCATCCCGCATACAGACAAATCGGCCCTTCAGAACACACACAATTTACAGACAAAAAATACCTAGTTGTGGTGGGCGAGAGATGCCGTTGATGGAGATGATTCGTAGTAGAAGTTCGATGTAGTGGTTGAGACAGTTGTAGGTATCCTCCCGCGATGAGTCTTCGGACTCCTTGGAGGTGTCAGGAATAATAATAATAATAATATTAGAAAGGAACTAGACATCATTAGCATTCAAGAATGTTCCAATAGAGCTAATCTAAGATGGTATGACCACTTAAAGAGAATGGTAAGAAAAGGTTAGCAAAACAGGTGTTTGATGCCAAGATGGCAGGAAAAAGATCCATAGGAAGACCTAGGTAGATTGATCCGGTTAGAAGTGCCTTAGAAGCACAAACTGTTAAATATGACATGGAGTTCTCACAAGTAATAGACTGATTTGGAGGAAAATTGTTGATAGGAGATTAATAATAATGTAAACTTAATCCTGTAGTGCTGTAGAAATTGATGATGATGATGATAAATTATTATTATTGCACAATGAAACCTGTGGAGCATTCATGACTAAACAAACACACATAATAACCACAGCAATAAGTTTTAATAAGTAAATATTTCATCCTAAGTATCATAACATCGTCAGTACAGTTAATTTAAACAATACTAGGAATAGCATACAGTTAGGGCACATGATTACAATGGAATCCCAATATGCATGCTATAGAATTAAATTAAAATATATCGGGAGGGGGGGTGGAAATAGATTACATTAAAATAAGATAACATATGTAAAAAAATTATTTTACACAATTTTGTATGACAATTTCCCATACTTTAGGAACAGCAAGAATGTCATTACAGTTTATATTTGGTCTGTGAAGTAGGGCTTCAACACTTTCTTTATATAAACATTCATGTTTATATAAAGATCTATGTAGAAGTTCGATCTTTTCCCAATGGATCCTATGGTTTGGGTTTTCAACTCCGTGTTGAGCAAGGCCAGATTTCTGCAGCTTGATAAGACAGATATGGTCTTGATGTTCCGAAATGCATTTATGAACAGATCTGTCTGTCCATAGTAAGTCAATTTACAGGAGCATGGAACCTCATACATGCCAGGTAGCATCAGAGGTGAGGGTTTGTCTTTAAGAGAAGATAACAAGTTATAGATCTCGTTGATTGGTTTGTAGGTAGTAGAAAGTTTGTATTTCTTCATAATTTTTGAAAGATGTTCGGAGATGCCTTTGACATAAAGTATGGGAATCCTTTGGGCTTGTTCTTATCTAAGTTGATGTGTGGGGAAGTGACTGAGGATTTTTTGAGTTGTTTTAAGATTGTATCCATTTAGTATGGCTGTATTTTTGATTATTTCCAATTCTTGGTTTAGAGATTCTTCAGAAGAGCAGAATCTGTGTGCTCTGGTTACTAATAATTTAACCTCTGAATTAAAAATTGGAATAATCAAAAATATAGCCATACTAAATGGATTTCAGAACATCAAGACTATATCCATCTTATCAAGCTGCAGAAATCTGGCCTCACACAACACGGAGTTGAAAACCCAAACCATAATATCCACTGGGAAAAGACCAAACTTCTACATAGATCTTTATATAAACGTTCATGTTTATATAAAGAAAGTGCTGAAGCCCTACTTCACAGACCAAATCTAAACCGTAATGACATTCTTGCTATTCCTAAAGTATGGGAAATTGTCATACAAAATTGTGTAAAATAATTTTTTTTATATATGTTATCTTATCTTAATGTAATCTATTTCCCCCCCCACCAGATATCTTTTAATAATTCTATAATACGCTACTGCATGCATATTGGGATTCCATTGTAATCATTCGCTGTATGTTATGTATGTTACTAACATACATACTAACTGTATGTTAGTATGTATGTTAGTAACTAGGATACTAGGAATAACATACTAACTGTATGTTATTCCTAGTATTGTTTGAATTAACTGTACTGACGATGTCCTATGATACTTAGGATGAAATATTTACTTATTAAAACATTACTGTGGTTATTATGTGTGTTTGTTTAGTCACAAAGTATTATTATAACTGCAAAAAAGAAACAGAAACAAACTAGCAACAGCTTAGAGCAACATGAAGGAAACAAGGCTAATCAATGAAATATTAGATAATACATATCACTCTATTCGATTAAACAAAGTTCCAAATTGGTCTAATAAGAAGCAAGTTCTTATGGATTGGCTCTCTGCAAATAACATTTCTCATTCCCCAGATATGCGAAAAATTGAATTGCTTAATTTGGTCAAAAGAAACTCGCCCACAAATAAACTATTTAAATTCGACACGATGCTCAAAGACATGGATTTCTAGCTTTGAGGCTACCACCATATCATTGCGATATTAATGCTATTGAGTATGTTTGGACAGAAGTGAAAAGTTTTGTTCACCATCGCAACGTAACTGGGGATATTGAAAAGAAACAGAAATAAACTAGCAACAGCTTAGAGCAACATGAAGGAAACACGGCTGATCAATGAAATATTAGATAATACACATTAAAGCCACCGATGAAATATTGGATAATACACTTAGTTTAATCCTTTATACAAGTGTGAGCAAACAAAGTTTGCACATGAAAATATCTTCAGGACTGAGCTAAGGTAGTACAAGACCAAGCAACTCGCAGCAAAGGTGGATCAAGCTCTCAACTCCTTGTCTTAGTATCTCCCATAATGCACAGTACATCTCCTTGCAGACATGTATACTGCTATGCATTGCGGTGGGGGACACTACCCATACCGGTTTCTACCTTTATTGAGGTCTCGTCAGTGGGAGCCAGGCCTAGAGTGGAGATACTAAGGCAGAAGCAATAGGAGAGGTCATCCTTACTTATAGGAGTTGCCAAAAGGTGTGCCACCTTATTATTAAATTACTCTGGATTTAGAGAAAGATGTTGAAAGTTTATTTTTCACTTGGTTAGACTATAATAAATTTAGTTTAATCCTTTATCCAAGTTCAGTCCTAAAGATATTTTCAGGCACAAACTTTGTTTGCTCACACTTGGACAAAGTTCATTTTTGTTTCTTGGGGCAACTTCTTGAAGACATTTCTTCATAATTCCCACACAAATTCTCAATGGGGTTTAAATCTGATGAATTTGCCAGTAAAGGAATTACTTTAATTTGCCTTTCCATCTAGTAGTGGTCTTGGAAATGTCACAAGAAGCTGAAAAAGGAAATCACCATCACATAAATCTTCCAATGCCAGAAGATTTGTGATGCAATCATGAGCAGTTGCAAATTTCACTGAACATTTTATGCATTCTTTATCAAATGCTTTTGCTTAAGAGACGAAACATGTAATCGCCTTGATGACCATGGGACACTCAAAACATACTTTCATCACTAAAAAGTACCTTTTTCCAGTCCTCTTGATCTCACAACAGTCTTTGCTTACACCAGGGGTCTTCAACCTTTCAGACAGTGCAGGCCGCACTAAAAATTTCAATCAAGCCTGCAGGCCACTAAGCTATACTGCGATATTTAGAATTGTGAGATGCTTTCTAGATTCACAAGGAACACTGTGCATTTGATAATTTACATAAAATCCTATAAAAATAAACAGCTTTAAAAGATTATAATAAATTTAGTTTAATCCTTTATCCAAGTGTGTGCAAACAAAGTTTGCGCCTGAAAGTATCTTCAGGACTTCAGGTAAAGTGGTACAACACCGGGCAACTCCTTGCAAAGGCAGAGCAAGCTACCAACACTCCTATCTCAGTATCTCCCATAATGTTTGCACACACTTGGATAAAGGATTAAACTAAATTTATTATAGTCTGACCAAGTGAAAAATAAACTTTCAAAAGTTTTAAAAGAGTAGGTAGGAGTCGGGTTCATGATAAGTAAATACAATCAATACTTGAAAAAAGATAATTTAATGAAGAAAACATTCTTTTTTACAATGTCAATGTGAAACTTGGCAATGCTTTTCCTTGACCAGCTTGCCAATGTTGGCATCAATGTTAGAAGTTGCTATGCGCAGAGTTCTTCTCCAGAATGAAGCATGCTTCACATGCTTCATTCTGGAGAAGAACTGCTCACATAAGTATGTGCTTCCTAACAAAGCGCACATCTTCAAAGCATGCCGGCGAAGATTAGGGAATGCACTCTTAGGTCAAAAACTCTTGGAATTGACGACGATTCAATCCTCTTGCCCTAATAATGTTGATGACAGTCACAATAACTCTCATGACATTCTCAAACGCAATAATTTTTACACACTAATTCTCCTGGTGGATTAAACAGTGATAATGGACGAAATCTTTTCCTTCTAGTTCTTTTTCCGTAGCAGCGCAACAAACCCTTCATTCTTTCCTGCCATTGCAGGGGCACCATCAGTTACCACACCCTCAAGGTTGGCTAAGCTGAGGTCGAAACGCTGGAGCAGTTTCTTGGCGGCTTCAAGAATATCAGTGCCTTTCATCGTTTCCTTCATAGGTACGAGTGCTAGCAGTTCTTCTGTCACAGTGAACTGCTGATCACATCTGTGAGCTCATCTGACGCAAGTGAATATGACGTAAATTCGGACGACCGTTTCTTTTAAAGATCCTTCAATGTCATTGCCAAGTTCTTCGAAACGTCGTCCTACAGTTACCACGGTCAAACTCGGATTTTAAACACTTTCTTATTATTTGGGCACATAATTTCCCCAACAGCGATGAGACACTCTTTCATAAACTCGCTGTCCAAGAAGGCTTTTGATTTTTAAGCAATTTTTTCAGCTATTACATAACTTACTTTGATGCACTCTTCGCTCTCTTCCTTCTGCCTTTTAAACGTACCTTGTTATAAAGTTCGCCCACCGATTAGAGATCCCTCGACACTTCTGTGCATGTCAAAAAAAAGGAGAATCCATTCCGATAATAGGGTAATCAATCTGTCTTCTGGGATGAGTTTGTTTATTATTACAGGCCGGAAAATTTAGCTTTTCTTTTACAAACATTAATGTTTTTAAAAGTTTAACTATTTTGCTTGTATAACAGTTGGAAAAATGTACGTAGAGTATTAACAAAATTAAAAAAGGTATAGCATAAAACAAAAATGTAACTAAGTTTATTTTTAAGAAAGTTTTCTATAAAATAAAAATAATTATACAGAAAAACAGAAAATTTTTCAAATGAAGTTAGATATTCTAAACTTACATTTGAGAGAACTGACACACTTAATGTCCTAAATTGATTAATTATTTATGACTTGTTGGGACTCTTTTAACAAACCCATGCAAAAACAAAGTTGGAAAAAAATACCATTGTCAAATCCTTTTAATCTTCAGAGTCATCTGAATCGGTGTCCGAATCGCCATCATTTTTACTTAAACTGATCACCAAAGGTTCGCATAATTCTTCGATAATTCCGTCTCTGTCCCAATACATATTTTCCAATGAGGTGACTCGAGAGCAATATTTTTCCCAGTTCTGAACTTTAATACTTGCAATCGCCTGTTCTGAAAGCTTAAAAAGTTTCAAAAAACGAAATGGTGATTTCCTTTTTCAGCTTCTTGTCACATTTCCAAGACCACTACTAGATGGAAAGGCAAATTGAAGTAATTCCTTTACTGGCAAATTCATCAGATTTAAACCCCTTTGAGAATTTGTGTGGGAATTATGAAGAAATGTCTTCAAGAAGTTGCCTCAAGAAACAAAAATGAACTTTGTCCAAGTGTGAGCAAACAAAGTTTGCGCCTGAAAATATCTTCAGGACTGAACTTGGATAAAGGATTAAACTAAATTTATTATAGTCTAACCAAGTGAAAAATAAACTTTCAACATCTTTCTCTAAATCCAGAGTAATTTAATAATAAGGTGGCAACCTTTTGGCAACTCCTATAAGTAAGGATGACCTCTCCTATTGCTTCTGCCTTAGTATCTCCACTCTGGGCCTAGCTCCCACTGACGAGACCTCAATAAAGGTAGAAACCGGTATGGGTAGTGCCCCCCACCGCAATGCATAGCAGTATACATGTCTGCAAGGAGATATACTGTGCATTATGGGAGATACTAAGACAAGGAGTTGAGAGCTTGATCCACCTTTGCTGCGAGTTGCTTGGTCTTGTACTACCTTAGCTCAGTCCTGAAGATATTTTCATGTGCAAACTTTGTTTGCTCACACTTGTATAAAGGATTAAACTAAGTGTATTATCCAATATTTCATCGGTGGCTTTAATGTGTATTATCTAATATTTCATTGATCAGCCTTGTTTCCTTCATGTTGCTCTAAGCTGTTGCTAGTTTGTTTCTGTCTCTTTTCAATATCCCCAGTTACGTTGCGATTGTGAACGAAACTTTTCACTTCTGTCTAAACATATTCAATAGCATTAATATCGCAATGATATGGTGGTAGCCTCAAAGCTAGAAATCCACGTCTTTGAGCATCGTGTCGAATTTAAATAGTTTATTTGTGGGCGAGTTTCTTTTGACCAAATTAAGCAATTCAATTTTTCGCATATCTGGGGAATGAGAAATGTTATTCGCAGAGAGCCAATCCATAAGAATTTCCTTCTTATTAGACCAATTTGGAACTTTGTTTAATCGAATAGAGTGATATGAAGCGTTATCAATTATAACAACAGCATTTTTAGGAAGGTTTGGAATCAGTTTTTCTTCTGCCCACTTTTCGAAGATAGTAGAATTCATTTGCCCATGGTAATCTCCAATAGTTGAATTGGCTTTCTATAGTAAGTTTGAATTCGGTAAAAAAACCCATTTCTCCACCCGCACACAAAATTATTATGCGCCGCGAGCCATTTCCTGTTTGTAGCACTCCAAATTCTTCTTTAGACTGCCAACATTTTCTATAAGTTAAATTACTATCGATCCAAGTTTCATCTAGATACACAATCGGTCTTTTCTCCTCCCTGAAACGTCTTATTGCTCTCAAATGCTGCGTTGTAGATAAAACAATGTCACTTCGCTCCATGATAAGTTTTCTTTTATTCCTTGACTTTTTAAAACCAAATCCGATTTCATGAAGTATTTTCCTTAAAGTTTCTCTTTTCCAAAGAAAATTAATTTTTTCTTTAAGCACAGGAATCAATTTCGGAACAGTTGGCACTCTTTTCTCGACCATGTAAAATTCGTGAATAGTTTTTCTTATAACGTCTACATCAAAATCATTCAAAGCTACGGTTTAGATGGTTTTCTTCCTCTGGCGCTTTTTTTTTTTTTTAGGAGATTTAAATTTTGGCTTACCTTCACCTTTTGATTCCCTACAAATTCCTTTAGCAGTCGACCCCGATACGCCCGCAATTGCACTTGCACATTTTATGACTTGAGAAAGGGGAACAAGGAAACGGCCTTCTGATGATTCTTTTTCGCATCATGTCAGCACATTATTCGATATTCTTTTGCAAGAGCTACTGAAAAGTTTAACAACAGAACTTGTTGACTGTACTGGATCCATCATACAAATTAACAATAAAAAAAAAATAATGCAAAAAAGCGACAACAAAAATCAAGCTCGTGCTAGTATAGCGACAGACAAGAAAGCGCGTGATTTCGCATTTTGGCGACCAATTCGTACATCCTTCATTTCTTTCTCCCCTTCAGCATGAATCGACTATTCTTGGCGAAATTCCAAGGATATACCTACAAACGGTGGGCGAACTATAGCATTTTAAATCAATTTGGAGACGGTTCACTTTGTTTACATGAAGCCGCCCTTGAAGGTGAGCGAAATTGGGCGCATGCGTTGTCTTATTATTATTATTATTATTATTATTGTTCCGGGAAACTCCAAGGAGTCGACAGACTCATCGAGGGAGGCACTAACATCATGTCAAGAACAACTGTTCAACATTCACACAGTATCTATCATACCTTGCCTTGAACTCATTCACGGTCGTAGCACCCACAACAGACTCTGGAAGCTTATTCCACTCATTTACCACTCTCCAAGTAAAGAACCTAGCTCTAACACCCTTGTCAACCACGCTCTTGCCCAGCTTCCATGCATGGCCCCTAGTCCTCCCACCACCAGTCATATTTTCAAAAATATCTTCTGGATCAATCTTATAAAAACCCTTCAGTAATTTGAATGTCTCAATCATATCACCCCTCCTTCGCCTATCGTCCAATTTCTGCAACCCACAAATCTTCAACCTATTCTCATAAGGTTCATTCCACAGACCTGCTATCATCTTGGTCACTCGTCTCTGGACCCTCTCCACTTCCTCCCCATCACGAAGAAACCCTGGTGCCCATAGCTGGGCACAGAAGTCCAGATGGGGTCTTATCAAGGCTCGATACAGAGGAACAACAACTTGTTTGTCTCTGCATGTTAAAGTATTTTTCAGAAGCCAAGTGATTTGGTGAGCTGTTTTAGTTACTTTTGCAATGTGCCCCCTAAACTTCAACTCCCTATCCACCAACACTCCCAAATCCCTGACCTCATCAATCTCCTAGAGTATGATTCCACCAATGCGATATACTGCTGCTATTCTTTTCACCCCAAAGTGCATAACCTTACACTTTGCCACATTAAATTGACATCCATTTTTCCTAGCCCAGTCCTCCAAACTATCCAAATCAACCTGTAAAATTTTGACATCCTGTGCACTCACAATTGCTCTACCCAACTTTGCATCATCAGCAAACAAGTGAACACTTCCTCTAAGATCCTTTCCAATATCATTGATGAACAAATTGAAAAGCAGTGGTCCAAGAACAGAGCCCTGTGGCACTCCACTAGTCACAAGACGTCTTTTAGACTCCACTCCTGAATAAACCACTCTTTGATATCTCTCCTTCAACCACCCTCTTATCCAATTCACCAACCCTATATCTATACCCATCTGCTCCAGTTTACTGATTAGGGTTCCATGTGGTATCCTATCAAAGGCCTTGGCAAGGTCCAGTAGTATCACTGTAAACCCATTATCCCTATCCAGTTCAGCCGTCACTGTGTTATAAAACGTGATCAAGTTACTGAGGCATGATCTACCCTTCACAAAACCATGTTGTCCCCCATACAATATCCCATTTTTATCTATCCAATCCTGTATTCTTTTCTTGACTAATTTCTCTAAGACCTTGACAATGATTCCTGATATGCAAATCGGTCGGTAATTTACAACAGCAGTCTTGGAACCACCTTTATGCAGTGGAACTATTTTCCCCTCTTTATACCCGCTCGGGACTAACCCAGACCCGAGACTCAAATTAAACAAAATGGTCAAGGGTACTGACAATTCTTTAGCTGTTTCTCGTACAACACGAGCTAGTATACCATCCAATCCCACAGATGTATTGACATTGAGGTTATGCAATAGACTACTCACCTCCACTTCATTAATCACAATTCCCGTATAATCTACTGGTTTATTCGTTTCTGCAATGTCACCACCTGGATGATATACTTTTGCAAAGTGCTCACTCAGTAACTCAACTATCTCAACTGATTCAGTTACCTCCCTACCATCAGCATTCTTTAAAATCAATCTGCCATGTACATTTTTCCTTTTACTTGCTACATATCTTAAAAACTGTTTAGGATTCTCTTTAGCCTGCATGGCCAATGTTCTTTCGTAATCCTTTTTTGCTTTTCTTACCACACTCGTCACCCTTCTGGCCTGCGCTTTATACCGTTCATGTGCCTGCCGGTCACCCTTCTTAAATTCCCTCCATAGTTGTTTCTTTTTTTGCAACTCAAGCTTAATGGTGTTATTCATCCATTTAACCCCTACTTGATTTATTATTCGGACTCTAGGTATACAGTCAGCCATTGCGTCATGCAAGCACTTCTTAACTACCTCCCATGCACTATCAACTTCTAGTCCTTGCAGTTGTACATGCCATGGCACTGAACCAATCAAACTCCTAAGCATGTCATACTTTCCAGCCCGATAATTCCACATGTACCCTGACTTAATTGAAAATTCTACACCTTTAGCCACCTCCCAAGTTAAGATTCTATGATCACTCTCACCGATTGGTGGCAATGTGGTCATATTTGTTACAGCCAAATCCTCAGATGTAATTACTAGGTCAAGCACTCTCTGACCCCTAGTATTTTCCATTACATGCTGTCGCAGATAGTTATCCCTTAATAACCGCATAAAATCCAGTTCCTTCCTCCCGTGTGTCCTCTCCTCCTTCCAATCAATGTTACCATAGTTGAAATCTTCCATAATAATTACCCTCCTTCCACTGATTTCTTCTATTTGCTTGTGCATACTGTCACCACCATCTTTTCCATCACCTGGTCTATAGCAGCACCCAATTGTATATTTAGTTCTGCTAGCCACAATCTCACACCAAATGGCCTCAAATGCGCTCTTTTCTCTATCCTGCAATTCAACTTCTATTCTCCTTGGCTGGAGCTCATCAGCTATCATCAACAATAATCCTCCCCCATTTTATTCTCTCTGTCATTCCTGAACACACTATACCCATCACATTCAATCCCACTAGTTATATCATCTACAGTCAGCCATGTTTCACTAATACCTATAACCTGTGGTCTGGAAGTGCCAACCATGGCCAAAAACTCTTCCTTCTTGTTCCTAATACTCCTAGTATTAGTGTACATGAATTTAAGATCCCCATTAGCCCCAACCCTACCTTGATGCCTTATATTAACTATCCCACTCTGGTTTGTTGTCCTTATTTGCTCTGGCATATTATATTCATTCTTACATTCAACTGCCTCCATAAAGACTGTATCTCTACTCCCCCCCCCCTAGCAAATCTAGTTTCCCTGAATTTGCACATCCACTACATTCAGCGACACTTTCTCAAGTCTTCTTACACCGTAACCATTCAAATGCAAGCCATCCATCTTATATAGAACCTTTCACCCATCGAACTCACTCCACACGTCCACAAATTCCACACCACTCGTCATACATAACCCACGCATAAAGTCATTCGCAATTATAGCCCTCCTTTTAAACATTTCACTGTCATACCGTGGCAAAAGACTAATCATTCTAACTCTCTCACTCTCTTCTTTTGCTACCTCAAACAATTCATTCAGGTCTTCTATCATTTCCATTTTATCTCCTTTCAAATCATTCGTACCTGCCACAACAATCATTTCTTTCACCCTTTCCTTTTGCTCTCTAATAGACGCAGTTACGTCCTTTATGGTCGCACCAGGTTGGTACGATTTTGTGAAATCCTCTACTAACACAACTCGTACTAACGAGTCTCCATACAGCACTCTATCCTTCATTTTGTTCATGTTCACATTCATATGGTGTCGCTTTATATTGTATTCTTTTGATACTGACACTCACGACAAATTAAACACACTGGCTTATCATTGTTCGGTATAAAAAAGTAAAAATTGGTCCAATTTTCATTAAAAACCTGACAAGAATCACTTGATTTAAGTTTTTTACCCGTAGACGCCATAATGATGGAAAGTGAACCCAAAAAATGATACGAAATGGTCGTGTAACGGTTATTATCCACTGAATATGTCTCACACTAATGAAAAAAGTCTGGCAATATAAATCTACAATAGTCTATGGCTGACACGACGAACCTGCGTGCGCTTATACACGAATATCTGTATTCACGACTGACTGACTGTGGATGAGATTCTCTTATATTTATATGAAAATAATGAAGTATAGAGAACCTTTGAGATGTATCAGGAAGGCATCAGACAGTGCACTCGAACAAACGACTGCTTCAGCCATCTACCTGTGCAGGACATATATTGCGCAGAGAGTGAAGCTTGACGCTTTTTATATTCCCTGTTGTCTATTTCGGGAGCAGTGATGGGAGAGATTTGTGAGCTATTTTAGCTCGCCCTGAGTGGGCAGAAGTGGTTATACGTCGTTGCGTGTTAGGATGGCTTTCGGTCTTTTATGTTTCCAGTGGTCATTACCGTCACAGTGTCCGGCTTGTTGTATTAGTTGTTTTGGATGCGCAAATATCTTTTTCTGCTAGGGAGCATAGTAGTAGAGAGATGTATGGGATATTTATGTCCCGGTGGATCTGGACATTCCTGATGAACCACAGGGCGTCCATTTTAATTCATATGCACTTGTTCTGTAGTCTTTGTAGCTTGAGGATGTTTGTCTTGGAGGTATGGCTCCAAGACATTGGATGTTGTGTGTGCAAGTAGTGTTAATGAGTTCAAGTACGAGTATGACAGATGGTGCATGCAGTATGTCGTCTCCCTCAATGAGTCCCTGACTTCCTGGAGGTCTCTCTTATGTCACCAAACTGTGCCCTTATTATACCCTTATTCAACCCCAAGAAATATTACAATCGGTGAAGGCTAATCATTGCTCACTTTTCTTGAAGCATTTGTGAGATGTAAGTATATTTGCAAGCCTTTAGAGACATTTATTAGCATGTTCATGTCGGGACGATCATAGCTCTCTTGCAGTGAACCTAACCATCTGGCAAAGCGAGTGGAATTACTGCAACACCTGGCAATTTTGTTCCTGTGTTGGATGCACCACTTTTCATGATAATTTCTTTGATTGTAACTAATCCTGCATAACAGGAAGGGAATAATATATTAAAAAACAATAACAAAAAAGAGAATGATCCATTTGATTATTAGTTACTTTACTTGATTTACTGAAAGATGTAAAGAACAGAAAATATATAAGGAAGAGAAAGAATAGGTGTGAATAAATATACTTTCAGTACTGTAAAATGGATTATGAGTAATTTACATCTGTGATATTATATGTGTACTTGTGTTATAAGCATCTGGGAATGGAGTGAAGAATATGTGATCCTATAACCTCTAGACTTTCTTATTTGCATTTATAATGGGCATAATTAAAAAAAAAACTTATGAATAGATGGAAATGGATTTGTTTGTGAAATATAAATAAATCACTAACCAATACGAAAGAGCGTCTGTATAATTGATAGCTCAGTAAATAACTATAGTGAGGGACTTATCCTATGATTTAATAATGCTGATACATGACAAATCATCTTTGTAAATTTGTGCTTGTTATATGTATTTCTTTCTTTTTTTTGTATATTTGACTTTCAAGTTTTACTTCCTATGTACATACTGGGGGTGTTGAGGAGAGATAGCACCTCTGGTGGTGGCCACACCCCGGCAAACTGTGTCGACCCACAGGCTAAACTAAGTGAAGGTAGCGAGATATGGTGATCTCAAGCAGCAAATGTATTCAGGGAATCAGCTGAAAACAGTGTCTGTACTCCGTATTAGGAGCAGCTGAATTCAGGTCAAGAAGTGGAGGTTGACACTTGACGAAACTTAACCATTGAAACTGAATGAACTCCAACCAATCTAAAGATGCATGCTGGCTCAACCATCATCCAGTCAAACGGTCATGCCCACTATTAGGGAACCAATATAGTGAAGGAGAAAAATATGTTATTGGAACAAAACATCACCTAGTAGACAGGAAAAACATAAGCATAGGAACAAGGAACATAAGAACCCTTCACCAGGAAGGAGCATTAGGAATACTATCCCATGACAAAACTTAACCAAACTAAACTTATAATTAGGCAACTATAGATGGGAAGTGATTGGACTCTGCAAAACCAGATAGACTGAAAAAGGAAAATTTCACCATGGACAGTACAAAATCTTAACTTCAGGCAGGGATGACAATTAACACAGAGAGGGAGTAGCACTTATATTAAAACCAAAGGATAAAAACTCTCTATTGTCTTATAATCCTATCTCACCTATGATAATAAAAACAAGATTTAAAACATCCGTTGGATCACTAACTATTATTCAAGTATACAAGGCAACTTCAACATTATCGGAAGAAGACACTGAATTCTATACAGATCTGAAAAAAAGCAGTACAAGACACATCAAGTCAAGATCTCCTAATTGTAATGGGGAATTTAAAAGCAAAAGTAGACAAAGACTGGGATATTTAGCCAAGAGTAATTGGACAATTTGGGTATGGAGAAAGTAACGAACATGGCAAAAGACTGCTAAACTTCTACTCAAATAATACACTAACAATAACCAACACTCTCTCTCTCTTTAAACAACCAAAACCCCAAAGAAAATGGATATCACCAGATAGACAAACCAAGAATATGATCGACTATATTATTGTAAACAAACTATGGAAATCCAGTACCCTAAACTGCAGATCCTTTGCTGAAGACTGTGGACCATAAACTAGTAAACCTATGAATAAAGTTACTTAAATATAAAGAGCCAACAGGCTTCATTTCGGCAATATAAACCTTAATTAAATTAAGGGGATATTAGATACCACATTGTTTTAAAACCGAATAAGAAACTCAAGGATTGGAATCAGAGAGTTTTGTACTATGGTCTAGGACTACATAGTCGATCATATTCTTGGTTTGTCTATCTGGTGATATCCATTTTCTTTGGGGTTTTGGTTATTTAAAGAGAGAGAGAGAGAGAGAGAGAGAGAGAGAGAGAGAGAGTTGGTTATTGTTTTATTTGAGTAGACGTTTAGCAGTCTTTTGCCATGTTCGTTACTTTCTCCATACCCGAACTGTCCAATTACTCTTGGCTAAGTATCCCAGTCTTTGCCTACTTTTGCTTTTAAATTCTCCATTACAATTAGGAGATCTGGACTTGATGTCTCTTGTACTGCTTTTTGCAGATCTGTATAGAATTCAATGTCTTCTTCCGATGATCTTTGGAGTTTACTTTAGCCTGTTTGGCTAATTCTCTCTCATAGTCTGATTTGGCCTTCTTACCATACTAGACACCCTTCTTGCTTGCACTTTGTACTGCTAGTGAGTATGGTGATCACTTTTTTTTTCTTTATATTTTCTCCATAATGTTTTTGCAGCTCTTGATTTATATCCCTACTCATCCACTTCATTCCAACTTATTTTATCCTTCTGACCTTGGGTATGCAGTCTGTTACTGCTATCCCTCAAGCAATCTCTGACCATGCAGTAATGACATTCTTTCCATATAGCTTATCAAGCCATGGCACTGATCCAAGATGACTCCTGAGTCTTTCATAATCACCAGCCTTATAATTGAGCATAAATCCCTTCTTGACAGAGAACTTCACGTGTTTGGTAACTTCCCAGAACAAGACCGCATGGTCGCTCTCTCCCCAATTGGAAACAGTGTCTACCTTGGTCACGGATACATCTTCTGATGCTATTATCAGATCCAACACCCTGATCACTATGTCAATGTGCAAGAGAACTGACATTGCCTCTGATGTAGTTTTTCAATCTATGAGGGTGGTCTGAAAAGTTCTTGGCCTCGACCACCATAGATGGCAACACTATTGGCAAGATTTTTTTTTCTAAGTTGGTACATCTGTCATAAGAATCCATGTGAAATTGCAAGTCATTCTATCAAGTAGTTTGTTTTATACAGCTGTTTGAAGCAAAAGTGTTGTCTGTATCCCTTGAAATGGATAAAATTGAGTATCATGCGGTTATAAAATTCTTTGTAAAAGAAGGTTTAACGCCAAAAGAAATTTATTTGCATAATAAATTTAGTTTAATCCTTTATCCAAGTGTGTGCAAACAAAGTTTGAGGCTGAAAGTATCTTTAGGACTTGGGTAAAGTGGTACAACACCGGGCAACTCCTAGTAAAGGTGGAGCAAGCTACCAACACTCGTATCTCAGTATCTCCCATGATGCAAAACACATCTCCTTGCGGATATGTATAATGTTATGCATTAAGGGAAGGGCCACTATCCAGACTAGTTTCGACCTTTATTGAGGTATCTTCAGTGGGAGCCAGGCCCAAGTGGAGATACCAGGCAGAAGCATTAGCAAGATCATTTCCTCCTATAGGAGCTGCCAAACAGTGTGCCACCTTTTTTATTAAATTACTTTGGATTTAGAGAAAAAAATGACCAGAGAACTTTTAAAATTTATTTGCAGTTCACAAACGTTTATGGGCACTCTTCTCCTTCATGTTTGACAATTCGGAAATGTGTTGCCAAGTTTAAATGTGGCCGTACCAACTTTGAAAATGATCCACGTGAAGGACATCCAAAAAGTGTAACAACTCCAGTGCCATTTCGTGATCAAGTGCACGAAATGGCACTGGAGCATCACTGGAATACATGTATTAGTCTTAAGGGAGATTATGTTGAAAAATAAAAATAATTTTGAAATTATAAATTCGTTTTTCATTGTTAGGCCAAGAACTTTTCAGACCACCGTCGTAAGTCTCAGCTCTGGCAGAGCTGAGACTTTGGGAGTGGTTGTCAAAGTACTGGAAAAGTTGGCAAAAGGTAAAATACAACAGCGGGTGGATAGGGATACGATACTGTATAATGGGCAGCATGACTTTGTAAAGAGTTGGTTCTGTCTTAGTAACTTATTCATATTTTATAATAAAGTGACAGCAAAGTTGAATGAAGGTAATGGCTATACCATGATACTGCTTGACTTTGCCAAGGCATTTGACAGAATACCACATGGAATACTACTACATAAAAGTAGAGGAGGAGAATGAATATGAGGCTAGTAGCATGGATAGGAGGGTAGCTGACGGACAGACAGCAGATAGTATTATATATATATATACTGTATATACAGGGTGTTCGGGATAAATTTGACATATTTATAATATATATATATTATATATTTTTATATTATATTATATTATATTATATATATTATATATTTATAATATATATATATTATATATATATATAATATATATATATAGGAAAAGATTTAAGTGGAGATATTCAATTGTTTGCTGATGATGCAAAGGTGGGTAGAGCAATAGTTGAAGGTGATGCAGACCTCATGCAGGAAGATTTCAATAAATTGGCATTGTGGAAAAAGGATAATATTGTCAACTTAATGTTGCAAAATGTAAGTTTATGCACTTTGGGTTGTAAAGGTTGCATATGGTGTATCGTATTGATGGAATTGGTTTGCGGGAAACTGATGAGGCTATTGACTTGGGGATAATGTGGACAAAGAGTTGAAGTTCAGACAGCATATTGCAAAAGTTGGTAAAATAGCTCAATGAATAAATTGGATGTTGAACACACTAACAAGTAAAGATAAATAGGTTATTATCCTTCTTTATATGGCTATAATTTGGTACATCTTGACTACAGTGCACAGATTTGGTCACCTGGTTTTCTTGGGGAACAGGAGGTGGTTGAAAGGATTCGGAGACGAGTGACCAAGATGGTTACAGGTCTGTGGAATACTCCCTGCAAGGACAGGCTGAAGGTTGTGGGTTACAAAGTTTGTTGATAGGCAGAAAAGAAAGGACATAATTGAAACTTTTAAGATTTTGAAGGAGTTTTATAAAATTGACAAAAATTAAAATTTTTAATATATGACAAATAATCAGAGAACTAAGGGCCATCCATGGACGTTGTGTAAGAATGTGGTTGGTAGGGGTGTGTGCAGACCAGATTTTTACAAGGAGTGATGAATGAGTGGAATGGATTGCTAGAATTGGTTGTGTGTTCCCTGATGGTGAATGGATTCAAGAAGAAGCATGATAGAGTATGACAGTTTGGGTCTCCGGCAATGAGTCTCCAGACACCATGGAGATGCCATTAATAATAATAATATTGTATCACTGAATACAGTAGACATTTGCAGTCTGTGCAATAGGCAACTTGGATAAAAGCGGCACTACCTAATGAAATACATGGGTCCTACCACAGAAACTATGCTGCATGCAAATCTAATGCAAGTATCTAACTAAAAACAATTGTCCTAACATTTGTCCAAATTTTCAATTACATAAAATAAGTGTTTGTTCTGTCATTAAAACAGATCACAAATGCTAACTTCAAATAAAATTCTACCAAAGCAGTTGCAAATAACATACCTTATAAACTTTGTGTCATTGAACCCTCCCGACATGAAAGCGGTACACAAACAGTAATCAAAAGTTCCATGGGAACAATAAATGTGAAAAACACTTCCTAGCATGAATGTGTCAAAGAATTTAACATGAAAGAAGTGCTTTGGTTCATTGCTACTACCTGGAAGAAAATACAATCAACACTAAAGAAATTATAGAAATTATTGCATGTCTTGATATCTGATAATTTCCCTGACAAAAATCCTTTCTTTTAGGGTTACACGGTGATCAGCATTCATTTTAAAAATTTTATGGAACTTACAACCGTGTTAAAAAACTTTTTTATTATCCCGACGTTTCGATCTTCACATCAAGATCATCATCTGGAGCGTACATAAGCATACAGAACAAGCTGAGTTACATCATTAACTGTAAGCTAGAGAAACAATGATTTGATCACATGTTATTGTACTGGCGTGTCCTCTGGTGAATAAAAAAAAAAAAATTTTAAAAAAAATAAAATAAATTTTTTTTACCCAACCAACCCAACTAACAGAACAAAAAACAAAACGGAGAAACTACTTAAATCAATTACCACATGGCCCGAAGATACAATCAAAAAACTGTTCCCTCATTACCCGCGCTCCCCTAGAATTTACGGGCTACCAAAAATTCATAAAGAAAACACCCCGCTAAGACCTATCGTTGAAGGAATTGATAGCCCGACGTATCACTTAGCCAAAAAATTAGCGGCAACACTCAAGGAGTTGGTAGGTCATTCCCCTTCCTAATCAAAAACACACAACACTTCATAAACATTATCAAAGACATTACATTAGAAAAAGATGAATTATTAGTCAGTTCTGACGTCTCTGCCCTCTTTATGAATGTCCCAATCAATGACACAATCCTTCTCCTACAAAACAAATTCCCTCCAGATATCACGGCGCTTTTTGCGCATGTATTACGGTCGGGTTATTTTGTATGGCAAAACGCCTTCTACTTACAAAAAGAAGGCACAGCCATGGGCTCGCCATTATCCCCCGCTATTGCTAACTTTTACATGGAACATTTTGAGCAACTTGCCCTAGATTCCTCCCCTCTAAAACCCAAAGTCTGGCTTTGATACGTTGATGATGTTTTCGCGATCTGGTCCCATGGCCACCAGACATTAGACACATTCCTTAGCCACCTAAACAAACAACACAAATGCATACACTTCACAATTGAAATTGAAAAAACACTTCCGTTTCTAGATACACTTGTCACACGTCTTCCCTCGGGCAATCTTTCCTTCACTGTTTACCGAAAACCGACACATACGGGACAATATATACACATAAACTCCTACCACCACCACCCAACACAAAAACTAGGTGTCACAACACGCTAAAAAACAGAGCTCAGACGATTTGTTCCAGTGAACAGGCACTGAAAGACGAGTTTAAAATTATCAGTAATAACCTACAAAAAAACGGATACAGCCAAAATTTTGCTGTTGTAAACAAAATGTAGAGAATTTTGTTTATAATACTATAAACAAAATTCTCTACAAAATCACAATAAAAAACAAAGACAAACCAGACTACAGTAAAACTATAACCATTCCCTACATTAAAGGAATATCAGACAAAATAAACAGAGTACTACAAAAGTACAACCTCAAAGCCACCTTTAAACCTCCTGCAAAATTAAAAAACTTACTCAACTCATCCAAAGACCCATTCCCTCCACTAGCTCACCCTGGAGTATACCGGATTTATTGTACTTGCAACATACCATATATAGGAGAAACAGGACGCACTATTCCTATTAGACAAAAAGAACATAAACGACACATTAAATATAATAATTATGGTGAAGCTGGCCTTTCTGATCATGCTCTGAATACCTTACACAGAATTGACTGGAAAACCACCAGCTGTCTACATCACACTAGAACATGGTACGAACGGAAATTCAAGGAAGCCTGCGAGATTATCAGCAACCACCCCA
Source organism: Typopeltis vanoorti (assembly GCF_054136105.1). Classification (NCBI taxonomy): domain Eukaryota; kingdom Metazoa; phylum Arthropoda; class Arachnida; order Uropygi; family Thelyphonidae; genus Typopeltis; species Typopeltis vanoorti. The sequence continues at coordinate 146,561,596 of NC_143550.1, forward strand.
ATCTGAACAACAACGATGGTTTAAAAATCCCAAACATATGGAAGGCATATATTCGACCTTCCTCACCAAGAACAACTATTAACAGGACTGTAGAAAATCCAGTATTGTAAATCAAAAATAGGACACCAATTGTTTCTGAAAGAAAACCATCTAAAAGAATGTTTATTCCTGTCATTGTAAAAATAGAATTTAGCTTGATGTAAAAAATGTTTATTTAATTTTTAATTTTTTTATTTTATTTTTTTTTTATTCACCAGAGGTCACGCCAGTACAATAACATGTGATCAAATCAGTTTCTCTAGCTTACAGTTAATGATGTAACTCAGCTTGTTCTGTATACTTATGTACGCTCCAGATGATGATCTTGATCTGAAGATCAAAACGTCGGGATAATAAAAAAGTTTTTTAACACGGTTGTAAATTCCATAAAATTTTTAAAATGAATCCCTGACAAAAAGTTTGACAATAGCTTTATAGGATTTAAATGTATCAAAGGGGAAAGAAGTTGTTCATGAGTTGTTTGAGTATGCAAAATGTTATGAGACCTCTTGCCAAGGGTATAGCAGGTAGGCTTAATGAAGCTTAGCCTAGTGGATGAACACTGACAAAAACTATCTATTTTTCATCACTATACCAAATATGAAATTATATTGTTCGGAATCCTGATATCGTGAAGCGCATCGTGAAGGTGGCAGTGAAAAATGAAACATATGTAGATAAAAAACCTACTATTGACAAGCTGTATTGATGGACAAATTAATTAAAGGAGTAAGAGCAATGGTCTTTGTGGTGGAATAAGAGATAATGAATTTATTTGATGTATGAAAGATTATTGGCAGAGAAAGATCAGAGAACATTAAACACAGTCTTGCTTTTTCTCTCACAAAAGGGATCTCAGCTCACCTACCCTTACCTTCAGTAACACAAATCCCAAACAGGATCAGATCAATCACTCTCTCTCTGCTTGGACTGACATTTACCTCCAAACCTCTCTTGGCATAAACACATCACCTCAAGTTTCCTCAGCATTTATTTAAAAAAAACAGACATTCTCTTCCACTCAAGATGCTTTTTTTCACCCATATACAAATCCAAAATTTGTCCATCCTTCCTAAATACTGTTAACTGTTTGGAATGGTGCACCTAAAACCTGCCTAAAAATCATGACTGTCCAGAGGAGGAGCTCACTGATGACTGTTTCTTTACAAGCCCACTGTGACCTCTATCTCAGACAATATTTCATTATGTGTGCATTCTATGAGCAACTCCATAGTTACTGCTCCACTGAACTGGCAACTATCATTCCTCCACTTTCTGTTGGTAACAATAGAACTGCAGCACCCCCATTTTTCTCGATATTATTATTATTATGTGACACCTCTAGGGAGTCCAAAGACTCATATATAAATATATTTATTAATTTATTTATATTTGCTTGTAATATTTAATTTCATCATCAATAATCCTATACAATCCTCTTATTTTGTATAAAAAATAATAAAAATCCATCTTGTAGCACTTAGGAGGGCAAAGGACGCAAGCAGCACTGTGTTTACCAGTGTCATATTGCTACGCGTGTAAGCATATGCATGTCATAGTGAGATGCGCGCAGTGGTGAGCTATAAGGTGCTCACCCAAGCCCAAAAAATAAGAGTATAATTTTTCTCAAATTTGCGAGTCCCTTGTTCTTGTTTATGTTTTTTTTTAAAACAATTTTTTGAAATATATTAAGCAACAAACTCAGTAACCTAACAAAGTGATTTTATTAAATAAAATATTATAGTCACTACCATTTTACAAAGAATAATTCACTTTTGGTAATCACATAAATAAATAGGACTATAAAATAATGTCCCATGATTGGTACCGTTGATTATCACTTGAAGTATAAAAACAAAAGAGAAATATAACATATTTCAATATTATTGTGTTTAGATAATATTTATTATTTATTGATTGTCATAAAAACTTCTAGCGCAAACAAAACAAATTTATTTTGTTTATAAAAAATGCAGACTATTGCATAGTGCGATTATATAAAAACAAAAGAGAAATATAACATATTTCAATATTATTGTGTTTAGATAATATTTATTATTTATTGATTGTCATAAAAACTTCTAGCGCAAACAAAACAAATTTATTTTGTTTATAAAAAATGCAGACTATTGCATAGTGCGATTATAAAATATTTTATTCTTATTATATTTTGATAGTTAAAAAAAAATGTTTTTCTTATGTAAGATAAATTAACATAGATGATTGTGTGCAAATATTTCATGTTTAGATCATGAAATATCTGTTTAAAAATGATAGCCTTTACAGGTTGATTGTCCCCTCATACTTTTAAGGAGTACACAAGCTATATTAATAAAAGTTTTTGTGTAATACGTAACATGGCTTTTTTTTTTTTTTTTTTTTTTTTTTTTTTTTTTGTTCGACGATGCGAGCCTTTGGTTAAAATTTCCATAGCTTACCACTGGATGTAAGCTATTAGCATAATGCGGCACTGTCCATTGCACAGTTCCATTGTTGTTTATATGCAGTTTGCAACAGTAGTAGAGTGTTCATAGTACTTATCGTGTTTACTCAGTCTTTAAATATTTGGACATTACAAGGATTTAATTGTAATGTCCAAAAATTGTAAATCCATTCCTTTAATTACAATTAAAGGAATGGTTTTTATTTTTAAGTAATTTTGAATTATACTAAACTATAATTTTATCGATAATAAACAAGAGTTTTTCATAAAACAAAACAAGAATATATTTTATTTTTAAATAATTTTGAATTATACCAAACTGTATAATTTTATCAATAATAAACAATATTTTTTCATGTTTAATTTTTTTTTTAAATTTGTAATCTTGAATATTTTACCATAATATATATTATAACATAATTTTGATATTTTATCCACCCATGTATACACTGTACTTACAGTGTGCATGTATATTTTGAAAGTTGCAGCAACCCCACGATTTCAAGCCAAGAGCCGCCATTGGTTGGTAATGTTAAAACAGCAGCAGCTGCCCAACATCACTTTTTCAGTGAATCTGCAAACACAGAGAACCTCTCCTTCCATCTACTGTCATCTGGAACAGCCTTCCTCATGCAACCATTCAAGAAAAATTTTAAACTTCTTTCTCAATCTTCACCAATATACTGCAAGGATGTGCTTATAGGTTCAGTGACCTCTCACATATGTGATTTGCATAAGAACTTTGTTCAAGATGTTCTTGTTCCTCTTGGAACAAAGATTCATGATGAATCAGTTAACTGAAAAAGTAATCTAGGAAGCCTTCAATTTCCAAACTTTTATGGTTAGTACAATCTCATTAAAATTCTAAATTTTGCTGCTTTGAGAGCAGTACTATTGTTATATTGTAAACACAGCAAATTTAAGTTTAAATATATGGAGATATTTATACCCATTTATACTACACTGATAAGGGTGTATTCTTCCTATCTATACTAATGTATTTCATTAAATCATTTGATTCACATTTCATATCTGTTTAATAATCTTGTTTCCAAATTAAAACTTGTACTGTATCATGCAGTGGGGATGTAGTTCACTGGTAGAGCATTAGCTTTAAGTGCTCCATAGCACAATTGGAAGAAAAATGGTATGTTGCACCCTTCGATTGGAAAAGGACTAAGTTTAATTCTCCTTGTGATGAGAGGAACCTTTATATGGGTTTTTTCAATTGAAGGTGAGTTAGCCGAACTCATGCGGAGGTAGCAGGGTTTTTTCCTCCTGAAAACTCAAAATTGTTCATCCTGCATACAGAAAAATCGGCCTTCAGGACACATGTAATTCTAATGGGGGAGACATTTGTAGAGCAGGTGCCCTCACTCGATGAATCTTCTGACTCCTTAGAGGTGTCACGAAATAATTTATACTGAGTTTCATTTAATCAGATTTAATTTTCTAATGGGTCATGATGTTTTAGATATTGTAGAGGTATAATTAGTGAGTAAAGTGTACTGATTAATTATGTTACCTCCATTAGCTCAGCAAAATGGCTAACAAGGCAAGGCTCTGGAAGCAAGAATGTCACAAAATCAGAGGTGTAGTCGTACTGAAAGTCCATTTTGAGACAAGTTAAAACTTGATTAAATCAAATATTTGATAGATCTGTTGGATCTTGATCAGATAACAGAATTCAACAGATCTTCAGTGAAATAATTCCAAAAAGTAGAACAACCATGGATTTTAAATGATAGAAGCCATGCACTAGTGCACTACAGTAAAGTAGATAGCAGATGTGATAACTACTGCACACCTTCGTAGTAGTTTAGGTAGCAAGGTTTAGGTAAGAAATGGTTATTTCAGTTAAAATTTAGGTGATATAACACTGCTTGAACACTCAAATTTAAAATGCAATGGTGAAGTAGATAAATTTTAGACCAGAAGATTCTGTGGTCAGTGTCAATTCCATGCTGTGTTAAAACCAGATTCCTCAGACAGAGATGGTATAAGAATGGTGTTCCTCTAGTCTTTTCTTAACAGAACATCCTGTTTGTCAAAAATTACAGAGATGACAATCACAGTTGGTAGATATCTGGGAGGAGGAGGTGGATGGACATCATATATCCTTTAGGAAGGTAATCAAGATGAAGTTTGTTGTCAGGAAAAAACACTACATAAGTACTAGATTATACAGGGTGTCCCAAAAGTTGTGCGGTTTTAAACATCAATAACTTAAGATGTATACATGTTACAAACAAACACCACTTGAAAACTAAAGTTTTTATGCAGTGCAAGTTTATTCTCAAAGTTTGACATAACTTCCATAATACATGATACATTGCTCAAACTGATTTTGGAACAAGTGGCATGAGATAAAAACTCTGCTTCCCACTCAACCTAAACTACAGTTCACGCCACCTGTAAAAAACCACCAAATATTCACACCCAACTTTGAAAAGTCAAAGTACAGAACAGAATATAAAAATACTTGTATAAAACATTAAATCAAAATATTTCATTTAATACAGTTTTAACTTCTTGTCTCAAAATGGACTTTCAGTATAACTACACCACCGATGTTGTGACATTCCTGCTTCCAGAGCCACACAATTCTTCCAACCAGTATTTTCTCACAGCAAAATTTACCTCTATTTATCACACCGTTTGATTTTTCTGTTTATGAGTGCAACTTCTACCCTTCTATGTGCAGTTACGTACCTTATCCTGTCCAATTTCAATGTTATGAATACATGGTATAAAGATTAATAGTGCTCTAGGTATTGCACTGTTTCAGAAAAACCTGAATATCTGGGAGATTGTATTGAATTAGATCCTTTAAGCGTCCCAACTTTATGTGAATATTCTGTCCAACACAGATATGACAGTTTCATAATTAAACTTCAGAAAAGAGTGGGGTAATATTATCTCTGAAAGTAGCATGGATTTGTTAAGTAACATTTGTTTCAGTAATTTGCTTATCTTTTATAAGTGACAATTAACAGAAATAAACCAATAGGATGGGGTGCTTAAGGGTCAAAGCTGTATAACTGAGAGACCTCCACATAGCCTTTAAAGGAATGCAGAGAACCAACCAGGCTTCTGACCTAACATCCAATCCTCACCTTCTCGTAGTGCACCCTCTTAGGTATCTACCTGGATACTGAATGAACGAGGATGGGCTGGCAATTTGGGATTAGGATGACCAAATTGGCTTAAACCAAAATACATAATGATGGTACAACATGACAGAATTCCATGCTGGTTGGAACGGCACCCGGTTAAAGAAGGCCCCCGTTGTTTTCGCCAGGAAACCAGGACAAACAGCAAAAAGTCAGCTATTGGAACAAACCCTAAAACACACCTCAATTCAACATCACCAGAGTTAAAGATCAGTACTATCAACATAAGAAGCCTGAATGGCAAAGAAATGGAGCTAGCTGAGGAATTAGATAAGTACCAGATCGACATAATGGGGGTGACTGAAACAATAAAGACAAAAACTGGTGAGATCTTTCTGAGCAATAAACACAAAAGGTTATATTTAGGCAATGACAATCAGGGAAAAGAGGGAGTCGCCATTAACACTAAACACGAGGCTAATCTTCTTGAATGGCAGGCAGTCTCAAGTAGAGTAATGTGGGCAGATATCAGAATGGGGAGCTGGACAATGAGACCTATTTGTGCGTATGGTCCCACAGAAGGTTCTACTAAATTAGAACTGGAGGAATTTTTTGAGGCTTTAGAGAAAGCAACTGACACAATGAAAAATGAAAAGTTGGTCCTGGTTGGGGATCTAAATAGCAGAGTAGGAAATGATTGTGAGACATACAAAAATGTTTTGGGAAAATTTGGAGAAAAGAGCAAAGCTAATAACAATGGCAAATATCTGTTGGATTTCTGCTCAGGACATGAACTGGTTATTACTAACACCATGTTCCAACATAAAAATGTGCACAAATTCACATGGAGAGAAGAGGCTAGGAATAAGAAAAGTCTCACTGACTATGTTATTGTCGATAGTGATGTTTTCTCCTTGGTGCAGCACACCAGAGTGTACAAAGGATTTGAAATTCGAAGCGATCACTATTTAGTCTTGAGCAGGATAAAATTGAATTTCACATTGAAAAGAATAACATGTAAGAAAGTTTTAAAGCAAATAAAAGTTGAGCAGCTCTCAGATGTGAACTGCAAGGTTATTGAAGAAAAAATGAAAGAGTTTTAGAACAGGAATCAAACCTTGGAGATTCAGTGGCAAGCCTTGAAGAAAACTGTGATTGATTCAGCCAGAGAGGCATGTGATGAGGTTGTCTGCACAGATAGAAAAATCAGAACTCCATGGTGGACACAGGAAGTTAAAGAGGCAGTGAAGGAAAAGAAGAAAGCATATCAAAAGTTCCTAGCAAATAAGTCAGCTTGTGCTCTTAGAGAATACAGAGACAAATGTAAGAAAGCTAAACTCTGTGTAAAACTAGGTAAACAAAAATCGTGAGAGGACTTTGGCAAGAACATAGAAAATAAATATCAAGAAGGTGGCGAGATATTCCGGAGGTTGTTGAAGAAGCTCAGAAATGGAGGAAAGAGTGTTGTAAAAGGAATTAGAGATGATAAAAGTGACATGAAAACTGGAGAAAAAGATATCCTTGAGGTATGGAGTAATTACTTCGAAAAATTGCTAAATGAAACAAGGAGTGATACCACTGTGGTAAAAAACACTGAACAGGCACTCAGGAATAGATGATATTAGACCAAAAATGCTGAATGAGTCCTGGGATATAAAAGTCTTTCCCATATATAAAAAGGGAAATAAAACTGAATGTGAGAATTGAGTGTTCTGGGTAAGATTAATGCGAGTATACTTGAGAAACGGTTGAGGATTGTGGAAGAAAAGCGTGGTGAAGAACAAGCTGGATTCAGGCCAAATAGAGGCGATCAGGATCAGATCTTCACTTTATGACAAATATTTGAGAAATCATGGGACTATAACAAAGAGCTGTATTTAAGTTTTGTCCATTTGGAAAAGGCATATGACAAGGTGCCAAGGGAGAAGGTAATAAATACCCTACAGTTATATGGTGTCAATGGGGAGGGGGGATTGAGATAGACTTCCTGTCCCCCCCCCCCCACACACTAGTAGTGTTGCCTTGTGGTACATCGTTGGTGCTTCAGACAAAAGAAGCCGCAGAGATGAATCACAGTCAACATGAAGCTAATGTCTCAAACAAGGCATCCAAAGGTTTCCAAGCCTCCTGGACTACTCACAATTATGATGAATATAAAACATAAATAGTTCCATGCCAGCTCGATCGTCACCCGGAATAACAAGGATCGCATTGCTTGTTTAGGTAGAGGGCAAGCTTCGAAAAATGTTACAGTCCCCTAATCAACACTACCTCTAGATATGTTTCCTAAATATAGAAGGGCTATCTAAATTCAAAGCCATCGGCAAAATAGCCAAAGATAAAGAAATTGATGTCTTGGCTCTCCAGGAAACCCATGTGCCTGACACAGCCCTCAATAGACTAAAGATCCCAGGACTCATTCTAGTGTCTTATAACTGCCACCTCAAGCATGGCATAGCAACCTATATCCGGCCTGATCTCAAGGATATAACCCAAAGTGTTCCTGATAGAGAATACTCCATAGGTATTAAAGTTCAAAATATCACCATATACAATGTCTACAGACCTCCATCGCAATCCTGGCCTGACCTCCTCCTCCTCACCTTGCTATATATGTTGGTGACTTCAATTCCCATCACACCATGTGGGGCTATTCCTCTAACAACTGGGATGGTAATAATCTAGCTAACTGGATGGATACATATAACTTGTATTTGAATTATGATGCCAAGCAGGATGGCACTCTTCACTCAGCCAGATGGAACAGAACCTACACCCCAGATCTGTGCAGAGTCACTAAAGACTCCGAAGACCACCCTCTACCATCAACCAGAACCATCCTTAACAGATTCCCTAATAGTCAACATCATCCTACATTAACAGAGATAGGAACATCAATCCCAGTCATCAGCAGAACACCAATCGTTAGATGGAATCTCTGCAGGTCCAACTGGACTGCATTTTAGAAACAAATCGAGCAAACCGTTAGAGCAATTCCACCCACTCCTAATTACTATCCTAGATTTGTTAAACTACTCAAATCTGCAGCAAAAGCCTCTATCCCTACAGGTTACACAAAACAATATATCCCATGTTGAAGTAGAGAAAGTGAGGAACTCCTACCAAATATGAGGAAACTGAAGATCCAACTATTGCTAAGGATCTCATATCAACCCTGGATAAAAACAGAAAGGAAAGATGGATCTCAACCATCAATGAACTTGATTTCATCACATCTAGTCAGAGAAGCTGGTCACTTCTGAGAAAATTAGGTGGAGCAGAGCCAACAACACACAAAACAACAGAGATAACTCCTGATCAAATGGCTAACCATTTATTGAAAACCTCCAAGATTCATCCCAGCTCTACCAGGAAAATTGCTGTACACCACCAGACAAATCCTGAAGATGGAACGCAAGCTTCCTGAACTCGTACATCCAGTATCTTGGGGAGAGGTACAAATTAGCCTTAAAACTTACCAAGAATGGCAAAGCTGCAGGAGTGGATGGTATACTACCTGAGTTCCTAAAACATCTTGGTCAACATGGCTGGCTGCCCTTTTCTCAGAAATCATGACTGGTAAACTACCAAAGCTGTGACGGGAAGCCAAAATAATTGCTGTGCCCAAACCAGAGAAAGATCCAAATGATGTGAAAAACCTGCAACCTATCTCCTCAAAAGAGCATTCCCGACTGAACAAACTGGCTTCAGGCCAGGAAGAAGTTGCTGTGACCAGTCCTGGCCCTGACAACTCAAACTGAAGCAGGCTTCCAGAAGAAACTTAAATCTGGAGCCACTTTCATTGACCTAACATCTGCTTATGACACTGTCTGGATCAGGGGGCCTCCTCCTAAAACTAGGAAATATTATAAAGTGTAAAAAAACTTTCCAACTTTTTCATTCTATTCTCTCCAACAGAAAGATCCAGGTCCATATTGGCAGAAAAAAGAGCAAGCCCAGATTCCTTCAAAACGGTCTTCCTCAGGGCTCTGTGTCATCCCCTATACTTTTTAACATCTACGTGTATGATCTACCTCATACCAGATCAAGCAAGTATATGTATGGCGATCACCTAGTGATCTTACATCAATCCACCTCCTTTACCAACCTAGAATACAGACCTGAACACCCTGAAAGAGTACTTTAAGCAGTGGTACTTGAAGCCAAATCCAACAAAAACAGTGTTCTCAGTATTCCACCTGTACAATGCAGAGACAAATCGACAACTCAACCTTTCTTTCTGTGGAAAAATGGTAGAACACGAGCCTCACCCAAAATACCTTGGGGTGAGCCTGAACAGAAGCCTAACCTATAAAAGGCACATCATCAACCTCTCCAATAAAATTAAAACCGGAAACAATATCATTTCAAGGCTTGCTGGAACAACCTGGGGTTGTGGTGCAGAAGTCCTAAGGTCGTCTGCACTAGCCCTCACATTCTCTGCAGCAGAATATTGTGCCCCTTCTGGGAAAGAAGTACACACACTAACGTTATAGACACCCAGCTAAACTCTACCGTGCGCACAATTAGTGGGACAGTGAGAAGCACCCCCTCTCTCCTGGCTGCCTGTTCTATTTAACATTGCTCCACCACACATACGGAGAAGACAAGCCTCGATTAAGGAATATAATAAAGTAGTGAGCAACCCACTCCTGCCCCTACATCAGACTCTCATAAACCCACCTAGTCTACACCTCAAATCTAGAAAGCCTCTCTGGTCCATGGACGAACTCTCTTCAGCTGGGCTGCCATCAATATCTGACATATGGAGAGAACACTGGTCCAACAATCTACCAACAAAAGGCTTCCTGGTAGAAGATCCCTGTGCTCTGCAGCCTAGTTTTGATCTTCCTAGGAAGATTCCGTCATCAATAAACAGGAGCAGAACTAGTCAGGGCAGATGTGGCTACCTTCTACATAAATGGAGGCTGTCAGATCATCCTTATTGTGATTGTTCTCCGGTGGCTCAGATGATTACTCATATTGTGTATGACTGCCCAAGGCACCAATTTCACAGTGGTGGCCTACAGGACATCCACAAAGTGCCAGATGAGGCTTTGACCTGTAGTTGACGTGGCAGTGGTTATGGAGGAAACAGATCATGGTCCCATCTCACTGTGAAGACGTTCTCGTAGTCACTCTCATAGTCCTCGTCATGGTATCAACAGAACTCCTCATGTTAGAAGATGATGTAATGTGAAATAGGCCCCCTCTAATGGATCAAGTTTTCTCACACAAGACACAACTGCTCATTAAACCTAGGATACAGCTACATTTATGTTATGAAGTGTTGTGAGAACATGCAGCCTTGTCATACTTGTTACAGGATGATAATTGCCCTTGGCTTGATTATAACAAGTTACTTTTGCTTTATTTAAAAAAAAAAAAAAAAACTTAGAAAGCAAGTTGTGCCTTTTATGTAAAAAACTTTTATATGTTAAGATTTTCATCATTTGTTGCTGGAAATTGTGATTGTACTCTTTGCTTACCAGTTTCATGTAGCCATAAGCATAAATAAATGGAGCATTATATCAAGCAACACTTTGAGTTGTAAATCAGCAGTTAGAATTGAAGTACAGAAAGATGGTTAATGTTAAATCTCATCAGTGGGAGTCAGACCACTTCTGGGTCTGACTCCCACCGACGAGACCTCAATAAAGGTCGAAACCAGTTTGGGTAGTGGCCCTTACCATAGCATTAAACCGCAAGGAGATGTGCTTTGCATTATGGGAGATATTTCATACCGAGACAAGGAGTGACGAGAGTTTGTTCCACCTTTACTACAAGTTGCCTCAGTCCTGAAGATACTTCAGGCGCAAACTTTGTTTGCTTAGACTTATTTAAATAATTTAAACTAAATTATTTAAATTAAGGAGATATTAAATCCCACATTGTTTCAAAACCGGATAAGAAACTCAAAGATTGGAATCAATGAGTTTCATGCCGAATATAGTCAACTATAAAAGTATCGGCGACCACTAGCGTAAACTAAAGTACGTAGTATAAACTAGGGCAACTCGTGGCAGTTGCCCTAGTTTGTACTACGTACTTTAGCTTATGCTAGCAGTCGCAGATACTTTTATAGTTTACTATATTTGGCATGAAACTCATTGAAGATGTATTTAAAACTGTACAAAGACTTGGGACACTATTTCTTGAGGATCTTAGAAACTGATTAGGAGATTCAAGTAACATAAGGAACTAGAACTCTTTATGGGTTTAGGATTCTTGGGGGACGGGCTTATAAGTTAAATGTACTGAATCTTCTGTGGAAAGAAGCTATTCTACTGCATAATGTTAGATATTCTCCAGTTCTGGTTTGAGATGAGGACTGGAGAAAATAATACGAGCTCTTTTCAGCAAGGTTTAGATGATGCCACCCCTTCCCTCTTTTTAGATGACTGATGTGTAGAATCTTGCTGTATGTAACAGGCAGTGAAGGTAGGTTTGTGATAAACACAGCACCCCAGCAGGAGAACGAGATATCAAATATTCAATAACTGTCATTTCACTGAAGATGAATATGATTTAAAGTTTTAGGTTCTTGTGAATGTTTTTCAGTATTTGCCTTCATTATTTGCTTATTCACTAACTGGCAATCTCAGACAATCACATTCTTCAAATATCTAATTTTGAGTAAGTTCAAAATTTGAGATTAAACATTGTTGAAATATTGGATTGCAAGAATATTTAGCTCTCTTGAGCTCAGTACTTGTTCAGCATAGCATAAATTGTAATTTTCTGATTAAACTACAATGCAAGAAAGAGAGTTAATTTTGAATGCCAGGTCTTGATTAAACAAACAAGTATGATGACTGTCACCTTTACAAATCTCATATGGAATCCTCCAATTTAAACTGTTTATAAATATACAGAACTCAGTTAATAAATGCCTAAAACTTTTTGTAACATTTCTTTTTATTAAAGAAAAACACTTTATTCTACAATAGAAACATTATGTATTGAAAAACAACTCTAGGAAAATATCTACAAGAGATTTTAAAATACTGCACAAAAATAGTTGAAATATTAAGTTTAACTAAAACTTTAAATATTTATGTTACATTATAACATGTTTTCATAAAATTTACACACACACACAAAAATCAGTTTTGTATCAAGCTGTTACAATATTTAAGCAATTTTTTTTTTCAGGTAAATTTAATCTACCATATGTAGCAAGAGAACTATATTTAATAATGCATAAAATGCATAATGATTTTCTGCATAAAATCAAATTTAACAAAAATTAAGAGAATATAATAGACACCAGAATTCAGTAAATGTTACACACACACACACACACAGCTATAAAGATAACTATTAATATGGTTTTTTGAGAAAAAAACATTCCAAAGTATTGCAGTGGAATAATTTTCACAGCACTATATAAAACTATAAGGTATCTTTTAATGCAACTAAAATGTTTGCAGTCTTTCAATACAAATAGAAGCACATCATACTAAAAACGTATTCTAGCATATCTGTATTTTACAGAATCAAATGAGATCATAGCAATGATATTTAATTTTGTAATTTCATTATTTATTTTTATATATATATATATATAAACTATTTTAAACTTTCTCTACAGAAACGTAGAGGAAGTTGAAAATAAAAAGGCATTCATGAATTCACAAAAACAATATACAAAGATGTTATGAATTCTGTTTCCAGCACTAATGAAAATGTACACAATGTTGTAATGAATGAATCAAGGCAAAAAATAAATAAATGAATAGCAAATGAGCACTATGACCAACAAAGAATTGGGGTCAACTATAAAATAACACTAAGTACAAATCTCAGTGAATCATTATCACAGTAGTAAATATTACATTTGCAGATTTTGGACACCTTAGTTATCCATTCTAGAAGAAAGACTACATCAAACATAAAATAAATTATTGAAATAAATAAATTATAAGAACACAAAATACATGAAAATTACATTAAATCTTAGAACAATAATCCTTTTGAAATTATCACAGCAAACGGGTAAATATATACAATAACTTGTTCAAAAGCACACTACCAAATATTATATAGGAACTATTATTTAACTCATCAGATATTTATATAAAAATTTTTGCAACAATTTAAAAAACCTTAATGCAATGATACTCATTTTAACATAATGCATATCACTTGAACAAAAGTGGTATAGAGAGAAGCATCATACTCAATAATAATGCAAGAAAAGTTAGTGGTATACTTTAACGTGTTATTGGTTTCAGAAAATATACCATAATTGCATATTTGGTTATATTAATAAATTGAAAACATTAAAATCATAGGAACAATGACAGAATATTTAAGTTTTTTTTTTTTTTTTTTTTTGCTTCTAAATTCTAACAGTATTTTCAGATATGCTAACTACATCTCTTTACTATTATTTTAGTTAGTTAAGAGATTTTTAATGTTCATTAAACTTTTTTTCTTTCTGTGTTATATAAAAGACAATTATCACAGCTATGAAAGATATTAAACACTGTTGCAAATTTAAAAAAAAATAAATATGCAGCAATGCTGTATAGTTATGCTTTCTTACCACAGCATTTATTTAAACCAGCCAGGTTCTTTTTTTTTTTTTTTCCTGAAATTTATTTCTTTTAAAATTGTCACATTAAATTTAATGAATATATTATTCTAAGTTGTAAAGAAATAATGTTATGTACATATATTTTTCTATGCAAAGAAAGAGAAATTTCTACCAAAAATAACCATTAGCCACACTGTTAATGAAGTCCACAATTTTTATATCATGAATTTTTTTTTAACATTATGATCAGCTATCTAACTGAATTAATGCTGTGTGAAGTATGTAATCACTATTCATATTGTGATTATGTTAAGTTTATTTTAGTGAAAGATAGTCACCAGAAATGAATAAATACCATTAGTTTCATTATTTAAAATGCATTCAACGAATGAATTGAGGTTTGCTTTGAAATTAAGGCTGAGGCACTAAGGTCATATATTATCTGTTAATTGCATGTGTTCTCCAGTTAGTTTTCTGTTTTACAAGAGTAAAATCTCTGCTACCTCTGTATTAAATTGGCTAAATCACCATACACCCATATAAAAGTTCCTCACATTCTTGGTGAGATTCAAGAGAGAAACTGCTCATTCTACTGACCATTTTTATTACATTAACTTTGGCTATATAATATTATATGGGAGAAAAATATCATTTATTCTTTGACAAAGCTATAAAAATACTTATATTATATTGTGTGTGTGTTGGCATATGAGTCAGTGTGGGGTTTCTTGCTTTGAATCATAGGACTCCATGGAGGAGAAACAAATTAGTATGCATATACATATACAAAAGCATATATCCATCACCCCTGCATTCACTTTTTTTTTTTCTTTTTCTTTGCAGGTATGATTTCACAAACTACAGTATTTGTCATGTATATATATATATATTAAACCCACTAACAATTAGGTCTAATTTCAAAAATATTCTATTACATATACTAGAAATTTGCTATTAACCATCCAAGTTAAAAAAATAATTAAAAAGTAACTGTCTTCTGTAAAAAGGCCTATATACAAACATTCAGAGAAAATGGCATCCTTTTAGGAAATGGTTACCTTCAAAGTATTACACAATGTCGGTTGTTTTACCGCATGAATACCTACAAGAAAATTTCTATTTTTCAACTATATGCTGTAATAACCCATTAATGACATTCATTGTCTGATCGTCAATTAACACAATATCGTAGCCTTCGAGATATTGAGAAAGCCTTTCTTCAATCTGTTAAAAAGAAAAATATTAACTCACAAAGCTGTAAATCAATGCTGAAAATATACCATAAATCTCAGATTTTTTTTTCCCCTTTGTTATAATAAAGAGGAATAGCATTTATTAACATATATATACACTATGTTGCAAAAAATATATATGGACCTCTTGAATTGAACAAATCTGAATTCACTTTATCACACATTTGATTACAGTTACAGATGATAATTTCTTGGGTAACTTTTCCATTAAGTGGTGAACCTGGTACTGGTATTTTGGGGTATTCCTTCCAAACTGGCAGTCAGTTCCTACAGTGAAGTTATATTAGTCAGTCTAATCCTTATAACTTTGGAAATGACCTAGTTGAATATCAACATAATACACATACTGCAAATGCTGGATTGAAAAAAATGGACATTTCCAAATAACCACCACAATTTAGGCAACAGAACTGTCTTTCTGTTGCCTATTCTTATCATTGGTTAGTTTCCTAACAGCTTCCTGTACCACCACAGAACATAATCTGAGCATTTAACCCTTGCTGTTGCTCTTGATATCTCCAAGAGCAACAGCAAGAGTTACCATCATCTGGATTGCCTTTGTCTTTGTGCAAATGGATCAACATTCTCTCAGGTAAATGGTCGATGGTGTTCTCTCCTCAAAGTTTCCTGTCAATGCAGTGTCCCACAGGGCTGTGTCATTTCACCCACCTTCTTCCTGATTCATATATAAATGACCTGATGTCATCCACTGCAAACTCTATTCATAGTTTTGCTGATGATAGCACTCCACTTGTTCAACTCATATGACAGGCCTTGCAGTGCTCAAACATCTCATACTTCAAGATCTTCATCTTGTAAGCTGAAAACTAAAAGATATTCTAGACATTTCGAGTTATTACTTTGAAAGACTGCTAAATGAAATAAGCAGTGTCAACATGGTGGTAGAACACTCCCAACAGGAATGCAGTCAGGATACACATATCCATACTTGAAATAGAAAAAGTAATCAAAAACGTAAAATGTGGAAAGGCAGCTGGAGTAGATGATATTCTACAAGAAATGCTCAAATATGGAAGATTCATAGTAGCTGCATTGCATAATTCAGAAGGCCATAGTCAGAATGCCGAATTCTGGATGACTGGAACAGAGACTCTCATAATACTCATCTATAAAAAGGGGAAATAAAACTGAATATGAGAATTACAGAGGTATTTCTATTTTGTACCTGGTAAAATTTATGCAAGTATACTTGAGAAACAGCTATGAATAATTGTGGAAAGGAAGCCCGGTGAAGAACAAGCTGCATTCAGGCCAAATAGAGGCTGTCAGGATCAGATTTTCATTTTATGACAGATAGTTCAGAAATCATGGGAATATAATAAAGATCTGTATTTAAGTTTTGTCGATCTGGAAAAAGCACATGACAAGGTGCCAAGAGAGAAGTTATTCAAAATGCTACAGTTATATGGTGTCAATGGGGGCATTATATCAAGCAATACTTAGTCTTTATTATTATTATTATTATTACCACGGGCTACTCCAGGAGTCCTTAGACTCATCGAGGGAGGCCCTAAACATCATGTTCACACAGCTGTTCAACATTCTCACAGTATCTATCATACCTTGCCTTGAACTCGCTCACTGTCATAGCACCCACAACAGACTCTGGCAGCTTATTCCACTCATTTACCACTCTAAAAGTAAAGAACCCAGCTCTAACACCCCTGCTAACCACGCTCTTGCCCAGCTTCCATGGGTGTCCCCTAGTTCTCCCACCACCAGTCCTGATCTCAAAAATATCATCTGAATTAATCCTATAGAATCCTTTTAGCAATTTGAATGTCTCAATCATATCTCCCCTTTTTCGCCTATCAACTAGTTTCTGCAACCCACAAATCTTCAACCTGTTCTCATATGGTTCATTCCATAGACCTGCTATCATCTTAGTCACTGGCCTCTGGATCCTCTCAACCTCCTCCCCATCAAGAAGGAACCGAGGTGACCAAATCTGGGCACAGTAGTCGAGATGAGGTCTTATCAGGGCTCGGTACAGAGGTACAATAACTTGTTTTTCTCTGCTCGTCAAGGTATTTTTCAACAACCAAGTGAGTTGATGAGCTGATTTAGCTACTTTCGCAATGTGCTCCCTAAACTTCATCTCCCTATCCACCAACACTTTATTTGAGTTGTAAGTCAGCAGTTAGAACTGAAGTACAAGAAGATAGTTTCATATTAAATCTGGTGTCAGACAAGGATGTACATTATTCCTTGTTATTCATTATCTATATGGATCATATTATGAAGGAAAGTGGCATTAAGCCTGATATCAAAATTGGAGATGTTAATGTCAGCTCTTTGCTTTATGCAGATGATGTTAAACTTCGAAATAAATCCAGTACAAGTCTGCAAGATTTCCTGACTAAATTGAATAACTGTTGTAATAAATTTGGTATGAAAGTCAGCAGTAACAAGACAAAGACAATGAAAATAGGCAGAAACAGTGAAAACCTGAACTGTATCCTGAATGGTGAACAACACATAGAACAAGTAAAACATTCCAGCTATTAGACACAATATTTAGTGAAGATGGTAAATTAAATATGGAAATAGACAGCAGAATTAGTGAAGCAGGTATAGTGGGCAGTCAGCTGAATAAATTTATATGGAATAAGAAAGAAATTAGTCAAAACACTAAATTTACTATATAGAAAACAGTGTTCAAACCAATTTTAACTTATGGATCTGATAACTAGATTAGAAATAAAACACTTTTTCAAAGACATTATATAGAGTTCTGAGAAAGATTAGTGGAGTGAGCAGATGGCATCAATGGCAGTATTAAATTAAAAATGAGGATATTAGGAAAGAACTTGCTATTGTTAGCATTCAGAAAATGTTAGTAGAGTTAATCTCAGGTGGTATGGTCACTTAAATAGAATGGAAGAGAAAAGATTAACAAAACAAGTGTTCTTAGCAAGGTTGGCAGGAAAAAGACCAAGATGTAGATGGACTGATACAGTAAATAGTGCCTTAAAAGAGAGAAATATAAGATCTGATAACCAAGTCTTGACAGCAGATTAATTTGGAGGGAAATTGTTGATCAGTGGTTAGTAATGGTGTAACTTTTTCAGGTAGTACTATCATAATTATCCTCTATATCCCCAGAGTATACATATCAGGAATTTGATGATAATAGTATTATTTTTATTTATGGAGAAATAAACAGTGTTTAGCATTAAGTGTATGGTTTTATTTACATATCAGCTTAAAATATGCATAATGCATATATACAACACTTATTGTCATTTCTAATCAAACATGAAGATGAAAAGAATTTAAATACTCAAAACAAATAAATTTTGTTTAATATCAAGTGTACTGTAATTTATACAAGCATATTCATACAAATAATATCTAGTTTTTTTTTTTTTTTTTAATCTCTTTAATACTTTTGTGGGGTGCTTAAGGGTCAAAGCTGTATAACTGAGAGGAGACCTCCACATAGCCTTTAAAGGAATGCGGAGAACCGACCAGGGCTTCTGACCTAATGTCCAATCCTCACCTTCTCGTGGTGCACCCTTGTTGGGTATCTACCTGGATACTGAACGAACGAGGATGGGCGGGCAATTTGGGATTTAGCTGACCAAATTGTATTATTATTGGCTTAAACCAAAATAAAAAACGATGGTACAACATGAAAAAATTTCATGCTGGCTGTGGCATTGCATGGTTCAACAAGGCCCCCCCTCCGTTGTTTTCACCAGGGAACCAGGACGAATAGCAAAAAGTCAGCTACTGGAACAAACCCTAAAACACACCCCAACTCAATATAATCAGAGACGAAGATCAGTAATATCAACATAAGAAGCCTGAATGACAAAGAAATGGAGCTAGCTGAGGAATTAGATAAGTACCAGATCGATATAATACGGGTGATTGAAACAAAAAAGACAAAAACTGGTGAGACCTTTCTGAGCAATAAATACAAAATGTTATATTCAGGCAATGACAATCAAGGAAAAGAAGGAGTAGCCATAACATTCAACACAAAATATGAGACTAATCTTCTTGAATGGCAGGTAGTCTCAAGTAGAGTAATGTGAGCAAATATGAGAATGGGGAACTGGACAATGAGACTTATTTGTGCCTATGGTCCCACAGAAGGTTCTACTAAGGTAGAAGTGGAGGAATTTTTTGAAGCTTTAGATAAAGCAACTGACACAATGAAAAAGGAAAAGTTAGTCCTTGTTGGGGATCTAAATAGCAGAGTAGGAAATGATTGTGAGGCATACAAAAATATTTTGGGAAAATTTGGAGAAAAGAGCAAAGTTAATAACAATGGCAAATATCTGTTCGATTTCTGTTCAGGATATGGTCTGGTTATTACTAACACCATGTTCCAACATAAAAATGTGCACAAATTCACATGGAGAGAAGAGGCTGGGAATAAGAAAAGTCTCGTTGACTATGTTATTGTTGATAGCGATGTTTTCTACCTGGTGCAGGACACCAGAGTGTACAGAGGATTTGAAATTGAAAGTGATCACTATATAAGAAAGCAAATAAAAGTTGAGCAGCTCCCAGGTGTGAAATGCAGACTAAAATACAGAAAGATAATTGAAGAAAAAATGAAAAAGTTTCAGAACAGGAACCAAACCTTGGAGAAAACACTGAATGATTCAGCCAGAGAAGATTGTGATGAGGTTGTCTGCAAGGATAGAAAAATCAGAACTGCATGGTGAACACAAGAAGTAAAAGAGGCAGTGAGGTAAAAGAAGAAAGCAAAGCAAAAGTTCCTGGCAAATAAGTCAGGTTCTGCTCTTAGAGAATATAGAGACAAATGTAAGTAAGTGAAACACTGTGTAAAACTAGCTAAACAAAAGTCATGGGAGGACTTTGGCAAGAACATAGAAAACAAATATAATATCAAGAAGGTGGCAAAATATTCTGGGAGGTTGTTGAAGAAGTTTAGAAATGGAGAAAAGAGTGTTGTAAAAGGAGTTAGAGACGTTAAAGGTGACATGAAAACGAGAGAAAAAGATATCCTCGAAGTATGGAGTAATTACTTCAAAAAATTGCTAAATGAAACAAGCAGTGGTAAAAAATACTCAACAGGCAAACAGTCACGAATACATATCCATACTTGAAGTAGAAAAAGCCATCAAAGGCTTCAAATGTGGAAGCAGGAGTAGATGATATTCGACCAGAAATGCTGAAGTATGGTGGTATAAAAGTCTTAAAGTGGCTGCACTGCATAGTTCAGCAGGCGTGGACAGAGGGATGAATTCCCGATGATTGGAGTAGAGTTCTCATAGTACCCATATATAAAAAGGGAAATAAAACTGAATGTGAGAATTACAGAGGTATTTCCCTACTGAGTGTTCCTGGCAAGATCTATGCAAGTATACTTGAGAAACGGTTGAGAAAAATTGTGGAAGAAAAGCTTGGTGAAGAACAAGCTGGATTCAGGCCAAATAGAGGCTGTCAGAATCAGATCTTCACTCTTTACGACAAATAGTCGAGAAAGCATGGAAATATAACAAAGATCTGTAGTTAAGTTTTGTCGATCTGGAAAAGGCATATGACAAGGTGCCAAGAGAGAAGTTATTCAATATGCTACAGTTGTATTGTGTCAATGAGGCATTATATCAAGCAATACTTAGTCTTTATTTGAGTTGTAAATCAGCAGTTAGGATTGAATTAAGTACAGGATGATGGTTTAATGTTAAATCTGGTGTGAGACAAGGATGTACATTATATATATGGATCACACTATGAAGGAAAGTGGTATTAAACATGATATCAAAATTGGAGATGTTAATGTCAGCTCTTTGCTTTATGCAGATGATGTTATCCTTCTAAATAAATCTGCTACAAGTCTGCAAGATTCTTTGACTAAATTGAATAACTGTTGTAATAGATATGGTATGAAGGTCAGCAATAAAAAGACAAAGGCAATGAAAATAGGCAGAATCATTGAAAATGTCAACTGTGTTGTGAACAGGGAACCTGTGGAACAAGTAAAACATTTCAGCTACTTAGACATGATTTTTAGTGAAGATGGTAAATTAATATGGAAATAGATAACAGAATCAACAAAGCTGGTATGGCAGGAAGTCAATTGAATAAATTCATATGGAATAAGAGAGAAATTAGTCAGAACACTAAATTAGCTGTATACAAGACAGTGTTCAAACCAGTTTTAACTTACGGATCTGAGAGCAGGGTCAGAAGTAAAACACTTGACCAAAGACTAGCGACCACAGATATGAGAATCCTGAGAAAGATTATAGGCGTGAACCGATGGCATGAATGGCAATATCATATTAAAAACGAGGTTATTAGGAAAGAACTTGACATTGTCAGCATTCAGGAATGCATTAGCAGAGCTATTCTCAGGTGATATGGTCACTTAAACAAAATGGGCAAAGAAAGATTACAAAACAAGTGTTCTCTGCCAGGTTGGCAGGAAAACGACCCGGAGGAAGACCAAGATATAGGTGGATTGATACGGTACAAAGTGCCTTAGACGATAGAAATATAAGATCTGATAATGTTGGAGTCTTGACAAGTAACAGACTGATTTGGAGGAAAACTGTAGATAGGGAGTTAGTAATGATGTAATTTTTTTCATGTAGTACTATCATATCCTGTACACCCCTTGAGGGTACATGGCAGGAATTTGATGATGACTTAATAAAGTTATAGTTAACTGACGAAAAAATTTAACTCACTTGATAAACTGAGTTCAATTTGTCTTATAGGATAAAATAAAAGAATGTTTTGAGTTAATAGCATAAAAAACAATTTGATATTACTCCTAATGCAATTTTCTTCATAATGTGATCCGTATGAATGATGAATAAGAGTGGAGATAGTGTGCACCCCCTTGTCTCATGTAGCAGCATGTATCACAATCAGGCAGAAGTTAATCCTCATACATTTTTAGAAGTCATTCTTTAGACATTCAATTTCAAAACATTTCAATTTTATTATTACTATGTTACAGCTACATGTGTAAGCATTATTAGTAGTTTCAGTTTAAATTTAACTGAACATAACATAATCTGGAAAGTTATGCAAATAATTTGTTAAAATTTTAATGTAACGTCCAAAAATATAAAAATAACGATTTTGAAAGGCTGTCATTACTAGTGTCAAAATTATAAATGATTATTCAACAAAATATAGATTAGCATTTATAATGGAAATCCAACCTAGTTCTGGAATATCATCAAAACATGCCTCCATATATCTTTGGCAAATATAGGCAATCCCCCCCCCCATTCACACATTCCTGTAGGGAAAAAATTTTGAATTATTTATTTAAAAACCTAAATATGTTACTCAATGAAAAATGTTCAACTAACCTTATCATTAAGAAAACCAATTCTAAGAATATTTTCCCCATTTGCTCCTTTATGCATATCTAGATCTCCAAGAGAATCTCCAAGTAGTATTATGTTTTTTCTTCCTTCAACAAGTTTAAAGTAATCTGGATTGTCCAAGGAACTTTGATTTTTATTATACATATGAATCAGGTTACCTTTAAATCCTGATAACATGCCCTAAAGGAAATTTCAAAAAATTATAAACTTATGATCATTGAATAGTATTCTATGATTTGTGACACACTCCCCACCCCCAGTGACAAAGAAACAATTATACTGCATAAACAGTTTATAAATACTTGTTCCATTTGTTTCAGATGTTAATGGGTGCCCTTCAAACATGTCACATGATTGTATAAGAGTATATCCACTCTTAGATAACATAACAATAAGACACAACATGCAAATTGGTAGAGAAGAACAGATTATACTGAATTAGTGCATTATAAATGCCTGCCCCCCCCCCCTTGCCAAAAAAAAAAAATAACTACATGAAGCTAGACTTCTGTCCCACCATGAAATCAATTTCTCCATACCCATAATTCAAAAATCTGAGTTCATCTAGATCAGCGTTTCTCAAAATTTCAGTACCCATATATCCCTTTTTGCCCTAGTAACACCAGAATACCCATCTTAGGGCAAATGCAATTTGGCAGGAGTTAAAATATTTCTTTCAAGAACATACACAAAGGCATATATTTTTAAATGTTTACATATAATAAATTACAAACACGAATTTTTTTAATTATTAAATACATTATAATAAATACAAATACAACAAAACATAGATGCATGCATGGTTGGTGAAACCATCATCACCACCGAGGACCATTACAGTTTAAGATATGATTCTGAAATTTAGCAGAGTTCTAACAGTGTGGTTTAAAGTATGTGTACAAAAAATTTACATTCAAACAGTTCGTTGCAACACTATCATGCTGTTGACCAGATAAAAATCTAACAGAGGTCATTTGACACATTTTGTGCAAAACTAATTTATTTTATTATTGAAAAATTAACTATAGAAGAGACCTGCACCTATTTGAAATTATATAATTATGATTTCTACTGTAAGATCTGATAATGTTGGAGTCTTGACAAGTAACAGACTGATTTGGAGGAAAATTGTAGATAGGAAGTTAGTAATGATGTAATTTTTTCATGTAGTACTGTCATATCCTGTACACCCCTTGAGGGTACATGGCAGGAATTTGATGATGATGATGATTTCTACTTCAATACAAATTCCTCCAGGACTTCAAAGTAAATGAAAATCTGATGGCAGAAGACCTAAAGTATGTAGATAAGAAGACTATTCCCATCTATACAAATAAATGGCAGCTGCATGAAATATTTAACTTATAAGCAGAAGATTTTTCTTCTGGAAAATTCTTTCAATATGGTATTGCCAGCAAGGATTAGTTTTCCTATAGATGTGCTGTTTAAGCATTTGACAAGTATGCATTTCATACTGTATGAAGAAATTGTATCTATATATATAAGACAATCAAAAGAGGATGTTCTGAAAGAAACAGATGTATCCTTTTAAATATATTTGTCATAGAACAGGATAGGAATAGTTTCATGTGATTACATGGAATAATAAAGATAAAACCTACAAAAGATTAAAAAAAAGAAAAAAAAGAAAAACCTTTTAACATATGTATGGTTTGTGTGTGTGTGTATAGTGTTGCACATGCATGCAGATTTTTTTTTTTTAAATCAACCCTACTCATTTGCAAAACTACTACTGCATCATAGGTAAGCAGGAAGGGCACAACTTCCAGTTTCTTGAACGACTGGAGGTTTGAACACTTAGGAGAAACAATGTGACAAGATTGTTGCAAAGAACAGAAATGGATGAGATGAAAGATGAAGAGAGAAGTTGGTTTAGTAGAACTGAAGTTGGAGAGAAAAATGGATGATCAGTCAGCAGCTACTCAGAAAGACATGCAAGAATGATGGTGGTAAGATCAGCAAAGCATTGCCTATGAAAATACCTACAGAAGAGACAAAGAAGAAACAATGCCTGAGAGAGTTAATCTGTGAGAGATGGATCATCAGATTGTTCTCTTCTAACATCAAGCATTCTTATGCAGGTTTTTTTGGATCTGGAATTTATACAAGTGAAGGAAGTAGCACCTTGAGGAGAAAAGGTTGGAATGTTTTGGAATTAAAGCAGAAGGCAAAAAGTTAGCAATGACACTAACCTGGTACTGAGAATCAAGTTGAATAACATGAGTTGAGGGAATGCAAGATAATGAAAGGGTAGAGCTAGGAGTGATGCAATTATGGCCTAATATCTTTGTTGGGGCCAACATGGTTCTGTCATCACTCATGCTGATATCTTATTAGTCCAGTTCAAAAGGTTAAATTCATCTACCTCTATCTTTTATCCAGTTTCCACCTCAGCTTCTAGAGAACTAAGTGGTTTGCCCAAAATATATCCCTTATTTCTCTGTCCCTCAGATGTTTTACTGAATCACCACTGTCTCCAGTGTCAATTTTATCCTCCTCATAGCAGTGAGAATCATGAATTGATTTGGTGCCACTATGACCACTGTTCGTGTTTGCTTACTCCTAGGTAGTTCTTTTTCCGGTTTTATGGTTTAAGTCTGTTTCCTGATGAGGGTATACTGGAAAGCTGGTTAGAAACTGAATCCTAACATCCACAATATTGTGAATCAAAATACTTGTAGTTAATCATAAATAATTTTTCAACTATGTCTGCATATTAGCTTACTAGAATAATGAATAATGCACTAATTGAAGGAAAATCTTGCTTTAGCAATCCGCTTATGGTCTTTTATAAAGGGTAACAGAGCTAGATAAGGGAACCCAATAATGATCCTTCTGGATTTTGGCAGGTCATCTGACAAGACTTCATTGGAGGTTGTTATACAAATTCAAAAGGAAGAAAGGGATGGGTTTGAAAAACAAACTTATGACATGGATCGGATGGTGGCTGACTGACAGGTATCAGAACCTGATATATGGCAGTGCTAAAGCTATGAGGAAGGTGACTGATCAATGGTGCACCATAGGATTCTATGCTTGGGCCACTGTTGCGTAACTTGTATATTAATGATATTGAGTGAGGAGTGTGACATCCAATTATTTGCTGTTGATGTTAAGTTATAGAGAATGATAAGGAATAGAGCTAATACAGATTTCCTGCAAGCATATTTTAAGAGAGTGGTTGTGTGAGTAATTTTCACTGTTTTTCAATAGAAAAGTGGAACTGGCTAAGAAGCTGATATCTTATATCACAACCTTCCTATGCAAAATGGCTGCAAACATTATTTTTTTTTTTTTTTTTTTTGCAAATGCAGTCATCCAGTAACCCATTAATCCACCAGGCAGTGGACTATGACGAATATATCTTTAAGACATAAATGCCGTAAATCTGTACTGCAAAGAAATATGAAATACACTGCTAATCAGTCCCTAATTGGTGTGCCAAGTGCTTGCTAAACAAACCTCATTTCCATTTTTTCTTTCAGAACCCAAAAAAGGGATAAAGAACCAAGGTTGAGTCCATTTTGTCAGACGTGTTAACCAAGTATTGAGTTTTTGCTTTCTAAATTTCTGCCTGGTCTCTGATGAGAATCAATAGCTCAAAACAGCTGTCAGGACAGAGAAACCTAATTTAAGTACTAATAAAATGACAAACATGCAGACTCCTGGCCAGAGTTTGTTTCTTAAGTAGTAAAAACCAAGGCAACTCTGATGCTTTAATATTATATACTCATGAGCTCTCAGGCAAATTTTTTTGAAACTTTTCTTAAGTTTCTTTTTATATCTGGCTATAAAATATGGCTGGATCCATAATATCCTCCATTTTAATATCTTATCTATGCAAAATTGAAGCCTTTTGGCTCTATACTTTAGTAATGCTTTGGAGAAAAGAACAATGCTAATAATAATGATGAGTAAATACTGCATTTCTGTTCAGGATATGGACTAATCATTACTAATACCATGTTCCAACATAAAAATATGCACAAATTCACATGGAGAAAAGACAAGAAATAAAAAAAAATTCTTAATTTTGATAGCAGTCTTCATGCTGGTTCAGGAGGACAAGAATATAAAAAGGGATTTGAATTAAGAAGCGACTGTCATTTAATTTTCAATATTAAATCTGGTAGACAGTGAGCTGAAATAAACTCTTTACTTTAGTAAAGAACTTATCTCAGTTCTTTACTTCAGTAACGCATAGTAGCATAGGCCACTTGCAAGACAGGTTTCTTCAAACAGATTTTTACATTTTAACTTTTAAAACTTTTTTTTTTGGTAAAAGATTTAATACATCATTTTTATATTATTATTTTATTATTATTATTATTATTGTTCCGGGAAACTCCAAGGAGTCGACAGACTCATCGAGGGAGGCCCTAACATCATGTCTGGAACAACTATTTAACATTTACACAGTATCTATCATATCTTGCTTTGAACTCATTCACGGTCATAGCACCCACAACAGACGCTGGAAGCTTATTCCACTCATTCACCACTCTCCAAGTAAAAAACCTAGCTCTAACACCCTTGTCAACCACGCTCTTTCCCAGCTTCCATGCATGGCCCCTAGTCCTCCCACCACCAGTCATATTTTCAAAAATATCTTCTGGATCAATCTTATAAAAACCCTTCAGTAATTTGAATGTCTCAATCATATCACCCCTCCTTCGCCTATCGTCCAATTTCTGCAACCCACAAATCCTCAACCTATTCTCATAAGGTTCATTCCACAGACCTGCTATCATCTTGGTCACTCGTCTCTGGACCCTCTTCACTTCCTCCCCATCACGAAGAAACCCTGGTGCCCATAACTGGGCACAGAAGTCCACATGGGGTCTTATCAAGGCTCGATACAGAGGAACAACAACTTGCTTCTCTCTGCATGTTAAAGTATTTTTCATAAGCCAAGTGATTTGGTGAGCTGTTTTAGTTACTTTTGCAAAGTGCCCCCTAAACTTTAACTCCCTTATCCACCAGTACTCCCAAATCCCTGGCCTCATTAATCTCCTGGAGTACGGTTCCACCTATGCGATATACTGCTGCTATTCTTTTCACCCCAAAGTGCATAACCTTACACTTTGCCACATTAAACTGACATCCATTTTTCCTAGCCCAGTCCTCCAAACTATCCAAATCATCCTGTAAAATTTTGACATCCTGTGCACTCACAATTGCTCTACCCAACTTTGCATCATCAGCAAACAAGTGAACACTTCCTCTCAAATCCTTTTCAATATCATTGATGAACAAATTGAAAAGCAGTGGTCCAAGAACAGAGCCCTGCGGCACTCCACTAGTCACAAGACGTCTTTTTGACTCCACTCCTGAATAAACCACTCTCTGGTATCTCTCCTTCAACCACCCTCCTATCAATCTTACCAACCCTATATCTATCCCCATCTGCTCCAGTTTACTGATTAGGGTTCCATGTGGTATTGTGTTAAAGGCCTTGGCAAGTTCCAGTAGTATCACTGTAAACCCATTACCCTTATCCAGTTCGGCCATCACTGTGTTATAAAACGTGAGCAAGTTACTGAGGCATGATCTACCCTTCACAAAACCATGTTGTCCCCCATACAATATCCCATTTTCATCTATCCAATCCTGTATTCTTTTCTTGACTATTTTCCCCAAGACCTTGACAATGATTCCTGATATGCTGATCAGTTGGTAATTTACAACAGCAGTCTTAGAACCTCCTTTATGCAGTGGAACTATTCTCCCCTCTTTCCACCCCCTTGGGACTAACCCAGACACGAGACTCAAATTAAACAAAATGGTCGAGGGCACTGACAATTCTTTAGCAACTTCACGTATGACACGAGCTGGTATACCATCCAATCCAACAGATGTATTGACATCGAGGTTTTGTAATAGACTACTCACCTCCACTTCATTCACCACAATTCTCGTATAATCTACTGGTTTATTCGTTTCTGCAATGTCACCACCTGGATGATATATTCTTGCAAAGTGCTCACTCAGTAACCCAGCTATCTCAACTGATTCAGTTACCTCCCTACCATCGCCATTCTTTAAAATCATTCTGCCATGTACATTTTTCCTTTTACTTGCTACATATCTAAAAAACTGTTCAGGATTCTCTTTAGCCAGCATGGCCAATGTTCTTTCGTAATCCTTTTTTGCTTTTCTTACCACACTCGTCACCCTTGTGGCCTGCGCTTTATACCGTTCATGTGCCAGCCGGTCACCTTTCTCCTTAAATTCCCTCCATAGTTGTTTCTTTTTTTGCAGCTCAAGCTTAATGGTGTTATTCATCCATTTAACCCCTACTTGATTTATTATTCGGACTCTAGGTATACAGTCAGCCATTGCTTCATGCAAGCACTTCTTAACTACCTCCCATGCACTATCAACTTCTAGTCCTTGCAGTTGTACATGCAATGGCACTGAGCCAATCAATCTCCTAAGCTTGTCATACTTTCCAGCCCGATAATTCCACATGTACCCTGTCTTAATTGAAAATTCCACACCTTTAGCCACCTCCCAAGTCAAGACCCTATGATCACTCTCACCGATTGGTGGCAATGTGGTCATATTTGTTACAGCCAAATCCTCAGATGTAATTACTAGGTCAAGCACTCTCTGACCCCTAGTAATTTCCATTACATGCTGTCGCAGATAGTTATCCCTTAATAACCGCATAAAATCCAATTCCTTCCTCCCGTGTGTCCTCTCCTCACTCCAATCAATGCGACCATAGTTGAAATCTCCCATAATAATCACCCTCCTTCCACTCATTTCTTCTATTTGCTTGTGCATATTGTCACCACCATCTTTTCCATCACCTGGTCTATAGCAGCACCCAATTGTATATTTAGTTCTGCTAGCCACAATCATACACCAAATGGCCTCAAATGTGCTATCTTCTCTATCCTGCAATTCAACTTCTATTCTCCTTGGCTGTAGCTCATCAGCTATCATCAACAATACTCCCCCCCCCCATTTTATTCTCTCTGTCATTCCTGAACACACTATACCCATCACATTCAATCCCACTAGCTATATCATCTACAGTCAGCCATGTTTCACTAATACCAATAACCTATGGTCTGGAAGTGCCAACCATGGCCAAAAACTCTTCCTTCTTGTTCCTAATACTCCTAGTATTAGTGTACATGAATTTAAGACACCCATTAGCCCCAACCCTACCTTGATGCCTTATATTCAGAAGGAATGTTTGATGTGATGACAGTACAGCACAGTATTTATTTCATAACTAGTTTCCTACCAAGAACTTTCTTCCAAATGCTATTTTTTGTCAGGTCTGATTTGATTTTTTTTCTTACATTTCAATTATCTAAAGCACCCTTAAAACGTTCATTGCCAATCATGCGATATCGCGTGATGCGAGTTCTCACCGTGCGGCCGACTCTATCAAGTTTCTAAGCAGAATAGTATAGTGGTCACAATGAAACGGCGCGTAATATTTATATTGGCCACTAGGGAAGGGATCGACTTTCGTGGAGTGGGGATGTCCGCCAGCCATTGTCTATTGTTTATGTTAGCCAGTGCGCACAGTGGTGGCGTTCGGACAAAGTGACGATTTTGTTTAGTTATTCATTGATTTAGGGTGCTTGAAGTTTGGTTTTTATTTATTTTGAGTTTTTTTTTTTTTTTTTTTTTAGTAAGTTCCCTATAAATGTTGATTTTTGATAATTATTTTTTTCTATTTGTACGTTATTTTTAAAAATTCTATGTGTATCAGTCTTTTATAAAAAAGACTGATAATTAAAGTTATAATTATTATATTTAAATGTTTTTTATTTGTAAAATATATAACTTATTTGACCGAATTACATATCACGCGATATCGCATAATAGATATTTAGAGTACATAAATCCTATGTACATAATAATAAAAGCATATAAATAATATATTTAACTTATTTTGAGCACAATAAAAACTAAATAAAAAAATAAAAAAAATCTGGCCACCACACAAAATTCCAATTTTCAGCTTGGCAATGAACGTGTTAACAGCATCAATCCCACCTACTAAGAAACTCCTTACATTAAATCTTTCTGACTCATTTTTTTCTTCAAACTCGTTCCTGATAATTGTTTACCTACCATTCTGTTTAAGCAACTGCATGCACTTTCGATACATATACATTTTTAATAGACTAACAGAACTGAGTACATTGCAATGCTGTTTTTTTGTTTGTTTTTGTTTACTAATAATAACTAATAATTTCAATTCTCATTCTCCCTTTGTCTCATTTTAATAAATGATGATTATACTGTAATTATATTGTCATAAATATAGTACTATTAAGATTTTTTTTTTTTTTTTTAATGGTGGTTCAACCCAGAGATTAGAAACACATGAATACCATGCACAAACATCAATGATGAAATTAAAGTGGGTCATCAAAGTTGGTCTTGAAGAGGGTTGATGAACCCTCTTCCAGACCCACAGAAGTTTAATGTTGCTTTTATTAGGGGATAACATTATGCCAAGCAATGTATAGTTGACATTAACTGTTTTGTTTGAAACTAAGAACAACTGTGACTAGATGAAGAGGGTTGATGAACCCTCTTCTAAACCCACAGAAGTTTAATGTTGCTTTTATTAAGGGGATAACATTATGCCAAGCAATGTATAGTTGACATTAACTGTTTTGTTTGCTGATCAATTTGTTTGAAGCTAACAGCAACTGTGACTGGATGAAGAGGGTTGATAAATCCTCTTCCAGACCCACAGAAGTTTTGTTGCTTTTAATAGTGAATAATATTATGCCGAGCAATGAAAATCATTAGCAAGTTCTTTCTACTATTTTAATGGTTTTAGCCATTGACTGTTTTGTTTGCTGATCAGTTTCTCTGAATCTAATAGCAACTGTGACTGGATGGAGTTTGATATTTAATATAATGGAATAGCTACTATCAGCTTCTTAAGCCATTTCTATTTTAGTTCTGAACATTACAATTTTAATTAGAGTGAAGCAAATTGGTCATGCTGACATGGAGAGACTTAAAAAATATGTATTGTTTAAAACTGATTTCTCATATTCCATTACCCAGGAAGTATACAATTGCAGATCCCTTGAGCTGTTGTTTCATTACAAAAGTGAATGAATGATTCATTAGCAAAATTTCAAGGTCATCTGTGCCAGTATTCATTGAATAAATACTTTTATCCAAATATTTTGAAACATTAGAAGCAATATGGAAATCACATTTGTTTTTTTCCACAATGCTTGCCATGTACAGAGATGCTTCAAATATTCTTGCATCATCCCCTCTCCTTATGCCCTACATAGCTAGTTATTCTAAAATGCATGCCATCTAGTTAAACTTATAAAATGCAATATAACTAAGGTAAGACAGGTTAAAATTTTACACAACTTTATTGTAACTTTGGGGATATAAAAGGAAAAAAATTAGGATCCTAAGAGGCCCAACTGAATGCTCAGTATCATAAAAGACCAACAAAGTCCCTCATAATGCCAATCCTTTTTGAAGGTTTTTTCCTGGACTTGTTTTTATTTAAGTCTTGGGGAAGAAAGGGGATGCTTTCTTTCCAAATTTATCATGGTGAACACATGTAATATAACAAAATAATCCCTTTACCTCACTGTATGTTACTGAATATGTAGCATAGATTGATGAAAATAATACAAAGACAAAAAGGATAAAGTAACAGTGTGTATTAACAAAACATCCTATTGTAAAAATAATCATAATTAAAATTCTGAATATTTTTATTTATTGTTTATGTTAGTTTGTTTATTAGTTTTAGCTTCATAACACGCATTGTCGGCACTTGCGATGTGCCCGTTATTGAAATTGTTTTGTCAAAAATGATATGTAAAGAAGTTAAAAAAAAATTGATGTGCTTACTGGATTTGATATTTGTATTACTTACAGGAATTTTATTGTAATTTAAAATATTAAGTTTTGTGTTTTTATGAAGATATTCTCTCTTGTCGCTAACGGAGACAACGTGTCAGCCATTATTTATACCTAACTTCTTGCTTACCAGTTTCATGGAGTGCGCATGCTCGATGATAAGTTTGATGTGTGATTGACAGCTGACAAGTTCGGTATCGAAGCAACGGGAGAGTAAACAAGGGAGTTCGGAAGGAATTTAGAACACAGGCCGGGCTGATATTTAGATTCAGAGGAACTAGAGTTTTTTTTTATGTGACAGTCGGAGGAAAATTAATAGTATATTCCGAAAAAGGAATCGTGGAACTCTTACGTTTCAAAGTGGCATAAGTATTGATAAATAAAAGGAAAATATTGCTATATGCGTTTTAAACGGAATATTGGAGGAAACACTAATTGAAAGATTTATAGTAAATTCCGAAAAGGGAATCGTAGAACGGCAAGTTTTTTTTTTATTGGAAGAATTAAGACTGTCAATAAGCATTTAGTGAATAAGATTTATGTCTAAAAGAATGTTCGAGAAAACTCTGATTAGGAAGTTTCATCTGTATTAAGGACGCCGGATCTGACTATTATTTCTACTGAAGAAAAGAGATAGAATTAAGTTCGGAAGAATTAATGTGTGCTACATAAGTGATGAGAAAGGATCCTGTAAAAATGAAGAATAAAGTCATACATCTTCTGAAAAGGGCCTTGACAGAGAAAGAAACTGGCTATGAACATTTTGTGATTGTGCAAACAAAGTGTTTAGTCTAGTCTTAAGTGTAAGTTTAATTTTAAAAGGCCTTGGATCCAATTAATTTGTAGTTAGTTATGTAATATTTGTTTGAACTGTATATATATTGTTTTTGTTTTATTAAATGTGTTTATTTTGTATTTTGGTCTTGAGTCAGTGATTATTTGGATTCTGAAAGAAAGAGTTTTTTGAAAAAAATTTTTTTTTGAATTTTTTTGAAACTTACATCCAACAGAAAACTTCTGCATTCAAATAACAGGATGCTATTGTAAACTGTTGGCTATAACTTTTTTTTTTTTTAAATAAAACTTCAAGGGAATTTTGCAGCAAATCATTTCAAGATCGGGCAAAGTGGTTGTTTCAAATGTACAATGATAAGATAATTAAATGCATTCCGTGAGTACAAGCAGCTTTAGGCTAAACTGAAACTTCTGTGATGAATAAGTGGCTTCGCAGGCTAGGAAAATTTTTGATTACTAATGATGGATACAGATCCCCTAATCTGTTCCAGACTTTCATTAATCTAACAATTTCTAACTGGTGTTCTCTTTACATACATTGTAATAATAATAAAAGTCATGAAGCAGAAATATTCTTATACATGTTAAAAAGTATTCTTGCTACTTATATATATGTAGTATTCTATGTTATATGTTACCTTATCATCAAATTTCATGAAATTGGAAATGATGTTTACATTGGAAAAAAGCATTTCATGGTACAATAATACTTCTTGTAACATATCTCCAAGTCCAGCAGATATTATTAGAACTGGAATGTTGTAATCATTCAATGTAGAAAAGAATCTATCAGTTCCATCTCTAAGCAGTTAGGAGAGGAGGGGAAAAAAAAAGATATAATTAAGTTTTCCTTATTATTCTAGCATAAAAATAGCAAACTGTTCCAAACTTCAATTAGAAATTTTAATTTTCTGCTTTATTTTGAATCTAAAACTGACATACTGGGCAATTCACTAGCACACTTGATACTTAAGATTAAATGTAAGCATCTAAAGAAAATCAGACTGAAATGTCTTATTTCACTATCTTCATGAGTAAGTAACATTTAACACAAAACGATAACTACATAAAACAATGACTTTTTATGAACTTAATACACATCCATATCTTAAAATTACTGATTAAATTTTGCTTAAATTATTAGGAGTGACAAACATTTAAATAGCTGACAGCAAAATATATTTATTTAGCAAAGTTAACAAATTTCACTGTAAAAAAAAAAAAAAATGCATAAAGCACTAAATATGCAAGATGCTATACCACAAAATAAATATTTAAATAGAAAATAGAAATGCGCACTGTAAAATTATCTGATTTATTCAAACACGTCTGTAAGATTTTTTTTCTGTATCACTAAAACATTAGAGCAGTATTAGGAAAAATTTGCTTTAATTTTTGAACTGTTAATGATTAAAAAATTCATTTTTCTTCTATTCATTTGAGAAGCAAATGTTGACAAAATAAAATGTTAGTATAAGGAAAACTTATCGACGTATCATCAATGTTGCTCTGTGTGTGTGTGAATGAATGTTCAGTTAGGAATAAATTATGAAAAAATCTGACAGTATCATGAAACTGGCAATTAATGATATTTAATGTTTTCCAATAAAGATTTCCATACTTTAAAGTCAAATTTTTTGTAGGATGAACTTTTAATTAGTATTTGCTGATGTAATAGTCCCAATATGTCCTGTAGTTTTTTCAAATTGAAAGATAATTATTTAATGTAATTTAATGACTTAAATGGTGAATAAAGTCTCCTGATAGTCAAAAGGACATTAGTTACTAAAAAATGTATTTCACAAAATTCAACAAACTGATATTCTGAGAACAGTGTCATCCCACACTTTGGCAGAATACATACAGAAGGGAAGATTAAAGAAACTCAAACATTATTCAAAATCATTCTAATAAGTATTATCACAGTTTCTATGAATGAAATACTCTATATATGAAACAACCCTATTAAGTGTGTTGAGGTTATCTATTTGACTGAGGATACATTTTTAGTTCACTACTTTGGCAAAGAGAATTTTTATTCTTCTTATGGTACAGTTAGTGATAAGAACACCATTTTAAAATTTGAAAAGCGAGAGTTGGTGTACTGTTAAATGTACTGAAAAAGAAACAAAGTAAAATTTTTGCTGAAGTGCAAAAGGCTTCTTCAGTACAGAAATGGAATAGCATAATATACACATTTTTTGCATGAATACTGTTTCCTGATAGAGTGGATGTTAGGTTTAAGAAATTTATTGAACTGTTTTTTTTTTTTTTTTTTTATTTCATATTCTATGCTGAAGTGCAACCCATCACAAAATTATTAAGGGATATTTGTAAATTTAAAATGTTTTGTTTTTATTATTAGAAAACAGTCATCAAAAATTTTTTTTGCTCGAGTTCTTTTCATATGAAAAGAGCTCAAGCAAAAAAAAATTTTGATGACTTTTTGAAAACTAGAAAACGATTCCAACAAAGACATTTCAAAAGAATAAACCATATTATTAACCTCCCTACCAGCCAATGTGGATGAAATAGTGAGACCAAATTGCACTTCTTATCCATGTTATTCAATAGGTGTTACAGACTTGTATCCAGATTTTGCTGGACGTCTATAGACGTCCTGGCCAGTTAATAGTATCTCATGTTGGAGGCTTAATGGATTTTTTACAACACTCAAAAAGAATTAAAATAGAATTTAATACTTCCTATATTTCGTCCTAGTCACTAGGCCATCTACGGGGATTACAAAAACAATTAATGTTACACATACACAAATAACAAACAATACTAAGCCCAACCACGTGGGTGACACTAAAGTCCTATCTAGGTAGAGCGCCCTCTAAGGGCAGTAGTAGGCGGCCTGGAATGTAAGGTGGGAACTCTGGTGATGAGTGTTTCCCAAATCTTCGGAAGCTTAATGCAACCATATTTATTGAGATTTGGTTGGTTTTTGAGAGCTGCTGCTGCTGTTTCTAAGAAAAGTCTCTCTTTCTTGAATTTGCTGTGGTGGAGCATGGTGGTTTTCTTCCATGATACCCTGTGGGTGGTGTTCAAAACATGGTCAGCCAAACCTGAATGGCCATAGTTGTGTTTGAAGATGTAAGACTTGTGTTCCTCTAGACCAGCGCTTCCCAAACTGTGGGCCACGGCCCCTTGGGGGGCCGTAGGTTTTGTTGAGGGGGGCCGTGAAATAATGAAAACAAATTTAAAATGTTTTAAGACTAAGTAGATTTTTTTTATTTTAAAAGAAACGTATTTAACTTTGATTATTTATTATTTCTTTTTTGTTATTTTTTATATTTTAATGGAAAAATTCACACATTGGTGTTGGTTCACAAACTTTGCTTCCTGCGTATTTCGGCGCTTAATGAATATTAGTAAATATTGCTTATTCATATGTTTCATTTCAAAGCAGTGGTTAATTGTATTTACTTCGAATGCTCTCCAGGAGAGCTCCAAATCTTCCTGTCCCTTTCATCACGCGTTCATAATCAGGGACTGTTGATATTGACTTTATATACATATCAAAACTCATTTTATATTATCACTGTCATCCGACCTAGTTTTCTGTTACCAATAAAAGTTTCGCATATACTTCACACATGAATAAAAGCTTAAACAAGTTCATGTGGAGGAGATAGTAACTCGCTTGCAGTGGTAAACAACACCCCTCCCTAACAGCCACTATACTGCAGAGGCAATAAAAAAAAAGTACTTTGATTATGCCAGTCAATAAGGTATGAGGAGTCAGTGTAATATATTTCTCAACAAATAGTGCAATTAGAGACAACTGGGATAAAAACACACTAATTAATGAATCACATGTCCCCTCATACAGAAACTATGCTGTATAGACTGAAACAAAACCATATGTTGCATGGGCAAACACATTATCTAACTAAAAACTATTGTTATTAATTAGATGTGTGCGAGTTCGATTTCCCAAGGCAGCAATAAAATTCAACCGAACGTGTTAAAATTCGTAAAAGTGTTAAACCTAAGTAATATATATATATATAATGAATATTATGGGTTTCACATATGGAATTCATTGAAGAGAGTTAGCATTTCAACTCAATTGTCAGCTATGCTTTTATCTTTTGGTTGCACGATCTTTTGTTAATACCGCACCAATCATATGCACGTTTTAATAACCTGCCTTTGCTGTCTGTTTTGCGTTAGGCTTAAATTACCTTAAAGGGAGAAAAGTCACAAAAGAGAAAAATGTTCCTGGTCCGTGGATTCCCTTATTCAGGTAATATTCACTAATTTCATGTTATCAGTCTGTGGTGTGCCAGTATCGGTAAGTGGTGATATTATTTGATTTATTCTATGTTAAAAAATTTAACCCTGAGATGGATAAGTGGCTAATAAAAAATAAAAAAAAAATTCCCGCAAACAATCAGAAGAAGCAGAAACAGACTCAAAAAAAAAAAAAAAAAGGACAGTATTTCATATTTTACCAGAACAGCCCGCATCATCTTCAGAACCAAACGGTAAGAGGCAAAATATGTAATATATGCATTTGATTTTTGCAATATTCACTGTGTGTATGTTTTGTATTGAATATAAATACAATAAATATTATAATAATATATCTCTCTATTACGATTTTCTTTCGAGGGGGGGCATTGAAATATTTTAATTTTTGCAAAGGGGGCCCTGACATCCAGAAGTTTGGGAAGCACTGCTCTAGATGGATGGATGCTGATCTGCCTGTCTGTCCAAAGTACACCAGCTTACAGGAACAGGGTACTTTGTAAACTCCAGGCAGAGAGAGAGGAGGGAGCTGATCTTTCGTAGAACAGATAAGGGTAGCAAGTTTGTGGTGGGGCTTATATGCTGTGTGTAGGTTGTACTGTTTTAGTATCTTGGCTATTTTTTCGGATGTGCCACGGATGTAGGGTATGGTGATGGCATTTTTAAAATCTTGTTGACGAGAAGGACGGGGAATGGGGGAGGAGTTGATTATTTTTTTGATACTGTGATCGCTGTAGCCATTGGAGAGGAAAGTGCTGTGTATGTGGTTAAGCTCAGTAGTGAGGGCGGTTCCAATGGAACAAAGATTGTGGGCTCTCTTGGTCAGAGTTTTAATAATGCCATATTGTTGAGAGGGGTGGTGGTGGGAGAGTTTGTGAATGTATCTACCTGTGTGTATGGGTTTTCTGTATACGGTGAAGGTAAGTGTATCATTAGGCAGGCGTGTGACTAAGGTGTCTAGGAAGGGTAAACAATTGTTCTTTTCCTTTTCCATAGTGAACTGGATTCTTGGATGTAGACTATTGAGATGACTGAGGAAGGAGTCTAACGTGTCTGGGCCATGAGGCCAAATAGAGAACACATCATCTACATATCTTAGCCAGATAGAAGGTTTGAGTGGGGCTGAGTCTATGGCTCGTTTTTCGAAATCTTCCATATAGAAATTGGCAAGGGGGGGTGAGAGGGGGGAACCCATGGCAGTTCCCTCTATCTGCTTGTAGATTTTGTTGTTCCAAGAGAAATACCCAGAGTTAATGGCAAAGGAAAAGAGATCTAAGATGTCAGAGGGAAAAACGTTTTCTAAGAGAGATAAGGTATCAATTAAAGGAATATTGGTAAACAAAGAGGAGATATCAAAGCTTACCAATATGTCTGTCTTATTCAAGGTTAAATTTTCTGTGAGGGCTTTAAAGTGGGTCGAGTTTTTTATATAGGAAGGGGACCTTCCGGTGAGGGGGATCAGAGAGTTGGTCAGCTGTTTAGATAGTCTATAGCAAGGTGCATTGGTGGCATCTACTATAGGCCTGAGTGGGGAATTGGGTTTGTGGATTTTTGTTAGTAGACTACTTATGAAACCAAATGTTTCCCTAAATTTACAAAATGCAATGAAATCCTTAAGAGAAGACTGAGATATTTTAGTCACAAAGGTTGATAAAGGAAATGTTCTTATTAATAAATCAGATTATAGAAACCAAATAATAAATGCTATCTTGGACTCTAATACATATAAAAAGATAGATTTTGACCCTACTCCAAACCTGATGAAGAAAACAACTATTTACATGAACAAAAAGACAAAGATAAGTGATAAATTCACAATTAAAAAAAAAAAAAACTCTTGCTGCAAACACAATGCTAACCTCCATCTTTGGGCAAATCAAAATATATAACAAAGGTTAATCCCATATACCCAATTATATCTTACAAGAATACCACAATATCTCCTTTATCAAAATTTGTTGCTAATTTAGTTCAGGTCACAAATATGACTTTCCATGGGCATTAAAAATCTGTCTTTCTCTAATAATATTCTCAGATCATTCAAAGCTACTTCATTACACACTAAGGTTGATATCCCCAAACTCTGGATGTCCACAATCTATTACAAAATTTGATATCCTTCTGATATCCTAGACTTAATAAAACTAAGTCTCAGCTAATTACTTTACATTTGAAAATAATTTCTACACACAAATTTTTGGAATCCTGATGGGCCAAAAGATTAATGGTGAGCTTACAGACTTATTTTTGGTTCACTTAAGAGTCAAATTTATTACTCCCAACACTTCCATATGACATTTCTTTTTACAGACATCATGTTAATGATGTCTTGTGTCTTGGGGAAAAATAAAACATTCTAACTTTACAAACATTCCTTAATAACTTCAGACAGATTGCACTTCACCACAAAATATGAAAGAAAACGGTTCAAATCAAAAATAAATCAGAAGAAAATAAATATTTCCTATAATAAAATCATAAAAATTTCCATGTATACAGAATATACATAAAGCAATAAAACACATATAGAAACGTTCTGATTATAAAATTGTTTATCACTGACTAAATTATTAAATTAACAAAAAACAAAACAACCCATGACATTCTACAGTGTTGCAATGTTGTTTATCACTTTCCTTGTCAACCAAATTGCAATGCCATCTACATACTAGATCTATGATTGGAATTGTTGTACCCATACCCAAATTTTTACAAAAGATAACCAAAAACAAACTGGCCAAATCCAAAAATCCCCAACTACAGAAATAGCAGCACATACAATCATATTCCACAAATAAAAAAATTAACCATTCTTAACTTAAAAAAGTTAAGAATATCAAAGACATTGAAATAAAAGCACATCGCAACATTATCAATGTCCATCACCCCCCTACATATATCTGATGTTTTGCAACTCCCCACCAATAAAAAAAAAAAAAAAACACCTTTAAACCAATCAAAATACTTTAACAGCATTGACATAATGTGCACTACAAAAATTTTTTTCTTTTATTCTGATGGCTTCACCTTACTTCACACCATGTTGCTAGTGTTGTGAGTGAACAGTGGTATATTTGAGCTGTGCCGAGAAAAGTGTTTTTAAGTACTGTATTAGTGTGGCTTTTTATTATATAACTGTGCCTTCATTTTTTTTATTCTGGATATATGTGTTCTTCAGTAGTGTTTGTTATTGGAATTTTGTTTGTTCATGTTTTTGATACTTGTCCTACTGCTTCTACTGTTTGAAAATGTCATCCATAAAGAACCACATGTCTGTGTGTGACATGGAAAGTGCAGCACGAAGATCAAGTTCTGCCCTGGATTTTTCCCAGTGGATGTGTTATGAGAATTGTTTCATGTATGCACTAAAAATGTGAAGATTTGTGGACTGTTAAAGTGAATGAAAAGAAGGAAAGAATTAACATATGTCAAAAGTGAATTGATAGGTTATAGCTTTTTGAAATGGAAAATAGAATCACTGGTAGTCAACAAAAATCAAATGGAAGTATTAGTTATTATAACAAAGGTACTGTGGTAGAAAGACTTAGGCAAAAGATGAAAATGAAAAGTGAAATGAAGCATCTGGAAGATGAGAGTGGCTGATGTGAATGACGAGGCTTTTATTATTATGAAGAAAGTCAAAGGACAATCATATATCATTGTATTGGAACTATCATATTTCCTATGATAGTCCCTATGATTTCCTGCTGAAACATTGAAACAAATGATTGATGCTTTGCAGGATGGAAAGAGCAGGCATTAGAATTAGTTGTGGGCACAAATGAATTAATGAAAAAAAGGAAGCTAATAGAGACTTGAAGTTGAAGGAGGTAAAGAATAATAGTGTTGTTGAAAAGTGCTCAACTTGCCCAGATATGACAACAATGTCATATCTGGGCAAGCTAAGCACTGAGAAGAGAGCAGAGATAATGAACAGCAAACTGGCTGAGTTGTGTGAGGCAAAGAGGGGGTTCGGTTTGTGAATCTGTGGAGTGAATTTGAAGGAAAGTTGAAATGGTTTAAAGATGATGGATTACATTTGAATGAGTCTGGTGTTGAGCATTTAGAAAGGTTATGGTTTGCTGAAAAGGCACAAAATCAAGAAGTTAATATGGCTAACGATCAAAGAGTACTTGTGAAGCAGGATAACACAGCACGGCAGAAGGAAGATGGATACAAGGTTGAAAATACTGTTGCAGAAGCACAAGATAATGGAATGCATAAAGGTGAGGATGAGACAGGTATGAATTTTAATCAGTCAGAATCAGAGAAATGTGTGGTCAGACCAGAGAGAGAGAGAACGTGTGGTATAGCAGCTGGAGTAGAGAATGTCAGTGCTGGTAGAATGGCCTCAAAGACACAGGGACTGTTATTAATTACGGGCAACTCTAAGGAGTCCTTAGACTCATTGAGGGAGGCCCTAACATGTCAAGAACAACTATTCGACATTCACACAGTATCTATCATACCTCGCCTTGAACTCATTCACAGTCATGGCACCCACAACAGACTCTGGCAGCTTATTCCATTCATTCACCACTCTCAAGTAAAACACCTAGCTCTAACACCCTTGCTAACCACACTCTTGCCCAGCTTTCATGTATGGCCCCTAGTCCTCCCACCAGCAGTCCTATTCTCAAAAATATCTTCTGAATTAATCTTGTAGAAACCTTTCAGTAATTTGAATGTCTCAATCATATCACCCCTCTTCAGCCTATCAGCCAATTTCTGCAGCCCACAGATCTTCAACCTGTTCTCATAAGGTTCATTTCATAGACTAGCTATCATCTTGGTCACTCGCCTCTGAATCCTCTCTACCTCTCCCCATCAAGAAGAAACTCAGAGGCCCAGATCTGGGCACAGTAGTCAAGAATCTTTAGAATCAAGAATCTGCTGCTAATGTTTTCACCCCAAAATGCATAACCTTATACTTTGCCACATTAAATTGACATCCATTCTCCTTAGCCCAGTCCTCCAAACTATCCAAATCATCTTGCAAAATTTTGACATCCTGTGCACTCACTATTGCTCTACCCAACTTTGCATCATCAGCAAACAAATGAACAGTTCCTCTCAGATCCTTTCCTATATCGTTAAAGAACAAATTGAAAAATAGTGGTCCAAGAACAGAACCCTGCGGCACACCACTAGTCACAAGCCGTCTTTTGGACTCCACTCCTGAATAAACCACTCTCTGATATCTCTCCTTCAACCACCCTCCTATCCATCTCACCAACCCTATATCCATTCCCATATGCTGCAGTTTACTAATTAGAATTCCATGTGGTATCTTGTCAGAGGCCTTAACAAGGTCCAGTAGAATCACTGTAAAACCATTACCCTTATCCAGTTCGGCCGTCACTGTGTTATAAAACGTGAGCAAGTTACTGAGGCATGATCTACCCTTCACAAAACCATGCTGTCCCCCATACAGTATCCCATTTTCATCTA
Organism: Typopeltis vanoorti; assembly: GCF_054136105.1. Classification (NCBI taxonomy): domain Eukaryota; kingdom Metazoa; phylum Arthropoda; class Arachnida; order Uropygi; family Thelyphonidae; genus Typopeltis; species Typopeltis vanoorti. Next base: position 146,604,744 of record NC_143550.1, read on the forward strand.
TCCAATCCTGTATTTTTCTCTTGACTATTTTCCCCAAGACCTTGACAATGATTCCTGATATGCTGATCAGTTGGTAATTTACAACAGCAGTCTTGGAACCTCCTTTATGCAGTGGAACTATTCTCCCCTCTTTCTACCCCCTCGGGACTAACCCAGACCCGAGACTCAAATTAAACAAAATGGTCGAGGGCACTGACAATTCTTTAGCAACTTCACGTATGACACGAGCTGGTATACCATCCAATCCAACAGATGTATTGACATCGAGGTTTTGTAATAGACTATTCACCTCCACTTCGTTTGCCACAATTCCCGTATAAGCTATTGGTTCATTCATTCCTGCAATGTCACCACCTGGATTATATACTCATGCAAAGTGCTTGCTCGTTAATTCAACTATATCAACTGATTCGGTTACCTCCCTACCATCAGAATTCTTTAAAATCATTCTGCCATATACATTTTTTCTTTTACTTGCAACATATCGAAAAAACTGTTTGGGATTCTCTTTAGCCCATGGCTAATGTTCTTTCATAATCTGCTTTTGCTTTTCTTACCACACGTTACCCTTCTAGCCTGCACTTTATACTGTTCATGTGCCTGTCAGTCACCTTTCTCCTTAAATTCCTTCCCCAGTTTCTTTTTTTGCAGCTCAAGCTTAATGGTGTTATTCATTCATTTAACCCCTGCTTGATTTATTACTCGAACTCTAGGTATATAGTCAGCCATTGCCTCATGCAAACACTTCCAAACTGCCTTCCATGCACTATCAACATCTAGTCCTTGCAGTTTTACATGCCATGGCACTGAACCAATCAAACTCCTAAGCTTGTCATACTTATCAGCCTGATAATTCCACATGTATCCTGTCTTAATTGTAAATTCCATACCTTTAGCAACTTCCCAAGTCAAGACCCTATGATCACTTTCACCAATTGGTGGCAACGCAGTCATATTCGGCTATAGCCAAATTCTCAGATGCAATTACTAGGTCAAGAACTCTCTGAACCCTAGTATTTTCCATTACATGCTGTTGCAGATAGTTATCCCTTAATAACTGCATAAAATCCAATTCCTTCCTCCCATGTGTCCTCTCCTCCTTCCAATCAATGTTACCATAGTTGAAATCTTCCATAATAATTACCCTCCTTCCACTGATTTCTTCTATTTGCTTATGCATACTATCTCCACCATCTATTCCATCACCTGGTCTATAGCAGCACCCAACTGTATATTTTGTTCTGCTAGCCTCAATCTCACACCAAATAGCCTCAAATGTGCTCTTTTCTTTATCCTGCAGTTCCACTTCTATTCTCCTTGGCTGTAGCTCATCAGCTATCATCAATAACACTCCTCCCCAATTTTATTCTCCATGTCACTCTTGAACACACACCATACCCCTCACATTCAATCCAACTAGCTATATCATCTTCTGTCAGCCATGTTTCATTAATGCCAATAACCTGTGGCCTGGAAATGCCAACCAAGGCCAAAAATTCTTCCTTCTTGTTCCTAATACTTCTGGCATTAGTATACATGAATTGCAGAAGCCCATTTGTCCCATCTCTATTTTGATGCCTTATACTACCTATCCCATTCTGATTTGTTGTCCTTCGTACTCGCTCGAGCATATTACACACATTCATTATGTTTGTGTACAAAAGAGGAGTATTCAAAATAAGAGCTAAGTTTGTTGCACTGTGTGAGTCAGAATGCTCAAAGATAATCGGTATAAGTGAAACTTACTCATCGAGGATGACGATAGGACCAGAAATGGAAGAATATATAATTTTCTTGGGACATGAAGATAAAATGAGAGGGTGGGAGTGATATTAATGATTGCAGAGGAATTGTATCAACAAAGTGTGGAAGTTGAAAGTAACAGGCTATTATAGCTGAGAGGATACAGCCTCCGTAGCTCAGTCGGTATAGACTAATTTGGTTGGAAAGACCTGGCTTCGATTCCCATCAGTGACATGAGGAACATTTATCTGGTCTATTTCAACGAAATGTGAGTTAGCTGGTTTCATATGGAGGTAGAGGGTTTTTTCCACTGGAAACTCTGGTTTTTTTTGTCCACCAGAACAGGCAAACTAGCCCCATGAACACATATCTGCAGTCATAAGGACACACCAGCAGGTGTAGGGCTAACCACCTTATCTTCGAGAGTTGCAGTTGTGAAGCCCAAGAATAGTTGGAAAGGTCATGTAATTGCCTGTTAGGACCACTGATAGGATAGGATATCTGAGAGGTTGCTGTTATAAGCCAGGGAATGAAGAGAATAATGACTGCAAAATGTGTAGGCAGATTGTTTGGTCATGTGAAAGAAAGGCAATCCTGATAGACCTAATTACAGGAATGTGGAACAGAAGGGGATTGGCTGGTCAGTTAATTCAAAGGAATTCTTCTGCTAAATGGCAAGCAAGAGGAAGAATAATGATGACAGGTTAAAGCTGCTGGGAATAGATAGGTTAATACTGGTGGATAGTCATGTAGCAGAGTGACCATCACAAAGGATATCATGGAATTATTGAATGAGCACTATCAGTCTATCATAGTGCAAAACAATACCATGCAATATATAATGAGGCAAGCATTAGGAGAACTGGAAGTGAAAGAATCAGAGGTTCATTAGGTGTTAATTAGGTTAGATGTTAATAAGGGATTGGATGATATATCGCCATGTATTAATGAATGTGCACAACTATTAGCTATGCCCTTGCAATGGGTAGGGGGTTCCTAAGAAGCGAAAAAAAGCAAAATAGTACCACTCCACAAGCATAGTTCTAGGACAGAAAATTCCAATAATAGACCAGTCTGTATAACTGTAGTTGTACTCAAGACTGGAGGAATATAATACAAGATTGGGTTGATGGACATAGTATTCTTTATGATAGTCAGCACAGATTTGTAACGGATAGGTCTTGTTTTAACAATTTACATTTTATAATAATATAGTAAAAAGTCTTTTAGATATGGGAGAATCATATACAGTGATATTCTTGGACTTTGCAAAAACATGTGATAGATTACCACATAAACTGCTGAGAATAGACAGTATGCAGGTTAGATGGATTGGTGAATGGCTTTCTGAATGATACCAACAAGTTGTGTGTGATGGAGCAGCATCTCAAAACAGGAGGACAACCAGTGGCACACCCCAAGGTTCTGATCTTGGAACCCTGCTGTTTATCGTATTTGCAAATGATGTATCATATAGACTGACTAGGGATCTTCAGTTGTTTGCTGATGATGCAAAGTTGGAGAGAATTATAAGTGGCACCACTGATGCTAATTCCCTTTGGGAAGATTTGAATAGACTTTTGACTGGACAAAGGAGCAGTAATAGTTTTAATATACAAGTGTGCAAGGTGTTGCTTAGAGTGTAGAACTATAAGGCTGTGTACTATATCGATGATGCTGTACACAAGAAGTGGATGAGAGTCGAGATAGGAGTAAAATGGGTGACAGTAGATTGAAGTTTATAAGGCATATTGCAAGTGTTGCATAGACTGCACACCATAGTGCTGCTATGATAAGAAATTCTCTAACATGTAGGGATAAGGAGGTGGTCGTGCCACTGTATAAAGCACTGGTTAGACCACATAGACTATTGTGCTCAGATCTCACCTGGTTTTCAATGTGATGTGGGAACACTGGAGAGAGCACAGAGACAAGCAACTAAGACAATATCAGGACTCTGGAGTGTTGGGAATGGAGAGAGGTTGAAGAAGAAATGTGGATTGCAGTTTAGTGGATAAGAGGAAAAGAGATGATATGATAGAGATGTTTAAATTAGTGAGGGGATTTTACATGGGTGGTCTGAAAAGTTCTCGGCCTAACAATGAAAAAAACAAATTTATAATTTCAAAATTTTTATTTTTCAACATAATCTCCCTTAAGACTAATACATTTATTTCAGCGATGCTCTAGCACCATTATCCCATCCCGGTAGGGTAGTGGTTCTCAGTAAGATCTGGAAAATACCCCTCTACAGCTGCAATCACCTCTTGATTCAAAGAAAAACGCTGACCAGCGAGGAAGATTTTTAGTTTTGGGAAGAGATGGAAGTCAGAGGGAGCCAAATCTGGCTAATAGGGTGGATGTTCCAACAATTCATAGAGCAGATCCCTTAATTTTGCCAAAACACCTTTGTAGGTAGGTACTTTGACCTGATGAAAGATGATTTTTTTCGCCTAGTCTGGTTAAAAGATCAGAATAATATTCCCTGCTTATTGTTTTACCCTTTTCAAGATAATAAACAAAATGACATAGCATCCCAAAACACCGATACCATGACCCTGTCTTCTTTGGTGCTGAACAACTGGCTTCTGTCCACTGTTTTGACTACTGTTTGGATTCTGGTGTGTAATGGTCAATCCAAGTCTCATCCATAGTAATATATCGACACACAAAATCCGTTTTATTCTCGAGAATGTTTTAACAAGTTAAATTTGTTAAAACATTCCAAGCACTGTTCAGAGATTTTCATGCGAGTGCATTTTTGATCTGCGTGGCATCCATCTTGCACAAAGCTTTTTCATTTGCAATTCATGCAAAATGCATCCTACACTTTCTTTTGAAATGCACATAGTCTCAGCAATTTCATGAACTTTGACTCGCTGGTCATCCAATAGCATATGTGCACTGATCAATGATTTCTGGTGTTGTTACACTTTTTGGACGTCCTTCACGTGGATCATCAAGGCTGGTACAGCCATGTTTGAATTGAGAAGCCCATTTCTTAATTGTCGATAACGAAGGAGAAGAGTGCCCATAAACTTTGATGAACTGTGAATGAATTTCTTTTGGTGTTAAACCTTCTTTTACAAAGAATTTTATAATCGCATGATACTCAATTTTATCCATTTCAAGGGCTACAGACAACACTTTGGCTTCTGACACCTGTATAAAAAAAACTACTTGATAGAATGACTTGCAATTTCACATCAATGCTTATAACAGATGTACAAAACTTAGCAAAAAAAAAATCTTGCCAATAGTGTTGCCATTTATGGTTGAGGCCGAGAACCATTCCGACAACCCACGTATCAGATTAACCCATAGGGGATTATAAGAAGAGTAGGAAAACCAGGTCATCTAAGAGCAGATTAAGCCTGCTGGGGGTAAAATTTACTGGTCTCCTAAAAAACAAAAGTGGTTATATATGTATAGGGGTGCAAAGTCCAACTCTACCTCCCCACAGTGCATCCTAGGGTGTTGGGATTCCTAAACATTATCGGACCAGGACCCAACACCACTAACAGAGCTCTGGCAAACACTTCAGAACCCTGGTCAGGAAAAGTGTATATGCGACCACAGCAAAGATGCCACTACAACAACAGAAACGCCCCCCCCCCCCCCCCTCGAGTCCTGCATGGCCCACACTCACCTTTCTACAGCGGTGGTAAAACACTGATTGAGGCCAGGGGTGCTAAGAATATCGCAGATGAAAAAAGGCCGCTTCTTAAATCTATGAAAATAGCAATTGGTACCCTCAATACTCAAACTTTGGCAAGAGACTACAGAATAGATTTATTAATCAAAGACTAACCAATATCAACTTAGATATCCTACTAGTGAATGAAACAAAAAGATTGAAAGAACTGACAGCAAGATGGTACAATAGCTCCCAGATACTCCTCAGAGCATCCTCAAACAATGGCAAACAAGGCAGAGTGGGCTTCATTGTTAAATCTAAGCTCACCAAGTCGATCCTTTCTTGTAGCATCATATCTGAAAGAATAGGTGTACTCTTAATTGGAATAGAGAACAATATAACAAGAAAATTAATATCCTGCTATGCTCCAACATCCACATTCGTTGGTGGTGACTTCAATGCCAAAATAGGATGTGGAAAAGAAAACGAAAAGTTTATAGGACCACATGGCCTGAGAGAAAGAAATAGAAGAGGAGAGAGAGAGATTAGCTGAATTTGTTGCAGGTGAACAACCCTTTATCATGAACACTTTTTTTTTTCAACAACGCCCAGGAAGAAGATGGACTTGGCAATCACCGAATGGAGACAAAAAATGAAATCGACTACATTTTAACAGACTATAAAAGACTGGCACAAAATGTTGGTACAATAGGCAAAACATACTTCAACATAGATTCTGACTACAGACTCCTCAGAGCCATTATAAGAATAGATCACAAAAAAGAGCAACATATCAGGGCAACATCAAGCCATAAAATATAACCCAAACAAATAGACTACCACAAGTTCAGGAAGTACATAGAAGAGACTGAATGGACTATTAAGAACTGTTACATAAATGATCACTATATTGACTTTATTAATAAATTCCTGTGAAACAAAAGAAAAGAAAACGACTCTCACCTCAAACTATAGAACTACTGAAAATGAGAAAAGAACTGAAAAAATCTGAAGTAAATTTTCTAGAATACAAAATTATCTGTAAGTTACTAAAGAAAGGAATTCCAGAAGACTACAAAGCTTTCAGGATACAAAAACTAAGAAAAGCAGTGAAAGCAAAAACCAGTCTGAAAAAAATAGAGAAAGACTTAAATTTTAAACAGTCAATTCCATCTGCTTTATAGGATCAAAATGGAGAAAAACATATTAATAAAAAAAGGATAGAAGAAATTGTGCAGAATTTTTATAATGATCTCTATGCAACTAAGTGCCAAGTTTCAGAACCTATCATTCCAAAACCAAGCAATATACCAGATGTACTTCCAGAAGAAATAGCACATGCCCTTAAGAAAATGAGTAAAGGTAAAGCCTCAGTACTTGATCATGTTAAGGCTGAAGAAATCCAACAAGGTGGACCAATTATTTCAAAGCCTTGGCTGCCAGATTCACCTGGTACTTTACTTCAAAGAAAGAAAGATTCCAGAGGAATGGACGACTTCAAAAACCATACTTTTATTCAAAAAAGGGAACAAGGAAGGCAAAAAACTATCGTCCAATCTGTCTACTCTCTCACATATATAAAATCATAAACAGAGTAATACTGAACAGAATCCAAAACACTCTCGAAGACAACTCCAGTAGAGAGAAGGCAGGATTCAGAAGAGGCTTCTCCACAATAGATCATATCCAGGTCATTTCACACTAAAAGAAAAATGCAGAGAATACCGAATCCCTCTATGTTTCCTCTTCATTGATTTTAAAAAAGCATTTGATACCATAGAACACAATGCAGTCATCAGTGCCTTACTGGAAATAAATGTGGACCCTACTTACATCCACATGATAAAAGAAATTAACAAAAATCAGACCACACAAATAACCCTATTTGATCAACCTATAAATATAGATATAAAGAGAGGGGGTCTGCCAAGGCAATGTGATCTCCCCAAATCTATTTACCAGCACTTTAGAATACATTCTGAAAAAAAATAGACCTAAACGGAGGAATAAGCATAGATGGTGAAAAACTACAAATCCTTATGTTTGCCGATGATCTAGTACTGATATCCCACAACCCAAAAAATCTAGAAGAAATGGGTTTTTGAAAAAGTATACACAACCAGCAGTAAGATAGGCTTAGAAATGAATCTAGAAAAAACAAAATGGATCAAAAACATCTACACAAGTGACAGTCACCTATGTATTGATAACATCCCTATAGAACAAGTTGACTCCTACGATTACTTAGGACAAACAATAAAAATGAGTAACGATTTATCTAAAGAACTAGCAAAAAGAAAGAAAGAAAGTCTGTTGAATGCTATCATTCAACAGACTAAAAGAAACACTTACTGATCCAAATCTTGACATCTCTACGAAGGCAAAACTATTTAATAGTGACATTCTTCCATCACTCACATATGGATCAGAAACATGGAACATGACAAGAAGGTAAATAAAAAGAAGATATAACTCAGCATGCAATAGAATGCAGGATTTTTAACATCATCACACATAATTTATATAGAATACTCAACTGGCAACCAAGAATAAAGAGAAAACCAGGAAGACCACCTACAAGATGGGAAGATCCACTAATGAAATATATGGGTATAACATGGAAGAGAGAGAGAGAGGCTCAAGATCTAGATCGTTAGAGGCATCTTTGTGACCTGCACTCATGGGGAAATCCTGAGTGAAACACAGGTCCATCAAGATAATCAATGTAATGTATATGCTAAGAGAACTATGGCTTCACTGTAACAACAAATGAAGCACACAAAATATATGATGTAATATATTTATTTCAAAACATTGCAATAAATTTTTCTTTATAATAACATCAGGCATAAAATATCTAAAAATGAAAATGACAACAAAATAATAAAATATTTTAAGGAAAAAAAAAAGGAAAAATATATTTAAGTTGGAGTAAAAAGTTAAATTTTTTCCTCAACTTTTCTCTAGCAAATTCATGAATTATTTTCAAAGTATCAATGTTATTTAATACTTCCTGTTTCATATACAGTAGCGCATACTGTTCAACCTATCTTCTGACATAGTTCTTCTTAGGTAGTTTACCATTTTTAAGACAGAGAAAGATCTTTCTCCTGATGATTTGGAAACAGAAATAGTAAAAAAAATTGTTTTAATTATTTCTACATTTGGAAAAGTTGACATCTCTCTCTTAAAAATAGTAGAAACCGTTCCTCAACAGAAAAATGCATAATATCTATATTGTTCTTTATAAATCTCTAAAATTTTTCCAACAGTTCTTTCTTTCTGAATTAGGCAAGTTTAAATCAAGGAATATTTGGCTCAATCTCAATTCACAATATTTGACTCAATTCACAAATGGTAACCATGAGGAGATTTTGTTAGGGAAGAATGACAAGCAGCTTATTTGGATCTGATAATTCTTTATAAACCTGACTGCAGTCTACAATTCTCAGTATTTCAGAGGAAATAGAGAAATACACACCATTATATTTATGCAAAATTGCACCATTACCGTAGTCAAAAAAATTGCGACTTGGTTGATTTAAAATTTACTGGCACAAGGATATCAAAGTTTATACTAAACCAAACGAAGATTATAGCAGTACAAGGGGTAAAAATAAATAGCAATAAAGGAATAAATTAGTAAATAAGTACATTTAAATATAAATTAGTAAAAGAAGAACGTTTAAACCCCCCCACCTAAACGCAAAGGCCAGCTTTTGGATGGGGAACTTTAAAGTAAGTTAAGTTTATCTAAGATAAAGTATGGTGGCCAGTAAAGGAAGGGGGTGATAAAGATTTAGCTCTTTTGATTCCTTTAATGGAAAGGGAAATCAGCAGATTTAAAACAACCAATCAACATCTCAATAATTCTTAAACCTTCCGCCCAAAAGTCACAGCTGGTTACCAGTGCTCATAGAGGTGGTCATCTTAAGACTAGGCATCTAGTCTAATATTTACTGTTAGCATATTTTTGTTATTACAATTTTTATATTATATCCCAGATGATGTTATATTGTATTCCATTAAACCTGAATATGAACTCAGATATCTTTGCAGCTAGGGAATAAATTTATATGGAATGAGAATTTTTTTGCCCTTTTTTTAAATATTTATCGAACACCAAAAAGAGGTATAAAAACCTATAGCACATCAGTGCTGAAAGTGAAAATTAGCCAAAATCCTAAATTAGCAGTATACAGTGTTGAAGCCAATTTTAACTTGCAGATCAAAAAGTTGTGCTAGATATAAAACTGATGGCTGAAGATCGTAGATATTGAGAATTCTGAAGAAAATCAGGAGTAAATGCATTGCAAAGGCAGAATCATGAAAAACATTAGAAAAGAACCTGACATCAGGAATGAAGAATGTGTGAGTAAAGCCTTCTAAGATGGTCACTCAAACAGAATCAGAGAGGAAAGGTTAGTAAAACAAGTTTGTGATGCGAAGATGGGAGGAACAAGTCCAGAGGATTAGCAGCCTTAGTAATAATGGATTTATTTAGAAAAACTTTTACGTAAATTATTTATATAATTAATCAACTTAATTATCTAGTACTGTGATAGTATCTTACAAATTAGAGCACAAATGAGAAACTGATGACAATCCTAGTTTGTTGTAAGCACATGGATGGACAAAGTGAATTTAATAGGTGTCCACGCATTTTCCAAACAAACTTAATAGGGATGTGAAATAAACAAGAAAGTGCTCATCCACCTGAGTTATGCTAAATAGCAATATTCAGCTAAATAGTTACCACTAATATTCCCAAAACAATGTACAATAAACAGCATGTGAGACACACACACACACACACACACACACACAGTTATTAAATTATCTTTGTAAAAAGGTAAATGAAACCGAAACAAAACCAAAATGGAATTCTGGATTTGTATAGTTGAAGAGTGAAATTACTGAGAGCAGGTGGAGATGAAGTAGTGAATATATTGACTGAAATTTGTCAATAGGTTTGGAAGAAAATATACTGGCCTAGAGATTGGAAAACATCAGTGTTCATCCCAATCCCAAAAAATCAAATGCCATAGATTGTAATAATTATAGAACCATTGCTTTAATTTCACATGCAAGTAAAGTTATGCCAAAAGTAATCCAACAAAGGTTGGAGCCATATGTGAATAGAGAAATGCCACAAGAACAGGTAGGCTTTAGGAGAGGCAGAGGAACTAGAGACCAAATAGCAAACATGAGGCTGATTATGGAAAGAACAAGATAATTTCAGAAGGAAGTATTCATTTGTGTTATTGATTATAAGAAAGCTTTTGATTGTGTGGATCACAACAGACTGTAGATCGTAATAAGATCAATGGTAATACCTGAACATCTAATTCTCTTGATAAGAGAGCTGTATGACAACCAAGAAGTTTAAGTAAAAACAGTCTTTGGAGAAACAGACAGTGTTCAAGTGGAAAAAGAGGTGCAGGCAGGGTTGTATACTGTCACCCTACCTTTTTAAATATTTATAGTGAATATGTTATGAGAATGGCTGATTTAGACAAAGATCCCAGTGGAATTAAAATTGGTGGCAGGAAAATAAATAATTTAAGATATACATATGATACAACCCTCATAGAAGAAACTAAGGAAGATCAGGAGCAGTTGATTGTATTGGTTAAGACAGAAAGTAACAAAGCAGGGCTTAATTTAAACATTAGCAAAACAAAAGTGATGGCTTCTGGCAATTTAAATGAATTTATAATAGAGGGAGATAAAACAGAAATTGTTGAAAGTTATGATTTACTGGGGTCCAGAATCAGAAATGATGGTAAATGTGAAGATAAAATTGAAAGGATAGTCATGGGAAAAAAAGCGATGTTAAACCTGACAAAAAAATTATGAAAGATAGAGGTGTGAGTAAGGCAATGAAAGTTAGAATTGTCAAAGCAATGATATTTCCAGTCATGATGTATGGATGTGAAACCTGGATTATTAAGAAGATAGAAAGCGAATTGATTCATTTGAATTATTGGTGTGGAGGAGACTATTAAGAATCTCATGAACTGCAAGAATGACCAATAAGAAGGTTTTCAGAGAATATGAAGAGAGAATGCTCCTTGAAGGTGATGATCGCTAAACAGAAGTTGATGTACAATGAAACATAAAACTCGGTTTTAACTGGTCAGAGATTTTTAACAGAGATATAGCCTCCCAGTTTCGCCGACTTGACTGTTGGCTTCATCTGGGCATACCATAAGCAACAGCTTAAAACAGAACAGAAACAAGCTAAAGTATCAGGTTAAAACATAACCGAATGCTAAATATTATCAAGATTCAAATGAAACATTACACCAAACGGAGGAAGCATCTATGTTAGTAGTCATTGTTATACAGGTGTGTTCTATAATTGGCTGCAAAGTTGAATTCCGATGTGTCGAGTGATCTTATGAGTGTTTACCATATGTTACCAAGGATCATCCCTTGCCCTTGGTTTCTGTTAAGGCTGCCTCTTGAACGGATCACTACTGCAGCTTTTTTTGAATGTTGTGAGTATGAAAATCTTCTAAGTACAGCATAGTACTTTTAACCCATTCGATGTTGTGATTGGTATTAGAAAAATGGAGAGTTAAACCAGAATTGTCTTCTCTGTTGTTGTTAACATCCCTGATGTGTTTTTTTTTTCTTATCTCTAAACTTCTAGAAGTTTGTCCTATATAATTTAAAGCACAAGAGCAAGGAAAGTTGTAAACTCCTAGTGTTGTAAAAAATCTCAGACCAATTAAAACCAAGTTTTATGTGTTTCATTGTATAATATTCAGTGGTCGAAAATAACATTATCAAGAAGTTCATGTAATCACTGGAAAGGCAGTTATGTTGGAGAAGATTGAGGGATTGAGAAGAAGAGGAAGACCACAAACCAACTTGAACTTACAATTGTTGAAAGAAAGGATAAGAGGCCAAGTAGGATGGAGAGTCTTTGTTCACAAGATCACTAAGAGTCGAAACATAACAACAATAGTTTGAGAGAAGAAATTTGGTCAATTGTGTTCTTCTGGTGCCCAACTGACAAATGGTGTTTAGCCATAGGATACTGTTACTATTAGGTTAGCTGTAGAGAATGTCTGAAGGTCATTAAAACAACAGTTATAAATTATACCTAATAACTATGTAGAAGCAACATTAATTATATAAAATTATTTAGAAAATGTTAGGTTTTGAAAATTTTTTATAAGATGCTATTGTAAAAATCTCAAACATTTTGCTTATTATGCTCATTGTTTTACAATTTTTATATATATTTGGTGAGAATTCTAATGAGAAATAAGTTTCTTTTTTTTTTTTTTGTGATAAAAATCTAAAAGTACATGCTTAGTATTATTGGAGCTGCCATGTGGATAAGCGATAGTGATAGAAAATAATTTAATTGTAGTTATAAGTAAGCAAACTTGCTTACTGTACGTTGTAATCCTTAGCGAGTAACACAACAGTGTTGTTATGTATATTATAAATTATGCTACTTACCATAGTGTTTCTATGTCAAATACTTGTAGCATGTGAGTATTGTAGTAATGGCAAACATGTTTTCACTTAAGTTTTGTTTTGAATGTCAGTAACAGATGTGCATGTTAATTGTTTTTTTTTTTAGAACAGCTATCATTTGGTAACAGGAATGCTAGGAAGTAAAGAGTAGGTAAGCAAGGAAGCAAAGCTGAGGGCATTTAATAAACTACCAAATTAAGTTCTCAAATCCCAGAAAAGTTTATTATTATTTTTATTAGACACCTCCTGGGAGTTCAAAGACTCATCAAGGGAGAGCACCTGCTCTACAACTCTGCTTCCACCACCCAATCCACCAACTGACGGCAGCTACACCTACGCTGACCACCACCACTAGTATTTCCACAGACAATCACAAACATCCATGTCCGTGGCAGGATTTGAACCCACAGCCTTTTAGCTTGAGAGCGGATACGGTAACCACTCAGCCTATATATACATTTTGAATTACTTTCAAAGGATAATATGATATATCAAGCTTTTTTTTTTGTGAAAATATTTTGTGCACAATTAAAGACAAATGATATATATATATTGTAAAATAGAGTTGAATGACTTAAACCGAGAGTTAGGTAAAAAAAAAAAAGGGGGGTTTAATAGTAAAACACAACTAGTTTCGGCTTATAACAGCCTTCATCAGGTGACATTATAAAAGAAAAACACTAAACACCGAAGGTTAAAAAAACTATGAACAACATAGTCTCTATACATAATTAGCATGAAAACATTGTAGCTGTATTTAAAGCTGTTCTTTCGTTTGTTGCATTGTTGGGAGAGTGCGTGCTTGCAGCATCACGTGAACGGCAGTACATGATTACAGCTGAATGACTGTCTGGGAAGTTGTAGCTCAAGTTATTATTTAGATGATCAGGGTTGAGGATGATTTCCCTAGACTACAATTTTTCTCTCCAATTCATCATGGCAACGAAAGATGTTAGTAGATCAGTCCCAGCAGACTGTATGACTTGGGTTTTCATCATTAGGATCAGCCGAGAAAAGGATATGGCTTGATAAGGCACTGGCTCGCTGTCTCTTGTAAGCAACGTCCCTCATGTGTTCCTCCATACATAATTCAATAGATTTGTCCATCTGGCTAAAATAAGGAATATCACAATCACACCATATTTTGTACACACCAGGATATTTAAGATGATGATGACAAGGTTTTGGGTGACTTATTAAGGAGCGGATTTTTGGAAGTGGAGTGAACAAAGTTCTGATATTGTATTTTCTTAGAACCTTGGCTAATTTTTGTGAAACTGAACTTATGTAAGGAATAGATATATTGCTTTACATGTATTTATTTCTTCTGTGTGATGACTAAGAGGATTAAGAAGGAATTTCTCAATAATTCTTTCAGAATATCCATTAAGTATGAAAGTAGTTTTGAGATAGTTGATTTCTTTTTGAAGTTCATTTGGGTCATCAAGAAGAGAGCGAGCTCTATGTCCCAAGGTAGAAATTATTCCAAGGTTTTGGGGAAAGGAAGTGATGGAACTGACTATGAAGATATCTGTTGGTATGTGCAGGCTTTCTATACATCGAAATTTTAAGTTTACCAGAAGAGCGGGTCAGTTTTACATCTAGAAAAGGAAGGGAACTATCAGTTTCAAGATCTGCTGTGAACTTTATACTTGGATGTCGACTACTGAGTGTTCCAGGAAATCCATTAGGGAATCATGTCCATAGCTCCAAATGAGGAAAATGTCATCCACATAACGTTTCCAAACTTTAGGTGTTAAAGCAAAGGAAGAGATAGCCTTGACTTCAAAATCCTCCAAGTAAATATTTACAAGAACAGGGGATAAAGGATTACCCATCGCTAGACCATGATTTTGCGTGTATATAGTATCTTGGAATCTAAAGTAACCGGACTTGATGCAATGGGTAAGTAAGACCAACATTTTTTTGGATAACTTGTCTTTGAGTAATGTTATGACTTCGTCTGTTGGGATATTAGTGAACAAGGAAATTACGTCGAAGCTAGCCATGATTTCATCTTCATTAACTGTCACATCCTTAATGCATGAAACAAAGTCCGCTGTGTTATTGATAAAGGATGAAGACTTGCCTGAAAAACATTTGAGGTATTTTGCAAAATGTTTAGAAAGTTTATACGTCAGAGAATCAATACCTTCCACAATGGGACGTAGTGGGATGTTTTCCTAATGGATTTTTGGAACTCCATATATGCACGGAATAAGAGGATGGAGAGAGCGTAGAGAGAGGTGAACATTTCGAGACTAGCATGGATACGAATCTGGAATATTCTAACAATATATATATACAAGGTATCCCAAACTTCATGCAAGAAGTAATTTTGATAGAAAACATGGGTTTTTAATTAAAAATTGTAATTTCTTATTGATTCAAAGTATACCGCATAGGGTTATGCATGGAATAGCATATCAAGTAAATGGCCTCCATGACTTTGCTAGCACATATGTACTCTTTTGTCGAAATTTTCCATGACCGTTTTGCATAAATGTGGCTGAATTTCGTTGACACAGTGCTCAATTTCCTCCTTCAAGGCGTGGGTGGTCGTGGGCTTGTTGGCATAAACCTTAGACTTCAAAAAACCCCAAAGAAAAAAGTCCAACGGCGTTAAGTCACATGATCTGGGCGGCCAATTCTGATAACCAAAATGGGAAATTACACGACCAGGAAATGACTCATGCAGTGATTGAATTGTTTCTCGGGCTGTATGGGATGTGGCACCGGCTTGTTGAAACCACATGTCGTCCACATCCATATCTTGCAATTTAGGCCCAAAAAACTGGATTACATGTCGCAATAGCGAGCACCATTAACTGTTATTGCCTTACCAGCCGCATTTTCGAAGAACAATGGACCGATGATGCCTCCAGCCCAAAATCCGCACCAAACAGTGACACATTGTGGATGCATTTGTTTCTCAACAATCACTCATGGATTTTCTGAACCCCAAATGCGACAATTTTGTCGATTAACGAAGCCATCAAGATGAAAATGAGCCTCATCGCTGAAGATGATTTTTGTTCGAAAAATATGCATCCACTTGCGTGAATTTTGGGACACTATATATATATATATATATATATATATATATATATATATATATATATCTCATGCTGTAGCGTGTCCTTCGGATTGGGTGTGCTGTTATGGCTTATGAAACTGGTGCTACAAAATTCACGTCAGTTTGAGACAGTGATTGCATTTTTATCGATGTATGAAAGTTTTAAGAGTATATAGCACACCAGTGCTCATCTTAATTGGTCTAATGCAATTAATTGTATAATAACTTTGAATACTTTATCAATTAACGTAACCAAATCTGCGCATAGTGGGAGACAATGTGTTCGTTTTAAGATACCGTATATTAGAAAACAATAATGAAGGAGAATGCCATATTTGATGGGTATATTTGAATTACTCAAAGGAAGTAAAATTTGGGAGAGGAGGACGAGGCTTACCTCCTTCGACTACAATACTTTTGCCTATTGTAAATATGGGCAAAAAAGTTAAATTTATCAAAAATTATATATAAAAACTTGACTACCATGTCAGTTCACACTTCACGTACGCAAAACAGATGAAACCCGGAAAACAAAAACAGCAACTCATGACTACTGACGATGTTCGATTGGATTGGTTGACATAATAACCAATCACAGCCTCTAGGTGCTATTGTCTCAGAGCTCACCCAGCCTTGCCTTCTGAGTGGTTTAAAACTACTAGAACACTAAGAATTTGACCTGCTGTGCCATTTATACATCTTTTCAAAGGGCTCAAAAGGTGTATGTTGAAAGCACACCCAGGCTATAAATGCAAATGTGACGCAATGTTTATGAGTCGAAAAGTTTCCTCTTCCTGAAGCATTATATACTGTGTTTGCTTTTAGGAATCACACGAAGTCTGGAGTTTACAACGTACAGTAAGCAATTAGGGAAGTCTTTAACGGGAATAAATGCAAAAATATAATATTGGTGAAAGAAAGCCACCTTATATACCCCATTATATAATATAATGCAAAAATATAATATATATAACATCACATTACAAATGTGATGAGATGTTTATGAGTCGAAAAGTTTCCTCTTCCTGAAGCATTATATACTTCAGGAAGAGGTATATACTTCACAAAATGGTAATATTGGTGATATTACTATTCAGTGGATAAGCACCACACACCTGGAATACTCGCCCCTGATATATATATATTCCAAGAAGCAATTTGGAATCTGTAGTGAAAGTTCTAGTACTAGAAATGCATTTGGAACCGTTTGATTAATATATTCCTGTTCGTGAAATTTTTCTTCATACCTACTTTGGAAAATCGAAAGATAGGTGCATTAAAGGAAACTTCTATAGGGTCAAGTGAGACAACAGAACATTTAACTGAATGCTATTTTCAGTTTGTTTTTGTAGAAATATTTTATTTCTCATTTATGTTATTTTAAAAATGGCCATTTATTAATTTTGCATGTATTATTTGTTGTATATAATTACATGTTTAAAGTAAATATTTAAATTTTTTATGAGCTTCATTCTTTAGAACACAAGATGTTGGTGATTACTAAATAACTTAAGGAATTCACAACGTATTATTGGTATATAAATTAAAAACTTTAATATATACTTCCTATATTTCGGGAACGTCACGTTGCCATCTTAATGGGAACATAAGATTCAGAGACATGTGCAAACAGGCGCTAAAAACAGCAAATTAAGTCGAAGTGAGGAAACTACTCTTTTTCCTAAAGTCCTGATGGTGCCCCCTAGTGGGCTATATTAGGTATTCTTGGCCGTTGGGCTGAAGTTCTCAAGATGTATGTCTCCCAAATTTCGGGCAGTCTCTTGCATCCAAACTTGTTGAGGTTTGGCATGTTTCTTAGAGCTGAGGCTGATTCTATGAATAGTCTTTCAAATTTATAATTGCTGTGGTACATTACTGTAGCTTTCTTCCACTGCATTCTGTGGCGTGTATCCAGAGCATGGTCTGCAAGCCCAGAGTGGCTGTACTGGTGAAACCGGATGTAGTCCTTGTGTTCCGAAATTCTGATATTCGCTGTCCTGCCTATTTGGTTAAAGTAGGACAGCTTACAGCTGCAAGGGACCTGGTAAGTCTAGGGAAAGTGGTTGGTCTTTAGTGGAGTGGATAAGGGATGCCAATTTTCTATATGGTATATAGACGTGCGAATATCAGAATTTGGGAACACATCCGAAGAACTACATCCGATTTCACCAGTACAGCCATTCTGGGCTTGCAGACCATGCTCTGGATACACGATACAGAATACAGTGGAAGAAAGCCACAGTAATACATCGCAGCAAGTATAAATTTACAAGACTATTCATAGAATCAGTCTCAGCCCTAAGAAACATGCCAAACCTCAACAAATTTGGGAGACGTTGTTAGATCTTGAATGGGGACTCTTTCAACAAAAAAGTCATTCATTCAAGATTTAACAAGAAACAAAATTCTGAGCTAAAAATGCTTGCACTATTGGTTAAATAAGAAAAATATAAAAGAAAACATGTTACAATTATCTTAGAAAGAAGTAAAGTTGAGAAGAAAATTGTATGTCTAAATAGAATTGTATTATTAAAATTATTGATGTCTAAATTATACTGTGTAAGAATGTAAAATCTAAGTGCGAACAAAGGTTCAAAGGTTGCTAGCTAGCCACCTACGATGACGTCACAGCGCAACGGAAGCATTCGTGGAAGGCGAGCCAAACTCGCGTTCGGCAAAATGAGTGCTCTTCAAGGAGCAGAAGTGTGATGCAATCACATAGGGGCGAATAGGAGAGCACAGCGAGAGATCCTCCATTACGAAAAGAGGGCGCTAAAAAGAAGAATAAAAAGCGAGTTCACTCAGGTTTGAACCTCCGTTTTTTCTGTTCCTGTTTTCTCATGTGGACAAGCAGAGTGCTGACCAATCGACACCGCCGGAAGTATTCTCCTTCCCGGTTGCCAGCTGAAGGAGTCGGGCATGCTATACGCGAGCTGGCGGCAGACACCAAATAGGGACATCGGTAAAAGTTTACCGATGCGAATTAGCGGAATAAGTTCCTCAAAAAGGATGGCCGAGATGACGATATCGATCCAGTAGACAAGTGTATATAAACGGCAAAGCGCAAGGAATGGCGATTTCCGTCGATCGGCGTAACCTCCACGTGGACGCGACTTGATAAAGCAGAAAGACATCTGACAACAAAGGACGGACGAAAAGAAGCGTGATATCCTCTCAGGACACTGGTAAAGTACAGTAAATTCCTTATTCTTGTAACGATTAGTATTGGGGCAAAGAGAGAAGAACAGATTTCTGATAGAGAAGAAAGAGAACTTTTAAGTGACTTTTGTGCTCAGTAACGCGTTAATCTAATTATATTGGACTAGTAGTCTGAAAGCCTGAGAGTATGGAACACTTAGTTGAATGTGAATTGACCTTTGTTAGCAAGTTTTACTTAGAATTCTGAATTACCGTTTCATGATAAATATGTGCTTACTTAATCTAGAGATCAAAATTAGAGTGTTTTGATAATTAACGTGTTCCTTATAGCTCAACTAATGAATTAGAATTCTGATATGACATACATTGATATGTAAAAGTTTATTGTGTGAAATTTAGATAATTAATAAACATGTTTTTTCTATGTAAGTCTGAGTTTGTCTGAGCATGAGATTGAAATTACTTCTCACTAAAGTTCAAACCTGTGAATAAGGGGAAATTAAAGAAAGTTTAGGCCATGACTGCAATGTTGAAGTTTCTATAGGCACTTAATACTTTAATAAGATTAGGTAATACTTAAACACTGGGAAAGTTTCTTTGTACAAGAATTCTTCTGTACTAGGACTGCGGCTGCCGCAGCTTAAATAAATAAATTTTGTCAGAGTTCCAAATAGAGAAGCAGCCACAGAAAA
Organism: Typopeltis vanoorti; assembly: GCF_054136105.1. NCBI lineage: Eukaryota > Metazoa > Arthropoda > Arachnida > Uropygi > Thelyphonidae > Typopeltis > Typopeltis vanoorti. The sequence continues at coordinate 146,624,548 of NC_143550.1, forward strand.
ATAAGTTAGAGATTTCAGGCTTAGTTGTACGACAAGGATTTAAAATAGAGAATTAACAACAAAGTGGCGCCACACAAGAATTTAAGATAGAACATAAAGAATAAAGAACACGAGATATAACAAAAGGCGCAGCCAGACGGAATATAACAACGTACATCTTGAGAACTTCAGCCCAACGGCCAAGAATACCTAATATAGCCTGCTAGGGGGCAGTCATCAGGATTTTAGAAAAAAACAGTAGTTTCCTCGCTTCAACCTCATTTGCTGTTTTTAATGACTGCGTGTAAGCGTCTTAATCTTATGTTCCCATGAAGATGGCAACGTGATGTTGCTGAAATATATATTAAAGTTTATTTTAATTTATATTCCATTATACGTGTTAAATTTATATTCCAGCATTCCAGTATACGGGGGTGCTTAAGGGTCAAAGCTCTATAACTGAGAGGAGACCTCCACATAGCCTTTAAAGGAATGCGGAGAACCGACAAGGGCTTCTGACCTAATGTCCAATCCTCACCTTTTCGTGGTGCACCCTGTTGGGTATCAACCTGGATACTGAACGAAAGAGGATGGGCTGGCAATTTGGGATTTAGCTGACCAAATTGTATTCTTATTGGCTTAAACCAATATAGAAAATGATGGTACAACATGACAAACTTTCATGCCGGCTGGGGCGTCACCCAGTCAAACAAGACACCCGTTGTTTTCGCCAGAGAACCAGGGCGAACAGTGAAAAGTCGCTACTGGAACAAATCTGAAAGCAAGCACACCCTCGACTCAACATCACCAAAGTTAAAGATCAGTACTATCAACATAAGAAGCCTGAATGGCAAAGAAATGGAGCTAGCTGAAGAATTAGATAAATACCAGATTGACATAATAGGGGTGACTGAAACAAAAAAGACAAAAACTGGTGAGGTCTTTATGAGCAATAAATACAAGATGTTATATTCAGGAAATGACAATCAAGGAAAAGGAGTAGCCATAGTATTCAACACAAAATACGAGGCTAATCTTGAATGGCAGGCAGTCTCAAGTAGAGTGATGTGGGCAAATATCAGAATGGGGAATTGGACAATGAGACTTATTTGTGCGTATGGTCTCACAGATGGTTCTACTAAGGTAGAAATGGAGAAATTTTTTGATGCTTTAGAAAAAGAAACTGACACAATGAAAAAGGAAAAGTTGGTCCTTGTCGGCGATCTAAATAGCAGAGTAGGAAGTGATTGTCAGACATACAAAAATATTTTGGGAAAATTTGGAGAAAAGAGCAAAGCTAATAATAATGGCAAATATCTGTTGGATTTCTGCTCAGGACATGGACTGGTTATTACTAACACCATGTTTCAACATAAAAATGTGCACAAATTCACATGGAGAGAAGAGGCTAGGAATAAGAAAAGTCTCATTGACTATGTCATTGTTGATAGTGATGTTTCTTCCCTGGTGCAGGACACCAGAGTGTACAGACGAATTGAAATTGGAAGTGATCACTATTTAGTTTTGAGCAGGATAAAATTGAATTTATATTGAAAAGAATAACATGTAAGAAAGTTTTGAAGCGAATAAAAGTTGAGCAGCTCTCAGATGTGAACTGTAGACTAAAATACACAAAGATTATTGAAGAAAAAATGAAAGACTTTGAGAAGAGGAACCAAACCTTGGAGATTCAGTGGTAAGCCTTGAAGAAAACCCTGATTGATTCAGCCAGAGAGGCATGTGATGAGGTTGTCTGCAAGGATAGAAAAATCAGAACCACATGGTGAACACAGGAAATTAAAGAGGCAGTGAAGGAAAAGAAGAAAGCATATCAAGAGTTCCTGTCAAATAAGTCAGCTTGTGCTCTTAGAGAATACAGAGACAAATGTAAGAAAGCGAAACACTGTGAAACTGGCTAAACCAAAGTCATGGGAGGTCTTGGGCAAGAAGATAGAAAATAAATATTAAGAAGGTGGCAAGATATTCTGGAGGTTGTTGAAGAATCTTAGAGATGATAAAGGTTACATAAAAAAGGGAGAAAAAGATATCCTTGAAGTATGGAGTAATTACTTCGAAAAATTGCTAAATGACACAAGCAGTGATAGCACAGCGGTAAAAAACACTCAACAGGCATACAGTCAGGAATACTTATCCATATTTGCAGTAGAAAAAGCCATCAAAGGCAGCAGGAGTAGATGATATTCGACCAGAAATGCTGAAGTCTTGCAGTGGCTGCACTACATAGTGCAGAAAGCCTGGACAGAGGGAAGAATTCCCGATGATTGGAGTAGAGTTCTAATAGTACCCATATATAAAAAGGGAAATAAAACTGAATGTGAGAGTTACAGAGGTATTTCCCTATGGAGTGTTCCTAGCAAGATCTATGCAAGTATACTTGAGAAATGGTTGAGAAGAATTGTGGAAGAAAAGCTTGGTGAAGAACAAGCTGAATTCAGGCCAAATAGAGGCTGTCAGGATCAGGTCTTCACTTTACGACAAATAGTAGAGAAAGCATGGGAATATAACAAAGATCTGTACTTAGGTTTTGTCAATCTGGAATAAAGGCATATGACAAGGTGCCAAGAGAGAAGCTATTCAATACGCAACAGTTCTATGGTGTCAATGGGGCATTATATCGAGCAATACTTAGTCTTTATTTGAGTTGTAAGTCAGCAGTTAGAATGGAAGGAAGTATCGGAAGATGGTTTAATGTTAAATCTGGTGTGAGACAAGGATGTACATTATCCCCTCTGTTATTCATTATCTATATGAATCACATTATGAAAGAAATTGGTATTAAACATTATATCAGAATTGGAGATGTTAATGTCAGCTCTTTGCTTTATGCGGACGATGTTATACTTCTAAATAAATCCGCGACAAGTTTGCAAGATTCCCTGACTAAATTGAATAACTGTTGTAATAGGAATGTCAGTATTAAAAAGACAAAGACAATGAAAATAGGTAGCATTGTTGAAAATGTCAACTATGTTGTGAACTGGGAACAAGTAAAACATTTCAGCCACTTAGGTACTATTTTTATTGAAGACGGTAAATTAAATATGGAAATAGACAACAGAATCAACAAAGCTGGTATGGTAGGCAATCAACTGAATAAATTCATATGGAATGAGAGAGAAATTAGTCGAAACACTAAATTAGCTTTATACAAGACAGTGTTCAAACCAGTTGTAACTTATGGATCTGAGAGCTGGGTCAGAAGTAAAACACTTGACCAAAGACTAGAGACTGCAGATATGAGAGTCCTGAGAAAGATTAAAGGCGTGAACAAATGGCATCAATGGCAATATCATATTAAAAACGAGGATATTAGGAAAGAACTTGACATTGTCAGCATCCAGGAATGCGTTAGAGAGCTAATCTCAGGTGGTATGGTCACTTAAACAGAATGGGCGAGGAAAAATTAGCAAAACAAGTGTTCTCTGCCAGGTTATCAGGAAAACGACCCAGAGGAAGACCAAGATATAGGTGGATTGATACGGTACAAAGTGCCTTAGACGATAGAAATATAAGATCTGATAATGTTGGAGTCTTGATAAGTAACAGACTGATTTGGAGGAAGATTGCAGATAGGAAGTTAGTAATGATATAAATTTATCATGTAGTACTATCATATCCTGTACGCCCCTTGAAGGCACATGTCAGGAATTTGATGATGATGTATACGTTGTGAATTTCTCAAGTAATTTAGTAATCATGTGCAATCAATGTATAAGCTTTTCGGGAAGAACAAGATGTTGGTGCTGAAGTCAATGCACTAGCATGGATACAAATCTGGAATATTCTAACAAAAAAATTAAAATTAAATATATTGTTATTTTACTCTATGAAGATTTTTTAAATATAGGCTGGACATAAGTGGGAAATAACATACATGGAGCAGTTCAAGCTCATATTAAAGTATAACAATCTCACATAATATAACAAATTGGTGCAGCCGATGGATGTAAGAACCTCTCATTTCAGTATTTCACTAACCCTGTTATGCAATGATTCATTTTTGTCCTTGAACTGTGTGATAATAACATCTTTGTAGGAAGCTTCTAACAACCTTTAATACCATCTAAGTATATGAACGGTATGAACATGACTTGCCTACTTTGAGTGAATGATTCCTTCCCCTCTCTACCTAGGCTTATTGCCCCCAATACAATTTTCATTTTTCCAAGTATTCCTTTAATAATTAACATTTGTATACCTGAATGCAGCATTGGATGATTCCACCATTGTATGTAGGTCAGACCTTTTTATTCCACTCTCTAACAAACTAGAATGGGCTTTTTCATACCTAAAAGTATATAAATTATTAAAGTAAAAAATGTTTTTACATTTTTCTAAATTATTAAAGATTTAATCTAATAAATCAGTATATCACAATATTCAGCATTTATTACTGAATATTGCAATATGCTGTGAAAAATGTTTTTAAAATCTTTAATGATAACCATTACAAAATATATAGTTAACTTTTTTTTTTCAAGGGCTAGTTGAGATCATGGCAACATGTACTCAAAATAGTGATTATCTTAAAAAAAAAAAAAGAATTTTTAATAGTAGTGAATTCAATATCCTCCAGTATGTAAATATGTGTATAATCAATATTCAGGAAAGAACTACCCACCCTATGACTTAGCAAGAAACTTACATGAATACTTCTAACAAAAAGCTGTTCTGATAGAAATGGAACAGTCAGAGGTTACTAAGCTGATCTAGATTTTATCATCTTTCTCTGTATCACAAACAAAGAGCAGATTATGTACCTCATATTATCAAAAACTGGCCACTTTTATTATACAAGTGTCTGTTTTGCGACCTGATCATAAGCACAAACAGAACAAATGCTCTGAACTTCAGCCATTTGGCTCATATTATTAATAATTGCCTATTTCCATATTTAATTTGCATCTTCACTAAAAACTGTGTCTAAATAAGTGAAATGATTTACTTGTTCTACAGGTTCTCCACATTCAGGATGAATTTGATGTTTTCAATATTCAAAGCTCTTTTCATTGCTGATTTTCATACCAAAACAGTTATTGCAGCAGTTACTTAATTTAGTCAGGGAATCTAACTTGAATAAATGTTGTAATAAATTTGATATGAAAATCAGCAATAAAAAGAATGAAAATAGGTATGAACATTGAAAACATCAACTCCATCCTGAATGGAGAACCTATAGAACAAATAAATCACTTCTGCTATTTTGGAAAAATGTTAATGAAGATGGCAAATTAAATATGGGAATAGATGGCAGAATTAGCAAAGCTGGCATGGTAGGAAGTCAACTGAATAAATATATCTGGAATAAAAGAGAAATTAATGATGACATTAAATTATAGTATACAAGACAGTGTTCAAACCAATTTTAACTTATGGATCTGAAAGCTTGGTTAGAAATTAAACACTGGACCAAAGACTGAAGACCAGAGATATTGAGAGTTCTGAGAAATATTAGGATAGTGAACAGATAGCACCAATAACTGTATCATATTAAAAATCCAAATATTAGGAAAGAACTTCACATTGTTAGCATTTGGGAAAGTGTTAGTAGAGCTAATCTCAAGTGGTACTGTCACTTGAACAGAATTGGAGAGGAAAGATTAGCAAAACAAATTTTCTTTGCCAGGCTGGCAGAAAAAAGACCGAGAGGAAGACAGAGATCTAAGCGGATTGATACAGCAAAAAAGCCCTCTTCTTCTTTAAGTGCTATTTCCTAACAGAGTTCAATGACCACCTTTGCAAATTTACTTCTGTGTTTAGTGGATCTGATTAACAGCTGTGTTCAGTTTAGTCCAGTTTTTTTTTTTTTTTATACTGTCTAGCCATAATATTTTTCTTCTTCTTCTTCTTCCAGGTTTTCTCTTTGTGTTGATTTTACCTTCCAGTATTACCTGAAGAATGTTATATTTATGGTCTCCCATTAGATGTCCTAAGTAGACAGTTTTTCTTCTCTTCATGATATTAATTCTCGATTTTTATTTAATGTTCTGGGTCAAAGCTGTATAACTGAGAAAAGACCTCCACATAGCCTTTAAAGGAATGTGGAGAACCAACCAGGGCTTCTGACCTAATGTCCAATCCTCACCTTAATGTGGTGCACCCTGCTGGGTATCTACCTGGATACTGAACGAAAGAGGATGGGCTGGCAATTTGGGATTTAGCCGACTAAATTGTATTCCTAATGGTTAAACCAAAATACAAAATGATGGTACAACATGACAAAATTTCATGCCAGCTGAGGCATCGCCAGATTAAACAAGCACCCCGTTATTTTCGCCAGGGAACTAGGGCAAACAGCGAAAAGTCAGCTACTGGAACAAATCTGAAAGAACACCCCAACTCAATATCACCAAAGTTAAAGATCAGTACTATCAACATAAGAAGCCTGAATGGCAAAGAAAGCTAACGGAGGAATTAGATAAGTACCAGATCGACATAATAGGGTGAGATCTTTCTGAGCAATAAATACAAAATGTTATATTCAGAAAATGACAAACAAGGAAAAGAAGGAGTAGCCATAGTATTCAACACAAAATACGAGGCTAATCTTCTTGAATGGCAGCCAGTGTCAAGTAGAGTGATTTCGGTAAATATCAGAATGGGGAATTGGACAATGAGACTTATTTGTGCCTATGGTCCCACAGAAGGTTCTACTAAGGTAGAAGTGGAGAAATTTTTTGAGACTCTAGAGAAAGCTACTGATACAATGAAAAAGGAAAAGTGGGTCCTAGTTGGGGATCTAAATAGCAGAGTAGGAAGTGATTGTCAGACATACAAAAATATTTTGGGAAAATTTGGAGAAAAGAGCAAAGCTAATAATAATGGCAAATACCTGTTGGATTTCTGCTCAGGACATGGACTGGTTATTACTAACACCATGTTCCAACATAAAAATGTTGCACAAATTCATACGGAGAGAGGCAAGGAATAAGAAAAGTCTCATTGACTATGTTATTGTTGATGGTGATGTTTTCTCCCTGGTGCAGGACACCAGAGTGTACAGAGGATTTGAAATTGGAAGTGATCACTATTTAGTCTTTAGCAGGATAAAATTGAATTTCATATTGAAAAGAATGACAGGTAAGAAAGTTTTAAAGCAAATAAAAGTTGAGCAGCTCTCAGATGTGAACTGTACACTAAAATACACAAAGATTATTGAAGGAAAAAATGAAAGAGTTTGAGAACAGCAACCAAACCTTGGAGATTCAGTGGCAAGCCTTGAAGAAAACCATGATCGATTTAGCTAGAGAGGCATGTGGTGAAGTTGTCTGCAAGGATAGAAAAATTAGAACTCCATGGTGGACACAGGAAGTTAAAGAGGCAATGAAGGAAAAGAAGAAAGCATGTCAAAAGTTCCTGTCAAATAAGTCAGCTTGTACTCTTAGAGAATACAGAGACAAATGTACGAAAGCTAAACAGTGTGTAAAACTAGCTAAACAAAAGTCATGGGTGGACTTTGGCAAGAACATAGAAAATGAATATCAAAAAGGTGGTAAGATATTCTGAAGGTTGTTGAAGAAGCATAGAAATGGAGGAAAGAGTGCTGTAAAAGGAGTGATAGATGATAAAGGTGAAATGAAAATGGGAGAAAAAGGTATCCTTGAAGTATGGAGTAATTACTTTGAAAATTTGCTAAATGAAACAAGCAGTCATGACAGTACAGTGATAAGAAACACTGACCAGGCATGCAGTCAAGAATATATATCCATATTTGAAGTAGAAAAAGTCATCAAAGGCTTGAAATGTGGAAAGGCAGAAGGAGTAGATGATATTCGACCAGAAATGCTGAAGTATTGTGGTATAAAAGTCTTACAGTGGCTGCACTGCATAGTTCAGAATGCCTGGACAGGGAGATGAATTCCCAATGATTGGAGTACAGCTCTCATAGTACCTATATATAAAAAGGGAAATAAAACTGAATGTGAGAATTACAGAGGTATTTCCCTACTGAGTGTTCCTGGTAAGATATATGAAAGTATACTTGAGAAACGGTTGAGAAGAATTGTGGAAGAAAAGCTTGGTGAAGAACAAGCTGGATTCAGGTCAAATAGAGGCTGTCAGGATCAGGTCTTCACTTTACGACAAATAGTGGAGAAATCATGGGAATATAACAAATATCTGTATTTAAGTTTTGTCGATTTGGAAAGGGCATATGACAAGGTGCCTAGAGAGAAGCTATTCAATATGCTACAGTTATATGGTATCAATGGGGCATTATATCAAGCAATACTTAGTCTTTATTTGAGTTGTAAGTCAGCAGTTAGAATTGAAGGAAGTACAGGAAGATCGTTTAATGTTAAATCTGGTGTGAGACAAGGATGTACATTATCCCCTCTGTTATTCATTATCTATATGGATCACATTATGAACGAAAGTGGTATTAAACATGATATCAGAATTGGAGATGTTAATGTCAGCTCTTTGCTTTATGCGGACGATGCTATACTTCTAAATAAATCCGCTACAAATCTGCAAGATTCTCTGACTAAATTGAATAACTGTTGTAATAGATATGGTATGAAGGTCAGCAATAAATAGACAAAGACAATGAAAATAGGCAGAATCATTGAAAATGTCAACTGTGTTGTGAATGGAGAACCTGTGGAACAAGTAAAACATTTAAGCTACTTAGACATGATTTTTAGTGAAGATGGTAAATTAATATGGAAATAGATAACAGAATCAACAAAGCTGGTATGGCAGGAAGTCAATTGAATAAATTCATATGGAATAAGAGAGAAATTAGTCGGAACACTAAATTAGCTGTATACAAGACAGTGTTCAAACCAGTTTTAACTTATGGATCTGAGACTGGACCAAAGATTAGAGACCACAGATATGAGAGTCCTGAGAAAGATTAGAGGCGTGAACAGATGGCATCAATGGCAATACCATATTGAAAACGATAATATCAGGCAAGAACTTGACATTGTCAGCATCCAGGAATGCGTTAGCAGAGCTAATCTCAGGTGGTATGGTCACTTAAACAGAATGGGCGAGGAAAGATTTGCAAAACAAGTGTTCTCTGCCAGGTTATCAGGAAAACGACCCAGAGGAAGACCAAGATATAGGTGGATTGATACGGTACAAAGTGCCTTAGACGATAGAAATATACGATCTGGTAATGTTGAAGTCTTGACAAGTAACAGACTGATTTGGAGGAAAATTGTAGATAGGAAGTTAGTAATGATGTATATTTTTCATGTAGTACTATCATATCCTGTACACCCCTTGAGGGTACATGGCAGGAATTTGATGATGTTCTCGGTACCTCTTCATTCATTTTTTCTGTCCATGGGGATCTTGAGCATCTTCTAAATATTCACATTTCGAAGGCTTTTTTTTTTATTATTATTTATTGTATTTGTCTTTAATGTTCATGTTTCAACTCAATATAGTAAACTTGACCAATAAGTAACTTTCTCATGCAATGCTATCATAATATCCTGTATATCTCTGAGGGAACAAGTGAGGAATTGGATGATGATGATAGTAATAGTGAGAAGCTTTAATCTTCTGCCGAACCAACTGTAGTAGGCAAATGCATTCTATAAACAATTATAATTATGCATACTCAAACAATAGCAAATTATTTTAAGCAATTTTGAAAAACTAATTTTGCTGGCCTCAACAAAATATCACGTTTATTTTAGTTATTACTAAGTTCTGGCACAGATTTATTAGATGAAATGAGTTTATATGTGAAGTCCAGCACAAATTAAAATGATGGATATTTGGGCTTTTTGGCAGAGTATCTTATTATCTAGAAAGCTTTTTCACTTGGTTACAAATTAAATTAAACCTGCCAAGAAATTTTATTCTTATTTAATTCTTTATTCAAGTGTAAACAAAGTTCGCATGCGAAATATCTTCATGATCAGGGTACTTGTATATAGAAGCTGATGACTTCACATCGCATCAATTGCCTGAGAATCCCATAATGCAAAGCATAAATGAAAAATTTCTACTTCTCTAAAATACAGAAAATTTTAATAAGATGATATACCTCCTTAATACTTGCATATGGGAAATATATTAATTCTGCATTAATTCAACCTTGGTATCTTTCTGGATCTGGCTCCCACTTATGAGACATTAATACAGGTTGACTGGCTTGGTAGTGATCCTTCCCATAATGCACAGCATTAGACATCCAAGAGTGTTTTGCATTATGGGGTACTGAGACAACTGATGTGAAGTAATCACCCTCTATAAAGAAATAACCTGGTCATGAAGATACTTCACACACAAACTGTTTGCTTACACTTAGATAAAGGATTAAACAAGAATAATTTCTTGGCAGATTTAATTTAATCTTATTAGCAACAGGATGATCGTAATTCTTGTAGATAGGCTTATACGTTGGTAACACATGAGTATTAAATTATTTAAGGAATTTACAATGTATACTGGAATATTAATTAAAAGAAACTTTAATAAATACCTCCTATATTTCAGCAATGTCATATTGCCATCTGTCATAGTTGTATATTCCTTCATGGGAACATACAACTATGACATGTGCACGCAGGCATCACAAAAAGTAAACTAAGCAGAAGGGATAAAACTACTGTTGTTCCCAGAGCCCTGTCCACTAGCAGGCTATATTGGGTTCTCTCGGCTATTGGGCTGAAGTTCTCAAGATGCAAGCTTCCCAAATTTGGGGCAGTCTCTTGCACCCAAATTTATTGAAGTTTGGAAAGTTTTTTTTTTTTTTAGAACTGAGGATGATTCCATGAATAATCTTTCGTATTTAAATTTGCTGTGGTGTATTAACGTGGCTTTCTTCCAGAGTATTCTGTGGTGGTATCCACAGCATGGTCTGCAAGCCCAGAGTGGCTGTACTGGTGAAACCGGATGTGCTCTTTGCATTCTGAAATCATGACATTTGTGGCCTGCGTGTTTGGCCAAAGTAGGACAGTTTACAGCTGCAAGGGACCTGGTATATCCCAAGTAGGTCTATGGGAAGTCTTAAGTGGAGCAGATAAGGGATGCCAATTTTTTATATGGTTTGTAACAAGAAGTCAGGTCATATTTTTTTAAGATTTTTTAACTTTTCAGAGGTGCCCCGGATATAGGGAATGGTGATGGATTTAGTGTAATCTTTGTTATGAAAGGATGGAGGGGGTAACTGGTTTTAATATTTTGGGGATTTTTGGGGGGTTGTAACCATTGGCTAAGAAAGTGTAAGGATGTGGTTTAGTTCAGTGGTCAGGGTATTGTCATCTGAACAGATTGATTTTGTTCTGTTATATAGGTGCTTTTATAACCCCATATTGTTGTGACAGTGGGGAGGGGGAATTGCTGATGGAATGTATCTGCCTGTATGGGTGTGTTTTCTGTAAATAGAGAAAACTAAGGATCCATCAGGTTGCCGAATGATTACAGTGTCTAGGAAAGGGAGACTGTTGTTTTCCTTTTTTTCTAAGAGGAACTGGATTCTGGGATACACTCCACCCCTTCTTAACACACACTGTTTAAGTGTGTGTTAAGAGGGGGTGGAGCGTATCTGAGCGACGTGGCCAAATAGTGAACATATCATCATCATAGCGAAGCTAAACAGTGGGTTTTTGTGGAGCTGAGTTTAAAGCTTTCTCTAAAAAGTCTCCATAAAGAAGTTGGCCAGGGGTGGGGAGAGTGGTGAACCCATGGCTGTCCCCTCTATCTGTTTGTACGAAATGTTATATTCAGGCAATAACAATCAGAGAAAAGAAGGAGCAGCTATAGTATTCAAAACTAAATAAGAGGCTAATCTTCTTGAATGGCAGGCAACATCAAGTAGAGTGATGGGCAAATATCAGGATGGGGAACTGGACAATGAAACTTATCTGTGCCTGTCCCATAGAAGTTCAACTAAGGTAGAAGTGGAGGAATTTTTTGAGGCTTTAGAGAAAACAACTGACACAATGAAAAGGGGAAAGCTAGTCCATGTTGGGGATCTAAATAGCAGAGTAGGAAATGATTGTCAGACATGCAAAAATATTTTGGGAAAATTTGCAGTAAAGAGAAAAGCTAATAATAATGGCAAATACCTGTTGGATTTCTGCTGAGGACATGGACTGGTTATTACTAGCACAATGTTCCAACATAAATATGTGGACAAATTCGCATGGAGAGAAGAGGCAAGGAATAAGAAAAACCTCATTGATTATGCTATTGTTGATAGTGATATTTTCTTTCCCTGGTGCAGGACACCAGAGTGTACAGAGGATTTGAAAATGGAAGTGATCACCATTTAGTCTTGAGCAGGATAAAATTGAATTTCACATTGAAAAGAATAACATGTAAGAAAGTTTTAAAGCGAATAAAAGTTGAGCAGCTCTCAGATGTGAACTGTAGACTAAAATACACAAAGATAATTGAAGAAAAAATGAAAGAGTTTGAGAAGAGGAACAAAACCTTGGAGATTCAGTGGCAAGACTTGAAGAAAACCCTGATTGATTCAGCCAGAGAGGCATATGGTGAGGTTGTCTGCAAGGATAGAAAAATCAGAACTCCATGGTGGATACAGGAAGTTAAAGAGGCGGTGAAAGAAAAGAAGAAAGCATATCAAAAGTTCCTGCCAAATAAATCAACTTGTGCTCTTAGAGAATGGAGACAAATGTAAGAAAGCTAAACACTGTGTAAAACTAGCTAAACAAAAGTCATGGAAGATTAATAAGAACATAGAAAATAAATATCAAGAAGGTGGCAAAATATTCTGGAGGCAGTTGAAAAGGCTCAGAAATGGAGGAAAGTATGCTGTAAAAGGAATTAGAGATGATAAAGGTGAGATGAAAACTGGAGAAAAAGATATCCTTGATGTATGCAGCAACTACTTCGAAAAATTGCTAAATGAGACAAGCAGTGACAGCACAGTGGTAAAAAACATTCAACAGGAATGCAATCAGGAATACATATCCATACTTGAAGTAGAAAAAACCACCAAAAGCCTGAAATGTAGAAAGGCAGCTGGAGTAGATGATATTCAACCAGAAATGCTGAAGTATGGAGGTATAAAATCTTACAGTGGCTGCACAGCATAGTTCAGAAAGCCTGGACAGAGGGTCAAATTCCAGATGATTAGAGTATAGCTCTCATAGTACCCATATATAAAAGGGAAATAAAAGTGAATGTGAGAATTTATGCAAGTATATTTGAGAAACGTTTGAGAAGGATTGTGGAAGAGAAGCTTGGTTCAGGAAAATAGAGGCTGTCAGGATCAGAGTTTCAGTTTACAAAAAATAGTTGAGAAATCATGGAAATATAACAAAGATCTGTATTTAAGTTTTATAGATCTGGAAAGGACATATGACATAGTTAAAATTGGTTCGAACACTGTCCTGTATACAGCTAATTTAGTTTTGACTAATTTCTCTTATTCCATATAAATTTATTCAGTTGACTTCGTACCATACTAGCTTTGTTGATTCTTTTGTCTATTTCCATGTTTAGTTTACCATCTTCACTAAAAATCATGCCTAGTAGCCGAAATATTTTACTTGTTCTATAGGTTTTCTGTTCACAATTCTGTTGATATTTTCGATGCTTCTGCCTATTTTCACTGTTTTTGTCTTGTTAAATGCTGACCTTCATACCAAATCTATTACAAAGTTATTCAATTTAGGCAGGGAATCTTGCAAACTTGAACCATAAAATAAAGAGCTGAGATTAACATCTCCAATTTTGATATCAGGTTTAATGCTGCTTTCCTTCATAATGTGATCCATAGAGATAATGAATAACAGAGGGGATAATGTACATCCTTGTCTGACACCAGATTTAACATTCAACCATCTTTCTGTACTTCCTTCAATTCTAACTGCTGACTTACAACTCAAATAAATACTAAGTATTGCTTGATATAATATCCCATTGACACCATACAAATGTTGCATTTTGAATAGCTTTTCTCTTGGCACCTTATCATATGCCACTTGGTTAAAAAAGTACAAACTATGGTAAAGGATTAAGCCAAGTATATAATTCTTGGTATCTCTAAATTATAATATAACTAAGTGTAAAAATTTCCAACAGCTATCTCTAATTCACAGCATTTTAATAATAAGGTGTGACACCTTTTGGCTATTTGCTGGTTCCCACTGATGAGACCTCAATAAAGGTTGAAACGATCTGAGTAATGACCCTTCTCATAATGCATAGCATTATACATATCCATAAGGATAGTGCTTTGCATTATGGGATACTAAGGCAAGTGATGTGAAGTAATCAGCTTCTATATACAAGTTGCCCCAGTCCTGAAAATATTTCAGGCGCAAACTTTGTTTGCTTACATTTGGATAAAAGATTAAGCCAAGTATATAATTTCTAACAAATATGAATGAAGAAACGGAAGTATTGTGCAGTAGAACGAGAGGTTTGTGAGTCTATGGGAGTGACAGAGAGTGAAATTGTCGAAATGCAAGATTTGATGAAACAATTGTTGAAAATGAAAAATGAAATAAGGAACTTGCAGAGCGATATGAGATGTTTAATGGAAACTAATGAAAGTGTGCAAAATAATAGAATGAAAGGGAAAAAAAAGGGTAAAAGAGGTGATGAGTGACTCCAAGATAGTAGTGCACGGAGATTCCATAGGATCTGCTATCCAGAAGGGAGAATGAACAGGATAATTTCTTGCTAATTTTCAAGAGAACTAGTGGTGGTGGTTGTGGGATCAAATGATTTAAGTGGCCATAAGAAGTATGTAAGGTGAATATCAGGAGGTTATTGAGAAGAGTGAAAGAAAACAGTGTAGTGGGAAAATTGTCAGTGTATTGATGAGGTATGACAAGAATGAGTTGAGACAGATAGCTGGAATCATGAATGGATGCTAGCAGAGCTGTGTGAGAAGAAGGGAGTACAGTTTGTGGATGTATGGCTTTGAGAGAAGAATGAAATTATTCAGGCATGATGGGTTGCATTTAAGTGGCTTTGGGATGAGTGTACTGGAGAAAGTGTTGCTAGATGGAAGTACAGTGTGTATGTGTGTTGCATGCAAGAGATCAAAAGTAAGAGATGAAGTAAAAGATCAAGAGAATGGTATGGAAGAGTACTTGACAGGAGTACTTGGCAGTGGAAATGATGGTAGTGTGAAAGAATAAGAGAGAATGGGAACACAAGAGAAACAGGAAAACTAGGGCAGCCCAGGTGGACAGGGAGACATGGCATAGGGAGAGTGGATGTTGAAAGTAGCAGAGAATGTGTGTATGGAGATGGAGTATATTGCAATGTGGGTGGGGAAGTTAAGATTGAGCAGATATGTGACAAGTGGTGATAAAGGTGATTGGGCAAGGGCAGGTTATGGTGGGGAAATTGCAACCAACCAGTGGCTTGGATAGGACTTGTTATAGACCTAAAAATGAACTGCTGTGTTTGTTTAAAAAATGCCATAAGTATCAAAGATAAAGAGGATGAATGGTTTCAGTGATTTGAGTTTATTCACCCTAAAATCATTGGAATAAGTGAAACATGGTTGAATGAAATTATTGTAACAGGAATAGAAATGGAAGGATACAGTATTTTTCATGAGGATAGAAGGGGCAAGAAGGGAGGGGGAATGTTCCTCATGATAGCATGGGAATTAAGTCCACATTAGGTAGACATGAAAAAGGGAAATAGTGGCAGTGGTTATGAGGCAGTGTTGTGTAACATGGAAGTTGAGAGGAAGACATATTTAGTTGGATGTTGCTATAGTCCAGAAATGGTTGTGATGAAGAAATGTATAAACAACCTGGATTAGTGAACAAAGGAAGAGTAATTATTATGGGCAACTTTAATTATGGCAGTATAGATTGGAATGAAGAAACAGCATTTGGGAATAAGGAAAATGAATTTGAGTTCTTGAGAGATCCATCTCAAGCAGAATATAAAAGGAGGGCACACGAGAATCGAGAGTTTTAGATCTGATCATATCATCAGAGGATGTAATTGTGAGTAGGATTTCACACTTTCCTCCAGTTAGTGAGAGTGATCATGAAGTGATCACCATATGCAGACTTCGGTGAGGAAAGGATATATGTCGAATTATAAGGCTGGTGATTATGACAAGCTTAGGTGACAGCTTGAAGCTATAGCATGGAATGAAGAGTTGAGTGGTAAGGAAATAAATGCTGCTTGGGAAATGACAAAGAAATACATAACAGCATCAATGTGTGAATGCATTCCAAAGGCCAAAAGGCAGAATAAGGTAGGTGTAAAATGGATGAATGAGGGGATTTAGCAAGAAATCTAAGAAGATACTTTTGGAGACAGTACAAGATGAATAATGGAAATAGTCAGTTTCATGAAGATTATAAAGAACAAGCCAGGAGAGTCACTCACAGTTAATAAGAAAAACAAAAGTGCAGCATGAGCAGAAATTGGCAAATCAAGTGAAGAAAAACCCTAGAGTTTTTTTTTTTTTTTTAGATATGTGGCAAGTAGAAAGAATGATCATAGTAAGATGATGTTAATGAATGAAAATGGTAGAATGGTAACTATTTAATTATTAATTGACTTAAGGAATTCACAACGTACAATAGAATATAATTAAATTAAACTTTAATATATATTTCCAATATTTCGGCAACGTTACGTTGCCATTTTCAAAGGAACTTACAATAAAGACGTGTGCACACACACAGTAAATGAGGCCTCATTTACTGTGTGTAGTGCCTGTGTGCACACGTCTTTATTGTAAGTTCCTTTGAAAATGGCAACATGACGTTGCCGAAATATTGGAAATATATATTAAAGTTTAATTTAATTATATTCTATTGTACATTGTGAATTCCTTAAGTCAATTAATAATTATGTATAACCAGCGAATAACTGCTGCAGAAGACATTGTTGAGATATTCAGTGATCAATTCATAAAGGTATTTTTCTTCCTATCAGGGTGGCATCATGAACTCAAGTGTAAAGGACATAGGAGAGGGTGGCTTAATTTAGAGTGAGCAGGAGGTATTTGAGGAAATAAACTATGTCATTATGGCAATAGGATTTCAGGACATATCACCACATGTCTTAAGGGCATGTTCCAGGAAATTGGCAGTAGCATTGGCATGATTGTAAAGATGTAAATGGCATGCTTGTTTAATAAATCTTACAACAGAACATGTTCCAAGAGAGTGGAAAGGTAACATTTTTCCACAGCATAAGGTGGTGATAAGGCTGTGGCTTCAAATTATAGGCCAATCTGCATATCTGGATCCTTTCTTTTAGTGTTGCACAGTGATCAGCATTCATTTTAGAAATTATGGACTTTACATCAGCAGTGTAATACACTGATAATAATGATCCATGATATGCGAATTGAAACATTTGTAATTTATCTATCTTAATTTTTCAACTGTACAGTTACCTCTCAATAAATGTATTCAAATCCTACTGCACAGCCACAGACATAACATTGTTCAGTCATGTGATTCAATTCTTGCTTCCTCTCACATTTGCACCCATTAACAATTGTTTCATTTACTACTCTCCTTATAGCCAATACGACTATTTGTTGTCCTGCTGGTAAACACTTGCAACATTTTGCATATTCTGCAAAGTATATCATGGAATATCTATACAAGTAATATCTACTAAGCCTCTATTTTTCAATGCTCTTCAAACTTTCCATGTAGCATGCCTTTCCACCTGCCACTTGATCATCTTTCTTCCATGTGTATTAGCCAATCTCTGCCTCCAACTCTTTCAAATTCTCATGCTTTTCATTTCGCTCTGTAGTCATTTTGTACTCTGAGAAGCTTCATACTTTCAAAACCTAGTCACACTCGCTGCACTTTCAGTCACATCTTACATCAGCAAACCCACATTCAGTGTTCACATGCACTCCATTTGCACAACTTACATTTATTACCACTTCAAAAAGGTAGTGACATTTCAAAACATACAAAATTTCAGCCTTCTACCATGATTCCAACATAAAGCATACATCCTGCAAACTAGATAACATTCATATATGTAAGAAGAACTATGAAACTATAGAATAATATTATAGCTTCAACTACCTCTTGGAATTTTGATACAAAATGCTGTTGCTCACATCCAAACGCAAAACACACTCAGAAGCAAAAATGACTAACTCCAGCTTTATTTTCTTAGAATGATATGACTGCCACTGCCAAAGCATTAAGGCCAATTGCAAACATAATGAACCAATTTCTCTTCCTTTTCATATCCTCTATTTCTGTGCTCTGAAAAGTTTCATCCTCAGTTTTCCCTAAGGACAACATCTCAATTTTAAAAAACAAGACTCCTTCTTTCTTCCCCCATACACAGCACTAATGCAATCGGATTTGCAATTTCTTGTGCACGAGATTGTTAAAAAAAAAAAGAAAAAAAGTTAGCACTACATGAAATGATTCATCCATATTGCCACAAGCTGACTCAGCAGTGCACTGTTTAAAAGACAAAACCAAGCTTTCATTATTCCTGTAGCAGTTTTGAACCTCCTTAGTTCTCTTTGGAGACCAGAAACAGGATAAATCTATATAACTCATGTTATACAGTTTACATGTTTGATATCAGGTTCAAAACTATTATTTTGAAGAAAGAGTCCTAATAGGCTTTTTGGAAGTTTTTTTTTTTCCACTTGGTTAGAATATAATAAATTTAGTTTAATCCTTTATCCAAGTGTAAGCAAACAAAGTTTGTGCCTGAAGTACCTTCAGGACTGAGGCAACTCGTAGTAAAGATGAACCAAGCTCCCATCACTCCTTGTCTTAGTATCTCCCATAATGCAAAAGATCTTAATAGGCATTATATTTCTGAAGCCTAAAAGAGAAAAAATAAGCTAAATAAGTTAAGGTTTCAGACTTAATTTAGTTAATCTTGATATTGATTTTCACATCACTAAATGTCTCCTCTAAATTATTCCTTTTTTTTTTTTGCTGTTAAGCTTTTCAAAAGAACATACGTAAAGTAATCTGACAATAATGTAATAAGAAAAATATAAAAAGGAAAAAAAAAATAACATGAAAATTCTTTTCTTATCAGCCAGAAATTTTAATTACCATTCAATTATATGGGGTATCTTTTCTTCTACAGTCATATGAGGATCAATTTCAATAGGATAATACTTATTCTTCAGTAAACGGACCTGGAAAGCACAAAATAAACTATTAAAGCTGTGAAAATGCTAATTACAAAATTAAAAAGCATAACTTTTTCTTTTTTTTTTTAAGATTTAAAATTTTAAACAAATACGTGCATTCTGAAACTTTCAGGAGGTATTAGGCATTATAATAACTTTAGATTGTAGAATTACATATAATGAATCCTAATTTCTATTTAAAACTACATCTTGTGACTAAAAAATAATCAATGTAAGAAAAGGGATTAATATTTTAAATGTCTTTTGAACTATCTGATGAAAAATCTGAGATTTTACTGCAGTCATTAACACCATAATTAGTGAGAAGCATGAGTTACAATGAGAAGAGAGAATGCTTTTTCTGAATAGCTGTTCTAGGAAAAATTAAATGAAGAAATCTGTTCCACAGAATAGAGGTAGGTGGAATAAAGTATGAAGAGAAGAGTTTTGAAGATCTGTAGTAGACTGTGTATGGATGTTGACTAACTGCTGCATGTGTTCTTATAGGCTAAGAGGAAAGTGGGAGAATATCATGGATACCAATACAATGGAGCAACATTCGTGTAAAGACCTAAAGAAAGGACATAAGGCGCTTTGAAATAGCAATCTGAGCTAGTTTACAGGAAAAATAACAATTCACCAAATTGCAATTTTTTGAATGAATTTTTTTCAGGAAATTTTTGGTGTATGACTTCCTAATATGAGAATGATTTCATAAGTTGCACAGATTTAGAACTTGTATGGTATAAGCAACATTGCAGGTAACGAATTCATACCATTCTGAACTGGAAAGAACACCAAGTAAAGGACTTAGCAACCTACAGATGTAATGTGCTTGTGCAAACAAAAAATATGAGTGACTGTCATCCCACAAAGAGAAACTGATATTTTTTGATGAAATGTGATTTTTCTTGTGTGAGAGATCATTTCAGCAGAAACTTGGGGTTAGAACAGGGGTCACCAAAGTCATTTGCCCGTCGACCCCCTTCAAGCGTTTCTTGAATTTTTATCGACCCCCTATATTTTACTATTACGTAATTATAATAGGACAAGCAAAAAAAGATGCTTATGTGAGTTTTTAGATTGTTTATTTTATAGTTACAGTGTTTATTGTATGTAAAATATAGTATATATTATTATATTACTACTACTATCACTAGTAATATCACTGGTATTACTAGCAATATTAATAAACTACTGGTATTAATATCACTGGTATTACTACTAGCGCTGCTCAACTCTTCAATATAGAGAAGTTTAGTTAGTGAATGAATAACGATTGAATTATAATATGTATGTTGATGAATTTTAGAACATTAATGCTCACTGGTATGTTGATGCCCAAAAACGAGACTGGGATCGAATACTTGTAAGTATCAGTAAATAAGAACTACGCATGTGTTGTAATCTCGCTCCCACTGTGCCGGCCGGCAGGAACCACCAACTTCCGTTTATTGGTAAATACGTAATTTTGGCCTACTTGATTGGCCTCAGTAACTATTTTTATGACCTTACTCCATCTTATAGGTCCATGAATAGGACCTGTAAGATGGAGGTACTGATCCCACGATTCACTCTTAATTGCGTTGTCATTACCTCCATATCTTTTGTCATGGAGGTAATCCAAGTTAACCGAATTAAATATTACCCATACAATGATGTCTTATATTTTTCTGTCGACCCCAATCGACCCCTAACGATGTCATATCGACCCCCTTTGGCGACCACTGGGTTAGAATGTGGTTAAAAAGCAACTAAATTCGGTAATGTTATAAACCTATCATCAAATTTCCAATATGTAACCTCAATGGATGTACAGGATGCTATGAAGTACATTATGTGAAAATGTTTGCATTACTAACTTCATATTAACAAATTCCTCCAAATTAATCTGTCAGGGCACTAATATTGTCAAGATCCTATATTCCATCTTCTTAGGCACTTCTAACTGCATCAATCGATCTAGATCTTGGTCTTCCTCTGGGTAATTTTTCTGCCATTCTAGCATGATTAAATGCCTGCTTTGCTAATTTTCTCCATTCTGTTTACCACAGACCAGCTCCACCCACACATCTTTGAGTACTAACAATGTGAAGTTCCTTCCTAATATCTTAATTTTTAAAATGATTCTACCATTAGTTTTTCTCAGAACTTGAATATCATCATCATCCAATTCCTGATATATACCCTCAAGGGGTGTACAGGAAATGATAGTACTACATGAAAATTTACATCATTACTAACTTCCTATCTACAATTTTCCTCCAAATCAATCTGTTACCTGTCAACACTCCAACATTATCAGATCTTATATTTCTGTCTTATAAGGCACCTATATCTTGGTCTTCCTCTGGGTCTTTTTCCTGCCAACCTGACAGAGAACATTTCTTTTGCTAATCTTTCTTCTCCTAATCTGTTTAAGTGACCATACCACCTGAGATTAGCTATGCTAACGCATTCCTGGATGCTGACAATGTCAAGTTCTTTCCTAATATCCTCATTTTTAATATGATATTGCCATTGATGTCATCTGTTCATGCCCCTAATCTTTCTCAGGATACTCATATCTGCAGTCTCTAGTCTTTGGTCAAGTGTTCTACTTCTGACCAAGCTCTCATATCCACAACTTAAAATTGGCTTGAATACTGTCTTGTATACAGCTAATTTAGTGTTTTGACTAATTTCTCTTTTATTCCATATAAATTTATTCAGTTGACTTCCTACCATACCAGCTTTGTTGATTCTGTTGTATATTTCCGTATTTAAGTTAACATCTTCACTAAAAAGCAATCATTTCATCTAAGTAGCTGAAATGATTTACCTATTCTATAGGTTCTCCATTCATAATGAAGTTGATATTTTCAATGCTTTTGCTTATCTTCATTGTCTTTTTAATGCTGACCTTCATACCATATCTACTACAACAGTTTTTCAATTTAGTCAGGGAATCTTGCAGACTTGTAGCAGATTTATTTAGAAGTACAACATCATCCACATAAAACAAAGAACTGAGATTAACATCACCGATTTTGATATTAGGTTTAATAACACTTTCCTTCATAATGTTATCCATGTAGATAATGAACAACAGAGATGATAATGTACATTCTTGTCTGACCAAAAATTTAACATTAAACCACCTTCCTGCACTTCCTTCAATTCTAACTGCTGACGTACAACTCAAATAAAGACTAAGTATTGCTTGATATGATGCCCCATTGACACCATACAACTGTAGCGTTTTGAATAACTTCTCTCTTGGCACCTTGTCATGTGCTTTTTCCAGATCGACAAAACTTAAATACAGATCTTTATTATATTCCCATGATTTCTGAACTATCTGTCATAAAGTGAAATTCTGATCCTGACAGCTTCTATTTGGCCTGAATCCAGCTTGTTCTTCACCATGCTTCTCTTCCACAATCCTTCTCAACCATTTCTCAAGTATACTTGCATATATCTTATCAGGAACACTCAATAGAGAAATACCTCTATAATTCTCTCATTCAGTTTTATTTCCGTTTTTATATATGGGTACTATGAGAGAGCTCTACTCCAATCATTTGGAATTCATCTCCCACTGTACAGGCCTATGAAGAACTATGAAGTGCAGCCACTGTAAGACTTTTATACCTTCACACTTGAACATTTCTGGTCGAATATGAGCTGTCTTTACACATTTCAGGCTTTTGATGGAATTTTCTACTTCAAGTATGGATATGAATTCCTGACTGCATGCCTGGGCAGTGTTTTTAACACTGTGCTGCCATTACTACTTGTTTCATTTAGCAATTTTTCGAAGTAATTACTCCATACTTCAAGGATATCTTTTTCTCCTGTTTTCATGTCACCTTTATCAGCTCTAATTCCTTTTACAGCCCTCTTTCCTCCATTTCTGAGCTTCTCCAACAACTGCCAGAATATCTACCATCTTCTTGATATTTATTTCCTATGTTCTTACCAAAGTCCTCCCATGACTTTTGTTTAGCTAGTTTTACACACTGTTTAGCTTTCTTACATTTGTCTCTGTATTCTCTAAGAGCAAAAGTTAACTTATTTGCTAGGAACTTTTGATATGCTTTCTTCTTTTCCTTCACTGCCTCTTTAACTTCCTGTGTTCACCATGGAGTTCTGATTTTTCTATACTTGCAGACTACCTCACCACATGCCTCTGGCTGAATCAATCAGGGTTTTCTTCAAGGCTTGCCACTGAATCTCCAAGGTTTGGTTCCTGTTCTCAAACTCTTTCATTTTTTCTTCAATCATGTTTGTGTATTTTAGTCTACAGTTCACAACTATGAACTTTTCAACTTTTATTTGCTTTAAAACTTTCTTACGAGTTCTTCTTTTCAATATGAAATTCAATTTTATTCTCCCCAAGATTATGATTCTAGTAGCAAGACTTATACGTTGGTTAGACATAACTGGTAATTAGTTTATGGAATTAACAACGCATATAAAGTATATTAATTAAAGGTAACTTTAATGAATAACTTCTATATTTCGGCAACGTCACATTGCCATCTTCAGGAACATAAAGATATGGTATGTGCACTCAGGAACTAACACAAAGCAAATGAGGAAGAAAGCAAGAAACTAATATTGTTCCTAAAGTCCTAATGGTGCCCTCTTGCGGGTTAATTTGGTAGTCTTGGCAGTTGGGCTGAAGTTCTCATAATGAAAGTCTCCCAAATTTGGGGCAGTTTCATGCACCCAAATTTGTTGAGGTTAGGAACGTTTTTTAGAGCTGCTGAAGATTCTTTGAATAATCTTTCGTATTTAAACTTGCTGCGATGAATTATTTTTGTTTTCTTCCAACGAATTTTATGGTGGGTATCTAAGGCATGGTCTGCCAGCCCAGAGCGGCTGTACTGGTGAAACCGGAAGTAGTCTTAGTGTTCTGAAATCCTGATATTTGTTGTTCTGCCTGTTTGGCCAAAGTAGGACAATTTGCAGCTGCAAGGGACCTGGTATACACCAGGTAGGTCTAGGGGAAGTGGTTGGTCTTTGGTAGAGCGGATAAGGGATGCCAACTTTTTATATGGTCTGTAACAGGAAGTAAGGTCATATTTTTTGAGGATATTGGTTATTTTCTCAGAGGTGCCCTGGGTGTAGGGGATGGTGATAGACTTGGTGTAAACTTTATTGTGGAGGGG
Source organism: Typopeltis vanoorti (assembly GCF_054136105.1). Taxonomy (NCBI): domain Eukaryota; kingdom Metazoa; phylum Arthropoda; class Arachnida; order Uropygi; family Thelyphonidae; genus Typopeltis; species Typopeltis vanoorti. The sequence continues at coordinate 146,648,767 of NC_143550.1, forward strand.
GGAGGGGGGTTGTGGTTTACAGGTTTTAGTATTTTTTGGATTTTTTTGGGGTTATAGCCATTGGCTAAGAAAGTGTTGAGGATGTGGTTTAGTTCAATAGTCAGGGCCTTGTCATCTGAGCAGATTAATTTTGCCCTGTTATATAGTGTTTTTATCACCCCATATTGTTGTGAAGGGGGGGGGGGATTGCTGGTGAATGTATCTGCCAGTGTGGGTGGGTTTTCTGTAAACAGAGAAAACCAAAGATCCATCAAGCTGGCGGGTGATTAAAGTGTCTAGGAAGGGGAGGGTGTTGTTTTCCTCTTTTTCTAAGGTGAACTGGACTCTGGGGTGTTGGTTGTTTAAGTGTGTTAGGAAGGAGTGGAGTGTGTCTGAGCCATGTGGCCAAATAGCAAACACATCATCCACATAACGAAGCCAAATAGTGGGTTTTTGTGGGGCGGAGTTTAAGGCTTTCTCTTCAAATGTCTCCATAAAGAAATTGGCCAAGGGTGGGGAAAGTGGTGAACCCATGGCTGTCCCCTCTATCTGTTTGTAGAACTTTCCTTGCCAAACGAAATAGCCTGAGTTCATTGTGAACTGAAATAGGGCTGAGATATCGGGAGGAAACTTGGCTTGGATGAGCTCAAAGGTTTCTTTGAGTGGGACATTAGTGAATAGGGAGGAGACGTCAAAACTGACCATTATGTCAGTGTGTTGGAGTGCGAGGTTTTCTATACTGGCTTTAAAGTGAGCTGAGTTTTTTATGTGTGATGGTGTGTTGCCAGTGTAGTGTGTGAGCGTTTTGGCTAAATGTTTGGCTAATTTATATGTGGGGTAATCATTGGACTCCCAAAAATACATAAACAAAATGTCCATTGCGTCCCATAGTGGGAGTCCATATAATCGGGGGGGGGTCTAGAGTTATAAGGTTTAAGTTTGTTGGTGACTTCTACAGGCCAAGAAGTGACTTTCTTAAGGAGTCTGTGGATAGTTCTAATCTGAGAGCTGGTCGGATTATATTCAATGGGGAGGTAAGTAGTACGGTCTAGTACTAAAGAATTTAGCTTACCTTTGTAGTCTTTTTGATTGAGTACCACAGCGGCGCTTCCCTTATCAGCTTTGGTGATTACTATTTTTTTGTTGTTTTTCAATTCTTGTAGGAGCTGTATATTCATTTTTGGATAAGTTGGATTTTGGAGGTTTGGCTTTAGTGAGAACACCGACTACATCCAGTCTTACATTGTTGGCGAAATGGTTAGGCAGGTTGCGAATTCCACGCTCTATTTGGATCATGATTTCATCAGTATCCTTTTAGGCGCTAGGGCAAAATTGTGACCACGTGAAAGTGCGATGAGTGCTTCAGGTTTTAAAAGTGCCGATGAGAGGTTGACTACAGTGTTGAGTGGTATGACCTTAATGACCTGAAATATGACCTTACTTCCTGTTACAGACCATATAAAAAGTTGGCATCCCTTATCCGCTCTACCAAAGACCAACCACTTCCCCTAGACCTACCTGGTGTATACCAGGTCCCTTGCAGCTGCAAATTGTCCTACTTTGGCCAAACAGGCAGAACAACAAATATCAGGATTTCAGAACACCAAGACTACATCCGGTTTCACCAGTACAGCCGCTCTGGGCTGGCAGACCATGCCTTAGATACCCACCATAAAATTCGTTGGAAGAAAACAAAAATAATTCATCGCAGCAAGTTTAAATATGAAAGATTATTCAAAGAATCTTCAGCAGCTCTAAAAAACGTTCCTAACCTCAACAAATTTGGGTGCATGAAACTGCCCCAAATTTGGGAGACTTTCATTATGAGAACTTCAGCCCAACTGCCAAGACTACCAAATTAACCCGCAAGAGGGCACCATTAGGACTTTAGGAACAATATTAGTTTCTTGCTTTCTTCCTCATTTGCTTTGTGTTAGTTCCTGAGTGCACATACCATATCTTTATGTTCCTGAAGATGGCAATGTGACGTTGCCGAAATATAGAAGTTATTCATTAAAGTTACCTTTAATTAATATACTTTATATGCGTTGTTAATTCCGCCAGTTATTCCCAAGATTAAATGGAGAAAATATAACTATCAACAATAACATAGTCAATAAGCCTTTTCTTATTCCTTGTCTCTTCTCTCCATGTGAATTTGTGCACATTTTTATGGTGGAATGTTGTGTTAGTAATAACCAGTCCATGTCCTGAGCAGAAATCCAATGGGTATTTGCCATTATTATTAGCTTTGATCTTTTCTCCAAATTTTCCCAATATATTTTTGTATGTCTGACAATCATTTCCTACTGTGCTATTTAGATCCCCAACAAGGACCAGTTTTTTCCTTTTTCCTTGTGTCAGTTGCTTTCTCTAAAGTCTCATCAGAGGATGATTCTCAATAGACTGCAGTATGGCGGCTGCTCTTCTAAGCACGACACCCAGAACAGTATCGAGGTCGTCTGCAGATGATTTGGTGCCCGCATGTCACATCTGAATGGTGCGGCATAGGAAGCAGCTGCCACATAGGCTCAACAGCTGCTTCTATTCTAGTGGCCTCATCACCAGAGCAATCACGCCATGACAGTACGAAGGCAACTCCGGCTAGTGCCGCCTTTTAACGCGCAAAGCATGAATGGTATCGTTGCAGTGGCTAGACGTGATTCTGACTTAGAGGCGTTCAGCCATAATTCCATGGATGGTAGCTTCGCACCACTGGTCACTCGCACCAAGTACATGTACCAACTGTCCGAACTGCAGTTCCTCTTGTACTGAGCAGGATTACTATTGCAACGACTAGTCATCAATAGGGTAAGAATAACCTGTCATCTTTATTATCACTCTGAATTCTCTTGGTCTCCTATAATATATGCTTGCATCAACCTTGAGGTTCATCATCCCAACTTTCTTACTCTTACTAGTATTCTCTTGGTATACTATAGTATCAGGTCAGACTTTCTTGGCAATGTGCCCCTGTCCAGATTTTAAAAACCTAAAGACATTCAAATTCAAGTCCTTAATGCCCTGTGGTACATGAACCTAAAGTCGTTCAGTTCATTAGCTTTGCTCTTTTCTCCAAATTTTCCCAATATGTTTTTGTAAGTCTGACAATCATTTCCTACTCTGCTATTTAGATCCCAAACAACGACCAGCTTTTCCTATTTCTTTGTGTCAGTTGCTTTCTCTAAAGCCTCAAAAAATTATGTCGATCTGGTACTTATTAAGAGGTGCTAAGGGTCACAGCTGTATAACTGAGAGGAGACCTCCACATAGCCTTTAAAGGAATGCGGAGAACCGACCAGGGCTTCTGACCTAATGTCCAATCCTCACCTTCTCGTGGTGCACCCTGTTGGGTATCTACTTTGATACTGAACGAACGAGGATGGGCCGGCAATTTGGGATTTAGCCGACCAAATTGTATTCTTATTGGTTAAACCAAAATAAAAAAATGATGGTACAACATGACAAAATTTCATGCCGGCTGGGGCGTCGCCCGGTTAAACAAGGCCCCCGTTGTTTTCGCCAGGGAACCAGGGCGAACAGCGAAAAGTCAGCTACTGGAACAAATCTGAAATCTGAACACAAACCCCAACTTAACATCAGAGTTAAAGATCGGTACTATCAACGTAAGAAGCCTGAATGGCAAAGAAATGGAGCTAGCTGAGGAATTAGATAAGTATCAGATCGACATAATAGGGGTGACTGAAACAAAAAAGACCAAAACTGGTGAGATCTTTCTGAGCAATAAATACAAAATGTTATATTCAGGCAATGACAATCAATGAAAAGAAGGAGTAGCCATAGTATTCAACACAAAATACGAGGCTAATCTTCTTGAATGGCAGTCAGTCTCAAGTAGAGTAATGTGGGCAAATATGAGAATGGGGAACTGGACAATAAGACTTATTTGTGCCTATGGTCCCACAGAAGGTTCTACTAAGGTAGAATTGGAGGAATTTTTTGAGGCTTTAGAAAAAGCAAATGACACAATGAAAAAGGAAAAGTTGGTCCTTGTCGATGATCTAAATAGCAGAGTAGGAAGTGATTGTCAGACATACAAAAATATTTTGGGAAAATTTGGAGAAAAGAGCAAAGCTAATAATAATGGCAAATATCTGTTGGATTTCTGCTCAGGACATGGACTGGTTATTACTAACAATATGTTCCAACATAAAAATGTGCACAAATTCACATGGAGAGAAGAGGCTAGGAATAAGAAAAGTCTCATTGACTATGTTATTGTTGATAGTGATGTTTTCCAATTTCAAATCCTCTGTACACCAGAGTGTACAGAGGATTTGAAATTGGAAGTGATCACTATTTAGTCTTGAGCAGGATAAAATTGAATTTCATATTGAAAAGAATAACATGTAAGAAAGTTTTAAAGTGAATAAAAGTTGAGCAGCTCTCAGATGTGAACTGTAGACTAAAATACAGAAAGATTATTGAAAAGAAAATGAAAGAGTTTGAGAACAGGAATCAAACTTTGGAGATTCAGTGGCAAACTCTGAAGAAAACATTGATTGATTCTGCCAGAGAGGCATGTGGTGAGGTTGTGTGCAAGGATAAAAAAATCAGAACTCCCTGGTGGACACAAGAAGTTAAAGAGGCAGTGAAGGAAAAGAAGAAAGCATATCAAAAGTTCCTGGCAAATAAGTCAGCTTTTACTCTTACAGAATACAGAGACAAATGTAAGAAAGCTAAACAGTGTGTAAAACTACCTAAACAAAAGTCATGGGAGGACTTTGGCAAGAATATAGAAAATAAATATCAAGAAGGTGGCAAAATATTCTGGAGGTTGTTGAAGCTTAGGAATATAGGAAAGAGCGCTGTAAAAGGATTTAGAGATGATAAAGGTGACATGAAAGCAGGAGTAAAAGATATCCTTGAAGTATGGAGTAATTACTTTGAAAAACTGCTAAATGAAACAAGCAGTGATGACAGCACAGTGATAAAAAACACTGACCAGGCATGCAGTCAAGAATACATATCGATACTTGAAGTAGAAAAAGCCATCAAAGTCTTGAAATGTGGAAAGGCAGGAGGAGTAGATGATATTTGACCAGAAATGCTGAAGTATGGTGGTAAAAAAGTCTTACAGTGGCTGCATTGCATAGTTCAGAAAGCCTGGACAGAGGGACGAATTCTTGATGATTGGAGTAGAGCTCTCATAGTACCCATATATAAAAAGGGAAATAAAACTGAATGTGAGAATTACAGAGGTATTTCCCTACTGAGTGTTCCTGGTAAGATCTATGCAAGTATACTTGAGAAACGGTTGGGAAGAATTGTGGAAGAAAAGCTTGGTGAAGAACAAGCTGGATTCAGGCCAAATAGAGGCTGTCAGGATCAGATCTTCACTTTACGACAAATAGTCGAGAAAGCATGGGAATATAACAACGATCTGTATTTAAGTTTTGTCGATTTGGAAAAGGCATATGACAAGGTGCCAAGATAGAAGCTATTCAATACGCTGCAGTTATATGGTGTCAATGGAGCATTATATCAAGCAATAGTTAGTCTTTATTTGAGTTGTAATTCAGCAGTTAGAATTGAAGGACGTACAGGAAGATGGTTTAATGTTAAATCTGGTGTGAGACAAGGATGTACATTATCCCCTCTGTTATTCATTATCTATATGGATCACATTATGAAGGAAAGTGGTATTAAACATGATATCAGAATTGGAGATGTTAATGTCAGCTCTTTGCTTTATGCGGACGATGCTATACTTCTAAATAAATCCGCTACAAATCTGCAAGATTCTCTGACTAAATTGAATAACTGTTGTAATAGATATGGTATGAAGGTCAGCAATAAATAGACAAAGACAATGAAAATAGGCAGAATCATTGAAAATGTCAACTGTGTTGTGAATGGAGAACCTGTGGAACAAGTAAAACATTTAAGCTACTTAGACATGATTTTTAGTGAAGATGGTAAATTAATATGGAAATAGATAACAGAATCAACAAAGCTGGTATGGCAGGAAGTCAATTGAATAAATTCATATGGAATAAGAGAGAAATTAGTCGGAACACTAAATTAGCTGTATACAAGACAGTGTTCAAACCAGTTTTAACTTATGGATCTGAGACTGGACCAAAGATTAGAGACCAAAGATATGAGAGTCCTGAGAAAGATTAGAGGCGTGAACAGATGGCATCAATGGCAATACCATATTGAAAACGATAATATCAGGCAAGAACTTGACATTGTCAGCATCCAGGAATGCGTTAGCAGAGCTAATCTCAGGTGGTATGGTCACTTAAACAGAATGGGCGAGGAAAGATTTGCAAAACAAGTGTTCTCTGCCAGGTTATCAGGAAAACGACCCAGAGGAAGACCAAGATATAGGTGGATTGATACGGTACAAAGTGCCTTAGACGATAGAAATATAAGATCTGATAATGTTGGAGTCTTGACAAGTAACAGACTGATTTGGAGGAAAATTGTAGATAGGAAGTTAGTAATGATGTAATTTTTTCATGTAGTACTGTCATATCCTGTACACCCCTTGAGGGTACATGGCAGAAATTTGATGATGATAATATGTCTACCCCTTCATTTTCTTGATTGTCATTGCCTGAATATAACATTTTGTATTTATTGCTCTGAAAGATCTCACCAGTTTTTGTCTTTTTTTTGTTTCAGTCCTATTATGTCGATCTGGTACTTATCGAATTCCACAGCTAGCTGCATTTCTTTGCCATTCAGGCTTCTTATGTTGATAGCACCAATCTTGAACTCTGGTGATGTTGAGTTGGGGTGGGTTTTAGGATTTGTTCCAGTACCTGAGTTTTTGCTGTTTGCTCTGGTTCCCTGGCAAAAACAACAGGGGCCTTATTTAACCGGGTGACGGCCCAGCCGGAATGAAATTCTGTCATGTTGTACCAGAACTTGAATATCTGCAGGATCTAATCTTTAATCAACTTCCTAACCAAACTCCCAGATCCATAAAAACAACAATTTGAACACTTTTGTATATAGCTAGATTGCCATTTGACTAATTTTTCTTTTTCCATACATTCATTTGACAGTAAGAGTGAAAGCAGAAACAGGAGACTTAACATGGATATAGGCCATTTCACGCCTCGAGCAAGGAAGATGTTTACATGAAATGAAAAGGAGTAAAATCCTCACCTCTGTAGTCAATGATTTAAAAAAAAACAACTTAAGGTAAAGAAAAACTGTTGAACACAAATCAGATTTAAACAAAATAAAGGATGACCAGAATTTCTACTTACAAACAAATAATCAAAAAAACAATAGGAAGAGCAGGATACTTATTTCTGTTTTATAATTGACATATAATAAGGCGTCAAAGAACTACAAATGACCTATACCTCCATAATCATACTATTGTTATTTATAATCTATGCCAGCATCTTTTCAGTGAAGGCCCACAATTAACTCATTACAAACACTGAGATGTCTGCAAGAACGTACTAAGGTGTGATATGCACAGTCAGGAACCACATGAAAGAAGGCTAACTTTAGGATGTTTTGATTTTAAACTGAAGTTAGTCCTCCTTTCATATTATGAATACTTTCAGTATTGTTCTTAATTGTGAATATCCTGCAGTCAATTTTGCTCCTTTTTTTTTTTCTCGTAACACATGAACAATAACTTTTGTTCATGTGTTAAGAAAAAAGGAGCAAAAACTGTGGCTGTTTAAATGAAAATTAGAATTTTATACTTTAACAATCCCAAATATTCAACCGAAAGCATTAAAATTAATGTACATATCAAAGATTAGAATGAACTGTGCAATTTAATTTAACTGGAGTTTGGTTTATCACAAAAGCATAAATCATGTTACAAAATTAATAATTGAATCAAAATTTTTCAACTGTCACAAACACACAATAAGAGACAATGATGGTGATGAATCGCTATGCCTTTGATTAACCAGTTGTAGAACTAAGACAAATGACCAGAAAGCTAGTAGAAAGACCAATGAGATGAGGCTGACTATTATGCAATTTACTATAAATATTACAAAAAATATCACACCAGAATAACTAATCAATATTTCAAATATAATTCTTATTTTTAGAGGGACCTGTGGCATAGTATAATTATTAAAAACAACACGTAAGTCCACAGTAATAACTTTAATTAATAAATAAGGTAGATATTTCGTACTAAAAATAATAGTACATCTTCAGTGTTACAAACAGATAGGAATAGAATACAAGTAACGAATATTCGGTGGATCACCTATTAAAATACAATGTTGTCGCAAGCTAGGAAATGAAAGATATTAATAAATAATTAATATTTAAGATAATTAGTTTTCTAATGATTACATAAAATAAAAGTCTCCCAGATCTTCGAGAAAGAGGCAATCATTTCGATTTAAATTCGGTCAGTGTAAAAAAAGCTTCACAACTTTCTTTAAAGAGGCGTTCATATTTGAACCTGCATCTATGAAGTAGAATAACTTTATCCCACTGGATATTATGGATAGTGGTAATACTGTGTTGTGCTAGACCAGACTTCTGAGGTTTGTTGTAATCAATATAATATTGATGTTCTTTAATTCTTTTGTCCACAGAATGGTTAGTTTGTCCAAAATAAGAAACATCGCATTCACAAGGAATTTTGTAAACTCCAGCCAAAGACAGAGATGACAGTTTATCTTTTGTAGAAGGCAATAAGGAAGAAATTTTGTTGATAGGAATATAAGTGGGAATCAATTGGTACTTTTTTAAAATTCTACCTACAGGTTCTAAGATTCCTGGAATGTAGGGGATTGGAACTCTGCGAACTGTTGAAGAAGCCTTAGGTATTGGAACATAAGATTCAATTATCTGTTGGATTTGATTAGGGTGGTAATTATTAGATTCCATTAACTTTTTAATGATGGAAAGTTCTTGTTGTAAGATTCCTGTTGTAAGATACGTGTTGTTTTTAATAATTTCAAATATAAATTTTTCATCATTATTAAGAAATAAATTTGTGATAATTATCATCACATGAGGCCTGTTCAAAAAAGTCCCTTTTAATAATGTACTTTGCACATTATTTCTAACACTGCTGGAAACATCAAAAATCTTCTTTTGGGACGTTTCTGGGGATTCATTAAGTACTGACCACAACGGCCATCAAATGTACAACTGTTTCAAAAACTTTGAGCTGTGAAACAGTCTTACAAAAACAATATACAGGAACTATAAATACTGATCTACTTGCATTCAGTTTTTTTTTAGTCAAAGAATATTAGCAGAAGTGGAATAATGCTGAAAAAGGTACTAGTTCACTTCTGTTCATAGTGAAACATGCTCTGTATCCTTGACAGCCATCTATAGAATGGAACTCATCTGATTTTGGTTAGTTTTTTATTGTTAATTTAGCCTACATGTTTTGCATGGTCATAATAATGATGGTGCCTGATGTAAACAAAATGTATCCCAAATGGATACTTTTTCAGAAGAATTATAATCAAATCAGTTCTCTTAATATTAGATACTACTAACAAGATCAGAGTGCAATTAATTTAAGAAATAAATTTGATAATTATGAACTAAGGAATGGATAACTTAAAGTTCACTGGAAAACTTACAATTTCTTGTTTAATAAAATTGAAAAATGCAAAATATTGGTTTATTTATTTATTTTTTTGACATTTAAAAAAATAAAGCTATAAAATCATAATAAAAAAAAAGCCGGACAGTTTCACTTTTAGTCTTATTAGCATCTGAACTTAATACATCATAAAAAATTAATACATTTCTAAAAGTAATATTTACTCACCTCATTCCTACATTTTTCTGGCAAAAGAGAACTGTTTTCTAATATACCTATGAAAAAAAAAAAAACTGAAGCAGTTTGGAGAAAACTAATTTGTTGAAATCTAACAGCAACAAATGTTAAAATGCATCAAGTATTATTATTCCCTCTCCCAAATATTTTAATTATTTGTTCACGTGTTCTATACATTTGTTCTAGACATTAACACATTAGTGGCGAGTGGATAAGAAAGGAATTTAGTAATGTGATTCTTTTTTCAACAGTTAGAGGTTGTAGTCCCTGAGGAGGTGGGGGGGGGGGGGTGTATGAGACAAACCATGCAAAGACAAAGGTAGAAGGAATGAAAGAGAAGGATGAGAATTTTTGTTAAGAGATCCTGACTCGCAGTGATTCATATTTTTATAGGAATGAAGGAAGCCAGTTAGGCAGAACATCTATGAAAATATCTATAGGAAGGACAGTAGAAACATCTATGAACAAGTGACAAATGATTGAAAGAAAAAATAGGAAGGAGAAGTCATTGAGTGACCTCTTCTGGAGGCATGTTCAATTCCTAGAAAGTTTTTGGTATATATTCCCAAATATGAGAACAGTATTTCTAGTTAGATAAATTGGGGCTTTAGTGTTAAAAACTGTGCAGCAATTTAAACAGAACATTCACCTACTAGTGAATGAGAAGGACTAAGTTGAATGGTTATGGATGATCTTGAAACTTGGAATATTTGTGCACTATAAAGGTTGTTAAAGAATGGAGCATACTATCATCAGCAAAACTATAGATAAGACTTGTCACTAATAAGAAAAGGTTATATCTAGAAGAAAATGAATGGGAAAAAGCTCTAGGGAAAAATCTGAAGCCATTCACTATGACAATGATAAAATGGCAACCCAGCTTCAAAAGGTCAAAGCAGATAGGCAATAAGATGACAATCTGCAAAGTTGGCTTTTATGGCAGATCTCATCAAATGCCCTGGAAATGTTAACAACCACAAGTTTCTCAAAGCAATTCTACAGCATGTGTCTAGAGATAGATAACAATGGTTAGATCTGCTATAAATTGAGATTAGGAGTAGAATCTTAATGGTCACTGCTTCTTTGCTACTGATTAATTAACAGTGGAGATAGTTTGCACTCTTGTTTTACAGATTTTATAAACCATGTCCCTGCACCTCTTTCAATTCTAACTGCTGACTTACAACTCAAACTACACATTCTTTATAATGTTCTGCTATACCATTGCATTTTGAACAGCTTTTCTCTTTGCACTTATGTATTTTTTTCAGATCTACAAAACTTAAGCACAGATCCCTGTTATATTCCCATGCTTTCTAAACTATTCTATCTTAAAGTGAAAATGTGATATGACAATTTCTATTTGGCAGAAACTGTTCTTTCCAAGTTTCTTTTTGACAATTTTCGCATTCATATTACCTGGAACACCATCAATTTGCTGATATGCACCCTCAAGAGGGATGGAATCAATGTCTTCTTTAGAGTTTGTCAATGAGATTGCAAGGTTTGGTTCTTATTTTCAAATTGCTGCAATTTTTTTTCAATAATGCTTGCATAATTGAGTCTACAATTTACTTATAAAAGATACTCAACCTTAGTTCTTTTTGAAACTTTCTTACATTTCTTACGTTGTACTTTTCAACGTGATATCCATTTTTATCCTGCTTAGTACTAAGTAATGATCCAATTTCAAATCACCTGCACTCTTGTATTCTGAACCAGCTTTATATCACTATCAACAATGACTTAGTCAATGAGGCTTTCTTATTTCTTGTGTCATCTCTGCATATGAACTTGTGCACAATTTTGTGTTGAAAAATCCATGACCTGAGCAGAAGTCAAGTAAATACTTACCATTATCATTAGCTTTGCCATTTTCTCCAAATTTCCCCCCAAAATGTTCTTATATGCCTGGTGAGGTTCATTTCTTGTTAAGATCTCCAACAAGAACCACTTTTTCTATTTTCTTTATGTCAGCTGCCTGTTCTAATGACTCAAAAAATTCCTCCACTTCATTCTTAGAACTTTCTGTGGGGCCATAGGCACAAATAAGTTTTGTTGTCCATTTCCCCATTTTGAAGTTTGCCCACATAACTCTACTTGAAACTACCTTCCAATGAAGTTTATCTTCATGTCTAGAATTGAATACTATCCCTACTCTTTCCTTTCCTTGGTCATTATTCAAATGACTTGAAGAGAGATGTTCAGTTGTTTGCTGACGATGCAAAGTTGGGAAGCGCAATAAGAAATAAAGCCGATGTTGAGAGTTTGCAGGATGATTTAAATAAGTTGGCAAAATGGGCAAAGGGTAATGGATGTCAATTCAATCTCGAAAAGTTTAAAGTTATGCATTTTGGGGCTAAAAGATTACCAGCTGTGTACCACGTTGATGGAACGGTACTCCAAGAGATTGATGAGGCTAGGGACTTGGGGGTATTAATGGATAGGGAGTTGAATTTCAGAGGACACATTGCTAAGGTGTCCAAGATAGCACATAGGATTACTTGGTTATTGAAGAACATACTAACATCCAGAGATAAAAAGGTTATTATTCCTCTTTATAAGGCACTGATACTTCCACATTTGAATTACTTATCCACATTTGAATAAATCCAGGCGACCAGACTCAAGTCTGGTCTCCTGGATTCCTTGGAGATGAGGAATTGGTGGAGAGGGCTCAGAGGAGAGTGACTAAGTTGATGAGTGGTGTAAAAAATGCTCCCTACATTGATAGATTGAGAGCTTGACTGATAGGTGGAGAAGAGGAGATATGATAGAAACATTTAAATAATTAAAGGTTTTTATAAGATTGATGCAAGGGAAATATTGCAGCTGTGTTAGTGATGGAAGAACAAGAGGTCATCCCTGGAAATTAAGGAAAAGTGTGGTTAACAAGGGTGTGAGAACTAGATTTTTTGCTTGGAGAGTGGTGAATGAATGGAATGCATTGCCTGACTCAGTTGTGAGTGCTTCGTCTGTAAATGAGTTTAAGAGGTATGATAGATGTTGTTTTGATAGTTTGGTCTCCCACAATGAGTCTTCTGACTCCATGGAGATACCCATATAATAATAATTATTATTATTGCCTGAAAATAGCATCTTATACTTATTTAGTAATATTTCACCTGTTTTTGTCTTCTTTGTCTCTGTAATGCCAATTATGTCCACATGGTACTTTTACGATTCTTCTCCAAGTTCGATTTCCTTTCCATTAATACTCATATTAATTGTTCCTATCTTCAGTTCTTCTGATGTTGGGTTTATTCTTCTTCTTCTAGATGTTGAGATGGAGTTTGTTCCGGTAGCTAACTTTTCAGTGTTTGTCCTGGTTCCCTGATAAAAACAGCAGGGGTCTTGTTTAACTTTAGTCTTTATTTGAGTTGTAAGTCAGCAGTTAGAATTGAAGGAAGTACAGGAAGATGGTTTAATGTTAAATCTGGTGTGAGACAAGGATGTACATTATCACCTCTGTTATTCATTATCTATATGGATCACATTATGAAGGAAAGTGGTATTAAACATGATATCAAAATTGGAGATGTTAATGTCAGCTCTTTGCTTTATGCGGATGATGTTATACTTCTAAATAAATCTGCTACAAGTCTGCAAGATTCTCTGACTAAATTGAATAGCTGCTGTAATAGATATGGTATGAAGGTTAGCAATAAAAAGACAAAGACAATGAAAATAGGCAGAATCATTGAAAATGTCAACTGTGTTGTGAATGGAGAATCTGTGGAACAAGTGACACATTTCCACTACTTAGGCACGATTTTTACTGAAGATGGTAAATTAAATATAGAAATAGACAACAGAATCAGCAAAGCTGGTATGGTGGGAAGTCAATTGAATAAATTCATATGGAATAAGAGAGAAATTAGTCAGAACACTAAATTAGCTGTATACAAGACAGTGTTCAAACCAGTTTTAACTTATGGATCAGAGCTGGGTCAGAAGTAAAACACTTGAGCAAAGACTAGAGACTGCAGATATGAGAGTCCTGAGAAAGATTATAGGCATGAACAGATGGCATCAATGGCAATATCATATTAAAAATGAGGATATTAGGAAAGAACTTGACATTGTCAACATCCAGGAAAGCGTTAGCAGAGCTAATCTCAGGTGGTATGGTCACTTAAACATAATGGGCGAAGAAAGATTAGCAAAATAAGTGTTCTCTGCCAGGTTGGCAGCAAAACGACCCAGAGGAAGACCAAGATATAGGTGGATTGATACAGTACAAAGTGCCTTAGACGATAGAAATATAAGATCTGATAATGTTGGAGTCTTGACAAGTAACAGACTGATTTGGAGGAAAATTATAGATAGGACGTTAGTAATGATGTAATTTTTTTTCATGTAGTACTATCATATCCTGTACACCCCTTGAGGGTACATGGCAGGAATTTGATGATGATGATCTTCAGTTCTTCTGATGTTGGGTTTATTCTTCTTCTTCTAGATGTTGAGATGGAGTTTGTTCCGGTAGCTAACTTTTCAGTGTTTGTCCTGGTTCCCTGACAAAAACAGCAGGGGCCTTGTTTAACTGTGTGACGTCCCACCTGGCATGAAATCTCATCATGTTGCACCATCATATGCATTTGTGATTTAAGCCAATACAAAAGGAAAATTTTCAAGTCAGTTAAGTCCCAAATTGCCAGCCAATTCTCATTCATTGAGTACCCAGTAGATACCTACTAAAAGACACACCATGTGAAGGTGAGGGCTGGACATTTGGTCAGAAGCTTCAGTCAGTTCTATGACTACCTGAAAGGCGATGTGGAGATCTCCTCAGAGTTATTTGGCTTTGACCCTTAAGTTGAGCCACTTTTAAAGTGAAATGTAGATTAAATACAAAAATGTTATTCAAGAAAAAAACAAAAGTTTGAAGACAAGAGTCATAATAGATTCAGTGACAAACTCTGCAGAAAACACTGATTTAGCCAAAGAGGCATGTGGAGAGGTTGTTTGCAAGGGAAAAAAAAAAATCAAAAGAATTCTATAGTGAACTGAGGAATTTAAATAGGCAATCAAGGAAAAGAAGAAAACAGATTAAAATGTGCAAGAAAGTGAAGCACTGTGTAAAAGTAGCAAAACAAAGTTATGGAAAGGCAGATAAGAATAAGGCTGCAGAAACGGCAAGTGATCAGTTGTGAAAATAGAAAAAACAAGAGGTCAAAGCCAAAAAGAAAATTGTAAGAATAATCGAGAGAATGAGTGCAACCAAATAATTATATATGGTGATTCTATGATAAGGAAAGTTCTTCATAGAAGTGCTATAAAATCTTATTTCTCTAGAGCAAAAATAAATAATAATTAGTAATGCTGTCAGAATACAGAAAGAGAAGGTAAAAGAATTGATTGTTTTGGCAGGAACCAATGATCTGAGAGGTGAGAAATACTGCATGAGGGAAGATATCAAAGAGTTGATGGAAGAAGTAAAAAACAAGAGCAAGGTGAAGTTTGTGAGTCTGCTACCTTGCTATGATAGAGGCAAATTGAGAAGGAAAGCAGCAATGATAGAGAGTTTGTGGATATAGCATGAGTTTGATGGAGGGGGAAAGATTTGCACAATGCTGATGGACTGCACTTAAATGGATTCAAAGCTAGATGTCGAGAGAGAGAGAGAGAGAGAGAGAGAGAGAGAGAGAGAGAGCTTTGTTCACTGAGAGTGTGGAAGTGAAAAGTCAGGAAAACTAAAGAAATTAGGGAAGTACAGACAAATCTGCGAGAAGGCACAGAGGAAGCAAATGTGTGAATGAACAAAAAATGTGGAATCTAGTCTCTCAGGCAACAGTATCAAATGGGATAGTCATTTCAGAGTGTAAAGATGATTGGGGGCCTAAAGGGATGCTTTTTTTGGCAAAGCACTTACCAATGCCAAAAATTCTTCCCTCTTATTAATGCTAAAAGCATCATTCATACAGATGGCAGTTCTTTTGAGTCATATGGTATGAGATCAAGTCATACCATAATAGCAGATTAGTACAATGAGTGCAAATTGAGTAATTATTATGGGGGAATTCAACTTCAGAGACATAGACTGGAAGGAGGAAAGATCACATTGCAGGAAGGAAATGGATTTATTGAGAGATAATTACTTGAAGCAAAATGTGATGTTGGAGACTCAGGGTATAAGAGTGTTAGATCTCATAATAGGGTCAAAAGACCTATGCATAACTAAAGTGGCTATAATGCTTCCAAATTGGGGAAAGTGATCATGTGGTCTTGACTTGGGAGGTAGCAATACACATGGAAATTCTAGTTAACAAAGATTTATCCTCCAAAGTCAGGAAGATAAATCAGGTACAAGTTATATGGATGAATAGTAACATCAAGAATGAGCTGCAAAAAAAAAAAAAAAAAAAAAAAGGAATGTTCTGGAGGGTATATAAGGAGAAAGAAGACAAGGTAACTTATGGACAGTACAAGGATCAGGCAAGAAGGTGACCAGCATGGAGGAAGGCAAAATCAGATGAGGAGAAGAAATTAGCCAATGAAGCAAAAAGAAATCCCAAAAAGTTTCTTCGTTATAAGGCAAATAAGAGGATGATGATGAGATGATTTATGGTTTTAATGGTACAACAGAAAAGGTCATACTGCAATATAGTAGTACATAAGGTAAGGTAAGACTATCACAAACAGCCATGCCCACAGCAGGATTCCATCCATGACCTGTTAGTTGGAGAGCAAGTATGCTAACCACTCAGCCAACCAGACCAGCACAAATAGGAGAAAGAATAACTATAGAAGGATAACTTTAATGAGTGTAGATGGTAGAGAGGAGCCAGATGAAATTGCTAAACTACCAAGTGACCATTTTGCAAGAATATATCATCCAAGTGAAGATATTATGGCTGAGATGACAGTGACTGAGGCGAGAAGAGGTTGATGCATTAGAAGTATTTCAGATATTGCAGAATCTGAATGCTAATACAGTTGTGGGATTGGATGGGATATTGGCTTGCATTTTAAGAGAACGTGACGGGGAACTAACTATTCCTTTGACTAGGCTATTTAATTTAAGTCTCAGATATGGCCAAGTCCCAAGAGAGTGGAAGGAGGGCAAAATAATTCCTTTGCATAAAGGAGGATCTGTGTTACCAAATTATAGACCAATCAGCATTTCAGGAGTTGGTGGTAAAAGTATTGGAAAAGTTGGTCAAAAAGAGAATTCAGGAATGGGTGGATAAGAATATGATACTCTATGAGAGGTATCATGGCTTTGTGAAAAGTAGGTCAAAAAGAGAATTCAAGAATAGGTGGATAAGAATATGATACTCTATGAGAGGCAGCATGGCTTTGTGAAAAGTAGGTCATTCCTTAGTAATCTATTAACTTTTTATAATAGGGTAAAAGTTGAGTTGGATAAAAGGAATGGCTACACAATGATATTGCTGGATTTTGCAAAGGCATCTGACAAGATATCACATGGAACTTTGTTATAAACTGCAACAAATGGGGATGGGATATGAAACTGGTGATATGGATTAAAGGGTGGCTCATGGACAGATACCAAGAAGCAGTATATGGAGTAGAAGGCAGGTGACTAGTGGTGTGCTGCAGGGCTCTGTGCTTAGACCATTGCTGTTTAATTTATACACAAATAATATATGGAATAATTTGAAGGGATCCGCACGGTTAGCCTAGTGACTATGCGCTTCGCAACCATATGCCTGGAGAAGGAGTGTCCTAGGTTCGATTCCCGTCGGTGACGTGAGGAGCTGAAGGATCTTCCTCAGCCATAGCCAAGTTAGCCAGTCTTGGGCGTAGACAGCAGGGTTTTTTCCCCAGTTTATTCTGGGGTTTTTCATCCCGCAATGCAGGCAAACTGGCCTTGAGAACTCAACACTACAGGCCATAGGATACACCGGGACATAAGGCTGACCACCTTATCCTGTAAACGGAGTGAGGTCCGATGATCAATGGACCCTCGACACCGCAAGGTAAAAGAGGGTATAAGGAAGATGATGATGATGATGAGATAATTTGAAGGGAGATATTCAGTTGTTTGCATGATACAAAGTTGGGTAAGATAGCAGTTAATCAAGGTCATGTACAGAGCTTGCAGGATTTAAACTGGCTGACAGTATGGGCAAAACATAATGGATGCCAATTTAATGTGGAAAAGTGTAAAGTTGTGCACTACATTGAGGGAACTATACTCCAAAAAAGTGATGAAGCTAGAGACTTGGGGGTAGTAGCAGACAGAGAGTAGAAGTTTAGGAGGCATATTGCTAAAGTAGCCAGGGTAGCTCACAGGATTACTTGATTATTGAAGAACACAAATAGAGATAAGGGAATTGTGCCTCTTTTATGAACCATGATACAACATCTGGATTACTGTGCTCAGATCTAGTCAGCTGGGCTTTTTTTGGAGATGAGGAAGTGGTTGAGAGGATCTAGAGGCAAGTGGTCTGTGAGATGCTCTCTATGAGGATAAACTGAGTTTAAGGATGCAAAAATTGATTGATAGGTGAAAATGGGGGTGGGGGGGGTTGGAGGTGCCCATACAATAATAATAATTTAAAAGATGGAGGTAATTGAAAAAAAAAAACAACTTAGAAATGGAAGAAAATACATAAAAGAATTCAACTGATAAATGTGACATGAGAAATGAAGATAGATATTCCAGATGTTTGGAGTAATTACTTTGTTTATTGCATTCCTCTTCCTCTTGAATGTTTTCTACCAAAATACTGTCACTGCAAAATATTCAAGAGGAAGAGGAATGCAATACTTAATCTAGAAAAGCCACTGAAAATTTGAAATGTGGAAAGGCAACTGGAGGCTGAAGTAAACAATATTCAACCAGAAATTCTCAAAAATGGATGAGGATATAAGTTTAATGGTGGCGACAGCAAATTATTCAGAAAGTCTCATCACAAGGTTGAACTCCAAATCATTGGAGTAGAGCACTAATGATAAAAATTTAATGGAGTGAAACAGCACTAGAAAATGATAAAAAAAACACCTGCAGTCATGACTAAGGTCAATCTAGCCTTACAGATCATGGGATCAAATGGAAAAGACCATCTTGCTCCATCACAGTAAATTTAAAAGAGAGACTGTTTTTAAAATCTCCTGCTGCTCTTAAAAATCAACCTAATTTAAATAAACATGGTTGCATAAAATTTCCCAAAATATGGGAAATATATATGTTGAGATCCCAGTTTACATCCTAGGCTGCCAACTGGTGTCCAAAGAAGATGCCCCACCTAATTAGGATTCTAGTCTTTCTTCTACTTGCTTCAGTTAGTTTTATACTGTGTGTGTGTGTGTGCACATGCATTTTACAAGTCGCATTTTGTGATCCCTGACAATGTCTCTGTAATGGAAATGAAATATTGGAAGTATTAAATACTTCTTTTAATCACTTCCTAGTGCTGTTTCACTCCATCAGCACTTATTTGTAGAGCACTCATAGTACCCATCTATAAAAAGGGGAATAAAACTGAATGTAAGAATTAGAGAAATTTTCCTACTAAATGTTCCTGGTAAAATTTATGCAAGCCTACTTGAAAGAGGCTAAAAAATATTGTAGAAGGGAAACTCAGAGAAGAAAAAGCCATGTTCAAGCTAAATACATTCTCAGGATAAGATTTATTTTAAGACAAACAGTTGAGAAATCATGAGAATATAACAAGGATCTGTATATAAATTCTGTAGATCTAAAAAAAAGGCATACGACAAAAGGCAGTAAGTTATAACTTACAACTTACTAGTGAGTATTAGAGGTACAGGAAGATGGTTATCTCCACTTATTCATCATCTATATTAGGGGTGTTCAACCCATCGATCGCAGAGCGATTTTTGGTCAATCTCTTGTGTATTCCTCCTTACTTACAAATTTAATTAAACCTGAAAACATAATATTTTATTTATCATTATTTTGTATTATTTTTAATTCGCTTGTATTGCTATTGTTTATTTATTTTTCGTTAAAATTGTCAAATCAGTAATTTTCTTATAAGTCTGGGTAAATGAATTAATTTGGATCAGTGGAAGTCAAACAGCGAGCCGAGTGAATACGATTATAAGCAAAGTGTAAAAACTCAATTGTAGCTTAAATATTCCAAAGCACATTACATCGATTTTGTCCCACGTGAATATTGTAATTTGAGAGGAATATCTAAATATCTAATACTAACAAAAATATCTAATACAAACTATACCAAGACAAACTTTGTTTGTCTTGGTATAGTTTGTATTAGATATTTTTGTAAATAACTCTTTTGAAGCTAACTGAATATACTGCTTTAATAAGAATACGTTAGAGTGTTAAAAACAACGGCAATGTTTTTGTTGCAGAAGATGTACATGGTGGCATTAGAAAGATTGTTATTGAAACTTGTATGTATGAGAAAGGCTGGCAGGCTCTAAGTGTAAACATCTCCGAAGTCAGTCAGAAAGAGTTTAAACAACTTTCCGATAGCCGGCAACTTGCAATCAAAAGAAAGCGGAGGAGAACAAAAGGCGTGCCGAACTTGAAACTTAAGATGAAAGACTCATACCGATTCTTTGCAGGTTGCCAAACTTCATGCGAGGTCTCAGAGGAGGACTAATAAAAAGGGACTGAAGCAAGCAGAAAGGGTCCCGGTTCCAGAATTCCTGTCAGAGAGGAGGCCGCTCGGTCCAGAGTCGCCGTCAGAGAGACTGACCGGATCCACGTTGCTTGAGAGAGGCGTTTCCCGCTTCCAGAAAGGAGCTTCTCGGTTCAAGACGTCGCTAGAGAGAGAGACTACTTCTAGGCCGCAGACAAGGTTTCAAATTGCCGAAAGGAAGAGTTCCAATTGCTGGAGAAAAGTTTCCAGGCCAGGTTAATGTCAGCCATTCACCAGTGTGTTGCATTTTCATTACAATTTGATGAATCAAATGACTTCACTGATATTACTCAGTTAATGGTATTTATTCGCATGGTATTTCAAGATTATTCAAGTAAAGAAGAACTTTTGAAAATTATACCATTATTGGGAAGGACTAGGGAAGAAGACATTTTTTCAGCATTTGATGAATTTGTGAAACAACACAAACTTCCGCTTTTTAAACTTGTGTCTATTACTACTGATGGTGCTCCTGCAATGATAAGTAATAAATAAGGCTTCATTTCATTATGTAAAAATGATGACAAATATCCAGATTTTTTAACGTACCACTGTATTATTCACCAACAAGTGCTGTGTAGTAAAAGATTAAACACAAAAGATGTTTTGGATATTACATTTAAAATTGTAAATTTTGTTTGAGGAAAAGCCCTGCAACAGTGGTTATTTAAATTACAGGCAGATGATGATAGGGAACTTCTGTTGTACAATAATGTTCGCTGGCTCAGCAGAAGTCAATTTTTAGAAAGATTTCTTGTATTAATTAACGATATAAAAAATTTTCTTGATGAAAAAAGAGATATTTATCCACAATTGAGTGATAAAAGATGGTTGTTACACTTGTCATTTTTAGTAGATTTCTGTACGAAATTAAGCAATTTAAATTTAGAGTTACAAGGTAGAGATAAAAATTTAATTGACATGTTAAGTTCAATAAAAATTTTCCAACAATACTTACTTTTATTAAAGAAAAATATCAATGACCGCGAATTTAGACATCTCCGATATTTATTAAAATTTTTTGAACAAAATCAAGAAATGCTTCGCTATGATTTAAAAGAATTCATTCGTGAAATAGAATTACTTGAGGAAGAAATAAATTCAAGATTTAAAGATTTTCATAAAACTGCAATGATTGTATCTTTTATCAATAATCCATTTCAAGAAAACTTGAACATCACAGAAATTTCAAATAAAATTAGTCAGCTGTTTGATATAAACCAAGCTGAAGTAGAACTTGAGATATAAACATTCAGAATAGTTTACATTTAAAATCAATAAACAATGAAGTCATTTGGAAGTATGCATATGAAAAATTCCCAATATTAACTGATATTGCACAAAAAATTCTGTCGTGTTTCAGATCGATATACTTGTCAGAATCTGCTTTTTCAAATATGACCATCATAAAAAATCAATTAAGAAACCAAATTACAAATGATCATTTGGATTGTCTGCGATTGGCCACTTCTTCATATCAACTTGACTATGAAAATATTGCAAGATCCAAACAATGCCAAATTTCACATTAACTTTTCCTTTGTTTTTAATCAACCAGCATTTCCTGTAACTTGTGAGTTTGTAATCAATCTGTTGTTTTTTCTAACGTTGGCTTTCCAACGTTAGAAATAAATATTTTATTCCAATATTTTTTTTTTGTTGTTGTTGTTGTATTAAAATAATTAAAAGTGATAAATAAATTTTTAAATACACAAATAAAGTTTTTAGTTGTGTATTTTTTTTTAGTTGTTTATTTGTGCGTAATCAGATATCAGGTTGGGGGAATGTGATCTATATAAGAGAGTAGATCACCGAATAACTTTTTATAGAAAAGTAGCTCACGTAGTAAAAAAAAAGGTCGAACACCACTGATCTATATGGATCACATTACGAAGGAAAGTGGCATTAAAACTGATATCAAAAGTGGAGCTGATAATCTCACTGTTACTTTGTCTATATATGTATTACTCTTAAATAAATCCAGTACAAGGCAGCAGATTCCATAACCAGATTAATTACTAAATGAAAAGCAAAATTTGGAATAATAATCAGCAAAAAAAGACAGGAATGCTGAAAACATCAACTACATTCTAAATGGAGAATCTATAGACCAAGTAAAACATTTCAGCTATTTAGGCTGTATAATGAGGATATTAGGAAAGAACCTCACATTTTTAACATTCAGGATGTTGAGTATTTAGGTGACTCACTAGTTTTTAATGGAATGAATACAGCATAGAGAAAAAAATAAACACAAGTTTAAGGGATCTTATATTTTCTCTTTCACAGAGACATCATCTGGAATACAATCTTAAAATTGTAAAAACACATGCAAAAAAACTCAAAACAATAAGCGGAAAAAAAGTTCGACTAAAAGCTTAAAATAGTATGGGGGGGTCTTCTATGGGTGCTGTTGGGCAGGACTAAGAGGTTTAACAAAACCATATTTATTAAGATTAGGATGGGTTTTTCAAATCTTGCTGCTGATTCTAAGAAATGACTTGCAGGTTTATATTTATTGTGATGAAGCATAGTAGTTTTTTTTTTTTTTTTCCATCTGATTCTCTGCAAAGTATCAAAGTGCATCAAAGTTCATGATATTATTTAAAACTAAATTTTGGATTAAAGATTTGAAATGAGTAGAATTTTTAATATAAGATAAAGTATGATTAGTCAGTAACATCCACTGTGGAACAGAGGTTTATTGCGTTATGAATTTTAGGCAATCTGTATATTTGAGGGAAGGAGGCTTTTTTCTCCTAATTGTTTGAGGAGGCCAAGAAATGACATTTATAGAAGCTGTTTTCTTCTGAGAATTATGGATCATAAATTAGCAGTGCAGCCTTATTCAGAAACTGCACAGAGTTAATCTCAGGTAGTGTGGTCACTGAAACAGAATGGGAGAGGAATGGTTAGCACTAATGGATATTTTTCCCCCAGCACTAAGTTAGCTGGTTTCAGATTGCAACTGGCTTCCCTCTCGCAAATATAAATTCAACCTCATATACATCTGATAGTATGTTAGATGTAGTGCAAGGGTATATATATATTTTTTTTATAACATATGAAAAAATAAACACACACACACACACATTTAAGTGGATATACTGAAGTATACAAGATGAAACTAATATACATTGTGCATGTACATGTGTGTGTGTGTGTGTGTTTTGAATTTGGGTGGGCTTTCAATAGCATCCCCCCCCTTTCTTTAATCCCTTACAGATGAGATTATGTGAGAAATAATCATTAAAAGCTCCAACTCAAATTTTACCTCTCACACAAACTATGCCAATGAATATTGTAATAAAGTCAACTCTCAGTATAGCAAACTTATGGACCACAAGAAGAGTTTGTTGTAGTGAATAGTTTGCTCAATATCTTTTAGCATAACATTTTACTTATAGGGCTTTGATCAACTTTTCAGTAGTTTGCTATAATGGTGTTTGGTATAGTGAGTGGATAAGGCATTGCTTTGGGCACATAAATGGAGGTAATGGAGAAAAGATTCTCCATTTGATGTTTTGTGGCATCACGTACTTTTATGCTTTATCGTTTCAATGGATGTGTATTATTAAAATCGATATATATCTTTAATAATTAAATATGTTTTTACTCTTACAGAATACAGAGACAAATGTAAGAAAGCTAAACAGTGTGTAAAACTAGCTAAACAAAAGTCATGGGAGGACTTTGGCAAGAATATAGAAAATAAATATCAAGAAGGTGGCAAAATATTCTGGAGGTTGTTGAAGAAGCTTAGGAATGGAGGAAAGAGTGCTGTAAAAGGAATTAGAGATGATAAAGGTGAAATGAAAACAGGAGAAAAAGATATCCTTGAAGTATGGAGTAATTACTTTGAAAAACTGCTAAATGAAACAAGCAGTGATGACAGCACAGTGATAAAAAACACTGACCAGGCATGCAGTCAGGAATACATATCCATACTCGAAGTAGAAAAAGCCATCAAAGGCTTGAAATGTGGAAAGGCAGCAGGAGTAGATGATATTCGACCAGAAATGCTGAAGTATGGTGGTATAAGAGTCTTACAGTGGCTGCACTGCATGGTTCAGAAAGCCTGGACAGAGGGACGAATTCCCGATGATTGGAGTAGAGCTCTCATAGTACCCATATATTAAAAAGGGAAATAAAACTGAATGTGAGAATTACAGAGGTATTTCCCTACTGAGTGTTCCTGGCAAGATCTATGCAAGTATACTTGAGAAACGGTTGAGAAAAATTGTGGAAGAAAAGCTTGGTGAAGAACAAGCTGGATTCAGGCCAAATAGAGGCTGTCAGGATCAGATCTTCACTTTACGACAAATAGTCGAGAAAGCATGGGAATATAACAAAGATCTGTATTTAAGTTTTGTCGATTTGGAAAAGGCATATGACAAGGTGCCAAGAGAGAAGCTATTCAATACGCTGCAGTTATATGGTGTCAATGGGGCATTATATCAAGCAATACTTAGTCTTTATTTGAGTTGTGAGTCAGCAGTTAGAATTGAAGGAAGTACAGGAAGATGGTTTAATGTTAAATCTGGTGTGAGACAAGGATGTACATTATCCCCTCTGTTATTCATTATCTATATGGATCACATTATGAAGGAATGTGGTATTAAACCTGATATCAAAATTGGAGATGTTAATGTCAGCTCTTTGCTTTATGCGGATGATGTTATACTTCTAAATAAATCTGCTACAAGTCTGCAAGATTCTCTGACTAAATTGAATAGCTGTTGTAATAGATATGGTATGAAGGTCAGCAATAAAAAGACAAAGACAATGAAAATAGGCAGAATCATTGAAAATGTCAACTGTGTTGTGAATGGAGAACCTGTGGAACAAGTAAAACATTTCAGCTACTTAGGCACAATTTTTACTGAATTTTTACTGAAGATGGTAAACTAAATATAGAAATAGACAACAGAATCAGCAAAGCTGGTATCGTGGGAAGTCAATTGAATAAATTCATATGGAATAAGAAAGAAATTAGTCGGAACACTAAATTAGCTGTATACAAGACTGTGTTCAAACCAATTTTAACTTATGGATCTGAGAGCTGGGTCAGAAGTAAAACACTTGACCAAAGACTAGAGACCGCAGATATGAGAGTCCTGAGAAAGATTAGAGGCGTGAACAGATGGCATCAATGGCAATATCATATTAAAAATGAGGATATTAGGAAAGAACTTGACATTGTCAGCATCCAGGAATGTGTTAGCAGAGCTAATCTCAGATGGTATGGTCACTTAAATAGAATGGGAGAGGAAAGATTAGCAAAACAAGTGTTCTCTGCCAGGTTGGCAGGAAAACGACCCAGAGGAAGACCAAGATATAGGTGGATTGATACGGTACAAAGTGCCTTAGACGATAGAAATATAAGATCTGATAATGTTGGAGTCTTGACAAGTAACAGACTGATTTGGAGGAAAATTGTAGATAGGAAGTTAGTAATGATGTAATTTTTTCATGTAGTGCTGTCATATCCTGTACACCCCTTGAGGGTACATGGCAGGAATTTGATGATGATGATGAAATTTATTATTTTATGTTTACTCAACCTAAAAAATGAGACCAACACACAAATACGCAATCCCTTTCCAACAACATACTAAACCAATGAAAAGAAAGTGCTGCCAAGATATCTAAGCCTTCTTCAATGTTCTAACAAAAACAACTATGAATGATAAAATTTCAGAGTTAATCAATGAAAAAATAATACATTATATTTATTCTGTGATGCATTATAATTTCAGAATCTTACCATGTGTAGTGTCACAAAGAATTCCATCTTTGTGCATCCTGAGCAATGTTCTATCAAAGTCAGCTATCACCTAGCAGATGATAAAACAGCATACAAATAAACCAATAATATCTTTCAAGAATAGTAGGTTTTTTTTTATTATAAGTAACTATTTGGAATAATTATAGACAAAATTTCCAGTTAAAAACCAAGATTTTTAACTCATTTCCATTTTTTTAATAGAAAACACACACACAAAGTCTGAAGTACGTATAAGAATTCACTGAGAAATTTATTCAACTGCCCACTAGTCTGACTTCCTGGTTATGGAAGTCAGGCTTATGCTTTCAATTCTGTAACACTTTTGCTTATTTGTCAGTGCAGCTGCTTCCCTCTCCCATACTTTTCAATTATAGGTTTATAATTTCAACTAAAAGCAATATTCGTTAAAAATTATATCCTCATTCATGGTAAAAAATTTAAGTGGACCAATATAAGCATCAATGACAAGAACTGAAGTAAATGAATATGATTGTCAAGCTTATGCATATCAATATTTTAAGTAGATATAAAATAAAGCACTTGATTTAGAAATCTGCATTACAAAATTAAAAAAAATATATGAAAATGCCAAATATGCATTACTCACCAAATATCACTGTTGGGAGCCAAAATATGCTCACAATATAAAAATAGAAATCTGCATTACAAAATAAAAAAAAAATATATGAAAATGCCAAATATGCATTACTCACCAAATATCACTGCCAGCAGCCAAAATATGCTCACAGAAGAGATGTTAAATATTACTGGTCAAGTGAAACTTGATATCATAGAACATTAACAAAGGAACTTAAAAGGTTTAAACTGGTCAAAGAAAGGATATTAAATATCTTTCATTTTTATTCTCTTTTTCTACCCAACCAAATATATTGAAACTATGGAGTTTCAAAAATGACCAGAAATTTTCAATTCAACATTTAGCATCTGATTTGCCAATTTTAATAACTTGTGCACTCACTGAGAGATAAAGCTTTCTAAAATGAGATTGCTGCAATACAGCTGTCAGGTCAGTGAAAGCAATAATAAAAGATAAATATATAGATTTCTGGCCACACTCTTAACAATACTACAATTCTTGAGTGACACTCTTAAGCTGTCTGGCTATTTTCAAAACTAGGAAGTTTCAGTGTATCTGGCTGAAAAAAAAAAAAAAAGAATGGATAATAACCTTTCTTTAAACAGTTTCATATTATAACAATCAAATTATTCAAATATTCTTGGATTATTTGTTCATGTAAATTTTGTAGGTTTTCTATGCATTGGATTTTTTTTTTCTTTCTAATTAATATCATTCCCACACATAAGAGGCCACAGAGCTTATAGAAAATCACTGACATGCATTAATAGAAATCAAGAAAAAAATAATCTGTTGATATTCTTTTTAAATCACTAGCAATTAGTCCTCAGAAAATACCTCATGAGGAAGGCCGTTTCACAGTACTGAGGCAGATGGGAGTAGATTAATGTCAACAGCTACTCAAATATCAACATCTGCTCAAATTCAACTCAAAGAATGTTGGGCAGCTGTTGCTCGTGTTACTGTAGCTATCAGAAATGGAAGAGCATGATGAATGACAGGTCAGGTGAAGAATACCATAGAAACGTGGAAAACACATAATACAGACACTGTTTCTAAGACAGTGGCTGGAGAGCATGTGTGTGAGAGTGGTAACCAAACTGCTCTTTTCTGAACAGCTTAAAGAATTTTTGGATGTCATAGGTGCACTACCAAAATGTGAAAGCAGTATTCCACGGTTAGGCAGATTTGAGATTTGTACAAAGTAAATAGCTGAATAAAGAGTGGTAATCAGGCTTTTTATTCTCTCTCACATGTATTCAGCTCAAAAGATATTTATTGGAAGACTAAAGTACAAATATATAAATCATTAATTCATCTAATTGCTATCTATGGATGTGAAACCTGGATATTTACGGCAAGCATAGAAAATTTGGTACAGTGAATGATAATGATCTCTGGAGGATCAGATACAACCATAAGTTATATCAACTCTATAAAGAACTCACTATATTATCTGGTATAAACAGTAAAATTCTTAGTAAAATATCAAGAGAGAAAGCCAAGAACAAGATGGATAGATATCATTAATCAAGATGGCAACATCATACTGCCATGTCCAAACTGGAGAAGTAAGGTCCTGGATAGACAGAGTTGGAAGCAACAAATGTATGAGACCAAGGCTTGATATGGGTTCTACATCCTAAATCGAGCAATGTCTAATTTTTTTTATTTTTTTTTTTCTTCTTCTTCTTCCTAACATGGAATTTAGGCCATGTGGCCTGTTCCGGTCTCATGCCATCTCTTTCTTGGTCTTCCGATTCTTCTTTTTCCACTTATTTTGTATTTGTATAATATTTTTGGTAGTCTGCTGTTGTACATTCGATTTAAATGTTCTAGCCATTTTTGTTTATACTGTCTTATGTAGTGATTAATTGGTTTTATTTTCAGGGATTGTAAGATTTCTTCATTTGTTTTGTGGTCCCACTTGGTATATCCAGCTGTTTTTCTGAAGAACTTCATTTCTGCTGTTTGAATTCGTTTTTCATCTTTCCTTTTCATGGTCCATGTTTCGCTTCCGTATAGTAGAGTTGGTTTTGACAAGACATTATATAGTCTGATTCTAGTGTGTTTTTGTACCAGGGATGGCTTAAATATATTATTTATTATGCCATTTACTTTGACAAAGTTTGATATTTTAGTGTATGTCTTTTTCTTCTTCGTATGATAGATCACATCCCAAGTATCTGAAAGTGTTTACTTGTTCTAGTATTTTATTATCTATCACTATTTTACTTCTTATTGGGTTTTCTCCTTTGAATGCAATTATTTTTGTTTTTTCATTGGATATTGTCATATTATATTGCTTTGAGATATCATTTAGTGATTTTAATGATCTTTGTAAGTCATCTTCTGATGTAGCTAATACTATTTGATCATCTGCCAATAGTAGTGTATCTATCTTCATTTGCGGGGTCATTTGTATACCAAATGGGTTATGCTGTTTCCAGATTGTTATTATTTCATTTATATATATATATATATTGAAAAGCAGAGGTGAGAGGGTACATCCTTGTTGTACCCCTCTTGATATATCTTTCCATTCTGAGGTGTGTTCTAATTTAACTGCTATTTTATTTCCTGTATATATTTCTTGAATAGATTGTAAAAGTTGGTTTGGTATGTTTAAATCGGTTAATATTTTAAACAAATTTTGTCTGCTAATTTTGTCAAAGGCTTTTTCATAATCAATAAACGTCACGTGTGTTTCTTTTTGAAATTCTCTTCTCTTTTCTATTAATAATTTTAAAGTAAAAATTGGATCTATGCAGGATCGGCCTTTTCGGAAACAGTTTTGTTCTTCTAGTAATTTGTTTTCTACAATGCTGCTTAGTTTCTCTTTTAATATTCCTGCATATATATTTTATATCCTGTATTCAGCAGGCTAATTCCCCTATAATTATTGCAATTGTCTTTATTTCCTTTTTTATATATTGGGATAATCAGTGCTTTTTTCCAAGAGTTAGGGGTTTTTCCAAACATCCAAACCATATTAAAAAATTTCAGAAGTCTTTCATTAAATTTTTCACCTGCGTTTTTGTATAGTTCTATATTTATATTGTCTTCTCCTGGAGTTTTCCTATTTTTCATCTTCTTTATTATATTTTTCAGTTCTAACATTGTGATATTTTCTATTAGGTCATTCTTTGTCTTATAAAATTTTAATTCATTGTTCTCATCTATCCAGAGATTTTGGAAATAGGTCACCCATTTTTCTAAATCTATTGTTTGTATTTTTATCTTTTCTTTTATTTCTTTATTCATGTATTTCATTACTTTATAGGTTTTTGGTTGTGGCTTAAATAAATCCTTTTCTAGTTCTGTTACGAAATTGTTCCATCTTTCTCTATGTTTTTTCCTTACTTCTCGTTTTGCAATTGCACTATTTCTTTTATACTCTATTTCTGCTTCTATTGTTTTGGAATTTAGCCATTTCTGGTAACTGTCCTTTTTGGTTTTTATTATATTTTCAATTTCTTTGTTCCAGTCTCGTAGTCCTCTTTTTCTAATCCATTTGTGCTTTATTCCTAAGATTTCTGTTGCTGCTTTTGTGAGAATTTGTTTCAAATTTTCCCATTCATCTTCTATGTCATTGATTCATGTGTGGTTTCAGTTTTTGAGTTTGTGCATTTTTGATATTGTAGTCTAACTTGAGGATCCTGCAATGAAGAAATTTTGTAGCTTGGCTGGTAAGAATTTTCAATTCTATGTGTTTTTAGCCACTTTGGTTTAAAACGAATTTTTGCTGATACCATATAATGATCAGAGTTTAATTCAAAGCCTCGACATGCTCTTACGTCTAAAATTAACTCTGCTAATTTAAAATTTGTGATAACGTAGTCGATTATTGATTTGTATCCTCTGGCTGACCAAGTATATTTATGTATTTCCTTGTGTTTAAACATTGAATTCATTATTCTCATATTATTATAAATGACAAAATCGCGCAATCTGCGACCATTTTGATTACACGTATCTTCGCCAAATTTACCTATGTTTGTTTTGTATTTTTTGTTTACTATTCTGGCATTTAAGTCTCCTGCTAGCAGTAAATAGTCAGTTTTGTTTGTTTTATCTATGGCATTCTGTAATTCTTTATAAAATATATTACTGTCTTCTTCTTTTCCCTCTTCTGGTGCATATGCACCAATTATTTATATGTGGCCTCTTAATGTCTTGAGTCTAATTTCTATTAGTCTTTCATTCAAATAGTTGTAATATACAATATTGTTCTTTAGGGATTTATGTACTATAATCATTATACCTGCTTTTGCTCTTTCTTCTTTTTTTACCCCACTGTAGATTTGTATATAGTGGTTTGTTTCTTTTGTACCTTTTTTTTTTCTTTGTTTCTGTTACTATACACATCTTTATGTTAGCTTGGTTTAGTTGTTTATCAAGTTCTTCTTCTTTGTGTGCAATGCTTCTCACATTCCATGTTGCAATCTTCATTATGTGTTCCTTTTTCCAATTTCGTTTACTGTTTTTTTTTTTTTTTTTTTCAATAGCCAAATTTGTTTGAAGTCAAGGATGCTACAAAAGTGATATGGTTATGCCAGAAAACGCTAGGAATAACTGTCAGTCTGAGAAGCAAGCCCTGATTTGAGTAAAGCTAAAGGAGGGAGAAAGAAAAAAACTGCAATTTCTAAAATTAATGTGCATTTATTTCAAACAGTGCTTGATAAACTTAAGAGCTAGAAAAATAAAGAAAATCTATGTTTGTGGCAATTTGGTTAGAATGCCACATGAAATGACTAAGGCTATGAGGCCAGTATATCATATACTATCAAATGTGTATGTTCTCTGGCCAGTATGTTAGATGAAAAATCTACAAATTCAATCCCAGGTTTTTCAAACCAAAAAGACTAATACTGCATCATCCTCATGACTATGATACTGAGATGCATTTGTTGTGAATTAGCATGCAATAAAAAAAAAAAAAGCTTTTAATGCCAATTAACATGAAAAATTTACAAATCAGTGCAATGACACTTTTCCACATCATTGAAAAAGATCATTCTGCAACCAGTCTTTACAAAACTAATGACTGGTTACAAAAAAGTGCAAAGTTTCATGGTAATCTTTGGCAACTTATATTCCAATTCTGGTCAAAATTTAATGAATAATCCAAAACGGATCTATTCATAATTAGTTGGGCAACCCACTAGGAGAAGACTAGGAATACAACCTTCTAGGTCTGTTTTGTGCTATATGAGATATTGTGATTCTGTAATAATGCAACTACATTTTTGTGGCTAATGGTGCACCAGCAGAAAACTTACAAACAATAATGTGTGGAATGTACTACATACAGCAAGTTGCAAATTAAGTTCTTTTTAGCTAAGAGCATAGTATGCTACTTAGCAAAGCAGGATGATGTTCATGATCTAAAAATATTCTTAAATTATTATTAGCAGCGATACTAGAATGAAACTATTCTGATGTAACCGCAAACCTCAGTGCATGAAGGATAAAATATCCTTTGCTTTGTCATCATAAAACTGTTGGTTCAACTCCAATCATTACATGAATGCCTGTAAATTGCATTTCAGCTTTGGTATTTTTTCAGGCAGTTCTACGAGCAAAAAAATAAAAACATAAAGAACCTGCAGCTCAGTCAGTTTCAATGATGGCCTATGGTCGAAGACACCCAGGTTTGAATCCCATCTAGGATTTTTTTGAATCCCATCCCAAGAACGTTTATCGGCTTTTCATATGAAGATGAGTTAGCCAGTCTCGCATGGATATGGAAGTCTTTGCTTCTGCAAAAACAGGAAAACCAGCCATCACATATGCACTTGACAGCCATAATACACTATGCAGTAGGATAAAGTGCACTATCAGAACATTAAGTTACTTGGCTGTAACTGGCCTGACATGCAAGGGAGGAAGAGGGGAGGGGAAGGTGATAGATTACCATTAGTGTGACACCCACACACTGTTCAGGCCTCCAGTAAAAATGTTTTTTTTTTTATATAACTCCTACCCACAAAAGGTTATAAAGTTACAGTACCTTACAGACCAAGATTTTTTTCCCCATAATCCAGAGACTAAACATGGAACTTTTTCAAACCACTTCAGACCTCCAATAAATGGGATAGTTCTCTCACACCTGGTGATAAAATTAATCTCCCACCTAAAGAAACATCTATACCTATGGCATGATTTGACCTCTCACTTTATTGATTTGGAAAGTAGATACGCTAACCACAGCCAACTAGACTGCAGTGTTTTTGCCTACTAGTGTGTCAAGGAAAGGCAGAGAGTTACAGTTTTTCTTTTCAATGGTGAAATAGATTCCCAGTTGTTAGGTGTGCGAAAAACAAAAACAAAAAAAAAATTAATTAATCTGGCCAATTACGTGGCCAAATGGAGAACATGTCATCAACATAGTGTAGCTATTTGTGGGTTGGAAAGGGGCAGAGAGTTCAGGAATATATTTTCAAATTGTTACATGGAAAGATTGAGGGGGAAGGGGGGGGAAAGGAGCCCTTAGTTGCACCTTCAATCTGCTTATAGGTTTTCTCCTGCCAAGACATGATAAAAGTGAATAAGACTGATATACCTGGATAGTGAGTATGAATGAGTTCTGAAGTTTCCTTTATGGTACATCAGTGAATAAGGAGGTTATATCAAAACTGACTATGCCAGTAGCTTGAGAATACTATTTGCAAAGCAAGATTTGAAGTGCAGAGTTTTAACATGGAAAGGAGTAAGGACCAAATGAGAGAGATCTTGAACTAAGCATCTGGCCACTTAGTAAGGAAACCAATACTGTCCACTATGGATCTCAGAGGTGTGTTCTGTTTGTGTATTTTTGGTAACTATAAATTTTGAAGGCCTGGGATTTTGTTTTTGAAGTTTTTGGATAGGGTAACTGCAGCCTTTTATCCATTGAACTATACAATATGTTCTTCATAGTATTCAGATCCTGGAAACTATACTTAGTCTGGAACCTCTTGACTTTACTTACCTAAGATGGCCTTAGGTATAAGATATGATTGCACTGCCAAGATCGCAGCTTCC
Organism: Typopeltis vanoorti; assembly: GCF_054136105.1. NCBI lineage: Eukaryota > Metazoa > Arthropoda > Arachnida > Uropygi > Thelyphonidae > Typopeltis > Typopeltis vanoorti. Next base: position 146,682,531 of record NC_143550.1, read on the forward strand.
TAATTCCTACAAGATAGCAATAGGAAAGAATATATGGGTAAGAGACTTGCATAATTACAGTCTATCATAGTGCCAACATGCCACTCTTCAGCTTTGTCTATTGTTAAATAAATATTAAAACCACTGATGTGCATTAAGCCTAGAAGAGTAGCAATTAAAAAAACAAAAAAAAATTAATATATTATTTCACTTATATTCAGAAATAAAAACAAAACTAATATTAAGTAATGTTTCCTATCATGGTGGGATATGTTTGCTGGAAACTGACAACATGTGAATGAAACAAATCAGGATACATTACAAATGAGAACAGCTTAAATTTGGTAGGTGAATTATACAGGGAATAATAATTAAATATGAAAAAAAGGAAACTATACATAACTTATATACAGTAAATATGGTCAGATGTTCATCTAGCATCTTGTACAATCAACTGCTCTTTCTGTGCAGGATATAAGGTCCTCTTTTGTGCAAGATGATGGAAGAAAGACAAGAAAGAAGGTGTTCCATGGACTGGGTTGTCCCACATCACAATTATCTGGGCCAATGAGGTAGTCCCATTTAATGAGGTTTTGTTTGCTGCGTCCTGTTATTCGAAGTTTGTTGAGGCTTTTCCAAGTATTCCAGTCCAAGTGGGCACCACGTGGAAAATGTTCAGCTGTTTAGAATACCAGTTTTATTTTCAGGATACAGTGCAAGCCATTATTGAAGTCTGTCTCTGGGAGGTTTTTAAGTGGTTTAACAGTTGCTAGGAAGCTATGTCTGATATCTTACTCTTTCGGCTGTGGTCTGGCTGAATATTGGGTGCCGTTCATCATTCGTCTGCTTTTTTCATCAGCTGAGAATGCAGATCAATTCGAAAAGTATACAGGTCTTTTAGTGGTGTTGGTTTCAGGCATCCTGTAATTAAGTGGCAGCTTTTATTCAATGCTGGGTCAAAATTTTCAGCATGGCAGGATTTGGACCATACTGGGCAGGCATATTCAGCAAGATCTCAGTGTGCTAGGGTCTGCACCCCATTTAGAGGAGGTAAGCTTTCTTAGTATAATGTTTCTTGCATTCATTTTTACCTTTGCTTTTTCTATATGTGTTTTATATGAGAGGGTACAATCGAGAGTCACACCAAGATTGGATTCCAGGAATGTTCTATATTAAAGCCTTCCAAAGAAATCTGTAGCTTCCTGTTGGATTCCTTATTGTTAAGGTGGAAAAGGCCAGTCTGGGTTTTCAAGGGGTTTGGTTTTAGTTGATTGCTGCTATAATATGTGGTTAGACTATTTACAGCAAGTAAAAGAATAGTTTCAATAACTTGAAATTTTTTTGATTGGATAGCTATGGCAAGGTCATCAGCATAGATAGAATTTCTAGTTCCTGGAAAGATGGGGAGATCATTGACGTAGATGTTGAAAAGTAATGGTGATAACACACTTCCCTGGGGGAGGCCATTTTTTTGGAGGTGCCAGTGGCTCTTCCTATCATCCCAGATCCATGTAAAAGCATCTGTTTTCCAAGAATGATTGGATCAGGAGGACAAGATGATAGTCTCTAGTTATTCTGAATATTTTATTTCTGAGTGTGAGATGGTTTATGGTATCATATGCTAGTTAGGTCTACAAAGACTACTCCTGTGGCTAGTTTTTAGTTTTTGCTCATAACCATTTTCTATATTAAATTTAGTTTAATCTTTTATCCAAGTGTAAGCAAACAAAGTTTGCACCTGAAAATATCTTCAGGACTGAGGTAAGGTGGTGCAACACCAGGCAACTCCGAGCAAAGGTGGACCAAGCTCTCATCACTCCTTGTCTCAGTATCTCCCATAATGCAAAGCACATCTCCTTGCGGACATGTATACTGCTATGCATTAAGGGAAGGGCCACTACCCAGACCGGTTTCGACCTTTATTGAGGTCTCGTCAGTGGGAGGCAGACCCAAACGTGGAGATACTAAGGCAGAAGCAATAGGAGAGGTCATATTTACCTATACAAGTTGCCAACAGGTGCACTACCTTATTATTGAATTACTCTGGCAACTCAACTCGTATAGGTAAATATGACCTCTCCTATTGCTTCTGCCTTAGTATCTCCACGTTTGGGTCTGCCTCCCACTGACAAGACCTCAATAAAGGCCGAAACCGGTGTGGGTAGTGGCCCTTCCCTTAATGCATAGTAGTATATGTTTTATGCTTTTTCCTTTAGGAAAAAAAAAAAATTTTTTTTTTAATAGTATATTAGTGCAATTTGAGTATTTATAGTATTTAGTGTTTTCATAACATATTTTATAGATATTGCAATATTAAATAAAGCTGTAAAATGGCACCAAAAACACACAAGAAACAAAATACTAACAAGAACGGTTAAGTCAGCAATAAGGCTTGCCTTAACTTATATTATAATTATGACACCTCATAGTATTCCAATGTTGCAAAAAAAAAAAAGAAAATGCCATAACCATACTATACATTAGTGGAATATAAGAAAAATAGAACACTACATAATACAATATTAAGGCAACTTTCAAACGTCTTGCAAAATTAAAAAGTATACTTAGTTCATTGAAAGATCCCCTTTCTTACCTTGCTCAGACAGGGGTTCACAAAATCTAGTGAACTTATAACTTATCCTACACAGGGTAAAAAGGAAGCATAATTCCAATAAATAAATAAAAAAAAAGAAAGAAAGAAAGACTGACACAAATGCCACATTAAATTCCTGAACAAATGTAAAACAGGCCTGTCAGACCATTCACTCCAAACTTGTCACAGAATCACCTGGAAAGGCACTAGGTTCCTACATTGCACCAAAACTTGGTCTGAAAGAAAATTGAAGGAAACATGTAAGTTGCTGATTCCTTCTCAAAAAAGAATAATGTATTAGTAATTCAAAAAGTCTGGAAGACCCATCTGCAATGCATATAGCATCCAGAACATGGCAGAACCCTAACTCAAGAAAAACCTTAAGGTAACAAGGGACTGTAGAAGTGCATTTGATGTAGTCCGACTGTAAATTTTTTGTTTGTTTGTTTGATCCGCTATATTATTATACCTATTATCGAGAGAGAGACCTCTAGGGAGTCAGGAACTCAGAGGGAGGCCATACTATCCACACCACCTGTTGCATCTGTTCTTGTATTCATTCAGACTACTTGCACACCCTGCATCCAATGGCAATCCATTATTATATATCTAGTTACTATTTTACTTTAATTATTTTTTCTCAGAGTCTATCAAAAGTATTGAGAAATTGTTAATTGATATGAGTTAGGAAAACTAGATTGTGATGAGAGGGGTAGTGAGAATCTGCAGAATCTGTTGCTCTTACAGGAGAATACTGTAAGAGCAACAGTATTATGTAACTGTGTTAATGATATGAATGTACATTATCATGTAAATTATTACAAGGAGAGACAATTTTGTGTTCATCCAGTTCAGACTTATCAAGCATGTGCAAGGCACTAGATAAGAACAGATATCTGCAAGTTATCCAACTGTGTCATGCAAACTACAGAGAAGAGGACACAAAAAAAAACATGCAGGTAATTTATTATGTGTACACATGAATAAGCTGCATGTTTTTTTTGTTTTTTTTTATACTCTTTTCTGTAGTGCATATGACATGGATAACTTGCAGATGTCTGTTGTTATCTTATCTAGGAGTATAAGAAACAATGGGATAGAGTTTGTTGTCTAGGTTGTCTGTTGAATAAGTTGGGACCTCATATTGTAAGTATTAGCAAGATCTGACTATCAGAGGCAGAAGTAATAAGTGGTATTGAGTATAAAGTGTACAGTATTCATTAAGAAGGGTAGAAAGGATAGGGGGGAGGGGAGTGCTGCTAATGATATTACATGACTTGAATCCAGTTAAAGTTGAAACCTTTTGAGTTGAAATACTAGTAACAGTTTTCTCATGTGGCAGTGAATTTGAAGCCATTTATTGTGAGGTGGGGTCTAACAAAATCAAATACATAGTGGGATGCTGTTGCAGACCACTTGGGCTGTAACAGCACTCCACTATGCTAGCAGTGAAGAAATGCATTACCAAATAAAAATGATGGGAGGGGAAACAAGTAATCATAATGGGACACTTTAAATATCAGAACATTGATTGGGAAGCAGTGAAATCTCATAAGAAAGAAAGTGAATTTATTGAGCTGTTGCAAGACAAGTTCCTTAACCCTTTAACTGCTGATTTTATATTCTATTGACATTGTCCCATGTGCCGAATTAATTTTGCAAAAAAATTTATAAATAAAATCAATTAAAATTCTTACTGAAGTAAGAAGTCCGGACAACATTATACATTCTTGATATACACTTGTTCACTCACAAAAATGTCAATAACAGTGTTTTATAAAATTTGCATAATCAAGGGGTGTCCACTTGATTATGCAAATTACATATATTAATTTATGTAGAATCATCAGGATCTTCTTCATCTGAAGTACACAATTCACTTAACTCAGACAATTCTTCTCCCGACTCATTTGTTGTTAACAATTTCAATTTGATCATCAGTAAGATAACACATATTTACTGTTAGACGCCATATTGTGATATCCCGGAAATCCACACAGTCACGTGGCTCATGCATCGTGCTGCATATTATTATTCGTGACACCTCCAAGGAGTCTCCGAAGACTCATCGCGGGAGGACACCTACTGTACAACTCTCAGTCTCCACTCGAACCTCTACTACCAATCATCCACATTAACGCCATCAACCGCCCTCCACCACAACTAGTATTTTTTGTCTGTAAACTGCGTGCATTGAAGGGCCGATTTGTTGGTATGCGGACTGAAAAACCCTGCTACCTCTGTATGAGATCGACTAACTCACCTTCGGTTGAAAAAGTCCATATATAAAGATTCCTCCCGTCATGACGAGAATCGAACTTAGGTCTTTTCCAATTGAAGGGTGCAATGTACTGTCGTTCTTCCAATTGCGCTACAGAGGCACTTAATATGATTAGTTGCACCCAGTTCAAATTTTTCTCTTTAAATATCATACAAGGACAGAAACCCAAGTCAAATAAACTTCAAATGGTTGGCAATAGATGGAGGAACCTACCCGCAAAGTTTGAATATCTTATGACGATTCTTTCCATACTAAAAAATTGTCAGAATATGGGGGGCGTGCCAACTATACATATACGGGCTCAGCAAAGCAGGTGTATATTTCTGACCCGTAATAATATGTTCTCAGCAGTTAAAGGGTTAGCTTAAAAATTAGTTCCTTCTAATCCTAAGAGATGGCACTATAAGCCCGCTCAATTCAAATGCTTTCATAAACTAAAGTAAATGAGTATTACACATTGAATTTTCAAATCGAGTTAACTCGATCGTAGCAAGGTCGCCATTTTTTTCCGCGCTAGAGTTAACTTGACCGTAGCAGTTAAAGGGTTAAGTAATATGTGACCAAAGGAACTTAAATCAAAGAGGTAATCTGAATATAGTGTCAAAAGGCTTTCAGTTAAAGAAAACTCTTCTGCCTCTGATCAGTGACAGTTATGTGGCACTGACTTGGGAAATGGCTAAGTTTATGAATGTTCCATTCAGAAAAGGTTACATGCCGAACTACAAAGTAGAAAATTATGACCAACTGAGGAGTATGCTAGGTTCTGTGCCATGATATTGGTTGTTTGGATTGGAAGGACATTGACAGTGCATGGGAAGCATAATTAAATGATATAGTTTTGGAATGTGTCCCTATAGTTTGAAGAACAAACAAGTAGGAGTGGAATGGATATGTGATCTTATCAAGCAAGAGATTTGTATAAAAAAAACATGTGAAAGGAATACCACATGCATAAGGATGATGTCAGTTATGAAAATTATAAAAAGAAGGTTAGAAGAGTTACAGCTATTGTATGCAAAGCAAAATCTGAGTATGAAAAGAAGATGGCTCTGCAAGCTGAAGGCAACCCAAAATAATTCTGTCATTATGCTGCAAGTAAAAAAAGAATGAATATGAAAGAATAACTACTTAGTGCAGATAGTATACAGGTGACAGATGCAGAAAAGTTGTCAACTAATGATTGCCCATTTTGGCAATAGGGACTGATGGGTTATCAGCACAGATGCTAAAAGTGTGTTCGGCTGAAATGGCTATTCCTTTGATCATGCTATAATAATCTGAGTCTCAAAACAGGGGCGGTATTCCACAGGAGTGGAAAGAATGTATGGTAATCCCATTGCCTATGGGTGATGTAAACACTGATGCATCCAACTATCAGCATGTCAGGAGTGTTAATGAAGATTTGGGAAGAGTTGGTTTGGCTAGCATACAGAAATAGGCTGCCAGAGAATCCACACTGTGCAACAAACAGCATAGGTTTACTAAGGGAAGTTCATCTTTGAGCAATTTGTTCTCATTCTATAATCAAGTTATCACTGAATTAGATAAGGGAAATGGATACAATATGGTACATTTGGACTCTGCTAAGGCTTTGGACAGAAAACTGTTGCATACTGTTAGCGTATCTGCTCTCCAGCCAAAAGGCTGCAGGTTCGAATCCCGCCGTGGGCATGGATGTTTGTGATTGTCTGTGAAAATACTAGTGGTCAGTGGTAAATGGCGTTGGTGCAGATGAAGGTAGTTGCGGTTGGTGGAGTGGTGGAGACGGAGAGCTGTAGAGTAGGTGCCCTCCCTCGATGAGTCTTTGGACTCCCTGGAGGTGTTACGTAGTAATAATAATAATAAATTGGAGAATGTGGGATTGGAATTATAAAGTATTAGCATGGATAAGAGGATGGCTGGGCGACATATCAAAAAGTTGCATATGGGAAAGAGAATCTGAAAGATCTACTGAAGATGAACATTCTGCAATTTCCAATGTTCCTACAACATCCAACTATCAAAATATTTTAATCCAATCACATAATCTCAAAGACACTTTATCTGTCCAGAAAGTCAGTGAGCCTTTACCACTATCAGTCTTGGTGTTCACTCCTATGTAAAACATCCCACTGCTGTTAATGCTGAAATTTGTACCGAACATACAAATATAAAAAGGAAGATCATCTTCCTTTTCCTTCCTTCCTTCCACAAAGCCTATTAGCTACAGAAGATATTGTCCATATTAATGAAGTTTTGGCAGAGGTTCTGCCTACTCAGACAATAGCTGCAATCAAATTGCATCGTAAATTACGATCCTGCAGAGAACTAGTGCTGCGACTGCAAAATCTATGTTAGAAGATCTAACAAGAGCAGGTAATATCCCCATAACTCTTGCTCCATTGCTATCATCTCAAGAGATGAGTAGGCCAATACAATTCCATCCCTTCAAGTATGCCTTACATTTCAGGATCAGCCTCCCTGCCCTCAGTAAAGTCAGAGGGTTTTTAAAGAATATTAGATTGTTACTGAATGAAGCATCTATTACAGCAAAGCTGAATCATTTTTTGGAGAGTGACTTTTCCAGTTAGTAGAGTATCATCTTGCATCATCTGTTCGATCCAAATGGAAATAGAGAAAGTGTCTTTAAGCCGAAATGCAGGCATTTCATATATCTAGAAGAATAGGAGCATTTCCTTCTCCTCCTCCAAGTGAACTGTACGAGAAGTTTGCTTTTGGAACTTTGTCTTTTCCACTCTGCCACCATACCCACTTGATTTAATCATTCCTTGTATTTCAAGGTCCATTCCAGAATCAGAACTTTTCTGCCCATCTTCTTCTGATGAAATAAAGTCATCACTTTTAGATACTTCATCAGCTGGGGGGGATTAGAAGGTTTACTGCTGTGGAGCTTCTTCAGGTCACTCTTCCTACCTTGCAAGATTCAACCGATCTACTTCTGTTTATCAAATGTATACTGCTGTATCTCTGCCCATCAAGAAGTTTCAGTTCAAAGAAGGAAGATGAATCTGTATCCTCTGATTACCATCCAATTACAGTTGCTCCTGTTTCTCTTACATCTTTCATAATGTGTTAGCTAGATGTCTCCAGTCACACATTCAACATGATTTTAGAAGAGGGCCTTCATATCCCTGCTATGCTGAGAATACCATCATTCTTTACTCTCTTCTCTCTGAATCCTGATGCCAACTTTGGCCTCTCTTCACAGCATCCTTGGACAGTGTCTCACTTCAAGCTATACTTTGCATACTATATTGCAGAATGTCCAGAAGCTTTTTTTTTCCTCCTACACATCACATTTACTCTGTATACTACCACCAAGGGCCGCAAGATCAGCATCTATCCCAGATCCTAGCACTTAGGTGTATTCCAAGAAGACCCCCCACACACTCTCTCCTATTTTCTTCAACTGTGTCATTGATGAGTTTCTTCACTCTCTTCCAAGCCATATTGGCTACTCTCTTGCCAACTAATGTTAATGCAATGGCATTTGCTGTTGACTTTGTACTGATAACTCTAGTAGGAACTTGAAGAAACTTCTAAACCAAACAGTCAACATCTTTGAAGTGCAAAGCTTAAACATTAATGTGACAAAAAATTAAAATTAAAAAAATAAATAAATAAATAGCCAGTCATCACAAGTATCACAAGAATCAATCCTTGTTTATTTTTATTCAATCTATACATTAATGAGATTGGGAATGATTTGACAGGCGTCACAGCTATTTGCCAATGCAAAGATGTAGGGCAATTAGGAATGCAGCTGAATGCTGTACTTGCATAATGATTTGAATAAAATGGAATTGGGTATGTGAAAATAGTTGTCAGTTATGTTAGTAAATGTAAAATCATGCACTTTGGTGGGATGAGATATCCAATGTCATTATATAGATGGAATTATATCAGAAGAAACTGATCAAGCCAGAGATCTTAAAGTTTTAGGAGAGAGGAAGTTGAAGTTCAAGGGTCACATAATAAAGATTGTAAATACAACTCAGAGGATAATAAACCCTGAATTCTGAAATGAACCCTAACATGTAAAGATAAGGAGGTCATTTTTGCCTTTTTACAAGGCCTTAATAAGATCTTAATTGGACTACTGATCTCCATAGTGATTCTAATACAGAGAAAAGGGTGCAAAGGAGAGTGTCAAAAATGATATCATAAAAATGACTGTGGAACACAGATTATTAAGACAGACTGAGAATTTGTAGACTGCAGCAACTAGTAAACTTGAGTAAGTGGTGTGATATGATCACAATGCTTACAAACTTCTGAAATAGTAATACAAGGGGAATATCAGTAGATGGAATTTTTCATTTAATGGAAGGATGGGGAAACGATAAGAGGGCATCCCTGGAAGTTGAAAACTAATACCATCAAAAAGGGAGTGAGCTAGATTTTCCTTCTATATCACAATATGGGTGAAAAGGTCATACCTGTGTCTCCAAACTAGATGTCATAGCTGTTCTCCTGCTGTCATATATGGCCTTCTTCAATGAGTTCAACTCCCTGGAGGTCTCTCTTAATACTGCTATATATATATATATATATATATATATAAAACATACAAAAGTAAAGTCAAAATGTCATACCTGTAATTGAGATGCACCTCCATTAAACAGTTCTTTAATTATATTATCAACATTTTCTTTATTTTTGATTTGCACAGCTGGATGTTGCAACTCTTCTATCTAAAAAGAGTAAAAATATAACCACAAATTAGTTTTTATTTTAGAATGAAATATTTAACAGTAAATATGTTGTAAAACTCAGTGTCCCCTGCATTCCAATTTGAAAAAGGTTCAAGACAAAGATGCATACTCTCACCATTACCATTCAATCTTTACAGCGAAACTATAATGAAAAGATCTCTAGAAAAGTGGAATTTTCTAGAGATCTTTTCATTAGGTGGTCGAACAATCATTAACTTACGATACACAGATGACATTGTGATAATAGCAACAAATGAACAGGAATTAAAATCACAAATAAACAGGAATTAAAATTACGAATAAATCAAGACAAAACCAAAATAATGGTTATAAACAATGCAGAAGGAATTAAAATTGTCGACAATTTCAATTACCACCTTGGAGTGATAATAACAAAAAAGATGGATGTAAAAAAGAGAAGAAAAAGAACAGCACTAGCTAAGAAAGTGATGACTGATTTAACTAAGATCTGGAAAGACAGGCACATCTCCAAAAAGACCAAAATTAAGCTGGTAGAAACCTTAGTTTATTCGATCTTTCTCTATACTTCTGAATCTTGGACAATTCTTATTATTATTTTTATGAGCTTACCAGATTACCATCCTGCATCGAGGGGTAGACTCCTTTGAAACAGAGAGGAAAAAGGCCTAGATGAAGTGCACAGATATCCCAGCACTTCAATGCCTTCAGCTAGTTCTTTTTATTAGACCTGGAAAAACCTAATTCTCCCAATCTTGGACAATGACAGAAGAAGAAGAATTGAGGTGTTCAAGCTCTGGTGCTGGAGAAGATTGTGTCTTGGACAGAAAAACGAACTAACAAAAGTATCCTAGAAGAACTGAATATCCACACAAGACTGACAAGAGAACAGGGCAATATTTTGAATACATATGTAGAAGGGAAGGCAACTGCCTGGAAAAAATAATCATCCAGGGTAAACCATGTGGGAAAAGAAAAAGAGGAAAACTACCCTACAGGAGGATTGACCAAATATCAAGAATCACTGGACTTAAACTAAAACAAGTAATAAGAGAAGCACAGGAGAGAAAGAAATGGCAAAGCATCATCAGGAAGGTCACGAGTCCTCAGACAGGAGGAGATCTGAGAGAGAGAGAGATGTTGTAATTGTGCACATTTGTGAAACATTATCACCAGGCAGTTTTAAAACATTTTGAAAAAATACATTTTGTTAAAATCAAATAGTTTCCTTGAAATTGAGTTTCATGGATGAATGATTTCAAAAGGATTAGTAGCATGAAAAAATACAAACCTTGTCTCAGACTTATAGGATTTTTAAGAATACAAACACTGGTTTCCATAAATTAAAGAACAAACAGAAAAATTACAACCTGAAAACTGAATGATGAATTTTTATGCAATTCAGTGAAAATCTGTATGATATGATATATTAATTGGTATGAGGCCTAATACAGTGAGGGAAACTAAATTATGATGAGAGGAATGGTGAGAATCTGTGTAAGAGCAACAATGTAATGTAACTGCGCTGATAATGGGCATTATCATGGAAATGAACAGAAAATGAACCAAATGAATAGAAAATCAAATTTGTTCTCTCCTCAATAATTGAAGAGAACAAATTTGATTTTTTATATATTTTATATATTTTTCTATATTTTTTATATAAAGAACGGTTCTGTATTAGTTCGTTTTTTGCATTTATTATTTTTTCACCTTTTTTTAGTCTTGACAAAGCTAGACAGTAGGCTAGCGAAACTAGTAGGCGTTCTTTTACATAGTTGTATTAAACCGATGGTCTTATATAAGAATAAGTTTTGTGTTTATTAAATATACAAAGACCAAATATGAATAATCTTAATATATAATCTGGTCAAAGGAACAGCCAGATTAGCTGAACATTTAGTAACTGTGCTGATATCCCATCAGTCCCCTATTGCTGAATTTTTTTTCGGTTTGTGCAACAGCTCTAATACCTCCTCCTTATACATCTGTTTTTCATTCAGTGAAAAGGCAGAAATAAATGTAATGTTACATACGCTATGTTGATATCTTTTTAGCAAAATTGGCATTCATTTGTTGAAGAACCTCTTTTGCATCCTTCACCCTCACACCATCTGCATTCACTAGTTATTCTTTCATATTCGTTCTTTCTTTTACTTGCAGTATAACGATAGAATTCTTTGGGGTTGTATTTAGATTACAGAGCCAGTTTCTTTTCATACTCAGACTCTGCTTTCTGTACAGTAGTTGTGACTTTCTGGCCTATGTTGGTTCAGTCTCCACCAAAATAGCTAGAATTTTAAAGCCTTACAACATCAGAGTTGTGTTCAAACTGACTACAACCATTACACAATTTTTAAGATCACCTAAAGACAGCATTCCATTTTTCAAATATGCAGGTGTTTATAGAATACCATGCACCTGTGGACTTTCTTACATAGGCCAAACTTCAAGAAGCCTGGAAATTAGACAGAAAGAACACGTTGGGGATGTTAATCACAACAGAGTGGACACCTCAGGCTTAGCGCAGCACTTCTCTACTTTTAACCACGCCATAGATTGGGAAAACAGCTCAATGACATATATAGAAGATGATTACAGATGCAGAATATTCAAAGAAGCAGCAGTGGTCCCACGAACAGGAAATGACCTCAACCGAAATCAAGGAGCAGTATTGAAAGATACATGGAAAAATCTGATCAATTCATTAAGTATAGCAGAACTATAGTACGCTAAAAACTATGTAACACGTGTCCACAATAATAACTGAAGTATCTCGCTACATGCACACATTGTCACACGAGCTGTTAAATTTGGTGTACTAACTGTTGTAAACGGTTCTGTATTAGTTCTGTATTAAATGCGAAAAGGCGAAGTTATTGAACCACCTTACCTTCCTCAAGAGATGTAGACAATTTTCCATCATCCCCAAGTTCTTAATAGTAAGAGGTCACATTCAATCCAAACAAGCAAAAAGGATCTACCAAAAATCTTCATTTGCACTACTCAGGGAAAGGATCCAACACATCAGGTACGAATTGAACGGTATTGACCTTAAATGCCGAAACAATTTTGATGATATTTCAAACAGTTTAGACTACTCAACCTGGAACATTATAGACCACATGATACAAAATAGTTACGAAAAAACTTTTCAGTCTAGCAAAGTCACTCAAATAAAAAAATTTGAAGAACTTTATAAGAAGAAATACAATTGTAATAACTGTCTCCAAGATGATAAAGTAATTTTTAACATGTCAGATTACTGCCTTTCTAAACAAGAATCCGAAATTCTAAAGAAAGGTTTCAACTTTTCAATTGCTCCCAGACACATACCAAAAATGGACTTCATTTGTGGTATTGAAAAAGATCTTTATCCTCTCCCAGAAGCAATAGCTAATGTTATTAGATTCCAAAGCACTATCATCCTTGCCACACCAAAAACACCCAAACTAAATACAACTCCCTATGATAGAAAGGCTATTCACAACTTGCAAAGGAACAAAGATATAATAATTACTAAGGCAGACAAAGGGAACTCCATAGTCATTTTAAACTCAGAGATTATATAATCTCTTACTATCAGACCGTTCCACGTACAAAATACTTAAGATCCAACTATGACTAACCATAACAAGACAAACCTTCTAATTCGTAATATGAACAGTTGGCCTGAAGAATTAAAAAGAAAACTTAAATCTTCACATCCAATAACACCTCACCTCTATGGTGCACCCAAAGTGCATAAAGAAGAAGTTCCACTGCGTCCGATCGTTGATGGCATATTCTTCCCCACATATCTATTAGCAAAACACCTTGCCAACCTACTTAAAGGAAAAATCATGCAGAAAAACAGTCTTATTTGAAGAACTCTAAAGACTTTGTTGAGAAACTCAAGAACGTTAGACTTTCAAAAACAGACATAATGGACAGTTTGGATGTGGTCTCCTTATTCACGAACATTCCAGTTGAGGAGGTAATTAACATTATAAAGGATCGCTTTCCTACAGATATCACATAACTCTTCAATCACTGCCTGAAGTCTAATTTCTTTAAAGTCAACATCGTTTATCAACAATTAGAGGGTCTGGCCATGGGCAGTCCCCTGTCACCACCATGTGTGGATTTGTTCATGGAAAAATTAGAAAATGAAATTCTAGCCAACATTGTTCCAAACCATCAATCTGGTGGAGATACGTTAATGATGTTTTTATTATTTGGAAAGAAAAAATAGAAAGCTTACATGTGTTTTTAAATAAAATCAACTCGCTTCATAACAAAATTAAATTTACTTTGGAATTGGAAAACAATCAACAATTACCTTTTTTAGACATTCTGGTCAAAAGACAAGAGAACGATAATTTTAAACTTACTATATATAAAAATCCAACGGATACTGGATGTTATCTGCATTTTACTTCCAACCATCATCATACGCAAAAATAGAGCATCATCCACATGTTACGGAATAGAGCCCAAAACATAGTCACAGATGAAGATGTTCGTACCGAACTTTCTCAAGCGCTATCTCAAAATGGTTATCCTTCGAACATAATTAACAAATTGCTTTATAAAAATAATCTCCGACAACATAGAATGGCTACTCAGTACGTTTCCGTTGTCATCCCCTATGTTGGTTCAGTCTCCACCAAAATAGCTAGAAATTTAAAGCTTTACAACATCAGAATTGTGTTCAAACAGACTACAACCATTAGGCAATTTTTAAGATCACCTAAAGACAGCGTTCCATTTTTCAAATATGCAGGTGTTTATAGAATACCATGCACTTGTGGACTTTCCTACATAGGCCAAACTTCAAGAAGCCTGGAAATTAGACAGAAAGAACACGTTGGGGGATGTTAATCACAACAGAGTGGACACCTCAGGCTTAGCGCATCACTTCTCTACTTTTAACCACGCAATAAATTTGGAAAAACAGCTCAATGCCATATATAGAAGATGATTACAAATGCAGAATATTCAAAGCAGCAGTGGTCCTACGAACAGGAAATAACCTCAACCGAAATCAAGGAGCAGTATTGAAAGATACATGGAAAATTCTGATCAATTCATTAAGTATAGCAGAACTACAGTATGCTAAAAACTATGTAACTCATGTCCACAATAATAACTGAATCATCTGACTACATGCACACATTGTCACGCGAGCTGTTAAATTTGGTGTACTGACAGTTGTAAATGGTTCTGTATTAGTTCGTTTTTTGCATTTATTATTTTTTCACCTTTTTTAGTCTCGACAAAGCTAGACAATAGGCTAGTGAAACTAGTAGACATTCTTGTACATAGTTGTATTAAATCGATGGTCTTATATAAGAATAAGTTGTGTTTATCAGATTATATATTTTAAGCGAACAGGGAAGAGGAGTGGAAAGAAATGTATGGTAATCCCATTGCACAAGGGTGGCACAAAGACCGATGTATCCAATAATCAACCAACCAGCATCTCAGGAGTGGTGGTGAAGATTTTGGAAAAGTTGTTTAAGGCTTGCATACAGAAATGGATTGATAGAGAATCTCTAGTCTGCAATGAACAGCATGGATTTACTAAGGGAAAATCATATTTCAGCAACTTGCTCACATTCTATAATAATGTTACCGTTGAGTTAGACAATGGGAATGGTTAGACCATGATACATTTGGATTTTGTTAAGGTTTTTGATAGAATACAGCATGGAAGACTTGCATAAATTGAAGAATATGGGATTGGATTATAAATATTAGCATGGATAAGAGGCTGGATCACTGACAGTAAAAAGTGATATATGGGGATGTGAATCTGCAAGATTTAAGGTAACTAGTGGTGTACCACAAGGATCAGTTCTTGATCCACTGTTATTAAATCTATACATTAATGATATTGGGAAGGATTCGAAAGGCAATATATAACTGTTTGCAGAAGATGCATAAATAGAAAGAGCAATCAGGAATGTGGCTGATAAGCAGTATTTGCAGAATGATTTGAATAGGCTGGAAGTGTGGGCATTGGACAATGGCTATCAGTTCAATGTTAGTAAATGTGAAGTCATGCACTTTGGAGTTATTAGCCAATGTCATATCATATTGATGGGATTATGTTAGAAGAAACAGATGTTAGGGATCTTTTTAGTGAATAGGAAATTGAAGTTCAAGGGCCATATAGCAAAAATTGAAAATATAACTCAGAGGATAATTGTAATGATGAAATGAACTTTTGACATGTAAAGATAAGGATATCATTTTACCTCCATACAAAGCCTTGATAAGACCTCAATTGTACTTTGGTTTCTGTGGTGATCCTGATACTGTGAAGAGTGTTAAATTCTCAATGTGTGTGTGTGCATAATCAGTATCCCACATCAGGATTGTGGGATACTGATTATGCACACACACATTGAGAATTTGTAGACTGTGCATGCGCACACACACACACACACACACACTAGCAAACAGGAGAAAAAGGAGTGATATGATTGAGACTTACAAGCTTCTGAAGGGATCATACAGGATTTCTGTTGATGGAATTTTTAATTTTATGGAGGGTGGGTAAACGACAAGATGGTATCCTTGGAAGCTGAGAATGAATGCAGTCAACAAAAGTGTCAGAGCTAGATTTTTCTCTTAAAGTGGTATGTGATTGGAATGGATTGCCATTGGATGTGTGTACAAGTAGAGTGAATGAATTCCAGAACAAGTATGACAGCTGGTGCATGTAGTATGTGGCCTCCTTCGATGAGTAACTAACTCCATGGAGGCCTCTCTAAATAATGAGATGAGAAAAACACTCACAAAAACTGTAAATAGTTTAATTCAGTAATAGATGGGTACATGAAGACAATAATCAAAAACAAGAGGTCAAAATGAGATTGTCAAAGTGTTTCAATAAGGAATGCCACTACCCACAGCAATACAGTGCTGACATCTTTTTTATATTGTGTATAATGGTGTCCTGGAGCTCCTGTAAAGCCTTCATAAGTTTTTGGTTTTAGAGGGGGGGGGGGGGTTTTGAGGGCAACAACAACACACCTACCCAGATCATTCAGACATGCTCAATAAGAGATTAAGATCTCCTGAGCTTAATCATCTCTAAGTTGCTACATTTGCAGTTACACTAGGCAGCACATACAGGTTGGTGTATCCACCCAACGAGATGCATCCCCAAAACCATCACACTACTTCCACTATATTTCAGGTATTAGAGGGATGATAATATGTCCCCAGTTCTCTCCAGATCAGAGCCTGCCTGGTATCAATTTTTAGAGCAAATCTGAACTTGTTTATAAACAATACTGATCCCCTGTTGGTCTTGGATCCAGTTGATGTGGCATTTGGTATGCTTCGAATGTTCTCTCGTGGCATGAGGGTACTTGCCTCTGAAAGAGGCAAATGTGTACCTACACTTGCATGCACTGAGCTTCAAACCTGGCTGACCTATGATTGAAGCATTAATGCCAGTAGTATTAATGGCAGTGATACAAAATTGCATAGCATACAGACCACCTTCTGTATACAGTGGAAGCAGATATTAATGTTTCCATAACCAATGTGAAGGCAGACCATAGCTGTACTTATGTTTCAGTAAGAAGATAATCAGAGATATAAGTCAAACCATTGTGGCTGTAGCCCATTGCCTTCTTTCACTGTATTGGTGAAATGCTGGTTGTCATTGCTGGAATTGGTTCCACAGTCTGTGAACTATAGAACAATTCACATGCAGACATCTGGTTACTTCTGCCTAACTTTGGCCAGCCTGTAGTCTTATGATTACTCACCATCTCAATTGATCAGTTAAATTATGTCTAATAGCCATATCCAAGAATTATGCTTATTCTCACTCCAGACAAAATGGGAAAACTCCAAAATACCAGCTTTTATATGTGGCTTATTTGCACATACAGCTAACAGCATCTCTCATTTATATACAATAACCAGATTCAGTGTCACTCAATGTAACTGACTTTCATATGCCCCCCTCCACCCCCAATGATATTGTAATTTTTCTCTAATCAAATTCCTGATAGCTCATGGGGTGTAGGGGAAATTATGATGGTTTTTCACAATTTTTGTGAAACTTAGTCCCTTAATTTATGGAAACCAACATACTATGTTTTCAAATTGTTGGCCTGGTTGGCTGAGTGAATAGTAGTTTCACTTTCCAATTAGTATGCTGTAGCTTTGAATCCAACAGGCATGGATATTTGTGAATGTCTTATGTGGTATTTGCAATTCATTACCCAGTATGACACCACCATCAAGCTTACCAGAGGGCTTGGAAAAAAAGAACCTGCTCTCTAGCATCTAGACTACATACGAGGGACGTCTAGAAAGTAAGTTCTGTTTTTAAATATTTTCACTGCAATGTGCGCATGCGTGCCGAGCTTGTTGATTCCTTAGCAAGGTGTTGGTGCCATTTTTAGACATTCTCGCAGTGCGTATGCTTCTTGGTATGTTTTTATAATGTCTAAAAATTGAATCACCTGATGTCACCGGGAATGAGACTTGGGAGTGGAGGCACACCTCATCACCAGTCAAGACAAAACTGAAGACAATGGTTTCCACTAGGAAAATCATGTGCACTGTGTTTTGGGACAGACAAGGAATTTTGCTGGTAGACCTCTTGGGTCAAGGCTGTATGTACTGTCAAACCCTTAAGAAACTGCATTGTGCGATCCAGAATAAATGACGTGGCATGCTTACCAGGGGCATTGTTTTGATTCATGATAATGCCCGCCCACCCACACACACAGCCAGCGTAATACAACTTCTCGCCACCTTCGGCTGGGAAAAATTCCATCATCCCCCATATAGTCCTGACCTCGTGCCAAGCGACTTTCACCTGTTCAAACATATGAAATCTTTCCTTGGTGGCCGACGCTTTCAAGATGGCGAGGTCAAAGAAGCAGTCGATATGTGATTTGCGTCACAGGCAAATCACATATCGAGCACAACCTTCTACGATGAAGGTATACAACTCTTGGTGCCTCGTTATGATAAGTTCCTGAACAATGGCAAAAATTATGTAGAAAAGTAATGAAAGATGTCTACTTTAATTTCCAATAAAGTTTTCTTTGTAAGTATATTTTTGTTTCTCTGACAGCCCATCAGCACTTACTTTGTGAACGTCCAGATGAGCAAATTTACCGAGGTAATAATTTGCTGGATGTCAAGCAAACACTCAATCAAATTGATGAAAAAAAAAAAAAATTGAAACTAACAGAAAAGGAAATAATGTCCGAATAAGGTGCTTTCTTAGAGATGAAAAAAGGTAATTCAGAAGTCAAACACTTAGGCAGATGTGGATATCTGCCTCAGTGAACATAAAAAAATACATCCAGCACTATCACTATGGCAAGTCAGGTCTAGCAGACCATGCTTTAGATATCCCTGCACACAGGATCGATTGGGGGAAAAAAAAAAAAAGTGCAAGTCAGAAAGGTTGTTCCTGGAATTAACAGAAGCCTTGAGACATACTCCAAACCTCAACAAGTATGGTTGTATAAATTCGCCAAAGATTTGGGAGACAGTCATCTTAAGACCAAATTAATACCTGCTTTCTCTATTTTTTTCCCCTCTCAACAACATAGATGGTGCCTAATTAGTACTTTAGTCTTTGTGTTGTATGTTACAATTGTTCAAACTAATCCCATTGTCATACTGGTTTGTGGTTGTCTCGCATACTGTGACAAACCTGTTTTTGTGCTCTGAAGATGCTGGATAGAATACCAGTGAAATATCAGCAATAAGTTAATAAATAGTTATTTTCTTATCAGTCTGTGTTCTCATCTATACCGTTAAAATTAATAAACATGTATGACAAACAGATAAGCCTTCTCACATGTTTAAGTAAATTTTGTATTTCCATTCAAAAGTTAACATAAGAAATGGTCTCAAGATATATCCCACCCTATATAAAAAATACTTTTTCTGCCAAAAAAAGTGCAAAAGTCAAAACAAATTTACTAAACATAATATTTTGTGTGCAATTTTCCAACATCAGTCAAATAATCTACCCTATACACGAGGTGGTATCAAAAGGTTTCGAGACTAGTTAGGAGAAATTACTTTATTTATCTACGTTTACACGCTATCACCTTCAATATAGCGCTCCCAGCATTCTTGCCACTTCTGGAATGTGTCCTGGAAGTCTTCTTTTCAAAGCATGTCAAGCACCTTCTGCAATTCGCGCTGGATCTTCATCTTCAGGAAGAGGGCGAAGTCTGCAGGAGCCAAATCTGGCGAGTAGGGTGGGTGTGGAAGTGAGATCATGTTGTTTCTGGCAAGAAACTCACATGTGAGGAGAGCTCGGGGACAGGGTGCATTGTCGTCGTGGAGCATCCAGTTTTTCGCATGTCACAGATCTGGTCGCTTTTGCCGAATGTCCTCTCTCAGACGCCTTAAAACCTGGCAGTAGAACTTGCTATTGACGGTCTGGCCCCTTAGGATGAATTCTCAATGCACAATGCTGTGAATGTTGAATAAGACAACGAGCATGTACTTGGTTGAGCTGCAGAAGACCTGCCTCGCCTTTTTCGGTCATGGAGATAGGCTCTTCCACTGTGAAGACTGTTGCTTCGTCTCAGGGTCATACCTGTACACCCAAGTTTCGTCACCAGTAATAATCCTCGACATGAAGGATGGGTCATCCACGGCACGCTGACGGAGTTCTTGGCAGACTTCGATGCGGTGTTCGTTCTGCTCCTGGGTCAGCAGCTTGAGGACGAACTTGGCAGCAACACGGCGCATGTTCAAATCACATGTGAGGATTGCCTGGACTGTTCCGTATGACACACCGACAATGGCAGCAATGTTGTGGAGTGTTCTCCGACAATCCTCATGCACAAGTTGCCGAATGGTTTGACATTTTTGGGGGTTGAGCTCGTTGAAGATCTTCCTGATCTCTCGTCTTCCAGTGATGTTCTTCCGCTCTTGAAGCACGCTTGCCACACAAAACACCTCGAATGACTCATTGCAGCATCGCCGTAAACTTGCCGAATCATGTCAAACATCTCTGGGGCAGATTTGCCATTTCATGCAGAATTTCACATTTGCTCTTTATTCTAACTTGCTGTCCATGATGAAATCACAGATGTGGTAACGCAAGTGGTCAGAATAGCATCAGTTGCACAGCTCCCGATGTACACAGAACGATGTCTTTTGGCACACTGACTTATGAAGGTAGGTGCTCCTTGTGACTATGTGTGCAGCCTTGTGCTGCCATCTGTTGGCGTGTTACAAATCCAGTCTCGAAACTTTTTGATACCACCTTGTATATAAAATGATAAGCTTTTTATGTCACATCTGTATGTCATCTTTTTTGAAATGTTTGAAACTCAGGGGCTACCCTGAGTGCCGAGTCTTCAAAATTCGAGTCATCAGAATTCAAGGAGAACCAGCCTACCAGTCTGGAACTCAGGGTTTGGACACTGTAGGTGCAAGAACCCCCCCCCCCCCCTTTGAGTCTTCAAAATTCAAGGAGAACCGGCCTATCAGTCCGGAACTCGGGCACCATAGGTACCTGGGGGGGGGGACCCTTTCGAGTCTTCAAAATTTGAGAACTGGCCTACCGGTCCGGAACACGGGGGGGGGGGGCACCATAGCTCCCTCTAGTAAAATATTTAAAGAAATAATAAAACACAGCATGTGCCAGACATATTCACAAAGGACGTTCCATGTGAAACATCTGTAGAATTTAATTTGTGAAATAAAGAAAACTTTTTTTTTTAAATGTAATTTATTAGCTTTTCATTTCAAGAAGACAAAATATGATTCATTTGTAGTAACTAAAGATATACCCATGATTGTAAATTATGTAACCTCTACTTGAAAAATGCATTCATAGAAATACCTCTTCTCATTGTTGCCATAACAAGATCAGTGTTCAGGGAGTGAATTTCTCTTTTAGAAACTCAAAAAGGGCCTACAAATTAGGATTAGAGAAATTAACATTAAGGTCTCCATTTAGAATCATTGTTATGTGATAATTTTTCAACAATAACACTGTCACTATAAGGCATAAGAACGAAGTGAATGAAATATATAATATTGCGGGGCATTTGGAAATTTGATTCAAAATTGTCTAATGTTGGACGAGCATTCTTCAAATTAAATGCTTGCCCGTTGACCCAAAAAAACTCTGCTTATCTTCCAGAAATGTCTGTATTCATGGTGATGAGATATGGTTTGCCAACAAAGGGAAGTTCATAAGGTAAATTGCCCATGTCAAAACAGAAATTTTATATAATTACTGTCTTATATGGGCTTGTTACTGGTTTTTTTTTTTTTTTGTATCTCATGAATGTCTTCAATGACTGAAGTCAACTTGCCTTCTGAATTAAGCACTTGGTTATAATGATTTACAGAATAATTGCAAAGGAACAGTTTTATACTGGTGAGGCAATCTCTCAGCTATCTTTACGAATCTTTGGTTTAGAGACATTTAACCAAACCTTGTAAGCTTTTTGCCTTTCAGAGCCAGTTTTTGCCATGGCAGTCTAAAATGTTTCATCTTTTGTTTGCAATTTCAAATCTAAGTTTCTCTTATCCATAATGACACAAGAAAATCACTATGCTTGGAATTTTTCAAAACGGTCCCATTTTCATAAAATGAGGTCAAACCAACTAGTCGCTCCACGTTGAAGCATTATCAGACAGACAAATATACTCTCACATTGAGAGATAATATTTCCATCACCTGATTTTATAACATACAAGTTGACTCAATGTCAAATATTGGGGGGGAGGATTCGAAGATTATTTATCCCTCTTTGTAAGGTTATGATTTAGCCACATTCAGCTATTATGCACAGATTTGGTAACTGAGTTTCTTCAGGATCTGGAGGTGGTGGAGAAGATTCAGAGATATGTGATCAAACTGGTGACAAGTCTGCAGAATGCTCCCCATGAGGATGAATTTAATTACTATGAAACATACAATATCTACTGGGTGAAAGAAAGGGAATGTGACAAACTTAAGTTACTAAAGGAATTCTATTATATCAGGTCTCCAGAAATAAAACTTCAATTTACTAGCCAGAAAAAGTCTACTCACCCAAAGTATTGGTCTACTTTATATAAGTATTGTTACAGGGGTTAAATAAAAAAATAAAAAAAACTTAAATGTTGACAAAACAAAGTAATATGTTCTTTAATTCTCACTATGCATTACACATAATTATATTGAAATAGACAGGCTTTCCTTTAAAGTGAGTTAAAATGTATGTTTTTCTACACAGCTCACAATGAAGGGTGAATTTACATAAATTTTTCATGAACAAATAGTTTAACAGGGAAGACAAAACAAAATTAAAAAAAAAACAAGAAAGTAAGTAGAATTGGATGTGGAACCAGATTCACTTTTCACAATGCACTTAGCAACATGATCCAGTCTGACTTGTCTTTGTATTTTTTGAATAACAGTATTAAAAAGAATCTGCATGATGTAAAATTTTTATACATTTAATTATAGTAATATTGAGTAGAGAATTTAATTATAGTATATGAGTAGATTGTTGCAATTTTAATTTTTGTATTTATAAAGTATTAGTTTATTTTGTTGATGAAATTATATTGTAAGAAAAGTAAAATTATTTTTTTAAAGAATAAATTGTCTATTATATATGTCATGCATACTGTATACATGTTTAGAGTTAATGTTGAACTAAATGAATGCATTGATTTGATTAAAATTTATTTATTGGAAATGATAACTAATTTAATTTAAATGCATATATAATATGAAAAACTTCCATATATTCTGTTTTCTTTTGAAATAAAGTGCCATAACTAACAAGTAATGGATGCTCATTTTTTTATCGCTTCATGACTGAAATAAAAACTGCAAGTGAGTTGCATAGTGAGGCATGCATGGAGCGAAAAGAATCCCATAATATTGCTATGAGAGAAATTAGGGGATTTTTGGAACTTGAAAGTGTATATTTATGAATTCTTTCATACAAAAAAAAAAAGTTTAAAATTTATCAATTGTTATGCTACAACAATGATGCCAAACTGTTTGGGTGTAAGTGTGTGTGTGAGGAAGATATAGTAGGGCAAGTGTTTAATTACCACAAAAAAAAGTTCTGGATCTTAAAGGAGGGATGCTTACATCACATTTAGAGAAAACCAGCAAACTTAAGTTGCAACTATTTTGGGAGAATGCTTTAGGTTTCTGTGGTTTAGCAGCTCAAAAGAAAGATTCCGGTATTGCGACCATGTTTATTAAGATAAATAAATAAACAAACCCGACAAGTTTCGTATGTCGTTTGACTTACATCTTCAGGAGTTAAAACTAAAAGTTTAAACACAAGAAATGAGAAATTACTCAAAATAGTCCATTCTATGATGTTATGGCTGTCTAACTGTTCATTAAATTCAAAAAAATCCAAATTCAGAATCTGTGCATGCTAAATTTGAACAATGCTGGATGTTGTCACGTTCACACTGTCCAAGGTTTGACTTACATATCTTTTTTAATCAATGCTGACCAAACTTGGTGCAGAATTAGGCCCTGGTTTTTGTTGTAGTACGTTGGAATTCTAAGCATATTAGCAGCTTCTTTAAATTTCCTCGTGAAACAGTATTTTTCAATATAAGACATGTTCATTTTATGCCAGAGTACATTATGGCTGGTGGAAGTTGTGTGGGATGCTAGGCCTGATTTGTGTTCTCTCCTTTTTTTGCACGTCTTTTTGGTGTTCGTGCATACTAATTTCCCCTGATCTCCCCATCTGGCCTACATAGCAGATGCCACAGGAACAATGAATTTTATATATACTTGGTTTTTTTTTTTAAAGGGTTATGTGGAGGTTTTGGCAGATGTAGAAATCTTGATATTTTTTCTAGAGGAAGAAAAGTAACTTTGATGTTATGTTTGCTTAGTAATTTGGCCAATTTGTCTGTAACATTCTTGATGTATGGTAGCATGACTGCGTTCTTGAAATCTTGCTTTTGTGATATGCTTGTAGGAGGTGTACTAAGGATTTTCTTGATTATCTTAGGTTCAAAATTATTTTTTCTGAGGATCCGTGTTAAATAACGTAATTATCATTTCTCTTTTTTTCTGTGCTGGAAATATTGTAAGCTCCATCTCTCAAGGTTTTTATTAGACTTATTTTTTGGCTGGGGTGGTGGTGTGAGGCCGCATTAAGAAATCTTCCTGTGCTGGTGGGTTTTCTATAAATGGAAAAGGATAATCTATTATCTTTTTCCATTTATTATCTATTATCTTTTTCATTGATTTCTATTAGGATATCAAGAAAAGGAAGTTTTTTATGTTCTTCTTCTTTTCCAAAATGAATTTTATGTTGTTGTGTAGATTATTAAGATAATCTTTAAAAGTAGCGAGTTTCTCTGTTGTTCCTAGCCATATGATGAAAATATCGTCTACATAACGAAGCCAAATTTTCATTTTTTTTATGATAGTGTTTAATGCATTATTTTCAAAATTTTCCATATATAGGTTAGCTAAAGCTGGAGAGAGAGAGGGGGGGGGAGCCCATTGCCAGTCCTCCTTTTTGTTCCAAAATACATGAAAAACGTATTTTTTATGCAATGTTTATATAGTTCTACAATGTCCAGTGGAAAAAGGACTTCAAGGAGATTCACTGTTTCATTTCTGGGAACATTTGTAAAGAGGCTGACTATATCCAAACTTGCCAAGATGGCTGAAAGTTCTATGTATATATCCTTTACCTTCTCAATAAAATGTGCACTGTTCTTAATGAATGATGTTGTTTTTCCTATGTGTGGTGAAATCATGTTAGTGAGGTGTTTTGCAAGATTTGAAGTCGGAGAGTCTCTTCCATCCACTATCGGTCTTAAAGGAGTATCTTTCTTATGAATTTTTGGTACTTCATATATCCTAAGTACTAATGGGTGTTTTGATTGTGGAGTTCTTTTTAGTTCTTCAGTCCAATTGGGTATATTTTTAATTAGATCATTGGTTTTATTGTGAGCTCGCTACGTGGGATCTCTGTCTAAAGGTGTATAGGTATTAGAATCTTCAAGAAGAATTTTCATTTTTTTGTTATAATCCTCTGAGTTCATGACTACCATCGCATTCCCTTTATCTGCCTTAATTATAACGATCTTTTTGTCTGATTTTAGAATGCTGTAGTGTTCAAATTAAGGATCTGACATCCTTAATTCGATCTCCAACTCTCTGGAAATAAACTTGTCTAATGAATTTGTTGGCAGCCATCCAAGATCGAAGAATTTGAGAGTGAATGAGTTTTTTTTTTTTTTAGTGTAAATTATGCAAAAAAGAATATATTTTGAATGCATTTTGAATGCATTTAGGACAAGGCCAAAAATTCACAAAAATTCTTTGTTTACTTACCTGTGGCAAACAAGAAAATTGATTTCTAAAGCCTGTACAAGATTAACATAAAGGAAATTTTTCAATACATGAGTAGGGAGAGAACAAGAAGTTATTTCTAGAAGATGTGTAACAGTGTTGTTAAGTAAGGGTGTGCAAACAAGAATTTTTTTGCTTGGAGAGTGGTGAATGACTGAAATGGACTGCCAGATAGTGCCTCAACATGAATTAGTTTAATGAGAAGTATGATATTTGCTGTGTAAATAAAAAGTGTTGGTTTCCCACAGTCTTGACTCATATACTCATAATATTAAAAGAATTGCCCTTTTCCCAGAGCTGCATATTGCTAAAGAGTTTACAAAACATTCACTGCTCATAGTTTCCTTCTGAGGTATCAAAGTATTGGCAAGTCACAGCATTTAGGGTGGTCAAATGGCATTGCTTTCCAGTTGAAGGCAGATATAAAATTTCTTCAGTGGAGCAAAATGTCATTTTCTGATGTATTATGATGGTAACAGAATGTTTCACTAGATTTTGATAATCCTCCTCCCCCCCATAAATTGATTATGTGAAAGAAGACTAAACACATCTCAGTTTTCTAAACTCTTAAACACAGTAATTCGCCTATATCTTGATCTCCCACCCAGTTTTTAAACACTTATTATTTCATTAATCTTTCCTCTTCCAAATGACTTGAGTAATCATTCCATCCTAGATTAACACTGCTTATACGTTTTTTGAATATTAATAGTTACTTTCTGTCTTCTTGTAATAGTTTTATTACTAATGCCAGCTAATCGCTTTCCTAATTTCCTCAGAACTCCTACCCGCAGTCTCCATTCAACTGCTCATTTCTAATCCAACTTTTCAATCCATATGTTATAAATTATTTGAAAGCACTGTCTTATATACTGCTAGCTGTATTGGGCTGATGTCTTTTGTTTTTTTCCATATAAATTTATTCAACAGGATTCCCATTATAATAGCCTTACTTATTCTATTATCTATTTTTAATTTACTATCTTCAATAAAAACTAACAAAATAACTAAAATTATTTGTTCTACAGGTTTGCTAAGAACTACAGTTGATTGTTTTTCTTTTTGTTTCTCAGTATTTTGATAATTTGTCTGTTTATGTAAATACCTTATCTGAGCATTAGTTTTCTAAGATGCCAAGTTATTACTTGGCCAAGAGAGACCAGTGAGTCCAACATGCAAGGGAAAGACGAGATATAGATTCATCTTCTTACTGAATGAAATTCCTCCATAATACTCATTCATTTTTATTTCACTTTTTATAATGAAAACTCAACAATTATGTGGAGTTTGCTTTTTAACAAAGCTTTTAAATTATGCAATGTTGTCATGCAAAAGCTTTTATAATTGCTTATACTCCTGATTTCATTGCTCCTAGTTTCTCCCACTATTTTATCATCTCTTGTAGCATTGAAAAATTATTAAAAGTAATTTCATATACACAAAATATCCTTATCTTTAATATCAACTTTACAATCCAATTCATTTCTGTTGTATTCTTTTCTCCATTTCTATGCTTTCCTAGTAATCTTCAAACATTCTGTTCCCATATTTATCTTTTAATATTCTTTTCCAAAATCTCCCATCACTTTTGTTTAATTATTCATGTTGCTGCTTAATGAAAAGAAAAAACACCTGGGACAATAAGTAATGATTTTAATTGCCATTATTCTGCATTGGTGACCAGGAAGAAATTGCAGATTTCTTCTTTTAAAGGACTGCTTTTTGACTTACTGTGGCCATCATAGATAATTACCTTAGGCAGTACGTAACGGAGAGTACACGAGGATCAAGAGTATTGGATTTGATCATCTCATCAGATGATGTTATTATAAATGAGGTGTCAAATCTTCCACCAGTTGGTGAGAGTGACCACGAGGTGATCACGTGCAGGGTGACCAGTCATTCGAGGACGTCTGTTAGAAAGGGATATATGTGGAATTATAAGACTGGTAATTACGAAAAGCTCAGGAAACAGCTTGCAATAATAAATTGGAAAGAAGAACTGGATGGAAAGGATATCAATGCTGCTTGGGCCATACTCAAGAACTATTTGGTGGAGGCAATATCAGAGTGTATTCCGAGGGTCAAGAGGGTAAACAGAGTGGGTGTAAAATGGATGAATCAAGAGATAAGGTATGCAATATGGAAGAAGAAGGTATTATGGAAGAAACACAAAATGAGTATATATAACAACCAGTTGCATGAAAAGTACAAAGAGCAGGCAAGGAAGGTGACTAGCTTGATAAGGGTAGCAAAAATGCAGTATGAGCAGCAGTTAGCTAAAGCAGCCAAAAAAAATCCTAAGGAGTTTTTTCGATATGTCGCCAGTAGAAGAAAGAATGATTATGGTAGAATGGGATTGATTGGTGAAAACGGAGGAATGATAACCGCTGCGGAGGATATAGTTGAGATATTTAATGAGCAATTTCTAAAGGTATTTCACTCTTGCGAATGTGACATCATGCAGAACTTGAAAGTTGTGGGAGAAGAGGAGGAGGAGGAGGAACTGTTAGTAAGTGAACAGGAGGTATATGAGGAATTGAATAGACTTGATGTAAATAAGGCTGTGGGACTTGATGCTATTTCACCACGTGTCTTGAGGGAATGTGCCAGAGAGTTAACAACAGCTTTTGTATATCTTTTCAACATGAGTCTCTCACTGGGTCAAGTTCCAAAAGAGTGGAAAGAAGGTAAAATTGTTCCAATTCATAAGGGAGGTGATAAGAGTAAGGCTTTGAATTATAGACCAGTCTGTGTGTCTGGAGTTGTGGTCAAGGTATTAGAGAAGTTAGGAATAAAATTCAGAATTGGGTTGACAACAGAAAAATACTCTTTGGTGGCCAGCATGGATTTACTAAAGGAAAATCATGCTTTAGCAACCTGCTTACTTTTTATAATAAAGTGACAAATGCATTGGATAAGGGTATTGCATATACAGTGGTATATTTAGATTTTGCAAAGGCGTTTGATAAATTGCCACATGACAAGCTGGTAATTAAATTGGAACGGATGGGGCTGAACAGTAGATTGGTTCACTGGATTGGAGATTGGTTGTCTGATAGGTATCAGAGAGTTGTCTATAGAGGAGCGATATCGCAGAAGAGGAAAGTTACTAGTGGTGTACCTCAAGGGTCTGTTTTGGGTCCATTGCTGTTTAATTTGTATGTAAATGATATCTGGAGAGGTCTGAATGGTGATGTGCAGTTGTTTGCAGATGATGCAAAGTTGGGCAGAGCTATCAGGAGTAGTGTGGATGCTGTAGCTTTGCAAGAGGACTTGAATACACTGTCCGAATGGGTAAATAAGTGGGGATGTCAATTCAATGTCTCAAAGTGTAAGGTTTTGAAATTTGGGAAGCAGAGATGGGATGTAAAGTACACAATCGGTGCGAATATCTTGGAAGAGGTAGAGGAAATGAGAGATCTGGGAGTGATTGTAGACAAGGACCTAAAATTTCGGGGACATGTTGCTAAAATAGTAAAGACAACACAGCGGGTAATGGGAATGATGCGGAGGACATTGACTTGTAGAAGTAAGGATGTTATGGTTCCTTTGTATAAGGCTTTGATCAGGCCACATATGGATTACTGTGCACAGATCTGGTCACCTGGTTTTCAAAAAGATGAAATTGCGTTGGAAAAAGTTCAGAGGCGATTGACTAAGGTGGTTTCTGGTCTCTGGAATGTAGAGTATGAAGACAGATTGACAAAATGCAATTTGCAGAAATTGGTGGATAGAAGGAGGAGGGGGGGATATGATTGAGACATATAAGCTGTTGAGTGGTTATTACCAGATTAACGTCGGGGAGGTTTTGCACAGAATGGGTGAGGATAGCAGGAGAACAAGAGGTCATTCCTGGAAGCTGTATAAGGAGGGTGTGAGGAGCAGGTTTTTGCATGGAGAGTGGCGAGTGATTGGAATGCTTTGCCCGAGAGTGTGGTGTGTGCAGAGACAGTGAATATATTTAAGGCACAGTATGATAAACTGTGTGTATAACAGTGGACCTCCCACGATGAGTCTTTGACTCCATGGAGGTTTTTGTAATAATAATAATAATAATAATAATAGTTCATTTTAATATTTTTATTGACAACTTCACCACCTTCTTCCACAGCTAAGTCAATATGTTTTCTTCAGTCTGTCACTAAGGTTTCGTTCTTGTTTTAAAACTCACTTTTTCTCCAAATAATACTTGTGAATGAGCATTTCACATCTAAGTTGTCAACTTTGATTTTGTAACATAAATACACTTCCCCTTCCCTAGTGGGTTACTAAATTTTATTCTACTCAATACTAGAAGGTAGTCAAATCCTATTTCAAATATGATTTGGGCTAATCTGAAGACATGCTATAACTAACAAGAATTTGTGTGCATGCACAGGTACACTCTTTCCATATGAATTTATGCAGATTTTTAAGCTAGAGCATGGTGTTAATGACAAGTTTGTGTCCTGTGTAGAAATATATAGCAGGTATTTATTACTGTTAGTGTCCATTTTCCCTTGCATATTAGGTTCAGTGGCCTATCACGGCCTTCTCTGACACCTAATTAAAGCTCTAGTAGAGCAGTAATTCCTATCTGCTCTGCATAATGTATTAATGGCTATTGTTGGAACGTATATCCTAGTTCCGAATCCGACATCTTGTTGTAACGTACTCTTATTAATAAAATCAATTAATTGCTAATTGACCACTAATCCAAATGTAGGGAAATTTATATTTATACTGCGCCACCCTATATTTAGATTAGTCTATATAAAATAGTAGAATCAATTTTCAATTAAATTAGCAGTCTCCTTACTCATTCAGGCCGAATTTAATACTTTTCAGTTGAGGCTCCCGCAAGATTCGAATTATTTATGAACGGTGCAATAAAAAAGAATCAGGCAAGCACAATATTGAAATTAACAAAACAAAACATTTAATATAAGGTTATATGACAAATACATGAATTCCACTTCTAAAATAAGACATTACAATCAAGTTAGTATATCAGGTCAAATCATTCATATTAGTTCAGTCTTCAAGATCTTCACATACAAGTTTCACAGTTTTCTCTATTACAATATTCCTTACTCAGATCAATACAACAGAAATTCTTGTTTAATTAGTTTGCCCATATCTCTCAGTTATACTCCATACTTAACTCTCAGTAGGCACTTATCATATCATTAAATACGGCAGATATTACTTCAAGGCAAATTATTTTTAACTTCTAACTTGGGCGATATGCCACAGTAAATGTTAGAATAAGTGAAATGGAACTATCAATCAAATCTTCATACACAGAAACAAATAAAATATGACTGTCCTTACCGGAATTTATCTTCAGCACATCTTCAAACTATATTTATTACACCCATGGAACACATTTAAAAGAATTCTTCAAGGTCATAACTAGACAATTATTTGTCGCGCTTCACAATTCTCGACGCCAACTTTAGGGCAGATTGATATCCTTGTTTACTACTTCACAACAAATTAACCTCCGTACAATTCTTCCCAAAAGCAATATAGAAATAAGTAGTAATTCTAAGCTAACTGGATCTATTCTGAATCCTTCATTAACCTTCCAGTTCTTTAATTATCCAAATACGGCACAAAATTCCTATTAATGCCACTGCTGACTTTACCTTCAGCTATCTATAAGTTTTCACTTTGTCTCTGCACACTTCTAAATACTACTCTCTTGAATTCCTGCCCTTCAATCCTTTTTATTTACTTTCACCCCCTTGCTTATATCCTTCCTTTTTCCCCTTCAAAAACTCTTTTTTTTTTCCTATCTCTATATTACTCCCATATATTTCTCTTCCTTCCTCGTTATCGAAGCTCACGGTCTACCCACGCGCATTCCATTTTATTTCTCTCTCCATGGCAACGAACAAAACGTAAACATTCGCGTTAACGTTACATAAGGCTATACTTTTACATTGAGTAATGAAAAACATTAATAAAAATATTACAGTTACTTAATTTTCTCTTTCATTTCATTTACAATTAACAATAATAAAATGTATGTTACAGTATATATATATAAGGTATATTAAATTATATACATATAATTTCTCGTAATATTATTGAAGGAATAAAGTAAATAAGATAAATGATATTTATCACTGAGTCCTTCCAATAGAGCCTGTGTAGCTAGTGGATGTGGCGTTTGCACACCATTGCGCTTGGCCGCACGAAGGAAGACTTGGTTTCGAGTCTAGTCGGCGACTAGAGGAAATTTTTCTAAGCCTTTTTTCGACCGGTTCCCGAGTTAGTCTATCTCTGGCACGGGCAAGCAGGTTTTTCCTCCCGGAAACTTGGGTTTTTCGTCCTGTAAACTCAAGAAAATCGACCGTAGAACCCACATTATTTCAGACATTAAATATATTGTGTTAAGGTTAGGGATCACGAGATGGCGACACATTTGAGCCGTCTCTCTTCACTGCATACCGCTTAATTAGTGATAGCCTTGGGCCATCTGTCTCTGATTGGGTACCAGTGGAGATTGAACTGCCCACTCAGTCTCCAAAAGTTAGATAGGGCTAAATGGCCTCGCCTACTCCCGTATACGGGAATAAAAAGGCGTTAGCCGATTTAAAAAAAAAAAAAAAGTCCTTCTAGTAGTAAAATATACATTAAAATTATTTAATTAATAATAGCTGATGAAATTCAGGAATAATACATGAATAATAATTCTTAAGCAAGGATAATTTCTCATAATATTATTGAAGGAATAAAGTAAATAAGATAAATGATATTTATCACTGAGTCCTTCCAATAGTAAAATATACATTAAAATTATTTAATTAATAATAGCTGATGAAATTCAGGAATAATACATGAATAATAATTCTTAAACAAGGGATTAACAATTAATATTTAAACAAGTCATGCTTAATATATGATAGGTTATGTTAAATGTGAATGAAGGACAAAATATACATAATTTCATTCACAGTTTAACACTATCAACTGCACATGTTCTTCTGGCTACTTTGAAAAAAAAAAAAAAAAAAAAAAAAAAAAAAAAGGATAAACAGGACTTTCCAGAAGGGAAATTCTGCCAACCTCCATGAGACTAGCTAGCTAATCATCAACTGATAAACCTTAGTAAAAGTTCTTTGCATTCTAGATACAATTTGAACTCAGGTCATTTCAACCAAAGGGCTAAGGCTTAGTTTTAGAGCTTCTGCTCCAAATTTTCCAAAAAACATTTCTGTATGTCTAGGATTCATTTTCTACTTGGGTGCTTAAGTCTGACAAGATTCAGCACCTCCTTTATTATATCAACTGCTCTAAGAAAAACTCATTTACTTCCTCCTCCACTAGAACTTTCTGTGATACCATGATTACAAAGAAGTCATTATCTAATTTTTTATTTGAAATCTACCCATATAATTCTGCTTGAAATTCTCTTGTTCAAGTTTATGTTTGGTTAAATACCATAGCTAAGTCCTTTATTTGCAATCCTTAGTACCTGAATAAATTTAAGATCTCACCTGGGTCTTCAATTACATTGACATTATTTCTGCTGTCCCTCTTCTAGCTTCCCTTCTCCACTGATGTTGGAAGTTTATTTTTCACTTGGTTAGACTATAATAAATTTAGTTTAATCCTTTATCCAAATGTAAGCAAACAAAATTTGCACCTGAAAATATCTTCAGGACTGAGGTAAGGTAGATAGGTAAATATGACCTATTGCTTCTGCCTTAGTATCTCCACGTTTGGGTCTGCCTCCCACTGACAAGACCTCAAAAGTCTAAACCAGTCTAGGTAGTGGCCCTTCCCTTAATGCATAGCAGCATACATGTCCACAAAGAGATGTGCTTTGCATTATGGGAGATACCGAGACAAGGAGTGATGAGATCTTGGTCCACCTTTGCTCGGAGTTGCCTGGTGTTACACTACCTTACCTCAGTCCTGAAGATATTTTCAGTC
Source organism: Typopeltis vanoorti (assembly GCF_054136105.1). Taxonomy (NCBI): domain Eukaryota; kingdom Metazoa; phylum Arthropoda; class Arachnida; order Uropygi; family Thelyphonidae; genus Typopeltis; species Typopeltis vanoorti. Next base: position 146,716,358 of record NC_143550.1, read on the forward strand.
AGAAACTTTGTTTGCTTATACTTGGATAAAGGATTAAACTAAATTTATTATATTCTCCACTGATACTTCTCATTGTAATGACAGTTATCTTCCATTATGTTTAAGGTGTTTTGATAGCTAATTGACTATTTGGTCTGGATTAAAAATTTTGCAAATATAACTTGACAGAGTACTTTAATAACTTTTGCAGCTTATACATGTAACAAAAATTAAACATAATTTATTCAAAAACCTCCAATACATAACATGGACACAGTCAGGGAGATAGACCATTAACTACATTCAAAAGATGAATCAAAATGAATCATAAATCAAGCATATATTAGCTTTTTTTTAAAAAAAGAATTATTTTAAATAATTTTTATCAACTTGCAATTGTTCCTTTAACTCTAATAGTGTGTAATATCATATACTTCAGCAGTGACCAATAATATACATATGATTTATAACTCATTATTACTCAATATTTTTATTCATCTTTTGAATGTAGTTAACGGTCTATCTCCCTGATGATGCCATGTAACGTTGGGTGAAATATATTAGTTTTTGAATAAATTCTATATAATTTTTATTATATGTGTAAGCTATAAAAGTTATTTAAATATATCTAGTACACATATTCCATTAAAGCCATTAATTTATCCAACAGATATGAATTTGCAAAATGCAGAAATTTCTTATATAAACTGGAACAAATGAAGATGGACATGAAACTAGTGACACAGATAAATTACAGGAGATATGCAATTGTGTGCCAACGATAATGCACAGATAAGCATGACGATTAGGGATGCTATTCATATACAGCACTTACAGAATGATTTGAAGAGACTGGAAATTTGGGCAAACAAAAATGGCTGTCGGTTTCATGGTAGCAAGCGTAAAGTTATGCACTTTGGCATGATGAGATTTCCAGCAACATATTATATTAGCAAGGTTAGGCTACATGAAACTGATGAGGCTAGGGATCTTGGCATAATGGTGGATAGGAATTTGAAGTTCAAAGGTCACAGAGCAAAAATTGCAAATACAACTTAGAAGATCATTGCAATGTTGAAGCAAAGGCCTTGATAAGACTACACCTGGACTATTGTATGCAGATTTTGGTCTCCCAGGTTCCAAGAGGATAAAGATGTGGAAAGGGTGCAATATTATATCAGGATTATGGAATTTAGATTATGAGGACTGACTATCATCAAGGAGACTAGGTTGAGATGGTTTGGTCATGTGATGAGGAAGGAGGACAAGTATGTGGGAAGAAAGGTCATGCAGATGGATGTGCAGGGTGAAAGGGGAAGAACAGGCAGCCAAAGAAGAGATGGAGAGGGACTTGAGGATGAAGAACTTAGATGTGGTTACAGCTCAAGACAGGAGGATGTGAAGGAGACTCACTAAGAAGAGTGATCCTACTTAAGTGGGACAAGCTGCAGAAGAAGAAGAAGAGATTATGAGGACTGACTATAAGCATGTGGATTACAGACTCTGATTAACAGGAGAAAGAGGGGTGATATGACAGAGGTCTATAAACTTCTGAATGGGTATTATACGATATTGTCTAATGAAATTTTTTGTTATATGGAAGGTGAGGAGAGAACACAGGGATATCCATGGAAGTTAAGTTTGTTCAGTCAAGAAAGGGGGAGCTAGGCTTTTCTGACACAAAGCAGTGAGTGAGTGGAATAGTTTGCTTTTAAAGGTAGTGAGTGCCTCTGGTGTGAATGAGTTTAAGGGAAGGTACGACAGTTGGTCTGTGTGATGTACAGCCTTCCTCGATGTCTCATAATAATAACAATGAAAGGGTGGCTGAGAGACAGACAAAGAATAATATAAGATGAAGTAAACCAACAGGAATGCAAGTGGGTAGTAATGTGTCACCAGTTACAACTAGATCACTGCTGTTTAGTTTGTACGTTATTGTTTGATAGCTATCAGATGGCAATAGTTAAAGGCAATGCAGCAGGATGATTTAAATAGACTGACAGTATGGTCAAAAAATGATTACCAGTTCAATGCAGTAAAGTAAAGTGAAAAGGTCATACTATGAGATGAAAAGTTTATGGTGTTATTAGTGATGGGGAATATACTGCAAGAAACTGATGAGCTTAGAGATTTAGAAGTGATTGTGAATGCAGAATTGAAGTTCATGGCAAATGCTGCAAGAGTAGACAACAGCATAAAGGATTGAATGGTCGACACGGAAGAAATTTTTCACAGAATGGGAGAGGGGAGTAGAACAAGGGGCCATCACTGGAAACATAAGGAGGATGTGAACAGAGGAGTAGGTTCTTTGCATGGAGGGTGGTGTGAGTGGAATGCATTGCCTGAGTGTTGTGAGTGTAGCCACAGTGAATCAGTTTAAGGCATGGGATGACCACTATGTACAATAGTGTGTGTGTGTATATTGGATGAGCATTGTGTGCAATAGTGTGACCTCCCATAATAAGTCTGACTCCATGGAGGTCGAATGTTAATAATAATAATAATTATTATTATTATTATTTGACACCTCCAGGGAGTCCAAAGACTCACCGAGAGAGAGCACCTGCTCTACAACGCTATCTCCACCACTCAATCCACAAAATGACTGCAACTACACCAACGTCATCCACTGCCAACCATCACCACTAGTTTTTCCACAGACAATCACAAGCATCCATGCCCACGGCAGGATTCGAACCCACAGCCTTTTGGCTGGAGAGCAGATATGCTAACCCCTCGGCCAGCCAGGCCAGCTGGTCAAGTGACAATAATAATAATTACTCAGAAGTGAACAAACAGCAACAGTGGCAAAATTATTTTAAAAAATATCCTATGAACAAACTTGATATTTTAGCATTTGAGAATGCAAGGGCACAGCTTATCTTAGGTAGTATTGGTCCCTAAACAGAATGCTACTATGATAGGAAAAACATGCAGAATATTAAGGTCTAGATGGATTGCTTCAATGAGATGTGTCTTAGAAGATCTTTTAAAATGTAAGATCTCACAATATTGGAGTATTGACAAATAAGAGACTAATTTGGAGGTTAACTGTTGATAAGAAGTTATTTATAATGTATATTAATTGTGTTACACTATCATAGTATCCTGTACACATGCTGTGGATACACATCAGAAATCTAATAACTATTAAGTAAGAATATGGAAACTAACCCTCTTCATAATGACCACATCTGTACTGCAGGAAAACCTTGCTGAATGCAATTAATTAATCCATCAATTAATGTGCATCAAGCGAATACAATAAACAATAGGAATAATTATAATTCATCCATCAGTTAGCATAAATTTGAAAAAAAAAAAAAAATTATAAACTATATTAGAGGATAAAATAAAAGTTAATAAAAATCAATTGCTTAAATTTTTATTTATTATCTAAACATTTGACTGAGCTACTTTATAAAAAGAATTAAGTAAAGATGTTTGAATAGTACTTGACTATTTCATCTTGTCATGCAATTTGCGATAGCTGGTGATCGCTTTATCAAGATTTCAGGCAGACTTCGAAGCTTCGTTCCATATCAAGATCAGTATCCAACAAAATTTCCTTAGCATGCTCAGTGTGACTGAAAACTAGTTCTTTTGCAGTTAGCTTCTTAGTTCTAAGATTCTCTTCTTGTTTGCACTCCTTATCTTCTTCTTCACATGCACACTGTCTATCATCGCTTGCAATAATAGCTTTGAGTCAACTGCCAAGTGTCTGCGGCCACCACCTGCAGTACTGCCATTGCCCACTTGCTGATACATTAACAAGTGCCACTGCTTACTGCAGATTGGCGACAAAAAATTTCGTGTAGCATAAAAAATTCGGTTTAACTGATTAATCACTCACTTAAAACGAGCAATAGTATTATTTCACTATTTCCCAATTTAAGTCAGTGAATAATCAGTTAATGCTAACTGATTATCATGCATATCCAATTCACATTAAACAAGGTTTTCCTGTACTGTGCACAGATTTAGTTACCTAGATTTCTTGGGGATGACACAGAGGATTTAGAAGCAGATGACCAAAATAACATGTTGAAAGTTTTTTCACTTAGTTATACTATAAATTAAAGATGCCAAGAAATTATATTAAATTGGTTTAATCCTTTATCTAAGCATAAGCAAACGAAGTGTGTGCATGAAGTATCTTCACAACTCAGCTACTTGTATATAGACTAATGAATTCAATTGCCTTAGTATCTCATAATACAAAGCATATCCCCTTTTGGATATATATAATGATATGCATTATGGGAAGAGACATTACCCAGATCAATCACTTTCAACCTTTATTGACGTCTCATCAGTGGAAACTAGGTTCAGAAAACACCCCAAGGTTGAAGTAATGCAGAAGTCATATTTTCCATATACATATAATGAAAAGGGGTATCACCTTATTATTAAAATAGTCTGAATGGCACCTCTGTAGCTCAGTCAGTATAGACAAAGCCTTTTGTTTGGAAAGACTTGGGTTTGATTCCTGTCCAAGAGGTGAGGAACTTTATCTGATCTCTTTCAACTAAAGGTGTGTTAGCCAGTCTCATATGCAGATAAAGGGTTTTTCCACCTACAAACTCAGGTTTTTTGTTCTCCAGAACAGGCAAACCAGCCCATGAACACACGCATCTAGTCATAAAAATTGTTTCCTCCCACACACACACACCAAACACCAGACTGCAACAAGTCAGTTAGGGTTTCCCACAGTCATGTAATCTCATAGTGGAACTTGCACCAAGCAGAATAAAGTGCTATAAAGAGAAAGATGAAGAAGATTAAAATAGTCTGGATTAGAAATAAATGTTGAAAGTTTTTTTTTTTTTTTTTTTTTAACTTAGTTATACTATAAATTAAAGATGTCAAAGTCATGAAGATACTTCATGGAGTATCTTAGATAAAGGATTAAACAAGAATAGTTTTTTGGCATCTTTAATTCACCAAAATAACATTTGTGGAATACTCTCCCTAGAGATAGACTACAGGTTTACAAGACTATATAAGACTACAAAATTTGGTTGATAGGTAAAAAAGGATAGCAAGATACTGTATATATTACTGAGAGGGCTTTATAAAACATGAGCAGAAGAATTTTTTTGGTACATGACAAGAGGGAAGAGAACAAGGAGTCATTCCAAAAGATGTTTAAGAGTATGATTAGCAAAAATGTAAGGACAAGTTTTTTGCTCTTACTTGGATAGAAATTTCTCTGCCTGCACGGGTCTGTGGAACTAGACCTATCTTCACAGGTCTATTTGCTGGATGAGACCCTTTCAATAAAAGGTCAACTAATTTGGGCAGCAACTTACTATAATGTATGGCAATGTACACATTGAAAAAGAATGTGTGCTGTGCATTATGGGATAGTAAAGCAATTTAAGGTGGTCATCTGCTTCCCTACATAAGTAGCCTACCCTAATATTAAGTCACACAATACTGATGCTTGAGTAAAAGATAAAAAATTATTTCTTGTTAAGTATAATTTACTTTGTAACAAAAAAATATCTTTGATGCAATGGATTTACTTAGCTATATGACATGATTAAATACATTTAATGACTAGCATGCCATAATATTGCATCTAGAACTGCTTCGAATGTCAGCAATACATTTGAAATGTTATTTTATAGCTGTCTCTTGTAATCTATATTTTTGCATTTCTCTTTTCATGTTATACACCTGATGAAATTTTCTAAGAAAGGAAACTAGTTATGTGATCAAATAAATAGTATTTTTTTCAGCTTCTAGTCATTAAATTTATTTAATCATATTTATATATCAATATATATGCATACATACACAAACTAGTGCGAAAGCTTAGGTTGAACTAAATTTTTATCTGTATATGAAAATATTTTCATGACTGTAGCAAAATGTGGACATAAATTTATTGCCAGCATACTAATAAATCATATTACACAAAAATGTGTTATAAATTTCATATAAAATTAAATTTCATATAAAATTTTGCCAAAGACATTTTTGGCAAAAGTTACAAAATTTCCTAAGTAAATAAGGAATTAATGTACAGTACTTACAGAAAACTATGCAGAGACATTTCAGTATGGAATATGTCCACCTTGAACTGCGGTGCAGCTCTCACAACATCGTACAATGCCTTAGCACCAAGTGATTCAGGTGTTCTTGAAGCAAACATGCCCACTCCTTCAGAGCAAGGAAGAGGCCTTGTTTGTTTTCTAGAGAGGAATTTCAAGCAGCAATGCATCTCCCTATTGCATCCCAAATGTGCTTCTATGGAGGTAGAAATCTGGGGAATGTGCTGACCACTTGATTCAATTAACCACGCTACCAGCCAGGAAGTATATATATGTCCACATTTCCATGGATGCGAAGTGCATATTAAAATTGTAATACCATTGATATTGCATTGAAATTTATGATGGATACAAAGCTTTTAAGGGTACGTATTTGATCTTTAATGGCCGGTAAGGTGGTTAATATCCTCAGGTCTCCAACTGCTTACATATGATGTGGTGTGGTATTAGCATCCATTAAAATGAATTCTTTGGCTATAGCACTATGGAACAATCGAACATGATACTGAAGAACTTCGTTGAAATATCGTTCACCAGTCATGGTCCCTTTTTCTAGCACCTGTAGCTAGAAAAAGGGACTATCCCTTTCAAGAACATTTTCATGATGGTAAGCAGTACCACTTTCACACCACATCAAAGTGTTGTCTAAAACTGAAGGAAAAACCAAAACAACTCATCTGTGGAGTACGTTAGCCCATTGGTGTCTTGTCCAATTTTGATAGATACCACACCACTGAAAATTTGCTCTATGAGCTGTGGATAAATGGATGCAGACTATAGGCCTTTAGGTGTATAGGACTACTCATCACAGACATCTTGCCACAGTTTGTTGAGATATCCATGCACTTGTGCTTGAATGGAGCCAACTTGCAAGCTGTGGTACATCAATTACATTTTGTTGTTACCACAAAAATCTGTCTTCATGCTCCGTAGTAGAGCAAGGGTGACCTCTTAGCAAACATATGGAATACATTCGATTGGTTTGAAACACTGCTCATAGGCTGGATAAAATGCTATGTGAGATTCCAAACTCTCTGGCAATATCCGTAGTTCTGCAACCTTCAAGCTTTCCAATAATTCCCCACACAAAACCATCTAGATGTCAGTTCGCAAAGGCATCATCTTTGCCAAGTTTGCAACTTTATTCCTTCACAAAATGAAAAATTTTATTCAAACACAATTTTCTTAGCACAGCCTTTTGCCTTTTATCCTGTTGAGTGCTACTGTGTGACCCTTTGCATGCAATTAGAAAATTTGAATGTGTATCTGCTTTCTACTTGAAATTGTCAGTTACACAAATTACCACAAGCTGATTCATCTGAATTTGCAGTGTAATCTTCAGAAATAGATGTCTTGGCCAATCTTGTCCTTAGATTTTTATACACTATACAGTGTATAAATAAAAAATTTGGATGGAATATGAATTTTAATGCCCAGTATAAGACCACTACTCCGTTCATTGGTCTGATGTGCTTGAAAGTTCCATATTTGATCTCTAGAGTGTAGTGCAGATTATACAAGAGAAATAAAATTAAAAATAAAAATAATTAAAAATCTCCTCCTCCATTATCCATGAAGATGCCTGGATAGTAAATGAAATAAAATATAAGAAAAAGATCAACTTAATGTTTCTTGGTATTTGACTTAGATCATAATGCACTAGAACTAATAATAAGCTCACCTATACCTATAAATTATATAAATTTGAAAAGTAAAATTTTGGTTTAAATTTCTCTATGGAAAAATGCAGTTACTTTTTCTCTGTAATGAACTCTTATTGTATGAAAAAATACTTTCATGCAAAGTGAACTTTAAAAAAATTTCCACCAGACAAAGCAATCCTTATTATCAATTAATGGCATGAATGCTGAATAAATTATTATTATTATTCAGGCCTCCATGGAGTCAAAAGACTCATCGTGGGAGGTCCTTCCTAAGAAACACAAAGCCCCCAAGAAACACAAATCTATCATACCACTCCTTGAACTCATTGACCGTTCTCGCTCTCACCACACCATCAGGCAATGCATTCCATGGTTCAACCACCCTCCATGCTAAGAAACCACTCCTCACCCTCTTGCTCACAGTCATCACTCCTCGCTGTTCAATTTTCAATGAAATACTATTTGATAACATGAATCTCTCTCTAAATCTTTTGATTTGATGGAGGTGCAGTAATCATATTCAGTTGTTTTATTCATTTCCTTTTTTTTTTTAACCTGTTTTCTTTTTGGAATACACCAAAAAAACGTTTCCATAATTAAATTACCATGAAAATTCAAAATGTGTGAACAATAAGGAATTACTGTATATTTACAAAATATTTACAAAAATGTTTTTGATTCATACCATTCTGGATTATAATAATTCAGATTACTGGCTTTTCAGAATATACACACAAGGGAATGCTGTGAGTGGAAAACAAACAATAAAACACAAATAAGCTAAAGTGAAAAATGATAAAAATATCCATTAATGTCTAGAAATAAAAGAAATTAACAAAATTAAAAGAATTCCGAAACAATTTCTTGATCATTTATAGTTCTTAAAGATTTCAATTCAATCCATGCACTTTATCATGCATGTTTTATAGGGCTTTCTTATTCAATTATTTTTGCAGTGTGAAGAATGTATGTGCTGACAGTTCAATGTAATGTTAGGGTATTAGCTATACAATATAGTACAGCTTATATCCTAACATTGCATATATTACAAGAAAGATAATTACCAAAGTCAGTCAAAATCATTGTAAAATTAAATGCAGCAAAATGCAAGGTTTTTGAGGTTTGGAATCCATCGATTGGGGGGGGGGGGGAATGCATACTCGATCAGAGGAGCTGCACTGGAGAAGGTAGTGGAGGTAAGAGATCTGGGGGTGATGATTGATAGAAAACTGAAATTCAGGGAGCATATCGCAAAGGTGGTGAGGGTAACTCAGAGGATTGCTGCAATACTGAGAAGGACACTAACCTGCAGAGATAAAAGAGTTATCATTCCATTGTATAAGACCCTGATCAGACCACACTTAGACTATTGTTCTCAGATTTGGTCCCAGGATTTGAAGGGGATAAACTGATTGTGGAAAGGGTACAGAGCCGGAAAACAAAGATGGTTTCAGGACTGTACAATATGAGTTATGAGGATCGACTGAGGCAATGTGGACTGCAGAGTTTGGTGGATAGAAGAAGGAGAGGTGATATGATCGAGACTTTTAAACTGTTGAGAGGAAGTTACAGGGTAGACGGAGAGTTCTTTCACATGGTGGAACAGCAGGAAGGGGCGATGACAAGGGGCCATCCCTAGAAGTTACAAAAGGAGGCTGTGCGCAAGAGGGCAAGGAGTGGTTTCTTTGCATGGAGGGTGGTTTAACCTTGGAATGCATTGCCTGAGAGTGTGGTTGGAGCAGGAGTCAATGGATTCAAGGAGTGGTATGATAAACTTTGTTTTCTAAAAATGACCACCAACGATGAGTCTTTTGACTCCATGGAGGCCTGGATAATAATAATAATAATAAATTGTCTATATGAAAATTGTCGTGAACAAGTAATTTTTCAGGAAAATATCATCTGCTTCTCTTAAACACCAAATTTTGTAGAACTAAACTGAAAAATTATCCCATATATCATCAAAAAATATTCTATCAATATAGAATTCTGAATTGAAGTCTGAGTTTAAGTACATAAGACACATTATGCCTTTCTGTGACTGAATGACAAATCTATTTGTTTGCCAGACTAGTGTCATTTTAACCCTATTAACATATAGTTAAAGCAATACATTTGTTCTGAAATCTGCTTATTTCTATTTGAAACTATAGTTCAAACCCAAAATGACTAGAAAATCAGAACAGTTTACACAGAGCATAGTATTGAGACTTGTGAAGCAGCTGGTTTTCTATTTCAGTTCATAATAATTATTACATTATTTGATACGAAAATGTTATATTATGAAGATAATGCATTTCATAGCAGATAATATAACAAAACCATGTTACTATCAATTATAATAAATCAAATATTATCAGACCACAGTTTGGACTGGGTTGTTTAGAATGACAACCAAAGTTATTAACACTGTGAGAAAAGTATTACTGCATGTAATCTGGCCAGTTTGCTTGTTTCATAGGTGGAAGAAAACAAGACTCCACAGAAGATGTTGCAAATCCAAGAATATTTTAGAGTCAAGAGCAGCAATGACACCACTAATCTCAGAGAGTATGGCTGCATTATTGTTGTAATAGGTTTCACGATATGATAAGAACACAGATGGTTAAGAAAATAACTATTAACTTAAAGCTAATATTTCACTGGTATTATATCCAGCATCTTCAGAGCACACACCACAAAGTTTGTTACAAATGTAAGACAACCACAATCCGGTGTGACAGTGGGGGCTAGTATAAGTTATTGCAGCGTGCAACACAAGACTAAAGTCCCAATATGGCGCCATCTAGGTAAAAAAAAAAAAAAAAAATTTCAAAGTTTTGAAATAGTAGTAAAAAAACAAAGAAATCAAAAGTAATGCACAGAAGCTTCTACAAGTCAGAGAAGTTGTTCCTGGAATCATCAGAAGCCTTAAAACATACTCCAAACCTTAACAAGTATGGCTGTATAAATCTACCAAAGATTTGGGAGACAATCATCCTAAAATAAATTAATATTTTTTATGTATATTATTTCTGGGAAAACTCCCATGTTACTCCTCTTAATAAACTATTATAATTACGGCTATTTAGCCTGCTTCAGTTTAGGAGTGCCCCTGTTTAAATGTCATTGGCTATTTACTCATGGATTCTTAGGGCATTGTAGGTGTAAATTTACCAAAAAGTATATGTAGCACAAGAATTAGAAATTTACACATGCGTTTTTCTGGGTGTTGCGGCTTTTCCTCTTTCTGCGATGTCGAAAAACTACTGAGTGCGGGGGGGGGGGGTAGGCAATTTGGGAGAATTAAGTTAGAAAAACTTGGGGGTTTTTTCGCAATATATATAAACATATATATTATATTAAATAGGGTGGGGGAAAAGGTGAAAGGGTTGATTTTTTAAATTGAGAGGGGGAAGGGGAAAGGTGGTAATAATAATAAATTGTCTATATGAAAATTGTCGTGAACGAGTAATTTTTCAGGAAAATATCATCTGCTTCTCTTAAACACTATTGCCTATTGCATTGTTAAACACAATACTCAGAATATCGGAAACAATAGCTATAAAGTGTGACGTGAACTCTATCAACGTACACAGGCCCTACATAATCTCCAAGGTTTGGAAGCTTCACAACATAAAATTGAGGTCGCAACCCTGACCAATAGGCGACAACACAAACACTTCAAAAGCAGAAGCACCTACCCGACCTGACATAGCATCCACTTTCCCAATGTGTTCAGATGACGACCAAGAATAGTCTAAACGGACCACACCCCATCAACCACCTTCCCCTTCCTCCTCCCAATTTAAAAAATCAACCCTTTCACCTTTTCCCCCACTCTATATAATATAATATATATGTTTATATATATTACGAAAAAAACTCTGGGTTTTTCTAACTTAATTCTCCCAAATTGCCTATACCCCCCCCCCCACTCAGTAGTTTTTCGACATCGCAGAAAGAGGAAAAGCCGCAACACCCAGAAAAGGTATGTGTAAATTTCTAATTCTTATGCTACATATACTTTTTGGTAAATTTACACCTACAATGCCCTAAGAATCCATGAGTAAATAGCCAATGACATTGAAACAAGGGCACTCCTAAACTGAAGCAGGCTAAATAGCCATAATTATAATAATAATATTTTTTAATTTATATTTTTTCAATTTTTTTTTTTTTTTTTACCTAGATGGCACCATATTAGGACTTTATTCTTGTGTTGCACGCTGCAATCACTTATACTAGCCCCCGCTGTTACACTGGATTGTGGTTGTCTTACATTTGTAACAAACTTTGTGTTGTGTGCTCTGAAGATGCTGGATATAATACCAGTGAAATAGTTATTTTCTTAACCATCTGTGTTCTTATCATACCGTGAAACCTATTACAACATGTCTGACGAACACATAAGCCTATCCACGCGTATTATGATTGTATTAATCCAAAAGAAATAATTACCTGAATGCAGAGCCTCTGTAGTAGCTCAGTTGGTTCCAATAATGCCCTTTGGTTGCAAAGACATGGGTCCGAATCCCGTCTGATATGCAAAGAACCTATATCAGGGCTTTTCAACTGAAAGTGAGTTAGCCAGTCTCATATGGAGGTAGGGGGTTTTTTTTTTCTTCCAGAAAAATGGGTTTTTCATCCCTCAGAACAGGCAATTAACTTACATAACACACTGGCCTCATAGCCCATGAGTTGCTTTGGGCTCAAATTTAAATAAACTAAACCTGAATACAGAGCATCCTTTCTATCACTCTATCCACATGAGAAGTGCTGCAAGACGTAGAGCAAATAACTGCCATGTAGGAGTGTGTGGATAGAATCAAGAGCAAAGTAATCATTTGGAATTAATCTTAAAAAAGCTAGAAGTTGTAGTCCTTAGGAATACTTCATAAATTGTTTTTCATGTCAAAGAACACTGAAGCCAAATGTTCTTGTTTTAGAAATGCATCTCTTATACAAGTCTCTAAAATGGACCGTATGGTCCAAAGTTTAACTATGTGTATAACAGCAACACTATGTACTGGACAGAAGAGTGTTGCTTTCTAAATATCAGAAAAGTCTAGCGTCAACCATTTTCTTTAATATTTTACAAAGGAAGCTGGTCAGAGCAAAAGCATCATTAATTATTTGCTGTTATCAGATTTGTTCTTGGTTTTGGGATAGAATGACAACTGACTTATAGCAAGAATCTGGAAACTCTTCCTCTGCAAGTATTCTGTTGTATATCAAGAGGAGATCCATAGAAGATGTCTGGTCATTTCATAATGGATGTAATCAGGACCTAATGTACTAGGGCATGACAGTAAAATTGCTTCTTAGATTCTCCTTAATAAATGGCAGGTTGTGCAGCCCACTGGTAGAAAAATTTAGCTGCTGTTTCTCTTTGAAAAAGCAACAAGAGATTCTGGCAAAATCTTCTCCAAAAAAGTTGGCAACAGCTTTGGAATCAGCAACGATGGTTTAAGATAGACGAACCGTGTGTTCTTTTCCAGATTTTATCAAATACAATTTTTGCACTAGTTGTTTGATTAATCAACGAGGTAAACTGGATCCAAGATTGTTTTTGATTGATGTCTCACATAACATGCTTTGGTTCTAGCATGCTTAAAAGCTATTAAATTCGATGTGGTGGAGTATCTATGAAATATATCTCATACTGTCTTGATAGTTTTTGGCTGTCTGGCACTCTGGGTTCCACCAAGCCTTTGGACAGACTGGAAATTGAGATGATGTTTTAGGAATTGAGGCTTGGACTGTTACTGCTTGGATAATGAAATCTATTATATATTTTACTGCTTCATTTTGATAGATGTTTGACTGACTGTAGTCATTTTTCAAGATCAGAAAACTTATTCCAGTCAACCTGGTCCATTTTCCATATGGGCACCTATGTAGAAGAACATGATTCATGTGAAAACATTGTGCAAATAACAGAAAAATGACAACTTCTGTAGATGTTTGCAATATATCCTATGTGAGCTGTGGAAAAATGGCAGAGCAGCAGAACATGAGCAGGTAGGCATATAGAAGAAAGTAGTCTTATTCAAAAGGGAGTGGTCATCAGTGTCAAGGATTCATCCAATATGACCTAGTCCATTTGTGTTGTCATCCAACATGGGCCCAGGCAGTTGCAAGATAAGGTTATCAAGATTGATTTCATTTAATTCAGCACCCAGTGCTAAATAAATTGAACATACTGTAATAAGAAACCCCATGGATAAGCTAATCGCTACTGCTTAGGAGCAGTATTAAGCTGTAATAAATTTAGTTTTAAGTTGTAATAAATAATAAGGTTTTGTTTGCTTACACTTGGATAAAGGATTAAACCAAGTGTAAGCAAACAAAACCTTATTATTAAATTACTCTGGATTTAGAGAAAGATGTTGGAAGTTTATTTTCCACTTGGTTAGACTATAATAATTTAGTTTAATCTTTTATCCAAGTGTAAACAAACAAAGTTTGCACCTGAAGTATCTTCAGGACTGAGGCAACTTGTACTAAAGGTGGACCAAGCTCTCATCACTACTTGTCTCAGTATCTCCCATAATGCAAAGCACATCTCCTTGCAGACATGTATAATACTATGCATTAAAGGAAGGGCCATTACCCAGACCGGTTTCAACCTTTATTGAGGTCTTGTCAGTGGTAGCCAGACCCAGAAGTGGTGATACTAAGGCAGAAGCAATGGAGAGGTCATATTTACCTATGCGTAAATATGACTATATGTATTTACCTATACTTAAAGATGACTATACATATTTACCTATACTATATATAGGTAAATATGACCTCTCCATTAAGGCTTCTTAACAGAGGGGTTTTATGTCGGTGATACTAAGATACCTTAGTATCACCGCTTCTGGGTCTGGCTACCACTGACAAGACCTCAATAAAGGTTGAAACCAGTCTGGGTAGTGGCCCTTCCCTTAATGCATAGCATTATACATGTCTGCAAGGAGATGTGCTTTGCATTATGGGAGATACTGAGACAAGTAGTGATGAGAGCTTGGTCCACCTTTACTACAAGTTGCCTCAGTCCTGAAGATACTTCAGGTGCAAACTTTGTTTGTTTACACTTGGATAAAGGATTAAACTAAATTTATTATAGTCTAACCAAGTGGAAAATAATCTTCCAGTATTAAGCTGGATATGATGACTGCCCCCTAGAATAGCTCCTCCATCAATGAGCAGGACAATCTCCAGTTCTGACCTTGTTCACAACAGTGGAACCTGTGGAGTATTCATAACTAAAAATTCACATGTATACCACAGTAATTAAATTTTAATATGTAGATATTTCTTCTTAAGTAGTATCTTAAGACATCATCAGTACAGTTATTATAAACAATACTAGGAATTATATTCAAAGGAGCAGTTAGTGTGAATGCTTACATTGGAATCTCTCTATGCATACAATAGCATGTTTTGAGGATAAAATTAAAATATATCTGACAAATTTATTTTATACAATTGAGGATAATTTCCCAAATCTTTGGAATAGTGAGATAGTCATTATGATTAAGAACTGGTTCTGTGACATAAGGTTTCAGCACTTTCTTTATATAAATAAATGCTCATGTTTATATAAGGATCGATGTAGCAGCTTGGTGTTTTTCCATTGGATCCTATGGTTAGGGTTTTCAACTCCATGTTGAGCAATGCCCAGATTTGTGCAAGATTTGTTGTTGTTTACTACCACAGTGGGGCACAGTTCGATGAGAATTGTGTGCAATAGTGCGTACCTCCCACGATGAGTCAGATGTTAATAATAATAATAATTTCCATTACAAAAATTAAAAAACCTAATTTATTATTAATAAATATTATATATAATATAGAATATTATCAGTCTCAATGTAGGAGGCTTACTAAGAAAATTAATCCCCACTCCCTACTTGCTATTCATTCCTACGACTACTTCAGATTTTTTGTATTCACAACACCTTCAAACAACACATTCCACCCACCATTTCTGAACAAGAAAAAGTAAAACTTTGCCAAAGATTGAAAGGACTTCACTTTTGTATAATAAATATAGTTTAATTCTTTATCCAAGTGTAAGCAAACAAAGTTTGCACCTGAAGTATCTTCAGGACTCAGGCAATTCGTGGTAAAGGTGGACCAAGCTCTCATCACTCCTTGTCTCAGTATCTCCCATAATGCAAACCGCATCTCCTGGCAGACATGTATAATGCTGTACATGAAGAGAAGGGCCACTACCCAGACTGGTTTCGACCTTTATTGAGGTCTTGTCAGTGGGAGCCAGACCCAGAAGTGATGTTGCTACGAGTTGCCCCAGTCCTGAAAATACTTCAGGTGCAAACTTTGTTTGCTTAGACTTGGATAAAGGATTAAACCAAATATATAATTGGTAGCATAGCACAGTGAAAAAACTTCCATCAACTAAGGCAGAAGCAATGGATAGGTCATATTTACCTATACGAGTTGCCACAAGATTGCCAATCTTTCTCTAAATCCAGAGTAATAATAAGGTGGTACACCTTTTGGCAACTCGTATAGGTAAATATGACCTCTCCATTGCTTCTACCTTAGTATCACCACTTCTGGGTCTGGCTCCCACCGACGAGACCTCAATATAAAGGTCACAACCAGATAGTGGCCCTTCCCTTAATGCACAGCATTATTATACACATCTGCAAGGAGATGTGCTTTGCATTATGGGAGATACTGAGACAAGGAGTGATGAGAGCTTTATCCACTTTTACCACAAGTTGCCTCAGTCCTGAAGATACTTCAGGTGCATACTTTGTTTGCTAACACTTGGATAAAGGATTAAACTAAATTTATTATATTATAGTCTAACCAAGTGGAAAATAAACTTCCAACTGACTTCACTTTTGCTATCTATATACAAGTTCCAATGAAGATCTTTTTCTTTGTCAAAAATCGTATACTCCCCCTTTTCACCAAGGAAATCATCCTACCCCATCACATCTCTAAGTCACATTTCTGCATTATCCTTCATTTTCATTATTCTGATAGAAATTATCCTGGTAGCCTACATTCACAGCCATAAGATTAATACCCCACCCCCTCCACTGTATATGTAACAATTCATGTTGTCTGATATCTCATATAATGAGACAAGCAGCAAATGATCATAGTAGACACTAATGTGATACAGGTTCGGTAACCTCTTGTTTGTGCACAATTCACACACGTATAAAAACAAGTCCTGTTGCTACTTGTCAATGACTCAAACCTCCATGCTGTTTTAATATGCTTGAAGCTTCAATTCTCTGTTAGCCTTAGATCCTGTGTTTTTTCTTTTCAATCCCTGCAGATATTTGATTGAATAAGCTGTGCTAAGTAAGATTTCTATCTACATTTCAAAGTATAACACATTTCACTTAGCAAGAAATTACATTATTCATCTCTCCAGTCTACTTACATTTTGCAAAAGAAACAAAAGAAATCATCCATGAGTTGATTATGAAGATCAACTCAGTGTTACCCTCAATACCATTAGCAAGAAAAGTGACATCCAAGTTAAACACTTGGGCAATTACACTAGATAAATAACCATCCTGCATTCCTTATCTGCTATTTCAAGAGTATTGTGCACTTTAAATCCATGCTTTGAAAAAAAGATACATCTCTGCTAGTATACAGAAGTTAAATAGTAGTAACCCAAGCACATAATTCTGAGACTTAACATAACTGTTCTTTAAAGATGTTATTCCAATTTTAATTTACACTGCAACTTTCATTACAACCATCTAACACAGCCTCTGCAAATGCAAGATGCCTCCTAACAAATGAATTATTTATAGAAGATGGCATGCATTTCTCTGTCCATCTCACAAAAAATCACAAACTATAATTCATTTTTCACAGCTCGGAATCTTCCTTGTGCAGAGGAAGATTCCGAGGCATGGTCCTTCCCTTTCATTTAACTGAACCTTTTTGATTAGTGAGGCTCTCATGAATTATTTAAGAGGTTGCCATGGAATACAGATTTCAGGTGAGAAGTAGGTGGGCGAATATCATTTGTATTCGAAATTAGCATGAGGAGCTCATGTATCCAAAGAAAATTAACAAAGCACAGAAATATGGGGTTGGGGTGTAATATTCTAGTCAGTCAACAGTTGTGGCAAAATCTAACAGCATATTTGCAACTAAAAATAAAAAGTTACTCGAAAGATAATATTCTAATTCAGAACAGCGCAAAACATCTATTTCTAGTTTGTTCAGTTTCATCTAACTTGAAATTTGCTAGCACACGTACGCCGAATTGTTAAAATCATACGCGCGCCTTGGTCTTTGTTGGTGTGTATATATGCAGTATATAGATGCATATTTCTCGAGAACAGTTAAAATTATTTACAAGCCCATCCTCCTTGCTACAACACCACACCGACTGTCAGAACAAGCGATGTCTCATTCAAATTCCACTATGTTCGCAATGTATTTAACGGAATGTCAACTCGCAAATATCTAAAATGAGCTTTATTAAAAATGCGCGCATGCTCGAAGAAAATCACTTATGTTTATTAATACTATTATCACAATGATACGTGAAAATGAAAAGGTGACTTACAATTAGATTTGCCAAACTAAAATACATAGGCGATGTCATGAGCACGCACTGTTCTCTGTACATGTACCAAACTTCGAGGTTTATGTATACATAATTATAATTATATGTTTCTTCTCAAAAGGTCCACTAAGTTGAAATCCTGGTCTTCGCAGTCTATGATGACATTAGATAAATAAATGACAGCATTAAAATACTTTTGGAGAATTTTAATCCTATTATTTACACCAATCCAAAGAATCTAGCAACCGACCAAAATTTGCAGAATCGCAGAATGTTTAACTAATGCTTCATTATCAAAAGCATCAACTCTGAAAAACCACAATCACATATGGGATGGCGCATTACTGAAAGATAAATATGTACGTATGTATGCATATAAGTACGCGAGTCCTTGAGGACTTCTTGGAGGTGTCACGTAATGGTAATGATTACTGTATATATATAACAAAAACGCAGATTTCAGAAAATACGCCAAATTAGTGCTTGTGCATAATTTAACTAAAAATATTTATATTACAAAAAAAAAAAAAAAAAAAACTACAAATACTTACAGTATCTACTGGTCTTTTATTTTTTTTACTTGATTTTGCCATGAGTCGTGCAGTTACCAGAGAAAATGCTAAAACTGTAAATCCCAAAGCACATTTCATTAAAAATGAATATCCCATAGATCTGGGTGTAAGAAAACTTGGAGAAACTAAGAACATTTTAATTCTCAAAATACAGCAATGTGCAAACCTGAAAATAACATCTACAGTTCTACACTCTCATTTCCTTCGTAAAAGTAAAATACAGCTGCTACTTTAACGACAAAGCGATGTTTTTCTCATCATAAATAACATGACATATATTTCTTCCAGCATTTACGCACAACAAACCCAAAATAAAATTTCTATTTCCAAATACGCTCACGCCAAATATCATATTCTGAAGAACAGCACTGCCATCTATTAGAAAACACGACAAGCTATCACTATATCCCAAATTCAGGGGTATATTTTTATGTAGGTGAATCCATCTCTTCATTGTTAGGTCTACCACTAATTTCCAGAATATTTATAAAGTATTATAGCTGGTATGTAAATAACCATACGTCGTCGTCGTCCGGTAGCATCCTCTAGCAAGAGGGTTGCAGCAGATGAGCAGCTATTCTCCATTTCTCTCTGTCTGTCGCTTCCATTATTCTTAAACCAGTCCATTCCACGATGTCATTAAACCACTCTCTAGTTGGTCTTCCACGTCTTCTCTTCCCTTGAACTTTCCCTTGTAATATAGTTCTTGTCACGTGTCCATAAGAACCTCTCAGAAGATGTCCTGCAAATCTGGTCTTTCTTTGCATAATATTCTTGAGCAGTGTTCTTTCCATCCCAACTTGTCTTAAAACTTCTTGATTTGATATTCTTTCTGTATAGCTAATCTTTTCCATCTCTCTATAACACCACATTTCCAATGCATTAATTATTTCCATATCTCTCTTTCTTAGTGTCCATGACTCACTTCCATAACTTGCAATACTCCAAACTGTTGCTTTAACTATTCCAATTCTAACGCCTATTTTAGTGTTCTTGTGTATTAAAATTCTTTTCATTTCCATAAATGCCGATTTAGCTTTGCCTATTCTATTTCTAATGTCAAACTCTGAAGTTCCTTCCTCTGAGATCCAGCTATCTAAATATTGAAATCTTTCCACTTCTAAAATCTTTCCTCCACATTTTATTTTTACCTTACTCCTATTTTTCTACCCATTATCATCATCTTGGTCTTTTTGTGTTAATTCTTAGTCCATACTCTTTACAAGAGTTTTGAATTCTTTGAATAATTTGTTGTAACCCATTTTCACTTTCTGCCATCACCACTACATCATCTGCATATCTTAAGTTAATAATGATTCTTCCGTTTATTTTTATTCCTTTTTCTACATCCTCAAGTGCCTCTCTAAACATTTGTTCACTATAAAAGTTAAACAATAATGGTGATAACTTGCATCCTTGTCTGACTCCTCTCTCCACCGGGAATTCTCCTGTTTCCTCTCCATTTACACATACTGATGCTATTTGGGACCAATATAATCTCTTTAAAATTTCCAAGTCATAAGAATCAATATCAATATTTTCTAGAATATCAAAAAGCCTTTCATGTTTCACTGTATCAAATGCCTTTTCAAAATCTAGAAATCCCAAAAATAACTTTCCACCATGGTTTAGTGTTTTCTCCCCAATAATTCTTAGACAAGTTATAGCCTCTCTAGTTCCTCTGTCGGTTCTGAATCCAAACTGTTCCTCATTCATTTCTTTTTCTATTTTATTCCTAATTCTCTCTAAAATTATTTGCACCAGAATTTTTGCTATGTGAGTTATAGGACTTATTATTATTATTATTATTATTATTATTCCTGATACCTCCAAGGAGTCCGAAGACTCATCACGGGAGGACATCTACAACTGTCTCTACACCTAACCGCTACTACGAATCATCTCCATCAACGCCATCTACCGCCCACCTCCAACACCACCACAACTAGTAATTTTTGTCTGTAAATTGCGTGTGTTCTGAAGGGCCGATTTGTATGTATGCGGGATGAAAAACCCGAGTTTCCGGGAGAAAAAACCCTGCTACCTCCGTATGAGATCGGCTAACTCACCTTCGAATTGAAATCGACCAGATAAAGATTCCTCCCGTCGCGACGAGAATTCTAAAATTGTTACAGTCTAAAACTTCCATCTTTTTTTTGGAATGGGAATAAAAATTGATCTTCTAAACTCCTCTGGTAATTCTTGTCCTTCATAAATTCCGTTAATAATTTGCCATAACACTTCCATACCTTTTTCACCTATATTCCTTATAATTTCTATCTGTATACCATCTATTCCAGGCAATTTTCCTTCTTTCATCTTTTGAATTGCTAGATTGAATTCCTCCCTCATGATGCACAGTCTCTGCCCACTATGTTCTTTCCTTTGATTTTCTCCTCTTTCCCTGTCTTCATAAAGTTTACTTACATATTCTTCTCATCTCTGTAATATCTTCTCTTTTTCTATCAGAATTTCACCTCTTTCATTCTTGATTGCTCCAGTCCTTAGCATCTTTGTCCTTCCTGACATCATATTAATGTTTTTATAAACACCTTTTATGTCCTTTCTTTCTGCTTTTGCTGTTGTATCTTTACTTATCTCATCTAACCACTCTTCCTTTTTCCTTCTTATCTCTCTTTGTATCTCCTTACTCTAGTTTTTATACTGCTTCTTTTTCTCCTCTGTTTTACTATTAACTAACTTTCTTCTTTGTGTTATTTTCCTCAAAATATTTTCCGTCATCCATGGTTTCTTTCTTTTCTCTCTTTCCTCTTCTTTTTTGACTAAATGCAATTCTGTAGCAGTAATTATGCTTTCCTTCAGAATCTTCAATTTTTCACTTGCATCATCATTTTCATGTATATTTCTCTCGTTCATTTCTTCCTCTACTTTCTTTGAGAATTCATTCGCCGTACTTGGTATCTTCAGCCGCTCCATGTTCCATGATTTGTTCCGTTTCCCTGTAGTTACCTTTTTTAGATTAATCCTTATCTTAGTTGACAACAATATGTGATCTGTATAACAGTCTGCTCCTGGATATGTTGTCACATCTTTAATAATGTATCTATATCTTTTGTTTATCAAAATTTAATCTATCCGATTATATTTTGATAAAAATAACCATACACAATTTAATAATTAATATACAAATCACACAGCGCCTCCGTAGCGCAATTGGAAGAACGACGGTACATTGCGCCCTTCGATTGGAACAGGCCTAAGTTCGATTCTCTTCGCGACGGGAGGAATCTTTATCTGGATGATTTCAATCGAAGGTGAGTTAGCCGATCTCATAGGTGGGTAGCAGGGTTTTTTCTCCCGGAAACTCGGGTTTTTCATCCCGCATACAAACAAATTGTCCTTTCAGAACACACGCAATTTACAGACAAAAAATACTAGTTGTGGTGGAGGTGGGCGGTAGATGGCGTTGATGGAGATGATTCGTAGTAGAGGTTCGGTGTAGTGGTTGAGACAGTTGTAGATGACATCCCGCAATGAGTCTTCGGACTCCATGGAGGTATCAGGAATAATAATAATAGTGAAAATGAAATTACATAAATGATAGCTCAGTGAAAATAGCCCAAACGCAACCTGGACGTTTAGTTATTTTTTCATGAGGTACCCATATGGCAGTGGTTCCCAAACTTTTTCGATTGTCGGCACACTTGCTGAATCCAGGTTTTCCCAAGTCGCATAATGTCAAATTCTAACATATACACTTCGCGAAATAGCGAATAATTTTTTTTTTTAATTAAAGGGTTAGGTAAAAATAAATAAAACACGTATTTAAGTTCACAAAAAAATTAATTGAACAAATTCAACAAATTATCATTAGTGTGATGGATGAGCCTGTTGATCACCGCACATTTTCTCAAATCTTGGAATCAAACTGGAGACAGCCACCCGCATTTCCTTCTCCACATTGATTTTCGCGCGATACTTTAGTTTTTATCACAGCGACCGCCGAAAATCCAGCTTCGCACAAATAACAAGTCGCAAACAGAATTAAAATTCTCTGAGCTTTTTCACTCAGAAGGGGATATTCATCTTTTACTGATATCCAAAATTCAGTTAATTCGTGCTGCTGAATTTTGTTTTCAACGTATTGTCGCACGACAACTCAATAAGATTCTATTCTTTTGTAGCAGTAAATTCAGATGGAGCACTGAAATTAAATGGATGTTGAATCCATGCAAATTTATCGATATTTTCATTTTGAAAATATTTCTCAAACCAGGTTATCAGATGTGATAAATGTTCTTCAAAAATGGATTTCATACCTCGAGAGAAATCAACTCCATTGGAGGTCACAAACTGTTCCAACAAGGTGAAACATTATTTACCACCATCTTCATTCATTTTTCTTTTCCATAGTTTTAGTTTTTTTATAAAAGCGGAAATTTTCTCAATCGATTTTAAAAGGTGCATGCTGCATCCCTGCAGGGAGAGATTTAGAGCATTCGCCTTCTCAAAAATATCACATAAGTATGCTAGTTTTACCAAAAAATCTTCATTCACAAAATGTCCGGTATACTTGTGGTTTCCTCTTTAAGAAAAATATAAATTTCCTGTCGCAGTTCAAACGTACGAGACAAAGCATTACCACAAGAGAGCCATCGCGAAGTGCTGTAGTACAATAAAGACGTGTGCTCGGATCCCATATCCTGACATAGTTTTTTGAAAAACCTTACCTTCAACGACCGAGTTTTTATAAAGTGTACTACATTCACTACATATTCTAAGATCTGGTTCAATGTAGGACTCAGATAATTTGACGCAAGTACTTCCCTGTGAATAACGCAATGGGTCCGCAGGGCATCAGGGGCTTTACATCGAATAAGTGCCTGCAATCCTCCATAACAGCCGGACATAGAACGAGCACCATTAGTACAGAGACCAACGCACTTAGTCCATTTCAAATTATTTTCGGCTATAAAAGTATCAAGGATCTCGCACAAATCATGAGCCTTAGCACCAGCAGTGATACATTTACAAAAGAGAAGGACTTCTGCAATGTTATTTCCATCTATAGTTCGTACACAGCACATCAAGTGAGCATCATTATTATTATCTGTGGCCTCATCCAGCTGCAACCCAAATTCCTTCCCTTTTATTTTTCCAATTTATTGATCATTGAGATCCTCTGCTATGTGCTGTATTCTGCGACTGATGCTGTTCTTGGACAAAGGAACTTTTGAAAGCAGCTTCCCAGCAGACTCACTGAACATAATGATGTTCACCATATCTACAGCAGCCGGTAGAATGAGTTCTGCGATGGTATGAGGCTACTTATATTTTGTGATTCTATGTGCCACCTTGTAAGATGCTAGCAAAGCATTGCTTAGTATTGACGCCTGCTTATAAAAACTACCTTTTTGTTGATTTAACTCTTTTAACTTTCTGGTAAAGTAGTCACGAGATGTACTAACCATGCTAGGATGATTGGATTCTAAATGGCGTTTCAAATTACTTGGTAGCATGCACTTTGGTGCCATAATTGTGATACACAGTACACACTGCAACCTTCCTTCACCATTGACTTCTCTCGACGTAAAACCAAAGTCCAAATAACTGTCATCATATTTTCGATATTTACGCTTATTCACACTCTTGCCACTATTTGATGGTGTGCCCCTCTTTATTTTCTCTCTCACAACGCTTATTACGGTTTAGTAAAAACCGACCCATTTTTAAAAATACATACGAGAAGAAATACTTCGAAAACTTCACTTGACTAAATCACAACAATATTCAGTTGCTACAATCTCCAAAAACTAATTCAACACTAAGACCGCGCGAAACCGACGGCTATTTATATACGAACACAAAGTACCGAGAAAGTTCGAGAAACTACTGAGACAAACGAAAAACTTAATTATCGTTGAGCGCCATCTAATAATCATTTGTAGAGGCTTCAGCAAACAGTTATTATAGTATGCCACTATTTGTAGATCTCTGCTTGGCATTTTGCCAAGAATAGTCGATTCATGCTGAATGGGAGAAAGAAACGAAGGATGTACGAATTCGTCGCCAACATGCGAATTCACGTGCTTTCTTGTCTGTCACTGTACTAATAGTAGCTTGATATTTGTTGTTGGTTTTTTATTCATTATTTTTTTTTATTAATAATTTGTATGATGGATTCAGTACAGTTAACAAGTTCTGTTGTTAAACGTTTCAGTCGCTCTTACAAAAGAATATTGAATAATGTGCTGACATTCTGCGAAAAAGAATCGTTAAAAGGAAGTCCCTTTATTCCCCTTTTTCAAGTCATAAAACGTGCAAGTGAAATTGAGGGCGTATCGGGGTCGACTATTAAAAGAATTCGTAGGGAATCAAAAGGTGAAGGTAAGCCAAAAGTTAAATCTCCTAAAAAAAAAGCTCCAGAGAAATAAAACCATCAAACCGTCGCTTTGAATTATTTTGATGTAGACGTTATAAGAACTATTCACGAATTTTATCGTCGAGAAAAGAGTGCCAACTGTTCCGAAATTGATTCGTGTGCTTAAAGAAAAAAATAATTTTCCTTGGAAAAGAGAAACTTTAAGGAAAATACTTCATGAAATCGGATTTGGTTTTAAAAAGTCCCACAATAAAACGAAACTTATCATGGAGCGAAGTGACATTGTTTTATATAGAACGCAGTATTTGAGAGCAATACGACGCTTCAGGGAAGAGAAAAGACCGATTGTGTATCTAGATGAAACTTGGATTGATAGTAATTTAACTTATGGAAAATGTTGGGAGTTTAAAGAAGATTGTGAAGTGCTACAAACCGGAAATGTCTCGGGGTGCATAATAATTTTGTGTGCTGGTGGAGAAATAGATTGTTTTAAAGAATTCAAACTTACTATACAAAGCAAATTCAACTACTGGAGATTACCATGGGCAAATGAATTCTACGATCTTCGAAAAAAAGTGGCCAGAAGAAAAACTGATTCCAATCCTTCCTAAAAATGCTGTTGCTATAATTGATAATGCTTCATATCACTCTATTCGATTAAACAAAGTTCCAAATTGATCTAATAAGAAGCAAGTTCTTATGGATTGGCTCTCTGCAAATAACATTTCTCATTCCCCAGATATGCGAAAAATTGAATTGCTTAATTTGGTCAAAAGAAACTCGCCCACAACTAAACTATTTAAATTCGACACGATGCTCAAAGAGCATGGATTTCTAGTTTTGAGGCTACTACCATGTCATTGTGATATTAATGGTATTGCGTATGTTTGGGCAGAAGTCAAAAGTTTCATTCGCTATCGTAACAGTTATGTTGCGATAGCGAATGAAACTTTTCAAGCTTTCAGAACAGGCGATTGAAAGTATTACAGTTCAAAACTGGGGAAAATGTTGCACTCATGTAACCTCATTGGAAAATATGTATTGGGACAGAGACGGAATTATCAAAGAATTATGCGAACCTTTGGTGATCAATTTAAGTGAAAGTGATGGCGATTCGGACAGCTATTCAGATGACTCTGAAGATTAAAAGGATTTGATAATGATATTTTTTTCCAACTTTTTTTCCATGGTTGTTAAAAGAGTCACAACAAGTCATAAATAATTAACCGGTTTAAGACATTAAAGTGTCTCAGTTCTCTCAACTGTAAGTTTAGAATATTTAAGTTCATTTGAAAAAATTTCTGTTTTTCTGTATAATTATTTTTATTTTATAGAAAACTTTCTTAAAAATAAACTTACTTAAATTTTTGTTATGCTATACCTTTTTTTGATTTTGTTAATACTCTACGTACATTTTTCCAACTGTTATACTACCAAAATAGTTACACTTTAAAAACAGCAATGTACATAAAAGAAAAGCTAAATTTTCCAACCTGTAATAATAAACAAATTCATCCCAGAAGACAGATTGATTACCCTATTATCGGAATGGATTCTCCTTTTTCTGACATGCGCAGAAGTGTCGAGGGATTTCTAATCGGTGGGCGAACTATACTAAGAGAGTTATTGGTTTGTACAAGGTCCGCTAGATGACTCGTCCTATCACACTGAATTGAAAATGGAAATAAATAAAATTATGAAAATTTTGAAATCTCTGCCCCCCCCCCCCCGGTGAGGAAGCTGCGGCTCCCTATGGCGCCATGGCGCACACCTTGAGAACCACTGCTATAAGGCACAAAGTTTTAGAAACAGATATAGTAGTAGAAAACAAAGTATGCACATTTATTAATGTATATGGACCAACAAAACCTGCAGAAAAAATTTATTTAAGTTAAGGGATATTATATTTCATATTGTTTCTTAGCTGAATAAGAAACTCAAAGAGTTTCATGCCAATATAGAAACTATATGAAGTTCGGCGATTCTAAGCATAAGCAAATACCTCGATAGTGCAACACCTGATCCATTTGGTAGTGCAAACTGAGGCAACTCATAGTAAGGGTGGAGAAAGCTCCGATCACTATTCTTGGTATTTATCCATAATGTGAACTTAGCTCCTAGCAGCTGTATTGCTGTTCTACATTATGAGAGAAGGGCACTACCCAGACCGGTTTTAACCTCATGTATAGGTGAAGCAGGCTCTAAAAATAAGACGATCCCGAAAGATCGCCGAACTCAGCGTTGTTCCACTCGATGACAGGCTCACCCCGTCACCGAGAACTTCTCAGCATTGGCTCTACCCAGTATTAGGCTCACCCCACCACCAAACAGAGCCATAAACTCAGCGGTGGCCCCACTCAGAGACAGGCCAAAACCTACTTGCAAGCGGAGCCTCTCAAAGCCAGATCTTCCCCACACCAGTTTCCACTCTCATTGGGGGTCTCATCAGTGAGTAGGTAGACCTAGTTAATACCAAGTTTGTAGCGAACAGAACTTGCATCACTTCTGTGAGAATTGCCAAGAAGGTGTCCTAATAAATTACTAATTATATGAAGAACCAAAGGCTTCAATTCGGCGACATGAACTTATTTAAGTTAAGGGATATTACATCCCATATTGTTTCTTAGCCGAAAAAGAAACTCAAAGAGTTTCATGCCGAATATAGAAACTATATAAAGTTCGGCGATTTCAAGCGTAAGCAAATACCTGGATAGTGCAACACCTGACCTGTTTGGTAGTGCAAACTGAGGCAACTCATATTAACGGTGGAGCAAGCGCCGATCACTCTTCTTGTCAATACATTCCAAGTTAGTGTGTGTGTGTGTGTGTGTGTGTGTGTGTGTGTGTGTGTGTGTGTGTGTGTGTGTGTGTGTGTGTGTGTGTGTGTGTGTGTGTGTGTGAGAGAGAGAGAGAGAGAGTTAATAAGTGAACTTTAAGAAATTAAATTGTGCAATCAAATAACGCTGTGTGGAAATAGCTAACAATTAAATAGTTAATAACATTAAAAAACAATTAAGAGTTAATACATGGATGTAACTAATAATGTAATTAGTGTCATGTAACTATTCACTGTTAATCACTAAGACAGGTTAAAACATATGTAAATATGTGATGCATCTCGTATGATGTACTACTATATTTTTAATATTTTTACTACTATATATTTATTTGTTATTGGTTTAGTAAAATATACTCAGTGGAAGTAGAACTTGCATCCTCTTTGCTAAGTCGCCTTAAGATATGCAAGTCTAGTTGTCGACTGGAGAAACTTTTTTCTAAGCCTTTCGTCGACTAGATTCCGAGTTAGTCGATCTCTGGCACGGACAAGTGGGTTTTGCCTCCCAAAAACTGTGGTTTCTCATCCCGTAAACATAAGAAATTTTGGAATTTTTTTTTTTTTTAACCAAGGTGATACCACCTTAGTATCATCACATCAGGGTCTGGCTCCCACTGTCGGGACCTCAAAAATGTCAAAATCGGTCTGGGTGGTGGCCCTTCCCTTAATGCATAGCATTATACTTGTCTGCAAGGATATGTGCTTTGCATTATGGGAGATACTAAGATTCCTTTATCACAAGTTGCCTCAGTCCTGAAGATACTTCAGGAGCAAACACTGTTTGCTTACACTTGGATAAAGGATTAAACTAAATGTATAATAAACTCAAGAAAATCGACCGTAATTGGACCGAAGTCTGATATTATTCAGACTTCAGTCGAGTTAGGGTAGAAATACATGAAAGCAAGAATGGTAAACGTTTGAGGCTATCCGGTACGAATTTGAGGCTAACAGTATGAAATATAATAGGATGTTGCTATTGACCTAGCACTTTCACTGCAGGGGTCGAAATACATCACCAAATTAATCTGGAGATACTAAACTAAACGAGAGTGATTATTCTGGGTCACAATAATTATCCAAGCATTGATTGGATAAAGAAAATAAATTTAATGGTAATAATGATGAAGAATTCATTGAGTTCTTGTGAGACTTTGTCAACGAGAATATGAATGAAGGGATTCGAGGTCAATGAGTATTAGAATGGGTTATAGCGTCAAAATAGTTAAAGGTATGACTACTTTACCGACACCTCGTGATAATGATCATGCTATACTGTCTCGGGAGGGAGAAAATTACCTCAAAGTTCCAGTAAGTACAGGTTACGTGCTGAACTACAAAGTTGGAAATTATGACCAACTGAGGAGAAAGTTATCTTTGCTCGCATGGTATATGTTACTGAATGTGAAAGAGATGAGAAATACATGGGAATCTTTGGAAAAGTGCTTAAATGAGGAAGTATCTGAATGTAATCTAAGTATTCGATGAATAAATGGGATTGGTTTGAAATTGAAGTGAAGCCTTATTAAGCAAGAAAGTTGGGATCCAATGTAAAAGATATAGGATTTCTAGGAATGACGGAATAGATGGGAGAGCAGTGAAATCCAAATTCAACATCTAATTCTCACAGCTAGCTTCGCCAATGCCAACAATCTTAGGCCACAACATATTTAATAAAATACCGCACTCAACCCTTTGTTCATAAAATTCTTTGTATAGACATAACAAACAACATGTGACCTTTTCATATTCTTAGATATGCAATCTGCCTGCCTTGTATAAGTATCTTTGTTCCCGTCCCAGACATACTTAAAAGTTCTCATCAAAAGCGTACATTTCCAACCAATCGCCAGATGCAAAACCATGATCAATGCCATTCATATCATGATCAGCTTTTCATACTATAGCTTTCATACTATAGAATTCACACACATTCTCGCCATCACTCCCGTGATGGTCTAGTTTCCCCTACACTCTGTTTTCGATATTACCCAAATAAATAATATTTCCAGGATTCTGATGCTAAATCCATTCAGGTTCACACCATCTCTCTTATAGAAATATCTTTTCTGCCAACAAATGCACTCCACATATCCAAAAATTCGCGTTAGTTTCTACAAAGCCTTTCCCATTGATTCATTTGTTGTCATAGTTACTCGACAATGTTACCTCTCGTTTGCAAACCTAAAATTTTACTCTTTCACTTTTCTTTCTCGATTCTTTCAACATACCTTTCATATCCTCCCCTATATTATATTTGACACTACTTAAATTATCAATTTGCAACAAGATCTACTTCTGTGTGGTTTCATTTTATGTTTTCTATTATGCCTATCATATCTTTTATTTCCTGCCCAGGAAGCCAGCAGTTATTGCTTTGACAAGCGCAAAATTTAACATTGAATCATTATACTATATCACCTCCTTTATCTCATATTTTAATTAAGTAACCTTGCTATTATTATTGTTATTACCAATTTCAGTACTTTCATGCCTCTTCATGTTTTGATCTTTGCTTATTCTGTCTAAGCTTAGTTAAATCTTTTTCAACATTTTCTAATTGTCAATAGTGCTGCTTACAAGGAGTAAACCAAAGAATTTTTCGGAGTTCGATAGTCTTATTGTGGGTGCCCATCTGGCTGATGTCACGACTTTGAAAACATCAGAGATGACTGGTTTTTCTAATGTTTATTCAGTGGAAAATATAACCCACTTGCTTGAAGAAGAGATGTAACCGAGGTCCTAAGTTAGTTTGTATCAGGGACGAGTTCCCAGAAGGCTTGAACAGATAAACACAACCTCCTGTGCAACAATTGATCTAGGTATTTAATTAAGGCTGTAAACAACCCATATTTCACGAACTATGTTTCGTGAAATTGAAGAGGTTCGGTATTAGTAGTCGCACACCTATGCGAAGGTTCCTGCAACATGAAGTAAATATTTCGGTTTCGGTCACCTCTCTCTCTCAGTCTCTCAGCGTTAGCTGATTGAAGATTGAGTGGGCAGTTCAACCTCCACCGGTCCGGTAGCCAATGAGAGATAGCTGGCCCATGTCTATCTCTAATTATAGGCAGCCACCGAAGAAGAGACAGGCAAACAATTGTCACATCTCTTGGTTCATAACTCTAGCAGGATATGTTACCGCCGGAAATAATGTGGGTTCTACGGTTGATGAAAAATCCGAGTTTCCTGTGGAAAAACGCGCCTTGAGCTTGCCAGAGTTCGACTAACCCCGGAAGCGGTCGAAGAAAGGTGTGTGTATATGTGTATGTGTATATATATATATATATATATATATATCGGGTGCTTAAGGGTCAAAGATGTATAACTAAGAGGAAACCTCCACATAGCCTTTAAAGGAATGTGTAGAACCGATCAGGGCTTCTGACCTAATGTCCAATCCTCACCTTCTCGTGGTGCACCCTGTTGAGTATCTACCTGGATCCTGAACGAACGAGGATGGGCTGGCAATTTGGGATTAACCGACCAAATTGTATTATTATTGGTTAAACCAAAATAAAAAATGATGGTACAATATGACAGAATTTCATGCCGGCTGGGGTGTCGCCAGGTTAAACAAGGCCCCCGTTGTTTTCGCCAGGGAACCAGGGCGAGCAGCAAAAAGTCAGCTACTGGAACAAATTTGAAAATACACCCCAACTCAACATCACCAGAGTTAAAGATTGGTACTATCAACATAAGAAGCCTGAATGGTAAAGAAATGGAACTAGCTGTGGAATTAGATAAGTACCTGATCGAGATTATAGGGGTGACTGAAATAAAAAAGACAAAAACTGGTGAGATCTTTCTGAGCAATAAATACAAAATGTTATATTCAGGCAATGCCAATCAAGGAAAAGAAGGAGTAGCCATATTATTCAACACAAAATACGAGGCTAATCTTCTTGAATGGCACTCAGTCTCAAGTACAGTAATGTGGGCAAATATGAGAATGGGTAACGGGACAATGAAACTTATTTGTGCCTATGGTCCCACAGAAGGTTCTACTAAGGTAGAAGTGGAGGAATTTTTTGAGGCTTTAGAAAATCCAACTGACACAATGAAAGAGGAAAAGTTGGTCCTTGTTGGGGATCTAAATAGTAGAGTAGGAAATGATTGTGAGACATACAAAAATATTTTGGGAAAATTTGGAGAAAAGAGCAAAGCTAATAATAATGGCAAATATCTGTTGGATTTCTGCTCAGGACATGGACTGGTTATTATTAAAACCATGTTCTAACATAAAAATGTGCACAAATTCACATGGAGGGAAGAGGCTAGGAATAAGTAAAGTCTCATTGACTATGTTATTGTTGATAGTGATGTTTTCCCCCTGGTGCAGGACACCAGAGTGTACAGAGGATTTGAAATTGGAAGTGATCACTATCTAGTCTTGAGCAGGATAAAATTGAATTTCATATTGAAAAGAATAACATGTAAGAAAGTTTTAATGCGAATAAAAGTTGATCAGCTCTCAGTTGTGAACTGTAGACTAAAATACACAAAAATTATTGAAGAAAAAATGAAAGAGTTTGAGAACCGGAATCAAACCTTGGAGATTCAGTGGCAAACTCTTAAGGAAACATTGATTGATTCTGCTAGAGAGGCATGTGGTGAGGTTGTGTGCAAGGATAAAAAAATCAGAACTCCCTGGTGGACACAAGAAGTTAAAGAGGCAGTGAAGGAAAAGAAGAAAGCATATCAAAAGTTCCTGGCAAATAAGTCAGCTTTTACTCTTACAGAATACAGAGACAAATGTAAGAAAGCTAAACAGTGTGTAAAACTACCTAAACAAAAGTCATGGGAGGACTTTGGTAAGAGCATTTAGAAAATAAATATCAAGATGGTGGCAAAATATTCTGGAGGTTGTTGAAGAAGCTTAGGAATATAGGAAAGAGCGCTGTAAAAGGAATTAGAGATGATAAAGGTGACATGAAAGCAGGAGAAAAAGATATCCTTGAAGTATGGAGTAATTACTTTGAAAAACTGCTAAATGAAACAAGCAGTGATGACAGCACAGTGGTAAAAAACACTGACCAGGCATGCAGTCAGGAATACATATCCATACTTGAAGTAAAAAAAGCCATCAAAGGCTCGAAATGTGGAAAGGCAGCAGGAGTACATGATATTCGACCAGAAATGCTGAAGTATGGTCGTATAAGAGTCTTACAGTGGCTGCACTGCATAGTTCAGAAAGCCTGGACAGTGGGACGAATTCCCAATGATTGCAGTAGAGCTCTCATAGTACCCATATATAAAAAATGGAAATAAAACTGAATGTGAGAATTACAGAGGTATTTCCCTATTTAGTGTTCCTGGCAAGATCTATGCAAGTATACTTGAGAAACGGTTGAGAAGAATTGTGGAAGAAAAGCTTGGTGAAGATCAAGCTGGATTCAGGCCAAATAGAGGCCATCAGGATCAGATTTTCACTTTACGACAAATAGTTGAGAAAGCATGGGAATATAACAGAGATCTGTATTTAAGTTTTGTCGATTTGGAAAAGGCATATGACAATGTCCCAAGACCGCAGATATGAGAGTCCTGAGAAAGATTATAGGTGTGAACAGATGGCATCAATGGCAATATCATATCATATTAAAAATGAGGATATTAGGAAAGAACTTGACATTGTCAACATCCAGGAATGCGTCAGCAGAGCTAATCTCAGGTGGTTTGGTCACTTAAACAGAATGGGGAAGAAAGATTAGCAAAACAAGTGTTCTCTGCCAGGTTGGCAGCAAAACGATCTAGAGGAAGACCAAGATATAGGTGGATTGATACGGTACAATGTGCCTTAGATGACAGAAATATAAGATCTGATAATGTTGGAGTCTTAACAAGTAACAGACTGATTTGGAGGAAAATTGTAGATAGGAAGTTAGTAATCATGTAAATTTTTTCATGTAGTACTTTCATATCCTGTACACCCCTTGAGGGTACATGGCAGGAATTAGATGATGATGATGATGATGATTATGTGTGTGTGTGTGTGTGTGTGTGTGTGTGTGTGTGTGTGTGTGTGTGTGTGTGTGTGTGTGTGTGTGTGTGTGTGTGTGTGTGTGTGTGTGTGTGTGTGTGTGTGTGTGTGTGTGTGTGTGTGTGTGTGTGTGTGTGTGTGTGTGTGTGTGCAGAAAGTTTTTTTACCTTGGGTATAATATACGTTAAAGATACCAACCTATTTTAGATATTTTATATGTATATAAATATATATAAACTTTGTTTTAATCCATTTCCCAAGTAAGCAAAAAGACTCGTAAGTCAAGTTTGCGCCTGCAAGTAGTGGAGGGCCTGGCGACTCCGTACGTAGTCGCCAGGTAAATCTTAGGCAACTCATAATTAGAAGAAACACACCTATAAACCACAGTGAAAATTATTTAATTGTAAATATTTCATCCTAAGTATCTTAGGACATCATCAGTACAGTATTTAAACAAAATTTAGGAATAACATACAGTTAGGGCGCATGATTACAATAGAATCTCATGAAAACGTGCATATCGTGCTAAAGTAGTACAAAAAAAAAAAAAAACGTTAATTATTTAACACAGTTTTGTATGATAATTTCCCATACTTTAGGAATAGTAAGAACGTCGTTGCGGTTTAGGTTTGGTCTGTGTAGTAGGGCTTCAGAACTTTCTTTGTATTAACGTTCATGTTTAAACAAAGATCTATGTAAAAGTTTACCCTTTTCCCAATGGATCCTATGGTTTGGATTTTCAATTCCATGTTGAGAGAGGCCAGATTTCTGCGGTTGAAGAAGACGAATGTGGTCTTGATGTTCCGAGATGCGTTTCTGAACAGACTTACCTGTCTGTCCAAAGTAAGATAATTTGCATGAGCATGGAAACTTATTAACACCAGGTAATATGAAGGATGAGAATATGTCCTTAGGAGAAGGTAATAAGTTGTAAATTTGATTGATAGGTTTGTAAGTAGTGGCAAAATTGTATTTCTTCATAATTTTAGAAAGACGTTCTGAGATGCCTTTAACGTAAGGTATGGGAATCCTATGCACTTCTTCCTGTCTGGTTTGATGTATGCAGAAGTGACTGATGATTTTTTGAGTTGTTTTGGGATTATATCCATTTAGGATGGCTGTATTTTTGATAACTTCTAATTCCTGGTTTAAAGATTCTTCAGAGGAGCAGAATTTGTGTGCTCTGGAAACTAGTGATTTAATAATGCCAGATTTCTGAGATGGATGATGAGCAGAAGAATTGTGAATGTAGCGACCTGAGAATGTAGGCTTGCGAAAGACGGAATTTAAAATTTCGTTATTTAAAAAAAAAAAAAAACTTAGGCAACTCGTTGTAAAGGTGGAATAAGATCTGATCACTAATCTTTGTATTTACCCTTAATGCAGAGCACATCTCCTTGAAGAGATGTATGATGCCATGCATTAAAGGCAAGTGGCCACTACCCAGATCGGATTCGACCTTTATTGAGGTCTCATCAGTGGGAACCAGGCTTAGAAATACCAAGGTTTAAGTAATACAGAGCTTATAAATATTTTATGATGAATGACAACAGCAGCTCTTGGACTCATAGACTACAGTGAGATGAGTTTTGACTTTTTTCTTTTCATTTTTGTTGTACATGTTTTAATTTAGAGGTTTTATATTGAGTTCATCTATGATAATAAGGTAGTGATATCGTAAAATGCCCAAAACAGATTGAAACGAAAGAAAATAAAATCTAGTACTTTTTTTTCAGATTTAGTACCTTTTTCTTGCATAAGTTGGTACGAAATATTTTTGCTGAGTGGTCACCCTGATGGTTATACAAATTATTGGTATCCATGATATCATGTACGATTATAGGTTATGAATAATAATTTTTGACTGATCAATATTAAATATATTTATAATTTTTATTAAAAACGGAACAAAATTGACGTTTTTATTAAAACGACGGGACGGCTTGGAAATATGAAAAAAAAACCCGGTACTGTCCCGTTTTAAACGGTACGTATGATCAGCCTATCCATGCTATGTTCCGCCTATAGCTTTAGCAAAAGCAAATTATCATGGGGTATTCGTTCTCCTTGTCTAGCTGAATGGCTGCATGGTTATAGGTGGCGTACTAAGTTTCCGCCGTGTTATTCTAATGTAGTGTAACATACATACTCATGGCAATTCTTTAAAAGTGTAAAGTTAATGATATAGTAATTGTATATATGTTACAATGTTTTTACATATACTAAAATATATGCAGATTCTTTTAACTGCTTCAATTACAACAATGTTTTCTTACACAGTAGTAAATAGAATGATATGAATAAGTGTAGGCTTAGCGAATTTCCATGCACTAATATCATCGGAACTTGCGTTAATATACAACCTTAAGTTTGAATTTTCGGTTGTTTTGATATGGGCAAAAGGTTAGTGATCTATAATGATTTGCTTCTTCAGATGTTTTTTTTTTATTTCAGAAAAAAAAAGCGTTACATTTAATTTCTATGATAGTTAATGCCGTAGATATATTTTAGTTTCTGAACTACACAGTTAAGTAATGTGGGTCAAAGTCCCCGGTTACTCTGACGATAGATAATTCGAATTACCCTTTGAAGTGTGTCAAGTGAATATGAGGGAAAGATGCTGTCTTTCATTAAATGAAAATGTATAGTACAGAGTGTTATTAGGACTTCAATTTCCTCTAAGCCCTTGTTACTGCAGTATTCTTGTTTATTGATATTATATTATTCATTAAGATAATCAGCACTAACTGTAAACTGGGCTGGACTTGAACATCCACCTTTAATATACACATATATTACCAAGCGAAGCAGCCAATGACTTGTTTATTTTGAATGAAACAGAAGTTTTGATATTTGGTGTTTAGGTGTCTGCCTAACCTCCACACAATGATAAAAAGATGTAATCCTCATGAGAGGGAATTGCATGTTTTTTTTTTATTTTTTATATCATATTTTATATTGAAACATAACAAAATTGTGCTGCACTTCCATAGCAGTTGGAAGAATGACAGAACACTCTGACATTCAATTGGAAGGATATGAGTTTGATTCTCCCATGATAGAGGACTTTTCATTAAGTTTTTTTGTTTTTTTTATATATATATATATATATATATATATGAAGGCGAGTTTGCTAATCTCATATGGAGATGATAGTTTTTTTTCTTTTCTTTTTTCTCCCATTCTGTGTATAGGCAGATTAGCTAGAGAACACATACAGCTTGAAGATAAAAATATTGTTAATGGCTGATAGATTGCACAGTGTGTATAGTGGATAGAGAAGTGTAGATGTTTGTGTAGAGCACTCTCTTGCAACAAGTTCTTGGAAGTCTTAAATGTTTCAAGGTTTTAGTGATTAACTAGTATTTCCAAAACTAGTCATTCTCTTTCACTCAGTATGCTATTTCACAACCAACCAACTCTTAATTATATGCAAATGCAGTGTTTCAGCTCTGTGTCTATTCTACAGGTACTTCATTGTTCTGCTGAAGTGGGTAACCATCATTCCCCCACCTTCAATTGCATCTGTTACTGTAAGAGTAGCAGCTGTCTAGTACCTCTTTATTGTGCAACTGCAAATGCATTGAACCTGCTTTTCTTCTATCTCTTTTCTTCCATCTACCTCTGTCCTCTGGAACGGTCTACTGCAAGAGGTATTTCCAGACAACTATGACCTGCAACTCGTTTAAAAAAAAAATATCAGTAGACTTCTAACTCCTCACCTGCATCAAAGACATAGAAGTGATGTGCTTATAGGTTCTTCAACTTATGTATGGCATCAAAGCAAAGATCTGGTTTCAATTTAAGAAGACTGTATACTTTTCTAATATATTAAGTATTTTTCAGCCTCCAGTTGCTGTACCAATAAGTACAGCAGTTGTCTCACACTGGGCGATAAAATTCACCGACCACTTAGATTTTCACAAATATTCCTGTCCACAGTAAGATTTGAACTCACTTTAAGAGTAAATATGCTAATCACTTAACCAGGTGGTAGAAAATTTAACGACTTAGGAAATTGAAGCACATGTATGCCATTTTACCTTTAAGGACATTGAGAACCAACTTATACTTTGAGACAAGTTTTTTTTTTTCCCATCTTAGTTTCAAATAATTTGATTACATTAAATTTGAATACATATTAAAAATTATAAAAAAGTCTGTAACATTAATAAAAATAGTTAAAACATATAAATAGTTTATATATAAACATACACACATAATGTAATTATTTTAAAATTTAGCGGTGTTTTATGAACTTTGACTAGCAGAATATTTTATTCATTGTAAATAAACAGACTATTTTTGGGAAGATGTAAATCTGACAAGGAAGAGTTCCAAACTGTAAAAATTTACACAATGCATATAACTAAACAACATGGAGAAAGAGTGAAGGGTTTTTGATTTCTCAAAATGCTCCATGTAGTAGTAGTTTACAGGGTAGAAAATAATGGAGAATTCATTGCCATTCCTTCAAGTTGTTTTTAGAAGTTATCCTGATGTGAAAACTGCTATTCATAGCAAAATCGGATAATTTTCATGCTGTCAAGAGGAACATCTTTATGTAAGAATTCTGATGCATCAGCTGGTAGAATATTAGTCAAAAATTCAGAACCACATTCAAGGTGATTTAAAAGCGTGGGCAAGAAAATACCAGAGATCTTTTTAAAAGCTTATTTCATTTATCTTATTTTTTTTTTTTTTGTAAGGAGGAGAATTATTTGTAAACACAATGATACAGGCAAATGTTTGTATAGCTTATATGTAGGATTCCCTGTACATTCCATCATTTCGCTAATTGGCATATTTCTTTATGTTTTGGCATAACAAATATGGATCATTTTTGTTGGATGTGAATAGAGTTCAAACTTCATCCTATAATTGAACTCTATCCATATAATCTTTTATTGTTTATGCCATTATACAATGGATAGGAACATAAACTGGCATAAATAACAGAATGACTTATGTGATAATTTTTATTTATCATGCTCTAGTATCAAGAACATCCTCAGTATGAATTATAAATTCAACAGGCAAAAGAGACAGTTGGAAGAGTCAACCAAGAAAGATTTTGAGTTACATGCAAATGACATAGTGGCACGGTCTAAAATACATTAAGATCCTAACTACATAATTTTAGAACAACAGATATATTATTGTACTAAAGAAAACCTATTAAACATTGCAGGACATACAACTATTTTGAGGAATAATTTCAGTCCATCACTGCTCTATTTGTATGTATCGACATTCTAAGAGAGAACTACTTTTGTGATTGATCGTAGTCTTTTTCAGAGGACTCTATGTTCAGTGGATATGGCATGTTCTGTGGGTCACGACTGTTCTGTCTCATGGAATTCAGTATAATTGAGATGTTCATCATGTTGAGCAATTGTAGATCTACCAGTTTGGCTGAAGTAACTCATAACAGGGAATTTGATACTACCAGGACAGGTTTGAGGTGGAAGTTATCTATTGTAGAGCCTAAAAAAGGCAGAAATCTTGTTAATAGTGTTAAAGGTTCAAGGGAAAATCCTATTCCTCTGTTACAAATAGTTCTCATTTCAAAGATAAAATCTCTACAATATTTCTTTGTCTCAGTGATCTTTTGATAAGTTAGGATGTTGTTTTTTAGTTCTCAGATGTTCCCCCCCTGGATGAAATATTGGACTTCTTTCATCAAGACTTTCCTGCAGATATTCTTTTCCCTCTTTGATTTTGTCACCCACACTCCTTTACTAATTAAAACAAGTACTAGCAGATTGAAGGTACAGCCATGGGTAGTCCTCTTTCTCTAACCCTTGCAAACTATTTCATGGAGTGATTGAACAAAGTGACACTAGACATGTCTCTTAAATTTTCCTTATGGTACAGATATGTGGGTGACATTTTTACAGTTTGGCATGGTCCCCTTTATATAATTTCAAGATTTCATTATAAAGCTTAATCGATTTCACCAAAATAGTAGCTTACGCTTCACCATTTTTAGTAAGAACTCCCCCCCCCCCACACACACACACTGTTCCACATCACTGTCATTGCCAAAAATCTGGCACTATTAACACTTTCACATCAGGCTTACTCTGTGTGTTCTACTGAAGTGTTGCTGTCATAAGAAGTAGGCCATTTTTCCATTACATTACCATTCCTTATGTTAAAGGTGTTTCTTCTTTACTGGCTTCATGTCTTCTTTCATCCTATTAATAGGATTTCTACTTTTTTAGTCCCTGCAATGGAAGAACTTCCACCTTTAACTTCCACTAGTCTTTTATTAAATTTCCTGCAATTGTGGGGATTATTATACTTTAGCTATATTGGTAGAGTTGTTGTTTGTCAATGCATGCACACATACGTTTAGATTTGTTATTATATTTTTTTATATTTTTATATAATTTTCATACATATATTTTATATAAATATTTTTTTAATAAAGTTATAATAGTTTTATATTATATTTTGTTATTACACACACACACACACACACATGGGGGGGGGTGCTGAAAAGTTCTGATAAGCACCTAGAACAAAAATGATATTGCAGCAACTGATATAATCAGAAAAAAGACCAGAGGATTGCAAATGATGCAGCATTGTAACAAGTGTATAACTCTGTGGGGAATATGTAGAATAACGTGCAAGTTACGTGGTTTTATCTCGGTTCCTTCATGGTGATTATCGCAACTTTGCAGCACACCCCTGTATGATGGGCTGATTAGGATATAGTTCATTTTTTCACCATGTCAGTACATTTTTTAAGATATAATAATATATTTCTTATTCTAAAATTATACAGTCTGTACCTCAATGTATTTTAGATCATGCCACCCTTTGTCATCTGCATGTAGCTCATGTTTTCATTGTTGAATCTTCTGGTTGTATCTTCTACCTGTTTAATTTAAAATTCATACTGGGGCTGCTCTTGCTGCTAAGAAAAAAAAATCTAATGATAAAAATTAGGACTTAAGTTATTCCATTGTTATTATTTGTTTATGAAATTTTTATATATATATACAGGGAACCCTCGTATAACGCAGATGTTAGGTTCTGTAGAAATGCCACGTTATATAAATCGTATTATGTGAGTCTCAGATCACATAGAAAAAGTAGGGTTATGTTCTGAAATCGTTTTTTAAATTATATAAACAACAATGACATCCAACAAAAAATATTTTTTTATTTAATTCAGGTAATTCATGTAAGTTAAGAAAATATATAAACTATGAAACAAATACATAGTATAAAAATATAAAAATTACAAATTGTACTTAAACTTCATTGCACATAATGCATAAATCTTTTAGGCAAAATAAAATAGTGCATGTTTTAATCTTTCATAGCACAAGGATTTGAGGATTGCTTAAACACTGGTTTTGTCATGCAATCACCTGATGCATTACTACAAAACAGTAGAGTAATTCTATTTTTGGAAACTTTGAATCCAGGAGCTGATCTTTCATTTTTCGAAATACAGGTGCATTTTTGCACTTTTTTCCAATATAACCTAGATTCATCTGCATTGAACACTTGGTCTGCAATATAAATGTTTATAAACTTTGAGAGCTTTTTGGCAATAAGATTTCCAATCATAGGAATTTTCTTTTGAGGTGCAATCTTCTATCGAAATCATTAGAGATTTCTCCATTTTTCCATTAGAATATTGCGTACATGAGCAATGCGCTTTGAACTTATCGTTGACCCAGCAATAAACACTTCCTCGGATTTTATGTTCATTTTGTTTGATTGTTCGAATCATTGATTCATTTAAATTGAAAGTCCCTGCAAAAACTCCTGGTTTTTCTTCATTTTTCAACCGATCCAAGATTTGGAATATTTTTCTTCGAGAGAAATTAATATTGTTTTCAATGTTGGTTTTTCCCTTTCATTGCAGTTTGTGGCAATTACTATAAAAATAATTTTTACACAAGAAAACAAGCATTACATATTGTATGTAACACTCACCAGAAAATAAAGTGCTCAACTTGAGATGAACACACTTATGATTTTTAATGCACTTTTCTGGCAGAAACGAGAACAATTTTTAATAATGAATGTTTTATACGGTAAACAATTGAGGTACATGCGTGCTAAAGGGCATTTCCCTAATATAAATTTGCTGATTATAATTACATGCGGGATACAGGCAGACACATTTAACGAAGATAAAATGTGATTTTTATTCGCGCGGTGTAAAACATCATCATCATCAAATTCCTGCCATGTACCCTCAAAGTGTGTACAGGATATGATAGTACTACATGAAAAAAATTACATCATTACTAACTTCCTAT
Source organism: Typopeltis vanoorti (assembly GCF_054136105.1). NCBI lineage: Eukaryota > Metazoa > Arthropoda > Arachnida > Uropygi > Thelyphonidae > Typopeltis > Typopeltis vanoorti. The sequence goes on from NC_143550.1 coordinate 146,758,631, forward strand.
CTACAATTTTCCTCCAAATCAGTCTGTTACTTGTCAAGGCTTCAACATTATCAGATCTTATATTTCTATCATCTAAGGCACTTTGTACCATATCAATCCACCTATATCTTGGTCTTCATCTGGGTCATTTTCCTGACAACCTGGCAGAGAACACTTGTTTTGCTAATCTTTCTTCGTCCATTCTGAGATTAGCTCTGCTAACGCATTCTTGGATGTTGACAATGTCAAGTTCTTTCCTAATATCCTCGTTTTTAATATGATATTGCCATTGATGCCATCTGTTCATCCCTATAATCTTTCTCAGGACTCTCATATCTGCGGTCTCTAGTCTTTGGTCAAGTGTTTTACTTCTGACCCAGCTCTCAAATCCATAAGTTAAAACTGGTTTGAACACTGTCTTGTACACAGCTAATTTAGTGTTCCGACTAATTTCTCTCTTCTTCCATATGAATTTATTCAATTGACTTCCTACTATACCAGCTTTGCTGATTCTGTTGTCTATTTCTATATTTAATTTACCATCTTCAGTAAAAATCGTGCCTAAGTAGTGGAAATGTGTCACTTGTTCCACAGGTTCTCCATTCACAACACAGTTGACATTTTCAATGATTCTGCCTATTTTCATTGTCTTTGTCTTTTTGTTGCTGACCTTCATGCCATATCTATTACAACAGCTATTCAATTTCGTCAGAGAATCTTGCAGACTTGTAGCGGATTTATTTAGAAGTATAACATCATCCGCATAAAGCAAAGAGCTGACATTAACATCTCCAATTTTGATATCATGTTTAATACCACTTTCCTTCATAATGTGATCCATATACATAATGAATGACAGAGGGGATAATGTACATCCTTGTCTCACACCAGATTTAACATTAAAACATCTTTCTGTTCTTCCTTCAATTCTAACAGCTGACTTACAACTCGAATAAAGATCAAGTATTGCTTGATATAATTCCCCATTGACACCATATAACTGTAGCGTGTTGAATAGCTTCTCTCTGGGCACCTTGTCATATGCCTTTTCCAAATCGACAAAACTTAAATACAGATCTCTGTTATATTCCCATGCTTTCTCGACTATTTGTCGTAAAGTGAAAATCTGATCCTTACAGCCTCTATTTGGCCTGAATCCAGCTTGTTCTTCACCAAACTTTTCTTCCACAATTCTTCTCAACCGTTTCTCAAGTATACTTGCATAGATCTTGCCAGGAACACTCAATAGGGAAATACCTCTATAATTCATACATTCAGTTTTATTTCCCTTTTTATATATGGGTACTATGAGAGCTCTACTCCAATCATCGGGAATTCGTCCCTCTGTCCAGGCTTTCTGAACTATGCAGTGTAGCCACTGTAAGACTCTTATACGACCATACTTCAGCATTTCTGGTCGAATATCATCTACTTCTGATGCCTTTCCACATTTCAAGCCTTTGATGGCTTTTTCTACTTCAAGTATGGATATGTATTCCTGACTGCATGCCTGGTCAGTGTTTTTTACCACTGCGCTGTCATCACTGCTTGTTTCATTTAGCAGTTTTTCAAAGTAATTACTCCATACTTCAAGGATATCTTTTTCTCCGGTTTTCATGTCACCTTTATCATCTCTAACTCCTTTTACAGCACTCATTCCTCCATTCCTAAGCTTCTTCAACAACCTCCAGAAAATTTTGCCACCTTCTTGATATTTATTTTCTATATTCTTGCCAAAGTCCTCCCATGACTTTTGTTTAGCTAGTTTTACACAGTGTTTAACATTTTTGCATTTGTCTCTGTATTCTCTAAGAGAACAAGCTGACTTATTTGACAAGAACTTTTGATATGCTTTCTTCTTTTCCTTCACTGCCTCTTTAACTTCCTGTGTCCACCAGGGAGTTCTGATTTTTTTATCCTTGCAGACAACCTTACCACATGCCTCTCTAGCAGAATCAATCAATGTTTCCTTAAGAGTTTGCCACTGAATCTCCAAGGTTTGATTCCTGTTCTCAAACTCTTTCATTTTTTCTTCAATAATCTTTGTGTATTTTAGTCTACAATTCACATCTGAGAGCTGCTCAACTTTTATTCGCTTTAAAACTTTCTTACACGTTATTCTTTTCAATATGAAATTCAATTTTATCCTGCTCAAGACTAAATAGTGATTACTTCCAATTTCAAATCCTCTGTACACTCTACTGTCCTGCACCAGGGAGAAAACATCACATCAACAATAACATAGTCAATGAGACTTTTCTTATTCCTTGCCTCTTCTCTCCATGTGAATTTGTGCACATTTTTATGTTGGAACATGGTGTTAGTAATAACCAGTCCATGTCCTGAGCAGAAATCCAACAGATATTTGCCATTATTATTAGCTTTGCTCTTTTCTCCAAATTTTCCCAAAATATTTTTGTATGTCTCACAATCATTTCCTACTCTGCTATTTAGATCCCCAACAAGGACCAACTTTTCCTTTTTCATTGTGTCAGTTGGTTTTTCTAAAGCCTCAAAAAATTCCTCCACTTCTACCTTAGTAGAGCCTTCTGTGGGACCCTAGGCACAAATAAGTCTCATTGTCCAGTTCCCCATTCTCATATTTGCCCTCCTTGAGACTGACTGCCATTCAAGAAGATTAGCCTCGTATTTTGTGTTGAATACTATGGCTACTCCTTTTCCTTGATTGTCATTACCTGAATATAACATTTTGTATTTATTGCTCAGAAAGATCTTACCAGTTTTTGTCTTTTTTGTTTCAGTCACCCCTATTATGTTGATCTAGTACTTATCTAATTTCTCAGCTAGCTCCATTTCTTTGCCATTCAGGCTTCTTATGTTGATAGTACCGATCTTTAACTCTGGTGATGTTGAGTTGGGGTTTGTTTTCAGATTTGTTCCAGTAGCTGACATTTCGCCGTTCGCCCTGGTTCCCTGGCAAAAACAACGGGGACCTTGTTTAACCGGGCGATGCCCCAGCCGGCATGAAATTTTGTCATGTCGTACCATCATTTTTTATTTTGGTTTAACTAATAAGAATACAATTTGGTCGGCTAAATTCCAAATTGCCAGCCCATCCTCGTTCGTTCAGGATCCAGGTAGATACCCAACAGGGTGCACCACGAGATGGTGAGGATTGGACATTAGGTCAGAAGCCCTGATCGGTTCTCCGCATTCCTTTAAAGGCTATGTGGAGATCTCCTCTCAGTTATACAGCCTTGACACTTATGCACCCCGGTGTAAAACATATGAAAAGATAAGGGTTACTACAATTTGTAGACCGTGTTTTTATCGGAACCGTGTTGTATAAGTACTGCATTCAACAAGGGTTACTACAATTTTAGACCGCGTTGTATAAGTACCGTGTTATAAGAGGGTTACCTGTATGTTATTATATGGTATCTCTACCTGTGTAGCTCAGTGGAAGTGGTGCTTGCATCCTCCATGCTAGGCTGCACGAAGATAGACATGGTTCGAGTCTAGTCACTGACTGGAGGAACTCTTTCTAAGCCTTTCTTCGACTGGTTCCTGAATTAGTTGATCTTTGGCATAGGCATGTGGTTTTTTTCTCACAGAAACTCGGGTTTTTCATATCGTAAACTCAAGAAAATCAACCATAGAACCCACATTATTTCAGACAGTAACATATCCTGTTAGGATTAGGTACCAAGAGATGGCAGCACTTGTGCCAGTCTCATCAGTGGAAGCCTACAATTAGTGATAGACATGGGCCACTATCTCTGATTGGCTGTCAGTGGAGATTGAACTGCCCACTAACTCTCCAAAAGCTAGATGGCTTTTGGAGAGTGAGTATTATTTGACTGAGTATTTGGAGGCTTATTATTACAGTATCTCTATGGAGTCCATAGACTCATTGTCAGATACCCAAACTAACTATTATATGCACAAAACCTATCATATCTTTCCTTAAACTCATCTTCTTCTTCGTCTGTGATCTCTTGTGCTTTTAAGCATTGAGATTTTACCAAAGATATTTCCATGCCATCCTGTCCAAGGCTTGTTCTTTTGCTTCTTTCCAGTTAATTCTCTTCTTTTCCAATTTTTCTTTAATTTCCTTTTGCCAACCTTTCCTGGGCCTGGCTATGTTTTTTTTTCCTGTTTTCTGTCTTTCATATACAGTTTTTGCTATTATTCATTCTTCCATTCGATTAAGATGTCCAAACCATCTCATTTGGGCTTGTGTTATGAATTGGTTCAGAGGTGCAACTTGAAGGCTGTCTCTTATAATTTGATTTCTTATTTGGTCTAGTCTTGTTTTTTTTTGCCATTTTCCTAAGATATTTCATTTCAGTTGTTTGTAGTTTGTTTGTGTTTCCTGTTGTTAAACACTAGGACTCGCAACTGTATGTTGGTACAAACACTGAATGGTACACTGCCATTTTGGTATTTTGGGTAACCCCCCCCCCCCCCCCCACCATTATCCTGCTGCTAATTTCTGTGTCTAGTCTACCATCTTCTTGTATATATGATCCCAAGTATTTAAAGGAGTGAACTTGTTCCAGTTGATGGTTCTCTATTTTTATTGTGTGTTTTGGTTGGTTTCTAGATATGATCATTGTTTTATTTATATTTATGGTCATATTCCTTTTCTTTGTTTCTTCATACCAAATGTTGATGTTGTACTACATTCACTCAGGAAACTTGCAGCTAATTCTGCAATTCATTCCACTCATTCACCATTTTCTTATGTAAAAAATCTAGGTTGCACACCCCCTACTAACCACACTCTTATACAACTTCCATGGATGACCATTAGTTTTCTATTTTTTATATATTGAAAAATTTCCTTTGCATCAATTTTAATAAAATTCCTTTAATATCTTAAAAGTTCCCATCATGTTCCTTTTTTCCCCACCAATCAACTAAACTTTGTAGCCCACAAACCTTCAATCTATCCTCGTAGAGAGCATTCCACAGACCTGTCACCAGCTTAATCACTCATCTCTGAATCTTCTTACCAGGTTTGGTCACCTGGTCCCCAAGAAACCCAGGTGACCAAATCTCTGCACAGTAGTCAAGATGTGGCTGAATCAGGGCCTTATTATGAGAGATAACTTCCCTATCTTTACTTGTTACTGTGTTTTTCAACATCCAAGTAATCCAGACCTGCACACAATAGTCCAAATGAGGTATTCTCCAGGCCTTGTAAAGAGGCAAAATGACTTCCTTATCTTTCCACGCAAAAGTTCGTTTCAGCATTGCAACATTGCCCCCTGAACTTCAACTTGCTATCTACTAATGCTGCAAAATCCCTAGATTGATCAGTTTTTTATAGTATAATCCCTCCAATATAATAAGATATTGGATATCTAATCACTTCAATTATGCATGACTTTATTGACGTTGAACCCACATCCATTTTCCCATGCCCACAATTCCATCCTATTCAAATCATTCCGCAAATACTGCACATCAGCAGCATTCCTGATTACTCTGCCTGTCTTTCCATCACCAGCAAATAGCTGTATGTCTCCTGTCAAATCCTTTTCCAGTGTCATTAATGTGCAGTTTGACTAACAGTGGACCAAGGACCAGGGTCGCCCCGTGCAGTAGCATATTTTGCCGCCCCTTCTCCCTTATTTTTCGTATAATTTATGCCAACTTTGCCACCCCGTGCAAATTCACATCTTGCACCGTCGGTAGAGCCTACTCTGCCAAGGACTGATCCTTGTGGTACACCACTTGTTACCTTAAATCTTACAGACTAACATCCCCTGTATACCACTTTTTGATATCTGTCAGTCAGCCATCCTCTTATCCATGCTAATATTTTATAATCGAAACCTATATTTTCCACTTTATGCAACAGTCTTCTATGCAGTATTCTGTCAAAAGCCTTAGCAAAATCTAAAAGTATCATGGTGTACCCATTCCTCTTGTCTAGTTCACATGACCTTCTCTTAGTAAATCCATTCTGTTCATTGCGAAGTAGAGATTCACTGTCAACCTATTTCTGAATGCAAGCCCTAACCAATTTTCCCAAAATCTTCGCCACCACTCCTGAAATGCTGATTGATAGATAGTTGCATACATCGGTCTTTGCACCACCCTTGTGCAATGGGATTACCATACATTCTTTACATTACTATGGAATCTTCCCTGTTCTGAGACTCAAATTATATAGCCTGGTGAAAGGAATAGCAATTCAGCTGTGAACACTTTTTTAGCATCCATGTTGATATCCCACCAGCCCCTGTTGCTGAATTCTTATTTGGTTTGTGCAACACCTTTAATACCTCTCCATACATCTGAGTTCCTTCATGCCGTGAACTCAATGTTACATATACCAGATCGATAACTTTTAGCAAAATGGGCACTCCTTTGAACAATCTCTTCTGCATGTCACCCTCATACCATCTGCATTTAGTAGTTATTCTTTCCTGTCCATTCTTTCTTTTACTTACAGCATATCAGTAGAATTCTTGTGGGTTGTCTTTAGCTTGCAGAGCCAGTTTCTTTTCGTTCCCAGACTTAGCTTTCCATAAAATAGTTGGCCTGCTGCTTATAATTTTCATAATGGACATCATTCTTATACATACAGTATTCCTTCCACATCATCCTTTTCTTACTCATCCTTCTCTTACTTAATAAGATTACACATCCATTTGACTCCTACCCTGTCTATTCTTCAAACTTTTAGGACACATTCTGATATTGCATCATTTAAGTATTTTTTAAATGCTTTTCATGCACTGTCAATATTCTTCCCATCCAGCAACCACTACCATTGCACCAAACCCAGTATACTCCTCAGTTGGTCATGATTTCCTGCTTTGTAGTTCAGTTTGTAACCTTTTCTGAATGAAACATTCATAAATTTAGCCACTTCCCAAGTGAATCTTACATGATCACTGTCACCAACTGGAGGCAGAATAGTTACGTCTTTAACTGAAACACCTTCTGACACTATAATCAAATCTAGCATTCTTTGACCTTGAGTTCCTTCTGTCACATACTGCTTGAGGAAGTTGTCCTGCAACAGCTCAATAAATGCATTTTCATTCTCCTCATGAGATTCTACTGCTACCTAGTAGAGTTTATTCTTTCCTGTCCATTCTTTCTTTTACTTGCAGCTTATCAATAGAATTCTTGTGGGTTGTCTTTAGCTTGCAGACCCAGTTTCTTTTCATTCCCAGACTTAGCTTTCTGTAAAAGTCATGTTTGAATAATTAAAGTCTCCCATTATGATTACTCTTTTCATGTCTGTCGTCTCTATTTGGTGATGCATTTCTTCATCATGAGAACTGATCCACCAGGTCTGTAACAACTTCCCATATATCTGATCTTGTAAGATTCCACCTCACACCCAATGGCTTCAAACTCACTGGCATATGAAATACTGTTACTTGGAAGGTTTTATTTCCCACTTGGTTAGACTATAATAAATTTTGTTTAATCCTTTATCCAAGTGTAAGTAAACAAAGTTTGCACCTGAAGTATCTTCAGGACTGAGGAAACTTGTGGTAAAGGTGGACCAAGCTCACATCACTCCTTGTCTCAGTATCTCCCATAATGCAAAGCACATCTCCTTGCAGACATGTATAATGCTATGCATTAATGGAAAGGCCACTACCCAGACCGGTTTCGACCTTTATTGAAAGTTCAAGTACAGGTCAAACTCCAAAAACTCAGCGTTGTTTCCCCTCAGTAACAGGCTCACCCTGCCACAGTGTAGGCTCACCACCACAGTGGTGAGCCTACACTGTGGCAGGCTCACCACTGAGCAGAGCCGCTCATTTGCTCATATGTCATCTGAGGGGTAACAGCAGCAGCCGCGCCTCAGTTAACTTCACAGGCTACAGCATTACCATTCATTACCTCCCCACAACCCAGGACCTGGATGACAGCAACAGCCGAGCCTCAGTTAAAACGTCAAGAGCTACAGCATTGCCATTCATCACCCAAGCTTCCAATCGGTTTCAACCTTTATTAAGGTCTCGTCAGCAGGAACCAGACCCAGAAGTGGTGATACTAAGGCAGATGCAATGGAGAAGTCATATTTACCTATACGAGTTGCCAAAAGGTGTACCACCTTATTATTAAATTACTCTGGATTTAGAGAAAGATGTTGGAAGTTTTTTTTTGTATTTTTTTTCCACTTGGTTAGAGTATAATAAATTTAGTTTAATCCTTTATCCAAGTGTAAGCAAACAAAGTTTGTGCCTTAAGTATCTTCAGGACTGAGGCAACTCGTGGTAAAGGTGGACCAAGCTCTCATCACTCCTTGTCTCAGTATTTCCCATAATGCAAAGCACATCTCCTTGCAGACATGTATAATGCTATGCATTAAGGGGAGGGCCACTACCCAGACCGTTTTCGACCTTTATTGAGGTCTTGTCAATAGGAGCCAGACCCAAAAGTGGTGATACTAAGGCAGAACCAATGGAGAAGCCATTCACATGTCTGCAAGGAGATGTGCTTTGCATTATGGGAGATACTGAGACAAGGAGTGATGAGAGCTTGGTCCACCTTTACCAAGAGTCCAGACCAACTGAACACAAAGGCAAAATTGTTCTCTCCTCGTAATGATTTCCATGATACTGCCCATTCCTGTCATTAAGACAGTTATTAACACATCATTAACATTGTTGCTCTTATACTCATGCTCTCACCATGCTTCCCTTTTATAATTTAGTTTCCCTGATTCTCTGTGTTCGGTCTCATACCAGTTATTAGTTTTTCAAGACTCCTGATACCAAGTGCAATCAGGTGTAGGCTATCCCTCTTATACACAAATCTAATCTTCCCTCAAGTTCACTCCACACACTGAAAAACTCGCATCCATTCTTTCTACACAGCTTATGCATCGAATGATTTGCCATCGTAGCCCTCTTTGTAATTTATTTTTATCATATCAAGTTAATATACTATTTTCACTTTCTCACTCTTCACTCTCACATGTCGAGGCATTTTGTATTTCCACCCATGAAAGGTTGAAGACAGTAGCATATTAGTATGTTTGGGTAAATATTGTTTAAATAGGGAATATTTAAAATGATTATTTTAAATAATAAAAATGAATAATTGCCAACCCCTTAGCCTTTGTAATGTTTGGAAACCCTACTCTAGAGATAACAAAACATGGGTTTTTTTCATGTCACTTTAGACTTATAATAAACAGAGAGGTGATGTTACACCTTTTGATGAAAAGCGTCTAGTACTATCATAATGGGGTTGAAATCCATGTCATTTAGTATAATGGCCATGCAGAGAAACTTAACTTACCAGACCATCAAGGCTATTTGTAGCATGAGAAAATAAGAATCATATACATTATTCTTTATTGTATTTTGAAAGTACTCTGCTATGTAGTTATCATAATATTTTGCATTATAAATTATACTTAACAAAAAATTATATTCTTGTCAAGTACTATTTACTTTGTAACCAAGCAAAAAACTTTCGATAACTGTTTCATCATTAGGGAGAAACATTAATGAAACATTAGGGAGAAATCATTAAAATGAAGAAGCAAACACAAATGCAATAATACCAAAAAAAAAGTAAATTAATGTTCTTTTTTTTTGTTTTGTTTGAGGAAGTTGTCCTGCAACAGCTCAATAAATGCATTTTCATTCTCCTCATGAGATTCTACTGCTACCTAGTAGAGTTTATTCTTTCCTGTCCATTCTTTCTTTTACTTGCAGCATATCAATAGAATTCTTGTGGGTTGTCTTTAGCTTGCAGACCCAGTTTCTTTTCATTCCCAGACTTAGCTTTCTGTAAAAGTCATGTATATTTATTTCTGTATATTTTTTAAAATGGAGAAATATCGGCATTTATTATAGTTTGAATTATTCTCTAAAGTTTTTTTTTTTTTTTGCGTGTGTTTAAAATGTGTATATTTAAGTATTGGCAGCTATACTACCATAGGAAAAAAATGAAATGTTGATTACTATTATCGTGTTCCATTTTGTTTTATTTTTGTCATTTAAGCGGTAGGGTGGCCGAGCAGTCTAAGGTGCTGGCTTAAGGCACCAGTCTCTTCGGAGGTGTGGGTTCGAATCTCGCCCCTGCCAAGGAGTTTTTTTTGCAGCCGTGATCGTCTAGTGGTTAGGACATTGCGCTGTGGCCGCAATAACCCAGGTTCAAATCCTGATCACAGCAAGTATGTATTTCTGTACAAAGTTAATTACAGAAAAAAGAGTATATGTTTTTTTAAGCACCTCCATAGCACAATTGGAAGAACGACGGTACGTTGCGCCCTTTGATTGGAAAAAGCCTAAGTTTGATTCTTGTTGTAACGGGAGGAATGTTTATATGGACTTTTTCAATCGAAGGTGAGTTAGCTGATCTCATACGGAGGTAGCAGGGTTTTTTCTCCCAGAAACTCAGGATTTTTCATCCCTCATACATACAAATTGGCCCTTCAGAACACACGTAATTTATAGACAAAAAATACCGGTTGTGGTGGTGGGCAGTAGATGGTATTGATGTAGATGATTGGTTGCTCAGTGGATGATTGTAGTGGTTAAGACAGAGAGTTGTACAGTGGGTGTCTCCCATGATGAGTCTGCGGACTCCTTGGAGGTGTCATGATTAATAATAACTATATACGTTGCTGGCGTAGATAGTGTCTCTGCTCTCCAGCCAACTGGTTGTAGTGGCACCGAGTGTTTTTGAAGTCTCTAAGTGGTTGCAGTAGGCAGTTTACATTGTCTGATGGTATTACCACAATCTTTTGCTGGTAGGATTCAAAAAAAAAAAAAAACTCATAAAACACTAAAATTACTTAAACCTTTGTTTAAGAAATAAAAAAAAAAAACTTACTGCATTGTGATGAGTAAAAACTGTGCTTCATTGTGATGTATAAATGGTATCAGCTACTTGCAGTTGATACTACTACAGCTTAGGTAGTTGAGAGATGCAAAGTTCATTACATCTAATGCTTCTTCAGTTCATAAGTTCTATTTCTTACTTTTGATGTTGATTGCAGATGAGTATGCGCTGGATAAAAACACACAAGCTAATATAGTCAGCTTTAAAAAGAAAATGAACTTATTTGATATGTAATATCTGTATCAGCATAATCAGAACATGAGTATGTATATCTACTAAAACCAGATATCTCCCCCCCCTCCCCACCTTTCACAAAAAAAGATTACTCTAAATCCATCACCATTCCCTACATCCGAGGCACCTCGGAAAAAATCAAGAAAATCCTAAAAAAAACTTGTTACAGACCATATAGAAAATTGGCATCCTTTTTCCGCTCCACTAAAGACCAACCACTTCCCCTAGACCCTGGTGTATACCAGGTCCCTTGCAGCTGTAAATTGTCCTACTTTGGTCAAATGGACAGGACAGCGAATATCAGAATTTCGGAACACAAGGACTACATCCGGTTTCACCAGTACAGCCACTCTGGGCTTGCAGATCGTGCACTGGATACTTGCCATGGAATAAGGTGGAAGAAAGCCACAGTAATACACCGTAGCAAGTTCAAATATGAAAGCCTATTCATGGAATCAGCCTCAGCCCTTAGGAACATGCCAAACCTCAACAAATTTGGATCCATGAGACTGCCCCAAATTTGGGAAACATATATCAGAAGAACTTCAGCCCAAAGGCCAAGAACACCTAATATAGCCCGCCGGGGGGGGGGGAACCATCAGGACTTTAGGAAAACGGTAGCTTCCTCGCTTCATTTCTCATTTGCTGTTATGTAGTACTCGCATACATGTGTCTTTATCTTTAGTTCCCATGAAGATAGCAACGTGACGTTGCCAAAATATCAGAAAGTATATATTTAATTTATCTTTCTAGTGTACGCTGTCGATTCCTTAAATATTAATTATCATATTTAACCAGCGTATAAGCCTTTCTACAAGGAGTATGTATATCCTAAACAAATTATAAAATTAAAATAGTGGAATATAAAATGAGAGTGCATAACTGACTTATTGGTTTAAAGTTTATTTTTCACTTGGTTAAACTATAATAAATTTAGTTTAATCCTTTATCCAAGTGTGAGCAAACAAAGTTTGCGCCTGAAAGTATCTACAGGACTGGGATAAGTATAACACCGGGAAACTCCTAGCAAAGGTGGATGAAGCTAACATCGCTCCTATCTCAGTATCTCCCATAATGCAAAACACATCTCCTTGCGGATATGTATAATATTATGCATTAAGGGAAGGGCCACAAGTGTGTTTTGCATTATGGGAGATACTGAGATAGGAGTGATGTTAGCTTGGTCCACCTTTGCTATGAGTTGCCCGGTGTTGTACTACCATACCCAAGTCCTGAAGATACTTTCTGGTGCAAACTTTGTTTGCTCGCACTTGGATAAAGGATTAAACTAAATTTATTATTGACACATTGGTTGAGCTGCTACTTTGAAAGCATGAAGCACATTATTAGAATAATTGGAAACCTTGACAAATTATAAAATAATATACTAGAATAATAGAATCTACTAGTTTATTGTTGTTCCCATTTACAAATAGTTATTTGTAAACCTATAGTACATTTTGTACTGTGGGTTGGCTAAGTATTTTTTTAATATTTTTATCAATTATATATATATATATATATATATTCAAGATACCAAGTAATTTTATATAAACTTGGTTTTTAATCCTATTTCCCAAGTAAGCAAACAGACAAGTAAGTCAAGTTTGCACCTGCACATAGTGCAAGTCTGAGGCAACTCGTGGTAGTGCCAGTCTGAAGCAACTCGTGGTAAAGGTGGATTAAGCTATGATCACTTTCCTTAGTATTTTTCCCTTAATGTAAAGCACATCCCCTTGCAGAGATGTATGATGCTATGCATTATAATAAATTTAGTTTAATCCTTTATCCAAGTGTGAGCAAACAAAGTTTGTGCCTGAAAATATCTTCAGGACTGGGGTAAGGTAGTACAACACCAGGCAACTTGTAGCAAAGGTGGCCAAGCTACCATCACTCCTATCTCAGTATCTCCCATAATGCAAAACACATCTCCTTGTGGATATGTATAATGTTATGCATTAAGGGAAGGGCAACTACCCATACTGGTTTCGACCTTATTGAGTCTCATCAGTGGGAGCCAGGCCCTGAACTGGAGATACTAGGCAGAAGCACTGGAGAGGTCATCTTTACCTATAGGAGTTGCCATAAGGTGTGCCACCTTATTATTAAATTATTCTAGATTTAGAGAAAGATGTTGAAAGTTTATTTTTCACTTGGTCAGACTATAATAAATTTAGTTCAATCCTTTATCCAAGTGTGAGCAAACAAAGTTTGCACCTGAAAATATCTTCAGGACTGAACATGGTGTTGTACCACCTTACTGGGGTAAGGTGGTACAACACTGGGAAACTTGTAGCAAAGGTGGCCAAGCTACGGTCACTACCCATACCAGTTTCGACCTTTATTGAGGTCTCGTCAGTGGGAGCCAGACCTGAAAATGCTAAGGTTGAAGTAATGCAGAGCTTATGAATTTTACCTAAACAAGTTTCCACAAAGTGCTTTGATGTTATTAAATAAAATCTCAGGATGAGAGATAGATGTAGAAAATTTTTAACTTGGGTATATTATGTATTCAAGATAACAAGTAATTTTATATAAACTTTATTTTTAATCCTATTTCCTTGAATACATAATATACCCAAGTTAAAAACTTTCTACATCTATCTCTCATCCTGATATTTTATTTAATAAGGTCAAAGCACCTTGTGGCAACTTGTTTAGGTAAAATTCATAAGCTCTGCATTACTTCAGCCTTAGCATTTTCAGGTGTGGCTCCCACTGACGAGACCTCAATAAGGTCGAAACCGGTATGGGTAGTGACCATTGCCTTTAATGCATAGCATCATACATCTCCGCAAGGTGATGTGCTTTACATTACAGGAAAAATACAAAGGAAAGTGATCAGAGCTTAATTCACCTTTACCACGAGTTGCCTCAGACTGGCACTACGTGCAGGCGCAAACTTGACTTACTTGTCTGTGTGCTTACTTGGGAAATAGGATTAAAAACCAAGTTTATATAAAATTACTTGGTATCTTGAATACATAATATACCCAACTTAAAAACTTTCTACATATATATATATATATATATATATATATATATACAGGGTGTTCGGGATAAATTTGACATATTTATAATTAATTATATTTTTCCGTAAGTTACATGTATTAACACACACTTCTCTTCATTTATAAGTTTGGACCCTTCTTCATTCATATACAAGATGTCAGAAAGGATGGATAGCTGGAACCCACCTGAATCATGGAAGAGAATAACTTGTATCATGATGATTCGTGCCCGCCATCAAAATAAGGATATTACGACTGCTGCCCAATGCTCCCTGAATACAGTAAAAACAATCAGGCATGAACTAGAGACTTGCAATGGTGACTACGAGGATGTAGCAAGAAGAAAGATCCCTAGCAGACGATCTGATTGCGTTCGTACAGCAGAATTCCTCGCAAATCTGCAGGAACAGGTGTTGAAGAACCCTGGCATTGGAATTCGGGCTTTGTTCGTGGAGTTGCTAACTGTAGTCAAGCCATGGATAACAAGGGTAGCCAATGGTAGGCCGTATGTATGGCAGCAGGATTCGGCCCCTTGCCACACCTCTGGAAAAAGTCAAAAATGGTTGTCTGAAAATTTCTACGACTTCACCAGTCCAAATGTTTGGCCTCCAAACTCCCCAGACCTTAACCCCATGGATTATTTTGTATGGGGCGCAGTTGAAAAAGACACCAATCGCACTTCCAGTAATACAAAAGCCCAGTTAATGGATAAAATTAAAACAGTTTTTGCGGCCCTTCCCTGGGAGACTGTAGCATCAGCTTGTTCGAGGTTCCGAAGCAGAATTGAAGCTGTGATCGATGATAATGGTGGTTATTTTGAGTAAATCTTGTTGATAGTATTGTAATTAACTCTGCCTGTAATGTTTTTTTGTCAATTCATTAAATTTAATAGATACAAAGAAGATTTTCTTTTTCCTTACGAAACTGTCAAATTTATCCCGAACACCCTGTATATTGACTATAACTGAGACTAGAATAACAATTAAATTTATTCAAAACGCAACATGCTTCATCGGATTGTCTGACTTCTTCAGGCATGGGAACCTAGAAAGCAAGTAAACATTATAAGAAACATCGTATCACTATAAAACGACTATTATAAAATCAGTTAGCTTTGAACTGTAGCTACAGTCCGTTTTGAAGTTCTATTGTTAAGCAGCTGCGTGCGTCTGATTTCACGCATGTGCCAATATCGGATAGCAGAGCTGAAAGAGTCCGGTAGATTATAGCTGAGGTTATTATTTATGTGATGAGGGTCCATAACAATTTCCTTAGACTCGACTATGCGTCGCTCCACCTCGTCACGGCATATATGAAGGGTTGAGGTTGTCCAGTTTATCTCATGTTGAGGGCCTTCATCATTTGTGTTTACTGAAAACAGTACATGGCTTGACAGGGCACTTGCTCTAGTTCTTTTGTAGGCAATGTCTCTCTGGTGTTCTTCTAGACGTAGGAGGATGGATTTTTCAGTTTGGTCAAAGTATTGCTTCCTGCAGTCGCACGTGATTTTGTACACTCCTGGGAATTGTAGATGGTTGTGAGCTTGTTTGTATTTGCTTAAAATCGATCTTAGTTTAAGGAGAGTAGAGATCCAGGTTTTTATGTTGAACTTTCTTAAAATTCTTCTTAGTTTCGTGGAGAGCGTGGTGATATATGGTAAGGAGATATAACCTTTTGGATTGGCTTGTGTTTCTGAGTTGTTTTGATGGCGGTGGTATAGATGCTTATTAATGGTTTTCGACGAGTAGCCATTACTTGTGAAGGTTCTTTGTGGATGTTGTAGTTTATTTTTTAGATCTTCATCATCTGACAGTATAGATCTAGCACAATGTGCTAGATCTATACTGTCAGATTTAGGGTTGAGATGATACTGTCAGATTTAGGGTTGAGATGATACTGTCAGATATAGGGTTGAGATGATACCCACTTTCTGTGCAGGATAGTGATGTGAGGACGCATGCAGGTATCTATCTGTGTGTGTGTGTGTGTGTGTGTGTGTGTGTGTGTGTGTAGATTTTCTAAAGATTGATATTTTAATAGAATCAGATGACTTGAAGGGAAGAGATCCATTTTCTTCAACCTCCATTGTTAATTTGATATCTTGGTGGAAGTTATTTAAATGATTTAAAAAAGACTGAAGGTTATTGGTGCCATGGTCCCAGATAAGAAATATGTCATCTACAAATCTTAGCCAAATTTTTGGTTTAAGAGTAGCTGAGGAGATTGCCTTTTGTTCGAAATCTTCAAAAAAAAGATGTTAGCTAATATAGGAGACAGTGGGCTTCCCATTGCCAATCATTTATTTTGTTTGTAGATTTTCTTCTCATATTGAAAGTAGCCGGAGTGATCGCAATGTGATAGCATGGAAAACATGTTTTTTGAAATCTTGTTCTTTAAAATATCGAGAACCTCTTGAATTGGTATGTTTGTAAAGAGAGCTACTACGTCAAAGCTCACCATGATATCTGAAGGCCGGAGTTTGAAATTTTTGATTTTCAAGACGAAATCTGTTAAGTTTTTTTATATATGAAGAAGAATTTCCTGTAAAACCTTTTAAAGATGAAGCCAGAAACTTAGATAAGCTGTAGGTAGGTGAGTCAATACTATCTGCTATTGGTCTCAGTGGGTAGTTTTCCTTGTGTATCTTTGGGAGACCATATAACCTTGGGATGAGTTGATGTAAAGAGTGAGCGGCAAGGATTATGTTTCGTGGAAGTTCTGTGGCTTTTTGTAAGAGGTTGTTTGTTTTGTTATGTATCTCCCTCGTTGGATCTCTCTCAATTTCCAAGTATGTATCTGACTAATAATGCCAAGATTTTTTCATGGTAATCTGTTTTATTTAGTACTACAGTTGCATTGCCCTTGTCAGCTTGTATGATAACGATGTCTTTGTTGTTCTTAAGACTTTTTATTGCTAGCCTTTCGCCAAGGGAGATGTTATCAGATGGAGGTCTTGATTATTAATCGCAAGTATTGCTTCCATGCGAAGTAAACTGGAGTCTGCGGCAGGAAGTAGTGATGCAGCTTTCTCCATTTTAGTTAAAAATATTTCCTTGGGAATAGCTTTAGGCACAAGGACAAAATTGAGACCTTTTTTAAGAATTTGTTCTTCGTTGTGATTTAGAACATATGATGAATGGTTTATCACTAATTTTTTATTTCTTCCATGAAGATTATTAGGGGTTGGTTGTTCTTGTGTTCTCTTTAGCGAATTAAACTTTCTGATAAGCTTATGTTTGTTTAAGTTTTGAGATGTTAATGCCAGACGTGTACTTATTTCTTGAACGTGATTCCATGACACGCAGTCTAAGGAGGTCGCTAAATGGTTTTCTAAGGATGATTTTTGAGAAAAGAGAAGAGCTAAATTACGTTTGGTATCGTTAATCCTCTTCCTGAAAGTTCTAGTTTTGCTTTTTGGCAGATTCTGTGTGCTTTTTCACTGGTAATGGCTTCTCTGAATTTTCTTTGCGTTCACTCCGGCTACTTTCAATATGAGAAGAAAATCTACAAACAAAATAAAGGATTGGCAATGGGAAGCCCACTGTCTCCTATATTAGCTAACATCTTTTTTGAAGATTTCGAACAAAAGGCAATCTCCTCAGCTACTCTTAAACCAAAAATTTGGCTAAGATTTGTAGATGACATATTTCTTATCTGGGACCATGGCACCAATAACCTTCAGTCTTTTTTAAATCATTTAAATAACTTCCACCAAGATATCAAATTAACAGTGGAGGTCGAAGAAAATGGATCTCTTCTCTTCCTGGATGTAAGACTTACTAAGTCATCTGATTCTATTAAAATATCAATCTTTAGAAAATCTACACACACAGATAGATACCTGCATGCGTCCTCACATCACTATCCTGCACAGAAAGTGGGTATCATCCCAACCCTAGCACATCGTGCTAGAACTATACTGTCAGATGATGAAGATCTAAAAAATGAACTACAACATCCACAAAGAACCTTCACAAGTAATGGCTACTCATCGAAAACTATTAATAAGCATCTATACCACCGCCATCAAAACAACTCAGAAACACAAGCCAATCCAAAAGGTTATATCTCCTTACCATATATCAGCACGCTCTCCACGAAACTAAGAAGAATTTTAAGAAAGTTCAACATAAAAACCTGTTTCTCTACTCTTCCTAAACTAAGATCGATTTTAAGCAAATACAAACAAGCTCACAACCATCTACAATTCCCAGGAGTGTACAAAATCACGTGTGATGCGGGAAGCAATACTATGACCAAACTGAAAAATCCATCCTCCTACGTCTAGAAGAACACAGAGAGACATTGCCTACAAAAGAACTAGAGCAAGTGCCTTGTCAAGCCATGTACTGTTTTCAGTAAACACAAATGATGAAGGCCGTCAACATGAGATAACTGGACAACAACCTCAAACCTTCATATATGCCGTGACGAGGTGGAGCGACGCATAACAATTTCCTTAGACATTTTGAGTCTAAGGAAATTGTTATGGACCCTCATCACATAAATAATAACCTCAGCTATAATCTACCGGACTCTTTCAGCTCTGCTATCCGATATTGGCACATGCGTGAAATCAGACGCACGCAGCTACTTAACAATAGAACTTCAACACGGACACTGTAGCTACAGTTCAAAGCTAACTGATTTTATAATAGTCGTTTTATAGTGATACGATGTTTCTTATAGTGTTTACTTGCTTTCTAGGTTTGCGTTTTGAATAAATTTAATTGTTATTCTAGTCTCGGTTATAGTCAGTATATAAAATATGAACATATCCCACTACCTAGTTAATACTACAAATTGCTATATATATATATAGTTTTCAATGTATTTTTCTGGCGAGGGGAAAAATGGACCTGAGTGACATTCATTTTTAAAATAGTGGTTTGGACTGTATATTACTGAATATTTGTATATTTATAGATTTTGGAAATGTGAAGGAATGCAATTTTATTTCTATTCACTTCTGCACATCATAAGGAAATTCAGTCACTTTATATTTTCTACAAAATGAGATTCAGAGATTTTTTTCGGTTTTTACTAAATGCAAGAGTGCTAAAACAAAATGTGAATTGCATACAAGAATGGCAATTAGGTAGTTCAGAAAACTACCCAGGACTTCATGATTTATAGACCAAAAAAACCTGAAACTAATATCAGCAGTGGAGAGCTTTTGAAAAACCTAGCTTAAACAATATAAGATTACTGGACTGATTAATTTGTACCCTGTATGTAGTTAATATTTTGCTTGGGTGTTTTGCACTAAAAAACATTTTGAAGAGGCATCTTTGAATGCTGTTTATGGTTTATTTTATAGCAATTATTTAAAAGTTATTATTGAAAGAGACTTCAGGAAGTCGAGGATTTGTTAATTAAGGTCATGTACCATACACACTAGCTGTCATATCTTTTCTTGAATTCATTCACACTACCTGCACTCACCACCTCCAAAGGCAAGCCCTTCCAATCATGCACTGCTCTGCAAGAGAAAAATTCTAGCTCTCCCTTAATTCATGACTGCATTCATTCTCATCTTCCATGGATGACCCTCCTCATCCTCCATAAAATGAAATATCTATCTACTAATATCATGTATGACCTTTCAGAAGTTTTTAGATCTCTGTCATATCATTTCTCTTTCTCCTGTATATAGTCCATAAATTTGCAATTTGTTCTCATAATCTGCATTCCACAATCTTGATATCATCATTAACACTCACCTTTGCACCCTCTACTTTATCTACCTTAGAAATGAGGAGACCAGATTTGACTGATATCCTTACATATCAGTCATCAGCAAATATTGGTACATATTTGTTAATATTCAGATTCAGTAGCTTGGAAAAGACATTTTCAAAGATGTGAAATGATATTTTATAAGATGAAAAATGTAAAATCTTGTTATAGATTAGTTTATTTGTTGAGTATTTTTGAAATTTTGATGACTGGAAACACTAACTTTGAATCTCCAATTAACCATAATTATGTCTTATAAAAATAATTACATACTCCTTATTAATTTCCAAAAAATTAATTTGTACCCAATTATATTCTGTATTTTGTTAATAATAAATTGTATGATGAATTTTATTATCTATCTTCTTCTTCTGCAGCTTTTTCCCACTTAAGTAGGGTTGCTGTTTGTGGTAAGTCTCCTGCACAACTTCCTGTCTTGGGCTGTAGCCACATCCAAGTTCTTCATCCTCAAGTCCTCCTCCACCATCTCCTTCCATCTCTTCTTTGGCTGTCCATGCTTCCTCTTCTCCTGCACATCCATCTGCATGACCTTTCTTTCCCACATACTCGTCCTCCCTTCTCATCACATGACCAAACCATCTCAACCTTGCCTCCTGTATCTTTGCTCCTAAGTTCGTAACTTTCACCATTCCCCTTACATAGTCATTTCTCAGATGATCCTTTCTGGTCACACTGTACATCCACCTAAGCATTCTCATCTCCGCTACCTCCATCCTGCTGATGTTATTTTTCCTCAGGGCTACAGTTTCCAAAGCATACGTCATAGTTAATCTCACTTCTGTCCTGTAAATTTTGCCTTGTAGATTGATCGGCACCCTCGTATCACATAGCACTCCAGCCATCTCTCTCCAGTTCCTCCATCCTGCTTGTATCCTGTATCCCACTTCCATCTCAGCCTCACCATCCTCTTTCATTGTTGAACCTAAGTATCTAAAGTCACTGACCTTCCTGATGACATTTCCTTCCAGCTCCAGATCTGTCTCCTGGCTGCCATCCACTTTGCAACACATACTCGGTCTTACTTCTGCTCAGTCTCATACCTCTCTCTTCCAGTACTTTCCTCCAACTTTCCAGTTTGGCTGCCACTTGTTCTCTTGATTCTGCACACAGCACGATGTCATCTGCATACAACATAGTCCAAAGCGCATCTTCTCTCACTTCCTCCGTCACCACCTTCATCATAATATTAAACAGGAACGGACTTAATGCATACCCTTGATGCAAGCCAACTGTCACTGGAAAACTTTCTGTCACTCCCAGGCAGGTTCGAACACTTGTCTTCACATTTCTGTACATCTCCTGCACCAACCTGACATATTTCTCTGGTACCTTCTTCTCCCTCCCTCTATCTGACACAATTTTATTGTCTATCATAATTATAAATATGTCATATCTCCAGTTTTACCTCTTCGTTTGTGCAGCATGAAATATTTACTCTCTGGCCTTTCTCGAAAAAAGTTTGTCAATCCCTTTTCTAGCCTAATCTCAACAGTATAATATTCCATTGGATATCTCACCCAAGTACATAACTTTACATTTAGTACTGATAGCCATTTTCACATGCCCTCAGTTCCAGTCTACGCATATCATTCTGCAAGTGCTGCATGGTACAGTCACATTTCTGATTACCCTTCCTGTCTTTGCATCATCAGGAAACAGCTATAAGTCTCCCTGTCAAATCCTTCTCAATGTTATTGATGTACAGATTGAACTACAGTGAACAAGAACTGATTTCTAGTGATGAACCACTCGTTGCCTTAAATATAAGATTTAGATACTTAGATCTCTATACACTGCTTTTTTGTATTTTATAACGGACAAGAAATTGTTTTAATACTATATCCAAGTGTAAGCAAAGTTTGAATATGAATAGCTTCTTGTTTATAGAAGCCGATGATATAAAAATAGAAGAGTCAGAAAGCTACTTCATGTGCAAACTTTGTTTGCCTAGATTGGGTATAGGATTAAAACAAGAATGTAATTTGCTTTGTAAAAAATTTTCTAAAAATTTCATACACTTTTTTGGTCTGTCGGTCAACCTTCCTCCTATCCAGGCTAATAGTTTATAATCCATTCCTTATCATATTACTTATGCAACAGCCTTCCATGCTTTGTCCTCTGATAAGCCTTAGCAGAGTCCAGAAGTATCACGGCATATCCATTATTCTCCCTTGTCTAACTCAACTGTGGCATTATTATGAAATATGAGCAAGTCACTCATTTGAGCATACTGTCAGATGAAGGATTTGACACTCAAACATGACTTAATAAACCCATTTTCTTCATTGCAAACTATTGATTCTCTGTATAGATTCTTGTATGCCAGCTCATGAAACTTTATTGAAATCTACACTAGCACTTCAGAGATACTGATTGGTTGATAGTTTCAGTCTTTGCAACCACCTTTGTGCAATGGAATTATCACATTCTTTCTACTCCTGTGGACTCTTCCTTGTGCTGAGACTCAAATTATACAACCAGGTCAAGAAACAGCCAGTTTGTCTGAACACTTTTAGCATCCATACTGATATCCCATCAGATGCTGTTGCTGAATTCTTATTCTGGTGTATACATTCAGGTATATGAGGGGGGGGGGGGTACTAGAGCTATTGTATATATCTCTTAACAAAATGGGTGCTCACTAGTCCACACCTGCTTCAGACTTTACACTTCTGCCACTGAATTTCAAAGTTTTAGGATAATATGCTCATGTTTAAGTTACTCCTAGATATTTTTCACACGTGCATTCATCTGGTCAGAAAAGGGATTAGTGCAGTTATTTGCTCCATATCACAGATTTCCAGTTCTCTACAGAGCAGTCATAATGTTCTTCACATTGATGTAGTTTGTGCTGTTGATTGCCATTGGTGTTTGACTTACATGCAGCTGCCTGTTCATAGAAATCACACATTTACAGCTTATGTGGTTTATTTAGCATATGGGGGAAAATACAAGAAATTAATGAGAACTGTATACAGACTGATAGTTCATTTAACCAGTCAGTGGTACTATCTAGGAGTAAATGCCTGTTCTTGAGACCTCCAGAGAAGGAGTGTTTGGGGTAGTCATCTGATATGATGCATAGTCTGCACAGCACCACGCACACATTAAAATTCCCCACAGATGTAAGTGGGCACAGTGGTCTTGTCTAGTTGAGTCTGTTTAGCTGGCTCCAGAGATATCAAGGTGGATTGAATCCTGGAGGTTTGATAGCTGGATCTGTAATCAAGTACTTGTTTGTAGTCTTCTCAACTAATCCATATATTGATATATAGGAAGGTACATGATATTTCTGATTTTATTTATTTCTTTGATGGTGGCGGCTTTTCTTCTGAAGCATGGAGGAGTGAAGTGGGAAAGAACAGGTAACCATGGGAGAGGAGTAGATCTTAAGGTACCAGAGATGATTCTCATTGTTATACTAAGCTGTGTGTCCATAAGAATCTTCTGACAATTTTGGTTCCAACTAACGAACAGTACTCTGCAACTGGGAAGACCAGAGCCAGGGCTGCTGTTTTAAGAGTTAAGGTATTACAACCCCAAGTTATGCCTGTAAGCTGCTTGTTTGTGATGTTATTCTTGTCTTTATGCAGTGTCCTGCTACTGACTTGTCCCCAGACTTCCTTGCATTTCTTGGTTAAAGTGACATCCTCACATTTCCATTGGCTGATACTGTTGCCTGTAGTTGATTTCTCTGGTGACTGCATTCTTTTACCAATGTTATAAACAGATAGGGCAATGAAATTCACTGGCTTATGATGCTCTTTTGAAGTTCATAAGTTATTCTACGAGCCTCTGTAGCTCAGTCAGTATAGACAAATCCCTTTAGTCAGAAAGACCTGGGCTCAATTCCCATCAGTGACATGGGGGACCTTTATCTGTTCTCTTTCGATGAAGGTGAGTTAGCCAGTCTGATATGGAGGTAGGGGATTTTTTCACCCAGAAACTATGGTTTTTGGTCCACCAGAACAGGCAAACTGTCCTGTGAACACGTGCATCTACAGACATAGGACACACCAGGAGGCATAGGGCTGACCACCTTATCCTCGATAAGGCAGTGGTTAAATGAATAGAAAATCTTTAACACTGCAAGGTAAAAGAGGAGGGAAGGAATAAGAAGTTATTCTGCATGCTGTGTAATGAAGTACTGTTTGGCTTATATAGCAGTATAGTATGGGGATCCTAGTATAGTGTATTTGAATGCTACTTTCACATTGAATACAAAAATGTGAATGCAAACTTAAAATCATTACCAAAGAAACTCAGTACCTTATTGTTGTCATACATTTTATGATAAGTTGACTCTGAATAGTTACTGACAGCAGAATATGTTACAATTAATGTCACTATGAAGCATTGTGAAATACCTTTCAAGAACTATGAGAATGCTTAGTTGTGATTTGTAAACACTACATGTAGTAATCCAGGGTTCATAAAATTCACTATTGATTTTATTTGAAAATGTAAAAGCTGATAACAAAAATTAGCAGACATTTTATAAAATGTCTGCTAATTTATAAATTATATTTAGCTATTTCATTAAAATTTTTTGGATCTTTAGATCACACATGAAAAGTTACATTACATTAATCCTTAATATATATGGACATAGTAATAGACATATGTACAATAATAAGACATAATACAGTCATAAAAGAGACACTCAAGAATAGGCCACAACTGAATGTCTGGGTTGATTATACAGTCGACTGCACTTGGTGTAGCATGGATGAAGTCTGACAGGTTTCCACTGTATGCACGTTGGACACATTCTGCTGTAATATGATTAATTGTCTGGCAGGATGATCCACAGTCTCACCTGGGTGAGGCAATCATACCCCATTTGTAAAGGCTGTCTGCACATCTGCCATGGTTGATGCAGATTTGGTTAAGGGCAGACCAAGTTTTCCGATGTAGGTCAAAACCCAAAGGTATCTGTGTCGGGTTCACTAATTCATGGAAGATCCCTGTTGAAGTGTTACACCAGGACTCTTTCCATTTCTCCTTCATGTTGAAACTTGTCTCTTCAAGATTGTTTGCTGTTAAGATTGGAGGGTACCTTGGCTTTAGCCTGTTTATTTCTAGAGGTGGAATGTCTTCATGGATTGGAAAATTTTGTATTTCCATGATTTTGCTGTATTCATGTAGAAGAAAGTTGGATCTGTGGATGTGTGGAGGTGGAATGTTGCTTAGCACTGGGAGCCAGTAAGTTGGGGTTGATTTTACAGTTCCAGAAATAAGGCGCATCGTGGTGTTAAGCTGGGCATCAACCAAATACACATGAACGCTGTTCAGCCATACGGGTGAGCAGTATTCAGCTGTAGAGTAAATGAGGCCAAGAGGAGGTGCAGCGAAGCGTTGTTGCTGAAGCACCCCAAGTTGTTCCACATGGTTTTTGCTGTTTCTACTGTTGACAGAAACACTGTGTAATACATGCAAATAATATTCAGTGACAATTAGAACATATATTGTAATGAATCTTTGCTAACAAATTAATCAAATTACTTTAAGTATTTTATGTAGAAAGATTTTTAAAAAAATTAGTTTATAATCAAAAAAATTGAAACATTAAAATATTCTTTTATTAGGAAACATTCATCTAAACATTTATATAACAGTAGTAGTGATGGTGATGACTCTGATAACAGAAGAGAGAATCTTAAAGTGAGTATTATTCTTGCTTTATGTATATATATATATATATATATATATATATTGAAATGTCATAGATAAAAGTTCAGCTGCACTCAGCTTTGTAGTTGCATATATACTTCCTAGCCAGAAAAGACCTGAATTAAAGAGCTGATTTAAATATAGCCATAAGCAAAACCAACTCACCCAATTTTACAATCACTAGAAGCTATCTTAAATATATCCATAAGTGACAAACTCCATAGCCTCTTATTGGGAAATTCCTTTACGATTTCCATGTTTTCGTTCTTATCAATAGACAGATGTATGTGCTCCTGATAATTTAGACACTGAGAGGTATTGGAAACAGTTGCATTTTTATGTTTCCCTCCCACTTTTAAAAATTGAGTTTTATATAAGCATTGGAAAAAAGTTATTTGCTCTGATGGTACTTATTTTTCTTAATCAAGTATGTTTATTTATATGAAACTTTTAATTTTGTTCTAAAAAAACCTTGGTAACCTGATAGAATAGTAACTTCCAGCTTTTGCTGAATGCAACTGATTTCATCCTTGAATTGGACTGACTTAATGTGTGGAGAAATGTGATAGTTTTTATAGTAATTATTATTTAATCCTTTGTCAAGTAGAAATAGGGAAAAAAAATGGTGTCAGAAACGACGTCTTTTGCACAGAAGACAGCTAAAATATAGCCGTATAAAGTGGTGGTTGCTTTAAAATTCCTGCTAATCAAGTTGCAGAAGGTGAACTAATAGTTTGGGAATGTTTGAGTGCATAGATCAGATCACCTTTTTTTGATAAAATGTTGCCATTTTTTAAGGAATATTCCAAATCAATGCATCTAATGTTATTACATTTCTACCTGAAAAGCGATATGTCTTCAAGATGATAATACATCTGTTCATTTTTGTAAATTTGTTTGTTGGTGTTGTGAAATAGTGATGATTTGATTCAGCGATATCATTAATCCACAACTAAAGTGGATAATATGAAAAAAAAAGTATAATTATTACTTTATTAGTAATTTGATAATATTTTGTAATGTAAATGAGGCAGTTGGAATAATAGCAACTTCAAAGCAACTATAAACAAGAAAAGAAACATATTTCATTAATTACTAGCAAAAACCAGATCAAGAATGATTATTTTGGTTTTAAAATAATGTATTGTGGCATAAATAAACAGACAGACAATAAAAATAACTGTATGCTTACATTTTTATTGTCTGTCTGTTCATTTATGATACAATACATTATTTTAAAACCAAAGTAAGGGAGATAGATAATTATAAGTAACTTTTAATATTTTTTTTTGTAAACAGTAATTTGCACTTAAGTAGATATTTATTTATTGTATAATATTTGACTTAATTTCAGTTTCCCTTCAGTCGTATTATGTTTATCCTTTTTGTGTAGTAGCACATTTGGGGGAGAACGTGTATCATGAATCTTTTTGGAAAGACCTTGATTCAAATTTTGTGTGGGATATGAAAAACCATTATAAAGACTTTTCACCAGTCTTATATGGACATGTTAGTTTTCCTCCCTGAAAGTTGAGTTTTTTATCCCTAACGTAGAAACAAACAAACTAGCATCTCTCATGGCTTTAATTTCTTCTGTCAATATTATTCCTCTTTATGAGTTAAGAAATTTCTTTTAGTTTAAATATATACATGTGCTTTTTAATAGCTTATTAAAACCCGTTAACATACGAAGATGTCTGTGACAAGTCTTTTGTTTATTGCACCAAAATTGATTTTGACATATCGCAGATGCTACGAAGTTCGCGTCAATTTCAAACGAATTTAGGGTGTTAGGCAGTGAATATACAGGGTGTTCGGGATAAATTTGACATATTTATAATTAATTATATTTTTCCGTAAGTTACATGTATTAACACACACTTCTCTTCATTTAAAAGTTTGGACCCTTCTTCATTCATATACAAGATGTCAGAAAGGATGGATAGCTGGAACCCACCTGAATCATGGAAGAGAATAACTTGTATCATGATGATTCGTGCCCGCCATCAAAATAAGGATATTACGACTGCTGCCCAATGCTCCCTGAATACAGTAAAAACAATCAGGCATGAACTAGAGACTTGCAATGGTGACTACGAGGACGTAGCAAGAAGAAAGATCCCTAGCAGACGATCTGATTGCGTTCGTACAGCAGAATTCCTCGCAAATCTGCAGGAACAGGTGTTGAAGAACCGTGGCATTGGAATTCGGGCTTTGTTCGTGGAGTTGCTAACTGTAGTCAAGCCCTGGATAACAAGGGTAGCCAATGGTAGGCCGTATGTATGGCAGCAGGATTTGGCCCCTTGCCACACCTCTGGGAAAAGTCAAAAATGGTTGTCTGAAAATTTCTACGACTTCACCAGTCCAAATGTTTGGCCTCCAAACTCCCCAGACCTTAACCCCATGGATTATTTTGTATGGGGCGCAGTTGAAAAAGACACCAATCGCACTTCCAGTAATACAAAAGCCCAGTTAATGGATAAAATTAAAACAGTTTTTGCGGCCCTTCCCAGGGAGACTGTAGCATCAGCTTGTTCGAGGTTCCGAAGCAGAATTGAAGCTGTGATCGATGCTAATGGTGGTTATTTTGAGTAAATCTTGCTGATAGTATTGTAATTAACTCTGCCTGTAATGTTTTTTTGTCAATTCATTAAATTTAATAGATACAAAGAAGATTTTCTTTTTCCTTACGAAACTGTCAAATTTATATATGCATATAAACTCTGTTCATTAGTTAATTTGTGTTGCAATTTATTATCATCCCTAATATGTCTGCAAATATTTATATTTTAGCCGAAAGTGATATTGAAAGCGGAGAGGACAGTTTGGATAAAAACAGTAGCGACAGTAGCAGTAGAAGTTCGGTTCGAGGCAATGTTCGTAAATGTTTGAAATCGATATCGTCTAGTAGCGATGATTCCAATGTAACAGAAAATGAATGGAATTGGCAAGAAAAGGAAAATATTCCTATTATAAAACCACTTACGGAAATTCCTGGCATCAATGCAATTGCTTTGCTAAGATTTGGTTCTAATCCGACACCTCTTTCTCTTTTGAAAGAAATACTTTGTGATGATTTCTTTGACATGATAGTTACAGAAACTAATAGATATGAGGCTCAATAAACGAGAAATTACTAAAAAGATTGAAGAATGGTATCCAATAACAAGTGACGAATTGCAGGCATATTTTGCATTATGTATAATTATGTCACAGATAAAAAAATCTAATATAGACATTGGTCAAAGAGGGCTGTGGTCGAGACACCCATATATTCAAAAATTATGCCTCATAAATGCTTCTTGGATATATCTCATTTTCTCTATTTCGTGGATCTTCTTCTTCTGCAGCTTCTCCCACTTAAGTGGGGGGTCACTGTCGATGATGAGTCTCCTCCACATCCTCCTGTCTTGGGCTGTCACCACATCCAAGTTCTTCATCCTTAAGTCCTCTTCTACCAGCTCCCTCCATCTCTTCTTTGGCTGCCCACGCTTCCTCCTTCCTTGCACATCCATCTGCATGAACCTTCTTCCCACATATTCGTCCTCCCTCCTCATCACAAGACCAGACCATCTCAACCTTGCCTCCTGTATCTTCGCTCCTAAGTTCGTAACTTTCACTGTTCCTCTCACATAGTCATTTCTCAGATGATCCTTTCTGGTCACACCGCACATCCACCTAAGCATTCTCATCTCTGCTACTTCCATCCTGCTGATGTTATTTTTCCTCAGGGCCACAGTTTCTATAGCATACGTCATAGCTGGCCTCACTACTGTCCTATAGATTTTGCCTTTCAGATTGATCGGCACCCTCTTATCGCATAACACTCCAGCCATCTCCCTCCAGTTCCTCCAACCCGCTTGTATCCTGCATCCCACTTCCTTCTCAGCTCCTCTCCCTCACCTTCCTGATGACATTTCCTTCCAGCTCCAGATCTGTCTCCTGGCTGTCGCCCACTGTGCAACACATATACCCTGTCTTACTTCTGCTCGGTCTCATACCTCTCTCTTCCACTACTTTTCTCCATCTTTCCAGTTTAGTTCCTGCTTCTTCTTGAATCTGCACACAGTAAGATGTCATCTGCATACAACATTGTCCAAGGCGCATCTTCTCTCACCTCCTCCGTCACCACCTCCATCACAATGTTAAACAGAAACGGACTTAATGCTGACCCTTGATGCAAGTCAACTGTTA
Organism: Typopeltis vanoorti; assembly: GCF_054136105.1. Lineage (NCBI taxonomy): Eukaryota > Metazoa > Arthropoda > Arachnida > Uropygi > Thelyphonidae > Typopeltis > Typopeltis vanoorti. The sequence continues at coordinate 146,788,282 of NC_143550.1, forward strand.
CTTGAAAACTTTCTGTCTGTCCCAGACAGTTCCAAACACTTTTCTTCACATTTCTGTACATCTCCCGCACTAACCTGACATATTTCTCCGGTACCTTTTTCTCCCTCAGACACCTCCAGACTTCTTGCCTTGGCACTCTATTGTATGCTTTCTCCAGATCAATAAATGCTAGATGTAGCTCCCTTTGTTTCTCTTGAAACTTTTCCATCGTCTGCCGTAACCCAAAGATAGCATCTTTTGTTGATCTACCAGGTATGAAGCCAAATTGTTCCTTTGCAATCTCCACCTCCTTCCTCAATCTTCCATCAAGAACCCTTTCTAGGATTTTCATTCTGTGGGACATCAACTTTATTCCTCTGTAATTTTTACAGTCTTGTGCATCCCCTTTACCCGTGTAGATGGGGACAAGAGTCCTCTCCCTCCATTCCTCAGGTATATTTTCTTGTTGGCAAACTTTCATGAACAGGTCCCACAGCAGGTCAATTCCCTCTTCCCCCAGTGCCTTCCATGCCTCCACTGGAATCCTGTCGGGCCCACCGATTTTCCATTCCTCATCCTCTTCATGGCCTCCATCACTTCCACTCTACTGATGTTCTGCACCATGTCCTCAGAAGGCTGTCCATCTTCTCTGTGAGTTCTTGCATTTTCCTCATTCAAAAGTCCCTCAAAGTATATTCTCCATCTTTTTCTTATTTCCATTTCGCTCCATAATACTCTTCCTTCAGCGTCTTTGATCTGCCTCACATGTAAGATGTCCTTTGCTGCTTTATTTCTACATTTTGCTAGTTGGTCAATTTTTCTCTGTCCTTCCTTTGTTTCTAATTGATCATACAGATCTTGATATGCCATGGCCTTCGCCTGTGCCTCAACTCTCTTGGCTTCTTGCTTTCTCTCTCTCTCTGTACACCTCTCTTTCCTCTTCCACTCTTGACTCATCCCACTTCTGCTTTGCCTTCCTCTTAGCTGTCACTGCCACTTGTACATTATTATTCCACCACCAACCCTCCTTCTGCTCTCTAATCTTTCCAGATGTCTCACCAAGCACCTCGATTGCACCGCTCAGGATTACTTTTGAATTATGTTTCCACCAATCTTGTACACTTTCCAGTCCATCCGAAATCCTCTCTAACACCGTCTCCCTTAAACGATTCCTCACACTCTCTTCTTTTAAGCGAAACCACTTAATTGTCTTCATCCCATGGCTTCCAGTGGTTCTTATCTTCGATCTTATTTTAAAGTCTGTGCACGGCAGTCGGTATTGCTGTGCCACTTGATCTGTTGGAATTACTTTACAATTTGTCACAACCCTAAGATGTTTTCTTCTAGTCAAAATGTAGTCAATTTGTGAACTGTTGTTACCACACCTAAATGTTATGAAATGTTCTTCCCTCTTGTAGAAAAACGAGTTCACAATTGCCAGATCAAACACTACTGCAAAGTCCACAACCCTCTCTCCTTCCTGGTTCATCATTCCCACTCTGTGGCCACCATGCACCCTTTCACAGTCTCTATTCTGTCTCCCTATGTGTCTGTTCAAGTCTCCTCTGACAATCACCATCTCGTTTTCTTCCAGTTCCCTCATTTCTTCATCTAACACGTTCCAGAACTCGCTCATCTTTCTCCTCTGCTGTACAGCCAACTTGCGGGGCATATATACATAATACGACCACCCGCTCTTCTCCAACACCCAATTTCATTCACATGATTCTGTCGTTCCTTCTACCCACTTCCAGTGCTTCGCCCTTCATTCTGCCACACACCACAATTCCTACACCATTTCTTCCCTCGTTATTCACTCCAGAGTAGAACAATTTATATCCGTCTCCCAGTTCCTTTGCCTTCCCCCCCCTTCTACCTTGTGTCCTGCACACATAAAATGTCCAACTTCCTCTTCCTCATCATGTCTGCCACCTCTCTTCCCCTTCCAGTCATACTTCCAAAATTCAGTGTTCCCACTCGCAACATCCTCTCCACCTGCTGGGCTCGCTTCTTGAACCGCACCTACCCTTGATGCGGTAGCTCTCGTCCACTTCTCGCAGCTGTAGGGCGATGTGGCTGCGCATCGCTTAAGGGGGGTATGCCCTAGCCCTTATATTATTTTCTCTTTGACTCATATTATAGCTAGAGCTGGCAGTGAAGTTTTACGACCGGATGCCCTTCCTGACATCAACCCTCACCATTTATCCAGGCTTGGGACCGGTACCTATTGAGGCTAGCTTGTCTCCTTCGGTGGCTGCATAAGACGAAATGACTTAGCAAAATAGGAAAGATTCACCCCTGGTGGCCCTCAAAGACTCTAATAGCATCAGGGGGGAAGGAGCAAGGAGAGGAGAAAGAAGCAAAGAAAGAATGGGAGGGACCAGTCTACAGAATAATATAACAGATGTATATTACATGGTCCAGCATCTGGTACCTCGGGTTTGCCATGCCCGTACTCACTGAAGTGAGCCCTTGAGGTGAAAGACAATAAAATATGTAAAGTGCAAAATATAGTCGACTACCTGAATAATAAGTTTCAGTAATTATATACACCAGATAAAATTGTAGTAATTGATGAATCCCTTATGAAATATAGAGGTCGATGTACAGTTCATTGCTAGCAAACGAGCACGATTTGGGATAAAATTTTACAAGCTATGTGAATCAGACTCTGGATATTGTTCAAAGTTAAAAATTTATACAGGAAAGGATAAAATTCCAGGAAGCGATACACCTACATCTGAAAATTTTGTCATGGATTTGGCCGAACCTATTTTAGGAAAAGGATATACATTATTCTTAGATAATTGGTATTCGTCACCAGAATTATTTTATTTCTTGAGAAAAAAATAGTACAAATGTTGTGGGGACAGTTAGAAAAAATCGTAATAATATGTCTAAGAAATTGACGACATATAAAATAAAAAAAAGGCGAATCAAAAACTTTATCTTGTCGAGGAATTTTTTCATTACATTGGTGCAATAAGAAGGATGTTTACATGATAAGCACAAAGCATTCAAAAGAAGAAATGGTAGATACAGGAAAAGTAAGGAGAAGTAAGAAGGGCAATTAAGAAAAAGTAATAAAACCTAAATGTGTTCTTCAATACAATTGCGGAATGGGCGGTGTCGATAGGCAAGACCAACTACTTGTTTGTTTTCCAGTTATGCGAAAATGCTTCAAAGGTTACAAGAAAATATTATTCTATTTGAGGGATATTGCTATTTACAATGCTTATGTTTTATATTCCAAACTACCCAATACATCAAAACTAACAATAGTCAATTTCCGTTTGAACGTAGCAGAAGATATGTTGTCAAATATATCTTTACATAATTATAGTACCCATGGACTTCCATCGCAAAAGGGCTGCCCAATTAGACTGCAGGCAAAAAATTGGGCACATTTCCACATATACCCCTTACTGATAAAAAAAGCAACATCCAGCAAAGAGATGCCATGTATGTGCCAAGCATAATGTAAGAAGTGAGACTACATGGCAATGTAAAAAATGTTTGATACCGTTACATTTACCTAACTGCTTCGAAAAGTATCATACCTTGCAAAATTATTAATATTCTTTATAATAAGGTAACAATTAACGAAATAAGGGTCAAAGCTGTATAACTGAAAGGAAGCCTCCACATAGCCTTTAAAGGAATGTGGAGAACCGACCAGGGCTTCTGACCTAATGTCCAATCCTCACCTTCTCATGGTGCACCCTGTTGGGTATCTACCTGGATACTGAACGAACGAGGATGGGCTGGCAATTTGGGATTTAGTCGACCAAATTGTATTCTTATTTGTTAAACCAAAATAAAAATGATGGTACAGCATGACAAGATTTCATGCTGGCTGGGGCGTCGCCCGATTAAACAAGGCCCATTGTTTTCGCCAGGGAACCAGGGCAAACAGCGAAAAGTCAACTACTGGACCAAATCTGAAAACACACCCCAACTCAACATCATCAGAGTTAAAGATCGGTATTATCAACATAAGAAGCCTGAATGGCAAGAAATGGAGCTAGCTGAGGAAGGGTGACTGAAACAAAAAAGACAAAAACTGATGTGATCTTTCTGAGCAATAAATACAAAATGTTATATTCAGGAAAATGACAATCAAGGAAAAGAAGGAGTAGCCATAGTATTCAATACAAAATAGGAGGCTAATCTTGAATGGCAGGCAATCTCAAGTAGAGTAATGTGGACAAATATGAGAATGGGGAACTGGACAATGAGACTTATTTGTGCCTATGGTCCCACAGAAGGTTCTACTAAGGTAGAAGTGGAGGAATTTTTTCAGGCTTTAGAAAAAGCAACTGACACAATGAAAAAGGAAAAGTTGGTCCTTGTTGGGGATCTAAATAGCAGAGTAGGAAGTGATTGTCAAACACAAAAATATTTTGGGAAAATTTGGAGAAAAAAGCAAAGCTAATAATAATGGCAAATATCTCTTGGATTTCTGCTTAGGACATGGACTGGTTATTACTAACACCATGTTCCAACATAAAAATGTGCACAAATTCACATGGAGAGAAGAGGCAAGGAATAAGAAAAGTCTCATTGACTATGTTATTGTTGATAGTGATGTTTTCTCCGTTGTGCAGGACACCAGACCGTACAGAGGATTTGAAATTGGAAGTGATCACTATTTAGTCTTGAGCAGGATAAAATTGAATGCTGACAACTTGACATTGTCAGCATCCAGGAATGCGTTAGCAGAGCTAATCTCAGGTGGTATGGTCACTTAAATAGAATGGGAGAGGAAAGATTAGCAAAACAAGTGTTCTCTGCCAGGTTGGCAGGAAAACGACCCAGAGGAAGACCAAGATATAGGTGGATTGATACGGTACAAAGTGCCTTAGACGATAGAAATATAAGATCTGATAATGTTGGAGTCTTGACAAGTAACAGACTGATTTGGAGGAAAATTGTAGATAGGAAGTTAGTAATGATGTAATTTTTTCATGTAGTACTGTCATATCCTGTACACCCCTTGAGGGTACATGGCAGGAATTTGATGATGATGATGAAAGAATAACATGTAAGAAAGTTTTAAAGCGAATAAAAGTTGAGCAGCTCTCAGATGTGAACTGTAGACTAAATGTTATATCATACACAAGCATGATAGAAGAAAAAATGATAGAGTTTGAGAACAGGAACCAAGCCTTGGAGATTCAGTGGCAAGCCGTGAAGAAAACCCTGATTGATTCATCTAGAGAGGCATGTGGTGAAGTTGTCTGCAAAGATAGAAAAATTAGAACTCCATGGTGGACACAGATAGTTAAAGAGACAGTGAAGGAAAAGAAGAAAGCATATCAAAAGTTCCTTGCAAATAGGTCAGCTTGTGCTCTTAGAGAATACAGAGACAAATGTAAGAAAGCCAAACAATGTGTAAAACTAGCTAAACAAAAGTTATGGGAGCACTTTGGCAGGAACATGTTAAATAAATATGAAGAAGGTGGCAAAATATTCTGGAGGTTGTTGAAAAGCTTAGGAATGGAGTAAAGAGTGCTGTAAAAGGAGTTAGAGATGATAAAAGGTGACATGAAAACGAGAGAAAAAGATATCCTTGAAGTATTGAGTAATGGAGTAATTACTTTGAAAAACTACTAAATGAAACAAGCAGTGATGACAGCACAGTGGTAAAAAAATACTGACCAGGCATACAGTCAGAAATACATATCCATACTTGAAGTAGAAAAAGCCATCAAAAGCTTGAAATGTGGAAAGGCAGCAGGAGTAGATGATATTCGACCAGAAATGCTGAAGTTTGGTGGTATAAAAGTCTTACAGTGGCTGCACTACATTGTTCAGAATTCCTGGACAGAGGGACGAATTCCTAATGATTGGAGGAGAGCTCTAATAGTACCCATATATAAAAAGGGAAATAAAACTGAATTACAGAGGTATTTCCCTACTGAGTGTTCCGGGAAGTTGTCTGTAAGGCTAAAAAAATCAGAACTTCCTGGTGGACACAGGAAGTTAAAGAGGCAGTGCATACCAAAAGTTCCTGTCAAAGAAGTCAGCTTGTGCTCTTAGAGAATATAGAGACAAATGCAAGAATGCTTAACACTATGTAAAACTAGCTAAACAAAAGTCATGGGAGAAATTTGGCAAGAATATAGAAAATAAATATGAAGAAGGTGGCAAAATATTCTGGAGGTTGTTGAAGAAGCTTAGGAATGGAGGAAAGAGTGCTGTAAAAGAAATTAGAGATGATAAAGGTGACATGAAAACGGGAGAAAAAGATATCCTTGAAGTATGGAGTAATTACTTTGAAAAACTGCTAAATGAAACAAGCAGTGATGACAGCACAGTGGTAAAAAACACTGACCAGGCATGCAGTCAGGAATACATATCCATACTTGAAGTAGAAAAAGCCATCAAAGGCTTGAAATGTGGAAAGGCAGCAGGAGTAGATGATATTCGACCAGAAATGCTGAAGTATGGTGGTATAAGAGTCTTACAGTGGCTGCATTGCATAGTTCAGAGGGACGAATTCCCGATGATTGAAGTAGTGCTCTCATAGTACCCATATATAAAAAGGGAAATAAAACTGCATGTGAGAATTACAGAGGTATTTCCCTACTGAGTGTTCCTGGCAAGATCTATGCAAGTATACTTGAGAAACGGTTGAGAAGAATTGTGGAAGAAAAGCTTGGTGAAGAGCAAGCTGGATTCAGGCCAAATAGAGGCTGTAAGGATCAGATTTTCACTTTACGACAAATAGTCGAGAAAGCATGGGAATATAACAGAGATCTGTATTTAAGTTTTGTCGATTTGGAAAAGGCATATGAAAAGGTGCCAAGAGAGAAGCTATTCAATACGCTACAGTTATATGGTGTCAATGGGGCATTATATCAAGCAATACATAGTCTTTATTTGAGTTGTAAGTCAGCAGTTAGAATTGAAGGAAGTACAGGAAGATGGTTTAATGTTAAATCTGGCGTGAGAGAAGGATGTACATTATCCCCTCTGTTATTCATTATCCATATGGATCACATTATGAAGGAAAGTGGTATTAAACATGATATCAAAATTGGAGATGTTAATGTCAGCTCTTTGCTTTATGCGGATGATGTTATACTTCTAAATAAATCCGCTATAAGTCTGCAAGATTCTCTGACTAAATTGAATAGCTGTTGTAATAGATATGGTATGAAGGTCAGCAATAAAAAGACAAAAACAATGAAAATAGGCAGAATCATTGAAAATGTCAACTGTGTTGTGAATGGAGAACCTGTGGAACAATTAAGACATTTCAGCTATTTAGGCATGATTTTTACTGAAGATGGTAAATTAAATATAGAAATAGACAACAGAATCAGCAAAGCTGGTATGGTGGGAAGTCAATTGAATAAATTCATATGGAATAAGAGAGAAATTAGTCGGAACACTAAATTAGCTGTATACAAGACAGTGTTCAAACCAGTTTTAACTTATGGGTCTGAGAGCTGGGTCAGAAGTAAAACACTTGACCAAAGACTAGAGACCACAGATATGAGAGTCCTGAGAAAGATTATAGGCGTGAACAGATGGCATCAATGGCAGTATCATATTAAAAACGAGGTTATTAGGAAAGAACTTGACATTGTCTGCATCCAGGAATGCGTTAGCAGAGCTAATCTCAGGTGGTATGGTCACTTAAACAGAATGGGTGAGGAAAGATTAGCAAAACAAGTGTTCTCTGCAAGGTTTGCAGCAAAACGACCCAGAGGAAGACCAAGATATAGGCGGATTGATACGGTACAATGTGCCTTGGACGATAGAATTATAAGATCTGATAATGGTAATATTGGAGTCTTGACAAGTAACAGACTGATTTGTAGGAAAATTGTAAATAGGAAGTTAGTAATGATGTAAATTTTTCATGTAGTACTATCATATCCTGTACACCTCCTTGAGGGTACATGGCAGGAATTTGATGATGATGATCACATGAATTAAATAAATAGTAGTTTTACTGTTCCAACTTTAAAAATAATTTATATGTCAATGGGTTAAAGATGTTTTGGAAATGCTCTTATTGCAGCATGCAAAATGTTAATTATTAACAAAGTAATTTTGTGTGCTCTGTTGACTTTTGTCATTTGACTGTTTGTCTGTTATTAATTTAATGAATAATGAAAAGATTCTTCCTGCTTATCCCATTTTCTGGATGTCAACCTAGTCAATAATCTGTTGGATGTATTTAGAATGTAGTATATGAGTGCAGAGTTCATAATCCTGAACTGAATAACCTAAAATCATTGTTGATACAAGCGAATGACTTCAAATTACCCTACCCGCATGCATACTCACACACATTAGTTGAATCATTCCACATGGAATTCAAGATTCAAACTATTATTAAGGTCATGATCTTATATAATACTGATGTAAATTTTCTAATTTTATAGCTAGATTTTTTATTTTTTTTAACTTTATTAAGAAATTGGAAAATTGTTTATTTCATTAATCAAGATCACGAATCAATGACTGTTCTCAGATATAACTATTTTTAAAGGTAATAAGTAGCGTTTTTTTTTTTTTTTTTAGATTATAATTTATTTTGGAATACTTATATAGAATTCTAACTTAACTTATAAGTTAGATAGGGCTAAATGACTTCGCCTACTCCCGTATACGGGAATAAAAAGGCGTTAGCTGATTTTTTTTTTTTTTATATAGAATTTAATTCAGAGCTTAATTTTTGGGTGGAAAGATCCTTTGTCAGGAATTTTCAACTTGATGTGATATGGTTTTTTCATCCAAGAAAACAAACTGGCTAGAAGAACACACAGTAATATATAGACATAACAAACAGTGTGAAAAGGATTAACTGTCCTGTCATAAACAGTAAGCTTCTAAAACAAAACCAAGTCACTTGGCTATAATAGGCTATTGAATTGAGCCTTAACATATAAGGCAGAATGAGTTGGATATGTGCATATACAGGGTGTTCGGGATAAATTTGACAGTTTCGTAAGGAAAAAGAAAATCTTCTTTGTATCTATTAAATTTAATGAATTGACAAAAAAACATTACAGGCAGAGTTAATTACAATACTATCAACAAGATTTACTCAAAATAACCACCATTAGCATCGATCACAGCTTCAATTCTGCTTCGGAACCTCGAACAAGCTGATGCTACAGTCTCCCTGGGAAGGGCCGCAAAAACTGTTTTAATTTTATCCATTAACTGGGCTTTTGTATTACTGGAAGTGCGATTGGTGTCTTTTTCAACTGCGCCCCATACAAAATAATCCATGGGGTTAAGGTCTGGGGAGTTTGGAGGCCAAACATTTGGACTGGTGAAGTCGTAGAAATTTTCAGACAACCATTTTTGACTTTTCCCAGAGGTGTGGCAAGGGGCCGAATCCTGCTGCCATACATACGGCCTACCATTGGCTACCCTTGTTATCCAGGGCTTGACTACAGTTAGCAACTCCACGAACAAAGCCCGAATTCCAATGCCACGGTTCTTCAACACCTGTTCCTGCAGATTTGCGAGGAATTCTGCTGTACGAACGCAATCAGATCGTCTGCTAGGGATCTTTCTTCTTGCTACATCCTCGTAGTCACCATTGCAAGTCTCTAGTTCATGCCTGATTGTTTTTACTGTATTCAGGGAGCATTGGGCAGCAGTCGTAATATCCTTATTTTGATGGCGGGCACGAATCATCATGATACAAGTTATTCTCTTCCATGATTCAGGTGGGTTCCAGCTATCCATCCTTTCTGACATCTTGTATATGAATGAAGAAGGGTCCAAACTTTTAAATGAAGAGAAGTGTGTGTTAATACATGTAACTTACGGAAAAATATAATTAATTATAAATATGTCAAATTTATCCCGAACACCCTGTATATATATATATATACACACACACATTTTTTTTATTATTATTATTAAAAAAAAGCAGCAGTATGAAAATCAGAAAAATACATGTTGACATTGGTTATATGCATGTCTGTTGTCAGATATGAAACCACTCTTCTGTGGTGGGGTAAAAGACCCATCTCAAATGAGAATGCCTGCATGTCACATATGCTGTTTGTTTCAACAAAATATTTCACATAATTGTCGCGCGCGCGCGCGTGTGTGTGTGTGGTGATCACATTGCACAGAAAGTTACATTATCTGGAAGCATCTTAATTATTTATTTAGCATATGGCTCACACATGAAAAGTTACATTACATTAATCCTTAATATATATGGACATAGTAATAGACATATGTATTAGTAATATAGTAATAGACAATTAATCATATTACAGCAAAATGTGTCCAACATGCATACAGTGGAAACCTGTCAGACATCATCCATGCTACACCAAGTGCAGTCGACTGTATAATCAACCCAGACATTCAGTTGTGGCCTATTCTTGATTCTTGAGTGTCTCTTTTAATACAGTCATAAAAGAGACACTCAAGAATCAAGAATAGGCCACAACTGAATGTCTGGGTTGATTATACAGTCGACTGCACTTGGTGTAGCATGGATGAAGTCTGACAGGTTTCCACTGTATGCATGTTGGACACATTTTGCTGTAATATGATTAATTGTCTGGCAGGGTGATCCACAGTCTCACCTGGGTGAGGCAATCATACCCCATTTGTAAAGACTTTCTGCACATCTGCCATGGTTGGTGCGGATTCGGTTAAGGGCAGACAAAGTTTTCCGAGGTAGGTCAAAACCCAAAGGTATCTGTGTTTGATCCACAATTCAATGAATATCTCTGTTGAAGTGTTACACCAGGACTCTTTTTATTTCTCCTTCATGTTGAAACTTGACTCTGCAAGATTTTTTGCTGTAAAGATTGGAGGTGCCTTGAGTTTAGCCCGTTTATTTCTCATCATCATCAAATTCCTGACATGTACCCTCAAGGGGTGTACATGATATGATAGTACTACATGAAAAAAAATTACATCATTACTAACGTCCTATCTACAATTTTCCTCCAAATCAGTTTGTTACTTGTCAAGACTCCAACATTATCAGATCTTATATTTCTGTCGTCTAAGACACTTTGTACCGTATCAATCCACCTATATCTTGGTCTTCCTCTGGGTCATTTTCCTGCCAACCTGGCAGAGAACACTTGTTTTGCTAATCTTTCCTCGCCAATTCTGTTTAAGTGACCATACCATCTGAGATTAGTTCTGCTAACGCATTCCTGGATGCTGACAATGTCAAGTTCTTTCCTAATATCCTCGTTTTTAATGTGATATTGCCATTGATGCCATCTGTTCACACCTCTAATCTTTCTCAGGACTCTCATATCTGCAGTCTCTAGTCTTTGGTCAAGTGTTTTACTTCTGACCAAGCTCTCAGATCCATAAGTTAAAACAGGTTTGAACATTGTCTTGTATACAGCTAACTTAGTGTTCCAACTAATTTCTCTCTTATTCCATATGAATTTATTCAATTGACTTCCTACCATACCAGCTTTGTTGATTTTGTTGTCTATTTCCATATTTAATTTACCATCTTCAGTAAAAATCGTGCCTAAGTAGCTGAAATGTTTTACTTGTTCCACAGGTTTCTCCGTTCACAACACAGTTGACATTTTCAACAATTGTACTATTTTCATTGTCTTTGTCTTTTTAATGCTGACCTTCATACCACTTCTATTACAGCAGTTATTCAATTTAGTTAGGTGATCTTGCAAACTTGTAGCGGATTTATTTAGAAGTATAACATCGTCCACATAAAGCAATGAGCTGACATTAACATCTCCAATTCTGATATCATGTTTAATACCACTTTCCTTCATAATTTGATCCATATACATAATGAATGACAGAGGGGATAATGTACATGCTTGTCTCACACCAGATTTAACATTAAAACATCTTTCTGTTCTTCCTTCAATTCTAACAGCTGACTTACAACTCAAATAAAGATCAAGTATTGCTTGATATAATGCCCCATTGACACCATATAACTGTAGCGTGTTGAATAGCTTCTCTCTGGGCACCTTGTCCTATGCCTTTTCCAGATCAACAAAACTTAAATACAGATCTTTGTTATATTCCCATGCTTTCTCGACTATTTGTCGTAAAGTGAAGATCTGATCCTGACAACCTCTATTTGGCCTGAATTCAGCTTGTTCTTCACCAAGCTTTTCTTCCACAATTCTTCTCAACCGTTTCTGAAGTATACTTGCATAGATCTTACCAGGAACACTCAGTAGGGAAATATCTCTGTAATTCTCACATTCAGTTTTATTTCCCTTTTTATATATGGGTACTATTAGAGCTCTACTCCAATCATTGGGAATTCGTCCCTCTGTCCAGGCTTTCTGAACTATGCAGTGCAGCAACTGTAAGACTTTTATACCTCCATACTTCAGCATTTCTGTTCGAATATGATCTACTTCTGTGCCTTTCTACATTTCAAGCCTTTGATGGCTTTTTCTACTTCAAGTGTGGATATGTATTCCTGACCGTATGCCTGTTGATTGTTTTTTACCACTGTGCTGTCATCACTGCTTGTTTGACTTTGCACTTTTTCGAAGTAATTACTTCAAGAATATCTTTTTCTCCCATTTTCATGTCACCTTTATCATCTCTAACTCCTTTTACAGCACTCTTTCCTCCATTTGTAAGCTTCTTCAACAACTCCAGAATATCTTACCATCTTGATATTTATTTTCTAAATGCTCTTACCAAAGTCCTCCCATGACTTTTGTTTAGCTAGTTTTACACAGTGTTTCACTCTCTTACATTTGTCTCTGTATTCTCTAAGAGCAAAAGTTGCTTATTTGCCAGGAACGTTTGATATGCTTTCTTCTTTTCCTTCACTGCCTCTTTCACTTCCTGTGTCCACCATGGAGTTTTGATTTTTCTATCCTTGCAGACTACCTCGCCACATGCCTCTGTGGCTGAATGAATCAGGGTTTTCTTCAAGGCTTGCCACTGAATCTGGAAGGTTTGGTTCCTGTTCTGAAACTCTTTCAGTTTTTCTTCTATCATGTTTGTGTATTTTAGTCTACATTTCACATCTGAGAGCTGCTCAACTTTTATTCGCTTTAAAACTTTCTTACATGTTATTCTTTTCGATATGAAATTCAATTTTATCCTGCTCAAGACTAAATAGTGATCACTTCCAATTTCAAATCCTCTATACACACTGGTGTCCTGCACCTGGGAGAAAACATCACTATCAACAATAACATAGTCAACGAGACTTTTCTTATTCCTTGCCTCTTCTCTCCATGTGAATTTGTGCACATTTTTATGTTGGAACATGGTGTTAGTAATAACCAGTCCATGTCCTGAGCAAATCCAACAGATATTTGCCATTAATATTAGCTTTGCTTTTTTCTCCAAATTTTCCCAAAATATTTTTGTGTCTGACAATCACTTCCTACTCTGCTATTTAGATCCCCAACAAGAACCAACTTTTCCATTTTCATTGTGTCAGTTGCTTTTTCTAAAGCCTGAAAATATTCCTCCACTTCTACCTTAGTAGAACCTTCTGTGGGACCATAGGCACAAATAAGTTTCATTGTCCCGTTCCCCATTCTCATATTTGCCCACATTACTCTACTTTGAGACTGAGTGCCATTCAAGAAGATTAGCCTCGTATGTTGTGTTGAATACTATGGCTACTCCTTCTTTTCCTAGATTGTCATTTCCTGAATATAACATTTTGTATTTATTGCTCAGAAAGGTCTCGCCAGTTTTTGTCTTTTTTGTTTCAGTCACCCCTATTATGTCGATCTGGTACTTATCTAATTCCTCAGCTAGATCCATTTCTTTACCATTCTGGCTGCTTATGTTGATAGTAGCGATCTTTAACTCTGGTGATGTTGAGTTGGGGTGTGCTTTCAGATTTGTTCCAGCAGCTGACTTTTCGCTGTTCACCCTGGTTGCCTGGCGAAAACAACGGGGGCCTTGTTTAACCAGGCGACCACCGGCATGAATTTTTGTCATGTTGTACCAACATTCTATATTTTGGTTTAAGCCAATAAGAATACAATTTATTCGGCTAAATCCCAAATTGCCAGCCCATCCTCGTTCGTTCAGTATCCAGGTAGATACCCAACAGGGTGCACCACGAGAAGGTGAGGATTGGACATTAGGTCAGAATCCCTGGTCGGTTCTCCGCATTCCTTTAAAGGCTATGTGGAGGTCTCCTCTAAGTTAAACAGCTTGACCCTTAAAGGCTATGTGGAGGTCTCCTCTCATTTATACATCTTTGACCGTTAAGCATCCCTGTTTATTTCTACGGGTGGGATATCTTCATGGGTTGGAAGATTTTGGATTTCCATGATTTTGCTGTATTCATGTAGAAGAAAGTTGGATATGCGGATGTGTGGAAGCAGGATGTTGCTTAGCACTGGGAGCCAGTAGTTTGGGGTTAATAGTGGTATTAAGCTGGGCATCAACCAAATACTCATGGGTGCTGTTCAGCCGTACGGGTGAACAATATTCAGCTGTAGAGTAAACTAAGCCAAGAGCAGTGCAGCAAAGCGTTGTTGCTGAGGCACCTCAAGTTGTTGCAGTATATTGTTTCTAGCTTGGATACTGTGTTAATGAGATGTGGTTTAAAAGATAGTGTTCTATCCAGAGTGATGTCCAGATATTTTGGGAATTTGTTGTAACATAGAAGTTTGTGGTTGATGTAGACCATGAGTTCTTTGTTAGCCTGGTTATTGTTCAGTCTAAAATAAGAAACCTGAAACCGTTCACTTCATAACACTGAACCAGCATCCATCCTCCTTTGTTCATAATGCTAGTCTGTTTAAATCTTCATGAAGTAGAATAGGATCTCTCCTTTCAAGTTTTCTCTATCTTCAAGTGACCTCTCCTTTCAATACTCGTACCTCTACTCTCCCTTCTTGAGGAAGAGTAGGGATAGAAGAGGAGTTATTTAAAGAACTTTCCAATTCAATGAAATTAAAGATTTCTGTTAAACAATAAAAAATTAGGATAATAATGATTTGCAAAATGGTGTTTAAAATGATCAAAACATAATTTCAGATTAATAGATTGCAGAACAGTGAATACAGCTTGCTCTTACTATAGTGAAAACATGGAGACCATTTAACTTGAGATGATATGACTTTGTTAGTTTGATTAAGGAGGCATAAATTGATGCTTATTAATTAAATCAAAAGAATGTAGACAGGAAAAATTGTTCATCTGTACAGATTTTGTGGCTGGTTTAATTTACAAGACCAAAGGAACATAGTAAGATATTATTTATCTGCTAATATTTCACAGGTTTTATACCTAGCTTCTTTTGAGCACAGATAGATTGCCCGAGACTAACAATCAGTTATTAGGGGGAAACAATTTAAAATGCAATTTAAATTAGAACTAGAAAAAACTAGTTTTAATTTGGTGTCCTCTACTTATTGGATAAAAATGTTTACATCTTAAACTTGAATTGGTCTTAAATTTAATGACTGCTTCCCAGATATCTAGTAAATGAATACATACTAGTTGAGATTCGGAGAGTATTGCATTGCTGCTGACTCCAAAAACATTCCTTTAACTATTAATAACTTCTTTATTCTACTTTGATATTTCTTCTATCTGATTTTCCATGAAGGGTATTTAAAGCAAGGTCTGCCAGTTCTGACTTGCCATAAATGGTAGTGAATGTATTTCTTATGATTTCTGAGACATATGTCAATATATCTTCCTGTCTGTCCATAGCAAACCAGTTCACATGTATTTGGAGTCATACAAGTCATCTCAATATGAGTTATCTACAGCTATGTCGAATTGTTGTTGTGAACTTATTCAATGATCTTAACAGAAGAAGCTGTTAACTCTGTCAGATGAGGCAATAAGTTTGCTGTTATACCTAGGCAAGTACCAAAATTGGTAATGACATACATGGATGTAACCTCTATAATGACTGTAATCCATAATTCAAAATAGATAAAATAACTAAATTCTCTCCCAATCCCCCCACTCACCTAATACACAAAGACCACAGCAGAAATGTCACTGTCTCATATAGAGAACTTAATGAATATAAGTTCCACACTATATTCAAACCATACCATATATCAAACTAATAATCACCTAAGGATAAGCTTCATTATTTATCACATTGAGGAGTGTCTCTTGTAAATGGGAACTGGCGTGGTATGGAGAGAGAGAGAGAGAGGACGATCTGTTGCATCCACTTCAAAGGACGTTACCATTATGGCAAGTTGGACTGGCAGATCATGCTTTAGATACATCTTTATACAGGATTAGGTGGAAGATAATCAAAGTGAGAAAACAAATTTTATTCCAACTTGTAGCAACATAGAAGTTGTTACTAATTAAAGCAATGATTTGTTTTGGACTCAGCAGCAGTGAAACATTCCCCAAACTTCAACCAGCATGGCTGTATTAATTTAGCAAAAATTTGGACGACAGTAATTTTAAGACCAACTCCAACCTTAAAACTTGTGAACTTCTTTTATCCAACAGTAGAGGACATCAAATTAGGACTTTAGCTCTTTTCATTTGTAAATTGATTGTTCTCACCTGCTAACTGATTGTTAGTGCTTGTGTGGTGTGACAAACTATTTTTGCTCAGAAAATGCTGGGTATAAAACTATTCCCAATGAAATATGAGCAGCTAAATAAATATCTTGTTTGTCTTGTCTACAAAACTACAGATTAAGAGAATAATTTAAAACTATGCATTTAAAATAATGCAGAAAAAATAAGATTTATGCATATAAAATAAATCCAAAATTATATTATTTGCAAAACTATGACATTTTGTAAAATTGTGATGTGTTTCATAACCAGTGTTATATTATTTTATTGTCATTACAGCATAAAAAGAGACATAGGAGTCCAAGAAATTTAGTAAAAGATAAATGCATTATTGAAGAACACAGTGAATACAGAACAAAGAAAAGTATTTCTGAAAATTCTGATGATATTTATAGGAGAAAAGAATATAGAAGAAAACATTTTAGAAATGAGCCTATTACTAAATCACCACCACCCGTTAGCCTTGTTGATGACTATAATAGTGACTCATATTCATCTTGTGATGACCTGATTCTTCATGCTGAAGGTGATGGATTAATTGACTCTACACCACCTCATTATCAAAATCATTTTCCTGAGAGGCAAAGAGATGATTACTTAAATAAAAAGAGGAACCATATAAAGGAAAAATCAAAACACAGGGAGAGGTATTCTCGTGAATATAGAGACATATCTAAAGAAAGAGAGTCACCCGGGAAGAGCAGAGGTTACTGTCGAGGTAGAAAATATGAAAATAATTATATTTCTAGAACTGAAAAAAGAAGTGCTAGATATAGTTACAGTGATGGTGATGAGAATGACAGAGAACAAGAATACAGATTCAGAAGAGAGTGGGATTTAGAAAACAATTCCAGAATGAAAAGAACTAACACTGGATCAAGAGATAGTGATATGTATACTAAAGAAAGAGAGTGGAATTACAGGTATTCTAAAAACAATGAAACGTCCAGTAATTCCAACTTGTATGATTCAGTACTGGAAAAAGGTGAAAGGCACTCAGGGCAGGATGATGATAGTCATAATCGAATATATAAACAAGGCAAAAATTTAAGTGATACAGTGCATTCAGCAGACTCAGTTATGAATAAAAAAAAGAGTGAAGCCACTGGAAACGATTTGCTTACTACAAGAACAGGAGGTGCTTATATTCCCCCAGCCAAGTTAAAAATGATGCAAGCCCAGATTACTGATAAAACAAGGTATGTGTATTCTAAGGATAAAATTAAAGTTTCTTTTCATATGTGTTCACGCATATATTAACATACGAGGGTGGTCTGAAAAGTTCTCGCCTAACAATGAAAAAAGGAATTTATAATTTCAAAATTATTTTTATTTTTTAACATAATCTCCCTTAAGACTAATACATTTATTCCAGTGATGCTCCAGCACTATTATCCCATCCCTGTAATGGTTCTCAGTAAGATCTGCAAAATACCTCCTCTACAGCTGCAATCACCACTTGATTCAAAGAAACATGCTGACCATCGAGGAAGAGTTTTAGTTTTGGAAAGAGATAGAAGTCATAGGGAACCAAATCTGGGAAATAGGTGCAGATCCCTTAATTTTCCCATTGGCAAAACACCTTTTTGGGCAGGTGCATTGTCCTGATGAAAGATGATTTTTTCCTTCTGCAAACCAGGTCTTTTCTCACGAATTTTTTCATCTATCTGGTTAAAAGATCTAAATAATATTCCCTGGTTATTATTTTACCCTTTTCAAGATAATTAATAAACAAAATGCTTTAGCTTTGCAAAACGTCGATGTCATGACTTTTCCTGCTGATGGAACCGACTTTGTCTTCTGTGGCGCTGAACAACCGGCTTCTGTCCACTGTTTTGACTGCTGTTTGGATTCTGGTGTGTAATGGTGAATCCAAGTCTCATCCATAGTAATAAATCGCCGCACAAAATCAGTTTTATTCTTGTTAAAACACTCCAAGCACTGTTCAGAGATGTTCATGCTTTTGATCTGCTGTAAGCAAGTGTGGCACCCATCTAGCACAAAGCTTTTTCATTTGCAATTCTTCATGCAAAATATATCCTACAAGTTCTTTTGAAATGCCTATAGTCTCAGCAATTTCATGCACTTTGACTTGCCAGTCATCCAATACAATATCGTGCACTTGATGAATTATTTCGTCATCTTACACTTTTTGGATGTCCTTCACGTGCATCATCTTCAAGGCTGGTATGGCCATATTTAAACTTGGCAGCTCATTTCTTAATTGTCGAAAATGAAGAAGAGTGCCTATAAACTTTTCTGAACTTCAAATGAATTTCTTTTGGCATTAAACCTTCTTTTGCAAAGAATTTCATAACTACACAATACTCAATTTTATCCATTTTAAGGGATATGGACAACACTTTCCCTTCAAACTGTATTGAACAAACTATTTGATAGAACAACGTACAATTTCACAAGGATGCTTATGACAGTGTACCAACTTAGAAAAAAAAAAACTTTGCCCGATAGTGATGCTATGGTCGAGGCTGAAAACTTTTCAGACCACCCTCGTACATGTTCACACTTTGCTTTTCTTAACTTAGAATATTGATATATAATATGAAAATAATGTATTTTTAATTCTATGTGACAAGATGAATGGAAGAATAATTCAGACAAAATTGTTTTCAGAAAAATTAGTAAAACAGGCTCAAAAAACAAACTACTAGTAACTCGTCATTCAAACATGAATTTAAACTTAATAAATCTCTAATAATAAAAATATATAATCATGGATGATATTAGCAGCAGTGAAAATGTATCATCCAATATGATATATTTTTACTGTTAGAGGTTTGCAAGGTTTGAATTCATCTTTGATTTGAGTTGGCATAGCAAAGATAAAATCATTTATTTGGCTTGGTCTTATATATTCATTCTTATAGTTTTGAGTGGGGTGCTTAAGGGTCAAAACTGTATAACTGAGAGGAGACATCTACATAGCCTTTAAACGAATGCGGAGAACCGACCAGGGCTTCTGACCTAATGTCCAATCTCATGGTGCACCCTGTTAGGTATCTACCTGGATACTGAACGAACGAGAATGGGCCAGCAATTTGGGATTTAGCTGACCATATTGTATTCTTATTGGCTTAAACCAAAATATAGAATGTTGGTACAACATGACAAAATTTCATGCCGGCTGGCGCGTCGCCCAGTTATACAAGGTTACCGTTGTTTTTTTGCCAGGGAACCAGGGCAAACAGCAAAAAGTCAACTACTGAAACAAATCTGAAAACACACCCCAACTTAACATCACCAGAGTTAAAGATCGGTACTATCAACATTAGAAGCCTGAATAGCAAAGAAATGGAGCCACCTGAGGAATTAGATAAGTACCAGATCGACATAATAGGGGTGACTGAAACAAAAAAGACAAAAACTGGCGAGATCTTTCTGAGCAATAAATACAAAATGTTATATTCAGACAATGACAGTCAAGGAAAAGAAGGAGTAGCCATAGTATTCAACACTAAATACGAGACTAATCTTGAATGGCAGGCAGTCTCAAGTAGAGTGAGACTTATTTGTGCCTGTGCTCCCACAGAAGGTTCTACTAAGGTAGAAGTGGAGGAATTTTTTGAGGCTTCAGAGAAAGCAACTGACACAATGAAAAAGGAAAAGTAGGTCCTTGTTGTGGATCTAAATAGCAGAGTTGGAAATGATTGTCAGACATACAAAAATAGTTTGGGAAAATTTGGAGAAGAGAGCAAAGCTAATAATAATGGCAAATACCTGTTGGATTTCTGCTCAGGACATAGACTGGTTATAAGGAGCACCATGTTCCAACATTAAAATGTGCACAAATTCACATGCAGAGAAGAGGCAAGGAATAAGAAAAGGAAAAGCCTCATTGACTGTGTTATTGTCGATAGTGATGTTTTCTCCCTATTGCTGGACACCAGAGTGTACAGAGGATTTGAAATTGGAAGTGAGCACTATTTAGACTTGAGCAGGATAAAATTGAATTTCATTTTGAAGAGAAGAACGTGTAAGAAAGTTGTAAAGCGAATAAAAGTTGAGCAGCTCTTTGATGGGAACTATGGACTACACAAAGATTATCGAAGGAAAAAATGAGTTTGAGAACAGGAACCAAACCTTGGAGATTCATTGGCAAGCCTTGAAGAAAACCCTGATTGATTCATCCAGAGAGGCATGTGGTTAGATTGTCTGTAAGGATAGAAAATTCAGAACTCCATGGTGGACACAGGAAGTTAAAGAGGCAGTGAAGGAAAAGAAAGAAGCATATCAAAAGTTCCTGGCAAATAAGTGAGCTTGTGCTCTTAGGGAATACAGAGACAAATATAATAAAGTTAAACACTGTGTAAAACTAGCTAAACAAAAGCCATGGGAGGTCTTTGGCGAGAAGATAGAAATTAAATATCAAGAAGGTGGCAAGATATTCTGCAGGTTTTTGAAGAAGTTCAGAAATGGAGGAAAGAGTGTTGTAAAAGGAGTTAGAGTGATAAAGTTGACAGGAAAACTGAAGAAAAAGATATCCCTGAAGTATGGAGTAATTACTTCGAAAAATTGCTAAATGGAACAAACAGTAGTAGCACAGTAGTAAAAAAACACTGACCAGGCATGCAGTCAGGAATACATACCCATACTTGAAGTAGAAAAGGCCATCAAAGGCCTGAAATGTGCAAAGGCAGCAGGAGTAGATGATATTCGACCAGAAATGCTGAAGTATGAAGGTATAATTACAGTGGCTGCACTGCTTAATTCAGAAGGCCTGGACAGAGGGACAAATTCCCAATGATTGGAGTAGAGCTCTCATAGTGCCCATATATAAAAAGGAAAATAAAACTGAATGTGAGAATTACAGAGGTATTTCTCTACTGAGTGTTCCTGGTAAGATTTATGCAAGTATACTTGAGAAACAGTTGAGAAGAATTGTGGAAGGAAAGCTTGGTGAAGAACAAGCTGAATTCAGGCCAAATAGATGCTGTCAGGATCAGATCTTCACTTTATGACAAGTAGTTGAGAAATCATGGGAATATAACAAAGATCTGTATTTATGTTTTGTCAATCTGGAAAAGGCATATGACAAGGTGCCAAGGGAGAAGCTATTCAATACGCTACAGTTATATGGTATCAATGGGGCATTGTATCAAGCAATACTTAGTCTTTATTCGAGTTGTAAGTCAGCAGCTAGAATTGAAGAAGTACAGGAAGATGGTTTAATGTTAAATCTGGTGTCAGACAAGGATGTACATTATCCCCTTTGTTATTCATTATCTATATGGATCACATTATGAAGAAAAGTGGTATTTGAAAGTGATATCAAAATTGGAGATGTTAATGTCAGCTCTTTGCTTTATGCAGATGATATTATACTTCTAAATAAATCCACTACTAGTCTGCAAGATTCCCTGTCTGAATTGAATAGCTGATGCTGATGTTATCTGCATCCAGGAAACCAACTTTGACAAACCAAACAGACTAAACATTAAAAACTATGAAATCATAAGACAAGATAGGCCTATAGACCAAAATGGAGGAGGGCTTCTGACACTAATCCGAAACGTCATATAAAGTTGTTGAGTTAGACATAGTATCAGAAGGAACTGAAATACAAGGAATCCAAATACTGGAATCAAGTAAAACGCCATTAAACATATTCAATTGTTATCATCCTCCTGATAAACCTGTACCAAATCTTTCCAACCTATCCCCATCTCATTGAAGAAAACTTCATTATCTTAGGAGAATGAATAGCAAACACCTGTTATGGGGTTCTGAGGAATTAACACCCAAGAGGAGAAAACCTGAGTTATTTCTTAGATGAAACAGGACTAATAACTCTCAACAGTGGAGAACCTACTTATCTGTCTCATTCTTATGGTACAAAAGATGCTCTAGATATCACTGCAATGTCTCCTGATCTTCATGACAAAGCTATTTGTTTTGTTTTGGAACCAGTAGGAAGCGACTATACTCCAATATTAATCAATCTGAACCAAAAATAATTAGACCCACCCCAAAAAAAAAATATCATTGGAACTTTAATAAATTTAGTTTAATCCTTTATCCAAGTGTGCAAACAAAGTTTGCATCTGAAAGTATCTTCAGGACTGGGGTAAAGTGGTACAACACCAGGCAACTCCTTGCAAAGGTGGAGCAAGCTACTAACACTCCTATCTCAGTATCTCCCATAATACCAACCACATCTCCTTGCGGATATGTATAATGTTATGCATTAAAGGAAGGGCCACTACCTAGACTAGTTTCGACCTTTATTGAGGTTTCTTTAGTGGGAGCCAGGCCCAAGTGGAGATACCAGGCAGAAGCATTAGCAAGGTCATTTCTTCTTATAGGAGCTGCCAAACAGTGTGCCACCTTTTTATTAAATTACTCTGGATTTAGAGAAAGATGTTGAAAGTTTATTTTTCACTTGGTCAGACTATAATAAATCTAGTTTAATTCTTTATCCAAGTGTGTGCAAACAAAGTTTGCACCTGAAAGTATCTTCAGGACTGGGGTTAAGTGGTACAACACCAGGCAGCTCCTTGCAAAGGTGGAGCAAGCTACCAGCACTCCTATCTCAGTATCTCCCAAAATCTCCACTGGTATCTTCACTTGGGCCTGGCTCCCACTGAAGAGACTTCAATAAAGGTCGAAACTAGTCTGGGTAGTGGCCCTTCCATTAATGCATAACATTATACATATCTGCAAAGAGATGTGGTTTGCATTATGGGAGATACTGAGATAGGAGTGTTGGTTGCTTGCTCCACCTTTGCAAGGAGTTGCCTGGTGTTGTACCACTTTACCCCAGTCCTGAAGATACTTTCAGGTGCAAACTTTGTTTGCACACACTTGGATAAAGGATTAAACTAGATTTATTATAGTCTGACCAAGTGAAAAATAAACTTTCAACATCATTGGAACTTCCAGAAGGCAAATTGTTAGAAATACAAGGATGAAGTAAGTAAAATGCTGAAAGATCATACATACCACGATGACTTAGACAAAGACTATATAACTTGGAAGAATACTATCCTAAATGCTGCGGTGTTGTACCACAGCAAAGAAAAGTATCCCAAAGGGCTACAGGAGAAAAGTTATTTCAAACTACACAAAGGTTCACCAAGAACTTGCCAGTAAAATAACTAAACAAAATGAATTATTTAATATCTTAAAAATTGAAAGCTTTCCAGAAACCAGGATTGAGTACATTCCTGTAATATATTTAGATTTCGCAAAGGCTTTTGATAGATTACTGCATAATAAGTTGATAGTCAAACTAGAGCAGATGGGGTTGGATATTGGATAAGTGTATATTGGATCGGAGACTGGCTGTCTGATAGTTATCAGTAAGTTGTGTATGGGAGAGCAATATCCCGGAAGAGGAGAGTCACTAGTGGTGTAACTCAGGAGCCTGTTTTAGGTCCATTACTGTTTAACTTGTATGTTAATGATATTGGCAAAGATTTGGGTGGAGATATTCAGTTGTTTGCAGATGATGCAAAGTTGTGATGAACTATGAAGAGTAAAGAAGATGTTTCAGCCTTACAAGAAGACATGAATAAATTAAGTGAATGGGCACTGAAATGGAGATGTGAGTTCAATGTTGCAAAATATAAGGTTTTAAAATTTGAGAACAAAGATGGGATATAGAATTTATGCTTGGTGGGGATATATATATAGTTGGAAGTTGGAGGAAATAAGAGATCTTGGGGGTGATAGTGGATAAGGATCTGAAATTTAGGGGCACATTGCCAAAATTGTGAAGACAATGCAAAGACTTCTGGGAATAATGCAGAGGACACTGACTTGTAGAAGTAGGGAGATTCTTGTTCCATTGTATAAGGCTTTGATTAGGCCACACATGGATTACTGTGCCCAGATTTAGTCACCTGGTTTTCAAAAGAATGAAGAGTTGTTGGAAAGGTTCCAGAGGTGACTAAGGTAATTTCTGATCTCTGGAATGTCGAATATGAGGAAAGATTGAAAAGAGATGCAATTTACAGAGTCTAGTGGATAGGATGAAGGGGGGGGGGGAGATATGATAGAGACCTAAAGTTAGTAAGGTGTTGCTATGGAATCAATGTTGGAGAGGTTCTACAGAAAGCAGGGGAGAACCAGAGGTCATTCCTGGAAACTGCATAAAGAGGGTGTGAGCAGGGAAGTGAGAAGCAGGTTTTTTGCATGCAGAGTTGTGAATGATTGGAATGCCTGCTGAGAGTGTGTTGTCTGCAGAGAATAGTGTGTTTAAGGTACGGTATGGTGAGCTGTGTGTATGATAAAAGGACCTTCTAGATGAGTCTTTGATTCTGTGGGAGTCTTGTGGTAATAATAAATTGTGAGGACAACACAAAGACTTCTGGGAATGATGCAGAGGACACTGTCTTGTAGAAGTAGGGAGATTCTTGTTCCATTGTATAAGGCTTTGATTAGTACTGTGCAGAGATTTGATCACCTGGTTTTCAAAAGGACGAAGAGATGTTGGAAAGGGTCCAGAGGCGACTGACAAAGGTAGTTTCTGATCTCTGGAATGTCGAATATGAGGAAAGATTGAGAAGATGCAATTTACAGAGTCTAGTGGATAGGATGAAAAGGGGAGATATGATAGAGACCTAAAAGTTAGTAAGGGGTTGTTATAGGATCAGTGTTGGAGAGGTTCTACAGAAAACAGTGGGAGATCTGGGGAGAACCAGAAGTCATCCCTGGAAGTTGTATAAGGAGTGAGTGAGAAGCAGGTTTTTGCATGCAGAGTTGTGAACGATTGGAATGCCTTGCATGTGAGTGTGGTGTCTGCAGAGAATTTGATGTGTTTAAGGCCAGGTATGATGAGCTGCATGTATGATAAAAGGACCTCCTAAATGACTCCATAGGGTCTTGGGGTAATAATAATAATAACTTCCTATCAACAATTTTCCTCCAAATCAGTCTGTTATCTGTCAAGACTTCAACATTATTAGATCTTATATTTCTGCCATCTAAGGCACTTTTTACTGTATCATCCACCTATATCTTTGGCTTCTTCTGGGTTTTTTTTCCTACCAACCTGGCAGAGAACACTTGTTTTGCTAATCTTTCCTCTCCCATTCTGTTTAATTGACCATACCACCTGAGATTAGCTCTTCTAACACATTACTGAATGCTAACAATGGCAAGTTCTTTCCTAATATCCTAATTTTTTAATATGATACTGCCATTGATGTGACCGTTCACTCCCCTAATGTTTCTCAGACATCATGTCTGTGTGTAATTATTATTAATTTCCGTAATTCGCTGTTCCCGTTATTTAAAAAAAACCCTGTCAGCTGTGCCATTGTTTATTTTATCATTTATTTTCTCTCTGTAAAGAGATTCTTACACCGAGTGTTTATTAATTACACAAGAGTTCAATTCCGATTGGTGCAATGACTTTTAATTATTTCTTTTAGAATCTGAAAATTGACTCAACCAAATAAAAAATTATATACATTTAATGAAACTAAAAAACAATATGTACACTTTAAATAAAATTATTGTACATAACTACAAAATTAACTGGATCCAAGGCCTTCTAAAATAAATCTACACTTCAGAGATTTTCTTATCCAAAAATATTAAAATCATTCATTCTCTGAGTCATTCTGTTATTGGCTTGACATATACTTAATCACGTCTACTAGACGAAATACCTTGTTTTCACAACAAAGAAAGTTGTTCATCAGAGTCAGTTTCTTTGTTTAGACCCTTTCTGAAAATATAAAAATTTTCTTCTTTTCCATGGGATCCTTTTTTATCTCCCTTAGGTAGCATACAATATTATTCCTCCTGTCTCATGAAATATAAATATTCTTATCTCTTACAGTTCTATTTGCACAATTTACTAATTTTTGTACCAGAGAAGTTTCTTCTACTACTTCATAAACAACATATCTAAGTTGATCTCTTTCATGTTAAGCCACTTTACAGTTTCAAATTGCACCAATTACCTTTTCCATAATAATCCGGTGTCCTTAAGACAGAAGACAAAACTTTCCATTCAGCGTTTCCTTGAACATTCAAATTAGAATGTCGACTCCAATATCTTCTTTTATTTACTAAACATTTGTTGATAGTCTCAACTCCTCCAATTTAAAGACTTACAGTTCTATGATTCCTTTTCAGAATCTTCTAGTAATATTCTCCCGAATGTCACTTAAAACTTAAAATTTCCTAAAAACAAAAATTCTCTGGTTGCTATTCTCAAATTTCCATTAGTTCTCTATTTGTTTTCCTCATTACCCGGATACCAAACACGCTCTCTGTAAGCTGTCAATCAACTGTTATACATAACTTCTCGCTTGCCATTTACACGGAGTGTGCATACGAAAAGTTACGTATAATGGCTGATATGTTGTCTCTGTTAGCATAAACAGAATGTCTAAACAAACTACCACAAATACCTCAACACTTAACAGTTTTAAATTACAAACTTCAACCACATTTTCAAATTTGGGTTGAAGAGAATCAACATTTCAACTCAACAATTGTTGGCTTGCCTTTGTCTTTAAGTCGTGCAATCTTTTGTTAATACCGCACCAATCATTCATAGAGATGGAAGCATCCAGTAGAGGAAATGTGGGAGTGAGGGCATTGACTTCTCGATCTTGGATTGTGTGTGGTGGGG
Organism: Typopeltis vanoorti; assembly: GCF_054136105.1. NCBI lineage: Eukaryota > Metazoa > Arthropoda > Arachnida > Uropygi > Thelyphonidae > Typopeltis > Typopeltis vanoorti. The sequence continues at coordinate 146,815,376 of NC_143550.1, forward strand.
GGGGGGATTAAGATTAAAATACCATCATTAGAACTGTTCAACTGGATTTTGAGAGCTTGGGATGTGATTTCACCAAAAAATAATTAATTTAATTACAGAAGCATTGTCGCTAAAAGATTCAAATATATTGCACGATGAAGATGAGTGGCTGATCGCATAAATAATGTTGATATTTAGTATTTTTTAACTTTAGTTTCCGAAAATCCCTGCATTTCACACCACGATTTTTTAACTTAAATTTTGGAGAAAAAATTGCAAGTTATATTTGAATAAATACAGTAACACAACTATCAGAATCTAGTCCCTCCATCAGTGGTTCTAACAGGCACTTAAGCACCATGACCGTCCAACTATTCTTGGACTTCTCAACCGTAATTCGAGGATAAGGTGGTTAGCCCTATACCTCCCAGAGTGTCCTATATCTGTAGAAGCATGTGTTCATGGAGTGGTGGTTTGCCTTATCTTTCATCGAAAGATAAGCTATGGATGAGAATCGAACCAAGGTCTTTCCGACCAAAGGTATTCGTCTATACTGACTGAGCTACGGCGGCTGTTCACTACTCTAATCTTCTCAGAACTCATATCTGTGTATAATTATTATTAATTTCTGTAATCACCTGTTCCAGTTTTTTTTTTATTTAAAAACTCAGCTGTGCCATTGTTTATTTTATCATTTATTTTATCTCTATAAAGAGATTTTTACCCAGAGAGTTTATTAATTACACAAGGATTCAATTCAGAACGGTGCAATAACTTTTAACTACTTCTTTTAGAATGAGGAAAATTATTGACTTGAAACCAAATAAAAAATTATATACATTTAATGAAACTAAAAAACAGTATGTACACTTTAAATAAAATTGCATAACTACAAAAATAGCTGGATCTAAGGCCTTCTAAAATAAATCTACACTTTAGAGATTTTCTTATCCAAAAATATTAAAATCACGTCTACTAGGCTAAACACCTCATTTTCACAACAATAAAATTGTTCTTGTGAAAACAATAACAATCTAGTAAGTATATCAATTTCAAATGGTTTACATTTCATTTAGGCAATAATATCAATAACAAGCACATCGCAAGTGCCAATATACATGTTACAAAACCAAAACTAATAATATATTAAAATAGAGAAACAATTGTAAAAAGTTACATAATTGTAAATTATGATTATTTTTACATGTGGTCTCCAATCTTTGAATAAGTGTTTCATTTCTAACCTAGCTTTCACATTCATAAGTAAAAATTGATTTACACACTATCTTGTAGTGTTCTGTGTTTGACTAATTTATCTTATTATATATAAATTTATTCAACTGGCATCTCACCATATCAGCTTTGCTAATTCTGTTGTCTATTTCCAGATTTAATTTGCCATTTTCACTAAAAACTACTGTGCCTAAGTAGCTGAAATATTTTGTTTTATAAGATCTACATTGAGAATGCAGCTGAAGTTTTCTATGCTGTTGTTTATTTTCATAGTTTCACTATTTTTATTGCCTATTTTTATTCCTAATTTGTTAAAGCTATTACTCAATATAGAGAATCCTGGAGACTTGCACTGGATGCATTTAGGATACATTATCTGCATAAAGTAAAGAGCTAAGTTTGATATTTCCAATTCTTATATGAGATTCAATACCCGTTTCTTTCATAACAATCGATATAGATGATGAATAAGAGTGAAGATAACATGCATCCCTGTCTTACCTTTGATTTTACATCAGATCATCATCCTATATTCCTTTCAATTCTAACTGCTGACTTACAACTTAAATATGGAGTATGTATTGCTTGTATAATGTTCAGTTTACCTGATGTAATTTTTTTCTTCTTATTATTTTTATTCCTCTTCACTTCGGAGCATAAGACCTCAAATCTCCATCTGACTATTTTGTAAGTCTCTCTTCATCTGTGTACAGTTTTTCTATATAATTGTAGCATTTTGAAAAACTTTTCTTTAGCACCTAGTCTTATGCCTTTTTTTCAAGATCTACAAAACTTAAATACAGATCCTTGTCATATTCCCATGATCTCTCAGTTATTTGTCTTAAAGTGAAAATCTGTTCTTAATAACCTCTGTATGTCCTGAAACCCAACTTGTTCTTCAAGTTCCACAACTTTTTTAAGCCTCTTTTCAAGAATGCATGCTTGTATAAATCTTACCTGGAACAATTAGCAGAGAAATTCCTCTGTAATACCCATATTCAGTTTTATTACCTTTTTTTTATATATGTATATATATGGAAACTACCAGAGCTCCACTCCAGTCATTTGGAATTTGACTTTCTGACCAGGTCCTCTAAATTATTCATTGTTGCCACTGTAAAACTTTTATACTTCCATATTTGAGCATTTCTGGTCGAATATCATTTCGAATATTACAGCTGCCTTTCCACATTTCAAGTTGATATGACTTTTTCTATCTCAAGTATTGCTATGTACTCTTTTTTTGCATTCCTCTTGAAAGTTTTCTACTACTGTTCTGTCACTGCTTGTTTTCTTTAACAGTGTGTAAAAGTAATTACTACAGATATTTATAATATCCTTATGTTCAGTTTTGATGTCAGAATTTCATTGGAAGGTCTTTAATAGTTTAAGTTAATAGGAAATTCAGCACTTTCATTTGTTCTCATTTACATTTATATCACATCATAAATCAGCTAAAGAATATACACACACAATTGACACATTAGATAGGATTAATATTTCTAATCTGTTGGCCTGGTTGACCAAGTCGTTAGCGTATCTGCTCTCCAGCCAAAAGGCTGTGGGTTCGAATCCTGCTGTGCGCATGGATGTTTATGATTGTCTGTGGAAAAACTAGTGGTGGTGGTTGGCGAGAGATGGCATTGGTGGAGTGTAGGTTGATTGAGTGGTGGAGACGGAGTTGTAGAGCAAGTGCCCTCCCTCAATGAGTCTTTAGACTCCCTGGAGATGTCAAATAATAATAATAATAATAACTACCATATCATAACACTAATTTCTATAAAGCCACGCCTTTTAATTAAACATCTAAATACAATAATATGCATAAAAATTGATAAACTCTATTTTATAAATATTTCAGATCATCCTCAATTTAATGACTGTTCAAACAAGATACAATGATAACAATGATTTTTTTTTTCTTCCCAAAAATGGTATGAGTAATGTTCTACTATAATGGGTATAGTAGACAATGAGATGTAGTGTAATGACGCATTGATGATGAACAAGAAACTATCGTCAGTGGATGAGAATTGGACTTTTCAAATTTTTGGCAAAGACGCAGCCCTTTTTGATTCGAGTTTGGGTTAAGCTTCAGTAAGTAGTCAATTTGAAGTTGCGCTGTTGAAGTAAATAGGTTATTGACCAGAAGACTCTGTAATCAATGTCGATCCTATATTGTACCAAACCAGATTTCTCAGGTTTCTTATAGGTGAGAGCACCCTGTATGCCTATCCCAAATAAAGGGGATAGCAATTACAGGGAATGTAGTACATACCTAGAAGAGAAAGAGGCTGGTGAGGTTCAGTTTGCTGTGAATATGACAGAATTGCATTTCACAGCAAACATCAGGAAATAGACCATAGTCCCACTTACAGTCAGATCAGCAAACTAAACTCAGAGCTGACAACATGAGCTCAATTTAGTTAAGTTTTTATTATTATTGTTTTATTTTTTTGAGATGGGTGGTGCCCAGAATCTTGTATGTAGCAGCCAATGTAGGTCCTTTTACAGTAAATAGAAGTAATCTTAGTTCATCAGAAGGAGAACAGGAGAGTAAGAAGTCTAATTTACTCTCTTTTCTACTTCTATGAAGTTTTTTTTCTTAGTTAGGAAAGCAGATAGAGAGTATCTTTGGATTGCAGCCAAATGGCAAAAATATCATCCACAATGTACCAAAATGGTGGTTGGAGTTGTATGGAGGAGAATAGTTTCCTTTAAATGTTTGGAGTAAAAATTGACTAGCACTGGCAAGAGAGGGCTCCCAATTGAAGTACCTTTGATTTGTTTGTTTGTAGACTTTATTTGCCAAAATAAACTTTATCAGGCAGGAAGTCATGTGATAACTGTTTCATTAAGGGGAACATTTGCAAAGAAGGATTCAGCACCAAAACTGACCATGATCAGGTTAAAAAGATAATAGTGCACTTTACGCTTTAGCCAGAATTTTTTTTTTTTTTGGAGAGTTTTTTTTTTTTTATTATTATTTTTTTTATAAACGAGCAGGAATTAGTTGAGATAAGAACTTAGTTATTTGGTAAGCAGGAGAATCAATGCAGTCCATGATGGAACAAAGGGAATGCCTTCTTTGTGGCTTTATGGGGAACCATACAAATGGGGAAGTTCAAGAACACGAATCTTTAGTTTTTTGAATAGTATCTTCATCCCAACTGGTAACTTCGTTAAGTAACCGGATTGTTGATTTGGCTGTTAGTGAAGTTATGGTCGGCTTTCTGATATGTGGTTCTGTCACATGTATAGCAAACTGACCTTCACTATCTGCTACATATATCAAGTTTCTATGCATCACCCATCTCAGAAAATAGGCATGGCATCATAATTTTACTAAATCAAGAGCTCATGTTTGTCTGCTCCAATCCACTTGATCTCAAACCTAGAACTTTACAACATTCAGTATATCAGCCAAGAAATAGAGCAGAGTTTTGACTCCTGCAAGCCTGCTCATAACAACTAGAACCAGTATGACGATTTCCCCTTTATATTTCTGAACCAATCTGAAAAATTCTCACAAAAATACAACCTTATACTCTCTTTTTTTTTTTTATAAAAAAAATCCCTCCCTCTCTCTCTCTCTCTCTGTGTGTCTGTCTCTACCTCATCCCCCTCCTCTTTCAGGCTCTTCCTCAGAAATAAACTTTCTCTTTTTACCAAATTCTCTGTGATTGCTTTCTCCTTTATTCTGGACAGACAGGGTAGAGTGCCTGCAGAAAAAAGAGTGCAAGAATACCAGTCTCTTATCGCCTATAAGAATCCTGAGAAATCTGATTTTAAACTGCATGGAATTGACACTGACCACAGTCTTCTGGTCATGTCTATTTCAGTGCTGCCTCTTCAATTTCAAATGCTTGTTCAAGGATAGTGTTGGAGCTTTACTACTTTGCCCAAACTTGAATTGGAACAACTACTTTTCCTTGGCTACAGAATAGATCAGTGTTTTCTATATTGGTCCATTTATTTAAGTAGATAGTATTGTACTGGTATTCAGCAGCATCTTTTTCTGTTTTCAGCATTATTTCTAAGATGGGAGTAACAGGTTCTTTTATATGTTTTAGGGTATTGTCAACAGAAAAAGAAGACATCATTCTTAAAATTCAAGTTTTCAGGCAACCTTTGCTTAAGCTGTTTGAAGAGACCAAGAAGAAACTGGCTTGCCCTACTTCTAAGATTGCGCTCATCATTTTGGGTTATTTTCTTTTGTATTATCAACTCTGAAATTTTTCTTTCAAATCTGTAACTAAGATTTGAATTGGGATCCAAATAGTCATCAATCTCTGACTCTAGAGGGTCGACTGTGAATGATGGTAGCACTAACATATTTTCAATAGATCGAATCAAACGAGAAAGGTCTTCAAATAATCTCATCTTATCTGCACTGTTGGATTCAAAAATTTTGTTAACTTGCACTAGAACAGAATGCAAAAATAAAAGGTACAACATATTCCTTTCATCTTTGTACATCTTCCATAAAATTTGAGCTTTGTAACATTTCTCAGTTACACTCACGACTTCGAAGTGAGTTTTTAATTCCAACCACTGGCTGAGAATTCTGTCTACTGCAGGTTCAATGGAAAGCCACCTTGTTGCACAATTGCTTACAATATTCACAGGAGCATCATTTTCGTTGATAGTTTGATACAGCTCTTTGTATGCTGCTTGTCTTGAAGAAGAATGTGAAAACCACTTATACATTTCAGCAACTAAAATTTCCAATTTTCTTGGGAGAGATTCTGCACAAGTGTGAGACATTGCCAGTCGTAATGAATGGCATACATATCTAATTAAAATTAAGGAGGGAATATATGCCTTCAGTTGTTCATAAATGCCATTATTGACACCAACCATAACACTGGCCTTGTCTGTACCAGTTGCAATGAGATTTTTAATGTCCAGTTTCTTGGTCAAAAAGCTCTTTTTTCAGTGCAGCCACAATAACATTAGCGTCACACTTTTCTAGAACCACCATGCTCAGAAATGTATGTATAATTTTGTTGAATTTCTTGCTATAATAAATGATGGCCATTCCTAAAATCTTATTCACTGTGATATCATTCGATTTGTCTATTAGCAAGCTGAAATTTTCATCTCCAATGCCCGCAATTAGATCTTATTCAAAATGCTCACTTAGAATATTCTTTACAATTGCTGAGCACTTAGTTCGGTACATTTTTACCTTTGGCATAATTTGACTATCCGGGATGATATTTTTGCAAAGATCTACTAGATGATCGCAATTGTTGAATGATGAGTGACAACAAAAAAATATTGCTAACCTACCTTCAAAGTTCGCAGTCTCATCAGGCTTTTTCACAAGCATATTTGTAATAAGAACAGCCTTATATGGAACTGCAGCAAGATGTTTCTTAGTTTCACTATGCTTTACAAGCTGACAAAATTTAGCAGCTATATCACATCTGCAAAACTTACAGGGACCTTTTGTAGCGTCACCAAGAACTTATTCAACATTCCCATTCGCAACCAATCCCTCCTAAATTTTTGCTTGTAAGCTTTATTTTTCTCTTTGCTCATTTTTGAAGAAGGGTATACAACTCTTTACTGCAACAAATTATGATCAGTCTTTGAAAACTTCCCACTCGCTGTCATAACTACCAACCAGAACACTTTGCAAAGACTAACTTGTAGCGGTGCTATCAACTTTAAGACTAAATGGCAGACTGTTGGACCACATGACTGACTGATGTCATCATGCGTTTGAAACGTGTACGATGCTCGCACCAAACGTACAATACAATTCTTTATCAAATGCGAACATCTGGAAAACTTTTAAAACAATTTCTAAGTTATAAAAACAACTAAAAAGAACTAGTTCTGAAGGAGCTAGGTGCTAGATTAAAATTTTTGGAGCTAGGGAAGGAAAAAAAGAGCTAGATCTAGCTCCAAAAGAGCTAAATTGGCAACACTGTCCTAAACGCGTAAATTGGAATAGGAGATTTAATCCCTTTGCCGACCATTCGCCTGCAGATAGTATTAACTTACCTTCCTAACATTAATTACGTTTATATTTCTATCATCCTAAGTTTCTTGGTGGTGACATGATATTCTCCTAAATGTGTAAATTGGAATAGGAGATTTAATCCCTTTGCTGACCATTCATGTATTCAGTTGATCAAATTCTTTCTGCCACTTTATATCTGTTCTTCTTTCTGTTATGGCTGTAGCCTTTTGGCGAAATACTAATTGGCCTTCATGTGAATAACTTGTTCAATAATGGGTGATTCTTCTTCCCATCTTCAATCACAGCTTGTTCATTATTACTGAAGGTTAGAAAAAATTTTAGCTCATTTTCCCCCACTTTGTAGCAAACCTTTTTAAAGTTTTTATTTTATTTTATTTCATATTTCTGTTATTTCATTTCACAGTCATCTTACTTGGTTCAAGAAATTTAAAATTTCATTTTTAGTTTTTATTATTTTATTCCATTTATCAGTTTGATATTAGGTGTTTATGTTAAATGTTTCATGTTAAATGATTAACTGGGATCTTGATAATTTCATCAATATACAGTCATACCCCGAAGTTACGCGGTAGGTGGGACCAACAAAAAGCGCGCAAGTCGAATTTGCTTAACTCGGGGTATAATTTTGCATGTAATTTGTATATACAAACATACAAAATATTAGTTAATTGGGACCAAAGGTTTACAAAAACACCTATATTTTTTAAGAAATATAATCATAATTATAGTTTTTCATACATAAAAACAAAGAAAGTTATTTCGATGTCAATGGTTTCATAAAAAATGATAGCTTCGTCTGAACGGCATAATGTCTTTTTCTTGTCACACAAAATTTCTTCATAGCAAGCTAATGATTTTTTTATTCCTTACCTTGTGGCTACAATTCATTCCTCATTAGAATCTATGTCCTCCAAAATCTGTAAACCTTTCTTTTATGATTGTTCTTACTGTGAATTCTTGTAGATCGAACTTCTTTACTAGCTCACAAATTTTCATTCCACCTTCAAAATCCTTAATAATGTTGAGTTTTGTTTCCAAAGTCAATGCTTTTCTTTTCTTGCTAGCTGTAGAAGAATCGGACTTGCTTCCTTTGGACGACATTATTATTTTTTATGTGATAAAATTTTTATTAAGAACAACATTAAACAATCTGCAAGATTTGTAGACTATAAACATGTGTATGAATGGAGACCGCATGAAACATGTCAGTGCTTGTTCACAGCATGTGCGACACTGGCGAATGCGGCCGGCACTTGAAAGATACGACTAATGGCGAGGCGTGAATTGGGACGGGAATACATACATATAAGAAACCACGTAACTCCGGATTCGTGTAAGTCGGGGTATGACTGTATTCAGTTTTTTTCCACAAAAACTTTTTTTTAGGTTAACTTAGTTTCTTTCACAATCACATGCACTATTTATGCAGTGCAATCTTTAGAAAACAAGTTTAAATTCCTGATTGCAAATTTTCCATTTCTGTTATCATTTATAGCATACAACAGCTATTCATGAAGGCAATTCTGCATTTTACAAGAGGCTTTTACCACAATATACAGCTTAATGAATTTTGTATTATTAAGTCAAATTGTGCTCATTCTTACTTAGCCTGTAATTATATTGCATGATAAATATAACATTTTGTAAATTTATTTACAGATATTGTATATAAGGGAGAAGACCTTTAGGAGGGGCTAGCCGATCCTAGCCACTTAATTATTGGGGATGGTGTACAACTATTTATACTTCCAAATCATAAATAAAAATGCAGTTTGATTTCACTTTCAGACAATAAGTATTATATATCTTTGTTCTGAAATATAATTGTGACAATGTTTAGATTAAAAAAATTATAGTAATCAAAAAAAAAAATCTCACAATCAGATACTGTAACTAATCAGAATATTTTCATGTGCCAGAAATATACAAATTTCTTTTGCCAAAGGTAAGTATCAATATGCTTTCAACTTAACCAGCTTGGATAGTGTTGTAAGATTTGACACACATTCACACTCTTTTAAGTATTCATTTTATACTGTGATCTACTTAACAAATTAAAATGCATTTATCTCTCTTTTTTTAGTGTAGAATATCAACGAATTGCTTGGGAATCTTTAAAAAAAGGCATTAATGGTTTAATAAACAAAGTGAATGTCTCAAATATAGCACTGATTGTGAAAGATCTTTTCAAAGAAAATATTGTCAGAGGAAGGTATGTTTTCATGCTTTTTTTTTCTTATTTACATATTGTGTTAGCACTATGATAGTAACATCTAACTAAATTTATATTGATTATCCAGAGAGTATATTATGGTTTGAGAATTTTCATATTATCCCTTAGTTTATGGTACATAAATACAAAACATTTTGAGATATATATATATATATATATATATATATATATATATATATATGATTGTTCCATAATATCATTCTGTGCTGGTAGATGTGCTTTTCAAACTATAGGTGGCTCAGTTTAAATTGTAAATTTAATTTTAAATTTATAACATGGCATTAACATTTTTACTCATGTGAATTAAACTAGGAAATGCAAATGGTTGGTAAAATCTGTATTATTGGTTCCAAATAGCTAGGGGTTTCAAGGAAGATTGTGAAAATAAATAAAACACTGTTTGTTAAAACTCCTCCTATGGACATTCGCACCCCCTCTTTTGATTAAACCAAAAACATTACACACTCACAGAGCATACTATGTTAGACTTCGTTTTCAGACTAATATGTATATTTTCTTGACCATAGTAATGTGGTTAATTTATTAGAAAACATTCTTTCAACATGTCTATGTTGAAAGAATGATAAGCACCTTCTGGGATCTACCAGGAGGTACTTGCGAAGGTGTGCAACCACTTCTTTAAAACCTTTGTATTTTGAAGGTGGGAAGAATAAAAGCTTCTGAAATTCCTCATAATTTGCATAATATTTTGCAGTGATTGATATTGTGACCTAAGTGCCTACAAAAATGTAGACAATTTTGTATGCACTTTTGCTGCTACCCTACAAAGATTACAATCGTTCATAAAAGCTACCTATTCTTTGTAATTATTAATTTATATTTTATTAAAAATTATGGATTTCATAATGGAAAATTCTAGTGCCCTCATAGCCATCAAATGGCATTGATTTGAGTGAATATATGAATAATGTGGATTACCCATTAGCATATCAATATTTGACACATGTCATATAAAACATTCAATTTTATAAAAATAAAATAAGTTTACTAATTTAAGAAAATATGCATTACAAAATAAAAAATATAATGTGCAGGTAAAAAGTCTCACAGTAATTTATCATTTATCTGACTACACCAGGAAGGCACTTTGCCATTCAGATAATTGAAGTAAGTTACCTAGTTCTGTACCAGTACTTTGTTGACATGCAGGGAAGGGTTGTTTTGGAGTTTGGATATATGTAAATTACTATAGATGACTTTAGGTATTGCCATTCAGTATCATCTTGTGGACATGAATATTCTTAGTATATATTATTAAAAAATCCTTAAATTCCAACTTTTTTTTTTTTTTCTTCTTTTAGCATACTTGGATAATTGTTCTTTGTTAATTTATCTTTTGAGGTTTTCTTTTGAAAGAATTAGTTATGGCTTGCTTTCATTGACACATGGAGGCTAACGAAAGTACTGTATATATGTCAGCGTATAAGATGATATTTGAAATTTAAAAAAACAATCCCAGAAACTAGGAGTTGTCTTATACTCTGGGCTAAGAATCTGGAAATCTGAACCTTTGAATTCATGCAATTGTCTAACTCTTGCAGTAATGTGCTATGTGGCTGTATTATGTCATACACATATACTGCATTCTAATAAGCTTCTGGCATGATAATTTACTGAAAAAATAGGATACTAATATATTTTGTTTATAATATTTGTAGTTAATAAATGTATTCAATAGAGCAAGCATGTAGTTTTTTCATTTCAATCGTAATGAAATCTTACTGGTGATCATATGAATTACAATATTTGAAACTGAAGACTTGTATAAATGCAACAAACAATTGTACAATCTTGTATGGGAAAACATTGTTCATAAATTATAGTAAAGAAAATGCCTGAGGTGATTGCTATGCCTATTATTATTACGTGGATCCTCCAGGGAGTCCAAAGACTCATCATATATTAAATAATGTAATATAGGCATAGCAATAAAATGTGTAAAAATAATATGTAAGAAGCTGTCAGTAATAAGTGTGAAATTTGTGGTTGTCTTATATAGTGAATATGGCACAAAATAAACATTTTAAAAAGAAATTTTGGGGTGATCTTATATGCTGGCACATATACTAATTACATTTTATTGACATATGCATAAGTGAAATGATAAAATTAATTTCATTGGTATGTGTTTATCGGATAAAAAATGTTCAGAGCTAGATAACTGTGAAGAGACCTCCATATAGCCTTCAAGAAATCCTGATATCCATTCTGAGCTAGAGCTTCTGACCAAGTGTCCACCTATTTCTTCCTTTCCCCCTTTGTGCATGTGTTTGTGTATGATATGCCTTTTAGGAATCTGCTTGTATATTGAACAAACAAAATTGTCTTCCCCATCTGCAATGTAATATCAAGGAAGCATCACCACTGCATTTACTAAATTGTATGAACATTTCTAAATGTGAACTTTGTAACAACCCAGAAGAGGTGCTTTATAAAATACATGAATTTGACCTCTATGATCTGGTATAATAATATCATGGCAAAAAAAAAAAGTGCTGATAGTCTAAAACTTAACTGACCAAATTGTATTCAGCATTTGTTTAACCTCTCCACTAGCCAAAGTGGATGAAATAATGAGACTATCTTAGGATTTTTCAAGGATCAAAATATATGAGCTGCCTCTGCCTTTTCAAGTAATTACTCTTCTCTGTTATTAATCCCTTCACAATGATTGTAGAGCCATTAGCAGATTAACTATAATGTCTGGTCTTTGTCACTTACCTTAAAGTATACTGTTTTACTTGTGATTTCCTTCATTGTTTTCCAATATTTTAACTTTTTTGCTGCACAGTTTATTTATATCTGTTCCCAAAGATAAAAATGAACTTCACATGTGCAAAAATAAATAATCTATTCTGAAACATGACAAGAGTCTTAGCAGTGAATTTATTTAGTAATGGTAAATTTGCTGTTTATTTTTCAAATCATCACTAGAGATAATTTATATTTAAGCAAGATAATATATAATTTGTTCGTATTCATATAATTTATTTTGACAACATTGCAGAAATAATTTTCGTACTATTTTCAAATGGTTGTCTTGAAATTCTTTATTAAATATTTATAAATAACAATATTTTCAAGTAATATCTGTTGAAATAAATATGAACTTTCTTTTTTCCTCCATGCAATATACCATTCTATGGATCATTATGTTCCATTTTCATAAACTGAGTTTTGTTTTTATGAAACAACAAATGATGTTAAATTGTATTACTCACTTTCTGATTGTAAGACTATTTTAAAATCAAATTTATATCCAATAATATTTTAGCAGATACTCATTTGCTTTCACAGTAACTTAAAATTGCAGTACATGATTTTTGTAGGATGCCAGTCCAGTGCTTAACACCGTAGATAGAATATTGGGAAAATACATGAAACTACAGATCGCAAAATTTGTTCTCATTTAGATGATGTCCAATTGCATCCTCTCTCTCTCTACTCCAGGAACTGAATTATAAATAAACTACTCTTTGTCTAATTTTCTACTGGTTTGGAATAATGTTATGTGTGTATGTTGAAGTAGGTACCTCTAAAACCAGACTATTTCTTTGCAATCTGACTATTTCAGCCACCTTTTTCTCCATCAGTTGTTCAGCTGTTTGCTGAAAATATAGCATTTCATGTTATATTTCTGAAATAAGCTGTCATAGAAATACTAGATAACCCCCTCTGCCCGAGATAAAGGCTGAAGGCTTAATTATTCTCACTGCTGTTGAGAAAGTAAAAGAAAGAACACTCCAGAAGTCGCACTGAACAGCTCCATGCAGTATACATCAACAATGTCTTGTTTCATTTTCATCTATTTGATTGATCTGTAGACATCCTGAACAAAAATACTGATATTTCTTTTACAGGCTGAAGTATTTATGTCAAAATAATTGCTTAATTTATAATAATCACAGCTTCAGTTTTATTATCGAAGATTATAAATCCTCTGATGCAGTTCTCTTGGAAAGAAAGAATGATTTGAATTTTTTAAAAAAAAAATGCAGATGTGTTATTTAGGGATGTTCAACTTTTTTTTGTAGGGGCAGTTAACCACCTTAACCACCTATTCAAACTGCAGATATTTCAGATTATAATTTATTATTATTATTATTACACAATGTTCGCTTGGAGTCCAAAGACGCATCGAGGGCAGGCACCTACTCTACAACTCTCCATCTCCATCATCTACGCCAATGCCATCTGCTGCTTATCGCCACCACTAGAATTTTTTTTGCCTGTAAACTGCGTGTCCTAAATCCTATTTGTCTGTATGCGGGATGAAAACCTGAGTTTCTGGGAGAAAAAACCCTGCTATCCCCATATGAGATCAGCTAACTCACCTTCAATTAAAAAAACCCTCATAACAATTCTTAAGATTCTTCTCGTCACGACAAGAATCGAACTTAGGCCTTTTCCAATTGAAGGGTGCAACGTACCATCATTCTTCCAATTGTGCTATGGAGGCTTCATCATTTACAAGGGGGAGGGATTGACTCATTTCTGTTTCTATAACAAGTTTCACTTACCCCACTTCTCAGACATGACTCCTCTATACTATCCCCTATCCATTCCTGTCTATCATCACTGATACTACACCCCTTCCCAGACCTAAATATGACCCCCACATTCTTGACTGTCATAATTCTTTCTTGCACATTCACACATCTACTGCTGTAACCATCATCTACACTTTCACGCAGTGTCCCTCTGACCTCCTCCCATGTCCTTGTTCACTCTGTGTTCCTTCTCTTATTCCCTCCACTCCATTCACATATTTAACTCCCTTAATCTTCTGCATCTTGCTTCCTCAGGTCACATTCACTTCAATCATTCTCTCTTGCAGCAACAGCTTCTCCACCTAACACACCAAATCCATACAGATGCAGTCCATCTCTTTTATACAGCTCTATTTGCCCCTCAAACTCATCCCACGCATTCACAAAATGAACTTTCTCCTCACACAACTCTGCTAGCATATCATTCAAAATCCTCACTCGCCTTCTCAATTCATTATCATACCTGGACAACACAATGACTACCTTACTTCCCACTCACTCTCCTTAACATCCCTCCTTACATTCTTCTTGTTACCAGTCAGATCACATGCGCCAATTACTACTACTACCAACTCTTTTGCTCTTGTACTCCACTTATCCAATGCTTCAACAACCCTGCTCATTCTACCTCCCAGAAAACAGACTCGTGCACCTTTTCATTCACCACACCTCTTATCATCAAATCTCCATACATTGCCACTCTCACATCGTTAGATATTTCTTTCAAATCTTTCGTCCCGTTATTCCTCACATTCCCATGCAAATCCATAATTCTCCTCAGTTCATTCCTCATACGTTTAATCTCTTGCCGCATCTTTGCCAACTCTACTTTCATATCTTGAATTAGTTTTTCAGTGGCATTTATGCAAATCTCATTTTCACTACCTTGCACATTCACTATCTTACTACTCACCACCACTAACTCACTATTGGCTCTCATACTGCCACTGACTCGCCACCATCTATGCATGGTGTCTTACCAATCTACATCGCTAACTCACTTGCCTGCTATCATACCATTGCCACTCAAGCACTCATCTATACCATTAACTCTGCTTACTCCATTAAATGCTCGATTTTTTTGCCTGCTACTGCTTTCATTCAACGATATCTCATAATCCATAAGTATGCTGCACTTCTTACACACCCAAACTTTTTTATCTCTTATTTTTCCTTTACACTTTCTTAATCTCTCTCCAAGCATGCATACTGCATTAACGGCATATCACCATTTTCAAAAAATCCAATCAATGGTATTCCCACCCCTAAGTTGAAAAGCATACATTTCTGAATGGAAGCTTCTCTTTTGTCTTGTCAGTAAGAACAAACTGTAATTATATGATAAAAGAACTAAAAATATAAATTATATTCTATATGTTTAGTCTGTCATCTTCATCAATTTCCAGATATGTACTCCTAAGTGTGTTCAGGGTACTCTGACAGCATTACATGATTAAGTTTTCATCATCATCATGATTATCAAGGATTTAGGCCTAGAGTGGCCCGGCCTTAGAAGTCGTCGTTGAATCTTTTAAGAGGATGTCCTATTTCTTTCAAAATTAATCTTTCTGTTTTTATTCTTTCAACGTGTTCCATCCATTTATGTTTATATTTTTGAATTTTTTCTATTTACTGATTCTTGGTTTAATTCTTTCATGATTTTTTCATTACTTTTGTGATCAAATAAAGTATACATGGCAGTTTTTCTCATAAACTTCATTTCAGCTGTTATTAATCTTTGTCTTTTTTCTTTCATACAATAGGACTGGAAAGGCTAATATATTGTATACTTTTAGTCTGGTTCGTTTGTGAACTAGGTTAAGTTTAAGTTGACATTATTATTAATCTCCAATCAACAATTTTTCTCCAAATCAATCTGTTACTTATTAGAACTCCAATATTATAATATTTAACATTTCATGCATCTAATGCACTTGTCACTGATTCAATCTACATAGACCTTGTTCTTTCTCTGGGTTTCTTTCTTGGCATCAAACATCTGTTTTGCTAACCTTTTTTCATCCATTCTATTTAAGTGGCCATACCACCTTAGATTAACTCTGCTGACACGTTCTTGAATGTTAATAATGCCAAGTTTCTTTCTAATATCTTTGTTTGAATATGATTCTACCATTGATGCCATCAATTCATCCCCATAATTTTTCTCACAACCCCCATATCCGTGGTCTCTAATCTTTGATCAAGTGCTTTATTTCTAACCCACCTCTCAGATCCATAATCTAAAATTGGTTTGAAAACTGTCTTGTATGCTGCTAGTTTGGTGTTTTGGTTAATTTCTCTCTTATTCCATATAAAATTATTCAGCTGGTTACTCACCATACCAGCTTTCGTTATTCTGAAGTCTATTTCCAGATTCAACCTGTCATCTTCACTAAAAACCGTGCCTAAATAGTTGAAATATTTTATCTGTTATATAAGATCTCCATTCAGAATGCAGCTGAAGTTTTCTGTTCTCATGTCTATTTTCATAGTTTTGGTCTTTTTATTGCTGATTTTCATGCCATCATGATTTCATGATTTACAGGTGTTATTCAGTTTAATTAGTGAATCCTGGAGATGCACTAGATGTGTTTAGGAGTACAACATCATCTGCATAAAGCAAAGAGCTAAGTTTGACATCTTCAATTCTAATATCATGCTTGATGCTACTTTATTTCATAATATGATCCATATAGATGAAGAATAAGAGTGGAGATAATGTGCATCCTTGTCTTACCCCTGATTTTATATCAAACCATCTTCCTATATTTCCTTCAATTCTAACTGCTTACTCACAACTTAAATATAGACTATGTATTGCTCTGTAGAATGTTCCATTCACCCCATATATTTGTAGCATTTTGAAAAACTATTTTCTGGGCACATTGTCGTATGCCTTTTCCAGATCTACAAAACTTTAAGTACATATCCTTGTCATATTCCTACGATTTGTCAACTATTTGTCTCAAAAATAAAATCTGATTTTGACAGCCTCTATTTAGCCTGACCCCATCTTGTTCTTCAAGCTTCTCTTCCACAATCTTTCTTAACCTCTTTTCAAGTATACTTGCATAAATCTTACCTGGAACACCTAATAAAGAAATTCCACTGTAAATCTCACATTCATTTTTATTTCCTTTTTTATAGATAGGTGCTATGTGTAGCTCAGTGGATGTGGCGTTTGCACACCACGGCGCTTGGCCGCACGAAGGAAGACTTAGTTTCGATTCTAGTCGGCGACTAGAGGAAATTTTTCTAAGCCTTTTTTCGACCGGTTCCCGAGTTCGTCGATCTCTGGCACAGGCAAGCGGGTTTTTCCTCCCGGAAACTCGGGTTTTTCATCCTGTAAACTCAAGAAAATCGACCCTAGAACCCACATTATTTCAGACATTAAATATATTGTGTTAGGGACCACAAGATGGCGGCACATTTGAACCGTCTCTCTTCACTGTGTACTGCTTAATTAGTGATAGCCTTGGGCCATCTATCTCTGATTGGTATCAGTGGAGATTGAACTGCCCACTCAGTCTCCAAAAGTTAGATAGGGCTAAATGGCCTCGCCTACTCCCCGTATACGGGAATAAAAAGGCGTTGGCTTATTATTATTTTTTTTTAGGTGCTATAAGAGCTCTACTCCAATCATTGCGATTTCGACTAATGATTGGAGTAGACCAGGCTTTCTGAATTATGCAATGTAGCCACTGCAGAATTTTTATACCTTCATAATTAAACATTTTTGTTCACATATCATCTTCTCCAGCTGCCTTTCCACATTTCAAATTTTTGACTGCTTTTTCTATCTCAAGTATTGATATCTACTCCTCTTGCATTCCTCTTGAAAGTTTTCTTGTATGGTTCTGTCACTGCTTGGTTTGTTTAACAGTCTTTTAAAGTAATTACTCCAGACATCTAGCATATCTTTATCTTCAGTTTTCACATAACCTTTATCTTTTTTTCCTTTTACAGTACTTTTTCCTTCATTTCTAAGCTTCTTCAATAGCCTCCAGAACATTTTGCCACCTTCCTGATATTTATATTCCATATTCTTACCAAAGTCTTCTCATGACTTTTGTTTAGCTACTTTTACACACAGCTTAGCTCTCTTTCATTTTTCTCTGTATTCTTTTAGGGCATCTGCCACCTTATTTGCTAGGAACTTTCAGTATGCTTTCTTCTTTTCCAGGACTGCCCCTTTAACTTCTTGTATCCACCATGGTGTTCTTATTTTTCTATCCTTGCAGACAACTTCACCATATACCTCCCTAGCTCAATCAACCAATCAATGTTTCTTCAGTTTGTCACTGAGATTCCAAGGTTTGGTTTTTATTTTCAAACTGCTTCAAATTTTTTTCAATAATGTTTGTATAGTTGAGTCTACAGTTTATTTTTGAGAGCTGCTCAACTTTAATTCTTTTTAAAAGTTGCTTACATACTGTTCTTTTCAATGTAATATTAATATCCATTTTTATCTTGCTTAGCACTAAGTAACAGTCACTTCCAATTTCACATCTTCTGTACACTGTTGTATCTTGAACCAGCATGTTGATATCACTATCAACAGTGATGTAGTCAACGAGGCTATCTTATTTCATGTGTCTTCTCTCCACATGATCTTGTGCAGGTCTTTATGTTGGAACATGGTATTAGTAATGACTGGTCCATGTCCTGAGCAGAAATCCAGCAAATATTTACCATTATTAGCTTTTCCCTTTTCTCCAAATTTTACAAAATGTTCTTATATGCTTGGTGGGATTCATTTCCTGCTCTGCTGTTTAGTTCTCCAACAAGGACCACTTTTTCCATTTTTTTTTTTTTTTTGTCAGCTGCCTTCTAATGACTCAAAAAATGTCTCCACTTCTTCCTTGGAAGAACTTTCTGTGGATCATAGGCACAAATAAGTTTCGATATCCATGTCCCCAACAAAAGCTTTCTCAGTTTAGCTTACCTACGCATTGTAAGCAGAGAATACATACTGTGGTGGTGGTGAGTATACAATAGTTAAAACAGGAACAAAACAATATTTATATGGTTTAATGAGACCAAATTGTGTTTGATACATGAGTAGTTTATCTGGCCAGGTAAGTAAGCTGCTCCATGTATCAACGAAGTCTGTACCTTTTCACTTCTCCCAGTTCTTGGTTCAACATATTTCTGCCAGCATATATTTTCAAACATGAACTACATTAAAATTAAATCAAGAAACTGTTTGAACAAGGTGAGTCTCTCAGCATGTTTACAGATGAAAATTGTGGCTTACTCATCTAATGTTGAGTGATATGCTAAAGAAGTTCAGCATCAAATATCACATTAATTCATACCTTATTATTATTTTTTTTGTGATGTTATTTTCAGTATTAATAAATAATATTTCAAAATATATTTTTTAAAAAAGCACCTTCCCATTCTATTCCACTTCTTAAACTTTTCCTCTTCCCCCCTCCTCCCAGCTTCAGATGAGGTGCTGCTCTTCAGATTCTTTTATTTATTTATTATTTTTTTAATTAGATAAAAAAAATGGCTCTTCATTCACTCAGTAAAGGTTGCTGACTCTGTTCTAGAATATTGAAAAAAGCTTAGATATAGAGGAAGGAGTGTACTGTAAATGCCTATAGTATTTCTTCTTCTTTTTTTTTTATCAACCCTAGACACAAGAGGTTACAGAACCTATAATATATCAGTGCAATATGCAGGCAGGTGGTTAGGTGTGTGTGTGTGGGGGAAACTGCTAATTTGTTTCTTGATATGCTGGGGGCGGTATTGATTTTGGGAAAACAGTATAGGAAAGGCTGTTCCTATGGATGTATCATCTGGATGAGAGGTGGAAGTGCAGGTGAGAAGAAGTTGCATTCTGCAGCTGTAGCAAATGATGCACAGCTTCCATTTGAATAGGGTGCAGGTTTTTGGCTGTTGTACTTTATGAAGCCAGATTTAGATTTGCTGATGACTGCTTTGCATTTATTGGTTGGCTAATTTAGAATCTTTTGCTTTTGATCTCCTCATCATCATTATTATCCTCATCACTGTATTATTTACTAGTCTCCAAATTCCAAAAACCACTCGGATCTCCTTCTCCATGAAGCTTGACCATCTACAATCAGCATAGACTGAGTACGAAGCTGGGGTTCTTGATGCCAGTCATCTGTGGTAAGCTGAGTTTTTTTCTTCCATTTTGGGTAGAATGGAAAATTGAAAGCTTTTATTGCCAGTGAGGATAATTTCTATGACATGCTAAGAGCAAGTGTTTGAGTCAGAAGAACAGAAACGGTATTCAGACCATGGAAAGGAATGGAAAAATTCCAGAGGTCATCCCACTTGGTGTCTTTGTAGTGTCAAAGGACATGAGAGTGGGAGTAGTTGGAGGAAGTGCATTCAATGAGAAAGGAGACTTGCACAAGATCGTTATCTGATAACTGAGAGAAGAGAGCTTCTGCAGTGTATCAGGAAGGATAACTGATTAAAAAGAGATCAAAAGTATTGATCTCTTTTTAATTGATGGGGAGAGTGAAGAAGGTTATTAGAAATTTGGATAGGTAGGATGTATGATTTGCACCATGATTTTCAGTGAGAAAGGAGACTTGCACAAGATCGTTATCTGATAACTGAGAGAAGAGAGCTTCTGCAGTGTATCAGGAAGGATAACTGATTAAAAAGAGATCAAAAGTATTGATCTCTTTTTAATTGATGGGGAGAGTGAAGAAGGTTATTAGAAATTTGGATAGGTAGGATGTATGATTTGCACCAGATCATTGCTTGTAGCAAAAACTTCCATCTTGTTTGGCTTAGTCAGGAGTGTTGGAAAAGGAGAGCTAGTTGGAGAGCTAGCCAAACAGGGAAGATGACTTCACTGTTTGGCTAGCTAGATTTCATATGGTCAAGCTTCATGGAGAAGCAAGTGAAGATGGCTGAATGCTTTTTGGAATTTGGAGACCAGTAAATACAGCTGGTGAGTGTTATTATTTAGGGAAAGGAAACTTTGAGCCAGAGGAGATCAAAAGCAGGGGATTCTTCTAAATTAGCCATTCTCTGGCAAGCAGTTTCACATCTCATAACAGTGCAGGGTGTGCCACCTTATGCCATGGATGTTGGTAAAGTGTATATGAAAGCAAATCCCCTTCTCTTTGGTGGTGGGGATCTGGCATGTTTTGTATGTTGTGCATGGTCTTTTTTGTTGGGAGAGTTTGAGGGAAATTTGTTTTTAGTTGCATTGTCACTTAATGTTTATACTTTTCATTATTGATTAATGTCATTTATGGTTAGATAGAATAGAGTGGGGACATATACTGAAAGTACATGTCCCCACTCTATTCTGAAAGGAGAAAGATTCTTGGATATGTTGCTATGGAGAGCAACTGGTCTCCATGCCATAATGTGATCTCAACAGTGCATATCACTACTCGGACTCCCTCTCCAGTGATCACTCACACTGCATAGAGTGTGGGTGTGGAGTGGGGGAGAGAGGGACAGAAACTCGAATATCTATCTGGAGATCAAAAACATGGCGTTTGGCACTTCAGGCCTCCAACAAGCCAGGTGGTGGTATTTCATCATTGATGAAGGTTGCTTGCCTTCTGGATCTCAGTGGTATTTCCTCCAACTAGGAAGATATCCTGTTGCAGTAGGAATGCTCACTGAGTTTGCAAAGGCCCTTATAAAAGGAAACAGGTCACACTATGGGGGAAGGTGGAGTTGACTTGACAGAGAAAGGGTGCATTTTGTACATCACCTGTCCATTAGTGGCCCCCAAAAATGGCCTCATTGGTTAGACAAATTGGATTTGACAATTTTAGTAGCAGTAAGATATGAAGAAATTGTGTGAATCGCAGAAGAAATTAATGCACTTGAATATAGAATGGCATAGTGAAGAGGAGAAAGTTGAACTTGCATCTAAAGTTCTGCCCACTAAGTAAATGACTAAAAGCTTTTAATTCAGTATTTTTTGATGACAGTGATCCAATTTGAGAGAAGTTAAAAGGTTTCAGATGTTAACAAAGAACAGATAAACTCCATGACTCAGCTGTGTTAACTGAACTTATTATTATTATGTGACACCTCCAAGGACTCATCACTCTACTCTGACATATCTCCCATTTTCCCTACTATTTAACCATCTGAATACACAACTTGCTATCTCTGCTACTTAATTCTCCAACTACACACAACAGTATCTGCTACCCAACAACAATAGTATTTTTTTTGTCTGCATATATTCACAGCCAATTTGTCTGTATGAAAAACCTGAGTTTCTGGAGAAAAAATGCTGCTACCTCTGTAGCTCAGATAACTTGCTTTCATTTGATATATAAAGATTTCTCTTGTTGTGACAAGAATGAAAATTTGGTTTTTTCCAGTTAAAGGGCACAATATCTCTTTGTTCTTTCAATTGTGCTACAGAGCTGGGCCTAGAGGTATTTTCACCTGAGGCAGGAGGATAAATTTTCGCCCCTGTGTATATAGTTTTTTATTTCTAATAAGTATTAAATAAATAAATGATTTTGAGAACAAAATAAATTTGTTAATTATTAAATAAAAAAGTCACAGAACGCAGTAATAGTACAATAGTAGTAAGAACATAAAATTACACACATTAAAAATAAAATCACACCAACCTTAACAAAAGAAAAACAAAATAAGTATTACACATGAGATGAATTAGAATATTACAAATTTTTCAGTAATTTAATTTAATAATAGAGACAAAATAATATTAATAATACTTATACAGGGTGTCCCAAAATTCACGCAAGATTTAAATTTAGCACCATTTGTGCGGTAAAGTGTTGCCAACGAGAAAAAAAAGACAGCGTGACAGCTGACAGTTCAGGGTTTTTAAAAATGACCACACACAGCGAAGAGAGTTCGTTGAATGGATTATGGAACAACAACAAGTGGATGCTTATTTTTCAAACAAAATCATCTTCAGCGATGAGGTTCATTTTCATCTTGATGACTTCGTTAATCGACAAAATTGTTGCATTTGGGGTTCAGAAAATCCACGAGTGATTGTTGAGAAACAAATGCATCCACAACGTGTCACTATTTGGTGCGGATTTTGGACTGGAGGCATCATCGGTCCATTCTTCTTCGAAAATGCGGCTGGTAAAGCAATAACAGTTAATGGTGCTCGCTATCGCGACATGATAATCCAGTTTTTTGTGCCTAAATTGCAAGATATGGATGTGGACGACATGTGGTTTCAACAAGACGGTGCCACATGCCATACAGCCCGAGAAACAATTCAATTACTGTATGAGTCATTTCCTGGTCGTGTAATTTCCCGTTTTGGTGATCAGAATTGACCGCCCGGATCATGTGACTTAACGCCGATGGACTTTTTCCTTTGGGGTTTTTTTAAGTCTAAGGTTTATGTCAACAAGCCCACGACCACCCACGCCTTGAAGGAGGAAATTGAGTGCTGTATCAATGAAATTCAGCCACATTTATGCAAAACGGTCATGGAAAATTTCAACAAAAGAGTGCGTATGCGCCAGCAAAGCCGTGGAGGCCTTTTACTTGATATGCTATTCCATGCATAACCCTATACTGTATACTTTATGAATCAATAAGAAATTACAATTTTTAATTAAAAACTTGTGTTTTCTATCAAAATTACTTCTTGCATGAATTTTGGGACACCCTCTATAAATAAATGCCCAATATAAAATCTTTTTTTAAAGTTTTACTTTTCTTGCTTTTCGTGAAGCCAATTCATCAATTATTTTATCAAAATTAATTTGTTTTGTAAATTCCTGTTCGATTGATAAAATTGCCATATTTGACAATTTTTCCTGAGCAAGTGAATCCTAAATATGTTTTGATAATTTTTAGTTGACTGAAGCCTCTTTTACCAGAAGCTACACTAACAGGTAGTGTTAGGACTATTCTCAGTGGAGCTTCTAAATTTGGATAGGACTGAACTAAACTATATTCATGAATCGTTTTTAAAAGATCTAAACTTGTAGCTGCTTTAAGGTTTGAAATTAACGTCATTGCCTGATTTTTGAAACTGATTATTTCTGATAATAATTCTATAGAATTTATATCGTTTGGATATTTAAGGGATAAATCACAAGCTGCTTTTTTTTTAATTTTCTGTATCCATTGACTTTAATATTTCACCTGTTAAAAATTCGAAGTCAGACGAAATCCCATATAGTTTTTCATATCTCCATCTAAGTTGTGTTATTGAAATATCTATTACTCCCTTCATTTCTACTGTAAATAAATATTTATCATTATAAGGAACTGATTGCTGAGATTGATCATCTAATTTAATAATTTGGCTTCATTTGTTTTCAAAATCTGTAGACAATTCCATTTCCAAAGCCAAATTTTCACTCTTCTATTAAACGTGAAGCTTTAATTATAGTTATCGTTTTTGATTGCAAAGCTTTGTTTTTTTTATTAACTTCTTTCAATATTAAATTCCATGTAGATAATGTACATAAGAATTTAAAATTTATTTGTTTCAATATGCTTTTGATTTCAGTGCATTGCAATGATTGCTCATTTTTCAAATCAATTAATATCTTATACACTTGAGGTATTTGTTGGTGCAATTCCTTGATGGCATTTGCACTTGAGGCCCATCATGTCTGTATGACCTTTTAAAGTTGTTTTTAATACAGACATTAGTTTATCCCATCTAGCCGTCGAATTCACAAAAAACGTATAAAGTCTCTGAACGATCCGGAAAATGTGAAATGCTGCTTCTTCAGCATTTGAAGAAGCAGCATTTTTACAAACCAAATTAAGGCTGTGATCTGCACAAGGAATGTACATAGCTTGTTCATTTTTTTTGAAAAATTATGGCTTGTACTCCATTATAAACACCCACCATGTTTGCCCCATTGTCATATCCTTGACCTCTAATGTTTAGAATATCGAGTCTTTTTTTTCCTACTTTATTGACAATTTCATAGGCTAAACCGCTACCAGTTTTTTTCTTTTATCGCTATAAAATCTATAAAGCTTTCTTCAATCGTAATAGAATCGTTCCTAATAACTACATATTGAATAATTTGGCACATTTGTTCGTGATGCGATACATCAGGTGTACAATCGAACATCAAGGAAAAGTATTTCGATTCTTTAATTCTAGAAAGAATTTCAGTTCGAACATGGATCCCTAAGAGTAAAAGAAATTTGTCTTTAATCTTATTAGATAAGTATGAAACAGACCCCTTCTTATGATTATCAACATGTTCTGCGATGGTCATATTGTATCGGCTTATTAATTCAATCAAGTTTAGAAAAATTCCTACATTCGGATTACCAATAATTTCTTGCATATCTCTAAGAGGTGAATTATTCTTCGCACAAAATAAAATTAAATCCAACATGACACGTAAAATATTTCGCCATCTTCCCTTTTCTGTCTGTATTGCTTTTTAGAACAAATCGTCTATAAAACCACCAGTTTTAAGTTTCTTTTCAAAGCATTTCCAATGGAGATACGTGTTGCAATGAAATGCAGAATTTTTATGATTGGAAATTCGATTTAGATTTCTCCAATCTTTAAATCCTCGGCTTTGATTGCAGATGGCAGAATCCATTTTACCTCCTTTACCAAAAAGGATACATGGAAAACAAAATATCGGCATAGATATTTTTGAAAAAATGAGCCAGTTACGATGGACTTGCTCTCCATTGGAACATTTTTAAAAACACCATTCCTTCAAAAATCTCCTGCCATCCTCTAAAGCAGATTCCCTAAAATCTGCGTCTTCTCCTTGTTCTGGTCCATGTTCAATTAGAACACATCTAATTTTATCCATAATAGGCGGCCATGAAGGAGGATCGATGAAATTAATAGAATTAAATACCTCTTTTTCTTGTTCTGTCGAATTTTCTCATATTTTAATTTCTTCTTCTTCAACTTCCCTTCCTTTTTCTTGATCTTCAATGGTAGTGTTTGATTCAAATTCAGTCATCTTTTCTTGAGCTTCAACTGGTATTGTCTCGAGTGAACTGCTTGTATTTGAAGTACTCGGTTTTTCTAGCCAATTTTGCAACTATTACACTATGTTGATTTGTTTCATTTCTCAGTTTTCTTCTTTTCCTATATTCAGCACCACTGGGTTTTCTTGACGCCATTAGTTCATCTGAAAAAGAAAATTATATACAGTAAAACCCCGAAGTTACATGGTAGGTGCGACTAACAGAAAGCACGCAAGTCGAATTCGCGTAACTCTGGGTATAATTTTGCATGTAATTTATATATACAAACATACAATTGGGACCAAAAGTTTACAAAAACACCTATATTTTTTAAGAAATATAATCATAATTGTAGTTTTTCGTACATAAAAAAAAGAAATTTATTTTGATGTCGATGGTTTCATAAAATCTAATAGATTCGTCTACCAGCATAATGTCTTATTCTTGTCACACAAAATTTCTTCATAGCAAGCTAATGATTTTTTTATTCCTTGTCTTGTGGCTACAATTCATTCCTCGTTAGAATCTATGTCCTCCAAAATCTTTGAACCTTTCTTTTATGATTGTTCTTATTGTGGATTCCTGTAGATCGAACTTCTTTGCTAGCTCATAAATTTTCATTCCACCTTCAAAATCCTTAATAATGTTGAGTTTGTTTCCAAAATCAATGTTTATCTTTTCTTGCTAGCTGTAGAAGAATCAGACTTGCTTCTTTTGGATGAAATTATTATTTTTTATGTGATAAAATTTTTATCAAGAACATAACATTAAACAATCGCAAGGTTTGTAGACTATAAAAATCATGTACGAATGGAGACCGTGCGAAACACGTCAGTGCTTGTTCACAGCATGTGCGACACTGCCGAATGCAGCCGGCACCTGATAGATACGACTAGTGGTGAGGCGTGAAGCGGGACGGGAATACGTACATATAAAAACGCGCAAGTTAAGGATATGACTGTATTTGTAATGTAATCACTTTTGATTACATTACAAATAAAAGTGGAAAATAATATTGTAGTCGTAATATAATGTAACATGCAATGAAACATTTTTACAAATTTATATAATAGAAAACTTACCTTAAGTTTAACGTATTTAAAATAATACCTTTTTCTAGCTGTCATACTAGCACACTGCACAAATAATGCACATTAATGTACAACGAACATGCCCAAACTCGCGTGCCATACCGCTTACTAGGGCGATATCACACGAGGAAACGAGTGTATCGAGCGAGAGCGTCCGACATAAATCGTTAGTTTGCTTAAAGTATTTGACGAATATTGCAAGATACAATCGGCTTTTTATTTATTTTTTTATTTTTGCAAGTTATTAATTTTAATTTTTCACCAATTTGCCGCCCTTTCCCATTGTTCACCTGAGGCAAGTGCTTTGTTTGCCTCACCCTTGTCCCAGCTCTACTACGGTGACACAAAGAAGTTCTAAAATCTTAAACCACTGCAAGTTCAAACAAATTGATTTCTTATTGAACAACTATTCAGTTTATCCTCATATGGAACACTCCACACTTTCAGCTCCACAGTAGTCAACTTACTTATCCTAATTAGTCATTTTATTTCTTAACAATTAGTGATCATTTCAGCTCTGATATCCACTTTTGCAGTATGTCCTTTGAATCTCAAATCTCTGTTCACCATCTGTTCCAAATCCCTAAAAAGTCCAGTTTCTAGTGGTCTGTTTAATAGATAGCAATACATAGTTTGTAATGTTTTCATCCAAAAGTGCATGATATTACACTTTGCAACATTAAACTGACAACTATTATCATCTAGCAGGATAACAGTGGTTGTCAGTTTAATGTGACAAATAATCCTGTAGGAGCTCTGTATCATCTTTATTAGCTCCATCTCCTATTTAACATCATCAGCAGACAGTGGGATATTTCCCTTCAAATAATTTCCAAGGTGTGAACAGCATTGGCTCATGCACAGTGTCCTAAACTTTGGGCTTAAGCACATTATTAATGAGCTCATTCACAAAATCAATTCTCTTAATTTATGTAGTGGGAGAGAAAAAATTCATTATTAAAATTAAAATCTACCCTGCCGAAATGCTTCCCCTTCAGACAAACTTTTTTTAAAAATATATTGATTAATTATTCTTTCTTTGAATTATAATTCATTGATATCCATTTAGCATGAGCAATGTTTAATAGTTACAAATAGCAGTAGACATTTTTTTAAAGTATTAAGAACTGCATTGCTTTATTTTAAGGTATTTTAAAATAATTATTTAGTAACTTGAATTAGGTTAATTATTGTTCAGGTTATTGTGGTTATTATTCATATATAATATAATATAATTATATATTATAATATAATATCAAAAATAATTCATCATAATTATATATATGTTTGAAGTACCTAATGCCTGTATTTCTAAACTTGTGAAACATCAAGAATTCTAGTAAATATTAAGAGAGAGAGAGAGAGATGCGAAATTTTATTGCAAAACTAATACCATGGAAGTTTGATTATATTATACTGGGTAAATTTTTTCTCTCAGGTGATGTCTTCATATGGATTTTATAGTCAGTACAGGAAGTATATTTCAGTACACTTCTTCTTCTTCGTGTGTAGAGGCTTAAGTGCTGTGAGGACATCATGTTGGAGGCTTAATGGATTTTTTACAACACTCAGAAATTATTAAAACAGAATTTAATACTTCCTATATTTTGTCCTAGTCACTAGGATATCTATGGGGATTACAAAAACAACTAATGTAACATGAACACAAATATCATACAATACCAAGCCCAACCACTTCCTCTCCAATGGCTACAGTGATCACAGTATCAAAAAAATATCAGTTCCTCCCCCATTCCCCGTTCTTCTTGTCAACAAGATTTTAAAAATGCCATCACCATACCCTACATCTGTGGCACATCCAAAAAAATAGCCAAGATTCTAAAAAAGTACAACCTACACACAGCATATAAGCCCCATCACAAACTTGCTACCCTTATCCGTTCTACGAAAGATCAGCTCCCTCCTCTCTCTCTCTGCCTGGAGTTTACAAAAGTACCCTGTTCCTGTAAGCTGGTGTACTTTGGACAGACAGGCAGATCAGCATCCATCCACCTGGAGGAACAGAAGTCTTACATCTGTAAACACAACTATGGTCATTCAGGCTTGGCTGACCATGTCTTGGACACCACCCACAGGGTATCATGGAAGAAAACCACCAGAGAGACCATTCTTAGAAGCCACAGCAGCTCTCAGAAATCAACCAAATCTTAATAAATACGGTTGCATTAAGCTTCTAAAGATTTGGGAAACACTCATCAGAGGTCCCACCTTACATTCCAGGCCACCTACAACTGCCCTTAGAGGGTGCTCCACCTAGATAGGACTTTAGTGTCACCCATGTGGTTGGGCTTAGTATTGTATGATATTTGTGTTCATGTTACATTAGTTGTTTTTGTAATCCCCGTAGATGTCCTAGTGACTGGGACGAAATATAGGAAGTATTAAATTCTGTTTTAATTCTTTCTGAGTGTTGTAAAAAATCCATTAAGCCTCCAACATGATGAACTTCTTCTTCTTGACTAAGAGTTAAGCCCTCAATTTATGTATGTTTGACATGTAATTCGAGAAAGGAATAAGTGCTATAGCAACTTTCGTCAGTCGAAGAAGCATGCAGTCCTTTTAACTGAAGTCTTCTTTAGGATTGTTTCTTTCCCATCTTGTGAAGTCAAACTAAACAAGCAAGAAAGAATAGACCAGAAAATATGACACTTTATTACACCTTTCATAAAATGAAGGGTGTAATAAACATATGATGTTTATTACATATGAAAGGTGCAAAAAAGCATAACTATATGAATTCCTTAGAGCTTTTGTTATTAGAGATGCTTTAATTTTATCCTTAGGATAAAGAAAAGAAGAGTATTTTCATACTAAAATGTTTTGCTGCGATATCCTGTCAGTAATGTTATAATTTTACTCGTCATATTCTTATTCAAAACTTTGTCATTTGATTTTTAAATTTGCATAATTGAAAGCTTGTGAAATTTTTTTGTACATACTTAAGGTGAGAGTTGTCAAAAAAAGTTATCTTTTCAGTGTGCATACAAACATTGTATCAAATTAATTCACGATTTATAATGTTATTTTTTTAAGAAATTAAATTTAATAACTTTATTTTTAACTGATATTTTATGCTAGACATCTTATGTCTTCAGAGTTTGAATCATACAGAAAAATGAGTAAAATACAAGGTTAGTTGTTCATAGTTATTGTTGAATGCCATATAAGTTGCTACTAAGATTCAAGAAAAAATAATTGGATTGAAATAATTTTTTTTAAAAAAAATGGCAATTTAAGTTGATTTCTCATTATCAAATTAAGACAGCCATTTCAATTAAGGTTAATACAGTATTGGACTGGAACTGTCATATTAAAACAGTTTCTGTAGTGGATCTTTGTCTAGTTTCAGTGAATCCTGTACTAGTGATGACTATGTTCAGAAAAACGTGATTTGCCTGACAAAAGTAAAAGCATATGTATTAGTCCATGTCCATATTTTCAGCTATTCTAAGCTCAGCTGATCTGTCAGTTTGGCCAACATATGAAATAGCATCAGAAGCAGAGAAATTGAAAAACACCAGGGTGCGATAGAAGCTATTTTTTTTTTTTTTTCATTCTCACTAAGGAGAGAAGAGAATTTATACCCCACCCCCATCTCTTCTGCTTTCTATGAAAGACTCCTTTGCTTCATATAACTGCATATCAAATTTTGTGGTCCTGCTGTTTTTATCTTAGCAGATTGCTGAGACAAGTGCAAAAGATCATTATCTTAAATTGCTTAATATATATATGATTAGTTAGTCTGCTGTTAAAATGCATAATTTCTTGAATCTTAATAGCATCCCTCATGACATCCAGCAAGGCCTTAAACAGTTAATTAACCTTTTATCTTGAACAGTTATCTGCTTCAAATGCAGCTGACTTTGAGTATGCATTGGAATACCTAGCATAATATTTCAATATTAAATTATAAACTTAATTTCTTAAAAAAAATACGCATACATTGTGACATAATTCATATAAGATTGCAAACCTCCATTGCAATGATAATAAGTCACTTATGGTGAAGTTCAAGTGCGTGTGTGTTTTTTTGCTATTTCTGACTTTTAGTACAAAAGATAGTGCTATCATGGAAAACAAAACTCACCTACCTTATAGCCCTAATTCAATTTTTTCGTCATTCTTCTTATCTTCCCCCCCCCCCCCATCTATGAGGATTTAAAATGGATTAATGTTGAGTTGAGATCTTTGCTTAGATATTTCCAAATTTGTAAGTTTAAAGTTATTTGCTTGGTCAAAAGAACAAATTGTATTTAAAATTTCATGTCTTCAATGAAATTGTAAATATTATTGAATTTATAAGTATTATGCTGTTCCTAAAATTTTTTTTTCCAGTTTGTTATTTGTAAACCTTGTTTGTTATGTTGTGTAGAAAATTAGGATGAACTACAGTTTTATTCAAATTGTACATGTGTTTATTTTTTATAGAGGTGTACTTGCTCGTTCCATTATGCAAGCTCAAGCAGCCTCTCCCACTTTTGCTCATGTTTATGCTGCTTTAGTTGCTATTATTAATACCAAGGTAAGCAAAATTTAAATTTTTATAAATTTCAGATATAAAAAAAAAAGTAGAAAAAGGTATATATATATATATATGTTAAGAATACCAAGCAATTTTTAAACCTGGTTTTACTCCATTAAAAATTGCTTGGTATTCTTAACATTTATTATACCCAAGGTAAAATACTTTCTACATATATATATATATATATATCCATAAACATACCTTTATCACCAGCTGATAGAAAGCTCTCTAGTAATTATCTATCTGGAATCATAGCCAGCTCAGGTAGTTAATCAAGCATAGGATTTAAGGGGAAACTTGGAGATAGCTGAATAAAATATGTTAATAGGATCTTAATATATTCATTAGTCAGCCTACCAGCATCTCATTGTGTAAATGCCAATCACAGGTGAATATACTGTTCATATATACTATTGAAGAATCATTCTCCTTACAGTTAAATGGTTTCACCATCTTTCTAATTCTGGAGACTAGTTCAATTATTATAATTTTTTATGGGAATTCCACTCATGAAAAGTTGCAAGCCACTTCAGGACATCAGTTACATTATTATATGGCTGTGAAATTTTGGCCAGTAAATAAATAAGATAAACAAGGAATAAAAAGAAGTGAAATGAGATTCACGAGAAGAACTACAAAATACACATTATTAGACAAAGAAAAGTAACCAAGATATTTTAAAAGAACTAAAAATAAAATTAGTGGAAGAAAAACTAAATAAATATAAACAAAATTGGGTAGAACTTGTAAACCGAATGACCAACACCTGATATTCTAAACAATTATAAAATATAAACCGGTTGGAAGTTGGAATGAGGATATTAGACTGAAAATGAGACCCTAACTGATCATAAAGCCATATTTAGCATTATAATGATGATCTCATACCAGGAAATTAAAATCTTCTGCCACCTTGAGGATATTCACAAAATCTATGCTGCCAATAGAATTCAAACCTATTGGTTGAAGAATGAAGATGCTATTTACATGACCAACCAGGCTAGCAGATTTTGTCTATCTAGGCACACATGTATGTAAGCTCCGCAGCAGTAATTTTAGGTGATTGAATGCCTTTAGATCATAGGGTCCCAAAGTGGTCGCTGAAGCCTTCTGGGGGGGGGGTATAGTGGGATCAGAAGCATTTGGGGGCGTTTAGGCGGTCTAGGGATCAGTGGCTCTTTATAGAAGAAATTAATAATATATATTTAAAAAGTAATTATTTTCGTGATTTTGCGATTAGATAATCATTTAAAATTTAAATATTGAATTTTAATTCATCTTATGCTCGTCTTACACGATCAATTTTTTTTTATCAATTTTCTATTTCAATTATTTAATCATTTGAAAATTTACCATGTCAGATAGAAATAGATGTCAATTTTCTATGTCAATGAGAAAATCGAACGTGTCATACAGGATATTTTAACTTCTATTTTTTATATACTTAAAAAATTTATTCATTTTTCGCTATTGTAAAAATTGATCGTGCCATACAGACTTTAGTCTATCCACGCAACAGACGAGTCTTAACTAGTAGTATGTTGGTCAACTATTATGTAGGTAATTCACTCAATTCAGCATGTTTTGACAGGAATATGGGTGTTTGCAGTGACTTGTTCAATGCACGAGTACAATGGTATCGCAAACAAGTCAATGCATGCAAGTCGATTCGGGCTAGATTTCAAATCGATAAATACCAGTGGTTGAGGAATAAGTTTCATTATTTTTGTGTGCTTTGCCAACAATCATCACTCGAAAGTGTGATAGATAAGTGGAGTCATACAACGTATAAATTAAATCTTTTATTTTGTGAATATTTTTGCAAATTTTATTACTTCATTATGTCTGAATATAAGAAGAAATGTCGACAGTACAGTATTGAGTATTTGAAATATGGTTTTATTCAGTCTCAAATATTTGAAATATGGTTTTATTCAAACTGTTATAATGGGGGGAGGGGGGCGTTACAAAATTTATGTCTTGCAAAGTGGGCGGTGGCCCGAAAAAGTTTGGCAACCTATGCTTTAGATTATCTCATCATTCCACATAGTATGGTTTTGGCTCCAGTATCAGTCTTTGAAAAAAAAAAAAAAAAAAGTCTGTAAAAATTCAGCTGTCATATGAACTGTTGACTGAGAAAATCAAGATATAAATGAAATCAAAATTTTAAAATTACATGAAGAAATGTGTAACTATTATATGTTCAAGTTGTATAATGTAAGCTTATAGAATACAGACACACATACAGACATAGAAAATATATGATATTAGTCTTATCTAACAAATATCAAATGCTAATAAAAATATTGGATATTTTTACTAGCAAGTTGACTGCGACTGTAGCACACTCATGGAGATCACAGTCATTATAATGGATACTTTGCTATAGTAAATTTCTTTTCGAATATTTCACTATAGCAGTGTTTACTATAGTGAAAGTCTAAATCTGTGTATTTAATTCAGCATATTACATAGATACATGAATACTTGTATACATCTATGTGTTTATAAATGACATGCTGCAAAAAATTTATACTGAAAAAAAAAAAAGAAATAAAAAGGTCACCAGCTATGCAGAGTTTGAGAAATATTAGGCGACTTACCAACTGCATTTCTCAAGTTGCAGTGATTCATGTAAGAGCTCTGGGAAATATTTGAATTTCACTGCTTTAAATATCATCTAACCCTCCTGTGAAGATGTTGTGTGGATTTCATTTGTTAGTAGAAATTAAATATGTTTTATGCAAAAAAGGATAATTTCCTTTCTTCAATCAGCACAAAATGTATGTGTATATATATTATGTTTATAAAATTATTTGATCAAATATTTATTTAAACCCAAACTTTGCTGTTTAAATATCACGATTATGGAATACATAATATAGGGGTTATGCATTTTGTAATATTTGTAATCATGATCAGTTGCAAGTGCTTCCATCATTTACCATCATCACAAAAAATTTTTTTCAAATTTCTACCTTCTAGTCAAGGTCGATTTGTTGGTAAATTATGATCTGTAGTCTAGGATTTCATGCCTATCCCATTTCAGACCAGCAGAGAAATTCTTTTGCATTATTGCTATGGTGGAAGAAAACTGAGCATGAGTAAAGAACAGAGATATATTTCCCATATGAAGTTTAAAAAAAAAAAAAAAAAAAAAGAAATTTTAAAATACGTAGAGTATACCAATGCAATTTGTGGCACATGCCGTTACAAACTCTAAGTCATATGCGATTGATCGCTTCCAGAGATTTAAGTTTCTTAATGCAAATTCTTAGTTTGTATTTGCTTGCTTCATGAACATCGATTTTTATCCACTATTGACTATATAGTTATTTATCAACCCAGTATGAAGCCTTTACTGCTCTAAATATTTTAGCTTATGATATTGTGTTCGAGACCCTTTTTTCATAGATCAAACAAAAATTTATTATATATATATATATATATAAACGAAAAAAACATTTTAATATTAGCATTCTTGAGTCAGACCAGCATGCAATATGACTATTTGTATGTTGTGGAGAAGAGAAGACTCCAGTAATATATAAAACATTACAAATTGTTATTCAATATACATTAAGTCGAGATTTTCCGATATTTTGTGTTAACTGTATATTAAATCTTGTGTGATAAGTGAAACTTTCTTAAAGGAATGCAGAATCATACTGTTATTGTTTAACATGTAGCACTGTATATCATATAAATCTAAAATGTACATACCCCAATGTGCATTTTAGATTTATAGTGTA
Source organism: Typopeltis vanoorti (assembly GCF_054136105.1). Lineage (NCBI taxonomy): Eukaryota > Metazoa > Arthropoda > Arachnida > Uropygi > Thelyphonidae > Typopeltis > Typopeltis vanoorti. The sequence continues at coordinate 146,850,713 of NC_143550.1, forward strand.
TAGGTTCTCCTTTGCTCCTTCTAGGTCTATTCTCCACAACACTGGTTGCCGTGTTCCTTAAGCCAAGCTATTCAGAATAATTTGTTTGCAAAATTTATTCTAAATTTTTGTTTGTGTAACTGACATACTGACATAAGTTAATGCTTTATTTATGTTATATACACACACACATGACTGCTTAAAAACATTCTTAAACCATTACGTGTACCTACAAGTGGAGGGGGCGGGAGGCAGTGCTCCACTATATGACAGTAGTCCAGAAACTAAAGTGTTTCTAAATTATTAAAACACTTTAGTTTATGAAAAAAAGTATGCAATTCCGATATGCAATACTAACGTGCTTGAGAGGAGAATGATCAGGTTTAAAATGCAGCATTAATCTTTGTTTTGAAACAAATAGTTTGATGAAAAACTTACAAAATGGCTTGTTTGGTAGAATTGAATTCATTTTAAACATTTTTGTTGTGCAGGGTGATAATTCAGTGATTTTTTTTTGTAAGAAATTAACAAGCATAATTTACATTTCTGATATATACTAATTGTGACACTGACACTTGTGCATTTTTTAGAGGAGTGTTAATTTGATTGACTTATTTATGAGATGAATTTTAATTTGAAACCAAAGATAATTTATAGATAACAAAAGATGCATAAGTTTATATGTAATGTTTATTTTATTTATTATTATTTTTTAAATAAAATGTTGTTGATTCCAAAAATTTATTTCTCAAATGTTTGTTACTGATAAGAATGTAACTTTAGTTTTAACTTTTCAGTTTCCTAATATAGGAGAATTAATTCTTAAAAGGCTGATTGTCCAATTCAAAAGAGGCTTTAGAAGAAATGATAAACCATCTTGTTTGTCATCAACTCATTTTATAGCCCATCTTGTTAATCAACAAGTTGTAAGTATTATAAATAGTTTAGAATATTATAATCTTTATTTATTGGCATAAGTCCTTGTAGGACTTGTGTATTGCTGATAAAAGTAGCAAAACAACTTTATTTTGGCATTATTTGCCATAATGCACGGTTTAATTTGGAATTACGTATTTGGATCACAGCCAGAAATCACTCATCTGGCTGTGATCTCTGTTAGTACGGAAACAAATTTGCTGCTGTTGGGTCATTCTTAGTTAATTGTTAGTGGGAAGGGCTGAGAGTTATATGAAAAGAAATCTTGGGAAGATTAAGGAAAGAAGAAATGACAGGTAGACTCGGTAATTGTAAACTATGCTCTTTTCTCATGTATCACCCTTGACTGAGGTTTTTGAACATGTTTTCACTAAAACATTTTTTAAAAATTGCATGATATGCAAAATCATGATATTTGTTCTATCATTTCATTATTGAGATGGTTCATTCCTGTTTTCTTGGCTTTGATTATTTTGTTATTACTGGCTTCCCACATGGAAAACACAAGTTCACATAGGATGGCAATGTCATGAATTCCACTTCTATTTCTTTCTACTTCTAATTGCATGTAACACTACTACCAATGTGTTCAAGTATAATCACTATTTTTCCACACCTTTTTTATTAAAAGGTTGACATGTTTTGGAAATTTTACCGGCTTCATCAGTATCAACACAGAACAGATCTGTATATATATTTTAAAACTATATAAACTAATTAATATAGCATATTACAGGATATATTCTGCTTAATAAACAAAATACATAGCCAGAATAATGAAAAAGCTTCTATGAAATGTATTTTTTAAAGTCTCAGTGATGTTGAGATGCATGTATTATTTATACAGTTGATTGTTGGTCAGTATTGTTGTAACTACTCATTAGTCCATATTACTAATGTTCAAGTGACAGATCATCATTACCGAATTTATTTCTTGAGTTTTTTTGATAGAAAAACAGCATAGAAAAACAGAAATCTGTCTTTGTGTTTCATAGATTTTGAAAAAGCATTCGACAAGTCAGACACACTAACTTAATAGAAGTCCTTCAACAAATAAGGCTAGACGAACAAGACATAAAACTAATAACAAATCTGTATTGGAATCAGTCAGCTACCGTTCAATTAGACAACATTACCATCAGTGATATTAACATCAAAAGAGGAGTGAGACAAGGATGTGTGCTCTCTCACCACTCCTGTTTAACATATATGCAGAGGTAATCTTTAAAAAAGCATTGGAAGAATGTTCAGAGGGAATCACAATAAATGGAAAGATTGTTAACAACCTTCGATATGCAGATGACACCATGCTAATTGCAGATAATATTATGGATCTCCAAAAACTCATTGACAGAGTATACATAGAAAGCCAAAGAATGGGAATAAATATAAACATCAACAAGACAAAATACATGATCATCAGCAAACATCCAGCCTCATCAATGAAACTGACACTCAATGGGAAAAATATTGATCAAGTGTCAAGATATAAATATCTTGGTTGCTGGCTTAATGAACGGTGGGATCCAGAAATAGATATTAAGACAAGGATTGAAGTTGCACTGCAGTCCTTCATGAAAATGAGAACACTATTCTGCAATAAAGACCTAAACATGGAAGTCAGATGCCGAATGCTGAAATGCTACGTGTGGTCTATTCTGCTCTATGGAGTTGAAACATGGACATTGAAAGCGACAACCATCAAGAAAATCGAAGCCTTTGAGATGCGGCTATACAGAAGAATGCTAAAGATATCATGGACAGAAAAAATTACCAATGAAGATGTCTTAAAATCCATTGGCAAAGCTAAACATCTTGTACAAATAATCAAGAAACGAAAAACATCATATCTTGGCCACATCATGAGAAACAGCAAATACCAATTTCTACAAACTATTTTGATAGGAAGAATTGGTGGCAAAGGAACTAGAGGAAGAAAAAGAATATCATGGTTTGACAACATCAAGACGTGGACAGGAAAGAGCAGTGCACAACTGCTCAGATTAACACAAGAGTGCAGTTTGTTTGCCAAGATGGTCGCTGACCTTCGATAGAAGATAGCACAATAAGGAGAAGAGTTTTTTTGCATCAGGAGAGCAGATATACATAGATCACCAGTAAATTCCCTGAATTCTTTTGTAATTGTTGTGAGAAGTGTAAGGAATTTTTGTAGTTTGCCATTTCACCCCACCTCACCCATTTGATATGGCAGATTTCATTATTTTATGTTCTGTATCTTTCTCATGTTATCCCTGACATAGTTTCTCCTGAATGTTCCATTTGCCTTCTTGACATATCCTATAAAACAATGCATTTGTCAATACTTTTTCATAGGAGGATGCAGGAGTTTTGGGAACTGTAAAATTTTAGCCACTTTCACTGAACCTTTTTCATAATTGTTGTTAGAAATGCAAGGAATTTTTTTTCCCTTTGATGTGCCAGACTTCATTATTTTATGTTCCATATTTTCTCATGTTTTTCCTGACATATTTCTCCTGAATGTTTCATTTTGCCTACATGTCCTATATAAACAACATTTGTCAACATCATTATTTTCATAGGATGTAGGAGTTTTGGGAGCTTTTATAAAAATGTGAAAATATCAATTTTATATCAGCAATGATCAAAGTGACTTTTGCACCAATTAATAAGATTGCATCTTTGTTACAGTCCTCTAAACCTCTGTAGCCTCTTATGATAACACCTAGTTTGCAAAATAATATTGCTCATGTGGGAAGTGTTGTTAAGCAAAATGGGATGTTCTGGAGGAAATGTAGAAGAGAACACATAAAGACTGAAGTATAAAATAATAGTGAAGTCTAATTTGGCATGCCATGAATGAAAATATAACATGAATGGCAATTCAAGAAATTAGCTAAAGTTATCCATTCCTCCTTATTCAGTATATTGTTACTTGTAGTCTATTAATCATACTCAACAGTTTATTTATTAAACCTAATTTTTTATTAATGTATTTCCTTGAAGTTGGTTGTTCATCTAAGAGCCTTCTAGGTGATGTGATGATCCAACATAATGTTTCATTACTATTTTCGTATCAACAATCTGTTTTCTTCATAAAGGTATTATCTGTTTGATATAATTTAAAGACACTCCTGACTCATATATATATATATATATATAAACAAACACACACACATTGGCCTTAAGCTCGATGTTTTCCTACCACTTTTGGTTTATGCATATGGTAAACTTTAATCTCACATTCTGCTTATACATTTTTAAATATATATATATATATATATATATATAGTCAGCGGCCACATTGGTTTGATAGCACCAGTTCTCGTTTGATCACTGAAGTTAAGCAAACCTGAGCCCAGTTAGTAGGGTGCCCATCTTGGAAACCTGGGTGCTGCTGGCATTATTTATTTTAGTCTGCGCGGTTAGCCTAGTGGCTATGCGCTTCGCAACCATATGCCTGGGGAAGGAGTGTCCTAGGTTCGATTCCCATCAGTGACGTGAGGAGCTGAAGGATCTTCCTCAGCCATAGCCAAGTTAGCCAGTCTTGGGCGTGGACAGCAGGGTTTTTTCCCCAGTTTATTCTGGGATTTTTCATCCCGCAAAGCAGGCAAACTGGCCTTGAGAACTCAACACTACGGCCATAGGATACACCGGGCATAAGGCTGACCACCTTATCCTGTAAAAACGGAGTGAGGTCCGATGATCAATGGACCCTCGACACCGCAAGGTAAAAGAGGGTATAAGGAAGAAGATGATGATGATATATATATATATATATATATATATATATATATATGCAAGTTCCTTTTTGGTATTACCATTTTTAATATGGTTTTGTTATTGGTGTCATTTCACTCTCCTAATTTTCGCTATTACTCTCATGCATGTAGTTTCCATCCCTTAGTAGTCATTTGTTTTATTTCTCACCCATCTTTCACATGAGAATTAGTTTGAACACTGTTGTGTGTACTAGTTTAGTCTTTATTTAAAATTTTTTCCTGTTTCTTATAAATTTATATTTGGTATCCTGTTATTATTTCAATATTAGTTTTTTCTTTTCTAAAAATTGGTCCTAAATAATTAAAATGTCATCTCTTGTAGATTCTTGAGCATGCAGTTGTTTATGTTTTGTAAAGATCATTCTTAATTTTCAATAATTTAGTACCATCATATTATTCTGTACACTCTTTGAGGATACATATGGGGTTTTTATATATATATATATATATAACTAAATAAGTTGTATAGTTAAAAATAAAATAAAATAATATACATATATATTTGAAAAAAAAATAAAGATTAAATTACTACAAGCCGAGAGATAAAAATAGGAACACTATTTTAATTAAGCACAACTAGTTTCGTCTTATTAGAAGACTTATTTTGTCCCATAACAAGAGGGAACTACTAACAAACATTTCAAAAAACCTATACATTAAAGCATTAATGTATTAATGTTTGAAGCTGTTCTGTGTATCTCTTTATTGTTGGGCATGTGCAGGCATTCAAGGTCTCTTGAATGCTAAAGTTGGATAGCAGCACCATGATAAGCTGAGAGATTGTAGCTGAAGTTAGTGTTGAGATGTACTGGATCGAGGACGATTTCTTTAGATTCTACGATTCTTCTTTCCAGTTCACAGAATAGGAAAGAATTCATCTTATCATCGAAAGATATTTTCTGATTTGTCCCATAAGACTGGATGAATAATAGTTTTCGTCGTTAGTTTTCAAATTTTAGTAAGTAACAGCTATTTTGGAATGGATTTTGGTGATATTGCAAAATTAAAGCCCTTACTAAGAATATTCTTCTCAACACTGGAAAGGTTGTAACTGGATTTGTTTATAATAGTTTTATCAGGGCAGAGTTGAAACTTTGATTTAAATGATTTTTCTTGTTCTAATTTCAAAATTCCTAATTTCTAGTTTCTTGTTCAAGAAGCTAATTTACTTTGTATGGAATCCATTTTTATTATCAACAATGCAAAACCCTTCTACAGACAATATCTCTCCAGCAGAACGTCAAGCAATAAAAAAACTACAAAAAAAAAAAAAGATATAATTCTTCCTGTAGATAAAGGCAACTTCACTGTCATCCTGAATACTGAAGAATATAATAACAAAATGTTCCAATTATTACAAACAGATACTTACTAAATTCATGACAGAGATCCAACTCATGAACTCCATAACCATACAAAGTAACCTTCTAAGAACAACTACGGAGTTTCCTAGAAATTCATTGTCTCTTCGTTCAATTCATCCTTTAATCTGTCCATTATATGTATTACCAAAAATTCATAAAGAAAATACTCCACTGAGACCGATTGTATAGGTCGTTGATTCACCTACTTATAACCTCTCAAAGTATTTAGCCAAATTCCTAAACTGTTTAATCTGCTCAACCTCTTCTTTCATCAAAAATTCTGTTGATTTTGTTTTGAGTGTCAAAAACATACATATTCATAAAGAAGAAATTATGGCTAGTTTTGATGTTGTTTCCCTCTTCATGGATGTGTTTACAGAAGAAGTTCTTATTCTGTTAAAAGATAATTTATCAAAAAAAAGTAATGTCTTTATTAATCCATTGTGTTAATTTTGGTTATTTCTAGCTTAAAGACACTACATACAAACAAAACTTTGGTTTAGCCATGGGTAATCCTTTATTGCCCATATTGGTGAATTTATATTTGGAATCTTTTGAAGAAAAGGCTATCTCTTCATTCCCATTGAAACCAAGATTGTGGAAAAGAGACCTGAGTCTTTAAAGAATTTCCTAGCCCATCTCAGCATTCAACACCTGAAAATTCAATTTACCGCAGAATTAGAGATTGATGGCTCTTTTCTGTTCCTGGATGTCAAACTCACTCATGTATCTCTATTTACAGGAAACCAACTCACACCAATAGATATATCCATGCACAATCCCATCACTAACCATCTTAGAAACTTGGCATTGTTTCTTGCTAGGCAAATCTGCTCACTCACTCCCTCCTCTGTGAAGAAAATGCTAACAAAGAACTTCAATTTCTTACAACCTTTCAGCAAAATGGTTATTCAAAACTAACTGTTAACAAGCTACTATTTAATCCACCACCTTGCCATATTGAAGAAGATAGAAATAGTGAAAAATGCTGCATATCCCTATGATATATCAGTTCAGTTTTGCCAACGTTCTTAAATATATATTATCCGAACTTCTTTCACTCCTCTACTTTTCACTTATTTCGCAAACAAAATCTTTTTCCATCTGTTCATAATTTTTTTAATTATGCTCATCATAAATTCCAATATGAAAATCTAGAGTTTATGAATAACTTACATCCTGTGATATATTTATGCTTGCATTATAAGTATCTTCTTCTTCTTCTGCAGCTTCTCCCACTTAAGTGGGGTCACTGTTTGTAATGAGTCTCCTCCACACCTTCCTGTCTTGGGCTGTCACCACATCCAAGTTCTTCATCTTCAAGTCCTCTTCAACCAGCTCCCTCCATCTCTTCTTTGGCCGCCCACGCTTCCACCTTCCTTGCACATCCATCTGCATGACCCTTCTTCCCACATATTCGTCCTCCCTCCTCATCACAAGACCAGACCATCTCAACCTTGCCTCCTGTATTTTCGCTCCTAAGTTCGTAACTTTCACTGTTCCCCTGACATAGTCATCTCTCAGACGATCCTTTCTGGTCACACCGCACATCCACCTAAGCATTCTCATCTCTGCTACTTCCATCCTGCCGATGTTATTTTTTCTCAGGGCCACAGTTTCTATAGCATATGTCATAGCTGGCCTCACTACTGTCCTATAGATTTTGCCTTTTAGATTGATCGGCACCCTCTTATCGCATAACACTCCAGCCATCTCCCTCCAGTTCCTCCAACCCATTTGTATCCTGCATCCCACTTCCTTCTCAGCTCCTCCATCTTCTTCCACTGTTGAACCTAAGTATCTAAAGTCTCTTACCTTCCTGATGACATTTCCTTCCAGCTCCAGATCTGTCTCCTGGCTGCTGCCGCCGACTGCGCAACACATATACTCTGTCTTACTTCTGCTCAGTCTCATACCTCTCTCTTCCAGTACTTTTCTCCATCTTTCCAGTTTAGTTCCCACTTCTTCTCTTGAATCTACACACAGCAAGATGTCATCTGCATACAACATTGTCCAAGGTGCATCTTCTCTCACCTCCTCTGTTACCACCTCCATCAGAATATTAAACAGAAACGGACTTAATGCTGACCCTTGATGCAAGCCAACTGTTACTTGAAAACTTTCTGTCTGTCCCAAACAGGTCCGAACACTTGTCTTCACATTTCTGTACATTTCCCGCACCAACCTGACATATTTCTCTGGCACCTTCTTCTCCCTCAGATACCTCCAGACTTCTTGCCTTGGCACTCTATCGTATGCTTTCTCCAGATCAATAAATACCAGATGTAGCTCCCTTTGTTTCTCTCGATATTTTTCCATCATCTGTCGTAACCCATATAAGTATCACAGGATGTAAATTATTAATAATTCATTTTACAGTACTGAAAGTATTTTTATTCATGCCTGTTCTTTCTCTTCCTTATATTTGCTATTCTTTACATCTTTTAGTAAATCAAGTATAGTAACAATAATCAAATATATCCAAAATTAAGTGGATATTGAATACCACATTATTTCTTAGCCGAATAAGAAACTCAAAGATAGGAAATCTAATCTAAGAGTTTCATGCTGAATACAGAAAACTATATAAAGTTTGGCGACTCCAAGCGTAAGCCAACATCTGGTAGTGCAATGCTAGGGCGATTCGTAGTAAAGGTTAGAGAAAGCTCCGATCACCGTTCTTAGTATTTTCCCATAATGTAAAACACTGCTCCTAGGAGATGTATTACTGTTCTACATTACGAGAGAAGGTCACTACCCATCTCTCATGGGTAGTGATGGGTAGTGACCTTCTCTCATAATGTAGAACAGTAATACATCTCCTAGAAGCTTTGTTTTACATTATGGGAAAATACTAAGAACAGTGATCGGAGCTTGCTCCACCTTTACTATGAGTCACCCTAGCATTGCACTACCAGGTGTTGGCTTACGCTTGGACTCACCGAACTTTATATAGTTTTCTGTACTCGGCATGAAAATCTTAGATTAGATTTCCTATATTTGAGTTTCTTATTCGGCTAAGAAATAATGTGGTATTCAATATCCACTTAATTTTGAATAATTTTACTTCACCGAAGTGAAGCCTGTCGGCTCTTATTTTCAGTAATCAAATACAGTCATACCCCGAAGTTACGTGGTGGGACCAACAAAAGCGCATAAGTCGAATTCGCATAACTCGGGTATAATTTTGCATACAAACATACAAAATATTAGTTAATTGGGACCAAAGGTTTACAAAAACACCTATATTTTTAAAGAAATATAATCATAATTGTAGTTTTTCGTACATAAAAAAAAAGAAAGTTATTTCGATGTCAATGGTTTCATAAAAAACGATAGCTTCGTCTGACGGCATAATGTCTTTTTCTTGTCACGCAAAATTTCTTCATAGCAAGCTAATGATTTTTTTATTCCTTACCTTGTGGCTACAGTTCGTTCCTCATTAGAACTATGTCCTCCAAAATCTGTAAACCTTTCTTTTATGATTGTTCTTACTGTGGATTCTTGTAGATTGAACTTCTTTACTAGCTCACAAATTTTCATTCCGCCTTCAAAATCCTTAATAATGTTAAGTTTTTTTTTCCAAAGTCAATGTTTTTCTTTTCTTGCTAGCTGTAGAAGAATCGGACTTTGCTTCCTTTGGATGACCTTATTATTTTTTATGTGATAAAATTTTTATCAAGAACATAACATTAAACAATCGCAAGGTTTGTAGACTATAAAAATCATGTATGAATGGAGATCGCACAAAACACTTCAGTGCTTGTTCACAGCATGTGCGACACTGGTGAATGCGGCCGGCACCGGAAAGATACGGCTAATGGTGAGGCGTGAAGCGGGACAAGAATACGTATATATAAGAAACCGCATAACACTGGATTCGCGTAAGTCGGGGTATGATTGTATATCATTCTCTTTAATTATTGTTTTTTAATATATTCTGAAAAGAACATTCCTTTTTACCTATCCCCCCCCCTCCACAATACAGGATTATTCAATCGAAGAAACTGTCATGAAAATAGTACGTCCGACAAGATGCAGAAACTAAATTGTCGGTAATTTATCCCACTTTTCCAGATGGTTAGGTTCGTGGCGAGCGATCTACTATCACCCCAATGTGAACTTGTTAATAATCAGCATATGTAAGATCAAGATGTTAGATTTATTAATAATTCATCCTGATCGTGTGAGGAAATTGAGGTAAAAATATACCAGAAATATAATTGCTGTTTTTTCCTATCCATATAGCAATAAATAATTTTATTTTTTATCTTGATTATTATTAACTCAATTTCTTAAAGATATTATGAATACTATGTTAAAGTAAAATCATTCTGAAATGTACTGTTGTACTAAATTATTAATGTGAAGGATTTTTTTCTTTTTTAATAATAGGCTCATGAATTAGTTGCACTAGAAATTTTAACACTATTACTTTCAAATTCAACTAATGACTCAGTTGAAGTTGCTATTGGTTTTCTGAAAGAATGTGGAATGAAACTGCTGGAATTGTCTCCTCGTGGTATGAGCTGTAAGTAGATTGAAATAATATATAAAGTATAGCTATTTTTGTACATTATGCTGTGATTATATGTTCTAAAATGTTGTTGTTTCCAGAAATTTTTAACACACCTTTTACAAGTTATATATTTGGATTGATTTTTAAGATTAATATAATAGAAAATGTAACCAATAGCCATGGCATATCATGGCACTGTGGTCACTGATTCCTCTTATATTACCAAAATGATTAGTCACATAATTTGACTTGTTCTAACTGGGTTTAAATTGAATATTATTGTTTTGCTATTTCCATTTGAGTAGTATTGAATTGTACACAGTGTGCCAGATTTGAAGTGTTAAATCCAATTAATGAAAGAGTTTGAAGAGTTTTCAAAAGTGCAAAAAAAAAAAAAAAAAAAAGTCCCCAATCATTTTTATTTTATTTTCTTCTCTGCATACTTTAGGTCAGGGGTCGGCGACGCAGTGCCCCGTGAGCGCTATGGCGCCCACAGTGAATTTTTAGTGCGCCCTCAGAGAAATTATTGTAAACTGCTTTGGAGCTTGCAATGGTAATTTTGCAGCATAGATCTCAGTATATTCTGAGAGATATATTCATTACTAGTATGTGCTAAAATGCAAGAAACCATAAAGAAAAAAACACTGCAAATATAATACATGATGGTACAAATTAAGTTAATATTGAATCCAACATTAACATTATTTCATAGCTGAATATAGAAACTACAAAAGTTCGTGCCGAATATATATATATATATATATATATAGAAAGAAAGAAACTAAAGGAGTCGGCAGATGCAAGCATAAGTAGTGCCTTATGGGCAACTCGTAGTAAAGGTGGAGCAAGCTCCAGACCTCTTTCCTTAGTATTTTCCATAAATGTAAAGCACATCTTCTAGAGGGCAATGTATGATAAATATTGAATCCAACATTATTTCATAACCGAATATAGAAGAGCTTCGTGTCGAATATATTATTATTATTTTATTATGCGGACGATGTTATACTTCTGAATAAATCCGCTACAAGTTTGCAAGATTCCCTGACTAAATTGAATAACTGTTGTAATAGATATGGTATACAGGTCAGCAATAAAAAGACAAAGACAATGAAAATAGGCAGAATCATTGAAAATGTCAACTGTGTTGTGAATGGGGAACCTGTGGAACAAGTAAAACATTTCAGCTACTTAGGCACGGTTTTTAGTGAAGATGGTAAATTAAATATAGAAATAGACAACAGAATCAGCAAAGCTGGTATGGTAGGAAGTCAACTGAATAAATTCATATGGAATAAGAGAGAAATTAGTCGGAACACTAAATTAGCTGTATACAAGACAGTGTTCAAACCAGTTTTAACTTATGGATCTGAGAGCTTGGTTAGAAGTAAAATACTTGACCAAAGACTAGAGACCACAGATATGAGAGTCCTGAGAAAGATTAGAGGTGTGAACAGATGGCATCAATGACAATATCATATTAAAAACGAGGATATTAGGAAAGAACCTGACATTGTCAGCATCCAGGAATGTGTTAGCACAGCTAATCTCAGGTGGTATGGTCACTTAAACAGAATGAGCGAGGAAAGATTAGCAAAACAAGTGTTCTCTGCCAGGTTGGCAGGAAAATGACCCAGAGAAAGACCAAGATATAGGTGGATCGATATGGTACAATGTGCCTTAGACGACAGAAATATAAGATCTGATAATGTTGGAGTCTTGACAAGTAACGGACTGATTTGGAGGAAAATTGTAGATAGAAGTTAGTAATGATGTAAATTTTTCATGTGGTACTATCCAATCCTGCACACCCCTTGAGGGTACATGTCTGGAATTTGATGATGATTATTTTATTATTATTATTAGTCACCTCCAGGGAGTCCAAAGACTCATCGAGGGAGGGCATCCACTCTACAACTCTGTCTCTACCACTTAGCCCACCAACTGACCGCGACTATACCAACGCCATTTATCGCTGCCCACCACCACTGATATTCCTACAGACAATCACACACACACACACACACATACATCTATGCCTGCAGCAGGATTCGAACCCACAGCCTTTTGGCTGGAGAGTGGATACGCTAACCACTCAGCCAGCCAGGCTGGCAATATAGAAATGAAAAGTTTCGGTGGATGGCAGCATAAGTAGTGCCTTATGGGCAACTCGTAGTAAAGGTGGAGCAAGCTCCAGACCTCTTTCCTTAGTATTTTCCATAAATGTAAAGCACATCTTGCAGAGGTCAGCAACCTTTTTTAATATGAAGAGCGCAGTATAAAATTGCGCTCTTCATATGAAAGCAGGAAGAAAACTCTTCTAATAGTATTCTAATGTATTTGTTTATTATGCAATAATAGTGTGGCTATTTTTAAAAAAAGTAATATAGAAAAACATTTCAAAACCATTCATGCCAGTTGTAAATTTAAGTTTAATTACTTAAATCAGGAGGAGTTGGCAACACAGCACCCGTGAGTGGCATGGCGCTTGCAGTATTGCACCCTTCATATTAAAAAGGTTGCAGACCACTGCTTTAGGTATTTCTGTAATCAGCTATCAGGCATTTGCCTTTAAGTTGGAAAAACCTTGGTTCACATCTCTTCTAAGAATTGAGGAGAGCCATTATAAAGACCAATATAACACTAAAGCCTAGCGGAAATGAAGCTGCTAACACAACTGTAATAAATCACATGTTTAAAATTAGTGATAAAATTTGTTAGAAAGAATACTGATAAAAGATACCTGAATATTCTTGAAGGGAATGATAACCATATTTGGAACTTTAAATTATTTCAAAGTTTTTATTTTAGGCTACTAAAGAAATTTAATGCTTATTCATAGCACATAAGTAAAAAATTGAATAATTTTATTTCAATATTTTGCCTAACAGTAATCAAGATATCGTCATGAAAAAAGGTAACATGGAACACACGGTAATTAGAATAAGAACACAGACCATCAAGCATTCAGTTATTTTGACTGCACCCCCTGCCACAGTCAAACTTTGCTGCTCTCGTTATTGTTGATTTAAATGAAGAATTAGTCTCAGAAATGTTTGGAAGATTTTTGAAACTGTACTTATTTAGGTTAGGAGTATTCAGCAAAGCATAAGCAGATTCCCAGAAGAATCTGTCAGTTTTGAATCAGTCTTTTTTAAAGTAATTGTCCTTGCTAACTCTTTATGGGATATCAAGCACATGGTCTGCTAATCCACTTTGTCCATATTGGTTCATGATTATATAATTCTGGCATTCCTCTTTTCTTTCTTCTTAGCTGCAGATCTGCTAGACTATCCATAATATTATCAGTACCTGAAATATATAGAATGCACTGACAGTATATTCTATATACTCCAGGTACCAATAAAAGGGGAACTTCATCGTTTTTTGTTGAACAAATAGGGAAACTAGTTTTAATATTGATTTATAAGAAGTTATATAATTGATAATTACTGAATATTTTAATGTTTTCAGATAATTTTTTGATATAAAATTACAGTTTTGGAGTGATTTATTAGCTCAGCTAATGTTAGATGTGAGATATAACGATCTGTTTATTTTTTAGGATTGTAACTATTATTAATATTATTGGAAATGTGTTCTTATTCTTTCTTTTTTTTTGAGTAAAATGTCACTTGAGCATGTAGCTCTAGCTTTGTGTGCATAATGTTTTTATTATCCCACAAATTTGTGCTGGATGGTGGTGTGAATTATTCAGATATTAGTTAGAATTTTTAGGTTTTCTGTACATAATATAAGAGATAGCCATCTAGAAATGTAACTAAATGTCCAAAAATGGAAAACAAGTTTTATTTTGAAATAAATTTTATTTTAGGGTGTTTGGTTATTTAAGTGCCAAGAATGTATCTAATAATCACATTTTCAAAAATGTTTTATTTTTATATTACCACACTCTTTCATTTTTAATGTAACTAAATTATTGTGATTGATATAATAAAATTTACCTCCAAATGGAAGAAATCATGATGGACTCTCCTCTTTTGCTGCCACTTGCAAATATTTTCATGGAAACTTTTGAAATGAAAGCATTAAAAAATTTAAACTCCTCCCTTTTAAACAGTCTTAGCTGCGCTTTGTTTTGATATATTGTATGCTGGATATATTGTGTGTGATCTATCTCATGATATTTTAATCATGCCTATCTTTTGTAATGGAGTGACACATCATTTAAAAATCTTCCCATTGTGATAAGTTTTCTGTATACTAAAAGGTTAATCTTTTTTCTTCATTTATTTTGATAAGGATATCAAGGAATGGTAATTTATTGTGATCTTCCAGTTCAAGAGTGAATTTTATATTGGGATGCAATCTGTCCTGCTGCATGTCTTGACTCTTTAGACACTTAAAGTGCACTTAAATAACCTACACTCTTAATAGGAATTGAAAACAACTGTTTGCATTTTTTAGACACTTTAGATGGTTACTACTCTTACATTATCTACTGAAAACCTATACATTAACAATATCTGAATATTAATTCACACCACCATCTAATCTATCTAATGCAAATTTATGGCATAATAAAAATTAGCACAAAAGCTACAGCTATTTTGTCCAAGTAACGTTTTGCTCCAGAAATAATTGAATAGTTTTCTAATATCATTAATAATGTTATAATCCTAATAAAATAAACAGTTTATTATATCCCACACTTAACATTAGACAAACTAATAGAGAGCCATTAGATCACTATAAAACTGGAATAATTCTTTATATCAAGAACATATCTGAGAAGATTCAAAAGAGTACGCAGCACTCTCAGAAGTAGGTGTACTGTTAGATCTTGAATGATGGCTCTATCAAGAATAGAACTGCCCCATTCAAGATTTAACAAGAGAACAATATCAAGCAAAAGCACTTGTACTCTTGGCAAAGCAGACATAATATGTGAAGATGCAGATATTAACCTTGCTTAAAAAGGAATTAAAATATAAAAGAAGAGGTTGAATCTTAAATTAAAATGAAATCGAAGGAGGAAATAAATATTAAATTGTACTATGTTTAAGGTTTGTCAAAAATAGATGGAATCTTAATTTGTCAAACACATCAATGTTAAAATATGCCGTGTATCATCGTGCAAATGAAAGTTCAAAGGTTGCAGTTTGACCACCAAAGATGACGTAACGAGCGATGAGTAGGCATTCGTGGAAGGCGCAAGAAATTCGCGTTCCCCGAAAAGAGTGATGCACGTACAGCAAGGAGGTGACGTCACTCGGTGACAGCAAATGGGGAGCATTTGCTGTCAGACAAGTTTGGAATGCGGAAAGAGGGCGCTATAATGGGGTTTAAAACGGATTCACATCGTTGAGAGGGACCTTTTTTGCTTCCTTTTACATTTTTCTCCTAGTTCCTGTGGTGGTCCCTAGTCGCATGTGCCCTCCCCATGGGTCTCCTGCTTGAAGTTCCTGAGCAGTTCAGCATGCCTGATACCTGACAAGACGTGAAGACAACAAAGCGGCAGCATGTTTCCCATTGCTGAGTGATGCGAATCGAAGAAAATATAGCAGGAGATGATGGCAGTGTTCAAGTATCAGTGTGGATCTAACTGATGAGAAAGCAGTTAGATCCACATGATTTACCTTTGAAGGTAAATCATGTTAGAAGCGGCGATGCAAAAAGTTCGTAAGCCCAGAAGAAACAAGTGGCTAATTCGGGATGAGCAGATGGCGGCAATCCATCGTAAAGAAGGACAATCTATAACAAAGAACAGACAGAAGGATCAAGAAATCATCTAACAAGGTGGTAATGTACAAATCTTCCCTTTTTTTGTGTTATCTATTGGTGACGAAGGTGTAAAATGGACAGAGTTTAGAAAAGAAGAGAGATTTTTGAGACGGTTTCCTGTGTTATGTTAATCGAATTGGACTGTAGTCTACATTCATAAGTTGTCTAGACCAAGTTTAATATGTATGGGTTGTTAGTAGCAGTAATCTAGTTTAATACCGACATCCATGTTTGTGATATAGATGAACATAAGATTCTCATGAGTGTGTTTGAATAGCCTGTCTGTTTGATTATTATTACCCTACTTTATTATATTTTAGTATTAACCTTGATTTGCTTGATTATATGTGTTGTTTAAATCAGTGGTCACCAAAGTGGTCGATTGGGGGTCGATAGAAAAATATAAGACATCATTGTATGGGTAATATTTAATTCGGTTAACTTGGATTACCACCATCCTGAATGACAACGCAATTAAGAGTGAATCGGGAATGGTGACATGAATAGAACCTGTAAGATGGACCAAGGTCATGAAAATAGTTACTGAGGCCAATGAAGTAGGCCAAAATGACGTATTTACCAACAAACGGATGTTGGTGGTTCCTGCCTGGCTGGTGTGGCGGGAGTGAGATTGCAACACATGCGCGGTTCTTATTTACTTATACTTACATGTATTTGATCCCAGTCTCATTTTTGCTCATCGACATACAAGTGAGCATTAATGTTCTAAAATTCATCAACATACATATTATAATTCAATCGTTATTCATTCACGAACTAAACTTTTCTATGTTGAAGAGTTGAGCAAGGCTGGTAGTAATACCAGTGATATTAATACCAGTAGTTTATTAATATCACTAGTAATACCAGTGATATTACTAGTGATAGTAATAGTAATATAATAATATATACTATGTTATACGTACAATAAATACTGTAAATAAAAATAAATAAAAACTATAAAATAAACAATCTAAAAACTCACATAAGCATCTTTTTTGCGTGTCCTATTATAATTACGTAATAGTAAAATAGAGGGGGATCGATTAAAAAATCAAGAAACTCTTGAAGGGGACGACAGTCAAAGAAGTTTGGCGACCCCCCCTGGTTTAAATTGTAATGTTCTTAGATAAATAATAAATATGTTTTCCCATGTATACCTGAGTTTGTCTGAGTAAGAGATTGAATTTTACCACTCACGAAAATAGCGAACCTATGTCTAGAGGAAAAAAGGGGAATTTACGATTGTCAAGGCCATGACTGTATACTGAGAACTCAATCTACCTAACTATTTAATCTATATAAGGTATTACTTGAATTCTGGGAAAGTTTCTTCAGATAAGAATTTCTATCCTAGAGTTCTGACTGGTGCAGCATAAACAAATAAATTTTGTCAGAGCTCGAAGAGGGAAACAGTCCCAGAAAGTCAGTTTAGAAGCCAGATCTCAGTAGGCACAAGGAGAACAACAGAGGTAAAATATTTAAGATAACAACGACGTAACAGTACTAACTGGTAATGAGTGTAAAGGGTACAATAATTTTAGGAAGGATAGAAAAAGTAGGAGAGGAGGGGTGTAGTTGTTGTTGTTGTCTTGTCCTTTGAAGAGTCTTAGATGTTTCCATGTGCTCCTTGAACTGTTTTGGCTATGTCGATGATTTTGTTTGTATAGAGCTGTTGCTCAGGATGAGGACCTATTTCTTGCAAGGCTGCTGTAATTGCTGGACAGGTAAAGATGTGAATGGGTGTCAGTTCAGTATTGGGGCAGTTGTTGCAGTTTCTATATGTTCTCGTATCATCCGTATTGATCTTAATTCCTCTATAATGTCCTCTTTGTAGTTCTGTTATCCTGGTGGAGGTTACTACTTTCTGGCAGCATTGATTTCGGTAATTTGATTTGTATCACTGATTTCAGTGGAATTAGTTTAGCTTTTGTTAGTGCATTAGCATCAGCAAGAGTTGTCACGTGAGTTTCTTGGTTGAGTTCTCTGGACTCTTTTGCTAATTTATCAGCTGCTTCATTGTAATCAATGCCTACATGAGCAGGAATCCATTGTAAAATGCAACTTTTTCCTAAACACTTTAGTAGATTTAAGAGTTTATGGGTGTCTTATGTGAGCTTGGTATTGCCATTTTTTGATTGCCTCCATAGCTGATCTTAAGTCACTGTAAATTATAATTCGCTCAGATTGTTGAGATGATGATAATTTTAAGTAGGCTTCGAGTGCTTTATTTATTGCATAAAGTTTGCTGGTAAAATTGGAACCAGTTCTCCCAGATTCAACTTTTATTGAAAGTTTTTCACCTTTCAGGAGTAGGAGGAGAACACCAGTGCCTCCATTAATGATTCTGGTGATGATCCATCAGTATAACCAATAACCTGTTTGGAGAATGAAAGAAGGTTGATAGTATTTAGGCCTTTTTCTTTGAGCATTTCTTTTGATTCTTTTTTTGTACAGAGTTTGGTAAGGTTTAGATTTATGGAGGTATTCGGAGGTAAAGGACTGGAAAATAGAGGTTCTTTGTTTATGTGGGCATTTAGCTGATCCAGACCTATTTCCTTCCTGATAGTGTCATCATATGGTGAAGTCTGCATTTTTGATTCCAATGTTCATAAGTTTTTAGGGAGATACGATCGCTTTGGTAGCTTCTGATATTTATGAATTTTATGGTGGCAAATTTTCATCTGTCCTCCAGCAGGTCAAGCCCACATTCCTGTTGGGCTCTGATGTTGTTAGTGGATGAGACTGCACCAATGATAATCTTGGATGCTTTTGCTTGTATTTTGTCTAATTTTTCCTTTACCAATGAGGCCGAAAGTGACCAGAGGTGCTGCATATTCCATTATTGGTCTTATTAGTGTATCATTATTATTATTCCGGGCAACTCCAAGGAGTCGAGAGACTCATTGAGGGAGGCCCTAACATCATGTCAAGAACAACTATTCTACATTCACACAGTATCTATCATAATTCACCTTGAACTCATTCACAGTCATAGCATGCACAACAGACTTTGGCAGCTTATTCCACACATTCACCACTCTCCAAGTAAAAAACCTAGCTCTAACACCCTTGCTAACCACATTCTTGCCCAGCTTCCATGTATGGCCCTTAGTCCTCCCACCACCAGTCCTATTCTCAAAAATATCTTCTGAATTAATCTTATAGAAACCCTTCAGTAATTTGAATGTCTCAATCATATCACCCCTTTTCTGCCTATCAACCAATTTTTGCAACCCACAAATCTGCAACCTGTTCTCATAAGGTTCATTCCGTAGACCTGCTATCATCTTGATCACTTGCCTCTGGATCCTCTCCACCTCCTCCCCATCAAGAAGAAACCCTGGTTCCCAATCTGGGCACAGAAGTCAAGATGGGGTCTTATCAAGGCTTGATACAGAGGAACAATAACTTGCTTGTCTCTGCTCGTCAAAGTATTCTTCAGCAAGTGATTTGATGAGCTGATTTAGCCACTTTTGTAATGTGCCCCCTAAACTTCAACTCCCTATCAACCAACACTCCCAAATCCCTGGCCTCATCAATCTCCTGGAGTATGGTTCCACCAATGTGATATACTGCTGCTAATCTTTTCACCCCAAATGCATAACCTTACACTTTGCCACATTAAATTGATATCCATTTTCCTTAGCCCAATCCTCCAAACTATCCAAATCATCTTGCAAAATTTTGACATCCTGTGCTCTCACTGTTGCTCTACCCAACTTTGCATCATCAGCAAACAAGTGAACACTTCCTCTCAGATTCTTTCCTATATCGTTAATGAACAAATTGAAAAGTAGTCATCCAAGAACAGAACCCTGCGGCACATCACTAGTCACAAGCCGTCTTTTGGACTCTACTCCTGGATAAACCACTCTCTGATATCTCTCCAACCACCACCCTCCTATCCATCTCACCAACCCTATATCCATCCCCATATACTGCAGTTTACTGTTTAGAATTCCATGTGATATCTCCTGTCAAAGGCCTTAGCTAGGTCCAGTAGAATCACTATAAACCCATTACCCTTATCCAGTTCAGCCGTCACTGTGTTATAAAACGTGAACAAGTTATTGAGGCATGATCTACCCTTCACAAAACCATGTTGTCCCCCCATACAGCATCCCATTTTCATCTATCCAATCCTGTATATTTTTCTTGAGTAATTTCTCCAAGACCTTGACAACGATTCCTGATATGCTAAATCGGTCAGTAATTTACAACAGCAGTCTTGGAACCTCCTTTGTGCAGTGGAACTATTTTCCCCTCTTTCCACCCACACGGGACTAATCCAGACCCGAGACTCGAATTAAACAAAATAATCAACGGCACTGACAATTCTTTAGCAGCTTCATGTACGACACAAGCTGGTATACCATCCAATCCCACAGATATATTGACATTGAGGTTTTGTAATAGACTACTCACCTCCACTTCATTCACCACAATTCCCATATAATCTATTGGTTCATTCATTCCTGCAATGTCACCACCTGGATGATATATTCTTGCAAAGTGCTCGCTCAGTAATTCAACTATATCAACTGATTCGGTTACCTCCCTACCATCAGCATTCTTTGTGTAGTGCAAGTAGTTTTGAGGATTTTTTTTTGGCTTTGGGCCCCAATTTGTTCCACAAAGCCTTTTCAGTATATTTAATTTTTTTTAGAGCTGTGTTGGAAGCATTAGAGATGTTGTGCAAAACGTAATTCCTGATCAAGTGTAATACCAAGGTGTGTTTTGGATTTGTGACTTCTTCAATTAGCTTGTTGTTGATGATGACTTTGGATTGTAGGAATGTCTCTTTTTCCTGTCTGTACTAAAGGTTGATTTTGAGTTTAAGTTCATCTGAGTTTTCCATTTTTCTAATCCTGTCATGGATTTGTTTAGAATCTCCTCTGAATCTTTCATTTTAGCACTACTGTGCCAGATGACTATATCATCTGCATAACATGCTTCTTTTGTGTCTTCTGTAAGGTAGGAATGAATGTTATTGACATATCAAAGGAATAGTAAAGGACTAAGTACTGAGCCCTGGGGAACACCAGCCCAGGTTCTTTGCTCTCTTGATATTGCTGCATCGATTCTAACCTTGATCTTTCTTGATCTTGAGGAATGTAGTGCTAATGATATAAGATAATTTGAGACCATTTGGGTAGAAAATTATGATTGCAATCTTAACAAGTTTTCCATTTAGCAGGGGGTTTGAAGTTATATGGATGAGGTGGACTCTGTGACAAGATCAAATACATGGTGGGCTATTGCTACACACCTAGCATATCAGCTGCTAGTAATGATGAAATGCATTGCCAAATAAACCTAAATGATTAATAGTTGTAGGTTATTTTAAAAAAAGGAAAAGTTGGTCCTTGTTGGGGATCTAAATAGTAGAGTAGGAAATGATTGTGAGACATACAAAAATATTTTGGGAAAATTTGGAGAAAAGAGCAAAGCTAATAATAATGGCAAATACCTGTTGGATTTCTGCTCAGGACATGGACTGGTTATTACTAACACCATGTTCCAACATAAAAATGTGCACAAATTCACATGGAGAGAAGAGGCTAGGAATAAGAAAAGTCTCATTGACTATGTTATTGTTGATAGTGATGTTTTCTCCCTGGTGCAGGACACCAGAGTGTACAGAGGATTTGAAATTGGAAGTGATCACTATTTAGTCTTGAGCAGGATAAAATTGAATTTCATATTGAAAAGAATAACATGTAAGAAAGTTTTAAAGCGAATAAAAATTGAGCAGCTCTCAGATGTAAACTGTAGACTAAAATACAGAAATATTATTGAAAAGAAAATGAAAGAGTTTGAGAACAGGAATCAAACCTTGGAGATTCAGTGGCAAACTCTGAAGGAAACATTGATTGATTCTGCCAGAGAGGCATGTGGTGAGGTTGTGTGCAAAGATAAAAAAATCAGAACTCCCTGGTGGACACAGGAAGTTAAAGAGGCAGTGAAGGAAAAGAAGAAAGCATATCAAAAGTTCCTGGCAAATAAGTCAGCTTTTACTCTTACAGAATACAGAGACAAATGTAAGAAAGCTAAACAGTGTGTAAAACTAGCTAAACAAAAGTCATGGGAGGACTTTGGCAAGAATATAGAAAATAAATATCAAGAAGGTGGCAAAATATTCTGGAGGTTGTTGAAGAAGCTTAGGAATGGAGGAAAGAGTGCTGTAAAAGGAATTAGAGATGATAAAGGTGAAATGAAAACAGGAGAAAAAGATATCCTTGAAGTATGGAGTAATTACTTTGAAAAACTGCTAAATGAAACAAGCAGTGATGACAGCACAGTGATAAAAAACACTGACCAGGCATGCAGTCAGGAATACATATCCATACTTGAAGTAGAAAAAGCCATCAAAGGCTTGAAATGTGGAAAGGCAGCAGGAGTAGATGATATTCGACCAGAAATGCTGAAGTATGGTGGTATAAGAGTCTTACAGTGGCTGCACTGCATAGTTCAGAAAGCCTGGACAGAGGGACGAATTCCTGATGATTGGAGTAGAGCTCTCATAGTACCCATATATAAAAAGGGAAATAAAACTGAATGTGAAAATTACAGAGGTATTTCCCTACTGAGTGTTCCTGGCAAGATCTATGCAAGTATACTTGAGAAACGGTTGAGAAGAGTTGTGGAAGAAAAGCTTGGTGAAGAACAAGCTGGATTCAGGCCAAATAGAGGCTGTCAGGATCAGATCTTCACTTTACGACAAATAGTCGAGAAAGCATGGGAATATAACAAAGATCTGTATTTAAGTTTTGTCGATTTGGAAAAGGCATATGACAAGGTGCCAAGAGAGAAGCTATTCAATATGCTGCAGTTATATGGTGTCAATGGGGCATTATATCAAGCAATACTTAGTCTTTATTTGAGTTGTGAGTCAGCAGTTAGAATTGAAGGAAGTACAGGAAGATGGTTTAATGTTAAATCTGGTGTGAGACAAGGATGTACATTATCCCCTCTGTTATTCATTATCTATATGGATCACATTATGAAGGAATGTGGTATTAAACCTGATATCAAAATTGGAGATGTTAATGTCAGCTCTTTGCTTTATGCGGATGATGTTATACTTCTAAATAAATCCGCTACAAGTCTGCAAGATTCTCTGGCTAAATTGAATAGCTGTTGTAATAGATATGGTATGAAGGTCAGCAATAAAAAGACAAAGACAATGAAAATAGGCAGAATCATTGAAAATGTCAACTGTGTTGTGAATGGAGAACCTGTGGAACAAGTAAAACATTTCAGCTACTTAGGCACAATTTTTACTGAAGATGGTAAACTAAATATAGAAATAGACAACAGAATCAGCAAAGCTGGTATCGTGGGAAGTCAATTGAATAAATTCATATGGAATAAGAAAGAAATTAGTCGGAACACTAAATTAGCTGTATACAAGACTGTGTTCAAACCAATTTTAACTTATGGATCTGAGAGTTGGGTCAGAAGTAAAACACTTGACCAAAGACTAGAGACCGCAGATATGAGAGTCCTGAGAAAGATTAGAGGCGTGAACAGATGGCATCAATGGCAATATCATATTAAAAATGAGTATATTAGGAAAGAACTTGACATTGTCAGCATCCAGGAATGCGTTAGCAGAGCTAATCTCAGATGGTATGGTCACTTAAATAGAATGGGAGAGGAAAGATTAGCAAAACAAGTGTTCTCTGCCAGGTTGGCAGGAAAACGACCCAGAGGAAGACCAAGATATAGGTGGATTGATACTGTACAAAGTTCCTTAGACGATAGAAATATAAGATCTGATAATGTTGGAGTCTTGACAAGTAACAGACTGATTTGGAGGAAAATTGTAGATAGGAAGTTAGTAATGATGTAATTTTTTCATGTAGTACTGTCATATCCTGTACACCCCTTGAGGGTACATGGCAGGAATTTGATGATGATGATGATGATGATGGTTATTTTAATTATCTGAATATTGATTAGGTACCAGTGAATCTCAAAAAGAATGAAGCCGAATTTATTGAGCTGTTGTGAGACCACCTCCTTAAACAGAATGTGAGAGAAACAGAAGGAACCCTAAGACAAAAGAGTATTAGAATTGATTATAGTGGTAGAGGAGGTTTCAGTAAAAGATTTCACTGTTCTGCCTCGGATTAGTAACAGTGATCATGCTGTACTAACATCGGAAGTGGCTAAGTTTAAGGATATTCTGTTTACAAAAGGTACATGCTTTTAAAATCAGAAAATTATGACCAAGTAAGGAGAATACTAGATTCACTCATATGGTATTGGGTGCTAGATGTGAAGGATATTGATCATGCATGGGAAGCATTTAAAAAATAAATGATGCAATATTGGGACATCTCTAGATGTAGGAGCGAAATGAATATGCAGTTTTATTAAGCAAGAGATTCTTAAGATATTAGGAAGGAATACCATGTGCATAAGGATGATATCAGTTATGAAAATTATAAGGAGTAGGCTAGAAGCATTACAATTATTGTATGGAAAGCTAAGTCTGACTATGAAAAGAAAATGGCTCTGCAAGCTAAAGACAACCAAAAAAGAATTCTGTTGTTAAGTTGCAAGTCAAAGAAAGAATGAACATGCAGGAATAACTTATCAATGGAGATGGTATGCAGGTGGCAGATGCAGATGAGATTGTTCAACTAATGAGTGCCCATTTTGCTAAAGGCTATCAACCTGGTGTATGAAACATAGAGCTCAATGCTAGCTCTATGTTGAGTGTTCAGCTGAATTAGCTGTTTTCCTCTGACCTGGCTGAATAATTTGAGTTCCAGTACAGGGAAGAACCTGCAGGAGTGGAAAGAATGTATGATAATTCCATTGCCCAAGGATGGTGCAAAGCTAATGTGTCTAACTACCACCACCCTATCAGTATCTCTGTAGTGGTGGTGAAGATTTTGGAAATGTTGATAAGTGAATCAAGGTAAGGTCTTGTTTGAGTAACTTTATCATATTTTATGGTAATGTGACAGTTGAGTTAGACAAAGAGATTGACTACACCATTATACTTTGGGTTTGCTAAAGCTTTAGACTTGACTCAGCATAGAAGACTGTTGCATAAGTTGAAGGATATGGGATTGAATTATATGTTCAAGCTGTTCAGATAATCTTTGGAATTCATTAACTCATCCATTGTTCCTTGCCAAATAAAAAAATAAATCATCAATGTAACCTGACCAAATTTTTGGTCAGGTGAATCTCTCATTGACCCCCAAACTTAGCAAAATATCTGTCAAACCTGATATCACCACAGGAAAAACAGAATCATACAGTTAGCCTGTAACAAATATCTTTTTTTTGTGTGGGTGTGTATTTTTGATGCATCATAAATTCTTGAGAGTAATGAATGTTTCGATAATAAATTTTTTTAAAAATTCTTCTGGCCAATTAGGTAACTTTTTGTTCAAGTCATTAATTTTATTATGTCTGTGCCACATGGGATCCTAGTCTAAGGATAAATAACTGTTGGAATCTTCTAATAGACTGTTAATTTTTCTTATGTATTCATCCATATTCTTAACCACTGTTACATTTTCTTTGTCTACCTTAACTATTACTATACTTTTATCTCGTAATTCAAGAGCTGTTAACTCCAATTTTGGTATGTTTCTACATGGTAATTTAGATTTTAATAATAAGGCTGAAGTTTGTATGTAGATGAGGTCTGAAGAGTCTCTTGGAAGATTGCATATTCCCTTTTCAATTTGATGTCTATAATGTCTACATTGAAATGTTCTGTGGGGATAAGACAGAATTAAAACCTCTCACTAAGAGATTTTTTTAGGTGTTAGATAAGACTGGAAGAAAGATAGATGACAACTTTTGAGTGATCAAGATGTTTTTCTTGTTAAAACAAGTTAAATTTTTTTTATCAAATTATATTTCTTTTTATTGGAAACTGCTGTGGCTTTGTTAGATGTAAATCTGTCAATAATATTCCATAAGTAACCAGTAGCAATCTAGTTAATTCACTATGTGCAGTGAACATATCTTCTATCTTTAAAAGCTGTAATCTACTGGCTTGATCCATTCTCTTAAGATAGCCAGTTCTGTATTTTTGTAGATCCTATCTGCTTTGGCTGAATGCATGTTTGATTCTCATGAATTTAGGTGTAATATCATTGTTTCATTCTCTCGGGAGGGAGGGTTGCTTAAGGGTCAAAGCTGTATAATTGAGAGGAGCCCTCCACATAGCCTTTAAAGGAATGCTGAAAACTGACCAGGGCTTCTGCTCTAATGTCCAATCCTCACCATGTTGGGTATCTACTTGGATACTGAACGAACGAGGATGGGCTGGCAATTTGGGATTTAGCCGACCAAATTGTATTCTTATTGGCTTAAACCAAAATACAAAATGATAGTACAACATGACCTCCATGATAGAAGGAGGGCCATAATCGCAAATGACTTTATGCACAAGTTATGCAGACAGTGTGGTGTGGAATGAGTTTGATGGGCGAAAGGATTCATACAAGATGGATGGTCTGCATTTGAATGGATTTGGTGTGCGAAGACTGGAAAAAGTGTTGCTGAATGAAGTGAAAATGGATGTGCAGAACCAGAGAAACTAGAACTACCAAGGGGGGGGGGGGGAGTGGATATGCAGGCATCAGTGAGACAGTTGAGTGTAAGAATACATATAATGTATCCGAGCCAGTACTAAGGACAAGAAATCGGAATGGGATAGTTAGAATAATGTATCAAAATAGGGGTGAGACAAAGGGACCTCTGCATTTCATGTATACTAATGCCATGAGTATTAGGAACAAGAAGGAAGAATTTTTGGCCTTGATTGGCTCTTCCTGGCCACAGGTTATTGGTATTAGTGAAACATGGCTGACAGAAGATGATATAGTTAGTGGGATAAAATGTGTAGGTTATAGTGTGTTTAGGAGAGACAGAGAGAATAAAATGGGAGAGGGGTGTTATTGATGATAGCTGATGATCTGCAGCCAAGGAGAATTGAAGTTGTATCACAGGATAGTGAAAAGAGCTCATTTGAGGCTATTTGGTGTGAGACTGAGACTGGCAGAACAAAATATACAGTTGGGTGCTGCTATAGACCAGGTGATGGAATAGATGATGGAGACAGTATGCATAAACAAATTGATGAAATGAGGGAAGGAGGGTAATTATGGGGGATTTCAACTATGGTAACATTGATTGGAAGGAGGAGAGGACACGTGTGAGGAAGGAAATGGATTTTATTCAATTATTAAGGGATAACTATCTGAGACAGCATGTAATTGAAAATACTAGGGGTGTGAGAGTGCTTGACCTGGTAATAGCATCTGAGAATTTGACTGTAATGAATATGACCATGTTGCCACCTATTGGTGAGAGTGATAAGGTCTTGACCCGGGAGATTGCTAAAGGTGTGGAATTTTCGATTAAGACAGGGTAATTGAGGAATACCGTGCTGGCAAGTATGACAAGCTTAGGAGATTGCTTGGATCAGTGCCATGGCATGTACAACTGCAAGGGCTGGGTGTCGATAGAGCATGGGAAGTGGTCAAGGAGCATTTACAGGAGGGTATGGCTGATTGTTTACCTAGTGTCCAAATAGTAAAACAAGTAGGGGTTAAATGGATGAATAACACACCATTAAGCTTAAGCTGCAAAAAAAGAAACAACTGTGGAGGGAATTTAAAGAAAGAGGTGACTTGCAGACACACAAACGGTATAAAGTGCAGGCCAGAAGGGTAACGAGTGTGGTAAAAAAAGCAAAAGCGGACTATGAAAGGAAACTAGCTATGCAAGCTAAAGAGAATCCCAAACAGTTCTTTCAATATGTTGCAAGCAAAAAAAAAAACTATACATGGCAAAATGATTTTAAGGAATGATGATGGTAAGGAGGTCAATAAATCAGTCATATAGTGAAATTACTGAGCGAGCACTTTGCAAAAGTATATCATCCAGGTGGTGACATTGAAAAAGTGAAGGAACCAGTAGTTTATACGGGAATTGTGATGTGAATACATCTGTGGGATTGGATGGTATACCGGCACGGGTCTTACGTGAAGCGGCTAAAGAATTATCAGTGACCTTGACCATGCTGTTTAATCTGAGTCTCGGGTCTGGTTTAGTCCCGAAGGTGTGGAAAGAGAGGAAAATAGTTCCACTGCATAAAGGAGGATCCAAGACTACTGTTGCAAATTACTGACCGATCAGCATATCAGGAGTCGTTGTCAAGGTCTTGGAGAAAGTAGTCAAGGGAAAAATACAGGAATGGATTGATGAAAATGAGATACTGTACAGGGGACAGCACAGCTTTGTGAAGGGTGGATCATGCCTCAGTAACTTGCTCAAGTTTTATAACACAGTGATGGCTGAACTGGATAAGGATAATGGGTTTACAGTGATACTACTGGACATTTGACAGGATACCACATGGAATTCTAATCCGTAAACTACAACATATGGGAATGGATATAGGGTTCGTGAGATGGATAGGTGAGTGATTGATGGAGAGATATCAAAGAGTAGTTTATTCAGGAATAGAGTCCAAAAGATGGCCTGTGACTAGTAGTGTGCCACAGGATTCTGTTCTTGGACCACTGCTGTTTAATTTGTTCATTAATGATATAGGGAAGGATCTAAGAGGAACAGTTCATTTGTTCTCTGATGATGTAAAGTTGGGTAGGGCAATAGTGAATGCAGAAGATGTCAAAATCTTGCAGGACAACTTGGATAGATTGGAGTTCTGGGCTAAGGAAAATGGATGTCAATTTAATATGACAAAATGTAAGGTTATGCATTTTGGGGTGAAAAGATTAGGAGCAGTATACCACATTGGTGGAACTGTACTCCAGGAGATTGATGAGGCCAGGGACTTGGGAGTGTTGGTGGATAAGGATATGAAGTTTAGGGGACACATTGCAAAAGTAGCTAAATCATCTCATCAACTCACTTGGTTGTTGAAAAATACTTTGACGAGCAGAGACAAGCCAGTTATTATACCTCTGTACCGAGTCTTGATAAGACCTCATCTCGACTACTGTGCCCAGATTTGGTCACCTAGGTTTCTTCTTGATGGGGAGGAGGCGGAGAGGATCCAGAGGTGAGTGACCAAGATGATATTGAATGAATCTTATGAGAACAGGTTGAAGATTTGTGGGTTGCAGAAATTAGTTGATAGGCAGAAAAGGGGAGATATGATTGAGACATTCAAATTACTGAAGGGTTTCTATAGGATTAATTCAGAGGATATTTTTGACATCAGGACTGGTGGTTGGAGAACTAGGGAGCACCTATGGAAGCTGGGTAAGAGTGTGGTTAGCAAGGGTGTTAGAGCTGGGTTCGTTACCTTTAGAGTGGTAAATGAGTGGAATAAGCTCCCAGAGCCTGTTGTGGGTGCTATGACGGTGAGTGAGTTCAAGGCAGGGTATGATAGATACTGTGAGAATGTCATATTGTTGTGTGGACATGATGTTTAGGGCCTCCCTTGATGAGTCTAAGGACTCCCTGGAGTCTCCCGTAATAATAATGACAAAATTCCTTACTTGCTGGGGCATCGCCCAGTTAACAAGCCCTCCGTTGTTTTCACCAAGGTGAACAGCGAAAAGTTAGCTACTGGAACAAATCTGAAAACACACCCCAACTCAAGATCACCAGAGTTAAAGATCGGTACTATCAACATGAGAAGCCTGAATGTCAAAGAAATGGAGCCACGTGAGGAATTAGATAAGTACCAGATTGACATAATAGGGGTGACTGAAACAAAAAAAAAGATAAAAACTGGTGAGATCTTTCTGGGCAATGAATACAAAATCTTATGGCTATGACAGTCAAGGAAAAGAAGGAATAGCCATAAATGTTTAAAATACCAACCAATTTTAAACCTGGTTTTACTCCATTTCCCAAGTAAGCAAACAGACAAACAAGTCAAGTTTGCACCTGCAAGTGATGCAAGTCTAGCTGATCCTACAGGTAGTGCAAGACCAAGGCAACTCGTGGTAAAGGTGGCATAAGCTCTGATCACTAATCTTAATATTTACCCTTAATGCCAAAACACATCTCCAAGAAGGGGATGTATGATGTTTTGTATTAAAGGCAAGGGGGCCACTACCCAGACCGGTTTCTACCTTTATTGAGGTCTCATCAGTGGGAGCCAGGCTAGAAATACCAAGATTTAGTAATACAGTGCTTATAAGTATTTTACCAGAACAAGTTACCATAAGGTGTTTTAACCTTATTAAATAAAAATCTCTGTAGGAGTTATAAATGTAGAAAGTATTTTACCTTGGGTATAATAAATGTTAAAAATACCAAGCAATTTTAAACCTGGTTTTACTCCATTTCCCAAGTAAGCAAACAGACAAACAAGTCAAATTTGCACCTGCAAGTGATGCAAGTCTAGCTGATCCTACAGGTAGTGCAAGACCAAGGCAACTTGTGGTAAAGGTGGCATAAGCTCTGATCACTAATCTTAATATTTACCCTTAATGCCAAAACACATCTCCAAGAAGGGGATGTATGATGTTTTGTATTAAAGAAAAATACTTTCTACAGGAATAGCCATAGTATTCAACATTAAATATGAGGCTAATCTTGAATGGTAAGCAGTCTCAAGTAGAGCGATGTGGGCAAAGCAACTGACACTATGAAAAAGAAAAAGTTCAACCTTGTTGGGGATCTAAACAGCAGAGTAGGAAATTATTGTCAGACATAAAAAAATATTTTGTGAAAATTTAGAGAAAAGAGCAAAGCTAATAATAATGACAAATACCTGTTGGATTTCTGCTCAGGACATGGACTGGTTATTACTAACATGATACAACATAAAAATGTGCACAAATTCACATTGAAAGAAGAGGCAAGGAATAAGAAGAGTTTCATTGACTATATTATTGTTGATAGTGATGTTTTCTCTCTGGTGCAGGAAACTAGACTGTACAGAGGATTGGAAATTGGAAGTGATCACTATTTAGTCTTAAGCAGGAAAATTTTAAAACAAATAAAAGTTGAGTCGCTCTCAGATGTGAACTGTAGACTAACATATGCAAAGGTTATTGAAGAAAAAATGAAGACGTTTGAGAACAGGAACCAAACTTTGGAGATTCAGTGGTAAGCCTTGAAGAAAACCCTGATTGATTCAGCCAGAGAGGCATATAGTGAGGTTGTCTACAAGGATAGAAAAATCAGAACTCCATGGTGGACACAGGAAGTTAAAGAGGCAGTGAAGGAAAAGAAGAAAGCTATCAAAAGTTCCTGGCAAATAAGTCAGCTTGTGCTCTTAGAGAATACAGAGAACAAATGTAAGAAAGCTAAACTCTGTATAAAACTAGCTAAACAAAAGTCATGTGAGGACTTTGGTATGAACATAGAAAATAAATATGAAGAAGGTGGCAAAATATTCTAGAGGTTGTTGAAGAAGCTTAGAAATGGAGGAAAGAAAAAAATAGAAAAAGCCATCAGAGGCTTGAAATGTGGAAAGGCAGCAGGAGTAGATGATATTCGACCAGAAATGCTGAAGTATGGTGGTATAAAAGTCTTACAGTGACTTCACTGCATAGTTCAGAAGGCCTGCACAGAGGGATGAATTCCCGTTGATTGGAGTAGAGCTCTCATAGTACCCATATATAAAAAGAGAAATAAAACTGAATGTGAGAATTACAGAGGTATTTCCCTACTGAGTGTTCCTGATAAGATTTATGCAAGTATACTTGAGAAATAGTTGAAAAGAATTGTGGAGGAAAAGCTTGGTGAGGAACAAGCTGGATTCAGGCCAAATAGAGGCTGTCAGGATCAGATCTTCACTTTACGACAAGTAGTTGAGAAATCAAGGAATATAACAAAGATCCGTATTTAAGTTTTGTTGATCTGGAAAAGGCATATAACAAGGTGCCGAGAGAGAGAGAGAAGCTATTCAATACGCTACAGTTATATGGTCTCAATGGGGCATTATATCAAGCAATACTTAGTCTTTATTTGAGTTGTAAGTCAGCAGTTAGAATTGAAGGAAGTACAGGAAGATGGTTTAATGTTAAATCTGGTGTGAGACAAGGATGTACATTATCCCTTCTGTTATTCATTATCTATATGGATCACATTATGAAGAAAAGTGGTATTTGAAAGTGATATCAAAATTGGAGATGTTAATGTCAGAGCTCTTTGCTTTATGCAGATGATATTATACTTCTAAATAAATCCGTTACAAGTCCTGCAAGATTTCCTGACTAAATTGAATAACTGTTGTGATAGATATGGTATTAAGGTCAGCAATAAAAAGACAAAGACAATTAAAATAGGCAGAATTGTAAAATGTCAACTGCTTTTAATGTTGAACCTGTGAAACAAGTAAAACATTTCAGCTACCTAGGCATGATTTGTAGTGAAAATGGTAAATGAAATATGGAAATAGACAACAGAATCAACAAAGCTGGTATTGTACTAATTCAACTGAATAAATTTGTATGAAATAAGAGAGAAATTAGTCAAAACACTAAATTAGCTGTATACAAGACAGTGTTCAAACCAATTTTAACTTATGGATCTGAGAGCTGGGTCAGAAGTAAAACACTTGACCAAAGACTAGAGACCACAGATATGAGAGTCCTGAGAAAGATTAGAGGCGTGAACAAATGGCATCAATGACAATATCATATTAAAAATGAGGATGTTAGGAAAGAACTTGACATTGTCAGCATCCAAGAATATGTTAGCAGAGCTAATCTCAGGTGGTATGGTCACTTAGAACGGGCAAGGAAAAATTAGCAAAACGAGTGTTTTCTGCCAGGTTGGGATGAAAACAATGCAAAGGAAGACCAAGATATAGGTGGATTGATGCGGTAAAAAGCCTTAGATGATAGAAATATAAGATCTGATAATGTTGGAGGCTTGACAAGTAACAGACTGATTTGGAGGAAAATTGTAGATAGGAAGTTAGTAATGATGTAAATTTTTCATGTAGTACTATCATATCTTGTACACCCCCTTGAGCGCATGGCAGGAATTTGATTATAACGATATCATTGTCTCTGCATTGAACCAGAAACGTTAATTGGTTGATTAAGTTCTTATGTTTAACGCATAATTTCTCTAGTTGTGTAACTTTAGACCAGCGTTTCCCAACGTTTTTTGGATCATGCCCTGCCTCAAAGATTTTGATGTCCCATTCTCTAACATAATAGTCAGTCAAGTTCTGAAAAAGTATAATATAAATATGTACTTTAAATAAAAAAATAACATAGGTAAACTGTTTTTAATTTGACTTTCTTCAATGAATATAAATTCTTCAATTTCTTCCTTCAATGAATATAAACTAACCACTCGGCCAGCTTGGCTGGCCGAGTAGTTAGTTTATCCGCTTCCCAGCCAAAAGTCGGTGGGTTCGAATTCCACCGTGGGCATGGATGTTTGTGATTGTCTGTGGAAAATATGTGGTGGTGGTCGGCGATAGATGATGTTGGTGTAGTTGTGGTCAGTTGGTGGATTGTGAGTGGTGGAGAAAGAGTTGGTAGATGCCCTCCCTCGATGAGTCTGGACTCCCTGGAGGTGATAATAATAATAATAATAAATTTCATATTACACTTTGTACGTTATAAAACATAATTCGAACTGAACTCGGGAAAATAAAATCCAAGTTAATGCGATCCTTGAGCTCGATGTCTGCTGCAAAGAGTTTTTATTTGAGGTACTAATTTAGTAATTTTCAATCTTGTATACCCATGATTTGTGATATCCAGATGATTTCTTTTTTTTCAGTAGCAAGTCATTTACAGTAAAGCCACATTCAACTAAATATGACTACAGGAAGAGCAACAGTATTTTTTTTTGCAAAACTAGTTGAATTTCGGTATTTCATTTCTGTCTCGTCAGAAAGCCATGCCATTGTTTCTTTTATGTTGAATAAAGTTCTAATAGACTCATCATTTTGCTTTTCTGAGAGTTCTTGATACTGTATTTATGTTGACTGCTGATGTCATCAAGGAAAGCATGCTTACGTTATTTTCCACATGCGCTGTAGCCTCCTCCTTTACGACCGATATGTGCGTTTCGGACGTGACCTTTGCACTGCTACTCATTACTGTCTGGCGATTTACGTTATTTTAGAAGCTTAATAGGACACAAATTTAAGCTAATATTTCTTTTACATAGAATCATTAATCTGACATAATTCTCTAGTTTAGTTTTCCATTTTTGACTACAAATATTTCTAATACAATTCACATATTAATACACATTCTCTTATTCAACAAACAAGGTCTTTCTTACTTTCTGCTGGTGTGCAGGTATTATCTTAAATTAGTTAGAATTTTCATGTTAGATTGTGAATGAACAACTTCTTAGAAAATCCTCCATTCAGGATCAAACAGATGTAAAAAAGAGATAAGAAGAAGAACAGCACTAGCTAAGAAAGCGATGACTGATTTAACTAAGATCTGGAAAGACAGGTACATCTCCAAAAAGACCAAAATTAAGCTTGTAGAAACCTTAGTTTATTCGATCTTTCTCAATGCTTTGCTTCTTGAACAATGAATCTTGGACAATGACAAAAGATGACAGAAGAAGAAGAATTGAGGTGTTCAAGCTCTGGTGCTGGAGAAGATTGTTAAGCGTGTCTTTGACAGAAAAACGAACAAACAAAAGTATCCTAGAAGAACTGAATATCCACACGACTGATAAACATAATTGACAAGAGAATAGTGCAATATTTTGGACACATATATAGAAGAGAAGACAACTGCCTGGAAAAAATAATCATCCAGGGTAAACCGTGTGGGAAAAGAAAAAAAAGATTGACCAAAGATCAAGAATCATTGGACTTAAACTAGAACAGACAATCAGAGTAGCACAGGAGAGAAAGAAATGGCGAAGCATCATCAGGAAGGTCACGAGTCCTCAGACATGAGGAGATCCGAGAGAGAGATTATTATTATTATTGATAATTTATCTTTTAAGAGAGAACTTCTTGTATAGACATATTTTTGTGAAGAGGGAAACAACATCAAAACGAGCCATAATTTCCTTTTTTTGAAAAATTGCAAAAGCAGAACTATCCATTCCACTTTTGTTTTTCATTGTTAATAACAAAATCACTTTTATCATTTTATTGTTATTTTTGTTATTGTTATGCACAAGTAAAAGAAAAATTAATGTGGAAGAATAACTTTAGCACATGCAGACAGTACCTCCACGTCAGAAGCAAATGACATTTCAAATAATGTGTGCTCACTCTACTAAGATCTATCATCTAGGTGTCTGTAGCATAGTGTGCAATGCTCTGGATGAAGAGATAGAGGTACATAAAAATGAGGTTCAACAGCTGTTACATAACTTGGATATGAATTCAGCAATAGGATTAGATGATGGGATATCAGCACGCATGCCAAAGGAATATTCACCTGAAATGACTTGGCCCTTGACATATTTCTGTAACATGAGTCTCTCAGCTCAAGAAAGATCCCATAGGAATGGAAAGAATGCGTAATATTTCCATTCTACGAGGTGGTGCAGAAACTGATGTCTAACTACTGACAATCAGTATCTCTGGAGTGGTGGTTGAAGATTTTAGAGATGCTGGTAAGAACTCACGTACAAAATGGGTAGATAGACAAGCTATACTTTGCAAAGAATAGGGTTTGCTAAATGGATGTCATGTTTTAGCAACTTGCTCATATTTTATAATATTACTTCTGAGTTGGGTAAAGGGAATGGATACACTATGATGCTCTTAGACTTTGCAAAGGCATTACAAAATGAAAAGCTGTTGCATAAACTGGAGAATAAGAATATGGGATTGGAATATAAACTATTAACTTGGATCAGTGGTACCTGATGAATAGGTATCAGAAAGTGGTGTGCAGTGGATGTAAATCTACTAGATTTAAGGTGACTAGTCATGTACCCCACTGTTCAGTCCTTGGACCATTGTTGTTCAGTCTATACATTAATGACATTATTAAATACATTAGGAAGGATCTAGCAGGAGTTGTTCAATTGTTTACTGATAATGCAAAGATTGCAGGGCAATCAGGGATGTTACTGATATAAAGTGCTGACAGAATGATTTGAATAATCTGAAACAGTAGGCAAATGATAATGGCTGCCAATTCAATGTTAGTAAGTGTAAAGTTACACACTTTGGCATTGTGAGATTCCTAATGGCACATTGATGAGATTGTGTTACAAGAAATTGATAAGGCTAGGAATCTCAGAGTTATGCTAGATAGGAAAGTGAAGTTCTAAGGCACTTTGCAAAAAAACAAATCGGAGGATAATTGCAATATTGAGACGAACATTGATATGCAAGAATAATATAGTCACTTTGCCTCTTTATAAGAACTTGATATGACTGCATCTAGACTGCTGTGCACATATTTGATGTCCTTTATTCCCAGTTCAGGATAAAGAAGCTGTGAAAAGGGTGCAGAGAACAGTAACAAAAATAATATCAGGATTATGGAATGTGGATTATGAGGACAGATTGAAAGTATTTTGACTGCAGATGCTGGTAAACAGGAGAAAGGGAGTGATATGATAGGTCTATAAATTTCTGGAAAGATCTTATAGGTTGTTAACTGATCAAATTTTTCATTATATGGAATGTGGGGAGAGGACAAGGGGACATCTTTAGAAGTTAACTTTGTATGCATTTAAGAAAGAGGTAAGGGCCAGATTTTTCTCTCACAGAGCAATGAGTGAGTTGTTCCACTCACTCATTGCTTGTAGAAATAGTGAGTGCATGCAGTGTGAATGAGTAAGAAGGTATGACATCTGGTGTGAGTGATCTATAGCCTTCCTCAATGTGTCCTTGACTCCCCAGAGGTCTCTGATAATAATAGCACTTTCCAGTGTGCTAAGAAAGAAAATTTTAAAATTAAGGTCATCATCAAATTCCTGCCATGTCCCCCCGAGGGTGGGGGGTGTACAGGATATTATAGTACTACATGAAAAATTTACATCATTACTAACTTTCTATCTACAATTTTCCTCTGTCTGTTACTTGTCAAGACTCCAACATTATCAGAGCTTATATTTCTATCATCTAAGGCACATTGTAACCTATCAATCCACCTATATCTTGGTCTTCCTCTGGGTCGTTTTCCTGACAACCTGGCAGAGAACACTTGTTTTGCTAATCTTTCCTTGCCAATTCTGTTTAATTAAGGTTATGTAATTTAATTAATTAATTAATTAAATTAAGGTTATGTAAGTTTCAATTTGTTTGTTTCTGTATAAATAATAGATGGTAGCATATTTAGCCTTCTAACAGGTTATATATTTTCTTATTTTTGGATTCAGCATGTGTATAATATTTATAACATAAAATATAGGTACCATTTCAGTAATATTTACTGAAAGATTAATTATGTGTATTATCAATCCTGATAAGACGATTCGTGATTTTTTTATTTTTAGGTATTTTTGAGACTTTACGTACAATCCTACATGAAGGGCAGCTTGACAAACGTGTTCAATACATGATTGAAGTAATATTTGCTATAAGAAAAGATGGTTTTAAGGTAAGGTTCAAATTGATGTTTATTGTTTATATAGACATAAATATTAGCAGCTGTTACAAATCCAGAAGGAATGCAGTGATGTATGCAGTATTTAGTACATTTTTTTTTGGGTTGAAACTGAATGTGAGGTTTGGTTTAGCAATACCAAACTGGCAGTGATAGCTGCAGCTTTTCAACTGAAGGTAGTCTTAAAATTATTATTAAATTACTTGTAAATTAATGCAACCATGTTGTTGAGCACAAGTATTTTATTATTGATGCAGACTCAAAAAATCTTTCATTCTAGCAGAGCTTCTGTGTAATATTGTTGTTTTCTTCCATTTTTTAATCCTATTTGAAGGAGTGTTCAACGTGGGATTTGCTAAATGTGGCTTTTCATAATGGTGGTAATGTATTTATGTTCTTTATGGCTATTGTTAGAGATCTTTGTCTGTTAGGATAAGTTGCATGCAAAAAACACTACATTATTAGTATTCAAAGCATAAAAGTGTTATCAGTTTTCTAAAAGAAAATCATTTTGTTAATTATTGCATTTTGCTGCATAGAGATCATTAACATTCTGAAATATTATTGGACTAAACCATCCTAGATACATAGGATCCCCAAAATTTACGAATCCAAGTAGCAAAGCTAATAATGGTAAATAATTACTGGATTTCAGTTCAGGACGAGTCATTACAGCAAACCCCAAGGGACCAGAGAAATAATTTGCTATGGTGTTTAAGGAGAAAAGATTGATCCCTTCTCCCACCAAATTCCCATATATCCAATACTGATATAATTTTTAACACTCTCCAATGTATCAGAATCACCACAGAAACCAGGAGATTAGACCTGTGTGCAATAGTCCAAGTTAGATCTTATCAGTTCTTTGTAAAGAGGCAAAATGATTTCCTTATCTTTACATGTCAAGGTTCATTTCAGCATTGTAATTATTTTCTGAGTTGTATTTACAGATTTTGCCAGATGACCCTTGAACTTCAACTTCCTGTCTACTAAAACTTCAAGATCCCTATCCTGATCAATTTCTTCTAGCATAATTCTGCCAATATAATATGATGCTGGATATCTAATCACAACCAAAGTGCATGACCTTACATTTATTAACATTGAAATGACAGCCATTTTCACATCCCCCTATTCAAATCATTCTGTAAGTACTGCATATCAACATCACTGCTGCTTACCCTACCTATCTTTGCATCATAAGCAAATAACTGTATGTCGCATGTCAGATCCTTTCCAATGTCATTAATGTACAGATTAGTAACCAGTGGTGTCCTTGAAGCACATCACTAGTTACCTTGAATTTTACAGATCCCCCTCCCCCCATATATGACTTTTTGGTCTATTAATCAGCCATCCTCTTTTTATAATTCCATTTGTGCAACAGTCTTCCATGGTGTATCCTTTCTCCTTGTCTTACTCAGTGGTAATATTAATATATAATGTGAGCAAGTTGCTAAAACATGACCTTCTCTTAGTAAACCCATGTTGTTCGTTGCAAAATAGAGATTCTCTGTAAATCCATTTCTGAATGTGAGCTTTAACAGACTTTTCCAAAATTCACTGAAACTCCTGAGATACTGATTGGTCGATAGTTGGATACATTATTCTTTGCACCACCCTCATTCAACGGGATTACCATACATTTTTTCCACTCCTGTGGAATCTTCCCTGTTCTGAGAATCAAATTATACAGCCTAATCAAAGGAATAGTTGGTTCAGCTGAACACTCATTTAGCATCCATGATGATATTCCTCCAGTTCCTATTGTTGAATTCTTATTCAGTATTCATATTCTTGTTTTAATCCTATACCCATGTAAGCATAAATGTGAAGGAACTTCATGACTAGTCAATTTGTATATAGAAGCTTATATATACACACACTGAGTAGCTACTTTGTTAGGAACACCTCACTGTTTAGGAAAACAGAAAGTTGGCTACCCAATTGCAGAAGTCAGAGGGAAGACTGAATGATGGAGTTTTCTTAACAGACCTTTGTGTCAAACTCAGTCAACAGCATTGGAGATATCAGATTTGTCAAACCTTTCCATAGTGTTTGTCCAGAGATGGGTGACATAGGTTTGTAGATCCCCTTTTGATTAACAGTGACGGAATCCATACTGTTGGTCATTTATTAGATGAGTCTTCAATATAGCATAGGAGTGCTCCGTTGATGGTTCTTTCGTTACTTTAGAAAGAACTGAAGTGAGAGAAATTGGACAGTAGTTTGAAGGTAAAAATTTGTCACTCTTCATTGGAATAGGTTTGTGTGTGCGTGCGCTAGTTTCCAGACTGCAGACTAGATACCAGTTGAATAAGAAAGTATAAATAGGTGGCATAAAATGGGAGTCAGCCCTGGGGCACAGACCTTTTGAACAATTGGAGGAATGCCATCAGTGCCAGGAGATTTTTTGCTATCCAGTTTGAGCAAAAATTGTTTTATCTTTTTCTGGCGAAAGGTCAGATGTGGCATTGAATGTTGGGCATGTGAAATGGAATGGTTTGGGGACATTTCCTGTGATCAGCTATGTAAGAATTTGAGAAGTAGGAAGAAGGAGGTTGGCTTTTTCTCTTGGTGATGATGCAGTAGCATCTGGGTGGAATAGTAGTGGGAGTAGTATTGGGCAGAAGTTAAGGCCGATAGCTTTGGCTACAGCCCAGAAGGCATAACTGCTGTTTGGACAGAATATAAATTTCCTGCTTTTAGCTCTCTCAAAATCAGTTTTCGATGTGATAATTTTATTGCAGCCATTCTGGGCTTTGGTGTATGCTGTATAGGAGGATGCAGTTTTGGGTGCTTATCAGTTGAGGTATGCATGACCTTCCTTTTGTATAACCTTGGCACACCTGTGAGAGAACCTAGGCATAGATAGAGGACGAGAATTTATGGTGGAGTTGGGAATATGTTTCCATGCTGATGAGTATTATTTTGGTAATTCTTTCTGCATATATGTTTGGCTGAGGTGGCCTGAAACACTAATCTGACAAAGGAAATGAGGTGTAGAAGTTGTAGAGATTGTTCCACTTGGCTCTCTGATAATGCCATACAATGTGTGGTTGTGAGTGTTTGTGTATGTGTTGCTCTATGGGGGAAGACATATGCACTACATTGTGGTCTTAGTTGCCTAGAGGGTACACAACATTCACAGCATGCTTAAATGGGTCACTGGTGAGGTAGAGATCCAAGGTATTTAGAGCGTGATTGGGATTGTCTTGTATTCTGATGAGCATGTGGACAGTTTGTGTGAGATCATTTGTGATCAAAAGCAGCAGAAATCAAAAGTCTCAGCCTCTTTACCTGCTTGATCTGTGCATTTGGAAGTGGGCAGCCAGCTGGTGTTATGGACATTGACATCTCTGAGAAAGATGACTTCACTGTTTGGAGAGTTGGATTGAAAAAAAAATCAACATTTAAGGAAAGGTGACTGAAGAGTTCAGAGTGATTGTTGGCATTAGGAGAGCGGTAGAGA
This sequence comes from Typopeltis vanoorti, assembly GCF_054136105.1. Lineage (NCBI taxonomy): Eukaryota > Metazoa > Arthropoda > Arachnida > Uropygi > Thelyphonidae > Typopeltis > Typopeltis vanoorti. Next base: position 146,891,974 of record NC_143550.1, read on the forward strand.
CAGTATAGTATGAGGTAGGATGATTTTTAGCCAAAATGAATTCAAAATTGGGAGAATCCAGGTTTGGATACTCCTTGGCATGGTATACTGCATGCAGGTCTGGTCTCTTGTTTTCCGTGGTGATTCTTATACAATGGAGAGGTTGCAAATGAGAGTGTCAAAAATGATATCAGGATTATGGAGTACTGATTATGATGACAGATTGAGAAATTGTAGACTGCAGACACTAGCAAACATGAGAAAGAGGGGATTATATAATTGAGACCTACAAATTTCTGAAAGGGTCATACAGAATTTCAGTAGTTGGAATTTTTCATTTTATGGAGGGTGGGAAAAGGGCACAATGGCATCCATAGAAGTTGAGAATGAATGATGTTAGGGCTAGAATTTTTTCTCATAGAGTAGTGCGTGATTGGAATGGATTGCCGTTAGATGTTGTGTGTGCAAGTAGTGTGAATGAATTTAAGAACAGGTATGACAGCTGGTGCAAATATATGGCCACTCTCAATGAGTTTCTCTCTCTCTGCACATCTTACTTAATAATAATAATTGGTTGTCTTTGTATGTTTGGAATTTTCATTTCTCTTGCTGTTTCTTGAAGCCTTTGTAAAATGTCCAAGTAATTCTCTTCTTGCTTGCTACATGAGGACATATTTAATAGAGAACACTATCTCTACTACTTGTTCATGCAATATCCAAAACTGGTAAAAGCTAAATATGTGGTAAAACCACATATTTGAGGAAAACAGGTATCAGGTCATCCCAAAAGTAATCATTTTTTACACTGTACTTGTTCAAATGTGTCTCAACTTGTCTAAATCTGAATTTTTAAAGCTTTATAAGTATTGCTAAGCTGAGGCTTCCTCATTCTAAGGAATTCCACCTTGCAAGAACATCATACATAAGTTATTGTTTAAATAACCATTTATTACCATGGAAGTCACTTTATGAATTCAAAAAGACAACAATGCTGCTAACACTGCAAAAAATGTGCAAGAAGTGTATGCCGATAATGTTTTGAATGTGCGAAAGTGCCAGCGATGGTTCCAAAAATTTCACCAAGCGGATTTCAGCTTAAAAGATTTTTTTCACTCTGGGTGCCCTGTCTCTCGATAATGATATGCTGGAAGTTGCTATTGCAAGAAATGCCAATGCAACTGTTGAAGATTTAGCAAAAGATCTTAATTCATTGTCATCGATCATCCGTCGCCATTTGCAAGAACTTGGAATGGTGTCTAATACCACTATTCGTGATATTACGCTGAGTTCCTCATGAACACTTGGAATAGTGTTCGTGAGAACTGACGAATAACAATTGAAGAGAGTGCATCTGCACTGTTCTTCATTCTCGAGAGGTTCAATTTTTGAGTCATAAGTCGCCAGTGATGAAAAGTGGATACTTTACAAGAATGTTAAGTGCCAAAGGCAGTGGATTCATTTGTGTGTGTGTGGGGGTGGTGGTGGTGGGGGGGGGGGGAATAGGCTAAACCTCAGCTAAAACAAGACCTTCATCCTCAGAATGTTTTGTTAAGTGTTTGGTGGGATATGGCTTGTATTATACACTTTGAACTCTCTTGCCACAAAACCAAACAATCACAACTGAAGTATACTGCGAACAACTCTATCGATTGAATGAAAAAACTGAAAGGAAAGAAGCATTCCCTGGTTAATCGCAAGAAATGTTTGATAACGCACACCCTCATAGTGCACGAATCACCTGTATCAAGATTGAGGAACTCTGCTGGGAAAAGCTTTCACATCTTCCGTATTCTCCTGATTTTGCACCTTTAGATTACCACTTATTTCGAAGTTTGCAACATTTCATTAACGAAAAACAATATGATACATCAGAGGCACTGAAAGTGAGCCTGTGCAACTTTTTTGACTCCAAACCTAAATTTCTATAGAAATGGCATTATGAAGCTCTCACAACGTTGTCAAATGGAGACTATATACTTGATTAAAGTAGCAAATGATTTATCTTTTATATCCTTTCAAAACTTAATGCTAAAAACAACATTGTTTTTGGGATGGCCAGATAACATATTTTCATGAGTAGCAAATACTATGATTATATTTTAAGTGTCTCTGTCATGGTCATCATTTATGTTGACTATGATAGAGATTAGCGATGTCGCAGGGACTCTTTGGAGCTGGTGATCGTGTGTGTGTGAGGAGGGGATTGAGATAGGTCACATGACACCATGGGGGCATCACCAGCTTTTCTCATGTTGGTTTGAAATTATGAACTGTGATGTCGTTTTGTAAGCTTAAAGCATCAACTGGTGGCAATGTCCTCTGAAGGTGGTCATTTGGTGGTTCAAGTGGGATATTATGGGTAATTTTAGGATGCAGTGTTCATTTAAAGGTGGAATTCTAGGAAGTGCAGTGAGACATCATAGGTAATGAGGACCCCATGAGAGGGGAGGGAGGAAAAAGAGACTAAATCTTTGGATAGGGACAAAGTTCCTTTCTTTTTAATCCACCAGCTCAATTTGTTGGTCATCGAGTCTTAAAAGCACATCAGCTGATGATAGATATATTGGAAGTGGTATGTGGAGCTTGTGATGAGTTTCATTCAGATACAACACTATTTTTTTTTATTAGGCTACTTATTTATTTAATAAATCTTAATAAAAGAATTGGAAAGAAATGGGTTTAATCAAATGCACCCCCCCATTTACAGAAATGTAATAGTTCCTTTAATACTCTATCACAAAGTTTAACGTTGTAATTTAATTCACTTGTCTTTGTCTCTATAAGGAATTAAAGTTATGCAATTCATTTTGTAAAATGTTGTTGTTAAAATGAATTTCAACTTTGGTTTATGTTTTAATGTATTGCTGATTCTGTCAAAGTGTAAAATGGTGGCAAGAGACAAACATATGGATTTGGCAGTATACAATGTAGGCAGCTCAAATACAGCACTGCACTTTCAACCAATAACAGTGAGTTTGAAGATGGCACGTGCATGCACAGGGACAGGAGAACTAAGAGTAGTAGAGAGAAGAACTCGTGGTGATGTGACATGGTGGTTACGTGGTAGCCATTTTTGATAGAAAGGATTATATGAACATATTTCAGAGACCAATGGATTTATCTGAAAGTATTCACTTCTTTCAGTCAACCATCAAAAGATAATCTAGAAAAAGTAACTCCATAACAGTAACTCAAAGTTGGAGAAAACAAGTTCCAACACCAGATGATAAGTCTACTGTTTATTTACACTAGTGGCCAAAATTGTGGAAACCTTTTGGAAAAAGTGTATTTTTGAGGTTTGATGGCTCATAACACCACTTTTTTTTAGTGTAATACCATAAAATTATATATCAATGGAAAGATAATTTAATCAAGAATGTAATGCAATAACTTTTATGAAAGACTTTTTATTAGAACAGCAGTTATAAAGAAGAAAAGTGAAACACACAAAAAAAAATGGGATATACAAAAATTCTCAGAATGTGAGTTAATACTTAGTTGGGTAACCTTTAGTGTTGATTACGGCCTTACAACGCCTTCCCATGGAGTGAACCAAGTTCTGCAGCTGTTATAATGTGAAACCAAGATTGAATTATTGCTTCTATTAATTGGGTTTTTTGGCAGGTTGCTTCTGAACAAGTTTCTTTAGTCAGCTCCATAGATTTTCGATTGGGTTAAGGTCTAGGGTATTCCCAGGCCATTCCAGCAGTGAAATATAATTATCTTGAAACCTCTTTTTGTACACAGCAGCAACATGACATGGAGCTGAAGCCTGTTGAAATATAAGTGTTTTATTATCTTGGAAAAGATCACGTGCAGAAGGTTTCAGTTTGGACTCAAATGTTTCATTTATGTATTTTTGGGCATTTATATTCCCATTAATCACGCAAATTCTGCCCACACCTTTTGATGTCATACAACCCGAGATCATAACACTAAGTGGGTGTTTCACAGTAGGTGTAATGCAATCAGGATACAAATCTTCACCGATTCTTATCCGTACGTATTTATGCCATCACTACCAAACAGGGAGATTTTGGTCTCATCACTCCAAATAACACAGTCCTTTTTCCACTGTCCAGTTAGCATGGGTTTTAGCCCAGTTTAATCTTTTCAGCCTTTGTTTAAGAGATAAAAATGGCTTTTTTCGTGGAATTCTAGCATTTAGACCAAATTCCGGCAGTCTGTGCCGAACAGTCCTTGCAATCAACTTCACATTGTAGCGCTATTTCATCTTGTATACACCCAGATGATTTTCTTCTGTCACCTAGGCACAGTCTCAATTCTTCTATCATCTCTTGTTGTTGTGCAGATTTTCCTGCCTTTACTAGTCTGGTTTTGTAGTGACTGAGTCTCCTTATACCGCTTCAAAAATTTAGAAATGCCACCTTTGGTTAAGTTTATACCAATTTTTCTTCTAATTTCTTCATAACTGTAGCCTTGTTCACTTAACAGTACTATTTTACATCGCTTTCTGGGTGACCAGTCAACTCTTTGCACCACTTCTTTAATTTTATTATGTTTTACAAGCTCACTAAATGAAAGAACACAAAAAAAACCATCCAACTTAATAGCAATCATATAACACATTGCCAAATGTCCTCCTCTCAGCTCCAATACATGACATCAATAGCTTAATCCTACTGTAACCTTATTGGCTCACTCCCAAAACAAGATGACACCTGATTAGCTCTCTAAACACTCATGCTCAATGGCTAATTCAAATGAAGGAAAGCTACTTTATATCACCCTATCATATCAACCCTTAGCAAGTTGTGCTTCTTTTTTCTGGTTATTTGAAGCTATTATATCCACACTTAAGAATATAGATAATTGAATAAAGTTTGTTGCATTACATTCTTGATTAAATTATCTTTCCATTGATATATAATTTTATGGTATTACACCATTAAATTATATATGTGTTATGAGCCATCAAACCTCAAAAATAAACTTTTTCCAAAAGGTTTCCACAATTTTGGCCACATCATCATTATCATATTCCTGATTTGTACCCTCAAGGGGTGTACAGGATATGATAGTACTACATGAAAAATTTACATCATTAATAACATCCTATCTACAGTTTTCCTCCAAATCAGTCTGTTACATGTCAAGACCCCAATATTATCAGATCTTATATTTCTATTGTCTAAGGCACTTTGTACTGTATCAATCCACCTATTTCTTGGTCTTCCTCTGGGTCGTTTTGCTGCCAACCTGGCAGAGAACACTTGTTTTGCTAATCTTTCCTCGCTCAATCTGTTTAAGTGACCATACCACCTGAAATTAGCTCTGCTAACGCATTCCTTGATACTGACAATGTCAAGTTCTTTCCTAATATCCTCGTTTTTAATATGATATTGCCATTGATGCCACCTGTTAATCCCTCTAATCTTTCTCAGGACTCTTATATCTGCAGTCTCTAGTCTTTGGTCAAGTGTTTTACTTCTGACCCAGCTCTCAGATCTATAAGTTAAAGCTAGTTTGAACACTGTCTTGTATACAGCTAATTTAGTGTTCTGACTAATTTCTCTCTTATTCCATATGAATTTATTCAGTTGACTTCCTACCATGCCAGCTTTGTTGATTCTGTTGTCTATTTCTATTTAATTTATCATCTTCAGTAAAAATCGTGCCTAAGTAGCTGAAATGTTTTACTTGTTCCACAGGTTCTCCGCACCTAGGAGGTTCTCAGCGGTAGCCTCTTCTACTTTCTCCGCCCAGGGACAAAGGAGAGTTATTTTCACACCTGGCAGACAGCTCAGTCAACTTTCTCATCATTGTGCCCATTCTTTCTAACATAGGCTGTTGCAATCTTTCTACCTCTCTCTGAACTATGTTTGTTATCCCCCTCTTCTTGGGAGGAAAGAGATTCCAACGTCAATTGATTAATCACCGAGTCAAGACGTTCTATAAGTGGCTGTTGAAACTTCTCTACCTCCTGTTTGATCAAGGAGCGAATTTCGCTAAATTCACAGGCAGCAACACTACAGATTGACTCAGTCTTATTTCTTCCATTACCTCCCTGCACCTTCTGTTTCTCCTTCCTGTCCATTCCCTCCCTTGCTGGGTTGGAATTTCTACTCACATCTGTACTTTCCTTGATCATATTAACTGGGCTTGCTACAGCTGCTGGACAGATATCCCCAAGCAGCTGTTCCTTTTCTTTTATAACCTCGAAACAATCCTTCATAGTAGTTATCCCCTTCCCGAATGCTGTTTCCCTCAGTTCTGGTCTTAGGCCAACTCTAAAATGCTGGAATATGGCCCATTCCAAGTGATCTTTCTCCTCGTCGGGCACATGTATAGTATTAGCAAATGAGAGCAGCCTGTTGTGAAAGTCAGAGGCACATTCTCCTTCGCATTATCTTTTGGAGCTTCCAGAGGCTGGGTCCCACACTTTTCACCCTTGAAAACTGGGAAATGATGATTTCCCTAAACCTCTGGTAATCCAAAGTCTCTCTTAGGAGTGGCGAGGACTAAGAGAAACTCTTTGCTCTTCCAACTAGCTTACTGCAAAGCAGAATAAGCAGCTGGAAGTCACTCCATCACCCAATCTTCCTAAGCTCTTCTATGTAGTCAAAAAGGCCCTGACATCATTAGAGTCCTCTCCAGAGAACTGAGAAAAAATCATCTGGGGGGGTTTATGCTTTTAAAAAATTCTGGGTCCCTCAGATCCGAACTAGATGGAAGAGACATTCTTGTACGCTTGGCTATGCTTATATAAAGATTAAATTTCAAAATTCCCTCCCTTTTTCTTTTGTCAAAATTTTCAAAATGTCCTGATTGCTGAGTATGAGACCGAAGACCAACTCACGGTATTTGATCCAGTTCTTTTATTTCTTTAAAAACAAATCCTACTGCCTGCGCCATTGTTACATTGTTGTTTTCTTAAATATTTTACCTCTATTTTTCTCCTTGTGCCTACTGAGATCTGGCTTCTAAACTGACTTTCTGGGGCCGTTTTTCTCTTCAAGCTCTGACGAAATTTATTTGTTTATGCTGCGCCAGTCAGAACTCTAGGATAGAAATTCTTATCCGAATAAACGTTCCCAGAATTCAACTAATACCTTATATAGATTAAGTAGTTAGGTAGATTGAGTTCTCAGTATACAGTCATGGCCTTGACAATTCTAAATTCCCCTTTTTTCCCCTAAACATAGGTTCGATATTTTCGTGAGTGGTAAAATTCAATCTCTTAACTCAGACAAACTCTGGTATACATGGGAAAACATATTTATTATTTATGTAAGAATATTACAATTTAAACAACACATATAATCAAACAAATCAAGGTTATTACTAAAATACAAGTAAAGCAGGGTAATAATCAAACAGACAGGCTATTCGAACACACAGATGAACATATGAGAATCATATGTTCATCTATATCACAAACATGGATGTCGGTATTAAACTAGATTACTGCTACTAACGACCCATACACATTAAACTTGGTCTAGACAACTTATGAACGTAGACTACCAGTCTAATTCGATTAACATAACACAGGAAACTGTCTCAAAAATCTCTCCTCTTTTCTAAACTCTGTCCATTTTACACCTTCGTCACCAATAGATAACAAAAAAAGGAAAGATTTGTACATTACCACCTTGTTAGATGATTTCTCGATTCTTCCGTCTGTTCTTTGTTATAGATTGTCCCTCTTTACGATGGATTGCTGCCACGTCACGTGCTTGTCCCGAATCAGCCACTTGTTTCTTCTGGGCTTACAAACTTTTCACGTCACCGCTTCTAACACGATTTACCTTCGAAGGAATCCTTTGCTGCTTTCTCATCAGTTAGATCCACACCGATGGTCTAAAACTCGAACACTGCCGTCATCTTGTGCTATATTTTCTTCGATTCGCGTCGCTCAGCAACGGGGAAACATGCTGCCGCTTTGCTGTTATTACACGTCTTGTCGGGTATCAGGCATGCTAATCCACTCGGGAACTTCGAGCAGGAGATCCATGGGGAGGGCACACATGACTGGGGAACACCACAGGAACCAGGAGAAAAGCAAAAAGTGTCCCTCTCAATGCTGTGAATCCGTTTTAAACCCCAACATAGCACCCTCTTTCCGCACTCAAAACTTGTCTACGACGGTCTTCCATTTGCTGTCACTGAGTGACGTCACCTCCTTGCTGTATGTGCATTGCTCTTTTCGGGGAACACGAATTTCTTGCACCTTCCACGAATGCCTACACATCGCTCATTACGTCATCTTTGGTGGTCAAACTGGAATCTTTGAACCTTCGTTCACACGATGATACACGACTTTATACATGGTATATTTTAGACAAATTAAGATTCCATCTATTTTAGACAATAACCTTAAACATAGTACAATTTAATATTTATTTCCTCCTTCGATTTCATTAAAATTCAACCTCTTCTTTTATATTTTAATTCCTTTTTAAGCAAGTTTAATATCTGCATCTTCACATATTATGTCTGCTTTGCCAAGTGTACAAGTGTGCTTTTACTTGATATTGTTCTCTTGTTAAATCTTGAATGGAGCAGTTCTATTCTTGATAGAGCCATCATTCAAGATCTAATAGTATCACTTCTGGATCTGGCTCCTATTAATGAGATCTCAATAAATGTCAAAACCTGGTCTGGGTAGTGGCCCCTTCCATAATGCATAGCATTATACCTGTCTGTATGGATATATGTTTTGCATTATGGGATACTAAGGCAATTGATGTAAAGTCATTAGCCTCTCTATACAAGTAGCTCAGTTGCAAAGTTACTTCATATGGAAACTGTTTGCTTACACTTGGATAAAGGATGAAACCAATACTACAGAGCCCGCACACTCCACACTCTTCTTACAGAAAAAAAACTCACTAACTGTTTATATCTTTCCTTCTCACCGATGCTCCCCTCCGCAAAAACAAATGACGTCAGCCGCGCCTCCTCACCGCCAGTGCACAGTTTGAAGAGAATTCACAAGCAGTCGTTACAGAAGTCCTTACAGGGACCCAGTTGGAATTGTGGACTTTCAGTTCATCTAAGACGAGGAATTTGCTGTTTAGGTAGCTGGATTGTAGATGGTTGAGTTTAATGAAGGTGAAGAGGTCTTTGTGGTTTTCAGAGTTTGGAGACCAGTAAATGCAACAGATGAATGTTACTAAGTGGGGGCAAGGAAACTTTCAGCCAGAGGAGATCAAAAACAGGAGATTCTAAATTTCGCATTCTCTAGCAGGCAGTATGAGTACGTATAAAGGCACAGGTGCTATCTTTATGATGAAATTAATCACGAAGAATATAATTTGGGCATTGAAAGTAAAGTGTGGTTGATGTAGCTGTAATTTGGGTTTCTGTTAAGAAAATGAGGTTGCTGCTAATGTGTGTGAAGTGGATATGAAAATTTTTATTTTTTATTTTGGTAGGGATCTTGGTTTGGAATATTGTGTTTGGTTTAAAGGTTCAGATGAACTGTTGAGAAGATTTATTGTTTGCAGCATTGCCATCTTTGTTTGTCTTTCATTTTTGGTTTGCTATTAGATGAAAAGAAAGAGTGAGACATGCAGTGGGGAAGATACTCTTGAACACAACACCCATACTGTGGACCAGTCTTCTTTGCCATTCCCTGACCTCGACAGCCTCTCCCACATGCCACTATTCGGACTCCCTCACCTGGCAAAGTATGTGATGACATGACTATGTGCTATTTGAGCAGGAAGCCTCCTGGCTCATTACTGACTGGTTTGTGCCCAGTCAGTAATGAGTCAGCCTTCATTACCATCATTTTAACTGCTGTGCCCTTGAGATGGAGGAGGGTCTGATTCTCTAAGTATGTTAGTCATGCCCTTGAAGAGTATCACTCACACTACATGGAGAAATGGGGGGGGGGGGGGTAAGGGCCAGAACTCCTGCTCTGCAGGCCAAACAGTGCATTTGCCACTTCAAGTCCCCAATATGCAGGGTGGTGGTTTTACTGGGTGACGAAGGTTATCTACCACCTAGTGATCTAGTTGGCATTTCTTCTGACTAGGAAGATATCATTTTGCAGTAGGAATACTCAATAAAAATGCCAAAGCTACTTTTGTGAAAACAGGCCACACCAAAGGAAGGTGGAGTTGACTTGTCAGAGAGGCTGTATGTTGTGCATCCCTGTCCATTAGCGGCACATAGCAATATATAGACTGTAATTTAGTTGTAAGTGCTGTTAGAATTAAAGGATATATTGTGTGTTGTTAAATCAGATGGAAAACTATGCCACATGCAATGTCCAATGTTACTCATCATTTATATGGTTCACATATGAAGGAAAGAGGTCTTAGATAATATTTAAGGCCTCTTCCTATCATATCATATATTATATTACACACACACACACACGCACATATATAATATGATATCAAAATCAGTGATATTAAATTAATCTCTTTATCTCTTATTAGTCTGCATGGTTAGCCTAGAGGCTATGCACTTTGCAACCATATGCCTGGGGAAGGAGTGTCCTAGGTTCGATTCCCGTGGATGAAGTGAGGAGCTCAAGGATTTTCCTCAGCCATAGCCAATCTTGGACATGGACAGCAGAGTTTCTCTCCAGTTTATCTGGGGTTTTTCATTCCGCAAGCAGGCAAACCGGCCCTGTGAACACACACACATGGATTACAGTCATGAATATCACCCTTAGGGGATGCAGCAGAGGAGTGACGAATTGTCTGCATTAATAAGCCAGTAACTTCTCATTAGGAGGCGATTCAACCCATCCTAGGATGGACGAGAAGGATAGGATCCCTTATTAACCTAATATAAATCTTTGAAGTCATTTGCAAGAGCCAGTTTTCTGGAACCAGTTTTGTCAAATCTGATTTTCAGTGTGATAATATAAAAAGACAAAAACTGTAAACAGGCAGGAATATGGAAATCTTTGATTCTTCTTAATAGAAATTCTATGTAACTATTTAACATATTGCCTATTAAGATATAAATTTTTAGTTAAGATGGTAAATTAAATATGGCAATTGATAATGTATTAAGCAGTATCAATACAATGGGGAACTAGTTGAATAAATTTATATTAAATTAGAGAAATTAGCCAAAACACTAAACTAGCAATGTACTGAACATTGTGCAAACCAGTTTTAACTTGTGAATCTGAAAGTTGGGTTAGAAATAAAACAGTATAGAAAACCAAAGATGTGAGAGTTGTGATACAAATTAGAGGGATGAACAGATGGCATTAATAAATCATATTAAAAATTGAGATATTATGATATTATAAAGGAACTTGACTTCATTAGCATTCAAAAATGTTTGAAAGAGTTCTTAAAATAATGTAATTACTTAAGCACAGTGAGAAAGATGAAAAGCTAGCCTAGAAAGTGTGCCTGAAAAAAAAGGCCCATGATGACCATGATTTATGTGGCTAGTCACTTCATTCATTTGTCAGCAGCTCTTCCGTCTTATCCGTAACACATATCTTACATATGCTAGTATTTTGTTGTGAATCAACTACTTATAATACATAGAAATATTCATTTTTATTCAGAAATAAATCAGTTGTCAATATTGTGATCAATACATGACATAGTTTTGATCAATACCATGTCTTTTTTTTCCAATGACTGGAATAGAAAGTTCCTATACCATGAAAAACATTCCAACTTCAACCGACATACTGCAGAAGCAAGGCAACAGTTGGTTTTATTATATCACTAAATACAGTACAGAGACTGTATGGCAACAGTTACCTAATTAGAGAACTGGAATGACACTTTGTAATGAAACACACTTCTTTCTTGCAGTCACTATGCTGCTTGCATGCATGCAATACAGATATATTGTAGCACTAAACACATTTGTCCTAACATCCTCTTTCAAATTTTCATTTCCAGAAAATACCCATAACAGCCATTTATAATGCAGTCATTGGGTACAGAATGCACACATATGTTAAACAAATAAAGATGCATATGAAAATATATATAACTTGAAATCAGTTCGAATTATGTTTGAGATTTTTGATATCATTAAGACACTTGATAAATGCTAATTTTATAATTAAAATTCTACTGAAAAAGTAGCAACTAATATGACATATGCATTTGTGAAAATATGATCGTCTGATGTGGAAGTTTCATACATGTGGTAAAACTAGTTTCCACTGCCACTGCCCAGCATGAACAAATTCAGTGCATAACGAAAGGACTAATTAGTTGCCTTTTCTGGCAGAGTTAAACTGATTTTAGTTGGAAACAAACCTCAGCACTTTGAATAAGTGTTTCAAGATATTGAGATGATGATGACATAATGATAATACTTATTTTATCTTGAAAACACAAAGACATACTTTGTACTCATGAAAAATCAAGATCCAGACATCCTTTAAAGGAAGGATATCCATTATATTGTCCTTTAGGAAATTAGTTACCTATGAAAGGGTTGGTAACACATCTTTTAATTCTGAATTGGATCCTTTTGATTGACTTCTGGTCAATTTTTGATAATAATAACTTATATAGATTCCACTTGCTTCTGTGCCCTAAAAACAAAAAAAGTAGTAGTCTGCAAAATGATTTAGTTGAAAGTAGTTTGACTTTATCATATTAAGAACTACTTTCAACTTTGGTACCCATGCTTTCAAATATATCATTAAGATGAGTACATTAAAAAAATTAGATGATGTAAAAGCAGATGTGTACCGTCACCTCTTACTTTAGCATATTTGCTATAGTATATAATCAGTATGTAATCTATATATCTGAGTGGATGGTGTCTCCACTCTTTAGGCAATGGCTTTCAATCCTGCTGTGATATGATATTTGTGCGGTCTTTAGATAATAGGCAATTTTCTGTGTTCAACATAAGACCATCACTGCTGACTGGAGGTCTGAAGTGGCTCAAAAGTACATCTCTTTGGTCTTTAGGAAAAGGGGAAAATGGTTTTTTTAAACCTTAGCCCACCCACAGTACTGAATGTGCAATAGGTTTATAATGTTTTATAACTGTGATTCATATTAAAAAATAAACTTAATAAAAAGTTAGTCAAAACACCATACCATCAGTGCTATGGTGTGTTGACAGGAATTGAAGGATGTTCAAGTAATACCAGCAAACATTGTTATAATGAACTTTTTTTTATTTTATTTTATTTTTTCCTAAATCCAGGATCATCCTGCAGTTATTCCTGAATTAGACCTCATAGAAGAGAATGACCAGTTTACACATTTAATTACTTTAGAAGATGCTGTTAATACTGATGATATCCTAAGTGAGTATTACTCAGTGATCAAGCAAATTTTATGCAAATATTTTCATTGTACATTTTGTAGTTATTAATTTTTTTATGATAATTGCTATAAAATAGTGAAAACTTCTTGTATGCCATTACTATGGGCAGGCTAAGGATTTGATAAAAAGGAGAAAATTGTTGACATTTGCTTTAAACAAATGCACATTCTAGTTATGGAAGCTGGTTCCATAGGAGAGAAGTAACAGCATTTGTTAAGGAATGAATAAAGAGGAGGAATGGTTGGTAGTATGATTTTTTGAGGAGAAGAAAAAGAAAATTAAAATTTTGGTTGGATTTCTAAATATAGTTTTATTTGCAGACTATGAAAGTGACCTCCAAAGGCAATTGCTTAAATTCCAACAGATATTTAGATAACAGTTTTAAATGAAAACAGAGAAAAATCAAAAACCATGCTATTTGCAAAATATTTAATAAGATGTAAATTGAAACTAAATGGAAAAATATTGGAGCAAGTAATGAAATTTGAATACCTGGGAATAACTGTTAATAAAATATCAGAATCTTTAAATTTAAATTCAGCTACATTGAAAAAGAAAGATAAAAAGAAACCATAGGTAAGAATCTATAAATCAGTGGTCTGCTCAGTATTAACTTATGAATACAAAACAAGAATAGAAACATCAAAAATACATGTTAATTGAAAACATTCAGAAAAATATTTAAAAAAATATTGAGAGAATAAAAATGAAAAGGTTTATGAAAATTGTCGTTTACAAGCCATAAATGAATGAATAAAAAATAGATCACAATGGAATATGAAGGAAAGTGGAATTAAACATGATATCAAAATTGGAGATGTTAATGTCAGCTCTTTGCTTTATGCGGATGATGTTATACTTCTAAATAAATCCGCTACAAGTCTGCAAGATTCTCTGACTAAATTGAATAGCTGTTGTAATAGATATGGTATGAAGGTCAGCAATAAAAAGACAAAGACAATGAAAATAGGCAGAATCATTGAAAATGTCAACTGTGTTGTGAATGGAGAACCTGTGGAACAAGTAAAACATTTCGGCTATTTAGGCACGATTTTTACTGAAGATGGTAAATTAAATATAGAAATAGACAACAGAATCAGCAAAGCTGGTATGGTGGGAAGTCAATTGAATAAATTCATATGAAATAAGAGAGAAATTAGTCGGAACACTAAATTAGCTGTATACAAGACAGTGTTCAAACCAGTTTTTACTTATGGATCTGAGAGCTGGGTCAGAAGTAAAACACTTGACCAAAGACTAGAGACCACAGATATGAGAGTCCTGAGAAAGATTATAGGCATGAATAGATGGCATCAATGGCAATATCATATTAAAAACGAGGATATTAGGAAAGAACTTGACATTGTCAGCATCCAGGAATGCGTTAGCAGAGCTAATCTCAGGTGGTATGTTCACTTAAACAGAATGGGCAAGGAAAGATTAGCAAAACAAGTGTTCTCTGCCAGGTTGGCAGCAAAACGACCCAGAGGAAGACCAAGATATAGGTGGATTGATACGGTACAAAGTGCCTTGGACAATAGAAATATAAGATCTGATAATGTTGGAGTCCTGACAAGTAACAGACTAATTTGGAGGAAAATTGTAGATAGGAAATTAATAATGATGTAATTTTTTTCATGTAGTACTATCATATCCTGTACACCCCTTGAGGGTACATGGCAAGAATTTAATGATGATGATGATCAAATGGATTAAAAAAAATAATAGTCAAAAAATTGGATACCAAATATAAAAAATACCAATTGGCAGACTAAGAAAATGTCTACATTGAATTATTACAAATGCAACAAACTTCAGTTTTAAAGTGAAAAGAAGAAAATATTTTGAGTTTTACCAGGAGCAAATAGTAACTAATTACTGTTTAACTTTTAACATCATGCAGAATATAGGTCCCAATTCAGCTGAACACGGACCTTAAATATTTATAGAAGAGACACATGTTCCTCACAGAGTGTTCTGCTCTCTATGTAAAATATGAACACACACACACACACACAACCGTGAACACACGCAGTTACAGCCATAGAACATACTGGGAGGCATAGGGCTAGTCACTTTATCCTCTGGGTGGGTACGACTTAGAAGTGCTTAAGATAGCTCTGTAACAGGCCAGTAGGCCTAACACGTAGAAGGGTATCTATATAATCTCTGTAAAGTAGAAGATTATCTCGTGACTGGGATGCAATCGGAAATGAGGATAATTAATCAGATTTCGTTTGGTTGAAAAAGTATAGGATTTTTATTGTTTTTTGGCTGCATTATCAGATTCTAGAATGGCATTTCATACTAGGCAGATCTGGGGTTGTGTAATGATAAATAGTTATCATCACACGTATTTACTCAAATATAACTTGCTCTTGCGTATGGCTTGCACTCCTGATTTTAATTTACCTAAAAAGTTTTGCATATGCCTTGCACACACAAAAAAAGTTTAAACTCGTTCACGTTGAGACGATAGTAACTCGCTTGCCTCCCCAACAACCACTATACTGCAGACACAAGAAAAACAAGTACAGTGGTATCTTGCAAATCCGAACCTCTTTAGTCCGAACCCTCCAGTAATCCGAACTGCGGTTTGAAAGAAAAAAAGTTTTATTTTTACATATTATTATTTTGTGCACTATTATTTTTATTTAATAATTATTATTTTAACTATTATTATTTATTTTATTATTATTACAGTACAGTATTTTTTTCATACTCTCGATTGTACGGTTGTACTGGAGGCCTATTTTGATTCATTGTGTTTACCCGTTTGCTTTTTTATACTGTACAGTACGTACTATTGTCAGCATGAATCACAAATATACACAAAAGAGGAAATTCAAAATGTGCATAATTTGGTTAAAAATATAAATCCAGATGTTAAAATATCACCAACAGCTGTTACGGAATAGATTATAGGTAGAACTGAAAGTGAATTCGAAATCAAATCAGACTGAAATTATAAATATGAAGCAACAGAATGAATTAGAAGACGGTGATAATGATGATGAAGAACTCAAAGAAATAAAAAGTAAAACATGAAGAGACAGCTGACAGTTTTAATATGTGTATAGAATGTGCTAAGCCGAATGATACTCCATTCCACAAAATTTTGTTGCTAATGCAGCTCTGAGAAGAAGCATTCAAAAAAAAGTTTAGCTTCCAAGAAGCAAAAGAAAATCAGTGACTTTTTACAAAGAAATAAAAAACTTCTTTTTGTATTATTTGTGAAACTTTTTTTTTGTTGTGTACAAGAAAGTGATATTTTTTACTCAGATTAAGTTAAGTACTGAACTATGCAATTTTATTAAATCAGAATCCTCAACAATACAGGTACATACAACTTAAATCTTTTACTAAAATAAACTTGTGTACTGTATCTTATTTTTTTGTTTTACATTACAGTACAGTAGCTTTTTTCTATCAGTTAGTTAATTTATACAGAAATCTGGTTATTGTTGTCTTTTAGGAGAAATTTGCTAATCCGAACTTTTCTCTAATCCGAAAGAGCACGGTTTTTATTAGTTCGGATTAGTGAGATACCCCTGTAATTTTATTGTATCACTGAATAAGGTATAGAGACATTTGCAGTCTGTGTAATATATTTGTGAACAAATAGTGCAATTAGAGACAACTGGGAATTAAAAATGGCACTAACTAAAGAATCACATCTCCTCCCACAGAAACAATGCTATATAGACTCAAGCAAAACCATTTGTTGTGCCACTAAACACAGTACTAACTAAAAACTATTGTCCAAACATTTGTCCAAATTTTCAATTACATGAAATAAGTTTTTGGTCAATTGCATTTGAAATTTTTGATGTTATTAATACAGACCACAAAGGCTAACTTCAAATAAAATCTACCACAAATTGAAATTAACATGCTGTATAATGTGTGTGCAATCCACCTGCCAGCCTGACAGAAGTGCCATGCAAACAAGCAGCAATAAAATTCGACCAAAGGGTTTTATTAAAAAAACTTTGTGTGAGTTGAGCACACCATGCAATGCAGAAGCGGTATACAAACGGTAATGAGAAGTCCCATCTGAACAATAATTGGACAAAGCACCACCCCAACATGAACATGTTAAAACAGAAATATGTAGTGAATGTTGCTCTGGCAGTTTCAGATATTATGGAATTCGGTTGAAGAGAATCAGCATTTCAACTTAACACTTGTCAGCTTGCATTTGTTATTGAGACGTGCGATCTTTTGTTAATACTGCACCAATCATATGCACATATTCATAGCTGCTCTATCTCTACTGGCCTACCATTGCTATCCGTTTTGCAGTCTGCTTTCACTTCTCATTAGTCATTCATTACGTATCTGTAGTCTTTTAAATTACTGGCACTTTTTGCTTGAAATATGGAGAAATGTTCAAGTTACAGTGCTGGTTTTAAACTCAAAGTTATTGATTTTGCAAAAAAACATGGCAATCAAGCAGCAGGCTGTGAGTTTACAGTGACTGAGTTTAATGTGTGATATTGGCGTAAACAGAAACTTGCATTAGAAAGACCAGTAAGTCAAGAAAAAGCATTCTGTGGACCTATAAGTGGAAAGTTTCCTGAATTGGAGGACGAGTTACTTGAATATGTGTTAGGTTTGCTTAAAGATGGTTGCTGTGTTTTGCACAAAATGTCATATTTCAAAGCATGTGAATTAGCTACAAAATGAGACATCAGTTGCACAGATCTGGAAGTGAGCTGAGGTTGGATCGCAAGATGCATGAAGAGGAAAATTCTTCCTTTTCGTCAAAGGACATCCCTTTGCCAAAGAATGCTGAAAGATTTCAAGGATAAACTAATGGATTTTCATCACCATGCGATTCAACTTAGGAAAAGCAATAACTGAGTTATGTTCGGCATTGGCTATTATCACAAATAGCCAATCACAGGGCATCTCTAATGCCTTGGATTGGAGAGAAGATGACGCTATTTGGGTAGATGACGTTGATGATGCATGCAAGAAAACTGCTCTCGAGGCCAGAAGTAGCAATAGCGAATAAGTGATTCTTGTTAAGTCATACCCATTTCCAGTTTTTTCCTGAAAACTTTAGATTCTGCATATATCTTGCACCACAATTTTTTTAACTTTAATTTTGGAAAAAAAAGTCCCAGTTATGTTCGAGTAAATATAGCAAGATAGGCCAGAAACGGAAGAGAAAGCTTCTCTTTTATATTTGAGCATTTAAAAATCAGTTATTATTAATATTTCAAGACCTAGATGTTATAAGATTGTATCGAAAGGATTATTTTTGCAGAATATGGCTGAATTGAAGTTTGAAGGGAATGTTAATGAGTATTTTTTTGCCAGGGATTTAACTTTGGAAAATAGGTATTTAATAAATTGGTGGTAAATATTCTTGATTTTTTTTTTTTTTTAACATTGAAGTATTACTGACATGACAAGAAAAAAATATAGAATCTCAACTAGAAAAACCTTGTAAAGTTCTTGTTTGATTAACAGCTTTCTCACAGTATTAATTAGATTTCTGTGAAGGCAAATTATTTGACTTATTTTCTCCAGCTGGCTTTTCATATTTCAGATTACCTTCTCTGCATCAGGTAGCTTCTGACTGCATTCCTCTCAAATTCTTTCTTTACCATTTAGCAGTTTCAAGGTAATTACTTTAGGCAGTTAGAATAACTTTTGTTTTTATGTTTTCACCTTTATCATTTCCTATTTGTTTTAATGTACTCTCTTCTCTAAGCTTCTCAATAGGATTTAGAATTTTTCTCACCTTCCTGATGTTCATATTTTTTCTTCCCAATGTCTTCCTCATGATTTTTTTTAGCTATTTTTACACATTGCTTTGCTTTTTTACACTTTTTTCTGTGTTCTCTCATAACACATGCTGATCTTGCTAGTGGTGCCTTTCAATATACTTTCTTCTTTTTACTGTCTTTCTCTGTAACCTCTGAGACTTCCATGATGTTCTGATTTTTCTATCTTTGTAGACAAACTCACTATGTTTTTCTGCCCAAGTCCATCAGTGTTGTTTTCTTGAGATTCTTTCTGCTACTGATTCTCCAAGGTTTTATTGTTTGATGTGTGTGCACAACAGGGAAGTGACAGTTCAACAGTGAGTTAGAGTCCCCCGTATTGATTTTCAGCATTCTTTAATTCCTTAAAATGCTTCATGAAAGTTTCTCTGAGTTATTTAGCTGGTCTTGTAAGCAAATCCTTTTCTCCCCTACGTCCATTGTGGTCAATTGTGTGTATGTGTGCTGTTACATAGCTGGTATCAGTTGCATTTGATTCATGATGCTTTTCATTGAAAACAGTTCGCACTAGTTAACTGCTTTATTATTGCATTCCTTCATAACTATCGAAAACTTCTCACAACATGAGCGACTTGAAACATCTTCACTTCACTTCTGATTATTCACTTCTGAAAATTTTGTTTTTTAAGGAATGGTATTTATAAACTTTGGAAAATGCTTTATTTTCTGAATCAAGTGAAAAATCAAGTAAAGAACTACATATTTTTTCCATCACCTGATATAACTTTCACATCACTTTTAAACCACACCAAGTTAACTACATTTATTCATTCTCCTAATTACAGTTTCATCCTTTGGAATTTATAAAGTATCACATATCTGCAAGTTCTGTTTAAGACAGAACCATTACCATCCACCTCAAAGAACATAAGAAATATACATTACCATCGTTTATGTCAGGTATGGTGCACCATGGTTTTGATACCTATTCCCACAGAGTCAGATAGAAGAATGTAACTGCTGTTAATATATCAAGCCTTTGTAAAAGTTATTGCAAATCTGAAAGGCTATTTTATTCAGCATTATCAATGAGACACATTCTTAATCTCAATAAAGTGACTGCATTAATTTTCTCAAACTTTGGGAGACTGTTTCTATTACCTCCTAAGAAACAATTGGCTAAAGGCTACATTTCGTCCCCCAAAAAAATACCTGCTTCATCCTTTTAATAAAGGATTAGCTCTTCATGTTTCTGACAGGTACTTTTGCTTTTGACAAGAGCATCCCTGAAGCATAAGTTCTCCAAGCACTCTGGTTTGAATCCTTGGAGCAAAATGTCAACCAATTTAATAAATTTGTAGTTTTCTGTTGAGAGTGACTTACCCTCACACAGCTAACATGTCATATCTAGTACACCTCTATATACCAGAAAATAAGGATGATATTGAAAAAAAAAAAAAATAATAAAATAAAAAAAAATAAGAGCAGGAAATGGAATTAGATAAGATTCAGTGAATTAACAAATAAAAAAAATAGTTTTATTTTCTTTTAATAAGTAAGAAAATTTAACATATATATATATATATATTAAGCACATCCGTAGCGCAGTTGAAAGAAAGAAGGTATGTTTGCGCTCTTCATTTGGAAAAGGCCTGAGTTCAATTCTCTTCTTATCATGATGAGAGGAATTTTTTTTTTTTCAGTTGAAGATGAGTTAGCCAATCTCATACGGAGGTAGCAGGGTTTTTCTCCCTAGAAACTTGAGTTTTTCATCCCTCATACAGACAAATCGGTGTTGAGAACACACGCAATTTACAGACAAAAAAATACTAGTGGTGGTGGTAGGCAGTAGATGGCATTGGTGTAGATGATGATAGTAGCAGTTCACTGTAGTTGGTGGAATCAGAGAGTAGGTGCGCTCCCTCGATGAGTCTTTGGACTCCTTGGAGGTGTCATACAATAATAATAATGATATATATATATATAATTATTTATTAATTATATAATAATAGTAATTATATAATATAATTATATTATATCATTACATAATTAGAATTATATGATTTAATTATGAATCCATTTATTTATGGATTTGAGCTTTTAATATGAAATGTTTATTGTATATTTCATAAAATAACCAAAAAATTCATAATTCATTTTTTTTTTTTTTAATTTCAGATGTTTTTAAGCATGATCCTGAATATGAAGAAAATGAAAATAAATATCTGGCTATAAAAGAAGGTAATAAATGTTATATGTCAACTATTTATATGTAATCCTGTTTCTTATATATAACTACCCACCAGTCATGATGGATATGAAGTGTACCATTTGCATTTAATACCTTTGAGAAAGTAACATGGATATAAAGCATAAAGCGATCATTATATTTTCAGCCAGTTGGATGGTTAATGTATTTATTTTAGTATCTGTTTAACCACAAATCTAAGATGATTCCCAAATCATTTCTAAGAAGAAAGTCTTACAAATCATAAAATAATTATCTTTAAAGTAAATCGTTATGCACATACCATTTTAACTTCATATATATATAAGCTGTTAATCTTAAAATAAAATGCTTTATTATTCATATCACAAAATATGATAAATGATACTTTCATATCATTTTAAAAATAATAAATGAATATTAACTCAGAAACAAAGATTCACTGTAATTTGAGCAATCTTTGTCAGAATACTAATCTTCGTTTTGGACTCTTGTATTGACGGAAATGTAAATATAGTTAAAATTGTGAACTTTCATACGGACTACTATTAATGTATGAATCGCTAAATACTACTTTGCTATCTCTGTATTGAATTAGAAATAGTTATTTCTTTTTTTATGTTTAATTGTGAGTGATCAGTTTCAAGTCTAAATTCAAATGTAAGTTTTCCTCATCAAAACAGTCTTTGTCTTTTTTAATTGGAACTTAATTCTTTTCACGAATAGTTAATTAATGGAAATTATATTCTATAATTCACATGTATTTTTGTACTCTAAATTTGTTCCTTTCCATTAAGCAAAGTGCTTTGAAACAAGTACTTACTGCGAGCTTATCTGAAAGCACCTGTAAATCATAGGCTGTTTTACCTTTGGTATAATCATTTGATTGCAGTCACCTTCAAATACCTCTATCACTGTCGTTTGAAGAAAATAAAAAATAAAAAAAAGACATTTTGAAATGAAATCAGTTAAAGATGGCAAAAAATTATATTCTTGATTTCTTCCTTTATCCAAGTGTAAGCAAATAAAGGTTTGTGCGTGAAGTCACTTCACGACTGGACTACTTGTATATAGAGGCTAGTGACTTCACATCAATTGCCTTTGCATTCCGTAATGCAACTCGCATATCCTTATAGACATGTATACTGCTATGCATCATAGGAGAGGGACCTCTACCCAGACCTGTTTCGACCTTAAAGAGGCCTCATCAGTGGGGAGCCAGACCCAGAAGTCATGCTAAGATTGAAGTAATGCATAGGTCGTATTTCCATATGCAGTTGATGTGAAGTTATTATCCTCTATATACAAGTAGCCCAGTCATGAAGTAACTTCACATGCTAACTTTATTTGCTTACGCTTGGATAAAGGATGAAACCAAGAATAATTTCTTGGCATCTTTAATTGATAAGTATAACCAAGTGGAAAAACTTTCAACTTTGAAATGAAAGTTTAACACAGCACATGGGGATATTTGTGAGATTGTTTATCTAAAGTACATACTTCAACTTCTGACCAAATATATCATATCATCTTCTTTATACCCTCTTTTACCTTGTGGTGTCGAGGGTTTATTAATCATCGGACCTCAAACTGTTCACGGGATAAGGTGGTCAGCCCTGTGCCCCAGTGTATCCTATGTCCTGTAGTTGAATTCTCAAGGCCGGTTTTCCTGCTTTGTGGGATGAAAAACCCTGGATAAACTGGGCCCTACTGTCAACACCCAAGACCAGCTAACTTGGCTATGACTGAGGAAGATCCTTCATCTCCTCATGTCACCGACAGGAATCGAACCTAGGACACTCCTTCTCCAGGCATATGGTTGCAAAGCGCACAGCCATTAGGCTAACTGCGTGGACTACCAAATATAACCTGGCATACTATTTTCAAATGGGGAAACCTGCTCTTCACAAAATCAGATCATTATGGTGGGCATCAGGCTTATTATACTAAATAAGGGGATACTTGTAGCTTATTTGGTTAGACTTTTAACAGCCAGCAATTTCCATTTAATTCATTCATACAGTATCATTCTCTATGAGTGAGAAGGTGAAGAGATAGATTAGTAATACACTTTGCCATTTAGTAATAGTCTTCATAATGCTGACAGAATTCTTTGTAAATTAATGCAGTGTGTTTGAGATTTCTTGTAGACAAGAAATATGCAGCAGTTACTTTCTTTTATAAGATTTTTAACTTGCTTAATTTTGTTTTATTAAATAGTTTGCAAGAAAACAAGTTCTAAAATCTTGTTAGTATAAAAGAAAGAACTGTCTAAAATTAATTTAATCGTTGTGTGTTGCATGTGTTGTTCGTCAGGTAGGAAATTGCTTGGCCATATATATCATTGTCCCTTCTACAAGCATGTTTTTGCAAATACTTCAATATATATGGCATGCCAGTTTCAATTTTTTTTTTTTTTTTTGGTAAAATTTTATTTGTAAATTAGTATTTGTGAATTGCCTTATGACATAGAAAATCTAAAATATGATGTTATTTCAAGTAATAAAAAATTGTGTGTGCATGTGTGTTTGCTTTAGAAAATTTGTGCAACATACTCATAAATCAGACGATGCTTGCTTCTCGTTACGGTAAGAAAATTCACTTCTCGTACCGTAAATTTTACCATTTACCTTAAATGATTTTCTTTTTCTCCTCCAACTTGTTGCATATTCATTGAATCAATGTGCGTATTGTTTTCAACTTCCTTTTCAACTGCAGTAGATTCACTTTTCATTATTTTTTCTTTTCCCAAAAAAATTTCATTTGAATATGTTTTCATGTTTCATGCGTAAAAATACTTTTACAATTATAAAAATAAAATTTTCTGAATATACAGTTTTTAACTTTATTTTTAAATTTTAAGCATGAGAGCCTGTGTAGCTCAGTGCATTGAAGTATATATATAAGTAATAGTTAATAAGGCAGAAAACTAGCATAAGATATTACAATTATTTTAATTAAAAATTATGTTTCATCTTAATTACATAGGATTTCTTCAGGTGTTAACACAAAAACTAGTAGACAAATAGTAAAGACTAAGAAAGGTGACAACTAATATGTATTTATACAAGAGACTGATGCTTTTTTAAATATTTCTAATTGTGTGTTGCACTGTTGTGCAACACACAATTAGAAAAATTTACATCTTAATGTCACGTGTTTGACTAATTATGGTTAGTATGTATTCCAGCAAGTTGATATTTGGGTTTATATTCAGATGTTTTGGATTCCAATTTCATTTCTAAGGATTCACAAATTCTTCTTTCGGGTATGTCATAGCAGTGGTGTAATAGTTCAGATTTATCCCTTAATACTTGTTAAGGGATAAATTTTTTTTGGATGCCCCTCTTCTGGTGGTCTCCACTCAGCACTCTGCCGCTTTGTTTCAGGCTCATACTCAAAACACTACGTTTCGTTACCAGTAGCGAGGAAGTTTCAAGGAAGTTTGAGTCCTTACGAGTGGTTTTAATGAGGTCTTTGCAGTGTTCAATTCGATACCTTTTTTGGTTGCCGGTCAACTTGTGAAGAACAAATTGCGAATTCAATTTACGAAGGCCCAAACTCTTGGTTAAAATGTGCACATTCATTTTGGTATCCCCACTTCATCTTCAATCAATCACACGAACGATTTCAGGTTTTTTTTGATGAGATCATGCACTTTTTGGATATTAACTTTGCTCAGTCCAGTTTTTGGACGGTCTGGCTTTTCATCATCCTTCCTCAAGCATCTGACGACCACTTTGAAATCGCTTAAACCACTCATAAACTCGAGTACGGGATAATCATTCCATATGCTTTTTGAAGCATTTGATGCATTTCGGTAAAACTTTTACCAAGTTTAACACAAAAGTCAATCGCAGCTCTCTGTTTGAAATTCATTTTCCGACTTTTCGTCAAAACCAGTGGTGGCCCATGAAGTTTTAAGTGGGGGTGCTGCCTATACAAAATAATTTTAAAAAATTATTTTTTTTTCCTAATTAGTAACCAATTTATTAATTCATTTGATTAATAAATAAATCCTGCCATAATAAATAAATCTACAGATTTATTTATTAATAAATTGGTTACTAATTAGAAAAAAAAAGAATTTTTTAAAAATTATTTTGTATAGGCAGCACCCCCACTTAAAACTTCATGGGACGCCACTGGTCAAAACAGACTGTCACTTTTGGTGCTATAACTCGGTTTCTAATGAAACAAATGTCATAAACAGTTGACACAACACTAATGAAGGTTGCCGCTTTCGACAACAAAAAGATACAACAGGTGGCGCCACTAGTTTCTTTTTTTTTTTTTTTTTTTTTTTTTTTTTTTTTTTTTTTTTTTTTTTTTTTTTTTTTTGAAAGTTTGGTTTCTTTTTGGTCAGAGGGTGTATATGAATAAATTTTCCTTATCAGTCATTTTGGAGTAGGCTGTTAGGACAATGCTGTATTTAATTCTGCAACAAAACTTCTACTTTGTTTGGTTTGCATTTGTTCATTATGCTATCTCTGCATGTGTATGGGGAGGGAACAGATGATTTTTATGTTTTCCACTATACAGGGTAATTTTCATTGCAGTTATATCTAATTGATTAGCATATCCACTCTCCAACCATCCAGCTATTGGTTCAAATTCCACCATCGATGTTTGTCTTTAGGTGGGAGATGAATTTCATCATCTAGTGTGAGACCACTGCTCTGCTTATTGGAGGTCTGAAGTGACTTGAAAAAGTTCCATGTTTGGTTTCTAAACGGTGTTAAAAAATAAATTGTACATATATGTTAACGCTAATGTACAAATTTCCTTTAATCTGCAGATTCCCTTGTATTTGTATTTGTTCACATTACCTGTACCTTTCAATTAAAGTTGAAAAATAAAAATGCCCTCTACACTTTAACTAGATAATGTGTAAACTAACTAGTTAATATACACATTAACTAAATATCATTAACAAAGATTACCTAATGGTGATGTATTTTACGCATGCAGTTTACTATCAACAAGTTACATCTTATTGCTTAATGTTAAGTTGATACAAAATTAATAATGGAAAAAACTCACGTACAAAGATTATTTAATAGTATAATTTTTCCCCGTGTGTCACAGGCATCTTCAGTACATATTAAGCTCAAATTAAACAATAACTGACTAAAAAGTTAGGAAAGATTAGCTGATTTGTAAAAGTACTATCTCCCATAAAGGGGATAGACGTAAGCTGTCGGATCTGTTTAAGTTAGGAGAATGAAGTAGTTTCACATGTTTCGTTTTAAAGGATTCCATGAGGAACTGACTTTTTTGTGAAGAACTCTTGTCTTTTTCCAATGACATTTTTGCTGTGTGGAATGGCTCTTCGGATGAACTTCAACAATTTCTCACTAAGTTAAATGCACTTCATCCTAGGATCAAGTTTACCCTAGAAGTAGAATCAATTAAGCAGTTAGCCTTTTTACATCTTCTAATTCTTCGCCAACCAGATGGTAAACTACATTTCTCAGTTTATAGAAAGAAGACTCATACAGGCCATTATATCCATGTGGAATCTCATCATCATCCCAGTCAAAAGGCAGGAACTATTAAAACACTGGTTCATTGGGCCCACTCCTTTTGTTCTTCAGATGATCTTTTACAGAAAGAACTACAATATATAACTTCTTCCTTTCTATCTTTTAACTTTTCATTAAAAGAACTTTGACTAGTTTTAATATGTCTTCCTCTTCAAACACAGAAGAAATAACACGCATTCCTGTCCCTTATGTACAAGGCATCAGTGAACGTATAGCAAAAGTTTTAAAACCACTGAATATTTTTGTTGCCTTTTGACTGTTTAGAAAATTCTCCACCTTTCTCACTTCTCCTAAGGTCAAGCTTCCACATCTTAATCATCCAGGTGTCTACCAGATTCCGTGCTCTTGTGGATTATCTTATTTCAGACAAACGGGAAGATCTGCCTCTATTCGGCTAGAAAAACACCAATCTTATATTGAATACTTTAAACCTGAAAAGTCTGGACTTGCAGAACATGCCATCTTCACTAGACATAGAGTTCATTGGAGAAAGATAAGAGTTCTTGACAAAAGTCAGTTCCTCATGGAATGCCTTTATAAAGAAACATGTGAAACTCTACTTCATTCTCCTAACTTAAACAGATCTGACAGCTTACGTCTATCCCCTTTATGGGAGTAGTACTTTACAAATCAGCTAATCTTTCCTAACTTTTTATTGTATTATTATTTTTTTTTTTTTAGGAAATTTATTGACCTTTTTAGTTATCTTACAGCTACTTAGGTGGCACGTTTTGGAATTGTCAGTTATGTTTAATTTGAGCTTAATATGTACTGAAGATGCCTGTGACACATAGGTGAAAATTATACTATTAAATAATCTTTGTATGCGAGTTTTTTCCGTTATTAATTTTGTATCGATATGTCTACTCATGGTATACCTCTTTTAAAACTTAATGTTAAGTTGTTAGGTTAGGTGACTAGACACTTTTATTAGAAAAATAAAGAAAATACAAAGTAGAAGAAAATTTTTAACATATTTAAATTATAAATCAAAGGACAAACATTTAAAACAAATTCAAAATTGAAATTATTATAAAAATAATTGCAGGCAATTTCGATTAGTTATTTATTATTAGAGCCTCTGTAGCTCAGTCAGTATAGACGAAGGCTTTTGGTTGGAAAGACCTAGGTTCGATTCCCATCAGTGATGTGAGGAATTTTATCTAGTCTCTTTCAACTAAAGGTGAGTTAGCCAGTCTCATATGGAAGTAGGGGATTTTTTTCACCCAGAAACTCAGGTTTTCTAAGGGAAAACTTCGTCCCCCCAAAACAGGCAAACAGGCCCTGTGAACACATGCTTCTACAGACATAGGACACCTCCATGAATAAGAAATAAGCAACCTATTCTGTAGGATTTCGGTTCCAAATGTCTACACGGTAAAATGTGTAGGTCTATGCATGAGCATAAATTATGATAGGCTGTTTATTATTAGTGATTGGCATTTTGAATTGGAAAATAAATTATTTTTATAGCATGCACAGATTCTTGTGAAGCATTCAGATTTGTAGTCCCACTTTCAATATCGTTGCCCAGTGCCAAGAGACCGATACATTGCAGCTTTCACAAGCATACTTCATCTTGAGGAATTTCATCCTTGTTAATAATTTGT
The DNA here is from genome assembly GCF_054136105.1 of Typopeltis vanoorti. Classification (NCBI taxonomy): domain Eukaryota; kingdom Metazoa; phylum Arthropoda; class Arachnida; order Uropygi; family Thelyphonidae; genus Typopeltis; species Typopeltis vanoorti. The sequence continues at coordinate 146,920,328 of NC_143550.1, forward strand.
TTTGGCATAGACTGAACTATGATCAGCTATATAATTGCTTCAAAACACCAGTTTTTGTCCATTTAAACACGTCCATTTCATGAAGCACAACTGCTAAAACTGCTGTCCTTTTATTCGTGGATTTGTTTCATTTAACATCTTCTGTAGTACTAACACAGATTCGAGACCCTTCGACACTTCTGCGATTGTCAACAGAAGGAGAATCCATTCCAGTAATAGGGTAATCAATCCGTATTGTGGGATGAGTTGTTTATTATTACACGTCCAAAAATTTACTTCTCTTTTATGATCATTGTAGTTAATTATGTTGCTTGTATAACAGTTGGAAAATTTTACCTATAAACCATGTGATTTCGTATGTTGGTGACCAATTCATACGTCCTTCATTTCTTTCTCCCCTTCAGCATGAATTGACTATTCTTGGCAAGTGTCCAAGCAAAGATCTCTAAAGCGTGGGCATACTATATCAACAACCAATAATTTTCTTTCATTATCACAGAACTATATAATTTAAAATCTTGTTTTAAAAATGTAGCATAAAACTTTTCATGTCTGCCTGTATCGAACTGATCACTTCCATTTTTATAAGGGTAAATTATTTTTTTAATAACTTGAATTCACGCTCACAATTCTACTCGTTAACTCTAATTTCAACAACCGTTTGTTGGGATTCTGGATGTGGAACACTGAACAGGCATGCCCGTCCCCTACTTCCATCTGGTTTTTTGGACTTATACTGGGCTCTACCTGCTAATGTAAACATTAACCAGTTAAAGTGAGAAATAATATTTTTTTCATACTTTAACAATGTGATTCAGTTAAGGGAATGTTCACATTAATGACTTTTGAACATTAGCATAAAACTTTTCATAACATTATATATATCATCATCATCATCATCATCATCAAATTCCTGCCATGTACCCTCAAGGGGTGTACAGGATATGACAGTACTACATGAAAAAATTACATCATTACTAACTTCCTATCTACAATTTTCCTCCAAATCAGTCTGTTACTTGTCAAGACTCCAACATTATCAGATCTTATATTTCTATCGTCTAAGGCACTTTGTACCGTATCAATCCACCTATATCTTGGTCTTCCTCTGGGTCGTTTTCCTGCCACCCTGGCAGAAAACACTTGTTTTCTGCCAGGGTGGCAGGAAACCATTTATATATATATATATACATGGGGTGCTTAAGGGTCAAAGCTGTATAACTGAGAGGAGACCTCCACATAGCCTTTAAAGGAATGCGGAGAACCGACCAGGGCTTCTGACCTAATGTCCAATCCTCACCTTCTCGTGGTGCACCCTGTTGGGTATCTACTTTGATACTGAACGAACGAGGATGGGCTGGCAATTTGGGATTTAGCCGACCAAATTGTATTCTTATTGGTTAAACCAAAATAAAAAATGATGGTACAACATGACAAAATTTCATGCCGGCTGAGGCGTCGCCCGGTTAAACAAGGCCCCCGTTGTTTTCGCCAGGGAACCAGGGCGAACAGCGAAAAGTCAGCTACTGGAAAAATCTGAAAACAAACCCCAACTCAGCATCACCAGAGTTAAAGATCGGTACTATCAACGTAAGAAGCCTGAATGGCAAAGAAATGGAGCTAGCTGAGGAATTAGATAAGTACCAGATCGACATAATAGGGGTGACTGAAACAAAAAAGACCAAAACTGGTGAGATCTTTCTGAGCAATAAATACAAAATGTTATATTCAGGCAATAACAATCAAGGAAAAGAAGGAGTAGCCATAGTATTCAACACAAAATACGAGGCTAATCTTCTTGAATGGCAGTCAGTCTCAAGTAGAGTAATGTGGGCAAATATGAGAATGGGGAACTGGACAATGAGACTTATTTGTGCCTATGGTACCACAGAAGGTTCTACTAAGGTAGAAGTGGAGGAATTTTTTGAGGCTTTAGAAAAAGCAATTGACACAATGAAAAAGGAAAAGTTGGTCCTTGTTGGGGATCTAAATAGTAGAGTAGGAAATGATTGTGAGACATACAAAAATATTTTGGGAAAATTTGGAGAAAAGAGCAAAGCTAATAATAATGGCAAATATCTGTTGGATTTCTGCTCAGGACATGGACTGGTTATTACTAACACCATGTTCCAACATAAAAATGTGCACAAATTCACATGGAGAGAAGAGGATAGGAATAAGAAAAGTCTCATTGACTATGTTATTGTTGATAGTGATGTTTTCTCCCTGGTGCTGGACACCAGAGTGTACAGAGGATTTGAAATTGGAAGTGATCACTATTTAGTCTTGAGCAGGATAAAATTGAATTTCATATTGAAAAGAATAACATGTAAGAAAGTTTTAAAGCGAATAAAAGTTGAGCAGCTCTCAGATGTAAACTGTAGACTAAAATACAGAAATATTATTGAAAAGAAAATGAAAGAGTTTGAGAACAGGAATCAAACCTTGGAGATTCAGTGGCAAACTCTGAAGGAAACATTGATTGATTCTGCCAGAAAGGCATGTGGTGAGGTTGTGTGCAAAGATAAAAAAAATCAGAACTCCCTGGTGGACACAGGAAGTTAAAGAGGCAGTGAAGGAAAAGAAGAAAGCATATCAAAAGTTCCTGGCAAATAAGTCAGCTTTTACTCTTACAGAATACAGAGACAAATGTAAGAAAGCTAAACAGTGTGTAAAACTAGCTAAACAAAAGTCATGGGAGGACTTTGGCAAGAATTGGCAAGAATATAGAAAATAAATATCAAGAAGGTGGCAAAATATTCTGGAGGTTGTTGAAGAAGCTTAGGAATGGAGGAAAGAGTGCTGTAAAAGGAATTAGAGATGATAAAGGTGAAATGAAAACAGGAGAAAAAGATATCCTTGAAGTATGGAGTAATTACTTTGAAAAACTGCTAAATGAAACAAGCAGTGATGACAGCATAGTGATAAAAAACACTGACCAGGCATGCAGTCAGGAATACATATCCATACTTGAAGTAGAAAAAGCCATCAAAGGCTTGAAATGTGGAAAGGCAGCAGGAGTAGATGATATTCGACCAGAAATGCTGAAGTATGGTGGTATAAGAGTCTTACAGTGGCTGCACTGCATAGTTCAGAAAGCCTGGACAGAGGGACGAATTCCCGATGATTGGAGTAGAGCTCTCATAGTACCCATATATAAAAAGGGAAATAAAACTGAATGTGAGAATTACAGAGGTATTTCCCTACTGAGTGTTCCTGGTAAGATCTATGCAAGTATACTTGAGAAACGGTTGAGAAGAATTGTGGAAGAAAAGCTTGGTGAAGAACAAGCTGGATTCAGGCCAAATAGAGGCTGTCAGGATCAGAGCTTCACTTTACGACAAATAGTCGAGAAAGCATGGGAATATAACAAAGATCTGTATTTAAGTTTTGTCGATTTGGAAAAGGCATATGACAAGGTGCCAAGAGAGAAGCTATTCAATGCGCTGCAGTTATATGGTGTCAATGGGGCATTATATCAAGCAATACTTAGTCTTTATTTGAGTTGTGAGTCAGCAGTTAGAATTGAAGGAAGTACAGGAAGATGGTTTAATGTCAAATCTGGTCTGAGACAAGGATGTACATTATCCCCTCTGTTATTCATTATCTATATGGATCACATTATGAAGGAATGTGGTATTAAACCTGATATCAAAATTGGAGATATTAATGTCAGCTCTTTGCTTTATGCGGATGATGTTATACTTCTAAATAAATCCGCTACAAGTCTGCAAGATTCTCTGACTAAATTGAATAGCTGTTGTAATAGATATGGTATGAAGGTCAGCAATAAAAAGACAAAGACAATGAAAATAGGCAGAATCATTGAAAATGTGAACTGTGTTGTGAATGGAGAACCTGTGGAACAAGTAAAACATTTCAGCTACTTAGGCACAATTTTTACTGAAGATGGTAAACTAAATATAGAAATAGACAACAGAATCAGCAAAGCTGGTATCGTGGGAGGTCAATTGAATAAATTCATATGGAATAAGAAAGAAATTAGTCGGAACACTAAATTAGCTGTATACAAGACTGTGTTCAAACCAATTTTAACTTATGGATCTGAGAGCTGGGTCAGAAGTAAAACACTTGACCAAAGACTAGAGACCGCAGATATGAGAGTCCTGAGAAAGATTAGAGGCGTGAACAGATGGCATCAATGGCAATATCATATTAAAAATGAGGATATTAGGAAAGAACTTGACATTGTCAGCATCCAGGAATGTGTTAGCAGAGCTAATCTCAGATGGTATGGTCACTTAAATAGAATGGGATAGGAAAGATTAACAAAACAAGTGTTCTCTGCCAGGTTGGCAGGAAAACGACCCAGAGGAAGACGAAGATATAGGTGGATTGATAAGGTACAAAGTGCCTTAGACGATAGAAATATAAGATCTGATGATGTTGGAGTCTTGACAAGTAACAGACTGATTTGGAGGAAAATTGTAGATAGGAAGTTAGTAATGATGTAATTTTTTCATGTAGTACTGTCATATCCTGTACACCCCTTGAGGGTACATGGCAGGAATTTGATGATGATGATGATGATGATACACACACACACACACACACACACACACACACACACACACACACACACACACACACACACACACATGCAGACATGAAAAGTTTTACACTAATGTTCAAAAGTCATTAATGTTAACATTCCCCTAACTGAATCATGTTGTTAAAGTATGAAAATAAAATATATATAAGAAACTGATATGAAATAAAAAAAAAAAAAAATCGTTAGCCCATTCACAGTATTAACCTTTCATTTTTTAAGTACACTATACAGTACACTAATTGTGATCTATGTATTGTATTTAGTACTATAATAAAAGTTTAATTTGATATGCTTATATCTGTATCATAACAGTATTTCTTGGGGTGGGGATGTTTTTCAATATGCAAGGTCCTTTTCACCATTACTAGTCTACTAATATATACAGACCCTGTCTATTTTATGTTAGTTATTGTTTTGCAACAAATTCCCCCCTCCCTTATTTTTTTCCCAAATTATACACATAAATGCAAACATGCATTTCTAGGGATTATAGCATGGCATATAATTCATTCACAGCAATTTATTTTATTGAATACACACAATACTTCAACTGTAAATTATTGGTAATTAATTAATGTGTTTCTAATTGGGGTGCTTAAGGGTCAAAGCTGTATAACTGAGAGGAGACCTCCACATAGCCTTTAAAGGAATGCAGAGAACTGACCAGGGCTTCTGACTTAATGTCCAATTCTCACCTTCTCGTGGTGCACCCCGTTGGGTATCTACCTGGAAACTGAACGAACGAGGATGGGCTGGCAATTTGGGATTTAGCCAACCAAATTGTATTCTTATTGGCTTAAACCAAATTATAAAATGATGGAACAACATGACAAAATTTCATGCCAGATGGGGCGTTGCCATGTTAAACAAGGCCCCCATTATTTTTGCCAGAGAACCAGGGTGAACAGCGAAAAGCCAGCTACTAGATCAAATCTGAAAGCACACCCCAACTCAACATCACCAGAGTTGAGTTGAGTTGGGGTGTGCTTTCAACTCAACATCACCAGAGTTCAAGATCGGTACTATCAACATAAGAAGCCTGAATGGCAAAGAAATGGAGCTAGCTGATGAATTAGATAAGTACCAGATCTACATAATAGGGGTGACTGAAACAAAAAAGACAAAAACTGGTGAGATCTTTCTGAACAATAAATACAAAATGTTATATTCAGGAAATGACAATCAAGGAAAAGGAGTAGCCATAGTATTCAAGACAAAATACAAGACTAATCTTCTTGAATGGCAGGCAGTCACAAGCAGAGTGATGTGGGCAAATATCAGAATGGGGAATTGGACAATGAGACTTATTTGTGCCTATGGTCCCACAGAAGGTTCTACTAAGGTAGAAGTGGAGGAATTTTTTGATGCTTTAGAAAAAGCAACTGACACAATGAAAAAAGAAAAGTTGGTCCTTGTTGGGGATCTAAATAGCAGAGTAGGAAATGATCATCAGACATACAAAAATATTTTGGGAAAATTTGGAGAAAAGAGCAAAGCCAATACTAATGGCAAATACTTGTTGGATTTCTGCTCAGGACATGGACTGGTTATTACTAACACCATGTTCCAACATAAAAATGTGCACAAATTCACACGGAGAGAAGAGGCAAGGAATAAGAAAAGTCTCATTGACTGTGTTATTGTTGATAGTGTTTTTCTCCATGGTGCAGGACACCAGAGTGTACAAAGGATTTGAAATTGGAAGCGATCACTATTTAGTCTTGAGCAGGATAAAATTGAATTTCATATTGAAAAGAATAACATGTAAGAAAGTTTTAAAGCGAATAAATGTTGAGCAGTTCTCATATGTGAACTGCAGATGAAAATACACAAACATTATTCAAGAAGAAATGAAAGAGTTTGAGAACAGGAACCAAACCTTGGAGATTCAGTGGCAAGCCTTGAAGAAAACCCTGATTGATTCAGCCAGAGGCATGTGATGAGGTTGTCTGCAAGGATAGAAAAATCAGAACTCCATGGTGGACACAGACACACTCCTTTCCTTCACTGCCTCTTTAACTGGACACAGTTAAAGAGGCAATGAAGGAAAAGAAGAAAGTATATCAAAAGTTCCTGGCAAATAAGTCAGCTTATGCTCTTAGAGAATACAGAGACAAATATAAGAAAGCTAAACACTGTGTAAAAATTAGCTAAAAAAAAGTCATGGGAGGACTTTGGCAAAAACATAGAAAATAAATATCAAGAAGATGGTAAGATATTCTGGATTTTGTTGAAGAAGCTTAGAAATAGAGGAAACAGTGCTGTAAAAGGAGTTATAGATGATAAAGGTGACATTGAAACAGTAGAAACAGATATCTTTGAAGTATGGAGTAATTATTTCGAAAAATTGCTATATGAAACAAGCAGTGATAGCATAGTGGTAAAAAACACTCAACAGGCATACAATCAGGAATATATATCCATACTTGAAGTAGAAAAAGCCATCAAAGGGTTGAAATGTGGAAAGGAAGCAGGAGCAGATGATATTCGACCAGAAATGCTGAAATATGGTGGGTATAAAAGTCTTATAGTGGCTGCACTGCATAGTTCAGAAAGCCTGGACAGAGGGACGAATTCCCGATGATTGAAATTGAGCTCTAATAGTACCCATATATAAAAAGGGAAATAAAACTGAATGTGAGAATTGCAGAGGTATTTCCCTACTGAGTGTTTCTGGCAAGATCTATGCAAGCATTTGTTGAGAAACGGTTGAGAAGAATTGTGGAAGAAAAGCTTCGTGAAGAACAAGCTGAATTGGCCAAATAGAGGCTGTCAGGATCAAATCTTCACTTTACAACACATAGTTGAAAAAGCATGGGAATATAACAAAGATCTGTATTTAAGTTTTGTCGATCTGGAAAAGGCATATGACAAGTTGCCAAGAGAGAAGCTATTCAATGCGCTACAGTTATATGGTGTCAATGGGGCATTATATCAAGCAATACTTAGTCTGTATTTGAGTTGTAAGTCAGCAGTTAGAATTGAAGGAAGTACAGGAAGATGGTTTAATGTTAAATTTGGTGTGAGACAGGGATGTACATTATCCCCTCTGTTATTCATTATCTATATGGATCACATTATGAAGGAAAGTGGTATTACACATGATATCAGAATTGGAGATGTTAATGTCAGCTCTTTGCTTTATGCGGACGATGTTATACTTCTAAATAAATCCGCTACAAGTTTGCAAGAGTCCCTGACTAAACTGAATAACTGTTGTAATAGATATGGTATGAAGGTCAGCATTAAAAAGACAAAGACAATGAAAATAGGCAGAATCATTGAAAATGTCAACTGTGTTGTGAACGGGGAACCTGTGGAACAAGTAAAACATTGCAGCTATTTAGGCACTGTTTTTAGTGAAGATGGTAAATTAAATATAGAAATAGACAACAGAATCAGCAAAGCTGGTATGGTGGGAAGTCAATTGAATAAATTGATATGGAATAAGAGAGAAATTAGTCGGAACACTAAATTAGCTGTATACAAGACGGTGTTCAAACCAATTTTAACTTATGGATCTGAGAGTTGGGTCAGAAGTAAAACACTTGAGCAAAGGCCAGAGACTGCAGATATGAGAGTCCTGAGAAAGATTATAGGCATGAACAGATGGCATCAATGGCAATATCATATTAAAAACGAGGATATTAGGAAAGAACTTGACATTGTCGGCATCCAGGAATGCATTAGCAGAGCTAATCTTAAATGACCATACCACCTGAGATTAGCTCTGCTAATGCATTCCTGGATGCCTACAATGTCAAGTTTTTTCCTAATATCCTCGTTTTTAATATGATATTGCCATTGATGGCATCTGTTCACGCCTCTAATCTTTCTCAGGCAGGAAATCGACCCAGAGGAAGACCAAGATATAGGTGGATTGATACTGTACAATGTGCCTTAGACAATAGAAATATAAGATCTGATAATGATAATATTGCTGTCTTGACAAGTAATAGACTGATTTGGAGAACAGTTGTAGATAGGAAGTTAGTAATGATGTAAATTTTTCATGTAGTACTATCATATCCTGTACACCTCTTGAGGGTATATGTCAGGAATTTGATGATGATAATGATGATCATTTCTAATGAATGTATTTCTTCTCATGCGTATTCTTACTCTTCTGAAATGTGTCAGTCATTTGCATTTGGTTTAAGTCTCATTAATATAGATTCACATATAATTCTAACACCTTTTAAGTATACCAACCAAATACCAAATATCCCTTAATTATTGGTTTCTTATGTACCCTAAATGCAGACATTCTTTTCCCTCGTCTCAACATAGTTTTGATTTCATTGGAAACATGCTATGATTTGTGGCATGCCTACCTCTCAAACAGGAAACACGTGCTAAATTCTCATATCCAACCCTAATGCCAAATATAACACAAGTGAATTTGTCTCTGCCTGTTGCAAATGTATTAAACAATACAGGAAATATATCTTTATATTCTTTGGAAAGTTCAGAAGGACCATTTCATGTCCTTCTGGACTTTCCAAGAAGAAAATATGTTCGAAGAAAATATTCATAAAATAAGAAACATCACCATAAATAATTGTGTTTTGTTTAGAGTAAATTGAAATGACAAATGCAAAGGGAAGTTACATTGTAAATTTTGTATGGAAGCATGATTGGCATACTATCTTATTTGCATCACATTGTTTGGCAAAGGCTTCATCCAGATTAAATTTCTCAATTCTTCTCTCTCTCAGGTCATCCTTATCCATTTGTTTCCTGCTATTCCTGTGATTTCATCTTTCCATCTCATTATCTGTCTTCCACTGTATCTGTTACTCTCTTTAAGAGATCCAAACTGTGCAGTAATGACTGTTGATTTGTTTGGATTTCTCAAAGAGAGTAACAGATAAAACAGAAGACAGATGATGAGGTGGAGAATCTTTTATCCTAACTACCTAGCCAGCACTGTTTGTCCTTGTTCAGCCTTTTTGAATAACATCAGTTTTGTGGTCTGCTTAATGTCTGAATTTTTTTTTTTTTTTTTTTTTTTTTTTTTTTTTTTTTTCGTATGTGCTTTTTTAAATTAGAAGACTTTTCTCTCTTTAAATGAAGAACCTACGAGAGGTTGGTCAACCTATCCCTGGATAGTAATAATACGGAAATTCACATTTGATTAGAAAAGTTGTGGATTGTATTCCTTAGGCAACATGTGTTGGAGGACTGTTCCAGAGAGCAGTGTATATCTTCTCCCTGGTTATTATATGCAATCATAGTATGGCTGAGTGGTTCATTAACTTTTTAACAATTTAAGATGATGTGGGCAAATAACAGAATGGGGAATTAAACAGTGTGACTTATTTGTGCCTATGTTCCCATGGAAGATTCTACTAAGTAGAAGTGGAGGAATTTTTTGAAGCTTTAGAGAAAGCAACTGACACAATGAAAAAGGAAAAGTTAGTCCTTGTTGAGAATATAAATATCAGAGTAGGAAATGATTGTCAGACATACAAAAATATTTTGGGAAAATTTGGAGAAAAAAGGAAATCTAATAACAAATGCAAATACCTGTTAGATTTCTGCTCAGGACATGGACTAGTTATTACTAACACCATGTTCCAACATAAAAATGTGCACAAATTCACATGGAGAGAAGAGGCAAGGAATAAGAATAGTCTCATTGATTATGTTATTGTTGATAGTGATGTTTTCTCCCTGGTGCAGGACACTAGAGTGTACAGAGGATTTGAAATTGGAAGTGATCACCATTTAGTCTTAAGCAAGATAAAATTGAATTTCATATTGAAAAGATGAACATGTAAGAAAGTTTTAAAGTGAATAAATGTTGAGCAGTTCTCAGATGTGAACTGCAGATGAAAATACATAAACATTATTCAAGAAAAAATGAAAGAGTTTGAGAACAGGAATCAAACCTTGGAGATTCATTGGCAAGCCCTGAAGAAAACACTAATTGATTCAGCCAGAGAGGCATGTGGTGAGGTTGTCTGCAAGGATAGAAAAATCAGAACTCCATGGTGGACACAGGATGTTAAAGAGGCAGTGAAGAAAAAAGAAGAAAGCATATCAAAAGTTCTTGGCAAATAAGTCAGCTTGTGCTCTTAGAAAATACAGAGACAAATATAAGAAATCTAAACACCGTGTAAAACTAGCTGAACAAAAGTCATGAGAAGACTTTGGTAAGAAGATAGAAAATAAATATCAAGAAGGTGGCAAGATATTCTGGAGGCTTTTGAAGAAGCTCAGAAATGGAGGAAAGAGTGCTATAAAAGGAATTAGAGATGATAAAGGTGACATGAAAACTGGAGAAAAAGATATTCTTGATGTGTGGAGTAATTACTTTAAAAAATTGCTAAATGAAACAAGCAGTGATGACAGCACGGTGGTTAAAAAAAAAAAAAAAAAAAACTCAACATGCATGCAATCAGGAATACAAATCTATACCTGAAGTAGAAAATGCCATTATCAAAAGCCTAAAATGTGGAAAGGCAGGCTGGAATAGATGATATTCGACCAGAAATACCCAAGTATGGAGGTATAAAAGTCTTACAGTGGCTGCACTAGATCAGAAGGCCTTGACATAGGGATAAATTCTAGAGCTCTCATAGTAGCCATAAATAAAAAGAGAAATAAAAAAACTGGATGCGAGAATTTGAGGTATTTCCCTACTTGAATGTCCCTAGTAAGATTTATGTGAGTATACTCAAGAAATGGTAGAGAGGGATTGTGGAAGGGAAGCTTGGTGAAGAACAAGCTCGATTTAGGCCAAATAGAGGTTGTTAGGATCAGATTTTCGCTTTACGACAAATAGTTGAGAAATCATGGGAATATAACAAAGAGCTGACTAAACTAGCACACTTAATAACCACAGTAATAAGTTTTAATAAGTAAATATTTTATCCTAAATAACTTAGGACATCATCAGTACAGTTAATTCAAACAATGCTAGGAATAACATAAGTTTGGGTGCATGATTACAATGGAATCCCAATATGCGTGCAGTAGCGTGTTATAGAATTAAATTAAAATATATCTGGAGGGGGGAAAAATTACGTTAAAATAAGATAACATATATAAAAATTATTTTACCACAATTTTGTATCACAATTTCCCATACCTTAGGAATAGCAAGAATGTCATTATGGTTTAGATTTGGTCTGTGAGGTAGGGCTTCAGCACTTTCTTTATATAAACGTTCATGTTTATATAAAGATCTATGTAGAAGTTTTGGTCTTTTTAGGATATACCATACTTCTCCTAGAATATACAGTTTACCTTAGCTTCTCAAGAATAACATTCCACTCAGGCTCGTCGTGGATTCTATTATTAGCCTGACTTACAAGTTATCAAGATTTTTATCTAACCTTCTCCGTCCTCACATAGGCCGCTCAGCTTCATTAATTAAACATTCCACAGAGTTTCACACAAAAATAAGACATTCAACTATTGGAAACTGACATGTTGATTAGTTCGACATTTTCTCCCTCTTCACCAATATTCCCCATAAGGAAACGGTAGACATGTTAACTCAAAAATTTCTGTCTGATATTGTTGAATTATTCAAATTTGATATTATGTCAGGTTACTTCACTTAGAAAGAAAAAATTTACAAGCAAGAAGAAGGAACAGCAATGTGGTCTCCCTTATCACCAAACTTAGCAAACCTGTTTCTAGAATACCTTGAAGAAAACATTTTCACATTTAAACCCAAACCAAAAATTTGACTACAATATGTTGATGACATCTTTGCTGTCTGGGGTCATTCCGAACAAGAACTACATCTGTTTCTATATAAAATAAACCTCCTTCATCCTCACATTAAATTTACGCTAGAAAAAGAAAACAAAAGGTATCTCCTTTCTGGATTTACACATCCAAAGAAAAGAAGATGGGTTCCATCTCCACTTCTGTCTATCGCAAGCCGACATTTTCAAGTCGCTAAATTCAAAATTCTTCTGCTCATCATCCATCTCAAAAATTTGGCATCATTAAATCATTAGTAACCAGAGCACACAGATTCTGCTCCTTTGAAGAATCTCTAAACCAAGAATTGGAAATAATCAAAAATACAGCCATACTAAATGGATACAATCTAAAAACAACTCAAAAAATCCCCAGTCACTTTCCCACACATCAACTTAAATAAGAACAGGCCCATAGGATTCCCATTTCAAAGGCATCTCCGATTGTCTTTCAAAAATTATGAAGAAATACAATCTTGCTACTACCTACCATCAACCAGATCTATAACTTGTTACCTTCTCCTAAAGACAAACTCTCACCTTTGATGCTACCTGGTGTGTACGAGGTTCCGTGCTCTTATAAACTGTCTTACTATGGACATACAGGTTGATCTGTTCATAAACGTATTTCGGAACATCAAGACCATATCCGTCTTATCAAACCACAGAAATCTGGCCTCGCTCAACACAGAGTTGAAAACTCAAACCATAGGATCCATTGGAAAAAGACCAAACTTCTACATAGATCTTTATTTATATAAACATGAACGTTTATATAAAGAAAGTGCTGAAGCCCTACTTCACAGACCAAATCTAAACCGTAATGACATTCGTGCTATTCCTAAAGTATGGAAAATTGTCATACAAAATTGTGTAAAATAATTTTTTTATATATGTTATCTTATTTTAATGTAATCTTTTTTTCCTCCACCTGATATATTTTAATTTAATTCTATAACATGCTACTGCATGCATAGTGGGATTCCATTATAATCATGCACCCTAATTGTGTGTTATTCCTAGTATTGTTTGAATTAACTGTACTGACGATGTCCTATGATACTTAGGATGAAATACTTACTTATTAAAACTTATTGCTGTGGTTATTACATGTGTTTGTTCAGTCTTGAATTCACCACAGGTTTCATTGTATAATAACAAAGATCTGTAATTATAATAAATTTAGTTTAATCCTTTATCCAACTGTGAGCAAACAAAGTTTGCACCTGAAAATATCTTCAGGACTGAATATGGTGTTTTACTACCTTACTGGGGTAAAGTGGTACAACGCTGGGCAACTCGTAGCAAAGGTGGACCATGCTAACAACACTCTTATCCCAGTATTTCCCATAATGCAAAACACATCTCCTTGCAGATATGTATAATGTTATGCAATAAGGGATTGGCCACTACCCAGACTAGTTTCGACCTTTATTGAGGTCTCTTCAGTGGGAACCAGGCCCAGAGATGGAGATACCAGGCAGAAGCAATAGCAAGGTCATCTTTACCTATAGGAGTTGCCAAAAGGTGTGCCACCTTTTTTTTAAATACTCTGGATTTAGAGAAAGATATTGAAAGTTTATTTTTCACTTGGTTATACTATAATAAATTTAGTTTAATCCTTTATCCAAGTGTGAGCAAACAAAGTTTACAGCTGAAAATATCTTCAGGACTGAGTATGGTGTTGTACTACCTTACTGGGGTAAGGTGGTACAACACTGTGGACAAAGGTGGACCAAGCTAACAAGACTCCTATCCCAGTATCTCCCATAATGCAAAACACATCTCCTTGCGGATATGTATAATGTTATCCATTAAGGGATTGGCCACTACCCAGACTAGTATATTCAGTCCTGAAGATATTTTCAGACGCAAACTTTGTTTGCTCACACTTGGATAAAGGATTAAACTAAATTTATTATAGTCTAACCAAGTGAAAAATAAACTTTCAACATCTTTCTCTAAATCCAGAGTAATTTAATAAAAAAAAACATGGCACACCTTTTGGCCACTCCTATAGGTAAAGATGACCTCGCTATTGCTTCTGCCTGGTATCTCCACCTCTGGGCCTGGCTCCCACTGAAGAGACCTCAATAAAGGTCGAAACTAGTCTGGGCAGTGGTCAATCCCTTAATGCATAACATTATACATATCCGCAAGGAGATGTTTTGCATTAGGGAGATACTGGGATAGGAGTGTTGTTAGCTTGGTCCACCTTTGCTACGAGTTGCCCAGTGTTGTACCACCTTACCCCAGTACAACACTTACCTTACCCCATTAAGGTAGTACAACATCATATTCAGTCCTGAAGATATTTTCAAGTGCAAACTTTGTTTGCTCACACTTGGATAAAGGATTAAACTAAATTTATTATAGTCTAACCAAGTGAAAAATAAATTTTCAACATCTGTAATTATGTTTTGTAGATTTGGAAAAGTCATATGATAAGGTGCCGAGAGAAAAGCTATTCAAAATGCTACATTTGTATGGTGTCAATGGGGCATTATATCAAGCATTATTTAGTATTTATTTGAGTTTTAAGTCAGCAGTTAGAATTGAAGGAAGTACAGGAATACGGTTTAATGTTAAATCTGGTGTCAAACAAGGATGTACATTATCCCCTCTGTTATTGTTATCTATATGGATCACATTATGATATCAAAATCCTCATTATGATATCCTGATATCAAAATTGGGGATGTTAATTTCAGCTCTTTACTTTATGCAGATGATGTTATAGTTCTAAATAAATCCGGTACAAGTCTGCAAGATTCCCTGACTAACTAAATTGAATAGGCTTTTGTAATAGATATGCTATAAAGGTCAGCAATAGCAAAACAAAGACAAAGAAAATAGTCAGAAGCATTGAAAATATCAACTGCATTGTGAATGGCGAACTCATAGTACAAGTAAAACAGCTTCCTAGGCACAATTTTTAGTTAAGGTGGTAAATTAAATATGGAAATGGACAACGGAATCAATATATCTGGTATGGTAGAAAGTTCAAGTGAATAAATTTATATGGAATAAGAGAGAAATTAGTGAAAACACTAAATTAGTTGTATACAAGACAGTGTTCAAACCAATTTTAACTTATGGATCTGAGAGCTGGGTTAGAAGTAAAACACTTGACCAAAGACTAGAGACGGTAGATATGAGAGTCCTGAGAAAGATTATAGGCGTGAACAGATGGCATCAATGGCAGTATCATATTAAAAATATATTATGAAAGAACTTGTCATTGTTAGCATTCAGGAATGTATTAATAGAGCTAATCTGAGGTCTTATAGTCACTTAAATAGAATGGGAGAGGAAAGATTAACAAAACAAGTGATCTCTGCCAGGTTGGCAAAAAGTCCCAGAGGAAGACCAAGATTTAGGTGGATTGATATAGTAAAAAGTGTCTTAGAAGATAGAAATATAAGATCTGATAATTTTGGAGTCTTGACGAATAACAGATTGAGTTGGAGGAAAATTGTAGATAGGAAGTTAGTAATTATGTAACTTGATGGTATATATCAGGAATTTGATGGTGATGATGGTTAATTTAAGAGATTGAGCGAGAGACAAAGAAAATAAAAAAAATCTTTATTTACAAACAATTAATATTAGTTTAAATTTATGGTATTATCTTCACAGTCTGTATAAAATTGTTGTTGCGCAATTGCTATATACAAATTTGCCTTATAAATAAATACTTATCTCATAAAGAGAAAAGTGCCCACAAACTTAACAATAGAGTTAAAGAACATAGACACCACACAAGATTTCTTGGCTTCTCTTCAAGATCAGATTTGACGAGAATATACAAACTTATAAGGCAGTTTCTTACACTCTAAACAATAGCCACAGAAATTTAGCTCACTGCTTTTTTTTTTTGCAAGCAAAAAAATATTTGTGCATAAATTTTCTTAAGAAAGAACATATTTCTTCTTTCATATCTTCTCTGCAATATCAGTTCCTTTACTATTTCCTTGAAATACAAAGATCATTTTTAAGTTCCCATTTTCCTTCTGGAAACTTCTTCCTCTTCCTTGAACACAAAAAGAATTAATCTCTTTCATATTTACAGTGCTTAACTAGAATACATTTGTTGCATAATGTATCAAAAGGAACTGTCCATTACTTAGAGAGAAACTATATATCACTTTTATCTATGAATGCTACCAGTTATCCACTCAGCTTCATTTAAAACAAATTTTCTCTTTAATTTGGGATAACTGTTTCCCTCATAATGCTCTTCTGCTTTTTTGTCTTAAGAATCACATTAAACTGTATTTCTCCTCCAAACTTCAAACTTTTTGAGAATGTCTTCCCTGCTCTAATCAAGACAACAGCTGTTCTTTCATTCTCTCTCACTAATTCAACTTCCTTTTTGAAAGTACAAACTTCATTTAAGTGCATTATTAGCTGAAGTGGCAAGTAACATAGTGCTGACACAAAAGTCGCTTGTTGTAAACAATACTACAGTTCTTTAATTGTGTGTAAATGTTATCAGAAAGTTCAATATTTTCTTCTTTCAAGTTTACATTACTAAAATAAAAAATTAGAGGTGAATCCATTTTACAAATAAATATTGCAATCAGATAGTTTGCAATGAGCCATAATTATACAAAGATTTCTCTCATATGTAACATTATTAAATTTCTGATTACAAGAAATAATGTATTTTCATTATACATTGAAGAAATATTTACATATAAAATAAAACTATGAAACTAAAATTCTCCTTTCCTTTTTGCTTATTTATTGAAATTTGCCACCATTAAAAAAAAAATAATATAGGATAATCTGGTATCACCAAATTGTAGATATCCTACAGCAGCAATGGGAAGGGATGAATGAAGAAGAGGAGAAATTTGTTCAAACATGTGCAGAGATTTGCAAGAGCATGGAGGTATTATTGATGCCAGTTCTGAAACGGCAGCCATTGAAGTATTTATAGAAGATAAAGGCTGCAGAGACTTTGAATGCCTGTGCAAAAGTGAGTGGAATGTATTATTGAAAGATGAGTCATCAATCAATCTAATATACTGTCATCCAGTTTCAGGAAGCTTGTAGGGATATCATTCCAGATATGAGAGTAGTATGCAATGGTTGGGCAGATTTGTGATTTGTATATTGTTAGGAGCTGTTTGGAGTTAAAGCAATGCATTGAGAGCCTAATTTTTTGAATGTAGAGAGGCAATATTTGTGATATGTTTGTGCCAAGAGAGATTTTAGGTTAGAGTTATTCTAAGAAGGTAAATCTCATATAAGGGTAAGATTTGAAGAGCAGAGATTTTTTTGGGGTAGAAATAATGCAAAGCTGTGTTTTGCTAGCATTGAAGTTTGACAAGATTATCCAAATTCCATTTATGAATGTTTTGACGATCAGAATTCAAGGTAGAGGTTAGAGTTCTCTAGGTTGTGGATTTGTGCTTTGCAAGGTTTATCAAATGAAAAGGAGAAGTGCAATGTACAGTCATCAGAAAACTGAGTACTGGATTGGTAGGCAGCTGGAGTAGATCCTTAATATATATAAGGAAGAGGGTGGGCAAAAGAACAGATCCTTGTGGGACTCCAGCATTAGTTGTATAGTTAGAAGACAAGGAGCCATCCACCATCACTCAAAGTAAGCATCCAGCCAGAAAGCTGGCTAACCAGTTGCCAAACTCAGGGAGAAGACTATATGATGGCGATTAGACCTTTGTGTCAAACTCCGTCAAAAGCCATAGAGATAGCAAGGATAGCAACTTTAGATTTGCCAAATGTTACCACAGTGTTTGTCCAGGGATGCATGGTATAGTTTAGTAAATTCCCTATTGATCGACAGTTATGGAATCCATACTGTCAGTCATTTATTAGATGAAAGTCTTCAGGTTAACATAGGAGTTGGCTGTTGAGGATTCTTTCTGTTACTCTTTAGAAAAAAATTGAGGTGAGAGAAATTGGACAGTAGTGTGAAGGTAAAGATTTGTCACCCTTCTTAGGAATAGGTTGTACAGGTATCCCTCAATGTTACAGCATATGTCAAAATCGCGTTAATCAAATCTAATGATCAGTGGTAAAAATTACAATTCGTCCATGATCAATTACTGTATTAATAATTCTCAGGAGGCTGCGTAGGAGGAATGACATCATTTTCACGCCACGAGGCTTGCATGTTTTTGCGTGGTAAATGTAACCCTGCGGAGCTTGCGGCGGTAAAAATTGCAACGTAGGTCGCGGTATATCTGAGAGATACATTCATTACTAGTATGTGCTAAAATGCAATAAAACAAAGAAAAAACACTGCAAATATAATACATGATAGTACAAATTAAGTGGATATTGAATCTAACATTATTTCATAGCCGAATATAGAAACTACAAGAGTTTCGTGCCGAATATATAGAAACTAAAAGTTTCAGCGGATGCAAGCATAAGCAACCTTATGGGCAACTCATAGTCAAGGTGGAGTAAGCTCCAAATCACTTTCCTTAGTATTTTCCATAATGTAACGCACATCTCCTAGAGGACATGTATGATAAATAAGCCTTTGGCTCTCTATATCATAATACATGATGGTTTATTTATTTTCAGTTACAATCTAGAAATTATTGAACAAAGAATAAAAAAAAAAAAAAACTAAACCATACTATACTGACATCGGAGGTCATACAATTTATTGTCGAATATCACAAACCTTTACATAACATGTGTTAAACCAAACTGACAGCAAAAAAAGTGCGGAATATCACTCATAACATATGAATGCACAGCTACTCATGACCTCCAAGCTATACACTGGATATGTGTAAGAATATTTATATAAACATTTTGCATGTATCTGTCAGATCAGTTGTGAGCTCCACAGGGTTAAAGGCGTGTTAATCAAAACTCTTGCCGCGTATATCAAGAGATTGCCACAATTAATTTCGCCACGTTAATCAAAACCCGCGTTAAGCACGGGATACCTGTATATGAGCTAGTTTCCAGACTGCAGGATAGATACCAGTGGAATAAGGAAGTTAAATAGACAGCATATAATGGGAGTCAACTCAGGAGCACTGACTTTTAAAACAATTGGAGGAATACCATCAGATCATGGACAAGAGACTTTTTGGTATCCAATTCAAACAAAATTTTTTTGATCTCTTTCTGGTGAAAGGTTAAATGCAGCATTGAGTGATGAGTGTTTGGAAGGGTTGGAGGACATTTACCATGATCAGCTATGTAAGAATTTGAGGAAAAGTAGGATAGGTGGAATAGTGGTAGAAGTAGTGTTGGGCAGAAGTTATGGGCAATAGTTTTGGCTAGAGTCCAGAAGATATGGCTGCTGTTTGTGCAGGATGTAAGTATCTTGCTTTTAGCTCTCAAAATCAATTTTTGATGTGGTTATAATTTTCTTGTAACTATTCTGGGCTTTGGTGTGCAGGCATTATAAGAAGATGGAGTTTTGGATGTAACACAGATGTGGTATGTCTGATTCTTCTTTTATACAGCCTTGGCACACCTGTGGCTTAGATGGGAGCAGAAATTTAGGGTAGATCAGGGAATAAATGTTTCCATGCCAATGAGAATTGTATCAGTGATTTGTTCTTGCATATAGGTTTGGCTCGGGTGTCTGGAAACAGTAATTATGACCAAGGAAATGAGGTAGAAGTTCTCATTCAGAGATTATCCCACTTGACTTTCTGTTGATGGAAGAATAATTTCTGGTAATTTTTGGTAATTCCTGTTAGCATGTTCTGTGTTTCTTGTTATGAATTGTTTGGCCACCATATATCAATGTTGGCATTATAATGGAATCTGTTAACTTACTTTTAAGTGATAAGCAAATTACATTTCATTCACTAGCCTAATTTTCTTTATTAATTTTATTATTTAATGTTTAACAAATCTGGACTGTATTTTATTTCTAAGTGTTGTCTTTTGTTGAAAGATAATGTTATTTGTTCCAGATAGCTATTTTCTTGCACATATTCACTGTTGATACCATATCAAAAAATTTCGAGCTATAGTCATGAATTTCATACAAAACTTCAGCTCATTTGTTCATTTCATTTGTCATCTTCATTTAATAAGGTCTTCAGAGAAGATTGTGGGATTGTCAACAAATCAAATTATTTAGCTTCTTTCATAAGATATCGATAGCCCTTTTGTTCCAGTCAGGTTTTCTGAACACAAGTGTAGCTGTAAAATGTTCAAGTGTAGTTGTAAAAAAAGTCAAGAAGTATTGGGTCACCTTGTTTAACACCTTTACTGACTGGAAAGCAATCACACTTTATTTCTGTGCCAATGTCTGTTTGACATTTGCTGTAAAATAGTTTGAACGACTTTGATATATTTAAAAACTGTTGTTCCAGTAAAGCTAAATGAGTAACATGAGCTCTTTTAGATGCTCTAAAAGAGTTCCTGTAGTCATATGCTTTGTTATACTTAAGAACGATATATATTATAGGGGAGTATAGGGGAGGGGGTGTTACGTTCATTATATTTTTCAATAATTTGATTTATTGTATGCAAGTGACCTCTTGTAGAAAAGTTTTTCCTAAATCCTTGCTCATATTGCTAGTTTGCCTGAGATTTTGTTTTAAATAACTAATGAACAACTTGTTGTTATAAGAAATAAGACTGGTATGTTTATACTTGTTTATATCAGATTGACAATTTTCTTATGTAAAAGGATTAGCTTTGATTTTAGGCACTGGTCTGAGATGTATTAACTGATGATCACATCATTATGTTCCGCCATCTGATCCACATTTTGTTGTTTGATATATATCTCATCTTCACCAGGAGTTTTTCCATTTTTCATTTCTTGTATGACATTCTCTATCTCTGTGCTGCTGAATATCCAGGACAGTCTTCTGTATTATCCAGTAACAGGCTTGTGGTGATGCAAGGAAATTGGT
Source organism: Typopeltis vanoorti (assembly GCF_054136105.1). Classification (NCBI taxonomy): domain Eukaryota; kingdom Metazoa; phylum Arthropoda; class Arachnida; order Uropygi; family Thelyphonidae; genus Typopeltis; species Typopeltis vanoorti. The sequence continues at coordinate 146,941,501 of NC_143550.1, forward strand.
TGGAGTTAGAATACAGTTTCTTATAGAAATTATGCTTGTCGTTTTTTAATATTTCTCTTTTGCTATGAGTTCTTCATCTAGATACTGTCATCTAAATTTCTAAAGGTGTGAAACAGTTAGATGAAATGAATCATTTAACAGTATTTGATTCAATAACATTGATTGATTTAGGTAGGAAGATATGTGGTGAAGTTGTCTATAAGGATAGAAAAATAAGAACCTCTTCATGGACACAAGAAGTTAAAGAAGCACTTCTGGAAAAGAAGAAAGTATAACAAAAGTTTTGTATAAATAAGTCAGCAGATGTCTTAAAAGAATACAAAGAAAAGTGAGAGAGAGCAAAACTATGTGTAAGAGTAGCTAAACAAAGATCATGGGAAGACTTTTTTAAGAATATAGAAAATAAATATCAGTAAGGTGGGAAAATGTTCTGGGGGCTTTTGAAAAAGCTTAGAAATGGAGGAAAGAATACTGTAAAAGGAATCAAAGATGATATACTAGATGTCTAGAGTAATTACTTTCAAAAACTGTTAAACAAAATAGCAGTGACATAACCATAGTAGAAAATTTTCAAGAGGAATGCAAAGAGGAGTACATAGCAATACTTGGGGGTAGTAATAGTCAAAAATTTGAAATGTGGAAAAGCAGCTGGAGTAGATCAAATTTGACCAGAAATGCTAAAAAGTATGGAGGTATTAAAGATTTGCTAATATTAGCTCCACTGCAAAATTCAGAGGGCCTGGTCTGAAGGTCAATTTCAGAAGATTGGAGTAGAGCTCTAATAGTTCCTTTCTATTAAAAAAAAAAAAAAAGGGAATAAAGCTGAATATAAGAATTATAGAGGAATTTCTCTACTAAGTGTTCCGGGTAAGATTTATGCAAGCATACTTGAAAAAAGGTTGAGAAAGATTGTGAAAGAGAAACTCTGACAAGAACAAGCTAGATTCAGCCTAAATAGAGGTTGTCATGATTAGATTTTCACTTTACAATAAATAGTTGAAAAATCATGGGAATATGACAAGGATCTGTACTTAAGTTTGTAGTTTTGGAAAAGACATATGATAAGGTGCCTAGAGAAAAGCTTTTCAAAACACTGTATTTATCCCATATAAACAATTATATGGGATAAATTGGGGGGGGGGGGAAGACTATCACCTTATATGAGACTAGCCAACAACATTTCACATGGGAAAAAATAAATAAATATATATATATAAAAGTTCTTTGTGTCCTTTGAAGCCAGTTCTTTCCAACCAAAGGGCACTGTCTTTACTGACTGAGCTAAACTTAGCTCTTTGCTTTATGCCGATGATGTTGCACTCCTAAACACATCTAGTACAAGTCTCCAGGATTCACTAACTAAATTGAATAACTCCTGTAACAAAACATGAAAATCAGCAATAAAAAGACCAAAACTATGAAAATAGATAGGAGAAGAAAACTTCAGCTGCATTCTGAATGGAGATCTTACAGAATAAGTAAAATATTTTAAGTTTTTAGTGAAGATGACAGGTTAAATCTGGAAATAGACAACAGAATAACCAAAGCTGGTATGGTGGGTAACCAGCTGAATAAATTATATGGAATAAGAGAGAAATTAGCCAAAACACCAAACTAGCATTATACAAGACGGTGTTCAAACCACGGTTAAGTTATGGATCTGAGAAGTGGTTTAGAAATAAAGTACTTGATCAAAGATTATAGACCACAGATATGGGGGGTGTGAGAAAAATTATGGGACTGAACTGATGGCATCAGTGGTAGAATCATATTAAAGCAAAGATATTAGAAAGGAAATTGACATTATTAACATTCAAGAATGTGTCAGCAGAGCTAAGGTGATATGGCCACTTAAAGAGAATGGATGAAGAAAGGTTAGCAAAACAGATATTTGATGCCAAGATGGCAGGAAGGCCAAGATTTAGGTGGATTCCTTTCTTTGTAGATTGATTGATGTGGAATCAATCTAGGTGGATTGATTCAGTTAGAAGTGTCTTAGAAGTATGAAATGTTAGATAATGCAATATTTGAGTTATTATGTAAACTTAATCATGTAGTGCTGTCATAGCAATCTGATAAACATCCCTTAGGGGTACATACCAGAAGATTGATGGTGATTGTTGTTAATAATGGCAGATGATAAAATTCAGAGTAAGAGTACTGTTGCTTCCAGTGAAAAGAAGATGTGTGAATTTATCACAATTACACAGTAAGATTAAAATGATTAAATTTAGTGATGATGGTGCACCGAACACTGAGATAGGTTACAGACAAACTTACCTTGCACTGCTTTTACAGTTGTTACGAAGAAAGATAGTTCTTACTGAAAAAAAAAAGTGTCACATCAGTTAATACAACAGTTATCTGTAAACATGACAATCTTATTGCTGAAATGGTAACACTTTTCATAAGTGTAGATTTGTGTAGTGTAGATAACTTTTTTGTTTGAAAAAATTATTCCAAATTTTTTGTTTGCATATTTGACATAAATAAATGCATTAAATGATGTCATTAATGCCCATACATGACTGCTTAAAAATGTCATTATACCATTAATTACATTACATCTACAAGTGGAAAAAAAAAAGAAAAGTGCTGTTTGCTGTATACGATGAAATTCACTATATGATGATGGTCTGGAATCTAAAGTGTTGTATGACTGGGGTATGCCTGTATAACTTTCATTTTTTTTTAAATAAATGAAAGACAGTCAACTGTTAATAATATATAAATGTATGTTTATGATGATACACAAATTATCTATGATAATTTTATGAAAATTGTTTGTATAATTTGATTTGTTTAGTTTTAAAGATCATGTTTCTTTGGCATTTGAGAGTATGTATTTTTTTTTAAAAAAATTGAAATCTTTTAATGTTTACTGATTGCATTATTTATTTATTTTTTTAATATAAAAGACATATTAGGGGAAACTAGTGATTCTGAAGAAGAAAGTTCAGGAAGTGAAGAAGAAGATGAGGAAGAAAATGAAAATGAAGATGGTATCATCATTCTTATTTATTGTATTATATGCTGTTTAGAAATCTTGAAATTTAGATTCTTAGTATAAAAATTACATTTGTATACAAAATTGTTTCTTTCAACATCTTTTCAACTAAGTCACATTCTTAAATTTTACGTTGAATTTTCTGTTTCTGTTGAATACAAAGAAAACAATTGTATGAACTTCTTAAATTAATACTAAGGTATACTATAAACCATAGGTGGCCAACATCAGGGCTGCATGTAGCCCGTAACGTGATTTTATGCGGCCCGCAGCAGGATAAAAACCATATTAAATTATATGTATTATCAATTTAGCTATTGGTTTCGACCACAGATTTTCTGATTGATATACCAGTTATATTCATCATTTCTGATGACGGAAACAATTTATATTCTCAACTTGGAATCAAAATTGTTTTAAAAAGATTACTCAATTTTTAAAATCTACTGCTTCTCTGTGGGAGTGGTAGATTTCTATGTGCTCCGGAGTAACGCATCATTGAAAGTCACTTGCTCTGCTCTGGTTACAGTGATCAGTTTCAGAGACTCAGTTTAAAGTATTTTATATTGTTCTCCCAGTAGTAAAATGATTTAACAAATATAGTAATTCAATACATATAACTATTGCCCCTTGAAAAAAATGCAGAGTTTATTTTTATTTAAGTTCTGTCTAAAAAGTGTGCGGCCCGTGACACTACCACTCATCATATATTGGCCCTCATATAGAATGGAGTTGGCCACACCTGCTATAAACCTACCAATGTTGGAAAGTGCTTGCATTTACTTTACTTCATCAATCATTTTAAAGTAGTTTATTAATGCTTACAAATATTCATCATCAACCACTGCTATAAACCAAAAGATCATATATCTTTGACAACTTCTATTCTTTCTAATACCCTCAACAATTAACAGATCATGCTATTTACTCAGCCTGAAATCACATGCTTTCTTCCCAAAGCAACATATCCAAATCATAGACTATTCTAAAATTTGCATATATCTATAATATTTACAATGCCATTGAACACATCTTCAAATATTCTAATTGCATAATTGTCTTCACTACAAGCAGCAGACTACAAAATTTACTAAAACATGAAACCTCAATATCTCAGACCAGTGATTTTGTTTACAAGTTTGTCAATCAGGACAAGATACCTGCTACATTGGATTTGTTCGTTCTTAAAAGTTTATTGGAACTTTACTGAAATTGCAATATTCCCATACCAGAATATTAACATACTACCACTAAAAAGAAATGCAAAGAAAAACACATCAATAACGCCTAGAAAAATCCTGCTATGGAAATATTGCATGCAGTACTTTTTAAACATGCTCCTGAAATTGATAAAGTTACCATAATTAATTTCCAAGAAAATGAAACCAAATTATGTTGCTCTGATTCACCAGCAATAAGAACCAATCAGGATGCTATAAACACAAAAAGGTCCTATTTAATCTCACCCTCCTGGCAGTTAAACAAAATCAATTATTCCCCATTAATCTCCAACCAGACCAAACCAACCAAACTCCTCTTAATATATAATCTTAAACCTCTCTGCAAGCTTATAATCAGTTTTAAACTGTTTATCATCTGAATGATGATTCCCATGAAATGGCCAGCACATTGTCATCATATTGCTGATCCTATATATACTTTATTAAGTGTTTGTTCCTTTTTGATCTTTAATTTTTAGTTTTCAAAATTTTTAGTTCTCATATTTTTAATTCTTAATCTTTCAAAATATACAGTCCATTTGATTCATCATCTTCCTTGTTTACCAGTTTTATTTATGTTTCATTTTCGACTATTGAATATAGATATTTAAGTTCACATAGTGAGCTACATTTTCAGCACTTTCTCTTACCATATGTTTCGGCTCAAGTTTGGCTCCAAATATCATGTCATTCATATCTTCTGAAAGTATACAACCAGGTATATCTTTTTTAATTACGCCTGTAATATAATTAAAATTTTATATTAGTTATTTAACTTGGCCTCTGGTTGGAGAAGCAGGATAGCACCATTACCAACTGAGCTTTATATTTTTTATTGTCAGATTTTTAAATATTCTTAATTAAGTTTGAAATCATAGCATAAGGTTTTTTAAAGTAACTTTAATTACATCTTTGAATTTGCTTATTTATTTATTGCTTAAGGTGCATAATATACTCAGACTCACAAAGTTATCTATAGGCAATAAGATGTCTAGAGCTACAGAATCCAGTCCTATTCCAAATTCAACATCTCCTTTTTCAGTTAAGAAAGCTATACTTGGATGCATGCTTCTGTTGGATTTCAAGCCACATTGGAATCAAGGGAAACAAGGCTGTAAATACTGTAACTTACTGCTGTTAGATCTTGAATGATGGTTCTATAACTGCTCCATACTGCTTTAACAGTGAAATTTGGTACATTATCAGTTAAAATTTTGCATCTAGCAATGGATGCTGAAAATAATGTATAAAGCCATTGAATAACACCAAAAAATTAAACAGACTGTGGGCAAGACATTGCTGCATCTCCTATAACTAAATTGGCAGCCACAAGGTATGTAAAATGCTCGGGGATTTACTTGCCAAAAACGACCTTAATTTTTCCCTCGCATATTGGACCCATTGTCATAACCCTGTCCTCTAATATCATTAATATTTAATTTTAAATCTAAAAGCAACTTAATGATCTTATCATATAACGATTCTCCTGTAGATTCATTGATTTCATAGAATGAAACAAAATATTCTTGAATAACTAAAATAGACTCTGTTAAATCTACGAATCATAAAGTAAAAGAAAGTTGTTCTTTGTGACTACTTTCTTTTACTTTATATTTGTATCTAAAATAATTGAAAAGTATTTGGCTTCTTTGGCACAATTAACAATATCATTGCAAACAGCTGATGGCAAAAGAGAAATTATTTCGTTTTGAATAGTTTTGCTGCAATATGTTACATGGTTTCCTTCGACAAATTGCGACGTACATGTTTGTGCATAATGACATCATATTTACTCAATAATTCTATCAAACCCAAAAAATTGCCATTATGTGGAATATACAACCCATCTGATGAACTGCGGAAAGCCAAATTATGGGTTGATAAATATAATATAATATCACACAGCCTTTTCAATACGTTTTTCCAATGCTCTCGTTCTTTAACAATGGCTGACTGCATTTCTTCTTCTATTGTTTTACTTTTTTTGAAATATCGTATTTGTTTCAACCCATTTGAAATAATTTTTTACACATGTTCTGGTGAATTTTCATGACGCTTTAAGTAATCATTTATATTTCCACTTACAATGACCAACTGATCCTAAGGCTGAAGTTACTTTATTAGAGTAAAATAATTTGCAGCAAATATAAAATACTTTGTTGGCACTCATTGAAATAATAAGCCATTTTCGTAAACATTTTTCACCATTTGTCTGTAATACGTTGATGCTGAAAAACATCGATTTTCTGTGTATCTGGGATAAACGAAATCAGTGCTTTCATCTCTGGTACATTCTAATAAATCTGAAGATAAAATATAATCGCAAACTGCAGAGTTTAATGGGAAAGGCCATGTAGCAGAATCATTATACCGAAAAGTTCTGCAGGTTTTTTTTGAAATTTGTCACTTTTGAATTTGAAATTTGCAAATCGTTATTTTCATCTTTTTGATCTTTATCATTTAGACTTATAGCATCAGCGGTTAATTCTCTAGAATTTTCATCATGTGATGCATCTTCTTTTATTCAAATGTTAAAAGAAGTAGAGTCAGGTGAAGATGAATTTGTTGATTTTAGGAAGTTAGTTAAATCTTTTGCACGGGGTGCTTAAGGGTCAAAGCTGTATAACTGAGAGGAGACCTCCACATAGCCTTTAAAGGAATGCGGAGAACCGACCAGGGCGTCTGACATATTGTCCAATCCTCACCTTCTCGTGGTGCACCCTGTTGGGTATCTACTTGGAAACTTAACGAACGAGGATGGGCTGCCAATTTAGGATTTAGCCCACTAAATTGTATTCTTATTGGTTAAACCAAAATAAAAAATGATGGTACAACATGATAAAATTTCATGCTGGCTGGGTCGTCACCTGGTTAAACAAGGACCCTGTTGTTTTCCCCAAGGAACCAAGGTGAACAGCAAAAAGTCAGCTACTGGAACAAATTTGAAAACACACCCCAACTCAACATCACCAGAGTTAAGGATTGGTACTATCAACATAAGAAGCCTTAATGGCAAAGAAATGGAGCTAGCTGAGGAATTAGATAAGTACCAGATCGACATAATAGGGGTGACTGAAACAAAAAAGACAAAAACTGGTGAGATCTTTCTGAGCAATAAATACAAAATGTTATATTCAGGCAATGACAATCAAAGAAAAGGAGTAGCCATAGTATTCAACACAAAATACGAGGCTAATCTTCTTGAATGGCAGTCAGTCTCAAGTAGAATAATGTGGGCAAATATGAGAATGGGGAACTGGACAATGAGAGTTATTTGTGCCTATGACCCCACAGAAGGTTCTACTAAGATAGAAGTGGAGGAATTTTTTGAGGCTTTAGAAAAAGCAACTGACACAATGAAAAAGGAAAAGTTGGTCCTTGTTGGGGATCTAAATAGCAGAGTAGGAAATGATTGTGAGATATACAAAAATATTTTGGGAAAATTTGGAGAAAAGAGCAAAGCTAATAATAATGGCAAATATCTGTTGGATTTCTGCTCAGGACATGAACTGGTTATTACTAACACCATGTTCCAACATAAAAATGTGTACAAATTCACATGGAGAGAAGAGGCAAGGAATAAGAAAAGTCTCATTGATTATGTTATTGTTGATAGTGATGTTTTCTCCCTGGTGAAGGACACCAGAGTGTACAGAGGATTATTTGAAATTGGAAGTGATCACTATTTAGTCTTGAACAGGATAAAATTGAATTTCATATTGAAAAGAATAACATGTAAGAAAGTTTTAAAGCGAATAAAAGTTGAGCAGCTCTCAGATGTGAACTGTAGACTAAAATACACAAAGATTATTGAAGAAAAAATGAGAGTTTGAGAACAGGAATCAAACCTTGGGGATTCAGTGGCAAGCCTTGAAGAAAGCTGTGATTGATTCAGCTAGAGAGGCTTGTGGTGAAGTTGTCTGCAAGGATAGAAAAATTAGAACTCCATGGTGGACACAGAAAGTTAAAGAGGCAGTGAAGGAAAAGAAGAAAGCATATCAAAAGTTTCTGCAAATAAGTCAGCTCGGGCTCTTACAGAGACAAATGCAAGAATGCTAAGCAGTGTGTAAAACTAGCTAAAAGAAATTCATGGGAGGACTTTGGCAAGAATATAGAAAATAAATATCAAGAAGGTGACAAAATATTCTGGAGGTTGTTGAAGAAGCTTAGGAATGGAGGAAAGAGTGCTGTAAAAGGAGTTAGAGATGATAAAGGTGATACGAAAATGGGAGAAAAAGATATCCTTGAAGTATGGAGTAATTACTTCAAAAAACTGATAAATGAAACAAACAATGATGACAGAACAGTGGTAAAAAACACTGACCAGGCATGCAGTCAGGAATGCATATCCATACTTGAAGTAGAAAAAGCCATCAAAGGCTTGAAATGTGGAAAGGCAGCAGGAGTAGATGATATTCGACCAGAAATGCTGAAGTATGGTGGTATAAAAGTCTTACAGTGGCTGCACTGCATAGTTCAGAAATCCTGGACAGAGGGACAAATTCCCGATGATTGGAGTAGAGCTCTAATAGTACCCATATATAAAACGGGAAATAAAACTGAATGTGAGAATTACAGAGGTATTTCCTTACTGAGTGTTCCTGGTAAGATCTATGCAAGTATACTTGAGAAACGGTTGAGAAGAATTGTGAAGAAAAGGTTGGTGAAGAACAAGCTGGATTCATGCCAAATAGAGGCTGTCAGGATCAGATCTTCACTTTACGACAAATAGTCGGGAAAGCATGGGAATATAACAATGATCTGTATTTAAGTTTTGTTGATTTGGAAAAGGCATATGACAAGGTACCAAGGGGAAGCTATTCAATATGCTACAGTATATGGTGTCAATGGGGCATTATATCAAGCAATACTTAGTCTTTATTTGAGTTGTAAGTCAGCAGTTAGAATGAAGGAAGTACAAGAAGATGGTTTAATGTTAAATCTGGTGTGAGACAAGGATGTACATTATCCTCCTCTGTTATTCATTATCTATATGGATCACATTATGAAGGAAAGTGGTATTAAACATGATATCAAAATTGGAGATGTTAATGTCAGCTCTTTGCTTTATGCGGACGATGTTATACTTCTAAATAAATCTGCTAGAAGTCTGCAAGATTCTCTGACTAAATTGAATAGCTGTTGTAATAGATATGGTATGAAAGTCAGCAATAAAAAGACAAAGACAATGAAAATAGGCAGAATCATTGAAAGTGTCAACTGTGTTGTGAACAGGGAACCTGTGGAACAAGTAAAACATTTCAGCTACTTAGGCATGATTTTTACTGAAGATGGTAAATTAAATATAGAAATAGACAACAGAATCAGCAAAGCTGGTATGGTGGGAAGTCAATTGAAAAATTCATATGGAATAAGAGAGAAATTAGTCGGAACACTAAATTAGCTGTATACAAGACAGTGTTCAAACCAGTTTTAACTTATGGATCTGAGAGCTGGGTCAGAAGTAAAACACTTGAGCAAAGACTAGAGACTGCAGATATGAGAGTCCTGAGAAAGATTATAGGCATGAACAGATGGCATCAATGGCAATATCATATTAAAAATGAGGATATTAGGAAAGAACTTGACATTGTGAGCATTCAGGAATGCATTAGCAGAGCTAATCTCAGGTGGTATGGTCACTTAAACAGAATGGGCAATGAAAGATTAGCAAAACAAGTGTTCTCTGCCAGGTTGGCTGGAAAACGACCCAGAGGAAGACCAAGATATAGGTGAATTGATACGGTACAAAGTGCCTTAGACGATAGAAATATAAAATCTGATAATGTTGGAGTCTTGACAAGTAACAGACTGATTTGGAGGAAAATTGTAGATAGGAAGTTAGTAATGATGTAATTTTTTTTAATGTAGTACTGTCATATCCTGTACTCCCCTTGAGGGTACATGGCAGGAATTTGATGATGATGATGAGAAATATTTCTTTCTTTTTCTAATTTTCTTTTAACAATTTTCTGCTCCAGATAATTTTAATTGGGATTAGAAATTTTTTGAAATTTCTAACCCCAATGAAGGGTTAGAAATTTCAAATTTCTGTGATTAAAAAAAAAAAAAGTGAATGAACAATAAAATGGGATTTAATGGTAAAAATAATAAAATGTAAAACTGAATCACCAGTATTATTATAAAGTTCTAGGACAGGCAAAATAAACAAAAAGAAATACTTAATAATTTCCAAACACATAACACATACAAAAACACAGAACAGGCAAAGATGATTTTGTATAATTCTAATTTAATGAACTAACATCTAAAATTAGAATCAATGTGGAGAAAGCCTTTGTTTGACAACTTTTCCGAGAGAGTTTTAAATTAGTTAATTGGTTTAGCCAATGCGGCACATGAGTTTGAAATTAGTTAATTGGTTTAGCCAATGCGCCGCTTCGTACCAATATTCAACCTTTGGCTCACGCTTCTACCTCGCCTACTGAATATTATGTACATTTTTGATTTGTTTACTAAACTTTTATAATTCGAACTTCAATTAAAACAACTTTATACATGGTATTTTTAATTTAATTTTTTTGTGATCCATCCTATCTTAAATATTTAAAAAAAAAAAAAATCAATCATAATGAATAATGATGATGACTGTTATAAAATGAAGGCCCTCCTATCTAGCAGTGGTTTATTTTACACTGTTTATTGTTGCTATCAATACATTCTTTACTCTCACACTCTCCCTATGGACTTTTAATAAGAAATAAGACCCTACTTTGCCATTTCAAAGTTGCATAGATATAAGGCTCTATTGCTGGCCTTAGTTTTGGTGCCAGGGCAACTGCCCAGTTAGCCCACCCCCTTAATCCAGCATTGAACAGACACCCCCATGGGCAAGGTGCATTGTGCCATGAAACAAGACATGTATTTGTAGCTGGCATTAATTGGAGAAATACGATGGTCCCAAATCAGTGCAACTCTGTCCAAAAAGGGAACTAATGGAGTTTGAAACAGGCATTGCGATGCCATGTTGCATTCCTATCTGTTCAGCAAATTGTTGACAAATTGGACCATGCCAGATTAACAGTCAGTGATATCATACTGAAATGGAAGCGCAGGAAGTCATCTGCAAATGCTATCACAGTAGACAACCCACCACACTCACTGAATGTGAATGTAGGGAGCTACAAAGGATAATATATAAAAATAGCCATTCATCAATGGCTATTTTTATATATTATATAAATGGACAATGGACATGTTGAATGTAGAGTTCCAGGAAACGACTGGGACACGAATATGCACAAAAACGTTCAGAACCAACGCTCACAACATGGATTTCCATGGCAGGATTGCAACCCCCCCCCAACACACACACACATTACCCAAATCAATATGCAGTGTCATCTTCAGTGGTGCAAAGATTGTGTACATTAGGACATGGAAGCTTGAAAAGCTGTGTTATGGAGTGAAGAATCACACTACACCCTCTACTGAGCAGATGGACGAGTGTGGCAAATACCTGATGGATGTCTCTTACACAGTGTGTAACCCCAACTATGAAATTTGGAGGTGTGGTGTGATGGTATGTTATGGTATGGTCTTGCTTTTTCTGGTTGGCCTCAGACCTCTGTTTGCAGTGTCACGAACATTGAACTCTGAGAGGTATTTGAACAATAATGAATGCTTTCTACTTTGTGGGATTTCTCCGGAACTGACCATTGTTTCTTTCAGCAAGACAGTGTACTGCGTCATAAGGCTGCTGCTGCAATTGTGTGGTTTGTAACCATGAATGTCACCTCACTTGACCAGCTTCCACATAGCCCTGATCTCAACCCTGTTCAACATCTGTGGGATGAACTGGAGCATTGGGTGAGGTCAAGGGACATCTTCCCCCACACTGAGGACCTGCTTACATTCCAGGACCTCATTACATGCTTGCAGGAAGAATGGTCCAAAATTACATTGATCACTATCGTGCCTGTGGAAAGTATGCCTCATATGATTGCTGCAGTCTTCGCAGTGAAAGGAGGTTCTACATCTTAAGGTGGGCACCATGGCTGTTTGTTTCTCACACTATGGTATCTTTGACTTCTTTCCAAGCAGTGTGATATTTATATGTATTATTTTTATTTAATAATTGCATTTTTGTGTATAGGCTTATAATACCTAGTTGTGTTTATCTGTGTTACATACTTTTTTACACTCTTTTTATATCCCTTTATTTACTTTGTATAAAAAGCTTGTTTATTTATCAAATTGCTTTCACCCTCGATACTGCTACAGTTGTGACCAGGATAGTAGGTTCTGAGTGGTCCTTGTGACATTAACTCTGAATCAATCCTGCATACAGGCAAATCAACCAAGAGAGCACATTACTGACAAACTATTGGTTGATGGTAGGCAGAGTTGATTGCATTCTGTATCGATGGCAGTAGTAGTATCATTCTGTAATTGGAGCATTAAGTAGAGGGGAACAGTTTTGTTTAGTAGAGCAGTATGCCCTCTCATGATGATTCATTGAGCTCTTTGGTGGTGTCATGTTCTACTACTACTAATAATAATCTGTTTTCAACATGATGTCGCCATTGATGCCATCCTTTCACTCCTATAATTTTTCATAAAAACATACTTATATCTGCTCTTTTTAGTATTTGTTACCTAGCTCTCTGCTCTCTGATTCTTAAGTGAAAATTGGTTTTAATGTCGTTCTGTAGTACTGCTAGTTTAATGTTTTCTTTGATATTGAATCCAAGATGTCTGTTGCCTTTTTTTTTTTTGTTCAGAGTACATGCTGAATTAGAAAGCTGTCGTGAATTAACTCTGAAAATTTGTTAAATATTCTATTTGTTCTTTTAATTCACTAAACACCTGGCCTGTAATGTTATTTCTGATTTCTTCATTTACAGTATTACTAACTCCAATCTGGCATGGTTGGCCAAGTGTTTATCATATCTGCTTTCCAGTCAAAAGGCTGCAGGTTCAAATCCTGCTAGAGGCTTGGATGTTTATTATTGTCATACTAACTGTTTACCATATGTACTGCTGTAACCTGTGTTCTGGCACAGTTTGCCCTTTGATGTCTTTGCACCATAAAAAATAACTTACTTCTGATCAACAATTTTCCTTCAAATTAATCTGTTATCTGTCAAGACTCTAACATTATCAGATCTTGTATTTCTTCCTTCTAAGGCACTTCTTTACTGTATCAATCTACCTACATCTTTTTCCTACCACCTGCCAAAAAACACTTGTTTTGCTAATCTTTTCTCTCCCATTCTATTTAAATAATCCTATGTCTGTGATTAGCTCTGCTAACACATTCTTGAAAATTTCATTAAATTTCATCAGATGATATCCTATAACACTCTTTCAGAAGTTTACAGACCTCTATCTTATCACTCCTTTTTCTCCTGCTAACCAGCATCTGTAGTCCACATACTCACAATCTGCCCTCATAATCTAAATTCCATAATCTTGATATAATCTTTATAACTCTTCTTTGTCCCCTTGGGACATAAGAGACTCAATCTGCATACATTAGTCTCAGTGCAGTCTTATCAAGGCCTTGTAAACAGGCAAAATGACTTCCTTATCCTTACATTTCAAGATTTGCTTCAATGTCGGAATTATCTTCTGAACTGTATTTGTAATTTTTGTTATGTGATCTTTGAACTTCAAATTTCTATCCACCATTATGCCAAAATTCCTAGCCTCAGTTTCTTGTAGCATTACCCTGTTAATATAATATGCAGTTGAATATATCACTTCAAAGTACCAAACTTTACACTTCCTGACATTTAACTGATAGCCATTTTCATTTGCCCAAATTTCCAGCTTATTCAAATCATTCTGTAAGTGCTGCTATTTATCAATAGCATCCTGAATTGCAATGCCTTTGTATCATCAACAAACAATCGAACATCTCCTGCTAGATCCTTCCTAATGTCATTAATGTGACATTAGGAATGATCTAATAACAGTGGGCTAGGGAGTGAACCCTGGGGTACACCACTGGTCATCTTAAACCTGGTTATCCAGTTTGTTCAAAAGTTTTTCTCATGTAGTATCCTATCAAATGCCCAAGCAAAATCCAACAGTATCATAGTGTAATCATTTCTCTTTATCCAACTTGGCTGTAACATCATTATAAAATATGAGCAAATCTCTAAATCATGATTTCCTTTTAGTGGACACATGGTACTCGTTGAGATGTGTAGCTTGTCTTTCTACCCACTTCTGTATGCAAGTTCTTACCTACTTTTCTAAAATCTTCACCACTACATTAGAGATACTTTTAGATTGGTATTTAGACATGTTGGTTTTGCATCCCCCCCCCCCTTTTACAATGGAACTATCATGCATTCTTGCCATTCCTGTGCCATTCCTGAGCTGAGACTCAAGTTATACAAACATGTCAAAGGCCATTCCAATTTGGCTGAACATGTCTTTGGCACATGTACTGATATTCCATCTGTCCCTATTGCTAAATTCTTATCGAGATTATGCAACAGTTCTTCAACCTTGTTCTCGTGCACTACTAACTGTTCATCCAATGTAGTAGTATCACCGTACATGTTACAGTATACTTGGTTGATATATTTTAGCAAAGTGAGCACTCATTAATTTAACAGTTTTATTGGCTTCTGACACTAGAGTACTATCTGCAAAAAATGAATGTGGAATTAGCTTAGGTTTACTTGCAGCATAATGATAAAATTCTTTTGGATTGCCTTTAGTCTTCATAGCCAATTTTTTTTTCATACTGAGATTTAGCTTTTGGCACACTACTCATTACTTTTCTAGCCTGCACTTTTTATTTTACATCTCTCTCTCTCTCTCTCTCTTATTCTCATTCTCTTTCACATGATCTTGTGCATTTCTTTCTTAATAAGGTTATACCTTCATTTTACTACCACCCTATTTATTCTTCAAACTCTAAGGATACATTCAGAATTCTCTGATATCTTTCTCATTTAGTAACTGATATTATTCACTTGCAAAAGAAGTTGTGTTCTTAGGACTGTATATATGTCATTTGTGAGATAAGTGCTGAAGAAAGATGAACGTCCTTCATACCCTTGCTTTCACTTCTTGTGGTGGAGACAGATGTTCATTACTCTGCTTATAATGAACCATTATCAAATCACAGGTCAATTATGGGGCTGAAGTCTACACTTTTGAAAGAGACAGTACACTTTGTCTGGGTCTAATTCACTATCAGGTGTCAGAATTGCAACTATAGGATTTCGTATATCAACTATTCCTGGTTTTTATGCTGAAGCAAATGAATCAGCTTTGTCGCTTCTACATCAGCAGCAGCTGTCTTTATTGTATGCGACCAAATTAAAATTCTTGCCAAGGCCATGTGGCCAGTTATTTTTTTGTTCACAGAGAGAAAATTTTTAAATACCTGTCAGACTGCCATATATCTCCTTTTAAATTGCAAAATAAAACATTACTGCAAGCTCTAGCCAGTACAGCATGAATACTATTAAATGAATATCACCACCATGGCATAGCTTTATTCCATCATGTAGCAAGCATTCCAGCCCTCTCTCTCTATTAGCAGCTCTCTCAAACACACAAAATAGAATACTCTGATCAGGATCTGTAGTGCGGCTATAACTATCTTCCCAGACATCATTATATCTAATTGCTTGCATTTATTACACAATAAATGCTACCAAAGATGAATTAATTGTACCTATTCATGCTCTCTTCACTTAGAGGTCTGATACCAACAACATCCAGTGCTCTCCCAGATATCCAACATTTGTTCTGTTAGATATGCTAGCTCTTTCTGGATGTTCACCTGCATTGGATCCAAAGCCACATTAGGATCAAGGGAAATGAGGTTGCAGCTATATCAGCTAAGATACCATGTCTGCCTGTTACTATATAGATTATAGATAGATTATAAGACAAAAATTCATATCCCAGTTGCAAACATCATGGAAAAGACATAACAACAACAAGTTGTACCTAGTTAAGCCTGAAATAAAACGGTGGCAGTCTAGTCTACTCAGAGTTTTCAAAGTGGAAGTTGTTCTTGCCCTAGCTCTGCATAGGTCATCGTATACACTCCTATCTGTTGAGGGGTTGATGCCATGTCCACATGTTAGTACTATAGCTCTGCATCATACATATTCTAATTGACTGCCCTCATTTCATCAGTGAGCACATTCATTATTTTAGTGGTTTTAAAAATCTCCCTGCATCCTATTCACATAGATTACTTTTAAAGAGAAACTTTTTTATTTATTAATTTTACATTATTTATGACTATATTTTTCTTGTACACACATACATATATATAAATGGTTTTACATAAATTTTTAATCATTGTCGTGATGCATCTTAGTCAAAGTTTCTAGTATTAACAGAAGGAAAAAAAAAAAAAAACAGACCAGGATTTCTTTCCACATGAGGAATGCCAATATTTTAGATGCAAATATTATTTGAAGTAACAAATACTGTAGATCTCAATTTGAAGTGTCAAGTTTGAGATTGCATAATGTTATATGTTTGTTGTTGTCAGGAAGATAATCCCCCTCCCCCTAACATTAAGGTTCTTGGGGTTGCTTAAGGGTCAAAGTCAAATAACTGGGAGGAGACCTCCAAATTGTTCTTCAGGAATGTGGAGAACAGACTGGGGCTTCTGATTTAATGTTCTGACCTCACCTTCATGAAGTGCACCCTGTTAATAGGTATCTACTAGGTATACTGAATGAATCAGGATGAGCTGGCTATTTGGGACTTAGATGATCAAATTGTATTCTTTATTGGCTTAAACCACAAATGGATATGATGGTATGCTGTACCATCTCTACCCACACCCCCACTGTTTACATCACAGAGCCAGGGCAAACAGTAAAAGTAAGCTTCTGGATCCATCTCCAACTCAATATCTAAACAATATCAGAAGAATTGAAGATAAGAAACGTTAATGGAAAGCAAATTGAATTTGCAGAAGAATTGGAAAAGTACCACATAGACTTAATTGGTATTACTGAGAGAAGAAGACAAAAACAGGTGAGATCTTACTAAATAATAAGTATAGGATGTTATATCAGAAGTGATCAAGGAAAGGAAGGAGTAGCAATAGCATTCAGCACTAAACATGAAGATGAACTTCTTGATTGGAAGGCAGTTTCAATTAGGATGATGTGGGCACACTTCAAAATAGAGAAATGGACAATGAAACGCATTTGTGGATGTGATCCTACAAAAGGTTCTAAGGAAGAAGTGGAAGAATTTTTTTGAATCAATTAAAACAAGTAGCTGATATAAAGAAAATGGAAAAAGTGGTCCTACTTGCAGAGCTAAACAGCAGAGTAGGAAATGAATCCCACCAGGCATATCGGAACATTTGGGAAAAATTTGGAGAAAAGGGCAAAGCTAATAATAATGGTAAATATTTGCTGGAAAAACTTCATTGACTGTATCATTGTTGGTAGTGATATCAACATGCTGGTTCAGAATACAAGAGTGTACAGAGGATTCAAAATTGGAAGTGATCATTACTCAGTGCTAAGCAGAATAAGAATGGATATTACATTGAAAAGAACATACGTAAGAATGTTTAAAAAAGCATTAAAATTGAGCAGCTTTCACAAATAAACTGTAGACTCATCTATACAAACATTATTGAAAAAAATTTGAAGCAGTTTGAAAATAAAAACCAAACCTTGGAATCTCAGTGACAAACTGAAGAAAACATGGATTGATTCAGCTAGGGAGGTATATGGTGAAGTTGTCTGCAAGGATAGAAAAATAAGAACACCATGGTGGATACAAGAAGTTAAAGAGGCAGTCCTGGAAAAGAAGAAAGCATACTGAAAGTTCCTAGCAAATAAGTTGGCAGATGCCCTGAAAGAATACAGAGAAAAATGTAAGAGAGCTGTGTGTAAAAGTAGTTAAACAAAGGTCATGAGAAGACTTTCTTATGATTATAGAAAATAAATATCAGTAAGTTGAAAAATGAGGGCTTTTGAAAAAGGTTAAACATTCAAGAGGAATGCAAAAAGGAGTACATATCAGTACTTGGTGTAGAAAAAGCCATCGAAAATTTGAAATGTGGAAAAGTAGCTGGAGTAGATCAAATTTGATTAGAAATGCTTATGTATCAAGGTACTAAAGATTTGCATTGGCTTCACTGTAAAATTCAGAGGGGTCTGGTCAGAAAGTCAAATTCTAGATCCTCTATTTAAAAAAAAAAAAAGGAATAAAGTTGAATATGAGAATTATAGAGGAATTTCTCTACTAAGTTTCCAGATAAGATTTATGGCATACTTGAAAACAGGTTGAGAAAGATTGTGGAATAGAAACACAGAGAACCAGCTGGGTTCAGACTAAAAAAGGTTTTCAAGATTAGATTTTCACTTTACAACAGATTGTTGAGAAATCATGGGAATATGACTGTACTTTAATAAGTTTAGTTTAATCCTTTATCCAAGTGTGGATAAAGCTTAATGCATAGCATTACACATATCCGCAAGGAGATGTGCTTTGCATTATGGGAGATACTGAGATAGGAGTGATGAGAGAGCTTTCTCCACCTTTGCAACGAGTTGCCTGGTGTTGCACTACCTTACCCCAGTCCTGAAGATACTTTCAGGCGCAAACTTTGTTTGCCCACACTTGGATAAAGGATTAAACTAAACTTATTATAGTCTAACCAAGTGAAAAATAAACTCTCAATGACTGTACTTACGAGGGTGGTCTGAAAAGTTCTCAGCATAACAATGAAAAAATGAATTTAAATTTCAAAATTATTTTTATTTTTCAACATAATCTCCCTTTAAGACTAATACATTTATTCCAGTGATGCTCCAGTGCCATTATTCCATCCCTGTAGTGGTTCTCAGTAAGATCTGCAAAATATCCCTCTTCAGCTGCAATCACTTCTTGATTCGAAGAAAAATGCTGACCAGCGAGGAAGAGTTTTAGTTTTGGGAAGCAATAGAAGTCAAGAGGGAGCCAAATCTAGGGAATAGGGTGATAATGAAAGATTTTTTTTTCTTTTGAAAACCAGGTCTTTCCTCATGAATTTTTTCATCTAGTCTGGTTAAAAGATCGGAATAATATTCCCCAGTTATTGTTTTACCCTTTTCAAGATAATTATTAAACAAAATGCCTTTAGCATCCCAAAACACCGATGCCTTGACCTTTCCTGCTGATGGAACCGACTTTGTCTTCTTTGGCACTGAACAACCGGCTTCTCTTCACTGTTTTGACTGTTGTTTGGATTCTGGTGTGTAATGGTGAATCCAAGTCTCATCCATAGTAATAAATTGATGCAAAAAATCATTTTTATTCCTGTTAAAATGCTCCAAGCCCTATTCAGAGATTTTCTTGCTAGTGCATTTTTGATCTGCTGTGAGCAAGCACGGCACCTATCTTTAGCAAAGATTTTTCATTTGCAATTCATGCAAAATATATCCTACACATTCTTTTGAAATGCCTATAGTCACAGCAATTTCACACACTTTGACCTGCCAGTCATCCAATACCACATTGTGCACTTGATTAATGATTTCTGGTGGTGGTTCACTTTTTGGACGCCCTTCACATGGATCATCTTCAAGGCTGGTACAGCCATGTTTAAACTCAACAGCCCATTTCTTAATTGTCGAAAATGAAGGAGAAGAGTGTCCATAAACTTTTATGAACTTCGAATGAATTTCTTTTGGTGTTAGATCTTCGTTTACAAAGAATTTTATAACTGAACGATACTCAATTTTATCCATTTCAAGGGATACAGACAATACTTTTACTTCAGACAGCTGTATAAAACAAAATAGACAAAATAAAGTACTTGATAGAATGACTTGCAGTTTCACATGGGTGCTTATAACAGATGTACCAATTAAAAAAAAAAAACCTTGTCAATAGTGTTGCCATCTATGGTTGAGGCCAAGAACTTTTCAGGCCACCCTCGTATGTTTTGTAGGTCTGGAAAAGGCATATGATAAGGTTCCTAGAGAAAAGATTTTCAAAACTCTACAATTATATAGAGTAAATGTAAAATTATTATGTAAAATTACTACAATTATTTAAAATTATACAGAGTATTACAATCTACATTTAAATTGTAAGTCAGCAGTTAGAATTGAAGGAAATACAGAAAGATGGTTTGATGTGAAATCAGGAATAAAACAAGGATGCATATTATCTTCACTTGTATTCATCTTTTTGGATTGCACTATGAAAGACAGTGGCATTAGGTCTGATATTAGAATTGGAAATGTCAGACTTAGTACTTTGCTTTTTGCAGAGGATGTTACAAGATTCTCTGTAACAAATTTGTCATGGAAAAACATAAATAAAAAAAAAAGACAAACTATGAAAATAGGCAGAAACATTGAGCATATTAACTATTCTAAATGGAGCACCCATAGAACAAGATAAGTAAAATATTATAGCTATTTAGGCTATTTAGACAAGCTAACTTGCCATCTTCACAAAAACTTCACAGTTTTTGTGAAGATGGCAAGTTAAACCTTGAAATAGACAACAGAACAAGCAAAGCTGGTATGGTGGGTGGCCAGCTGAATAAATTTATATAGAATAAGAAAAAAATTTGAGAGACAGAGCATACAATATATCTAGCACACCGGTGAAGAGAAATGAAGAATTGCACTACTTGGCACAGAACCTCGCATTTAATGGTTTGAAACCAAGACGATCAAAAAAATTCTCAATACAGCTCCTGCAACTCCCTTACTTAACCCCTTAACGTACCAATTAAAAATCAGAAAGCGGTCATTTTTTTGGGCGAGTTTTCAGCAAGGGTGATTTGCTGGATCAAATTCATCATTATTTGAAAAATGATGAATTTGTGCAAATGCAAACAAAATAGCTGATACACGCCGTTGGCAACTTTTCTCGGCTGAAAGGAAATAGGCACACGATTGTCTAGTGTCTATATTCGGTTGTATTTATATGTGAAACCAAAATTCAAAATCAATTTTGGCGCAATAAACAAAAGACGTGTCACAGACGTCTTTGTATGTTAAGGGGTTAAACAAGATTTCAAGAATGCAGTCATGCTGCTGCACATCAAAAATGTCATGGACAAAGTGGCTATGTTGCTCTGCAAGTACAACATAAAAGTGGCTTTTTTCTACCTTTACAAAAAATATCAAGATTCCTACATCCACCAAATCACCCCATGAAAAAACCAGGAGTCTATGAGATTCATTGCTCTTCTGGCATTTGTTATGTAAGCCAGACAGGAAAGTCGGGAGATATCCACATGTCTGAGCATGTCAAAGACGTTGAAAAAAGAAGGGAGCACAAATCAGGCTTAGCATTCCACACAGTCACTACTGGCCATCAAGTACTCTGGCAACAGACAAACATGTCATATATTGATAACTGTTTCACAAGGAAATTTAAAGAAGCTGCACAAATCTTAGGATCCCTACACAGTGCAATAAAAATCAAGGCTTGATTTTTACATCAAGTGTGGTCTACCTTCATCAAAAACTTAACTGCTTTGGACCTTGGATATAGCATGCATGAGCCACAGGACATGGCAACAATTAGCAATGTTCCAATCATCTTGGGTAGTGGTACATAAAAGTTTTACACAACAAAAGCCTGTTAATAGTTAATTACACACATTAGATGTTTTGATAATTTCACAACTGTTAAATATGATTGATAAACTAAAATACAAATAGTATATTCTTTACTTTGTGTGTGTTTTAACATTGCTACTTGTCGCTATCATGTTCTGTGGTATCATGCGGTCTATAGTCATAGGTCCATGGTAGTTAAATTTTTGATGAAAGCAGACCATATTTGATGTAAAATTGAGTCTTGATTTTTATTGCATTGGATAGGGATCCTATGCATTTGCAAGGCTTCTTTAAATTTTCTTGTAAACAGTTATGATTAATATATGATATTTTTGTTTGTTCTGGAGATAGTTTTTGGTATTGAGACCACATGTTTATTAAGCAATAAAAAAATCAAAGAGTAAAAAACCTGACAAGTTTCGTTCGTCGTAAGACTTACATCATCAGGGGTAATGGTGTATAAAAGTTGAACACAACAATCAAATTAAATAGTCAATTAGATGTCTTTTTTAACTTCATAACTGTTCATTAATTGAGAACCCGAATACAAAATGATACGTTCATTATTGTATGCTTGTTGGAACAATGTTAGTTGTTGTCACGTTCTGTGGCTCACGGGTGTTTCAGATGTAAGTCTTATGACAAACAAAACTTGTCAGGTTTTCTCTTTTATTTTTATTATTTAATAAACATGTGGTCTCAATACCGAAAACTCTCTCCAGAACTGCTTACCCACAGAAACCTTCACTTACATATGGAAGCTCCTCACGGTGAGTGCCTATAGTCTAAAATACCACAACTAGAGAAATTACACATTAAGCATAATAACCTCATCAACCATTTAACGTTTTTGATCCAATGCAGAGACAATGAGATTATACCCAAGTTTGTTAGAATTAAGCATGTATTCCACTACTAAAGCACGAGATCAGAGCTTGCAAAGATAGGCAATAAAACGTTTATTGTACAGCGAATTGGATTCATTGCTACTGTCCGACCTTTGGGGGTAATATTGATAGCATTATCTACAACAAAGCTACAGCTGTTAATCAGAAGAAATGTAATTTAATAAAAAAAGTTTAATTTGCTCCAGAAAGAAAGAGAAAAACAAGAAAAACATCTAGATCAGTCTAAAGTGGTGATTGATCTTTCTTCCAGAGTCCTGTCAAGAGCAGAAAAAAAATCTCCTAATGAAAGGTTTTAATTTTGCTTTAGCTCCACACCATATTCCAAAAGTACATATCATTGCACAAATTGAGAAAGGAATAATCTGCAATCTGCCTAGAGATTCAGCAGATCTCATCCCTATACAAAGTTCAGCACTATTATTAAAATGTAAAGTAACACATGGAAACTTACCTAAATCAGAATCCCTAGCCCTTAAAGTATTAAAACAGGATAAAAAATAGTGATAATCAAAGCAGGCAAAGGGAATGCAACAGTAATCATGACTTCTGAAGAATACGCAAGAAAAATGAACATCCTATTAGAGGATTCTAATACCTATTCACCCCTAGACAGAGATCCCACATGGCGGGCTCATAATAAAACTAATGAGTTGATAAAAAAGATACCTAACTGGCCTGAAGAATTAAAAAGATCTTTATCATCTAAGGTAAATATCCATTGGTCCCAAGAATTTATGGAGCATCAAAAATACATAAAAAAGATATCTCGTTAAGGCCAATTGTAGATGGGAGAGATTCTCCGACCTCAAATTTAGCAAAATATCTGACAAACATGATAACTCCACACATAGGAAAAACAGAATCATTTATAAAAAACAGTTTACATTTTGTCAAAAAGGTAAAGGATATAAACATAGAACCTTCAGACATCTTAGCAAGTTTAGATATAGTCAGCCTCTTTACAAATGTACCTAGAAATGACACAGTGGATCTTCTTGAAAACCTTTTCCCACTGGACATTGTAGGTCTATATAAACACTGCATGGAAAACACTTTTTTCATTTATCAAGACAAATATTGGGAACAAAAAGGACTTGTCATGGGTTCCCCCCTCTCTCCAGCTTTAGCCAACCTTTTTATGGAAAATTTTGAAACAAATGCTTTAAAAAACTATCAAGAAAAGACCAAAGGTTTGGCTACGTTATGTAGATGATATTTTCATCATTTGGCTGGGAATGCTTTTTTCATGTCATGAAAAAATTGATTGCTTTTAAAGAGTATCTAAACAATTTGCATCCAAATATAAAATTCACTATAGAACTAGAAGAACATAAAAAATTACCTTTCCTTGATATCTTTATAGAAGTAAACAAAGAAGAAGAAAAAAGGTTATCATTTTCCATACACAGAAAACCGATCACAACAGGAAGATTTTTTAATGCTGCCTCGTACCACCACCCATTGCAAAAAATAGGCATAATTAAAACCTTGAGAGATAGAGCATATGATATATCTAGATACAGATACAGAACCTCGCACTTAATAGTTTTGAACCCAAGACCATTAAAAAAATTCTTAATACAGCTCCTACAACTCCCTTATCAAAACAAGATTTCAAGAACGCAATCACGCCGTTCATCAAGAATGTCACGGACAAATTGGCTACATTGCTCTGCAAGTACGACCTAAAAGTGGCTTTTCTTCCTTTACAAAAAATATCAAGATACCTACATCCACCAAAACCTCCATATCATCCCATGAAAAAACCAGGCGTTTATCGGATTCACTTTCTTGTGGCATCTGTTACGAAGGCCAGACTGGAAGGTCAGGAGAGATCTTCCTGACTGAACATATAAAAGACATTGAAAAAAGAAGGGAACACAAATCAGGCTTAGCATTCCACGCAATTACTATTGGCCATCAAGTATTCTGGCAACAGACAAATATGTCATATGTTGATAAGAACTGTTTCACATGAAAATTTAAAGAAGCTGCAAAAATGCTTAGAATTCCTACATAATGCAATAAAAATCAAGGCTTGATTTTACATCAAATCTGGTTCGCCTTTATCAAAAAAATTTAACTACCTCGGATCTTGGATATAACACCTGTGAGTCACAGAACATGACAACAATTAGCATTGTTCCAACAAGCATACAGTAACAAACATGTCATTTTGTATTCAGGTTCTCAGTTAATGAACAGTTATGAATATAAAAAAAAGACATCGAATTCACTATTGAATTTGGTTATTGTGTTACCCCTGATGATGTAAGTCTTACGACGAACGAAACTTGTTGGGTTTTTTACTCTTTTATTTTTTATTGTTTAATAAACATGTGGTCTCAATACCGAAAACTATCCCCAGAACTGCTTACACACAGAACCCTTCACTTACATTTTTGTTTGTTGCCAGAGTACTTATTGCCAGTAGTGATTATGTGGAATGCAATGCCAGGCCTGATTTATTTATATTTTATTTCTTTTATTTTATTTTATTTTTGACGTCTTTTACATATTCAGACCAATGACTTGATCAAAAAGTTACCTAATTTGTTAGAAGATATAAATAAAATCTTTATCATCAAAACATCCATTGGTCCATAAGGATATTCCTTTATGGCCAATTGTAGATGGAAGAAATCTCTGACCTCATCCCCATTAGTTTAAAAGTAAAAAAGAGAACGAAAATGTGACAGCAGTAATAATAATCTGCTGTCACATTTTCTTTCTGTTTTTTTACATTTAAACTAATGGGCATGATAACTCACTTATACATTGAACTTCTCCTGCTAAAAGTTAGAATGATTTTATTTCAGGAATATTATCTTCCTTATAACAAACCTGTTACAATATTGCAGTAGATCAGTGGTCACCAAAGGGGTCGATTGGGGGTCGACAGAAAAATATAAGACATCATTGTATGGGTAATATTTAATTCGGTTAACTTGGATTACCTCCATGACAAAAGACATGGAGGTAATGACAACGCAATTAAGAGTGAATCGTGGGATCAGTACCTCTATCTTACAGGTCCATGAATAGGACCTGTAAGATGGAGTAAGGTCATGAAAATAGTTACTGAGGTCAATCAAGTAGGCCAAAATTACGTATTTACCAATAAACGGATGTTGGTGGTTCCTGCGGCTGGCGCAGTGGGAGCGAGATTGCAACACGTGCGTGGTTCTTATTTACTGATACTTACAAGTATTCGATCCCAGTCTCATTTTTGAGCATCGACATACAAGTGAGCGTTAATGTTCTAAAATTCAACATACATATTATAATTCAATCATTATTCATTCACGAACTAAACTTCTCTATGTTGAAGAGTTGAGCAGCACTGGTAGTAATCCCAGTAGTTTATTAATATCACTAGTAATACCAGTGATATTACTAGTGATAGTAATAGTAGTAGTAATGGTAATATAATGATAGATACTATATTATACATACAATAAACACTGTAACTATAAAATAAACAATCTAAAAACTCACATAAGTGTCTTTTTTTTTGCTTGTCCTATTATAATTACGTAATAGTAAAATAGAGGGGATCGATTAAAAAATCAAGAAACTCTTGAAGGGGTCGACGGGCAAATAACTTTGGCGACCCCTGCAGTAGATACTCACTGTAGCAAACACCAGTATAATAAAATGAATGCATAATAATGAACTACAGAAAAGTCCTGAAATAAACCCTTTATGCCCTTTGCTATTTTAAGCTCACCATTAGAAATAGTAAAAGTTCAAAAACTTCATGATAGCAAAATGAATTTCCTAGCAAATGATGTTACAATTATTAGACAAAGAAATATATAGAAAATAATTGAACATTTCTTATGCATGTTGGAACCATACCTAAACAAAGATATGGCAGGAAATAGAATGGTGGGAATTGTAGGAAACAGAACAAAGAAAATAGCAGGAACTAAAAACGCAAAACAACACATGAAAAGTAAAAAATGCAAATAATGGGAAATATATAGAAAAAAACTAAAAGAGTATAAAATTATATGAAAATGCATCCTGTCCTGTCAGGTGTCTTCTCCCTCCAGGAGATTGACTACCATGTGTCTCCACCATGTCATGTTCTGTGCCTCTCTGCTGCATTGCATATGAGAGATAGGTCTAGTCTTTGTCTTCCTCTCTTTCTCTTTCCCTCAACAGTTCCTTCGAGAAGTGTCCTTTGTAGGCTGTTATTGCAAATCATTCTTATGGTTTTGAATCTCTCACACAATGAACTGTTGCCCACATGGACTTCATAGCTTTTAATTAAACTTTGAATTAAAGAAATTAAATTAAATTTAGATTAATGAAATTAAACAGTTTAGAATTGTTTACTGGCATAAACTGTTACAGTTCTAAGAGAACTGTATCGGTGTATGTCACCTGTCCTTCATTAGGTCTTTGTCCAGTTAGGTAGCTGACCTGTTCATATTAGCTGTATGGTCATCAGTTGTATTCTCTCCCTCCTTCTTTGTAATTGGAGGTGATCACATATGAAGTTGACTGCTAAAGTTTTGAGTTGTTGTTTTTTTTTATTATTATTTTAATGCTACAGACTTGTACATATTTAATTTACTGTGATTTTCAGTGATGTTAAACTAATGTAACATATTTTGAAAGTCAAACAGTAATTCTGGATTTTCATTTTTATGATTTCATACTATTATAGTATAATCTTCTTTTCTTATAGCTAGGTTTTTGGTAGTACTCTTGACAAATTCATAACTTTTTTAGTGTGTTATAATTTCAATAATTGGTGTTTCAATAATTTCAATAATAAGTGTTATATCATCAATAATTCCTCCACTCAGTACTAAGCTCGTTGGAACATGTGCAACTGCTGCTCAACATCCCTTCACAGTACACCTAGAGACAAACAGAACAAGTTTTTTTTTCTCCTCCTCTATCCCTACAACTGCTGCATTGTGGAACAGCCCCCCCCCCCATCCCTGCTGTGTTTCCCAAGGCGTACAATTTGTAGTCATTTAAATCAAATGTAAACAAGTTCCTCCTTTCCCAACCCACCATCCATGCACGGTACTAATGTACTATAGATTGATTAACCAACCTCTTGTGTTATGGGTGCAACAACAAAAAAAAAAAAGTCTCACTGGTACTGTTCTGACACAGGCACTCTTGGCAGCTGCTCCAATGTCATAACATTTCTACATTACTGCCTACTAGTTCTTTGTGTTCTGCTGTCAATGTTAGATTTCCCACCATTTTCTTTGTTCTAATTCCTGTGATTTCCTTTGTTGTGTTTCTGTTATTTTCTTTATTTATATATGGTTTCTGCAATGCATAAATATTATTCTGTCAATGTATGATTTCCTGCCTTTTTTTTTTTTTTTTGGTACTGTTTCCACCATTTTTTTTCTCTTTTTTTTTTCTCTCTCTAAATTCACTAATGTGAGCCTTGCACTATAGCAAACCATTTTTATGTGGTAACTGACACTAGGTTTAAATAGGTTGGTCATGATAATATAGATAGTTAGACTGACTAGTTTCGTCATATATGCTAGTGGCTTCTTCTGAGTTGGGGGGGGGGGAACAATGAGCGGTAAATATGAATCATTACATAATTAAGTTCAGTCATATAATCTGAGTTACACAAAAGTAAAAAAAAACAGAAACATGTAGAGCATGGAAGCTGGCACGGGTCAGTCATTGTTCAGTAGTTGGCAGAAAAGTTAGTCTGACGTGGAAAGATCTAATAAGTGACCTCCAGATATCACTTAAAAAGAATTCCTTGATGTCTGTTGAGTGTGCCTTGTAAGTAGATAACCATCGTATCCTCTTTAATGTTGCAGTCACTACAGTTGTCTTCCATATAAGGTATTGAGCTCATGTCCCATTTAATATTGTGGTGTGGGAGAAGTGGAAAGCTAGGCCTAAGCTGTCTTCTCTGTTGTTATTAATGTTTCCAATATTCTCTTTGTTAGCA
This sequence comes from Typopeltis vanoorti, assembly GCF_054136105.1. Taxonomy (NCBI): domain Eukaryota; kingdom Metazoa; phylum Arthropoda; class Arachnida; order Uropygi; family Thelyphonidae; genus Typopeltis; species Typopeltis vanoorti. Next base: position 146,970,135 of record NC_143550.1, read on the forward strand.
GTATGCTATAGTGAGCCTCTGTTATATCATCAGATGAAATAACAGTTAAAATTTCAGTCATATAATCTGAGATAATAACCTTTTATCAAAAATAACTGTTTCAGATTATTTTCAAACTTTACATGCTAAATAATTTTTTTAATTTTAATACATGTTATAGAAATAACTGTTATTTATGATTATTTTATATTTGTATTTTTGTATGTTTATTTGTATTTTATTTAATTCAGTGACATGGATTATAACTTACTACTTTCAGAAGAGAGCCAAAAAATTATTGACAATACAGAAACCAACCTTGTAGCACTTAGAAGAACAATTTATCTTACTATCCAGTCAAGTCTTGATTTTGAAGAATGTGCACATAAACTTCTTAAGCTGGAATTAAAACCTGGTCAGATAGTAAGTTTTCTGCTTGGAATAATTTATTACACACATACATACATGCATTGTGATTTATTGTTTTGGGTTAATTATTTATTGCAAAATGATGTGTATTTTTTGTTTATATATTGCAAAATGATGTGTATTTTTTGTTTATATATTGCAAAATTATATGCATTTTGGTTTTATTATTTATCGTAAAAAAATAATAAAATGAAATTGTATTTTTGTTTAACGAAGTAGTAGATGAGAGTTTCTTTGCATGGTGAGGCTTCTGTGTTTATTTTCAGTAAATATTTTTCAGCACATGCAAATCCATCAAGATACAATATTAACAAATTAGTTAAAAGTGAAGAGATAAGAAAATGTGAGTGTGAATTATTGAAAACATCTTGAACCGTATCATGGATAGCATAAAAGTATCAGCAGGAAATTCAGCATTAATGAAGAATGTGAACTGGCAGTAAAGAAAAAGATAGAAGCATTTGGCTTACTCAATTGATATGCATGCCACTCAGGGATACAAAGAGACCAGTAAGCAAGCCAATAAAATAATCAGACAGTAGAAAAGAAAATTTTTCCCATGGAATTAAAAACCAAAAAACAGTCCCACTAGAGGTGAAATAGCAAACAGGTGGATAGAGTACTTAACAAACTCTTAAATTGTGATAAACTTGCTGAGTCTTTTAAATAGAATACTTATCATACTTGTCATCCAGAAATATTTAAACCTTCACTAGCTGAAGTAGAAGAAAGTATAAAGCAGCACAAAGACAACAGATCACCATTTGCTGATGAAATAGTAGCTGAACTCTTTAAATATGGGGGAAAGTGAATTAGCCACTTATATACATAAACTGGTAAATTTACTATGGGTAAAAAAGAAGAGATACCCGCAGAATGGAAAGAATTGCTAATCATTCCTGTATATAGAATGGGAAACAAAAATTATACTATTTATACTATTGGGTTGCAAATAAGTTTGTTCGGTTTTTCAGAGTGGAATGAAACACATTTTATTTAATATATATAATATATACTAGTCAGTTATATATTGACCCTCTTTATCAATGACCTCTTGCCAAGTGTCCACCAACTTCATTATGCCGCATTCATAAAACTCCTGAGGTTTACTGGCAAAAAAACTGATCCAGGTGTCTTTTGACAGCCTCCTCATTAACGAAGATTTTCCCGATATGTCCCCATCCTCACTTATGGTCATGAGAGTTGGGTAATGACCGAAAGGATGCGGACACAAATCCAAGCGGCTGAAATGAGGTTCCTTCGGGGGATTGCGGGATTGACAAGACTCGCCAGAGTCAGAAGCTCTGCAATTCGGGAAACCATCAATACTCAACTATTGCTTCTCTGTGTTGAGAGATCACAGTTATGTTGGTACGGGCACCTGGTCAGGATGCCACAAGAGAGGCTCCCTTAGCAGGCCCTCTTTGCTAAGCCAGAGGGTGGAAGGCCAAGGACTCGCTGGGTAGATTATATCCAAAACCTTGGGTGGACACGTTTGGGAGTTCCACCAGAACACCTGAGCTTGGTGGTGGAGGATCGTGACCATTGGAAGTTCCTCTTGCAGCTGCTGTCCCCTCAACCCACTTAGGGAAGGTGGGCCTTGAAGATGAATGAATGAATGATACTAGAAAGACCTGGATCAGGATAGAACTTAAAGACTTCATAAGATCTATTTTTATCCCTATCCCCAAGACTACAGGAACGATGAATTGCAATAAGCATAGCTATCAGCTTGATTAGCCACATTGCAAAAATCCTAATCAACATAATATATAGAAGAACACAACAGATGATATATAGAGAGAGAATTAAATGAAGCACAATTTGGTTTCAGGAGAAACAGGGAAACTAAAAGCCATCACAACACTATGGATATTGGGGAAAGAACAATCGAGTGCAATAAAGATTTATATCTATGTGCTTTGTGGATTATGAAAAAGCTTTTGATAATGTCAATCACTTTGTTTTATTTGATATTATGCATAAAATAGGAATAGATGGAAAAATTATCAGACTGCTGTTCAGAATATATAAAACTCAAGAAACCAGGATTAGATTTGAAGGAGAGGATACTGAATGGATCCTCATAAGGAAGGGTGTGAGGCAAGGTTGTGGGATGTCCCTACTTCTTTTTAATGTTGATAGTGAATGGATGATGAGAGAGGCATTGGAAGACCTGAAGGATGGAATAAAGATAAATGGATATCTGATACTCATGAGTGAAACAGAGGAAGGTTTGCAAATAATTTTGAATAGATTGAACAGGTTTGGATATAAGAGACATAAAATGAAAATAAACGTTCAAAAGACAAAAGTGATGAAGACTTCAAGGAAAGGAAATGATGGGATGGAAATCACTTTGAATGGACAAAGAATAGAGAATGTAAAAAGTTTTGAATACCTTGGGAGCTGGATAACAGATGGCAATGAATCTAACTATGAAATTAAGAACAGAATTAAAAAAAAAAACTAAAGCAGCATTTTCCCAAATATACCACATATTAGGAAACAGAAATCTGAACAAAAGTTAAAAGTAAGAATCCTCAAGACAATGATCTGGAGCATGGGGACATATGGATGTTGAGTCAATGACAATCAATAAGGAGATGACTGACCAATTGAATGTGTTTACAATACGGTGCTTGAGAAAAGTGGATTGTATCAGCTGCACTGAAAGAGTGAGTAATGAAGAGTTCTAAAAAGATTCAAGGTGAAAAGAGACCAAATGGCTAGTATTCAAAGAAGAAAAATTGCAGGTCTATATTTTATTTATTGACTTTAAAAAAGCATATGATAGCATTTATAGAGAAGGCCTTTGGGAAGTATTAGATGAACTGGGAATATCTCATAAGATAATACATTTAATCAAAATTTGCACCACTGACAGCTGAAGCATAGTATTAGCTAATGGAATTAGAACTGAACCTTTTGATATTAAGACAGGATTGAAGCAAGATGCTCTTTTGCCCATTCTTTTTTAATTTAGAATTAGAAAAATGTATTAATGAAACTGTGAAAGATAATACAAACAGAACATTAATATTAGAATATGCAGATGATATATATATTCCTGATTGGAGAAGCAGTAATTTGAGTTTTCATTTAGAAAACTCATATTACTGCTGAAAAACCTAGAATTACAAAACAATCGGGGATAAAACTGAATATTTAAATACATGCAGAAATCACAATCAAGCAGAAAATAACCAGTTTATCATGATAAGTCGAAATTTAAAAGTGCCATCTCCTTCAGATATCTTGGAACGTTGATTCCTCAAGATAATAAAGTTAGTACAGAGATGAAAGCTAGAGGTACATGCCTCCAATAGATCTTATCATTCACTACATCATTTACTATCTTCCAAAATTCTATCAAGCAGAGTTAAAACAGAGATATACGAGACAGTTATTAGACCTATTGTTTTATATGAAGCAGAAGCATAGACATAACAGACCAAGATGCAAAAGTGTTGCAGATCTTTGAAAATAAAATCCTTAGAAAAGTCTATGGATCTATAAGAGATAACACAACAGGCGAGTTCAGATGAATGCTGGTTGAGATGACTTGATCATGTGGAAAGAATAGTCGAGGAGGAAATAGCATTCAAGATGAATCTATATGAAAAGCGACCTAGAGGTAGACTTAAGAAAGGAATGGAAAAAGTTGTTACGTGTAGCAAAGAACCTTAGAAGTTCAGCAAGCTGAAGAAGGAAGTGTGTCATGTTTTGCACATTAATTTATCTGAATTACTTAACACTTAGTTAGTCATCATACTAATGTTCTGTAAGTTTGGAACTTTTTTGTAAATGAAATCTACATATTCAAAAAATGTTTATAGGAAAACAAGAATGGTTTTTGTTTACAGGTTTTTTTATCATAATTAAATTCTGGTATTTTCCCCCAAGGGTATAAGATATTATGATAGTACTATATGATTAAGTTTGCATAATTACTAGCTTCCTATTAAGTTTTCTTCCAAATTAATCTGTTATTTATCTTGTTTTCAGTTATGGTCACATCTAAACATTTTAGTCTTCTAAATCACTTTTAACTACACTGATCCACATAGATCTTGGGTATCCTCTTGATCTTTTTCTGCCATCTAACATCTGTATTACTAGCCTTTCATCTCCCATTCTCTTTAAGTGACTGTATACCACCTCTGATTAGTTCTGCTCACACATTCTTAAATACTAACTATGTGAATTTCCTTTCAAATATCTTCATTTTTAATATTGTTCTGCCATTTATTCTCCTGTTTCTCAGAACTTTCAATATGTATTCTCTCGTCTTTGATCAGCTGTTTTATTTCTAACTCATCTCACACATCATAAGTTAAAATTGATTGTATACAGCCAGTTTAGTGTTTTGGAACTTTTTTTCTTATTTCATATAAATTTATTCAACTGGCTTTCCACCAAAGCAGTTGTCATCTGTTTCTGTTATCTATTTCCAAATTTCATTCATAATCTTCATTGAAATTATACCTGAATACTGAAGTATTTGCCTTGTTCTTTAGGTTCTCTTTTTGAGAATTTATGCATGTTTGTTTTCTGGGTTCCTGCCTATGTTTTTAATAATTTTTTGTCTTTTTATTGCTGATTCTCTTACAATTTGTTCCAGCAGTCATTCAGTTTAGTTAAGGAATCCTGCAGACATTTAATTCATTCAAGAGTGTATAACATCATTTGCTTAAAGTAAAGGAGCTGAGTGGAATATTTCCAATTTTAATATCAAGTTTTAATGCTATTTGTGATCCATATATATGATGAATAACAGTGAATCCTGTGTTTGATATCAGACCATCTTTCTTGTGACTTCAGTTCTAATAACTGATTTAAAGCTTAAATATAGGCTACGTATTGCTGTGACAATGTTTCATTTACACATTTAATTGTAGGATTATAAACTTTTTTTTTCTTCTTGGCACCTTGTCATATGCTTTTTCTATATCTACACAACTGAAATACAGATCCTTGTTATATTATTGTCTAAAACCTCCAAGGAGTCAACTCATTGAGGGATGGTACACATCACCCACACCAGCTGTCATACCTTCCATTAAACTCATTCACACTACATGCACTCACTACTTCAACAAGAACAATATTCTACTTTTTCACTGCTCTGTGAGAGAAAAATCTAGCCCTTTGTAGATAAATTAGGATCTATATGTGGATGAATTAGGCTATGAAACAGTGTTATATCCTGTAACAGTGACACATGCTTATGATGTCTCACTCTTGCATTCAACATCTATGTCGTGCTGAATGAGTTAAAAAAAAAAAAAAAAGACAATTTGTTATGTGGGAAATTTTTGATATTGAGACCATATTATGATGTAAATAAAGAGTTTAATTTAAAAAAATAATAAGCAATTAAAACCTGATAAGTTTCATAAGTCATAAGACTTACATCATCAGGGATACTGGTACAGAAAACATTTTACACAACAAAAAGCCGATTAACAATTAAGTACCCTTATTAGATGTTTTGATAATTCATTACTGTCCTATATAATTGATAAGCCAGAAAACAAATGGTAAATTCGTTACTTTATGCGTGTTGGAACATTGTAGTTGTTGCTATCACATTCTGTGGTATCACATGTTATATTCTAGGGTTCCTGGCAGTTAAATTTTTGATGAAAGCAGATCATACTTGATGTAAAATTAAGCCTTGATTTTTATTGCATTGTGTAGGGATCCTAAACATTTGCGAGGTTTCTTTAAAAATTCTTGTAAAATGGTTAGGATCAATATAAGACATTTTTGTTTGTTGCTGAAGTACTTGATGGCCTATAGTAGTTGTGTGGAATGCCAGGCCTGATTTATGCAATCTTCTTTTTTCGATGTCTTTTATGCGTTCAGACATGTGGAATCCCTCCGAACTTTAATGTCTAACCTACTTAACAAATGCCACAAGAGCAGTGAATCTCATGAATGCATAGTTTTTTCACGGGGTGATGTAGATATAAGTTTTGGTGGTTATAAGAATCTTGAGATTTTTTGTAAAGGTTAAAAAGAAGCCACTTTTACACTGTACTCGTGGAGCAATGAAGCCACTTTGTCTGTGACATTCTTGATGTAAGGCAGCATGATTGCATTTTTGAAATCTTGTTTAAGGATAGGAGTTGCAGGAGATGTATTAAGAATTTTTCCAATTGTCTTGGGTTCATAATCATTAAGTGCAAGATTCTGTTTCAGGTTGTGCAGTTCTTTATTCCTTTTAATTGATGTCTGATATATTGTATGCCATATCTCGTAAAATTTTAATTATGCCTATCCTTTTGTAATGGATGATGGTGTGAAGTGTGATATTTAAAAATCTTCCTATTGTGGTAGGTTTTTTATATATGGAAAAGGATAACCTTGTTTCCTCTTCATTTACTTCAACAACAATATCCAGGAATAGTAATTTGTTGTGCTGTTCTAGTTCAAGAGTGAATTTGATATTAGAATGTAAGTTGTTCAGATAATCTTTGAAAGTAATTAACTCATAACAAAAATATCATCAACGTAACCAAATTTTTAGTTTCTTCTGATAGTTTTTTTAATGCATTAATTTGGAAAATTTCTATAAACAGGTTGACTAAAGCTGGAGGGAGGGGGAAGCCCATGACAAGTCCTTCTTTTTGTTCCCAATATTTGTCTTGAAATATGAAAAAAGTGTTTTCCATACTGTGTTTTATATAGTCTCTGGTGGAAAAAAGTTTATAAGTAAATCCACTGTGTCATTTCTTGGGTACATTGGTGAAGAGACTGACTACATCTCAATTTGCTAAGATGTCTGAAGATTCTATATTTATATCCTTTACAGTTTCAATAAAATGTAAACTATATTTCACAAATGATTCTGTTTTTCCTATACATGGTGATATCAAGTTTCACAGATATTTTGCTAAGTTTGATGTCGGGAATCTCTCCCATCTACAATTGGCCATAATGGAATATTCTTTTTGTGTGAAACGTTTTTTATCTTGTGTATAATGTATGTTAAAGATACCAAGTAATTTTATAACCTTGGTTTTAATCCTTTTTCTCAAGTAAGCAAACAGACAAGTAAGTCAAGCTTGTGCCTGAACATGGTTCAAGATTTATGGTGGTGGTGGTGCAACACCAAGGCAACTCATGGTAAGGATGGATTAAGTTCTGATCACATTCCTTAGTATTTCCCATAAATGTAAAATGTAGGATGTTATACATTATGGGTGGGAGGTCACTACCCAGACCGTTTCAACCTTTATTGAGGTCTCATCAATTAGTAGGCAGATCCTGAAATGCCAAGGTTTAAGTAATACAGAGCTTATCAATTTTACCTATGCAAGTTGACAATTTCTGACAGAGTTTTGGGCTGAGCTTAATGTAGGGTCCATGATTCAGAATTAAATCAAGCTAAAATGAGTTTTAATATATGTTAAAGATACCGAGTAATTTTATAACCTTGGTTTTAATCCTTTTTCCCAAGTAAGCAAACAGACAAGTAAGTCAAGTTTGCACCTGAACATGGTTCAAGACTTATGGTGGTGGTGCAACTCATGGTAAAGATGGATTAAGTTCTGATCACTTTCCTTAGTATTTCCCATAAATGTAAACCACATCTCCTAGGAGATGTAGGATGTTATACATTATGGGTGGGGGTCACTACCCAGACCGGTTTCAACCTTTATTGCGGTCTCATCGATTAGTAGGCAGACTCTGAAATGCCAAGGTTTAAGTAATATAGAGCTTATCAATTTTAAATATGCAAGTTGCCACAATCTCTGACAGAGTTTTGGGCTGAGCTTAATGTAGGGTCCATGATTTCAGAATTATATCAAGCTAAAATGAGTTTTAATATGTTAAATTGAGGATGTGGTACTTGTTGAAAATTTATATATTTAAATTTGTTAATGTATAACATCCTACATCTCCTAGGAGATGTGTTTTACATTTATGGGAAATACTAAGGAAAGTGATCAGAACTTAATCCATCTTTACCACAAGTTGCCTTGGTGTTGCACCACCACTATAAGTCTTGAACCACGTTCAGGCGCAAACTTGACTTACTTGTCTGTTTGCTTACTGGGAAAAAAAAAAGGATTAAAACCAAGGTTATAAAATTACTTGGTATCTTTAACATATATTATACCCAAGGTAAAAAACGTTTCACATCTTTCTCTCATCTGGAGATTCTTAATAAGGTCAAAGCACCTTGTGGCAACTTGCAGAGGTAAAATTGATAAGCTCTGTATTACTTAAACCTTGGCATTTCAGGGTCTGCCTACTCACTGATGAGACCTCAATAAAGGTTGAAACTGGTCTGGGTAGTGACCCCCACTCATAATGTATAACATCATACATCTCCTAAGAGATGTGTTTTACATTTATGGGAAATACTAAGGAAAGTGATCAGAACTTAATCCATTTTTACCATGTTCAGGTGCAAACTTGACTTACTCGTCTGTTTGCTTACTTGGGAAAAAAAAGGATTAAAACCAAGGTTATAAAATTACTTGGTATCTTTAATATATATTATACCCAAGGTAAAAAACGTTTCACATCTTTCTCTCATCCGGAGATTCTTAATTAATAAGGTCAAAGCACCTTGTAGCAACTTGCAGAGGTAAAATTGATAAGCTCTGTATTACTTAAACCTTGACATTTCAGGGTCTGCCTACTCACTGATAAGACCTCAATAAAGGTTGAAACCGGTCTGGGTAGTGACCCCCACTCATAATGTATAACATCATACATCTCCTAGGAGATGTGTTTTACATTTATGGGAAATACTAAGGAAAGTGATTAGAACTTAATCCATCTTTACCACGAGTTGCCTTGGTGTTGCACCACCACCACCATAAGTCTTGAACCACGTTCAGGTGCAAACTTGACTTACTTGTCTGTTTGCTTACTTAGGAAAAAGGATTAAAACGAAGGTTATAAAATTACTTGGTATCTTTAACATTCTTTTTGTGTATTTTTGGTGTGTTATAAATTCTTTGGACTAATGGATATTTTGATGATAAAGATTTTTTTAAATTCTTCTGGCCAATTAGGTAACTTTTTAATCAAATCATTGGTTTTTATTATGTTTATGCCATGTGGGATCCCTGTCTAAGGATAAATAAATATCCGAATCTTCTAATAGATTATTCATTATTCTTGCATATTCATCTGAAATCATAACCACTGTTGAATTTCCTTTCTCTATCTCATCTTAATTCTTTAAGGGCTATTAACTTTGATTTTGGTATCCTATGTGGTAATTTAGAGTTTGGCAACAAAAGTCTGAAATTTGTATGTGAACGAGATCTGCAAAATCTCTAGGAAGATTGTGAATTTCTTTTTCAATTGGTGCTATGATGTCTACTTTTGGGATGTTCTGTGGAAATAAGATAAAATTAAAACCCTTCATTATGTTTTTTTTTCTGTGCTAGATGGAACTTAGAAAGAAAGATTGATGACAACTTTAGACTGATCTAGATGTTCTTCTTGTTGAAGCAAGTTAAACTTTATGAAATTATATTTCTTTTTATTTGCAACTGTTGTGGATTTGTTATAAGTCTGTCAATGCCATCCCATAGTTCAGACGGTAGCAACTTAGCTAATTCACTATGTACAGTAAACATATCTTGATCTATCTTTGAAAGCTCTAAGCTGGTGGCTGCGATCTGGTCTCTTAAGATGGCTAGTTCTGTTTTTTTTTATAGAGTCTATTTGCTTTGGCTGAATGGAATCTATGTTTTTAATTCTTACGAATTAAAGAATTACAAATTCAGACGGTAGCAACTTAGCTAATTCACTATGTACAGTAAACATATCTTGATCTATCTTTGAAAGCTCTAAGCTGGTGGCTGCGATCTAGTCTCTTAAGATGGCTAGTTCTGTTTTTTTATAGATTCTATTTGCTTTGGCTGAATGGAATCTATGTTTAATTCTTATGAATTTAGGTGCAATATCATTGTCTCTACATCAAACCAGAAACAAATATTGGAAACAAAAAGGACTTTCTATATGTTCACCCCCTTTCTCCAGCCTTAACCAACCTGTTTATGGAAAATTTTGAAAGTAATGCATTAAAAAAAAACTGTCAAAAGAAACCAAAAATTTGGTTACGTTACATCGATATTTTCGTTATTTGATCGGGAACAGTGGATGAGTTAATTACTTTTGAAGATTATCTGAACTTACATCCTAATATAAAATTCACTCTTGAACTAGAACAGCACAACAAATTACCATTCCTTGATATCCTTGTCAAAGTAAACAAAGAGTTAAAAAAAGGTTATCTTTTTCAATGTACAAAAAACTTAAAGCAACGGAAAGATTTTTAAATGCTGCTTCACATCACCATCCATTACAAAAGATAAGCATAATTAAAACTTTATGAGATATGGCATACAATATATCAAGCAAGTCAATTAAAAGGAATAAAGAACTTCTCTACCTGAAACAGACCCTCACACTTAATGGTTATGAACCCAAGATGATTGGAAAAATTCTTAATACACCTCCTGCAACTCCCTTACTTAAACAAGATTTCAAGAATGCAATCATGCTGCCTTACATCAAGAATGTCACAGACAAAGTGGCTGCGTTGCTCTGTGAGTATAATGCAAGAGTGACTTTTTTACCTTTACATAAAATTCTCAACATTCTTACATCCATCGAAACCTCCACATCACCCCATGAAAAAACCATGCATTGATCAGATTCATTGCTCTTGTGGCATTTGTTATGTAGGTCAGACAGGAAGATTGGGAGAAATCTACACGTAAAAGACTTTGAAAAAAGAAGATAGCATAAAGCAGGCCAGGCATTCCACACAACTACTACAGGCCATCAAGTTCTTTGGCAACAAACAAAAATGTCATATATTGATATTGATCGTAACTGTTTTGCAAGAATGTTTAAAGAAGCCTCGCAAATGCTTAGGATCCCTACACAATGCAATAAAAATCGAGGCTTAATTTTACATGAAGTATGATTTGCTTTCATCAAAAATTTAACTGCCAGGAACCTAGCATATAATGCGTGTGATACCACAGGATGTATAGCAACAACTATAAATGTTCCAGCATGCATAAAGTAATGAATTTACCATTTGTATTCTGGTTTATCAGTTATATGTGACAGAATTGAATTATCAAAACATCTAATAAGTGTCCGTAATTGTTGATAGGCTTGTGTTGTGTAAAACATTTTTGTACGAGTATCCCTAATGATGTAAGTCTTATGACTTATGAAACTTGTCAGGTTTTAATTGCTTATTTTTTTTTTTTTTATTAAACTCTTTATTTATATCATGATGTGGTCTCGATACCGAAAACTTCTCACAGAACTGCTAAACCACAGACACTTACATTTGCATGCCAATTTGTTATTTAGAAATCTCCATGTTAATATCTTATATTTGTGTTAAATTTTATCAATCTGAAGAAGTACACAATAGTTGTATGAAACTAGTCATTAGATTATTAAATTACCTTACTTTTTATGTGGCAGCCTTATGTGCCAGTAGGCACGGAAAGACTTGATGATGATGATGACTTTTTATGTGGGTTTTTGCTAGCATTAATTCTCTCCTCACTTTCCATGTAATGAAAAATTTCATCAGATGATATCCTATAACACTCTTTTAGAAGTTTTCAGACCTCTATCATATCACTCCTCTTTCTCTTGCTAAGCAGAGTCTGTAGTCTACATACTCGCAACCTGTCCTCATAATCTAAATTTCATAATCTTGATATAATCTTTATAACTCTTCTTTGCACCCTTTCCACAGCTTCTTTGTCCCATTTGGACATAAGAGACTGAATCTGCATACATTAGTCTCAGTGCAGTCTTATCAAGGCCTTGTAAACAGGCAAAATGACTTCCTTATCCTTACATTTCAAGATTTGCTTCAATGTCGGAATTATCTTCTGAACTGTATTTGTAATTTTTGTTATGTGATCTTTGAACTTCAAATTTCTATCCACCATTATGCCAAAATTCCTAGCCTCAGTTTCTTGTAGCATTATCCTGTTAATATAATATGCAGTTGAATATATCATCACTTCAAAGTGCCAAACTTTACACTTCCTGACATTTAACTGAAAGCCATTTTCATTTGCCCAAATTTCCAGTTTATTCAAATCATTCTGTAAGTGCTGCTGTTTATCAATAGCATCTGAATTGCAATGCCTTTGTATCATCAACAAACAATTGAACATCTCCTGCTAGATCCTTCCTAATGTCATTAATGTATGACATTGGGAATGATCTAATAACAACAGTGGTCCAGGGAGTGAACCCTGGGGTACACCACTGGTCACCTTAAACCTGGCATATTCACATCCACTGTAAACCACCACTTTTTGATACCTGTCTGTTAACCATCTACTTATCCAAGTCGAGTATTTAGATTCTAAACCCATATTATCCAGTTTGTTCAACTCATGAGGTATCTTATCAAATGCCCAAGCAAAATCCAACAGTATCATAGTGTAATCATTTCTCTTTATCCAACTTGGCTGTAACATCATTATAAAATATGAGCAAATCTCTAAATCATGATTTCCTTTTAGTGGACACATGGTACTCGTTGAGATGTGTAGCTTGTCTTTCTACCCACTTCTGTATGCAAGTTCTTACCTACTTTTCTAAAATCTTCACCACTACATTAGAGATACTTTTAGATTGGTATTTAGACATGTTGGTTTTGCACCCCCCCTTTTACAATGGAACTATCATGCATTCTTGCCATTCCTGTGGTATCTTTCCTGAGCTGAGACTCAAGTTATACAAACATGTCAAAGGCCTTGCCAAATTGGCACATGTACTTTCCATTTGTGTCTATTGCTAAATTCTTATTGAGATTATGCAGCAGGTCTACCTCCTCATTCTCATGTATCTTTAACTGTTCATCCATTGTAGTAGCAGCAGCACTGTTTATGTTACATATACATTGGTTGATATATCTTAGCAAAGTCAGCATTCATTAAATGAATGATCTCATTAGCTTCTGATACTAGAGTTCCATATGTATTCAGTAAACATATTCCTCCACATTTCTTTCTTTTACTTGTGGCATAATGATAAAATTTTTTTGTGTTGCCTTTAGTCTTCATAGCTAATTTCTTTTTATATTCCAATTTAGTTTTCCGCACAGTACATTTTCTAGCCTGTGCTTCATATATTTCATGACTTCTCTCACTCTTATTCTCACAATATTCCTTCCACACTTTCTTTTTCTTCTGAATAAGGTTACATATCAATTTCAGTACCACTCTGTTTATTCTTTGAACTCGAAGGATACATTCAGATACCACCTCATTTAAGCACTTTTTCAGAGATTCCCATTCATTGCTGATATTTTTCTCATTCAGTATCTGATACCATGGGGCCAAAGATAGTATTCTTGTAAATTGGTCATAATTTTCAGCTTTGTATTTCAGCATGTAACTTGTCTTAATTGGAAATCCATACAGTTGGCTATTTCCTAGGACAGTATGGCATAATCACTGCCATCAGCTAGTGGTAAAATTCTCATATTCTTAAGGGATCCCTTCTGATGCTCTGAATAAATCTAACACTCTTTGTTCTCGAGTTCCTTCTTTCACATGCTTCTTGAGAAATTTTCCTCATAACAACCCAATAAATTTTGCTTCATTCTTATGATATTTCTCTTCTTCCCACTCATCAATGTTTGGATAATTAAAGCAACCAAAAATGGAAAAAAAAAAGTTTAGCAATTTGTCAATGGATTTCATCATCTCCTTGAACTGAACTGCCAGATCTATAGCACCACCTACCATATATTTCATCCTGTTAGCCTGCACTTTACACTAGATAGCCTCAAACACTACTACATAGGATATTACTACCATTATTGTTTTCACACATTTCACCCTAACTGAACTCGAGTCATCTGATATCATTAGATATCGGATGGAATGACAGAAGAGATAGGAGAGATCCTATCTCTTCTGTCATTCTTATAAATACAGTACTTTTTACACTCAATCTCAATTACATCATCTGATTCCGATAGCCAGGTTTCACTAATGCTAACAATCTTAATCCATGGCATATTCAAAAAAGCAATGAACTCGACCCCTTCTTTTCCAATGCCCCTGGCATTTGTGTATAGACATAACAAATTACCCTTTTCTTATACTTTTTTTTAGATACGCAGTCTGCTTCGCCTTGGACAACTTTCTATTTTCTCTCTCTGGATACACTCAAAAGAAAAGTCTGAACCAAAAACTGTAAATTTCCATCCCTTTTCCAGATACATGAATTGTTCAATGCTATTCATATCTTTATCACATTTGCATATAGTTCGCCCACAGATTAGAGACCCTTCGACACTTCTGCACATGTCCCAAAAAGGTGAATCCATTCCGATAATAGGGTAATCAATCTGTCTTCTTGGATGAGTTTGTTTATTATTACAGGTTGGAAAATTTAGCTTTTCTTTTACGAACATTGTAGTTTTTAAAGTGTAACTATTTTGCTTGTATAACAGTTGGAAAAATGTATGTAGAGTATTAACAAAATTAAAAAAAGTATAGCATAAAACAAAAATTTAACGAAATTTATTTTTAAGAAAGTTTTCTATAAAATAAAAATAATTATACAGAAAAACAGAAATTTTTTCAAATGGACTTCATCATCAAATTCCTGCCATGTACCCTCAAGGGGTGTACAGGATATGACAGTACTACATGAAAAAATTACATCATTACTAACTTAAAAATTACATCATTACTCAAATGAACTTAGATATTCTAAACTTACAGTTGAGAGAACTGAGACACTTTAATGTCCTAAACTGATTAATTATTTATGACTTGTGACTTTTAACAAACCCATCCAAAATAAAAAAAAGGTTGAAAAAAAAATACCATTATCAAATCCTTTTAATCTTCACAGTCATCTGAATCGGTGTCTGAATCACCATCACTTTCACTTAAACTGTTCACCAAAGGTTCACATAATTCTTCGATAATTCCGTCTCTGTCCCAATGCATATTTTCCAATGAGGTGACATGAGAGCAATACTTTCCCCAGTTTTGAACTGTAATACTTCCAATCGCCTGTTTGGCAAGTTTCTTTTGACCAAATAAGCAATTCAAATTTTCACATATCTGGGGAATGAGAAATGTTATTTGCAGAGAGCAATCCAAGTTTCATCTAGATACACAATTGGTCTTTTCTCCTCCCTGAAACATCATATTGCTCTCAAATACTCTCATGTCACTTCGCTGCATGATAACTTTTCTTTTATTCTGGGAATTTTTAAAACAAAATCCGATTTCATGAGGTATTTTCCTTAAAGTTTCTCTTTTCCAAGGAAAATTAATTTTTTTCTTTAAGCACAGGAATCAATTTCAGAACAGTTGGCACTCTTTTCTCGACCACGTAAAATTCATGAATAGTTCTTCTTATAACGTCTACATTAAAATCATTCAAAGCTACGGTTTCGATGGTTTTCTTTCTGTGGCGCTTTTTTTTTTTTTTTTAGGAAATTTAAATTTTGGCTTACCTTCACCTTTTGTTTCCCTACGAATTTTTTTAACAGTCGACCCCGATACGCCCGCAATTGCACTTGCATGTTTTATGACTTGAGAAAGGGGAATAAGGAGAATGCCTTTTAACGATTCTTTTTCGTAGAATGTCAGCACATTATTCAATATTCTTTTGCAAGAGCTACTGAAATGTTTAACAACAGAACTTGTCGACTGTACTGGATCCATCATACAAATTAATAAAAAAAATAAAAAAAAAAGAAATGCAAAAAAGCGACGACAAAAATCAAGCTAGTACAGTGACAGACAAGAAAGCATGCGATTTTGCATGTTGGCGACTAATTCGTACATTCTTCATTTCTTTCTCCCCTTCAGCATGAATCAACTATTCTTTGTAAAATGCCAAGCAGAGATCTACAAACGGTGGGTGTACTATACCATAGCTGAATTTTTAACATTAATTCTTGCCATTCCTCCCATGATGATCTAATTTTCTTGCCTCTCTGCATTAAGTCTCACACCAGTAATACATTTTCCAGGCTCCTGATACCAAATTGATTGAAATGTAGGTCATTCCTGTTGATTATATATATTCTCTATTTAAGGTAAATTTCACAGATATTTATCTTAAAGTAAAAATTTGATTTCTGACACTTCTGAACCCAAACTGTTCTTTGCTAAAGGGATTCTACCCACTTCCTTTAGAGTAGGCAAAACCCCTTTAGGGAATAAGGGCTAAAGGAGTTCTGCCTATCCCCCTTCGGAAAATAAAAGGTGTTAGGGAATTTACTTATTTAATAATGTGTGTGTGTATTTATTTATTTATTATTATTATTATTTTTTTTTTTTAGGTTGAGTTATGTCATATGATTTTGGACTGCTGTGCTCAGCAAAGAACTTATGAAAAGTTTTTTGGACTGCTTGGACAGGTGCGGGTATAATATTATTATAGGATATAAATTATTATAACAATTTATCAAAATTTTATTATTGGAAGTTTTTTCACTTGGTTATACTATAAATTAAAGATACCAAGAAATTATATACTTGGTTTAATCCTTTATCCAAGTGTAAGCAAACAAGTTTATGCTGGAACTATTTTCAGGAATGGGGCAACTCATATAAAGAAGCTAATGACTTCACATCACTTGCCTTAGTATCCCATAATGCAAAGCACATCTTCTAGCAGACATGTATAATACTATGCATTATAGGAAGGGTCACTACCCAGACCGGTTTCGACCTTTATTGCGGTCTCATCAGTGGGAGCCAGATCCAGAGGTGATACTAAGGTTGAAGTAATGCAGAAATCTTATTTTCATATGCATAGCATTATACATGTCTGCAAGGAAATGTGATTTGCATTATGGGATGCTAAGGCAAGTGATATGAAGTCATTAGCTTCTTTATATGAGTTGCCCCAGTCCTGAAAATAGTTCAGGTGCAAACTTGTTTGCTTACACTTGGATAAAGGATTAAACCAAGTATATAATTTCTTGGTATCTTTAATTTAAAATTTTACTATGTTATTGAATTTTCCTGCTACTGAGTTTTTCAATATAGCATCATTTTCAGTCAGTAAAGTGTATTTATCTAGATAACCTCATTATTTTGATACAGATAAAATCTTTATAATGATCTTTATAAAATGCAAGCATTCTTTTTTTTTTTAAATGCATTTAAAAAATTTTATGTTCTAGATAATTTGTGACTGTTTTAAGTTGCACATCATATTTTTTGATATATTGTAAACCTGTCTGTTTGCAGCCCTGTCAGCTAGGCCAGTTATTAGTCTCTCTCTCCCTCCCTCCGTGTGTTTGTGTGTCCAACCTGTTGTTTTAACGATCAGTCACGAAAATGTTTCTGTTTAAATAATTTTTAAATATTTTTTGTTTATTGGTTAGTTGTGATTTTGTATCTGAAATGGCACATTGACTTCAAAATCAGCATGCTGTAAATTCTGATGCACAATACATAAGCTACTATATATCTTCTCCTTCTGCTGCATTCCTGCCCAAGTAGGATTGCTGCAGTAGATGAACTTTCTCCACTCAGTTCAGTCCAAGGACATTTTCTCCTCTAGTCCGAGGTCTTTGTCCCCCCCCCCCTCTCTCTCTCTCTCTCTCTCAAACTGTCCAGTCATCGTTGTCTAGGTCTACCCCTTACTTCTTCCCACGTGTAGCTTTTGCCTTGCCATATAGCATGACAACCATCTCATCCTTGATTACCTGATCTTTCCAGATACTTGGGTCACCATCATTGTTCCCCTGATCAATGAGCTTTTGATATTTTCAATCTTGTTTCACCACTTGCAAGTCTCAGTATTCTCCTTTCAGCTACATGCATTCCCTTTTCCCATCTCTTGGTCATCTGCCCAGTGTCATTGCTATACATGAGTGCAGGTCTTACTACCATTTTGTGTCTTTCCTTTTAACTTACTAGGCATTTTTGTATCACACAAGATACCTGAAACCTTTTTCCAGTTTATCTGCTCTGATTGGATCCTCTTATTGAGTTCTGAATCAAGGTATCCATCACTTTGGACACATGATCCTAGGTATGTGAACTAGTGGCATGCTGGTGCCCTTCAGTGTTATACTTCCTGCTGCTTCACTACAATACATGTACTCGATCTTATTTCTACTGATTCTCAAACTACTGTCTTCCAAAGTTTTCCTCCATTATTCAAGTCTTTCTTCTGCTTCCTGCTCAGACTTTGTGCAAATTTCCACATCATCAGCAAACATCATCCACGGCGCTTTAGTTCTTACTGTCTCTGTCAACACAACCAAGTGCATAACAAAGAAGAAGAAGCCCAAAGCTCACCCTTGATGAACTCCTTTTACTGGGAATGCCTGAGTGGTTCTTGCTTTATATTTCACTCTTGTTTTAACACTATTATACATGTCTTGTATATGCTGTACACACTTCTCTGGCATGCTTCTCCGTATCCCTTTTCTTGGGTCTCTATCAACAGACCTTTTCCAAATCATTGAAGACAAAAAGACAAAAAAACCTTTCTATGAGATGTCTTAGAACAAAGATGGCATCAATTGTTTCCCTACCAGCAAGGGATTGCTCGTAGGGAAACAATTGATGCCATCTTTGCAATCTTTTCTCAATTACCTTTTCCTATACCTTCATAATGTGGCTCATGAGTTTAATTCTTGTGTAGTGGCTACAGTTGCTGTTCTGTTAATAACCAGTCATGGAAATGTTTCTGTTTAAAGAATTTTTAAATATTATAAAAATTCTGTTTAAATATTTTTTTTTTGTTTATTGAATGGTTGTGATTTTGTATCCAGATCGGCACACTAACTTCAAAATAAGCATGTTGTAAATTATGACAAACAATGCCTAAGCTTTGTGTGTGTGTGTGTGTGTGTGTGTGTGTGTGTGTGTGTGTGTGTGTGTGTGTGTGTGTGTGTATTTACTATAAACAAACACAAGGGGGTGAAAAAGTTTCTTTTCAACCTCCCTTGTATGCATATTAGCTCTACCCTTCTAAAGACATTTGACAAATAAGTTATATTCTGACCATCACAATTAATTTGTATTCTAATATTCCTTACCTCAAAAAAATAATAAAATAAAATAATTCATGATTTTGTTCGACTACTATACTTGTTTATATTTTCTTTTAGCAAGTAAGCTTAATGAAGAGTATTTTCTTCGATTACTGAAGATTATTGTCCTCACAGTAGAAGCTACAACATTTAATTGAATAACTCATGAGAAACATTAAAGACAAAATTCCATGGTATTCTAGTGCAATATTAATTTCATTTCTATATAAATCCTTGGAGAATAAATAAAGATCACTGTATGCATGCATGCACACTTGTGTGTATTTTATATAATTCCGACCCATGAAAGGTTGTAAACCTAAATAACAGAGTAAGCAAAACTTTCTGTTATCTGTTTGTTTTTTTTCATGGTGGAGAGCCATTGGAATAACTTTATAGGGAATAAGAGGGAAATCAACCAAATGACTACATTGGCAGCATGTATGACAGTGTTCAAACCAATTTTCACATATGGATCTGAGAGTTCAGTTATAAATAAAATATTTCAGCAGTAATGGAGACCACAGATACGATAAGAATTGGTTTCAGGGCAGTTCGTCCAATCAAAATCTCATCCATTACTTTTCTTGTCCAGCAGGACATTTCGTCCATTACTTTTCTCATCCAATAGGACATTTCGTCCAATCTTATTCATCCAATGCTATTTGAAAAATTGAAAATAATTGAACGAAATGCCCTGAAAGCACCTGGGGGTTTGAGGTTATTCATCCAATCCTATTTCAATTTGAAAATAGTTGGACTAAATGCCCTGAAAGCACCGGGATTTAAGGTTATTCATCCAATCCTATTTTGTCCAATCTTATTCATCCAGTGCTATTTGTGCAATTCTTCATATTAGTCCAACGAGTTATAAGTAGCTTGTGATCATTAATAATAGTGTTAGAACTGAAATAGGTGACTTCAAACTTTACTTGAAATCACCATTCCAGAATCTAACAATTAACATAAAAACATACTTGCATACTTATCTTTTAGCGCAGTATAAATATGTTCTTGTTTATAACAACTTCCTATATGATGAACTGTGAATTTTAAAGTTTTATATTTAAGTGTCTAGCATGAATGTAAGTCAGAAAAAGGGGCAAAATAAGAGAGGAATTATTAATGAAATATTGTAAATGAAAGAATGCGTACTATTCAACAACATAGGGCAAAGATCACTCTAAATACTGTAAGATCAGGGTAGGCACCCGCAGGCATCATGACACATACGTTCCCCAAAACAAGAAGTCCCGTATGTTAATCGGTGAAGTCACCCAAACGGAGACCAATGGGTGAGACGATAAGATATTTCAAACTCGGAAAGGTGGCGCTCTAGGAGAGCGAATAAAACCCACGACACGGAAGTAAATTACCCCCATTTTTTCTTGTTCCTGAGTTTCTCTCTGTGTGCTCCGAGAGTTCTTCGCGGTTCAGCTCTCATTTTTGAGGGCTGACTTACGATAGGGTTCGGTATGACACTGCAGTAGAGTTTCGGCAAGACTAACCGCAGGCCGTGGTGAGAAGATCATTGACGTAAAATCCTAAGCAGAAGGGTAGCGTCCAGCCCAGGCGAGCATGTGTAACCCACGTTGGCGATAATGTCAAGACAACCAGATTCGAAACAAAGAACAAAGGACGGCAGAAAACCAAAGAAAGAGAATAGATAAGTACTCTCACTTGTTCTAGCCCCTTTTGAGAATTGACTAGCATTTAAGAGAACGCAATCTGAAATTTGTATTAAAAGAAAGAGTAAAGAATTAAGATCTGTGTAAATGACTATGTTTTCTTGAAGCGAACTTTAAGGACTTTCAACCAGATAGAGATTTTGTCATGTTTATTCCGAGAGAGGTTATAAAATGTGTTAAAGTACCTTAATGTCCAAAATGAGTTGTAATCATAAATGTAATATGTATTGAGTTATTGAATTTACTGATATTTTGAAGTAAAGTACTAAAATGCTTTAAGACTGAGCGAGTGAATGAAAGGTAGAGGTTTAACATTAGATCTGATGATCAATTTAACTTGTATGGAATTACTAATTGAATTTAATTAACGTTTTGATTCTTTAATTATATGTGTTTCTGATCATGATGACTGACCCTGACCCTTCATAAAACATCGAACCTAAGAACGTGTGTGTGTGCGGGAATACCCCAATTGAAAGTAAGGGCACGACTGCAAATAACAGTAAAATTATGCCAGAGAGCCCAAGTTTCTAGGAATTAGATTTATATTGTTAGTAGCACCTGATGTTCTGTAATTAACCTAAAGGCAGAGTCTATCTCTAACTTTAAGGCTCAGGCTGGCACAGTAAAAAAATAAATTTGCCTGAGTGATCTGGATAATTTATAGAATTCAGGGAGCGGGTAAACTTCTGGTGGCCCTTAAAGGTTAAGTTACATAAGAAGGAGCATAAGAGAAGCAAGACATAAGGCTAAGTTTATTATTAATGTGGATCGCATAACAATGACACAACCTACTTAACGTAGAGACACGTGCGATAGAATTTGATATTGCGACTGTAATAAGAAAGGCTAAAATTGAATAAGTTGTCCCGATATATCAATGAAAGATACAAGATACACATTATAGAAAAGAAGGGACGACACAACAATAGTCAGTGGACGTTAAAAAATTTTTTATAATTTATCCTTAAAATTTGGCAGTGCTGAATATGATGGAAATTGTGATGAGTGACAGGGTTAAACCAATGCTTTATCTACAAAATTATTGTTATCATTTTCACTCTTATTACAAGAATAAGACTAGATGGCATTGCTGATGTGAGGTTCGTGACAGTTGCAATGCTAGGTGAATCACAACTGCCAGTTTAGACAACACCGTGGTGTACAAAGACAGCAAGGACCATCACCAACATGAATCGGGCATGGATGGAGAGATTAGGAAAGTTAAATATAATCTAAAGAGAAGGGCGCAAGACAATATGCATGGTCCACCCTCACACGCTATGCATATGGTTATAGGACAAGTTCAGCAAGATGAAATATTGCTTATGTTACTGGAGAGGAATAGTTTACGGAGGCAAGTCAATAGATGGCAGAACACTGCGAGGCCTCGTACTCTCGCAACTTTGGTTGGTGTTGAGATACCGGAAGAATATCAAGCAACGTTAAATTATAATAGATTTCCTTTTTATGATTCTGGTGTACAGAACGAGGATCGTCTTCTTGTTTTTGCCACAACGGAGAACCTAAGATTACTTGGAGTGAGTGACATTATCTTCTCCGATGGCACATTTAAAACTGTGCCCTCACAATTTGCTCAGTTGTTTACTATGTATGGAATATTTCGAGAGCATGTCATGCCTCTGGTGTATGCTCTAACTCCCGCAAAAACTGAGACTACATATCAGTCAATATACCAGCATGTTGTCAACACGGCAAAACAAGCAGGAATCATTGTGAATCCACATACTGTTATGATGGATTTCAAGCTGGTGAATATGAATGCTGCATGAAGAAGCATCAATGCTGTTCGGCTTGCCATTCGTACTGATCGATGACGACGTACTCAAGGTATTTGACTAAATTGTAGAGAGTGTTTCGGAAGACCTGGAAGGAATAATAGAGATTGTTGAACGTGTTTACATCGGAGGGTGTCAAGCTCGAGGGGGTGGGTGGAAAACCCCCCGCTTTCCACCTGAGGTATGGAATAGCCATGATTTGGTCATTAATGGGACACAGAGAACAAACAATTCTGTAGAAGGTTGGCATAACAAATTCTAAAAGTTGATAGTGGTGTACCATCCATCACTTTTGGAGGTTCATCGGTTCCCTGAAGGAGGAACACAGCAGAACGAACAAGATATAACACACCTTCTTGGATGAAATGTCCGATGGGACAAATTAAGATTGGGCAAAATGTCCGACCAGACGAGTGTTCCCTTGGAAAAACTTATAAAAGGACAAAAAATCTTGGACCATCTGTCCTCAAATCTTAGAGGTCATTAGACATCATGCCAAACCTGGCATGACGTCAAATTTGACGTGAGATTGAAACAAAAAAATGTGAGGAGGAGTTACTCATGTCATTTGTAACTCCTCCTCCCCCCATTTTTTTGTTTTGAGTGGCAGAACCATATTAAAAACAAAGATATCAGAAAAGAATGCACCACTATTAATATTCAAGGGTAGGTAAACAGAACTAAACTAAGTAGTTGGTATGGTTGCTTAAATAGAAAAAAGACAAAGAGAGAATTCAAGATCTAGAATGGATTGCTACAGTTGGGAAAACTTTTGCATCTCAAAATGTAAAAACTGAATTTCTTGAGCTGCTGTGAGAACTTAATCAAGTAGCATGTGATGGAAGGAAATCAAGGTCAAAGAGGGTTAAATTTGATTATAGTGTCAGAGGGCATTTCAGTTAAAGATGCTACTATTCTGCCTCCGGTTGATGACAGTGATCATGCAGTACTCACTTGGGAAGTGGCTAAGTGTATCAATATTTCATTCAGAAAAGGTTACATGCTGTCAACACGGTTACAAAGCAGGAAATTATGAGGTATACTGAGTTCAGTGCAATGGTATTGGTTGGGAAGAATATCGACAGCACATGGGAAGCATTTAAAAAATGCTAAATAATGCAATATCAGAATGTGTTCCAAGAGTTTGAAGAATAAATAGGGTAGGAGTGATATCAATGTGTAATCTTATTAAGTAAGAGATTCATAAGAAAAGGATGATGTGGAAGGAATACTCTGTAAGGATGATGTCAGTTATGAAAATTATAAGCAGCAGGCCAAAAGAGTCTCAACTCTTGTACTGAAAGCTAAGTCTGAGTATGAAAAAAATGGGCTCTGCAAGCTAAAGACAACTCCGAAGAATTCTATTGTTGTGCTGCAAGTAAAAGAAAGAACAAATATGAAAGAATAACTATTAAATACAGATGGTATGAGGGTGAGAGATGAAGAAGAGGTTGTTCAACTAATGAGTGTCCATTTTACTAAAAGCTATAAACCTGTTGTATGCAACATTGTGTTCGCTGCTACCTTTTCACTGGATGAGGAAATTCAGGTGTATGATGAAGAGGTATTAGAACTGTTGCACAAACTGAATAAGAATTCAGCAATAGGGACTGATGGTATATCAGCACTGCTGCTGAAGGTGTGTTCAGTTGAACTTACTATTCGTTTGACCAGGCTATATAAATTGAGGCTCAGAACTCTGGAAGATTCAACAGTAGTGGAAATAATGTATGGTAATGCCATTGCACAAAGGTGGTACAAAGATTGAACTGTCGACTTATCAGTATCTCTGGAGTGGTTGTGAAGGTTCTGGAAAAGTTGGTTATTGCTCACATTCAGAAATGGATTGACACAGAATCTGTACTTTGCAACAAACAGCATGGGTTTACTAATGGAAGGTCATGTGAGCAACTTGCTCATATTCTATAATGTTATTATTGAGTTAGACAAGGACAATGGGTACACCATAATAATTTTGGATTTTGTTAGGGCTTTTGACAGAATGCAGCATGGAAAACTTGAATAAATTGGAGAATATGGGATTGGATTATAAAATAGCATGAATAAGAGGCTAACTGACTGACAAGTATGAAAAAGTGTTATATGGGGGATGCGAGTCTTCAAGATTTAAGGTAACCAGTAGTGTACCACAATGATCACATTGTTATTCAGTGTGTACATTAATGACATTGGGAAGAATTTAACAGGTTGTATACAGCTGTTTGTTGATAATGCAAAAATAGGCAGGGTAATCAGGAATATTGGCTGAGCAGTACATGGAGAATAATTTGAATAGGCTGGAATTGTGGGCATGTGAAAATGGTTCAATATTAGTAAATGTAAAGTTATGCACTTTGATGTGATTAGATATCCAGTGTCATATTATATTGTTGGGATTATGCTATAAGAAACTGAATGGGTTAGAGATCTTGGAGTTTAAGTAGATAGGAAGTTTGAAGTTCAAGGACCATATAGCAGAGATTGTGAATACAACTCGGAGAATAATTGCAATGCTGAAATAAACCTTGTTACGTAAAGATAAGGCAGTCATTTTGCCTCTTTATAAGGTTTTGAAGGAAGCCAGGAAACCAGGTCTGGTTTTCTGGCTTCCATGATGATTCTGATACAGTAGAAAGACTGTGAAGGAGAGTGTTAAAAATGATATCAAGATTATGGAATACTGATTATGAAGACTGAGAATTTTTTTGACTGCCGACACTAGCAGTAAGGAGAAAGAGGGGGTGACATGATCGAGACTTACAAACTTCTGAAAGGGTCATACAGGATTTCAGTAGACAGAAGTTTTAATTTTTTTTATAGAGGGTGGGGTGAAAGGACAAGAGGTCATCCTTTGAAGTTGAGAATGAATTCTGCCAAGAAGGTATTGCGAGAGAGATTTTTCTCTCATAGAGTAGTGTGTAACTGGAATGGATTGATGTGTATACAAGTAATATGAATGAATTCAAGTATGATATGACAGCTAATGTGGGTAGCATGTGGCCTCTCTTGATGAGTCCTTGACTCCCTGGAGATCTCTTAATAATAATAATAAAGAATGAATTTGTTTACAAACAAATTAGACCAATGTTGGAGGAAGTTGTTGATTAGCTCACCAGAAATCTTAATTGTGTGCTAAAGTAGAAAGACATTTGTCCCCCCCAATGAGGTGTTTATGCTAGAAGTTGGTGATATGCTTTCCTTTTTTTAGCAAAAAAAAAAAACAAAAAAATCCATGAGCATTGAGTCTGTGGAATCTAATCTAATCTTCACTTTAAATTATGATAAGCAGAGGTTGTATATCAAACATGGTAAACAGAGCATCTCAAATGTTTTTTTTCCCCTTAATTATTGCCCCTTAACCTAAAAGGTTTTTGTAAACTTTTTTTTACTAATCGCCCTTCCCCCACTAATTTTTTTATTTTTTTAAACAAGCAACTACTTTATGCTTACTCTTTTTATTCAGTGAGCCTGATACTTCTTAGCTAAAAGTTCAGTGTTTGGTGTGATGTTAGTAAGTTTAATTCTAATGTATCCTCTTGAATGTATATCAATTCTGTTTCTTTCCTTTGTTAATATTTCATTTACTGAAGTAAAACCATCAACCATATTCAGTGTTGCAAAACAGATTACTTTGGCCATTTCCACTTTTTTTGAATGTGTATTTGCATTCTTCTTTCCATTTTAATTCAGCAGGTTTTTGAATTTCTCAACTAACAGACCTGGCATTGCATCCAAGTGGATCTAACATCCAAAGCTTCACTTCAAAAGAAAATAATTCTGAAAATCCATTTATCATTTTACCTGTTAATGAACACAAATGATCTGAATAATTAAGATTATTCTTGGTGAGAGATTCGTTGATTTCAGCTAACTCTTGAATATCATGAAATTGTTTTCCTCTTTAAATTACTTTAAAATATTTCCAGTTTTTCAGAAAGACTTTTAATATATACAGGGTGTTCGGGATAAATTTGACATATTTATAATTAATTATATTTTTCCGTAAGTTACATGTATTAACACACACTTCTCTTCATTTAAAAGTTTGGACCCTTCTTCATTCATATACAAGATGTCAGAAAGGATGGATAGCTGGAACGCACCTGAATCATGGAAGAGAATAACTTGTATCATGATGATTCGTGCCCGCCATCAAAATAAGGATATTACGACTGCTGCCCAATGCTCCCTGAATACAGTAAAAACAATCAGGCATGAACTAGAGACTTGCAATGGTGACTACGAGGATGTAGCAAGAAGAAAGATCCCTAGCAGACGATCTGATTGCGTTCGTACAGCAGAATTCCTCGCAAATCTGCAGGAACAGGTGTTGAAGAACCCTGGCATTGGAATTCGGGCTTTGTTCGTGGAGTTGCTAACTGTAGTCAAGCCCTGGATAACAAGGGTAGCCAATGGTAGGCCGTATGTATGGCAGCAGGATTCGGCCCCTTGCCACACCTCTGGGAAAAGTCAAAAATGGTTGTCTGAAAATTTCTACGACTTCACCAGTCCAAATGTTTGGCCTCCAAACTCCCCAGACCTTAACCCCATGGATTATTTTGTATGGGGCGCAGTTGAAAAAGACACCAATCGCACTTCCAGTAATACAAAAGCCCAGTTAATGGATAAAATTAAAACAGTTTTTGCGGCCCTTCCCAGGGAGACTGTAGCATCAGCTTGTTCGAGGTTCCGAAGCAGAATTGAAGCTGTGATCGATGCTAATGGTGGTTATTTTGAGTAAATCTTGTTGATAGTATTGTAATTAACTCTGCCTGTAATGTTTTTTTGTCAATTCATTAAATTTAATAGATACAAAGAAGATTTTCTTTTTCCTTACGAAACTGTCAAATTTATCCCGAACACCCTGTATTTGCAGTCTATCACTATAATTAATTTCCCTTGAAGTGATACTTCATTAAGTTTTCAAAAAATCCAAGGCATGTAAAATAGGTTGTTTTTGTGTTTACTGATCTTCCTTGCTAAATCTGTGTTTCCTTTGCTCTCTATAAAACCAATTATCATATATAAAAGAAACTTTATATATCGTTCTTCATTATCAACAAAAATTTTTGAAAAGGCAACCATATTTGCTTTGTGACTTTATTGATAGTTTTCATAACTATACTGAGAGACTGATAAAGAAATGGACTGAATGTTTTTTTCAACCTGATAATCTCGGCACAATGCATTGTGTAGCAAGAACTTTGGAACATACCTCCTTTATGTGGGCTGTAAAACCTTTGTCTTTTATAAAACCATGCATGGTAGAACTATCAGTGGCACTGGATACCAAATTTTCTGTTTTAAAATTTTAAAATATTTCATATGTTTATCAACTTTTTTAGTGATCTAAAAGTCTCAATGATTTCATAGCCTTATTTGAAAAAGAAGTATTACACAAAAGAGACATAGACTGTCTAGAGTCGAGTAGGCTTATGATAAAATCATATGCTAGTTATTCATCCAGATGCTGTCAGCACTTGAGATGATTGATGATACATTCAATAACTACAAAGAATTAAATTGTTGCTTGAAAAGCAAAAACAAATAGACTGAAACATTTCCTTGTCCCATCCATGCCTCATATATTGACCAATGAAACAAAAGAACAAACCACACCCACCATGCTGCCACCAGGATTACAGCTGTCAGAAAAGTGCAAATTACAAGGATTGTGGAGATATTACCTATGAAAGTAAGCATTTAATGCATATGAAGAGCAAAGGTGGTTGAATTAAATCTCATCTGCTTTTTTTTTTTAATCAGAACTTCTTTCATTTCTCATATAATACACTTATATGTTAAAAATCAGTTGTCTAGTTGTTTGAGGGGATTTTTTTCTCTAAAAAATCATCCTCTTATTGACAATATTCCTGTTGCTAAATCCATGATTTAGCTAAACCTTCAAGAGTTTGTTTGGGTCCCCAATTGTATAATGAGAAGACAAATATCAAATTTTTGGTGACCCTGGCTACCCTACCATTTAGATAATCTCTGCAAGGTGTTGGAAGATGTTCAGAAATTTGCCTTGAATTGTAGATTAGGATTTCATTTGATTTTCTGGACTGATCTCTGGGCTCAATGTGAAGGAGGTGATGGCACTCCGTTTCATGTTGTATTATAAGGGGCTCATCCAAACCCTTTGTTAAATTTTTCTCAATTTTGTGAGCTCCTTGTTCTTATTGCTTACTTTTTTATTTTTTTCAAAAAAAAAAAAAATTTTTTTTTTGAACATATTAAGCGACAAACTCATACGGTAACCCAACAAAGTGATTTTATTAAATAAAATATTAGAGTTACTGTTACTACCATTTTACAAATAAGAATTCACTTATGGTAATCACATATAAATAAATAGGACTATAAAATAATGCCCCATGATTGGTACCGTTGATAATCACTTGAAGTGTAAAAATTGATGTGAAAAAATAAGCCTGATTTATGAGTTCTCTTTTGTTCTGCATATTTGATGTTTTCTCATGATCATCAGTTTCCTGATATGTACTCTCAAGGGGGGGGGGGTGTTCAAGCTACTATGACAGCACTGAATGATTAAGTTGACATTATTATTATCTCCTATCCACAATTTTCCTCCAAATTAGTCTGTTACTTGTGAACACTCTAATATTGTTATATCTAACATTTTATGCTTCTAAGGCACTTCTGATTGAATCAATTCTCCCAGACATTGGTCTTTTCTCTGGTTCTCTTTCCTGCCATCTTGTTTTGCTAACCTTTCCTCACCCATAGTGACCATACCACCATAGATTATTCTGCTTACACATTCTTGAATGCTAACAATCTCAAGTTCCTTTCTAATATCTTAATATGATTCTGCCATTAATGTCATCTTTTCACTTTCCTAATATTTCTCAGAATACTTATATCTGTGGTGTATAGTCTTCAATCAAGTGCTTTACTTCTAACCCAACTCTCAGATTCATAACTTAAAAAAAAGTGGTTTGAACACAGTCTTGTATACTGCTAGTTTGGTGTTTTAGCAAATTTCTCTTTTATCATCATCATCAAATTCCTGCCATGTACCCTCAAGGGGTGTACAGGATATGATAGTAGTACATGAAAAAAATTACATCATTACTAACTTCCTATCTACAATTTTCCTCCAAATCAGTCTGTTACTTGTCAAGACTCGAACATTATCATATCTTATATTTCTATCGTCTAAGGCACTTTGTACCGCATCAATCCACCTATATCTTGGTCTTCCTCTGGGTCGTTTTGCTGCCAACCTGGCAGAGAACACTTGTTTTGCTAATCTTTCCTCGCCCATTCTGTTTAAGTGACCATACCACCTGAGATTAGCTCTGCTAATGCATTCCTGGATGCTCACAATGTCAAGTTCTTTCCTAATATCCTCATTTTTAATATGATATTGCCATTGATGCCATCTGTTCACGCCTATAATCTTTCTCAGGACTCTCATATCTGCCGTCTCTAGTCTTTGGTCAAGTGTTTTACTCCTGACCCAGCTCTCAGATCCATAAGTTAAAACTGGTTCGAACACTGTCTTGTATACAGCTAATTTAATGTTCCGACTAATTTCTCTCTTATTCCATATGAATTTATTCAATTGACTTCCCACCATACCAGCTTTGCTGATTCTGTTGTCTATTTCTATATTTAATTTACCATCTTCAGTAAAAATCGTGCCTTAGTAGCTGAAATGTTTTACTTGTTCCACAGGTTCTCCATTCACAACACAGTTGACATTTTCAATGATTCTGCCTATTTTCATTGTCTTTGTCTTTTTATTGCTGACCTTCATGCCATATCCATTACAACAGCCATTCAATTTAGTCAGAGAATCTTGCAGACTTGTAGCGGATTTATTTAGAAGTATAACATCATCTGCATAAAGCAAAGAGCTGACATTAACATCTCCAATTTTAATATCATGTTTAATACCACTTTCCTTCATAATGTGATCCATATAGATAATGAATAACAGAAGGGATAATGTACATCCTTGTCTCATACCAGATTTAACATTAAACCATCTTCCTGTACTTCCTTCAATTCTAACTGCTGACTTACAACTCAAATAAAGACTAAGTATTGCTTGATATAATGCCCCATTGACACCATATAACTGCAGCGTATTGAATAGCTTCTCTCTTGGCACCTTGTCATATACCTTTTCCAGATTGACCAAACTTAAATACAGATCTTTGTTATATTCCCATGATTTCTCCACTATTTGTCGTAAAGTGAAGACCTGATCCTGACAGCCTCTATTTCGCCTGAATCCAGCTTGTTCTTCACCAAGCATTTCTTCCACAATTCTTCTCAACCGCTTCTCAAGTATACTTGCATAGATCTTGCCAGGAACACTCAGTAGGGAAATACCTCTGTAATTCTCACATTCAGTTTTATTTCCCTTTTTATATATGGTACTATGAGGGCTCTACTCCAATCATCAGGAATTCGTCCCTCTGTCCAGGTTTTCTGAACTATGCAGTGAACCATTTCTGGTCGAATATCATCTACTCCTGCTGCCTTTCCACATTTCAAGCCTTTGATGGCTTTTTCTACTTCAAGTATGGATATGTATTCCTGATTGCATGCCTGGTCAGTGTTTTTTACCACTGTGCTATCATCACTGCTTGTTTCATTTAGCAGTTTTTCAACGTAATTACTCCATACTTCAAGGATATCTTTTTCTCCCATTTTCATGTCACCTTTATTATCTCTAACTCCTTTTACAGCACTCTTTCCTCCATTCCTAAGCTTCTTCAACAACCTCCAGAATATTTTGCCACCTTCTTGATATTTATTTAATCTCCAAGGTTTGATTCCTGTTCTCAAACTCTTTCATTTTTTCTTCAATAATCTTTGTGTATTTTAGTCTACAGTTCACATCTGAGAGCTGCTCAACTTTTATTCGCTTTTCTTACTTTCTTACATGTCATTCTTTTCAATATGAAATTCAATTTTATCCTGCTCAAGACTAAATAGTGATCATTTCCAATTTCAAATCCTCTGTACACTCTGGTGTCCTGCACCAGGGAGAAAACATCACTATCAACAATAACATAGTCAATGAGGCTTTTCTTATTCCTTGCCTCTTCTCTCCATGTGAATTTGTGCACATTTTTATGTTGGAACATGGTGTTAGTAATAACCAGTCCATGTCCTGAGCAGAAATCCAACAGCTATTTGCCATTATTATTAGCTTTGCTCTTTTCTCCAAATTTTCCCAAAATATTTTTGTATGTCTCGCAATCATTTCCTACTCTGCTATTTAGATCCCCAACAAGGACCAACTTTTCCTTTTTCACTGTGTCAGTTGCTGTTTTCTAAAGCCTCAAAAAATTCCTCCACTTTTACCTTAGTAGAACCTTCTGTGGGACCATAGGCACAAATAAGTCTCATTGTCCAGTTCCCCATTCTCATATTTGCCCACATTACTCTACTTGAGACTGAGTGCCATTCAAGAAGATTAGCCTCGTATTTTGTGTTGAATACTATGGCTACTCCTTTTCCTTGATTGTCATTGCCTGAATATAACATTTTGTATTTATTGCTCAGAAAGATCTCACCAGTTTTGGTCTTTTTTGTTTCAGTCACCCCTATTATGTCGATCTGGTACTTATCTAATTCCTCAGCTAGCTCCATTTCTTTGCCATTCAGGCTTCTTACGTTGATAGTACCGATCTTTAACTCTGGTGATGATGAGTTGGGGTTTGTTTTCAGATTTGTTCCAGTAGCTGACTTTTCGCTGTTCGCCCTGGTTCCCTGGCGAAAAGAACGGGGGCCTTGTTTAACTGAGTGATGCTCCAGCCGGCATGAAATTTTGTCATGTTGTACTATCATTTTTTTTATTTTGGTTTAACCAATAAGAATACAAGTTGGTCGGCTAAATCCCAAATTGCCAGCCCATCCTCGTTCGTTCAGTATCCAAGTAGATACCCAACAGGGTGCACCACAAGAAGGTGAGGATTGGACATTAGGTCAGAAGCCCTGGTCAGTTCTCCGCATTCCTGTAAAGGCTATCTGGAGGTCTCCTCTCAGTTATACAGCTTTGACCCCTAAGCACCCCAATTTTCTCTTTTATTCCATATAAATTTATTCAGCTGGCTACCCACCATACCTGCTTTGCTTATTCTGTTGTCTATTTTCAGATTTAACTTACCATCTTCACAAAAACTATGCCTAAACAGCTGAAATATTTTTCTTGTCTTGTTCTATAGACTCTCCATTTAGAATGCAGTTGATGTATTCAATGTTTCTGCCTAATAGTCTTGGTCTTGTTATTGCTGATTTGCTGATTTTCATGCCAAATTTGTTATTATAGCTATTATTCAGTTTACTTAGAGAATTTTGGAGACTTGTACCAGATGTATTTAGGAATACAACACCATGTGCATAAAGCAGAGAGCTAAGTTTGATATCTCCATTTCTAATATCATGTGATCCATATAGATAAGAGTGGAGATAATATGCATCCTTGTCTTACCCCTGATTTTACATCAAACCATCTCCCTGTATTTCCTTCAGTTCTAACTACTGACTTAGCTTAAATACAGCCTATGCATAGCTCTGTATAATGTTTCATTTACCCCAGATAGTTATATATAATAGTTGAGAAATTGTGGGAATATGACAAGGATCTGCGCTTAAGTTTTGTAGATCTAGAAAAGGCATACGACAAGTTGCCTAGAGGAAAGCTTTTCAAATAACAAGGATTTGCACATGTGCAGATCCTTGTTATTCTGTGGCGTGTATCCAGAGCATGGTCTGCAAGACCAGAATGGCCGTACTTGTGGAAACGGATGTGGTCCTTGTGTTCCGAAATTCTGATATTTGCTATCCTGCCTGTTTGGCCAAAGTAAGACAGTTTACAGTTGCAAGGGACCTGGTATACACCAGGTCCCCTTCAGTATATTCTTTTCTTATCTCAAAACTTCTTGAAGACTGACCCACATATGAAAAGTCACAAGAGTAGGGAATTCTGTAAACCCCAGGATGTTGAAGGAAGTATTGTCTTTAGGAGAGCAGAGAATGCTCCATATATTATGAATAGGTTCATAAGCCATCTTGATAACATGAGGTTTAAGAAGATTAGCAGTTTTGTTTGAGCGTCTTCCGATGTAAAAAAGAAAACTGTCTTTGTAGTGCACATCAGGATGTTGCTATGGAGAAGTATTAAAGAAAAACCTATGGAATCAATGAGTAAACCTGCTCATCTCTTAAATGCGTGGATCATCTCTTCTTACATCCATACTTTTTTATTCTGCATAAAAATTAACAAGTTCCATTCTCTTTACAGCACAAAAAAAAAGCTTACAGCAATGATCTCTTTGCCAAATAATAAGGCTATAGTTGAACATTTTCAACTACCGCTTAATGAAAATTATTATTATTATTACGTAACACCTCCAAGGAGTCCAAAAATTCGGTGAGGGAGGGCACCTACTCTACAACTCTGTCTCCACCACTCAATCCACCAATTGAAACCAGTATCTCGATAAAAGCTTTTAACTTTGCACTTGATGTCACAAACTCAGAAAAAAAAAGCACCTTTAATTTTGAGAAAGAACAAGGAAATCACCATCTTCAAGGCTGGCTATGTTGGTGTTATCATGGACACAGCCAACTACATGGCTACTTCTTTCAGACCACTTCACTTGCTGTACCCCCCCCCCCCCCCAGACTATAATCCTGTTTGTGATAATTAAGAAATGACCAATGAATGTTTGCAAAACATACTCAACTAGCCAACAGATTTAAAGAAAGAAAAACTAAAATCCATGCATCCTTTAGCCACAAGACTATACATGGTTCTGAAAGCTCACAAGGCTTGTAGACCCTTATGACTGATAATGGATGGAAATAAGTTTGCCTGCTTACCTTTTATCTAGACACCTTTCTACTTTGTTAAAATACTATATCTGACATTGAAACTCCTTCATCAAGAACATTTTCACAATTTGTCCAGAAACTGACATCTCCATGTCATGAGACATCCTCGCCAGTCTGGACATCATTTCATTGTTCATTAGTGTCCCTGTAAATGAAGTTCTAGAACTTATTGATGATCTGTTCCCTACTGATGTCACTAAACTATTCAAACATTGCCTCAAATCAAATTACTTTAAATGGAATGGCCTAATTTTCAGATAGCTTTTTTTGGCTTAGCTGTGGGAAGTCCTTTGTCTCTTCCATGTGCTGACTTGACCTATTTATGAAAAATTTTAAAAAGAGATTTTTAGCTTCAGCCAACCCTTAAACCTTCAGTCTAGTGGAGATACATTGATGATTATCTTCATCATCTGGAAACATAGCATCACCGAATTAAACAATTTCCTTACCTCAACTCAATTCACACACAATTCACTTTGGAAATGGAAAACGAACGAATACTTCCCTTTTATCATTATTATTTGACACCTCCAGGGAGTCCAAGGACTCATTGAGGGAGGGCACCTACTCTACAACTCTGTCTCCATCACTCAATCCACCAACTGACCGCAACGCCATCTACCGCCGACCACCACCACTAGTTTTTCCACAAACAGTCACATACATCCATGCCCGTGGTGGGATTTGAATCCGCAGCCTTTTGGCTGGAGAGCAGGTACACTAACCACACGGCCAGCCAGGCCAGCAAGAAAGACTCCCCTTTCTAGACAATTTTATCACATACTCAGATAATGGTTTTAATTTAATATCTATCTCAAACCAACCACAAATTGCTTTTCTCTAATCCTACTCCACAGCAAAATCACGATGTGCACTAAGGAGACTCTTTCCGTCCTTCACATCAGTAGACTTTCAAACAGCATCACGGATCTCCTTAATCATCATGATATCAGGGTTGGCTCACAAACCTATTTTCCCTATAGTCTTCTCTGCTCTCTTAAAGACAATAATGCCTTCTATATGATTCTGTTTTTATGGCCTTTATATAGGTCAGAGCTTGAGAAGTTTTGAGATAAGAAAAAAGAACATCTTGATGGCATTACTCATAACAGACAAGATAACTCTGATCTAGCATATTTCTATTCCTACATGAACACTAATAATATTAATACGTCCTTTCTTTTAATTTATTTTTATGTATACTTATGTACTTGTAATTATTATTTATTCAATTAGTTATCATCAAACCTTCGAACTGCGCCTTTATATTCTTTTCCCTATCAGTCATAATAATACCGAGTTTGTAGTCATTGCTTGAGCTAGTTCAATCGCTCTTAATCCTCTCTGGCTATAATTTACTTTGCCCCCTTCTCAAGGTCGCAAATATGCTATTTTCACATGTACTTACTCTAGATTCAGGAAGTGCTTCGGGCTGGAACCAATTCCCTTGTCTGTCTTGCTGACTTTCTCTTGCACTGATCTTTAAAAATTTATTTGTTTTTTCGACTGCACCACTAAAGATAACATAGAGGAATTGTATGTCTTTCTACATACAAGAGAAACATCCAGCTCAACACGGAAATGTCTCTAAGGTTTAATTCTAATTCAAGCAACATTTAAAACTTAGATTCAGTCAGTTGTGGCTATTTTATCTTCAGGACACACAGGTTCTATTTTTTATGAGACAGCGCATTGGCAAGGCAGAATCCGGGAAGCTATTAACAAACAAAACTGTTTATTCATTCTAAATCAAGGTAATTACAAAGATTAAATCTACACATATCAAAATATCTATTTGATTAACTCAGCTAACTAACAATGGTAACAAAGTAAAACACAAGTCTGGTTCTCTGCTTGATTAGATTAGCATTTCTTGCTTAAGCCTTTTGATATAAAACAATATACATGCTCATAACAATCAGGCACATGGATAGACATATATATACGCTCTAACATAACAATTCAAGCTAAAAGAGAATTAGGCATAACTAAACTTTACAATCAATTTCCTCTTCATCGCATAACATTAGCAAATTTCTCTGAACTCTATAAACAATTAGTTCACCATTAATTAGAAGTACGGCTTTCCGACTTCACGAATGTTCTTTACGCTAACTAACTATGGGACCCACATTCTCAGCCTTAATTTTCACAATCTAGGAAAGTTCTGGAAAATTCTTACTTGCAACCTTGTCAGCTAGTTCAGTACACTAGATCCAAGAGATTATGACCACATTCCTCTTCTTTCCGGTTTTTCACCGGAAAGAAGAGGAATGTGGTCGTGCACTAGTTCTCGGCAATGATGATACAGCATACTCAGAGAACATCTAGAAACTTCGCAATGCGACTTCTGGAATAGACCTTCACTGCTGTTATGAACCTCCTATCATCGTCGGACTTCTGTTGGTGGGACGTGACTCCCCATCCTTGGAACGGCTGGACACAGGAACCTCTTCAAGACGAGACCGGAAGCAAGAGCCAGGAACAGAGCGCTTTGGCCCTTCGATTTCTCCCTTTTATCCTACTCTCTCAACCTTGGAACGGCCTCAGATTAAATCGCTCGGATATTCTTGGAGGGGTTTTCTCCGCCACTCTGCTGTCACTGAGTCCGGCAGGAAAACCCATAGCCCGTTGACCTTTGCAATTTTTGCTAGCCTCAGGTCTGTATGTCTAATCTTGTCTGAGCTATTTCTTTGTTTGTACAATTTCAGTGGTTCTTAAATATTTTAACAATTTACTCTAATATTTTACCAGATTCAATACAGCAAAAAAAAATTGAGGTAAACGTTAATTCAATTACAGGTATTTTGTATAATTTATTATTTCCAAGTAAATCTGTATAGAAAAATTCTGTTCTAATTTTTCTTCATACAAGATTTTACAACACACAGCTCTATACTATACTTAGTAGACAACGTCTATCTCTCATTAGATAAAAGAATCAAAGTAAAAAGAAAAAAAAAGTAAAAGAAAAAAGTAACCTATGGTTACTTTTTTTCAGAGCATCCTTAATAAGAACCAAGGACTGATCCTGTGTGATATATTTGAAAAACTGTCTCATCAGATCCCTTCGAATGCCAGATTTAAACTTTTTAGCAAATTATTTGCAACGATGTCCGATAGTTGCTGATTTGTACTACCTCCTGCATCCTTCAGATATTTCATTATTCATACTGTAACCTTAACATTTATATTTTTGTTTATCCTGATGAATCTACATGTGTTTTTAGTGCTAATTTATATACACTACTACGACCAATAAAATAACCCAGTTGTTTTTGATAGTGAACTTCATTTGTTGAAAGTCTTCTTTTAAACAGAAAAACAACTTTTTTTTTATTAAATTGTAACTGCCCCAAAAGTTGGGGGTAATTGTTATGACTTCAAGGTGAAAATTCATCTATAGAATATTGCCATCTTATCTCATTAAGAGCCAAAAAAGTTCAAAATCAGGGAGTTCAAAAAAGTTCAAAATTCCACCACTTAGAGATCTCTTGATACTACTGCACATGTCAGAAAAAGGAGACTCCATTCCGATAATAGGGTAATCAATCCGTCTTCTGGGATGAGTTTGTTTATTATTACAGGTCGGAAAATTTAGCTTTTCTTTTATGAACATTGTAGTTTTTAAAGTGTAACTATTTTGTTTGTGTAACAGTTGGAAAAATGTACGTAGAGTATTAACAAAATTAAAAAAGGTATAGCATAATACAAAAATTTAAGTAAGTTTATTTTTAAGAAAGTTTTCTATAAAATAAAAATAATTATACCAAAAAACAAATTTTTTCAAATGAACTTAGATATTCTAAACTTACAGTTGAGAGAACTGAGACACTTTAATGTCCTAAACCGATTAATTATTTATGACTTGTGACTCTTTTAACAAACCCATGCAAAAAAAATATTGGAAAAAAATACCATTATCAAATCCTTTTAATCTTCAGAGTCATCTGAATTGGTGTCCGAATCGCCATCACTTTCATTTAAACTGATCACCAAAGGTTCTCATAATTCTTTGATAATTCCGTCTCTGTCCCAATACATATTTTCCAATGAGGTGACATGAGAGCAATATTTTCCCCAGTTTTGAACTGTAATACTTTCAATCGCCTGTTCTGAAAGCTTAAAAAGTTTCGACATGTCAATATCTCCAGGTTATGTTGCGATGGCGAATGAAACTTTTCACTTCTGCCCAAACATACTCAATAGCATTCATATCGCAATGAGATATGGTGGTAGCCTCAAAGCTAGAAATCCATGCTCTTTGAGCATCGTGTCGAATTTAAATAGTTTAGTTGTGGGCGAGTTTCTTTTGACCAAATTAAGCATTTCAATTTTTCGCATATCTAGGGAATGAGAAATGTTATTTGCAGAGAGCCAATCCATAAGAACTTGCTTCTTATTGGACCAATTTGGAACTTTGTTTAATCGAAAGTGATACGAAGCGTTATCAATTATAACAACAGCATTTTAAGGAAGGTTTGGAATCAGTTTTTCTTCTTTCTATTTTTCAAAGATTGTAGAATTCATCTGCCCATGGTAATCTCCAGTAGTTGAATTGGCTTCGTATAGTAAGTTTGAATTCGGTAAAAAACCCATTTCTCTACCTGCACACATTTCTCTACGCCGTGAGGCATTTCCGGTTTGTAGCACTGCGCATTCTTCTTTAGAATGCCAACATTTTCCATAAGTTAAATTACTATCAATTCAATGTTTCATCTAGATACACAATCAGTTTTTTCTCCTCTCTGAAATGTCTTATTGCTCTCAAATACTGCGTTTAAGATAAAACAATGTCACTTCGCTCCATGATAAGTTTCCTTTTATTCTGGGACTTTTTGAAACAAAATCCAATTTTATGAAGTATTTTCCTTAAAGTTTCTCTTTTCCAAGGAAAATTAATTTTTCTTTAAGCACAGGAATCAATTTCGGAACAGTTGGCACTCTTTTCTCGACCACATAAAATTCGTGAATAGTTCTTATAACGTCTACATTAAAATCATTCCAAGCTATGGTTTTGATGTTTTTCTTTACTCTGGCCCTTTTTTTTAGGAGATTTAAATTTTGCCTTACCTTCACCTTTTGATTCCCTACGAATTCTTTTAACAGTCGACCCCGATACGCCCGCAATTGCACTTGCACGTTTTATGACTTGAAAAAGGGGAACAAGGAGACGATTCGTTTTCACAGAATGTCAGCACATTATTCAATATTCTTTTGCAAGAGCTACTGAAACGTTTAACAACAGAACTTGTTGACTGTACAGGATCCATGATACAAATTAATAATAAAAGATAATGCAAAAAAGCGACAACAAAAATCAAGCTAGTACTAGTACAGCGACCAATTCGTACATCCTCCATTTCTTTCTCCCCTTCAGCATGAATCGACTATTCTTGGCAAAATGCCAAGGAGAGATCTACAAACGGTGGGCGAACTATAGCTTTAAACTCATATATGGAGAAATTATCCAAGAAAACTTCACATGTGAAGTCATGGCAAAATGAAATTTAAGCAAATCTTGCTTTACATGGCTTAGACATGACTATTCATATGACCCTCTCAAAAGCAGTGCCACAGGTGATTTCAAATAAATAAAAGTTTTTTTGCATAGCCACCAAAGAAATCCAATTCAGACAGCATCCTGCAACCAAACAGTATGAAATATTAACTGTAGATACTCATAACTTTTTTGTTTGTGAAATTCATTTGACTTTCTATACTTGTATATTGTATATTTATAGTCATGCCAACTATAGCAAACAACATCATAGTGAACTCACTATAACAAATTACTGAAAATCCCAACAAAAGCATAACAGCAACAATGGAAATTTACAATAGCAAACCTTCCAGCATAACAAATATTATCCCTTTGATTGCTGTAAGTTTGCTAGACTATATTCTCAGATGAGTTATATATGATTATTGTTTCTTTTTTTTTTTTTTTTTCATTAAGTAAAAGGTAATATGCACATTAGCAAAAACAGGTTAATCATTGTTGCTACCTCTGATGCATATGTTGCATATGGTTTTTTAATACATCATCACTGAATATGGGATTAAATGATGAAATTAGAAATTCTGTTTCAAATTATTGCTTATTCCTCTTTGTAAAATAGTTTGTTCTGTTTCAGCGCTTCTGTCAGTTGAACAAAATTTATGTGGAGCCTTTTGAAGAAATTTTTAAAACTGCTTATGACACTATACACCGCTTTGAAACCAACAAGCTTAGAAATGTAGCAAAACTTTTTGCCCACCTATTTTATACTGATGCTATATCTTGGATGGTAAGTAATTCAAGAAAAAAATTATAGTTTAGTATTTGAATTTCTTCATACCTAAAATTTTGTGTGCCCTGATTTTTCATTTGGAAAACATAAAAAAAAATATTGTATATAAAACACTGTCTTTTTAACATAGAGGTAACTCTTAATATGTCAAACTCATACGGGACCACTGGAATTAATATTTATTGCTGAGCACTTCCATGGAGTCAGACTCATTGTGGGAGTCTTACCAGTGTCTGCAGCCCCACATACTCTCAATCTATCTACATTCCATAATTCCATATCATCTTTGTAACACTTCTTTGCACCCAGGAGACCAACTTTGCACAGAGTAGTCCAGGCGCATTCATATCAAAATTTTGTAAAGAGGCAAAATAACTTCAGTAGCTTTACATGTCAATGTTTGTTTCAACATTGCAGTTATCCTCTGGGTTGTAGTTGCAATTTTTGCTGACTCTTGAATTTCTAATTCCTGTTCACCATAACTCCAGGATCTCTAGCCTTGTCAGTTACTCCAAGCATAATCCCACCAATATAACATGCCATTAGATATTATCTCATCACACCAAAATGGATAACTTTAATAAAATCACTAACATTGAATAGACAGCCATTATTGTTTATCTGCAGTTCCAGCTTATTCAAATCACCCTGTAATTGGTGTATATCAGTAGCATCTCAATTGGCTGCCTATCTTAGTCATATGCAAACAACTGAAAATCTCCTGTTAACCCCTTTCCAGTATCTTTGATACACAAATTAAATATATATATTTAATCAGTGTAATAATAATTCTTTCTTTTAGGGTTACACGGTGATCAGCACTCATATTTGTAGATTTAGGGACTCAAAAACACACGTGTTGAACAGATTATTTTATTAATTACAAATAAAATAAAACTTGATGTTTCGACCTCTATATCGAGGTCATCATCGGAAGAATACAACTGTATACAGAACCAAGCTACATGCTCATGCTTTCTATATCAGTAAACTAAATCTACGTAGTTAATAAATCTTTTTTCTAGCCTGACCTCTAGTGATAGAAAGGAAAAACAAAACTAAATAAAGAAAGAAATAAAATTATATAAAAAAAAAAAAATATATATATATATATATATATATATATATATATTATAAATAGAGAAATGCAACTACAATAAACTACAACTACAAATGTGGACGGATTTGATTAATTCAGTTTTGATCAATAGATCAAAAATTTTTGATCAATAGATCAAAAAGAAAACAACTGAATTAATCAAATCCGTCCACACATGGCCCGAAGAAACGACAAAAAATTCAATATCTCAGTATGCCCGTGCGCCCAGAATTGATGGCCTGCCAAAAATACACAAACCTGGCACACCACTTCGCCCGATTGTTGAAGGAATTGACAGCCCAAATTATCTCTTAGCAAAAAAATTAGCTGCCACACTTAAGGAATTGGTAGGTTAGTCCCCTTCCTACATAAAAAAATACACAATATTTCATCAGTAAAATCAAAAACATTACACTCACCGACCAAGATTTATTAGTCAGCTTTGACATAACTTCCCTTTTCACCAATGTCCCAATCAATGACACATCTTGCTACTACAGAACATATTTCCACATGACATCACGGCCCTTTTTGCCCACGTACTCCGCTCCGGATATTTCGTATGGCAAAACAATTTTTACCTTCAAAAAGAAGGTACAGCCATGGGCTCACCACTTTCTCCCCCAATAGCTAACTTTTATATGGAAGACTTTGAGCAACGTGCTCTAGAGACAGCATGTCTAAAGCCCAAAATTTGGCTCAGATACGTCGACGATATTTTCGCCATTTGGCCCCACAGCTGCGAAGCTCTAAATACATTCCTTAGCCACCTAAACAAACAACACAAACGTATCCAATTCACCATTGAAATGAAAAAAAACGACTCTCTTCCTTTCCTAGACACACTTGTCACACGTCTTCCCTCTGGCTGTCTCTCCTTCTCAGTTTACCACAAACCTACACACACAGGCCAATACATACACAAAAATTCTTACCACCACCCAACACAAAAATTAGGTGTCATAAGCACCCTTAAACACAGAGCCTTAACTATTTGTTCGAATGAACAGGCTCTAAACCAAGAATACAAAATCATCAACCAAACATTTATCAAAAATGGATACAATAAAAAAACTATTCACAAGATCCTCCATAAAGATACCAGTAAGAACAAAAAAGATTTCAAGAATGCCATTGCCATTCCTTATGTTAGAGGCATTTCTGAAAAAATAGACAGAACACTTCACAAATACAACATTAAAACCACCTTTAAACTCCCAAATAAGCTAAGACACCTACTCAGTTCCTCTAAAGATCCTCTTCCACACCTAGCACACCCAGGGGTATACAAAATACACTGCACATGTAACATACCATACATAGGGGAAACAGGGCGAACTATCCCAATCAGACAAGACGAACACAAACGACACATTAAATACCTCCACTTCGGTAAAACAGGCCTTTCTGACCATGCACTCCAAACATACCATAGAATTGACTGGAAAAATACCAAGTCCCTACACCGCACCAAAACCTGGTTTGAGAGAAAATTTAAAGAGTCTTGTGAAATGCTCAAACACAACCCAAATCTCAACAAAAATGATGGCCTTACCATTTCAAGAATGTGGAGGACCCATCTACAACCTGTATAACATCCTAAACTAGCATTAGAAAAATTCTCACTACAAGAAGACAACCTGGTGACCTGGTGAAGTGTTTAGATCATTCAATAGCAACTGAAAGAAATCATTTTGTAACTATCCAGAATATTAATACATAGGACTCTAACAGTTTATTGTAGTTGCATTTATCTATTTATAATATATATA
Source organism: Typopeltis vanoorti (assembly GCF_054136105.1). Taxonomy (NCBI): domain Eukaryota; kingdom Metazoa; phylum Arthropoda; class Arachnida; order Uropygi; family Thelyphonidae; genus Typopeltis; species Typopeltis vanoorti. Next base: position 147,014,140 of record NC_143550.1, read on the forward strand.
TATATATATATATATATATATATATATATATTTTTTTTTTTTTTTTTATATAATTTTATTTCTTTCTTTATTTAGTTTTGTTTTTCCTTTCTATCACTAGAGGTCAGGCTAGAAAAAAGATTTATTAACTACGTAGATTTAGTTTACTGATATAGAAAGCATGAGCATGTAGCTCTTGGTTCTGTATACAGTTGTATTCTTCCGATGATGACCTCGATATAGAGGTCGAAACGTCAAGTTTTATTTTAATTGTAATTAATAAAATAATCTGTTCAACACGTGTGTTTTTGAGTCCCTAAATCTACAAATATGAGTGTAATAATAAATATCAATATTTAATTGCTGCTCCAGATCACACTTTGGACCATTGTTCAAAGTGTGATCTGGAGCACACCGTTGGTCACCTTAAATATGGCAGATTCACACGTCCCATATGCCACTTTCTGATACCTGCCTGTCAGCTTCCCACTTATCCAAGCTAACTTTTTACATTCCAATCCCACATTCTCCAGTTTATGCAGCAGCCATTTATGTGATATCCTATCAACCTTAGCAGAGTCCAATAGTACAATAGTGTATCCATTCCCTTTACCAACTCAGCCATAACATTATTATAATTGTGTCTGAGCAATTTGCTCAAACATGACCTTCCTTTAGTAAACCCATGCTATTCCTTGCAAAGTATACTTCTTTGTCTACCCATTTCTGTATGCAAGTCCACTTGCAGAAACATAAGCCATTAGACTTGTGTCTGCAAGTAAGGTGTTTACACCTGGTGAGGATCCTAATACATAAGGACAAGTAAAGGATGGATCTGCCTGTGGATGAACCACCATCCTTAGGAGCAACCATATCCCACTTCTAATAAGTCTCACAGAATACAGACACAGAGGAAGTTGCCATTTGATTACCACCACATACTCAATGTTGTACTTAAATGTCTACAGTACTCACTGAAATAGTATGCAAACTAACAGAAGAAGAGTTGTGGAGTGCCTGCTTGACAATAACCTATTCCTCATAAACACTGGAAGTAACACTTTCTTCCACGTGCCTATCCAATCATTCATTGCTATTGACCTAACAATTTGTTACCATCTCTCATCCTGCTGTTTAAATAGGAAGTAAAAGATAATATATATGGGATAACTATCATTTTTGAGGAAATGAAAATGTATACTGAACATTAATTATAATAATTTTAACATTTCTGATATTTTGGCAAAGTCAAAATAACTTTGCAATCATTAGAGAATGTAGAACAATATTATATGCACATAGGTAGTACTAACACTGGGTAAATGAGTGTATAGAAAGGCAACCAAAGAGTTGGGCCTAGAGTCATAAGTGGCATCCCTGGTGGGCTAAATTGAGTTGCCTTGGCCATTGGGCTGAAGATCTGAGAATGAAAGCTTCCCAAATTTGGAACAATTTTATGCACCTAAATGTTTGGGTGCTTGAAAGGTTTGGAAAGTTTTGCAAGACTGAAGCTGATTTAAGGAATAGCCTCTCATATTTGTAATTGCTGCAGTGGAGTAGAGTGGTCTTCTTCCAGTTTACTACACCACAACAAATACAAATATGGCCAAGAACACCCAATTTATTCCACTAGAGGGTACCACTTAGAACTTGAGGCCCAACTTCAGTTGCCTTTCTTCAGCCTCATTTACCCAGCATTAGTGCCTGTATATACATATTATTATTGTGTTCCCTGATGAAGGCAGTTTAACTTTGCTGAAATATCAAAAGTATTTATTGAAGTTATTATAATTAATGTTCAGCATACATTGTAATTTCCTCAAAAATAATATGAATAGCCAATGTAATGTATGTCTTTTTATGAAAATATCTATGGGAACAATCATTTTTCTGTTATATCCAATCTTTTAGTTAGGTAACCATATATTTGATTGCAGATGTCATGATGGAATATAGATCAAAGAGCGATGTATCCAACTGCCGACATATCAGTATCAAAGGTGCAATGGTGAAGATTTTGAAAAAATTTGTTATGGCTTGCATTCAGAAATGGGGTGCCATGGAATCTGTACTTTGCAACGAACAGCAAGGGATCATGTTTTAGAAACTTGCTCACATTCTCTAATAATTACCACTGAATTAGAATTAATCTTTAGTGTTAAAGGCTGTTAATATGAATCTACTTTGCAATAACAGCATGGGTTTACTAATGGAAGGTCATGTTTTAGCAACTTGCTCACATTCTATAATAATGTTGCTATTGAACTAGATGAGGGTATTGGATACATCATTATACTTCTGGATTTTGCTAATGCCTTTGACAGAATACAGCATGGAATACTGTTGCATAAATTGAAGAATATGAGATTGGATTATAAACTATTGGCATGAATAAGAGGATTGCTGACTGATGGATATCAAAAAGTGGTATATGGTGAATATGCAAGATTCAAAGTAATCAGTGGTGTGCCTCAAGGATCAGTCCTTGGTCTACTGTTATTCAATCTGTACATTAATGACATTGGGAAGGATTTGACATGTGACATACAACTATTTTTTAATGATGTAAAGATAGGTAGGGTAATCTGGAGTTCTGCTGATATGCATAACTTGCAGAATGATTTGAAAAGGCTGGAATTGTGGGCATGTGAAAATGACTGTCATTTCAATGTTAATAAATGTAAAGTAATGCACTTTAGTGTGATTAGATATCCAATGTCATATTATATTGGTGGGATTATGCTAGAAGAAACTGATGAGACTAGGGATCTTGTAGTTTTAGTAGACAGGAGGTTGAAGCTCATAACTTCGTATAGCAAAAATTGTAAATACAACTCAGAGAATAATGGCAATGCTGAAATGAACCTTGACATGTAAAGATAAGGAAGTCATTTTGCCTCTTTACAAAGCCCTAATTCGATCTCACTTAGACTATTCTGTGCAGGTCTGGTCTTCTGTTTCCATGGTGATTCTGATACTTTGGAAAGAGAGAGAGAGAGAGAGTGAGTGAGTGTGCAAAGGAAAGTATCAAAAATGATATCAGGATTGTGGAATACAGATTGAGAATTTGTAGGCTGCAGACACTAACAAACAGGAGAAAGAGGGGTGATATGATTGAGACTTTGCGGACTTCTGAAAGGATTGTACAGAATTTCACTAGATGTAATTTTTAATTTTATGGAGGGTGGGAAAAGGATGCAAGGTCAGGCTTGGAAGTTGAGGATGAGTGCTGGCTAGATTTTTCTCTCATAGAATGGGTCGTGATTGGAATGGATTGCCGTTGGATGTTTTGTGTGCAAGTAGCGTGAATGATTCCAGAACAGGTATGAAAGCTGGTGCGAATAGTATGGCCTCCATCGATGATCTCCTGACTTCCTGGAGGTCTCTCTTAATAATAATATAAGGAGTTTTACACAACTGTATTTGTTTAAGTTAGGTTGATTGGGTCAGATTGTGTATTATGTAGAAGCTTGCAATTCTAAAAAAAGTTTCATGTTTGTCACTTGTTATAATGAAAGGTAGTAGTAGTATTTTTTTAAATTTTTTCCCCATTTTATTCTGTGGGCGGTATCCATGAAAGTGATACACCAAGAACCTTCTTCAGAATGCTTGATTGTATTCAGAAGAGAGCTATTTGCTTAATGGATGAGCTCTCTCAATGAACTCTCAGTTGCTTTTCCATAGATGCTCTGTTACTGCATTATGTCTTTTCTGTAAGTATTTTCATGGATACTGCTCCACTGAACTAGCTACTACCATCCCTTCACTTTCCTCTAATCATGTATGAACATGAGCAACAGTTGCTAAACATCCATATACTGTTCAGCTCCAAACTTATCAAACCAACTTCTCCTCCTTTATTCCCTATACCTTTATTCTTTGAAACAGTCTTCGCCATACTATTTTCCTGATGACAACCCTCAGCTCTTCGAGAAACATCAAATTCCTTTCTTCTCTCTAACCACTTCCCTATGCATTGCACTGTCATGTTATAGGTCCCGGAACCTCCTGTGCATGGGGCAGATATTAAAAAAAGGTTGTGTTAAACTCCCCAAGATAGAGGGAGCCATAATTCTTAGATCTCCCACTCAGCATTCAGTGCTTCCTGCTTGCATTCATTAATAGAAGAATGCATTTAGAGCTGGTTGGCCGTAGTCCAGATTACAAATACATCTTGTATTTAAGCCAAACCTTAGGTATTGAAATCACAACCTCAAAAGTTATCTGTTCAAATATTTCTAAATAGAAATTTGCATGGAAGTTATAATAAGTGAATTGTGTTGATGGAGTTGTTTCTTAAAGGGGACAGTTATATCAAAGCTGAATGAGAGATCTTGGATATCAAGCACATAGTGTCTAATTTCTACAATGAAGTGTTGACCATTTTTAATACAAGGGAAGAAAGACCAACTTTGATATGAAGCCAAAATGTCAAAGACGTCTTTGCTATAAAAGACAAAACACAGAATGGTAATTTAATTTTAATTAGTTATTTAACTCGGAATGGTATTGTTTTAATAAATCATCTGAGTGATGTTACTGTTCACGCACGCTGAAAGAAAGGTAATCTTCTAATAATGATAATTCTCATCCTCCCATGCACACACACTGACTTTTACTTTTTGGTCAGGAATGAAATGTTTTATAAAAGTTGCTTTCTAGTTTCAGGAATCTGTTATAACTTCTTTGTTCACCTTATAAATACTGTGAAATACATTTCCTGTTATTTATTAGTGTTATTTGCTTATACACTTTTTTGTCCCTTATGATATTACCTATACAGTTAGAGAAACATTGGAATAAAAAAAAGATTGTCATTCCTCTTGCATTGAGGTTCACACATTTCTTTACAATTGAGAATAAATATATTTACAAGTTATCCCTTAGTCATATAATTGCTTATTCTTGATCTCTCTCTTTTTATATGTGATGACTCTCACTCTCAGAATGTTTTGTAAACTTATGGTGCATTTGTATCATGGGTAGTCTAAATATTTTTTTTTTATTAATTTTATATATATATATGTACATATACAGTCATACCCTGAAGTTACGCAGTAGGTGGGACCTACAAAAAGTGTGTAAGTCGAATTCGCGTAACTCGGGGTATAATTTTGCATGTAATTTATATATACAAACATACAAAATATTAGTTAATTGGGACCAAAGGTTTACAAAAACACCTATATTTTTTTTAAGAAATATAATCATAATTGTAGTTTTTCGTACATAAAAAAAAAGAAAGTTATTTCTATGTCGATCGTTTCATAAAATCTAATAGATTCGTCTGATGGCATAATGTCTTTTTCTTGTCACGCAAAATTTCTTCATAGCAAGCCAGTGATTTTTTTTATTCCTTGCCTTGTGGCAATTCGTTCCCCGTTAGAATCTATGTCTTACAAAATCTGTAAACCTTTCTTTTATGATTGTTCTTACTGTGGATTCGTGTAGACCAAACTTCTTCGCTAGCTCACAAATTTTCATTCCGCCTTCAAAATCCTTAATAATGTTAGTTTTGTTTCCAAAGTCGATGTTTTTCTTTTCTTGCTAGCTATATCAGAATCGGACTTGCTTCTTTTGGACGACATTGTTTTTTTTTTATGTGATAAAATTTGTATCAAGAACATAACATTAAACAATCGCAAGATTTGTAAACTATAAAAATCGTGTGTATGAATGGAGAACGTGTGAAACATGTCAGTGCTTGTTCACAGCATGCTTGACACTGGTGAATGCGGCCGGCGCCAGAAACATCCGACTAGTGGTGAAGCAGAACGGGAATATGTACATATAAGAAACTACGTAACTCCGGATTCGCGTAAGTCAGGGTATGACTGTACTCGTATTTTGTTTGTTTATTTTTTACATAGTCTGGAAACCCTGCTCTAGAGACCAAACATAGAACTTTTTCCAAGAACAATAGTCTCCTACCTAAAATTTATTAGTTACCTTTAATGAATTTGACTGAAGAAAAAAAAAATTTATCTGCATAGATCTTCTGCTTAATATATTTACATTTCTTTCTCTTTAGGTTCTTGCACATATCAAGCTAAATGAAGAGGATACTACTTCATCAAGTAGGATTTTTATTAAAATACTTTTCCAAGAATTGTGTGAATACATGGGACTTCCAAGATTAAATGAGCGTATAAAAGATCCGTAAGTTTTTATGAAATGTTTGTGTTGTAATTAACTTTTTTGAGCTTTATCAGGATCTTATCATAGACTTAGGGTTTAATTACAAATATTAGACATTAAGTTTTATAACTCTACATGTGTGGATGTATCACCAAAAAATATAAAAAAATAAATAAAAGGCTCATGCAGTACTCACTTGGGAAGTGACTAAGTTTATTAATGTTCCGTTCAGAAAACGTTACATACTGAACTACAAAGTAGGAAATTATGACCAACTGAGAAGTATACTGAATTCAGTGGAATGGGATCGGTTGCTGGATGGAAAGAATATCGACAGTGCATGGGAAGCATTTAAACAACACTTGAAATTCGATATCAGAATGTGTCCCGAGAATTTAAAGAATAAATAGAGTAGGAGTCAAATGGATGTGTAATCATATTAAGCAAGAGATTCATAAAAAAAAAATCTCTTGCTTAATAAGATTACACATCCAAAAAAAAAAAAAGACGTCGTGGAAAGAATAACATGTGCATAAGGATGACGTCCGTTATGAAAGTTATAAGCAGCAGGCTAGAATAGTCATAACTGTTGTGCGGAAAGCAAAGTCTGAAAAGAAACTGGCTCTGCTTGCCCACAAGAATTCTATCAATATGCTGCAAGTAAAAGAAAGAATGAATACGAAAGAATTACTCTGAAAAAAATAATGCTAATTATTTAAATTTTATGTCAGCTGTGCCTTTGTATATATATTAATTCAAATTATCTATTTTAACTCGACTTATACTTTATTCAACTTCGCTAAGTATAGACTACCAACTGCTTTAAGATAAACCGCTCAAGGTTAATTTTACTGCTACCAATTTCTGTCCCTCCCTGCTATTAACCAAACTTTGTGTTCTAAGTTTATTTAATATATGCAGTTCCCCACTCTCATACAAATCAAATTAGAAAATTTATTTTATTTTTGACTGCACCATCTAATTTGAGTAAATATTGTTTGAAAGTTAGGGTGAGGAAATTTAGAATTAATCACTAAATGTATCCAATTTCTCTATATGCAAGTCGTGACTATTCGTACTAAAATGTGCCCAGAGGTTTTTTTTTTTTTTTTGAGATAGTGCATTAGCTAAAGAACAGGTTTTGTTACTACATGGCCTGTCTTTATTTTAACATTTATTTTAAAACTAGAGAAGAAGTATACATGAAATACTGTGAGATTTTTTTCACTTAAACCTGCACAAGCAGAAAATGCAATTGATCTCACAATGCACACAATTACTGGGTTAACTCATTAGACATAAACTATGTACATACTTGCTTATGGCATAAACAGGTTAATAAATCCTTCCCTCAAACACTGACTTAAAAATTGCCCGACTACATACAATTCATAATAGTACTGCTCCTAATATTATAACTAAGCACACATTCATTACTTAAATGTACAAGTTAACAAACAATCTTCCCACAAAACTTGTTGCTTAGTTACCGCCTGTTTACAATCAATTTTTTGTAAGCACTTTCACAATACCGAGATACACTTCCTTAACAAAATACAAAAACTAGTACCTACTTACAATTTCACCCTGAATTAAGAGTCCAAATAAATTGGCATACTTCTTCAGGATCATAGCGTCTATGTTCTGCTTAACTTTCCTGCTGCTTAGACATCACAGGCGGTCTCATGTACAATTTTCCAACTATGGATATATGATATAGAATCAGCCATAGTTATCGCTAGGCTGACATGTAACTGCTCTCTTTCTGGAGACTAAAACTTGAGAGCCATTGACGAGGAAATTGGTCTGCTGCAATCTGGAGATGAAGATCCTACAGATCTCGACGGGAGAACAGCCTCAGTGACAAGAAAGGAGTCCAAATGAATAGAAGGTAAAAAAAAGAGCCTTCAATAACTGGGAAAAAAGCCAAGAGCCACAATCTCCTTTTATGCAAAATGTTGCTCTTTGTTGCTGTTTTTTCGGGATTAGCCTTTAGCGATGACATCATTTCTGCCCATTAGTTCAACATCTGTTGACCTTGCAACCTTTGGTTGTTTTTTCGCCATCACTAATCTGGCATAATCCCTACTTACAGCTTTACATACAGGCAATGTATATCCACTTTTACAGTAACATTCCATTTATTACGTTATATTTTAAATATTACTAAATATTGAGGGGGGGGGAAATGAAAAATTGATTGTGAAAAATTAGCAAAGCAAAATTTTTCCGCAAGAGATTTTACAACTCTTCTAAATCCTGAAGAAGAATTCAGGATTTATAATTCCCTATTTCTGAATAAGAATTCAGCAATAGGGACTGATGGAATATCAGCATGTGTGCTAAAAGAGTGTTCAACTGAACTGGCCATTCCTTTCACCAGGCTGTTTAATATATGTCTCAGAACAGGGAAGATTCCACATGAATGGAAGGAATGTATGGTAATTCCATTGCACAAGGGTGATGCAAAGACTGATGTATCCAACTATCGACCAATTAGTATCTCAGGAGTGGTGGTGAAGATTTTGGAAAAATTGGTTAGGGCTCACATTCAGAAATGGGTTGACAAGGAATCTCTACTTTGCAAAGAACAACATGGGTTTACTAAGGGAAAGTCATGTTTTAGCAACTTGATCACATTCTAGAACAATGTTACCATTGAATTAGACAAGGGTAATGGATACACCATGATACTTTTGGATTTTGCTAAGGCTTTTGACAGAATACAGCATGGTAGACTGTTGCATAAATTGGAGAAAATGGGTTTGGATTATAGAATATTAGCATGGATGATGGCTGACTGACATATCAAAAAGTGGTATATAGGGGTTAGTCTGCAAGATTTAAGGTAACAAGTGGTGTACCACAAGGATCATTGCTTGTGGTACACCACTTGATTGACTGTTATTCAATCTGTACATTAATGTTATTGGGAAGGATTTGACAAGCAACATACAGCTATTTGCTGATGATACAAAGATAGGTAGGGTAATCAGGAATGCTGCTGATATGCAGTCTTTGCAGAATGATTTGAATAGGCTGGAATTGTGGGCATGGAATAATTGGTGTCAGTTCAATGTCAGTAAATGTCAAGTCATTCACTTTGGCATGATTAGATATCCGATGTCGTATTATATTGGTGGGATTAGGCTAGAAGAAACTGATAAGGTTAGGGATCTTGGAGTGTAATAGATAGGAAGTTGAAATTCAGGGGTCATGTGACAAAGATTGCAAGTACAACTCAAAAGATAATTGCAATGGTGAAACGAATGTTCACATATAAAGATAAGGATGTTATTTTGCCTCTACGAGGCCTTGAAAGTTTTTTCAAGGAAGTTTTTTCACATTTGGTTAGACTATAATAAATTTAGTTTAATCCTTTATCCACGTGTAAACAAACAAAGTTTGATGAGAGCTTGGTCCACCTTTACCACGAGTTGCCTTAGTCCTGAAATACTTCAGGTTCAAACTTTGTTTGCTTACACTTGGATAAAGGATTAAACTAAATATAGTCTAACCAATGGAAAAAAACTTCCAACATCTTTCTCTAAATCCAAAGTAATTTAATAATATGGTGGTACACATTTTGGCATCTCATATAGGTAAATATGACTTCTCCTTTGCTTTTGCCTTAGTATCACCACTTCTGGGTCCAGCTCCCACTGATGAGACCTCAATAAAGGTCGAAACCGGTCTGGGTAGTGGCCCTTCCCTTAATGTATAGCATTATACATGTTAATGCATAATGCTATACATTAAGGGAAGGGCCACTTCCATTGATGAAATTTTTCAATTTTTGGAGGGTGGGGAAAGGACGAGAGGTCATCCTTGGAAGTCTGGGTAGTGGCCCTTCCCTTAATGTATAGCATTATACATGTTCGCAAGGAGATGTGCTTTGCATTATGAGAGATACTGAGACAAGTAGTGATGAGAGCTTGGTCCACCTTTAGTACAAGTTGCCTCAGTCCTGAAGATACTTCAGGTGCAAACTTTTGTTTGCTTACACTTGGATAAAGGATTAAACTAGATTTAATTATAAGGCCTTGATAAGACCTCACTTGAACTATTGTACACAGGTCTGGTCTCCTGGTTTTCATTGTGATTCTGGTATATTGGAGATAGTACAAAGGAGAGTGTAAAAAATGATATCAGGATTGTGGAATACTGATTATGAAGACATTGAGAATTTGTAGACTGCAGACACTAGCAAACAGGAGAAAGAGGGGAGATGTGATTGAAACTTACAAACTTCTGAAAGGATCATACAGGATTTCAATTGATGAAATTTTTCAATTTATGGAGGGTGGGGAAAGGATGAGCGGTCATCCTTGGAAGCGGAGAATGAAGGCCGCTAAGAAGGGGGCGAAGACTAGATTTTTCTCTCATAGGGTGGTGCGTGATCGGAATGGATTGCCATTGGATGTTGTGAGTGCAAGCAGAGTGAATGAATTCAAGAATGATATGATAGCTTGTGTATAGTACGTGACCTCCCTCGATGAGTCTCTGACTCCCTGGAGGTCTCTCTTAATAATAATAATAATAAATAAAATTAGAAATATATCTTAACAAGAAATTAATTTAAAATGAGAAAATAGTTTTATCTTGGCATCATCTCAACCACCCCTTTTTATCACTGCTGTCATGTGTCTAGTAATGCTTAATTATAACAACAGAGACCCTATCTGTGTCAAACACTACTGTATCACTTAGATTAAAGAACTAGAATGGGGGGGGTAAAATATATACACATATGAAAGGTGACATTTGAAAATATACTGCTCAAAACAATTAAGGGATATTTGGTTTTCTTGTAAATTATAAAGTTCTAAAAATAATCTACAAATGGAGCACATTTATTTTAAAATATTCTTAATATATGACAGTGTAGAACATGCAACTGTGTACAAAACATGTGTACAAATACGGCTAAGACACATTTCAACAAATCAAGACTTGTTGAAATGTATCTTAGCCGTATTAGCATGTGGGGGTATAAAAGCATGGCTTGTTGTGCTCACTTTCACAGTGCATAATTATCACTTCAGGTGTAAACTTGTGTCACCTACCACCCTTTATTTTGTTAAAAGTTGTAGAGCAATATAATATCCTGGAATCCATGACTTGGAGAGCCATTGGTCGATTAGAAGCTGGACAAACGCAGCAAGTTGTCGCTCAAGTATGTCATGTATCTCAAAGCGTAATTTTGTGACTATGGAATCACTTTCTGGAGACAGGAAATGTTTGCTGAAGACAAGGTCAAGGTCACCCATCATCAACAACTCCAACAGACTATCAGTATTTGTCATTACTTGCCAGAAGAAATCGAACATTTAACACAACTTCGAAGCGAACTTGCCACAGCAACGGAGAGGCTGGTGTCAAAACAGACAGTACGAAATCATCTTCATGCAATAGATTTATATGCTTGAAGACTAATGGTTTGCATTCCATTTACTGCAAATCACAAAAAGAGCCCAAAGAATTTGGGCATAGGAACACCATAATTGGACAAATGAGGATATTGGGCTCGTGTACTTAGTGACGAGTCCAGGTTCAGTCTACAACCTTGACTGTTAAGTAAACTGGAATATTATTAAAAGAAACTTTAATAAATACTCCTATATTTCTGCAATGCAACATTGCCATCTTCATGGGAACATACAACTATGACACATGCATGCAGGCACTACAAAAAGCAAATGAGGCAGAAGAGAGAAAACTACTGTTGTTCCTAGAGTCCTAAAGGTGCCCCTTAGCGGGCTATAATGGGTTGTCTTAGCTGTTCGGTTAAAGTTCTCAAAAATGCAATCTTCCCAAATTTGGGGCAGTCTCATGCACCCAAATTTGTTGTGGTTTGGAAATTTTTTTAGATTTGAGGCTGATTCCATGAACAATCTTTCATATTTAAATTTGCTGCACTGTATTAACGTTTCTTTTATTAAAATTATTAAAGTTTCTTTTAATTAATATTCCACTTTATGTTGTAAATTCCGTAAATTATTTAACAGTCATGGTTGTAGACTGAACCTGGACTCTTCACTAATTATGTCACTAATAATTATGATCATCCACAGAGATTCTATTGCGTGCAAGGCCTGCAAATACAGCAAACTAAAACTGAAGATATCGAGACAACTAAATCATTTGGCCTTCTTAAAACGCTGCCGGGATAATGAGGTAATCCCAAATTGTGTAAAATTAAAGTACTGTTTCTCCTCACAGAAACAGAAACTCTTTGCATTTATAACTGCACTAGCTTTGCCGTACTATGAGAACAAATTACCACTACGCTCGTTCTCCTGGCCAACGTAAACAAAGCTATTCGGTCTCTTGAAGAGGAGCTTTCCAACATGCCGAACCATGACCTTTGGATGATTCTCTACTACATTCTCATGCGCTTCAGCAGCAAAAGAATTTGAAAAGATACAAAGTTGGCATATCAAAAAATTTGAAAACTTGAAAAAGGACTCTACCTCCAAACTTCAACAACCACTCAACACTGTAATCAACCTTTCTTCCATTACTTTGAAGCATGAGGCACTCAATGCACTGTCACATGGCCACAATTTCACCATAACTCCTAAGAAAATACCGGCTGAAAAAATAATGATTCAGATAGAACGTCGTATCTGCTACCTTCCAAACCATATCGCCAACAATATCAGACTGAATGTAGCCAGTATTTTCACCAAAGCAACCACCAAAAACCAACCTATCCAAAGGGGAATATAAAGCTCTACAAGAAATGAAGAAAAAAAAGAAATAGTAATCACCAAAATGGATAAGGGAAATGCCACTGTGGTTCTCAACCAAATCGACTACACAGGTAACTTAATGCTTTATTGTTAGATCGGGTATATACTATTGTGTATAATCCCACCAGCTCCCAGATTAGAACACCCAAAGGCTCCTTAAGAAGATCATTTGTTGGCCTGTGGAAGTTACCAACAAACTAAAACCTTTTATCTCTTGACCCCCCCCCCCCCCCCCTACACACACACACAAATATATGGACTTCCAAAAATACATAAACAAAATGTGCCATTACATCCCATAGTGGATGGCATTGATTCCCCCACATACAAATTAGTCAAACATTTAGCCAAAGCGCTCATACAGTATACTAGCAACACACCATCACACATAAAAAAAACTCAGCCCACTTCAAAGCCAGTATAGAAAACCTCTCACTCCAACATACTGACATAATGGTCAGTTTTGACATCCTCCCTATTCACAAATGTCCCACTCAAGGAAACCTTAGAGCTCATCCAAGCCAAATTTTCTCCCGATATCTCAGCCCTGTTTCAGTTCACAATGAACTCGAGCTATTTCATTTGGCAAGGAAAATTCTACAAACAGATAGAGGGGACAGCCATGGGTTCACCACTCTCCCCACTCCTAGCCAATTTCTTTATGGAGACTTTTGAAGAGAAAGCCATAAACTAGAAAAAATTCATTCCCTATATCTGGGGTACCTCACAGAAACCCACTGTTTGGCTTCACTACATTGGTGATGTGTCCACTATTTGGCCACATGGCTCATATACATTCCACTCCTTAACACACTTAAACAACCAAGACCTCAGAATCCAGTTCACCTTGGAAAAAGAGGAAAACAATAGGCTCCCTTTCCTAGACACTCTGATCACTCGCCAGTCTGATGGATCCTTGGCTTTCTCTGTTTACAGAAAACCTACCCAAAAGGCAGATACATTCACCAGCAACCCCCCCCCTCCCCCACACACACAACAATATGGGGTTATAAAAACACTATATAACAGGGCAAAATTAATCTGTTCAGATGACAATGTCCTAACCACTGAACTAAACCACATCCCTAACACTTTCTTAGCCAATGGCTACAACCTTCAAAAAATATTAAAACCAGTGACCCCCCCCACCAACCTCCCACCACTTCATAACAAAGATTACACTAAATCCATCACCATTCCCTATATCTGGGGCACCTCTAAAAAGTTAACCAAAATCTTTAAAAATATGACCTGACTTCTTGTTACAAACCATATAAGAAATTGGCATCCCTTATCCTGCTCCACCAAAGACCAGCCACTTCCCCTAGACCTATCTGGGGTATACCAGTTTCCTTGCAGCTGTCCTACTTTGGCCAAACAGGCAGGACAGAAATGTCAGGATTTTGGAACACAAAGACTACACCTGGTTTCACCAATACAGCCACTCTGGATACCTGCCACAGAATACGTTGGAAGAAAGCTATGTTAATACACTGCAGCAAATTTAAATATGAAAGATTGTTCATGGAATCAGCCTCAACTATAAAAAACTTTCCAAACCTCAACAAATTTGGGTGCATGAGACTGCCTCAAATTTGGGAAGCTTGCATCTTGAGAACTTCAGCCCAACAGCCAAGATAACCCATTATAGCCCACTAGGGGGCACCTTTTTGTAGTGTCTGCATGCACGTGTCATAGTTGTATGTTCTCATGAAGATGGCAATGTGACATTGCCGAAATATGAGTATTTATTAAAGTTTCTTTTAATTAATATTTCAGTTTACGTTGTAAATTCCTTAAATAATTTAACAGTCATGTGTTACCAACACATAAGCCTATCTACAAGAATCAGTCTGCAACCAGATAACCAGCGTATTTGTTCGTGAAAGATCCCAACATCAAGGTGGGAATTTGATGGTATAGTCTGGAATAAGTATAGGTGGCCATACCGATCTCTATTTTATCAGAAAAACAGTTTCTTAACAGCCCAAAGGTATCGCGATGAGATTTTGGAACCTATAGTTCATCCATATGCTGCTGCATATGGAATTCATTTTTATGGATGACAATGCTCGTCCACACCATGCAAATTTGGTACAAGAGTGGTTTGAGGAAGAAGGTATTGAACGAATGGACTGGCCTACCTGTTCACCAGATTGTAATCCAATCGAACATGCCTGGGATGCTTTAGGTAGGCTCATTTCTGCTCGACTGGTGCCACCATGTTCGCTTCAAGAGCTCGAAATTGCTCTCACAGAAGAGTAGGGAAATATCTCACAATAACTGTTTGATCATCTTATCTATTCCATGCAATCAAGATATACCGCTGTTTTGGCTGTTAATGGAGACCATACGCCCTATTAAAAATTAACAAAGGTGTTTTTGGCTATTCTTGTTGTTATTCTTGTTAAAATGATTTCATGCTAAAATGTATAATTTGTTAAATTTGTAATAAATATTGATTATGTAAACAATATCTCATCAATTACACCCTATCCATAAGTAAGAAATATTTATTCATGTGTAAAGTACCTAATAGTTATAATTATTTGCAGAAATATATAATTATAAATAATAATAAAATATATAATTATAATTGTTTTGAGCAGTGTACATAAGACATACAAGATGTTTATTAGAGATAAGTGGGGAAAAGTGCCCTGAGACATACCTCATATGAGAACAATAAAATAAGTGCTTACTGTACTAAGAGAAGACTCCCACAAATAAAACTGGAAGGCATTGACTCTGCCATTCATCATATATTGTCATAATTAATTTCAATTCAGGGAAACTGTACAAGTGACATCATGAGTAACTGAAATGGGCTATATCAGGAAATTTTTGAAATATCTAGGAAAAACAATGTGGATATGTGAAGATAGATGTGGATATAAGTTAATTTTATTTGATGCTGTAGAGTTTCCAGATGTCAGTATATAGTTTATCTGCAATGCATTTTCATTCTTATTTATTTAGTGTATGGGGAAATACAAAAATTATTGAGCAAAACTATATACAGACTGATAGTTCAATTAACCAGTTAGTGGCACTGTCTGGGAGTAAATGTAAATTCCTGAGGACTCCAGCAAAACAGTGTATGACATAGTCATCAGTGGATATGATGCACAGCACCACAAACACACAAAAGGGTGGCTGTGAAATTCTCCACAGATGTAAGTGGGCACAGCAGTCTTGTCCAGTCCTAAATCTGTTGAGGTAGGTTGGTTGGATCTGTGATCAGATAGTTGTTTGTAGTTCATGCCAGAGTTTTCTCCACCAGTCCTGGGGAGATCTGCAGGCAAGATAGCATGTTGAAAGTGAAGAGATATCTTGATGAATAGGACGATACATGTTATTTCTTATTTTCTTTATTTCTTTTATTATAACTTCTCTTCTGAAGGAGCGATGTGGGAAAGAACAGGTAACCATGGGAGAGGAATAGATCATAAGGTACCCAGAAATAGTTCTCATTGTTACGTTAAGCTGTGTGTCGACAAGCGTGTGTCATGGGGTGACATCAGCTTCAAACTGGCGAACAATACTCTGCAACAAGGAAGACTAAAGCCAGTGCTACTGTTCTAAGAGTTGAGACATTACAACCCCAAGCTGTGCCTATGAGCTTGTTTATGATGTTGTTCCTGGCAGATATTTTTAACTTAGTTTCTTCCCAATTTTTTTCAGTAAGTTAGATTGATCAAGTGTGATACCAATGTAACAAGGGTTATTTTCATGGATTGTTGCAGAAGTTTATTTTTTGAGTTTTCTATGAGCCTTCTGGTTATTTAGGTGGAAAGCAGAAACAACAGTTTTGCTGGGATTAGGAGATAGTCTCAAGTATTCAAAGTAATTTTGTAGTGAGCTCATATCTTTATTCAGTGTTTCCTCAAGGTACTGTCTTGGGTGGCAATAGCTATATGATCAGCCTAGATAAACTTTCGACTAGCTGTTGGGGGGGTATCACTTGTATAAAGGTTGAATAAAGCTAGGATGAGGACAGATCCTTTGCAGCAATCCATTCTGTGAGATAAATGTTCTGCTTTTTTGTCAATTCAGATGAACCTTTATTTTCCTATTGGAGAGCATTTGTTCTAGTAATTTTAGTGTTTTTGGCAGTCGATTATTTTAGCTGCTTTATACAGTAAACCATTTTACAAGCGGTGTCATAAGCTGATGTTAGGTCTATGAAGGCAGTACCTGTTTTTAAACCCTTTTGGTATTCAACTTTTGTATGGCTTGTGAGAGCTAGGACCTGATATTATATAACTTGAGTTATATAACAAATGCATGTGACATATAATAGGTGGATCTTCCCCCCCCCCCTCTCCCATGTTAGTAGTTTTCTGCCAGGAACTAGAAAGGAAAATACTTTCTACATTGTATAAGATAACTTATTATTTAAAGATGAATATTTATTGCAAATTATAAAGCCGTTTTTTAAAATTATCATGGCTATTTTTGCCATTCTGTTAGTTTGCATAATTGCATGCATAATATTATATGTAATTAACTTTCAGAACTCTTCAGCAAGCCTTTGATGGCCTGTTTCCAAGAGATAATCCTCACAACACCAGATTTGCAATAAATTTTTTTACTTCCATTGGATTAGGTGGTTTAACGTAAGTAGTAATATTTTTGTTCCTGTATATTTGATTATGGCAGTTGAGTAAATTCACTTACTCAACTGTTTGTTACTTTTATACAGTTGATATAATTACTGTAGTAATCAGATAGGTTCAGAAAATTTTTATGCATATTAACATTCCAAAAGGATCTTTTTTGGAATGATCTAAAATATAAATGATAGGAACAAAGTACAGTTCATAAGTTGCAAATAAAAATTTTATATTATTTTTTATACACTTAACTCCTGCAGTAATAAATATGTATATAACAAAGGAATAGTTAATTATAATGGGTTTATTACATTACATTAAAATATTATTGATAGTGGGCTTTGTTCAGGATTTTTCAAGGTTATTAGTTATAGTGAGTGAGTGAGTTTGTTATGATGGTGTTCTTTGCAGTGAGAGTAAATCATAAAATTTTTTTTTTTCTAATTTATTGATATGTGCTATAATTTCTCTTTAATGGTACAGCTAAGGGCATCAGACCATAACAGGACAATGGTAGTAAAGATGTCATTAACTAAAAGGTGAAAAAAGTCTTTCAAAGGTGAAAGGTTTGTGTGGAAGGCAAGAATGGTGTGTGTGTGTGTGTGTGTGTGTGTGTGTGTGTGTGTGTGTGTGTGTGTGTGTGTGTGTGTGAGAGAGAGAGAGAGAGAGAGAGCATTTTCTCTCTCTCTCTCTTCTTTATATCAGTTCTATATATAAGAGGTTGCAAAATCTCGTAGTACATGCTGTGTATGTGTAGAAAGTTTTTTACACTTTACAAAACAAATGATATTTGATGAGCTTCCATAGCTCAGTCTGTATAGACCTTCGGTCGGAAACAAAGGTCTTCATCTATTCCCGTCCATGATGTGAGGAACCTTTATCTTGTCTCTTTCAACTAAAGGTGAGTTAGCCAGTCTCATACAGAGATAGGGGTTTTTTTCACCTGGAAACTCAGGTTTTTCATCCCTCAGAACAGGCAAACCTGCCTGAGAACACACGGATCTACAGTCAAAAATACATACTTAAAATCCCTCATTGGAGGGCTCAACCTGTCGTAAGGGAGGAAATGAGGAAAATTGGGGGAGCCCCACATGACAACAACAATAACAAATGATATTTGACAAGATATATTTTTGCTTCATCCTTTACTTAAATGAGAAAACCAAGTTTGCTTATGAAATTGAATTAATGCTTGGTTTGGTTTTGGATTTAGTAGCACAAGGACAACTAAGGCAATACTGCACTGTGTGTGTGTTATGTTCCATCAAGTCATTTCCGACTGCTGGTGATTCTATGAACATACACTCTCCATTCAGATCTGTCCCTGGCCATATCTTTGAGAATTTCCACGTGCATTCCAGTGCTTCTTTGACTCCATCCACTCATCTAATTCTTGGCCTTCCTCTTCTCCTGCTTCCATCAACTTTAGCAAGCATCATCATCTTCTCCAGACTGTCATTTGCTCGCATAATGTCCAAAGTATGACAATTTTTGCTTGATGATCATAACTTCAATGGAGCAATCTGGCTTTATTCTGTCTATCACTGATTTATTGGTTTGCTTTGCTGTCCATGGTATTCTTAGTAAGCGTCTCCACACCCATAATTCAAATTCATCTATCTTCCTTCTTTCACTCTTTCTCAGGATCCAACCTTTTACGATTCTGATTTTTGTTGTGAGGCTAATATCTTTATCATGAAAGATCTTGTTTATATTTGTCATTACTTTCTTTCCGAGTAATAATCTTCTTCTAACTTCTTCAGCACCATACTCATTTTTATCAATTCGGGATCCTAAGAGCACAAAATTGTTAACTACTTCCATTTTCTCCCCATCTACTTCATAATCATTAAGTTCACATGTTGCCATAACTTTTGTCTTTTTGCGGTTAAGTTTAAGGCCATATTTGTCACTTTCTTCTTTAACTTTCATAATAAGTTCCTCCAAATGTTTGCATTCTGCTAGCAAGGTGGTATCATCTGCACACCTCAAATTATTAATATTTCTTCCATCAATTTTAATTCCGACTGAAGCCTACTCCAGTCCTGCCATTCTTAAAATGTATTCGCTGTACAAGTTAAACAGGTACGGAGATAAAATACATCCTTGTCGCACCCCTTTACCTATTGTGAAATATTCAGTTTCTCCAAGATCTATTCAGATAGTAGCTTCTTGTTCATATTAAAGAATCCTCAGAAGGATAATGAAATGCTCTGATACTCCCATTGTTTTCTTAACACATTCCACAGATTCACATGATCTACAGAGTCAAAAGCCTTACTATAGTCGAGGAAACAAAAGTAGACATTCTTTTGATATTCCTGTGCTCTTTCTATTATCCATCTCACATTGGCGATCTGATCTCTTGTTCCTCTGCCTTTTCGAAATCCTGCCTGTTCAGTTGACATTTCTCTCTCTCTCTCTCTCTCTCTCTCTCTCTCTCTCTCTCTCTCTCTTCATAAATGGTTCCAGTCTTTTCTGAATGGTCTTAAGTAAGACTTGCATGAGAAATCAGTGCTATAGTTCTGTAATTTTTCACTTTTTTGCATCGCCTTTCTTCAATAAAGGTATATAAAGTGATTTTTTCCATTCCCTAAGCCATGTAGTTGTGATCCAAATTCACTGACATACAGCTGTTAAAATTTTAACTGCCTCTTCTTCCAGGTCTTTGAGCAGCTCAATAGGTATTCCATTCCCTCCTGGTGCTTTCTTACTGGATATCTGTTACAGTGCCCACCTCACTTCACTCTCCAGTGGTACTGGCTCCTATGTGTAATCCTTCTCTTCAAATTTCTCAGTAATTTTGGAGTCCTTTCTGTAAAGGGGCTTCTGTATACTCTTTCCATCTTTCTTTGTTGTCTGCACACTCTGTAAGATATCCTTTATCTTTACCTTGGCACTAAACTTCCCTGATCGTTTTGAAAATATCTCTTGTTTTTCTTTTCTAGTTTTGGTCTTGGCATTCCTGGTTAAAGTATTTTTCCTTGTCTCTTCTGCCTTCTCATTGAAATTCTGCATTCAAATGCTGTACTTTCTGCAGATTTCCTGTGGCCTTCATTTTCCTCCTTTCCTGAGCAGTTTTGATGGCATCTTCTGACAGCCATTTAAACTTCTTCTTACAAACTGTTATAATATTCTTCTTTGCTTCTGTTTTAATTATATCTTTAATCTCTTGCCATAGTTCATCTGGTTCTCTTTCACACGAATTGAGTGTGTCGAATCTGTTCTGTATACTAATAACGTATTCAGCTGGCATGTTTCCAAGATCATATCTGATCAACATTTGTGTTGTTTTCAGTTTCCTAATTTCACATGTATCACAGCCACTAATAATTCATGGTCTGTTCCACAGTCTGCACCTGGAAAAGTCTTGGCATACTGAATTGCACTTCTCCATCTTCTTTGTCCAAGTATGTGGGTGGTCTGAAAAGTTCTCGGCCTAACAATGAAAAAACGAATTTATAATTTCAAAATTATTTTTATTTTTCAACATAATCTCCCTTAAGACTAATACATTTATTCCAGTGATGCTCGAACACCATTATCCTGTCCCTATAGTAGTTCTCAGTAAAATCTGCAAAATACCCCTCTACAGCTGCAATCACCTCTTGATTCAAAGAAAAATGCTAACCATCGAGGAAGAGTTTTAGTTTTGGGAAAAGAAAGAAGTCAGGGGGAGCCAAATCTGGGGAGTAGGGTGGATGTTCCAACAATTCATAGTGCAGATCCCTTAATTTTTCCATTGCCAAAACACCTTTGTGAACAGGTGTATTGTCCTGATGAAAGATAATTTTTTTTTCTGCAAACCAGGTCTTTTCTCATGAATTTTTTCATCTAGTCTGGTTAAAATTGGAATAAGATTCCCCGGTTATTGTTTTACCCTTTTCAAGATAATTAATAAACAAAATGCCTTTAGCATCCCAAAACACTGATGCCATGACCTTGTCTTCTTTGGCACTGAACAACCAGTTTCTGTCGACTGTTTTGACTGCTGTTTGGATTATGGTGTGCAATGGTGAATTCAAGTCTCATCCATAGTAATAAATCAGTGCATAAAATCAGTTTTATTCTTGTTAAAACGCTCAAGCACTCTTCAGAGATTTTCATGTGGGTGCATTTTTGATTTGCACGGCACCCATCTTGTGCAAAGCTTCTTCATTTGCAATTATTCATGCAAAATGTATCCTACACGTTCTTTTGAAATGCCTATAGTCTCAGCAATTTCATACACTTTGACTCGCCAGTCATCCAATACCATATCGTGCACTGATCAATGATTTCTGTTGTTGTTACACTTTTTGGACATCCTTCAAGGCTAGTACAGCCACATACTCATCAACCCATTTCTTAATTGTCAAAAACAAAGAAGAAGAGTGCCCATAAACTTTTATGAATTTCTTTTGGCATTAAATCTTCTTTTACAAAGAATTTTATAACTTCACAATACTCAGTTTTATCCATTTCAAGGGATACAGAGAACTCTTTGGCTTCTGACAGCTGTATAAAAAAAACTACTTGATAGAATGGTTGCAATTTCACATCGATGCTTATGACAGATGTACCAACTTAGAATTAAAAAAATCTTGCCAATAGTGTCGTCATTTATGGTTGAGGCAGAGAACTTTTCACACCACCCGCGTATATAGTCGATTTGATTTCTGTATTATCCATCAGGTGATATCCATGTGTACAATCTTCGTTTATGCTGTTTAAAGCAGCTGTTAGCAACAAACAAAGAATTTTCTGCACAAAATTCAACTAGTCTCTTCCCTGCAGTGTTATGAATACCTAAACCAAAACAACCTGTTATTCCTTGTTCCTCGGTTTCTCCCGCTTTTGCATTTCAATCTCTAATAAGTAGCCATAGATCTTGCTTTGGTGTTGTCTATCACTTCTTGTAACTTGCCATACTGCACTAGTGCATAATAAATACACAAAACAAAAGCATAAACAGGTGAGTGTATACAAAAAAATGGAAAAGGTGTATACAAACAAGTATAAAAAAATTCATAAAAACATTTATAAAAAAACAGGTGTTAAAATATCACTATCTAGGATGTATGTAGCTAATAAAATTAATATATATATATATATATACATAATGGAAATAACATTTGATGAATCTGAAAAAATCTGCCTAAATGTATAGGGTTCAGGCAGATTGTGAATGTGGCTAAAATAGTGACTGTGCTCATTGATCTATGCAGATATGAGAAAGTGATATTCTTTTTTACAGCCTCTGTACAAACTAGGCTGAAACAATTTGATTTCAGGATTGAATTGATAGAGCTTGCTGTTGGTCTCTATTCCATGATGACTGCTACTGAGATAAGTTTCTGTCTTATGATCTGCTTGTAATTGGTGGAGGGGATAGACAGATGATTAAAGCTTGAGAAACAAGATAACCTAGCATCGGTAACTATTTCCCTTAATCCCAACATGTCTTTAGGTTCCATAACTGAGAGAGGACATGTTGGATACCAGACAACCCTAGATGCAGCTCTAGACTTTTTTATTGTGTGTAAAGAGCTCTGGGAATCTGTGTATGTGATACACCTTTGATACTGTTGTATCAATATACAGATTCCCAGCAAGGAATTTGTTACATTCTAGTGAGATATGAGCAGATATTATGCAGAGGATTACACTAGAACCTCTGATTTTGAACCATCTCTGTAGACAAGCACACAATCAGAATATAACATTCTGTGTGCTGAAAGAGTTGCTAGCAGACAACAGGATGATGGAATATTGGGATAGCCTGCAGAAAGAAAAACTGTATGGTGGTATGTATGAATTGTGTGAATGCTGTGGAGGCAGCATACTTGATGGCATCTGTGCAGTATCGTCTAACCTAATATCTTGAACTTCTGAGGGTACTTTTGTTTGCAAACCAGAGGGTTATATGGCAGTGTGATGAGCATTGTATAGATTCTTCCATTGTTGGCAAAATATAATTGGCCACTTGAGATGGTCTGCCAGGGATTCTGTTTTAGTAGTATATAGTAGTAACACCTGTTAACATCAAAGCAACAAGGGTGGTTCAGTTTCCTCGATGTTTAGACTAAGGATCAGTGTAGATTGAAATGCTACAGTTTCATTTCTTATGATTTGATAGAAGATAGGGTCCAACTGTCACGGGGTATTCTCTCTCTCTCTCTCTCTCTCTCTCTCTCTCTCTCTCTCTCTCTAGTAGAAGCATAAAGTTTCCTTCCTGTTAGGTACCTGTTTGTGTTGGAGGGGACCTCCCGGTGATGGTACCTTTCATTCTTATTTTTTGTCTGTGCTTTTCTTCCTGTATTCCTCACTCTACTTCTCTTTATTAGTATCCTGTCTTCCAGGCGCCATAACCAGGATCCAATGCCTTGCTGCCATGTTCACTGTGCGACCAGTGGGCATCTGGAAATGTGTGTGTGTGTGGGGGGGGGGATCCTGGTAGTCTCACACTATTTTGGGCCTCTGCTTCAGCAAGATGGGCAGTCCCTGATGGCCCAGTGAAGATCAATTGGCTAGTGGACATGCCAGCAAGGGTCAAGGGAATTGCTGTGGGCCTCCTTTCCTATGGTCCAAGGTTGCCTGTATGGCATTCATGGTAGCTTTGCTGTTCCACTCAAAAATGCAGTTACTACATGCCAAAGAGTGGGTATCCATGTGTAATTTCATGGTGGGTGGAGAGCTCTGGTTCCAAACTGAACTGAAAAATGAACATTTCTTCATCCCCTTGTTTATTAGGGGTGTTCATCAAGTCCCAACCATGTCATGATACCATAGAAACACCAACTGTGAAAATCACAATAAGAAGCAGAAAACCTCAGAAGATGCAATCAACACACCACTTTTCTTGATATTACATTCAACAGCGGACCTTCTTGAAAATATGTCACCATTTTCATCCTGTAGTTTTTGTAGGATCTCCAAAGTCTGTAAAGTTGCATTCAGGACATATACTTATCAAGGCATCAACTAAGAGACAATTTGAAAAGTTATTTTGTGCAGCATCTATCAAGGGAATGCCAATTTCCATTACTCCCAGCAAAACTTTAAACTTTTCCAGAGGCAGGATATCGAAATAGGATCTCCTCAACATACCAAACAAACAGATTTGCTCTGAAATGAAAGATCAGCGAGTGATAGGCATGAGGAGAATACATAGCGACAGTTATTACCTTGTTCTCACCAGGAACATCATCCTTCATTTAGCACATCAAAACAATCATCTGTGAAAGCATCGGAACTGCCCAGAAAGTATGGTTATTCGTAAACTGCCTGTTGTGGATCTCCATCTGTGCCCAATGTGGCAGTAAAGACCATGAAAACAAAAATTGCAAGAGAAAAACACCAAAATGCCCTAATTTGATGGAGACCATCCAACTTACTCTCCCTAGCATGATAAAGGCAGAAGGATGAGAAGGAAATACAAAAAATAACAGTAATGTTGCTTATCAGGAAGCAAAGAGGCAGTATACCACAAGAGTGACAGCAACATCTAGTAAACCCTCTTACGCTGAAAAGGTTGCTATCAAATTGTGTCAATAAGTATCCAAATCCATATGTCGATACCACCTTCAAACAGTTATAACATCCCTGAATGATGTGATCTGCTTTCTATGTCATTTAAGTGAATGAAAGAGACAGTTGGTATGGACTCCATCCTGAGGAGGACATGCCAGAGATGGTCCCACTACATGAAAATTCACTAATAAAAAAAAGATATTGGAATGTTCACCACAGAGAGTCAAAGACATGTTATGGATACTGCTGTTCATCCTGAAGAATATAAAATAATTCATGTACCTTGTGCTCTAGGAGTGCAGTATGACTGTCGTAGATATTTTTCCTAATGAAGAGGAAATGGGGTACTGGCTGTCCTCAATTCTGTAAAGAGAGGAAAAAAATCTAAGGCTAATGAAAATGAAACTACTCGACATAGGATGCCAGATGATACCACCAGAAAGAAATAACAAAAACATTCTTACAATGGAATTATTGTGGATTCCGTCAAAACATTGATAACATCAAGGCCCTCTTGCAGAAGTATAAACCAACATGCCTCTGTCTGCAGTAAACATACATAAAGCTAAGAGATTATCTCACATTACAAAATGCTGTCATCATTCATAAGAACAGAAAAACTGATGGACCTGCTCATGGATGGATCGCCATCCTCATGGACAGCTATACCTCTGTCCAGCATCTTAATATGAACATAGAAGCAGTTGCTGTTCAACTCTCAGTTGAAACTGTTAACAGTATACTGCATCTGCAGTATATCTCTCATGATGACTTTGATGTCATGTTGCAGTTTCTGTCCCCTTACTTTTAATGGGGGATGTAAATGGACAACACTTTTGGGGTAGGGCTTGAACAAACAGAAGTTGTTTAGCATATGCTTGACAACAACAATCTCTCCCTCCTAAACACAAGCAATATGCCTACTTGAACGTTCACTGCCATAGACTATCTGCTCATCCTTCCTTTTTCCACTCCTCAAGTGGGAAATTGATTAAAGTTTATTTCAGAGTGATCACTTTCCTGTGATATTCACCTTCCTGAATGGACAACCATGTACTCCATCACAGACATCACAATAAAAAATTGAGCTAGCTGAAGAGCTTACTTTCTCATCATTAGGAGAATTTGATTCTGCTGATGATGCAAAATTCAGCTCCTCTTCCATGAGGGATGTGAATCACGTGACTGGGTGTATTATACAAGCTGCCACAACTGCAATTCCTAAAACATCTAGTCGGTTTCCATGTTTCTCTAAGCCATGGGGGAATAATGATTGCACAGTAGCCAAAGAAGATCAGAAGAAAACTCAGAGTATTTTTCGAAGATTCCCCACTACATCAAACTTGATTACTTTGTTCCTGGATCAACTGTTGCACCTTTACAACAGAATTTTCTGTGAGAGCATATTTCTGGATACCTGACAAAAGGCAATTATAATTGCCTTTCCTAAGCCAGGGAAGGATCCAAAATTCCCAAATAACTATTGCCCAGCTACATGTGCACGATTCTGGAAAAAAAAAAAAAAAAAATTAACTATCATCTTGTCTGGCTAGAGGAATTCATTAGAAATGCCTTCCTAAAATGCAAGCATCTATTATCAGTTTTCTTTGATATGGAAAAAAGCCTACAACATTGCTTGGAGATTTGGAATACTTGAAAGACTTCCATAATTTTGATCTTAGAAGGAATGTCTATCTTATTAATCTAAAACTTCTTACCTAACAGAATCTTCCAATTCTGAGTGGGAATTGCCCTCTCCTGACCATATAACCAAGAGGAGGGAGTCCCACAAAGTTTTAAGTGTTACGCTTTTTGCAATCAGTTTTAACTTGATATCAGAAAAACTTCCACTAACAGTAAGTAATGTCTGATATGTAGATGATTTTACTATCTTCTCTCATTCATGTAATGTGAGGGTCATAGAAAGACAGCTGCAGCAAGCCATTTACTTTTTCTCAAAACGGATTCTCGCAAATGGGTTCAGAATTTTACAACAGAACACAGTTTTGTGTCCACCTGCTAGAGTGCTGACAGTTGTTTGTACAGGGACATTGATAAGATCAAAATTTGACTATGGGTCTCAATTCCATACTTCTGCCAGGGAGAGCACACTGCATTGTTAGACCCTATTCCTAGTCTCTATGTGAAGGCAAACGAACCACATTTGTCACTTCAACTCCGACAACTGTCTCTGTATTATATAACAAAAATATAATCCCTGCTAGACCATCCCATGTATCCAACTATCTTTCAGCTGATAGCAATAATCAGTGATAAAAACTACCAGAATTTGCTTATTAAACCCTTTTCTTGGTTTTAAAATTTGTTTGGATTTTTCCATTGTGTTGTCCACTGCTTCATTACTCAAATGTCTTAAATGAACTTTTTTTTTAATGGAATCAACTATTATTCTCTACATTTCAATTTCACTAATTTCTAATATTGCATCTTGCTGTGAAATACCTTCAAGTGATCACTTAAATTTAAAAAAAAAATAATAAGTGCAGTTTTTTTTTATTATTATTATTAGTAGTAATAGCTTTACTATTGGTATGTCATGCTATTTGTTAATGTAGTCTCCTCATATTTTATTTCTTTTCAAGAGATGAACTAAGAGAGCATTTAAAAGCTATGCCAAAAACTACAGCACCTCCAATTCCTCAGATTGCAGCACCTTCAGATAAAAGCAATACAGATAATAACAGTAATGAGAGTTCATCAGAAGACACTTCATCTTCATCATCATCCTCAGAAAGCTCCAGCTCCGAAACTTCATCTGACTCTTCTGGTTCAGATTATGAAGAGTCTGACAGTGAAAATGGCAAGTTCCATTACTATTTATTATTACATTGTTATGAAGGCATACAATTTAAGTAATAAGAAATGGATTTTATGCCAAACTATTGTGGAGCTATTCTCTACATTTTTATTACTTTAGTACAAACTTTGTAACAGCATGTTTCAGCTGCTATCTGTAATTCTGATTTCAAATTATACTTTCCATAAAGAGTTTTATAGCAAGCATTAAATATTTGCCTGATAAACAGCTTATTGTAAAATCTGGTTAATTTGCTATCACATCATTTGATGTACCTTATGATACAAAGCGGATTTGATTTTTCCACCGAGTTTCATTTTGTGTTCTGCTTTGGAATTTATTTATTTTGGAAATATGGTTAAATGTGAATAAAACATCCCCCCCCCCCCCAGAAGTTGTGGCGTGATTTTCCCTCTTGGTAAGTAACTAAAGTTTTTCATTCTGCAAAACAGGCAAACTAACAAATGTAATTCACAGACATAATATATTGATCTCATATCTTAGTTGCTTTGGACATAAACCCAAATCAATCTCCACCGGTCACACTTTTTTTTTTAAGCATTAGTTTAGCCTTTTAGGTTATAAATCATGCTTTAAAATCCATGCCAAATTTATAATTTTCATGATTTTTGTCTACTATTTTTGACACACCAGTGCTTATTAAGTTAACAGTTTGACTAATGATGATATTAAAATATATATATATGTGTGTGTGTGCTAGAGAGAGAGAGAGAAAAGAAAAAGAGATTTTCTCATTAACTATATAGTTAGAATTTAGTATATCTGTAATAAAATTCATGCCAAATTTATAATTTTCATGATTTTTGTCTACTATTTTTGACACACCAGTGCTTATTAAGTTAACAGTTTGACTAATGATGATATTAAAATATATATATGTGTGTGTGTGTGCTAGAGAGAGAGAAAAGAAAAAGAGATTTTCTCATTAACTATATAGTTAGAATTTAGTATATCTGTAATAAAATTCAGATATCACACAAGTTAAAAAAAAAATAAATGAATTGAATTTAAAATAAAAAAGTTAATGCAGTATTTGTGATGATGTTAGTAAATGCTTGATTTTGTATGTTGTGAACAAGACGTTTTGATGTGTTCATTTTATTTTTGGCTCCTGAAGTCTTGCTTAGATATAAAATATATTTATTTAGATATTAGATATTAGAGCATAATTATATATTTTATATGAACTGTGAAGTGTTGTAATGTCAGAGTTTATCTAAACAAACATTTACAAAATGTTGTTAGTGATGAGGGAAGCAAAAGTAACTGCTGTAATTCACATTCATGAAAGGAAGAAATGTTAGGAGCTCTACTTGTTTCATTTTCAAATTATAATTGAACTTCCTTCACTATGAAAAGAATTTTATAATCATTTTCAAGCTCAGTGATGAAAGCAGTAATGGCAGTATGCAACAATAGACTGGAGCAGAAGTTGAGCTATGCATATTTCCAAGCATGTGCAAAAGTGAAAAGAACATTATGGAACATTGCTAAGGATTCAGCTGTTTCGGGAGTTAAAAAGGAACACAGCAAAGGAAAACTTGTGGGACTTTATGCCCTCAATATATGAATACTGAATGGAAATGGAAGACTGAGAGAAAGGATATCCCTTTTATCAAGAGATAAGTGAAGTTTACTGTAGTCATTAATCATATAGGATTTATTTCAGTTAAAACTGAATGGAAATTTATTCATTTTCAGTTCATATAGAAACGGGCCCAATAAAGTTTGCTTTCTTTAGGATTCTCAGTCTGATAAGTGATTTAGAAATCACTTATCAGACTGAGAATCCTAAAGACTGAAGTCTGATGAGTGAAATAACTAAAATTACAGTTCATGTAATTTTAGTTATTTCTTCATATTATATTTCATATAAAAGGCAAATTTGTTCTGAAGTGTTAAAACTGCTGATAAGGTTTTGAGAAGAATGTTGAGACTTTCATGTAGAAAGTTAATTCATTCAAAAGTATGATATAGTTGATCTCAGTAGTTTAGTCAGTGGAGCTTGCTGCTACTTTCATATAAAGCGAAGTTATAGAAGAACCTTGGATGAAGACAAAATATGTTTTCTTCAGTGTTCTGTAATTTTAATATACAAGAAGAATTTCACTGACTTCTATTGGTGACATATAGACAGCAGTTTTTGTCCATATAGGATAACACTGTTGGATTTTGATTGTAAAGAAGTTATTATTAAGAGAGACCTCCAGGGAATCAGGAATTCATTGAGAGAATACTGTTTGCACCAGCTATCATACCTGTTCTTGAATTCATTCCAATCACGCACCATTATTATTATTACTAATACTACTACAGGCGACTCCAAGGAATCCTTAGACTCATCGAGGGAGGCCCTAAACATCATGTCCACACAACTATTCGACATTCTCACAGTATCTATCATACCTTGCCTTGAACTCATTCACTGTCATGGCACCCACAACAGACTCTGGCAGCTTATTCCACTCATTTACAAGTAAAGAACCCAGCTCTAACACCCTTACTAACCACACTCTTGCCCAGCTTCTATAGATGTCCCCTAGTCCTCCCACCACCAGTCCTGATCTCAAAAATATCCTGTGAATTAATCCTATAGAAACCCTTCAGCAATTTGAATGTCTCAATCATATCTCCTCTTTCCCGCCTATCAACCAATTTCTGCAACCCACAAATCTTCAACCTGTTCTCATAAGGTTCCTTCCATACACCTGCTATCGTCTTGGTCACTCGCCTCTGGATCCTCTCAACCTCCTCCCCATCAAGAAGAAACCTAGGTGACCAAATCTGAGCACAGTAGTCGAGATGAGGTCTTATCAAGGCTCGGAACAGAGGAACAATAACTTGCTTGTCTCTGTTCATCAAAGTATTCTTCAGCAACCAAGTGATTTGATGAGCTGATTTAGCAACTTTTGCAATGTGCCCCCTAAACTTCATCTCCCTATCCACCAACACCCCCAAGTCTCTGGCCTCATCAATCTCCTGGAGTACAGTTCCACCAATGTGGTATACTGCTGCTAATCTTTTCACCCCAAAACGGATAACCTTACATTTTGTCACATTATATTGACATCCATTCTTCTTAGCCAAGACCTGCAGTCTATCCAAATCATCCTGCAAGATTTTGACATCTTCTGCATTCACTATTGCCCTACCCAACTTTGCATCATCAGCGAACAAATGGACCGTTCCTCTTAGATCCTTCCCTATATCATTAATGAACAAATTAAACAGCAGTGGTCCAAGAACAGAACCCTGCGGCACACCACTAGTCACAGGCCGTCTTTTGGACTCACCTCCTGAATAAACTACTCTCTGATATCTCTCCATCAACCACCCACCCATCCATCCATCTCACCAACCCTTTATCCATCCCCATATGCTGCAGTTTACTAATTAGAATTCCATGTGGTATCCTGTCAAAGGATTTAGCAAGGTCCAGCATATGGACCTTGCTAAGGCCTTTGACAGGATATCACTGTAAACCCCTTACCCTTATCCAGTTCAGCCATCACTGTGTTATAAAACTTGAGCAAGTTACTAAGGCATGATCTACCCTTCACAAAGCCATGCTGTCCCCCATACAGTATCTCAATTTCATCAAACCCCTCCTGTATTTTTCCCTTGTCTACTTTCTCCAAGACCTTGACAACAACTCCTGATATGCTGATCGGTTGTTAATTTGCAACAATAGTCTTGGATCCTCCTTTATGCAGTGGAACTATTTTCCCCTCTTTCCACACCTTCAGGACTAAACCAGACCCGAGACTCAGATTAAACAACATGGTCAAGGGCACTGATAATTCTTTAGCTGCTTCACGTAAGACCCATGCTGGTATACCATCCAATCCCACAGATGTATTCACATTAAGGTTCTGTAATAGACTATTCACCTTCACTTCATTCACCACAGTTTCCGTATAAACTAATGGTTCCTTCATTCTTTCAATGTCGCCACCTGGATGATATACTCTTGCAAAGTGCTCACTCAGTAATTCCACTATGTCGACTGATTCAGTGACCTCCTTGCCATCGGCATTCCTTAAAATCATTCTGCCGTGTACAGTTTTTCTTTTACTTGCAGCATATTGAAAGAGCTGTTTGGGATTCTCTTTAGCTTGCATAGCTAGTTTCCTTTCATAGTCTGCTTTTGCTTTTCTTACCACACTTGTTACCCTTCTGGGCTGCACTTTATAACATTCGTGTGCCTGCAGGTCACCTTTCTCTTTAAATTCCCTCCACAGTTGTTTCTTTTTTTTGCAGCTCAAGCTTAATGGTGTTATTTATCCATTTAACCCCTTACTTGTTTTACTATTCGGACCCTAGGTATACAATCAGCCATAACCTCCCGCAAATGCTCCTTGACCACTTCCCATGCTCTATCGACATCCAGCCCTTTCAGTTTTACATGCCATGACACCGAACCAAGCAATCTCCTAAGCTTGTCATACTTGCCAGCATAGTAATTCCACATATACCCTGTGTTAATCGAAAATTCCACACCTTTAGCCACCTCCCAGGTCAAGACCTTATGATCACTCTCACCAATAGGTGGCAACATGGTCATATTCATCACAGTCAAATTCTCAGATGCTATTACCAGGTCAAGCACTCTCAAAACCCTAGTATTTTCTATTACATGCTGTCTCAGATAGTTATCCCTTAATAACTGAATAAAATCCAGTTCCTTCCTTCCTCACATGTGTCCTCTCCTCCTTCCAGTCGATGTTACCATAGTTGAAATCCCCCATAATAATTACCCTCCTTCCACTCATTTCATCAATTTGTTTATGCATACTATCTTCACCATCTATTCCATCACCTGGTCTATAGCAGCACCCAACTGTATATTTTGTTCTGCTAGTCTCAATCTCACACCAAATAACCTCAAATGAGCTCTTTTCACTATCCTGCAGTTCAACTTCAATTCTCCTTGGCTGCAGTTCATCAGCTATCTTCAATAACACTCCTCCCCTCATTTTATTCTCTCTGTACCTTCTAAGCACACTATAACATTCTATCCCAATAACTGTCGTGATATGTACTCCCAAGTGGTGTTCAGGTTACTATGACAGTGCTACATGATTAAGTTTAGATTATTATTAATTTCCTATCCACTAGTTTTCTCCAAATTAGTCTATTACTTCTGAGCACTCTAATAATGTCATATCTAACATTGGGTTCTTCTAAGGCAGTTCTGACTGGATCAATCCACCTAGACCTTGGTCTTCCTCTGGGTCTCTTTTCTGCTATCTTGGCATCAAACCTGTTTTACTAACCTTTATCTGCCATATATATAAGGGGGTGCTTAAGGGTCAAAGTTGTATAACTGAGAGGAGACCTCTACATAGCCTTTAAAGGAATGCGGAGAACTGACCAGGGCTTCTGACCTAATGTCCAATCCTCACCTTCTCGTGGTGCACCCTGTTGGGTATCTACTTTGATACTGAACGAACGAGGATGGGCTGGCAATTTGGGATTTAGCCGACCAAATTGTATTCTTATTGGTTAAACCAAAATAAAAAATGATGGTACAACATGACAAAATTTCATGCCGGCTGGGGCGTCGCCCGGTTAAACAAGGCCCCCGTTGTTTTCTCCAGGGAACCAGGGTGAACAGCGAAAAGTCAGCTACTGGAACAAATCTGAAAACAAACCCCAACTCAACATCACCAGAGTTAAAGATCGCTACTATCAACGTAAGAAGCCTGAATGGCAAAGAAATGGAGCTAGCTGAGGAATTAGATAAGTACCAGATCGACATAATAGGGGGGACTGAAACAAAAAAGACCAAAACTGGTGAGATCTTTTTGAGCAATAAATACAAAATGTTATATTCAGGCAATGACAATCAAGGAAAAGAAGGAGTAGCCATAGTATTCAACACAAAATACGGGGCTAATCTTCTTGAATGGCAGTCAGTCTCAAGTAGAGTAATGTGGGCAAATATGAGAATGGGGAACTGGACAATGAGACTTATTTGTGCCTATGGTCCCACAGAAGGTTCTACTAAGGTAGAAGTGGAGGAATTTTTTGAGGCTTTAGAAAAAGCAACTGACACAATGAAAAAGGAAAAGTTGGTCCTTGTTGGGGATCTAAATAGCAGAGTAGGAAATGATTGTGAGACATACAAAAATAATTTGGGAAAATTTGGAGAAAAGAGCAAAGCTAATAATAATGGCAAATATCTGTTGGATTTCTGCTCAGGACATGGACTGGTTATTACTAACACAATGTTCCAACATAAAAATGTGCACAAATTCACATGGAGAGAAGAGGCTAGGAATAAGAAAAGTCTCATTGACTATGTTATTGTTGATAGTGATGTTTTCTCCCTGGTGCAGGACACCAGAGTGTACAGAGGATTTGAAATTGGAAGTGATCACTATTTAGTCTTGAGCAGGATAAAATTGAATTTCATATTGAAAAGAATAACATGTAAGAAAGTTTTAAAGCGAATAAAAGTTGAGCAGCTCTCAGATGTGAACTGTAGACTAAAATACAGAAATATTATTGAAAAGAAAATGAAAGAGTTTGAGAACAGGAATCAAACCTTGGAGATTCAGTGGCAAACTCTGAAGGAAACATTGATTGATTCTGCCAGAGAGGCATGTGGTGAGGTTGTGTGTAAGGATAAAAAAATCAGAACTCCCTGGTGGACACAGGAAGTTAAAGAGGCAGTGAAGGAAAAGAAGAAAGCATATCAAAAGTTCCTGGCAAATAAGTCAGCTTTTACTCTTACAGAATACAGAGACAAATGTAAGAAAGCTAAACAGTGTGTAAAATTAGCTAAACAAAAGTCATGGGAGGACTTTGGCAAGAATATAGAAAATAAATATCAAGAAGGTGGCAAAATATTCTGGAGGTTGTTGAAGAAGCTTAGGAATGGAGGAAAGAGTGCTGTAAAAGGAATTAGAGATGATAAAGGTGAAATGAAAACAGGAGAAAAAGATATCCTTGAAGTATGGAGTAATTACTTTGAAAAACTGCTAAATGAAACAAGCAGTGATGACAGCACAGTGATAAAAAAACACTGACCAGGCATGCAGTCAGGAATACATATCCATACGCGAAGTAGAAAAAGCCATCAAAGGCTTGAAATGTGGAAAGGCAGCAGGAGTAGATGATATTCGACCAGAAATGCTGAAGTATGGTGGTATAAGAGTGTTACAGTGGCTGCACTGCATAGTTCAGAAAGCCTGGACAGAGGGACGAATTCCCGATGATTGGAGTAGAGCTCTCATAGTACCCATATATAAAAAGGGAAATAAAACTGAATGTGAGAATTACAGAGGTATTTCCCTACTGAGTGTTCCTGGCAAGATCTATGCAAGTATACTTGAGAAACGGTTGAGAAAAATTGTGGAAGAAAAGCTTGGTGAAGAACAAGCTGGATTCAGGCCAAATAGAGGCTGTCAGGATCAGATCTTCACTTTACGACAAATAGTCGAGAAAGCATGGGAATATAACAAAGATCTGTATTTAAGTTTTGTCGATTTGGAAAAGGCATATGACAAGGTGCCAAGAGAGAAGCTATTCAATACACTGCAGTTATATGGTGTCAATGGGGCATTATATCAAGCAATACTTAGTCTTTATTTGAGTTGTGAGTCAGCAGTTAGAATTGAAGGAAGTACAGGAAGATGGTTTAATGTTAAATCTGGTGTGAGACAAGGATGTACATTATCCCCTCTGTTATTCATTATCTATATGGATCACATTATGAAGGAATGTGGTATTAAACCTGATATCAAAATTGGAGATGTTAATGTCAGCTCTTTCCTTTATGTGGATGATGTTATACTTCTAAATAAATCCGCTACAAGTCTGCAAGATTCTCTGACTAAATTGAATAGCTGTTGTAATAGATATGGTATGAAGGTCAGCAATAAAAAGACAAAGACAATGAAAATAGGCAGAATCATTGAAAATGTCAACTGTGTTGTGAATGGAGAACCTGTGGAACAAGTAAAACATTTCAGCTACTTAGGCACAATTTTTACTGAAGATGGTAAACTAAATATAGAAATAGACGACAGAATCAGCAAAGCTGGTATCGTGGGAAGTCAATTGAATAAATTCATATGGAATAAGAAAGAAATTAGTCGGAACACTAAATTAGCTGTATACAAGACTGTGTTCAAACCAATTTTAACTTATGGATCTGAGAGCTGGGTCAGAAGTAAAACACTTGACCATAGACTAGAGACCGCAGATATGAGAGTCCTGAGAAAGATTATAGGCGTGAACAGATGGCATCAATGGCAATATCATATTAAAAATGAGGATATTAGGAAAGAACTTGACATTGTCAGCATCCAGGAATGCGTTAGCAGAGCTAATCTCAGATGGTATGGTCACTTAAATAGAATGGGAGAGGAAAGATTAGCAAAACAAGTGTTCTCTGCCAGGTTGGCAGGAAAACGACCCAGAGGAAGACCAAGATATAGGTGGATTGATACGGTACAAAGTGCCTTAGACGATAGAAATATAAGATCTGATAATGTTGGAGTCTTGACAAGTAACAGACTGATTTGGAGGAAAATTGTAGATAGGAAGTTAGTAATGATGTAATTTTTTCATGTAGTACTGTCATATCCTGTACACCCCTTGAGGGTACATGGCAGGAATTTGATGATGATGATGATGATGATGATGATTATCTGCCATTCTATTTAAGTGGCCATACCACCTTAGATTAGCTCTGCTTACACTTTCTTGAATGCTAATAGTGTCAAGTTCCTTTCTAATATCTTCATTTTCATTATGATTCTGTCATTGATGCCATCGGTTCATTCCCCTAATTTTGGCTTTTCATTCTGTAATTGACTATACACCTGAAATTAGCTCCACTAACACATTCCTGGATGCTAACAATGGCAAGTTCTTTCCTAATATCCTCATTTTTAATGTGATACTTCCATTGGTGCAACTCTTAGTACACTAATCTTTCTCTAAACTCTCTTATCAGAGGTTTCCTGTCTTTGAATAAGTCAGATCTATAAGCTAAAACTGCTGAACACTGTCTTGTATACAGCTAATTGAGTTTTTTGACTAATATCTTTGTTATTCCACATAAATTTATTCAGCTGACTTCCTACCATACCAGCTTTACTAATTCTGTTGTGTATTCTCATATTTAATTTGCCATCTTCACTAAAAATTGTTTTTAATAGTTGAAATGATTTACTCATTCTATAGGTTCACCATTCAGAATACAGTTGAGGTTTACAATGTTTCTTCCTATTTTCTTTGTCTTTGTCTTTTTATTGCTGATTTTCATATCAAATTTATTACAACAGTTATTCAATTTAGTCAGGGAATCTTGCATACTTGTGATGGATTTATTGAGAAGTATAACATTGTCTGCTTCTAGATTGAGATATATAACATGATCACCCTTTCTAAGGTTTTTCAACAGCCTCTAGAATATCATTTTACCACCTTCTTGATATTTATTTTCTATCTTCTTACCAAAGTCTTCCCATGACTTTTGTTTAGCTAGTTTTACACAGTGCTTTTTTACATAAGAGCATAAACTGACTTACTCGCCAGGAACTTTCCATGTGCTTTCTTCTTTATCTTTGATTTCCATGACTCATTCCTTGAGTCCGCCATGGAGTTCTGATTTTTCTATCCTTACAGACAGCCTCACTACATGCCTTCCTGGCTGAATCAGTCAATATTTTGTTTAGGGTTTGCCATTAAATTTCCAAAGTTTGGTTTTTATTTTAATTTTTTTTCATTTTTCTTCAATGAAATTCAATTTCATCCTGCTCAAAACGAGATAGTGATCATTTTCTATTTCAAACCAGTGGAAAAACATTGTTATTAACTATAATATAGTCAATGAGACTTTGTACAAATCTTTGTTATATTCCCATGATTTCTCAACTATTTGTCGTAATTTGAAAATTTGATCCTGACATCCTCTATTTGGCCTGAATCCAGCTTGCTTTTCACCAAGCTTCCCTTCCACAATCCTTCTCAACCGTTTCTCAAGTATACTTGAATAAATCTTATCAAGAATGCTCAGTAGGGAAATACCTCTCTAATTCTCGCATTGTTTTATTTCCCTTTTTATATATGGGTACTATGAGAGCTCTACTCCAATCATCTGGAGTTCGTCCCTCTGTCCAGGCCTTCTGAACTATTCACCGCAGCAACTGTAACACTTTTATATCTCCATACTTGAGCATATCTGGTCGAATATCATCTACTCCTGACTGCATGTCTGGTCAATGTTTTTTACCACTGTTCTGTCATCACTACTTGTTTCATTTAGCAATTTTCAAAGTAATTACTCCATACATCAAGGATATATTTTTCTCCAGTTTTCATGTCACCTTTATCATCTCTAATTCCTTTTAGCACTCTTTCCTCCATTTCTGAGCTTTTTCAACAGCCTCCAGAATATTTTGCCACCTTCTTGATATTTATTTTCTATCTTCTTACCAAAGTCTTCCCATGTCTTTTGCTTAGCTAGCTTTCTTACATTTGTCTCTGTATTCTCTAAGAGCACAAGCTGACTTATTTTGTTTAGGGTTTCTGCTAAGAACTTTTGATATGCTTTCTTCTTTTCCTTCACTGCCTCTTTAACTTCCTGTGTCTACCATGGAGTTCTGATTTTTCTATCCTTGCAGACAACCTCACCACATGTTTCTCTGGCTGAATCAATCAATGTTTTCTTCAGGATTTGCCACTGACTCTGCAAGGTTTGGTTCCTGTTCTCAGACTCTTTCATTTTTTATTCAATAATGTTTGTTTATTTTAGTCTGCAGTTGAACATCTGCTAGCTGCTCAACTTTTATTCGCTTTAAAACTTACATGTTCTTGTTTTCAATATGAAATTCAATTTTATCCTGCTCAAGACTAAATGGTGATCATTTTTAATTTCAAATCCTCTGTACACTCTAGTGTCCTGCACCAGTGGGAAAACATCACTATCAACAATAACATAATACATAAATACTTAAGGAATTGACAGCTTATACTAGAAATATAAATTAAATCAACTTTAATATATACTTTCCAATATTTCGGCAACGTCACGTTGCCATCTTCATGGGAACTTAAGATAAAGACACATGCGCGCAAGTACTACATAACAGCAAATGAGAAATGAAGCGAGGAAGCTACCATTTTCCTAAAGTCCTGATGGTGCTCCCCCCTGGTGGGCTATATTAGATGTTCTTGGCCTTTGGGGCTGATGTATGTAATTTGGGGCAGTCTCATGAATCAACAATAACATAGTCAATGAGACTTCTTATTCCTTGCCTCTTCTCTCCATGTAAATTTGTGTTGTTATTACTAACACAATGCTCCAACATTTTTATGTTGGAGCATTGTGTTAGTAATAATCAGTCCATGTCCTGAGCAGAAATTCAACAAGTATTTGCCATTATTATTAGCTTTGCTCTTTTCTCCAAATTTTCCCAAAATATTTTTATATGTCTGACAATCATTTCCTACTCTGCTATTTAGATCCCCAACAAGGTCAACTTTTCCTTTTTCATTGTGTCAGTTGCTTTCTTTAAAGTCTCAAATTCCTCCACTTCTACCTTAGCAGTACCTTCCGTGGGACCATAGGCACAAATAAGTCTCATTGTCCAAATCCCCATTCTGATATTTGCCAATCACTCTACTTGAGGCTGCCTGCCGTTTGAGAAGATTAGCCGGGTATTTTGTGTTCAATACTATTGCTACACCTTCTTTTCTCTGATTGTCATTGCCTGAACATAACATTTTGTATTTATTGCTCAGAAAAATCTCACGAGATTTTGCCAGATTTTATGTTTTCAATTTTAGCAGTGAAAAATTAGCTACTTATATTTGTTCTGTCTTCTTCACTTAACATTTTATTAAGTGAAGTATTATTAGGGGACCACTAACAAATATTAATCCCCCCCCCCCTTAATTACAGAAAGCTGACTGCAAGCAAGCTAAGGAAATACTGCCTATTCAGGGCAAATAGCAGACGTTTACTGTATTCAGCTGAAGTAAGCTCTAGTAAAGGTCAAAACAAAATGTTAAGTGAAGAAGACAGAACAAATATAAGTAGCTAATTTCTAAAAACTGGTCAGGGCGCTTTTTAGCAGTTTGCTAAGGTGAGATGCTGTATAAACATTATTCACTTCTTTATCTTTCAGATAATTTCAATCAATCACAAACACTACACTTAGCTAATTAGTTCTATTGACATCTGTTAAAACTTGAATGACCAAAGTTTAAGCAGTAACTCAATATTGGCTTAACCAATAGATCCTGAATGAAGGAATCTTGCAAAGAAATCATTCATTCAGAATCTAACATACTAAACTTACTAACAAAGAGAAATACCTGCACATCAGCTGAAATCAAAAGTGAAACTTCTTCACTTTATGTATAAATTTGCAATTTTATCTTATATTCCATGTACTTTAATCTTTTCATCACTACTAGAATTAAATTAGAGAATGTCTTAAAGGAAGAATTTTGTTAATATTAATTTTAAGCCTCACTTAAGCTGTATAGATTAACTGTGAGTCACCAAATAGTTTCTAAATTATAATTCTTGGAAGGTATAAAACTGCATGTGTACAGCGTAACGCTGATGGCAGTAGCATAAGCGGAACGTATATTGACGCGAATTCTGGGAATAGAAGAGCATAACAGCATCTGGAAAAAGCAAGGGATGAACCCAAGGGGTGAAAAGATATGGGCCGTGTGCAAAGGGGACTCCAAAAAAAAGAGGGCGCTCTATCGAAGAATATAAGGGGACGAGCGCCATATCGAAACAGGTCTCTTGTCATATCGTTTTCCTGTTTGGTGGCTCGGGAGTTCACGTAAAAGGAGGGGGGGAAGAAGCATCTGTGCTAAGATACGATGTCAGACAGCAGGCTTTCTTGAAAATGGAGAAGGATTCTACGCAGAGTTAAAGGAAAAATTTCCAGTCCTAGCAGAATCAAGCCGTCGCAGAAAAGTCTCATCGAAATGTTCTAAAATGCAGAGATTGAGTCCGTTTTCGGCAGAAATAATGAAGATAGCATAACCCCTATGTTGGCGTATGGACAGCCAATAGACAAGAAGTAACCAGACGTACACATGGTGCTGAAAGATGCAGAAAAAGTTCGGTAAGGTAAAATCACTCTATTTTGTGTATATAATTCATTAGAAGAGAGAGAAGATTGTTTCTGAATGTAAAAATTAAGAACAGTACTCTAAAGAACTTTGTGGACAGTCTCTAATTAGAAAGTTAACCTCCTTAGAGAGTAAGAAGAATTGTTTGGAAAGATCTTTAGTAATTGTATGTGATAGGATTAACTTAATGAGATCAGAATTGTGGATTTTAGTAACTGAGTAACATTAGAATGTTTGTTTATATTATCTTATGAATAGCATTAGAGAAAGGATTTTAGTTTAACTTCATATCATTTGCTATCTATCCCAATATGCAGTTATTGTGTTTCACATGCTTTATGACCTTTAATTAATTTAGAATATGTTAACCTCTTAACTCGAGTTTCATTTAGTATTGAGTCATGATTAAGTGTAGGAATTTTTTGTGTATTCTGTTTAGATATTCCAATAAACATGTCATATTTACCTAAACCTGAGTCATGCCTTATTATGATTCCAAACTACCACTTATAAAAATAGAACCTATTTTGGCGGGAAGGAATTAGAAAGTGT
Organism: Typopeltis vanoorti; assembly: GCF_054136105.1. Classification (NCBI taxonomy): domain Eukaryota; kingdom Metazoa; phylum Arthropoda; class Arachnida; order Uropygi; family Thelyphonidae; genus Typopeltis; species Typopeltis vanoorti. The sequence goes on from NC_143550.1 coordinate 147,055,647, forward strand.
ATATAATTATAGATTTAGGTCATGACTGCAATTATCTATATCGTATATACGGCAGTATTAAAGATCATTGTGTAAGAACGCCTCAGAATCTAGTATTATCTCCCTGAGTAAGGATCCTTTTCTGCTATAGGATACTGGCTGGTGCAGCAAAATATAAATTCGCCAGTATCTGAAGAGGAAACAATCCTAGATATATGTATATTAGGCCTGATATCTGAAGAAGTAAAATAGCAATAGAAAGATAGAATAGATATATACAAAACAGAAAATATAGAGAAAGCAACGACATAACAATAGAGCAGCTGGTAGGATTTTAATTGAATAAGGTTTTGAATAAGAAAGGATTTAATCAAGTAACAATCAAATCAAGTAAACAACTAAGTAAGTATAAATAAAATATAAATATAAACTATTTAACAGGATGTTATAATTTTTTTTTTTTCTAGTTATCTTACCAATATAATTCCTGAACTTAAATTACTATCAATCAAAATAACTGAATCTTGATATTCATTAACTCTTACCAGAACTTCTCCTTCAAATTAAATACCATTCTTATTTAATTTATTCATTTAATACCATTCTTAATATATGCTTACATATTTGTCTAGATTAAATTTTATTACTCACTGTTTTCAAAGGATGTTTATAATATAAAAAGTAATCATAAAAATATGAACCAGAAAATGGAGAGGTGAAAAAGATTGACACTTTTTTTCTTAGTGGCTTTTTAAAAAACTACATATGTGCAAAGCTTATATGTTCCAGTTTTTATGGGGGGAAAAATCACTTAAAAGCCAGTGCATATGATGTTAGAATTATTAAATGGTTTGCATCTTATAAGTTTATTCTTTTGCATTTTTGTTTCAAGTTTTTGGAGGGTATTTCTTTCTTATTTAGATTTTCTGTTGCACATCCACCTGGTAATTATTTCTGTTATGTTTCTAGAAGTATAGAGGAAACAACCAAAATGCATCATTACAACAGAATTGATTACTCAGAGTTTTGACATGTGTTTTCATGACAAAACAGTGGAAAACTTACTGAAGTGGCACTATGGTGCCAAATCTTTGGCATTATTGAAAAGAGTATAAAAACAACTCTTTTTACAGGGATAAATTTTCAGAACAGGAAAACATATTTGATTTTTTGCTGTAGTCAGTTTTCTTTCAATGCTATGGGGCATTTATCAAAATGTTTTAGTACTATGCTATACCAAATGACTTCACAAAAATACTGTTTTCTGTAAGAGGGTTACTGTATATACATACAATCCTCTCCTAGCTGTTAGCATCTTATTTGCTTTTGCAATTTTTGTGCATATCAGTTTTAATTGATTATTTCATCTCACATTTCATATTTTTGTAGGTAATTCTGTTTTATCTCCATTATTATTTTCACTCTCTAAATCCTCGCTAAATGTATACTTCATCAAAATAAAGATTTTCACCACTTATTTAAAAGTAAATATTAAAAATAAATCACTTAGCTTGAAATGGATACAGAAATTCATGTAATACCTTAATGTTAATTAGTGAGAGAGAGAGAGAGAGAGATCTTGCAAGTCAGCTAGTATAGAGCTTTTACAGACTTATACAAAGTCACCATTTCAATTCATGCACTTGAAGCATTTGTACTATGTACTAATTTATAATTCATTGATAAATACTGTTAATTAAAAGAAACACACGTATTAACCACAGTGAAAATTATTTAATTGTAAATATTTCATCCTAAGTATCTATGATTGCACCACAGGTTTCGTTATTTAAAAAAGATAAATACTTTTGCATGTCACCCAACCCCTGAAGAATACTTTACAAATCCAGATGTGCACTTTAAAGCAGTCATAAATATCTAAATTAATATTCATTATAATATTTAATGCAAAAGTCTCTTAATATATGAAATAAATCCATAACAAATATACATCCTGAAAAAAAAAAAAAAGTTCATCATCATGCATATCAAAGATTTAGGCCTAGGGTGGCTGTTTGGGCCTTAGAAGTCATCATATTAAGAGGACATCCTGGTTTTCTTTTTCCTAATGGCTTGTACTTTAAGGCTTTTTTTGGTAATCTTTCTGTTTTCATTCTTTGAACATGTTCCATCCATTTATGTTTATATTTTTTAATTTTTTCTATTACTGGTTCTTGGTTTAATTCTTTCATAATTTCTTCATTTCTTTTGTGATCAAATAGGGAAAAAAAGTTCAAATAATACTAAAGATTTTTTGAAGTTTTCTGAGTTGTACTGTCACCGTGTCTTATATAAGGAGTTATGAAGTCATTTTTTAATGACTTCATAACTTATCTGAATTATCTTGTTTGAATTTTTGAACACATTTTAATTAATGTATTATTATTCTCTGATAAGTATATAATGAAACTTCAAAGATATATTACAACAGTGTGGAAAGCATATGAAAAGTATCATTCTTTTTTGTATATCTGTCTTAGATTCCCATGAAATAAAAAAGAAGAGAAGCAAATTGAAAGAACTCAGAAAAAAGAAGAAACAGAAGAAAGAAAAGAAAAGAAGCAAATCCTAATTTATAGTGTAATACTGCTAGATAATGGCTGTGCAGTTAAATGCACATATGTGAATACATTTGTAATTATAATGGGGAAGAAAATACAAACTATATATAATGTGTTTTTAACATTTTATATTGTTTGCTATATCTACTTTTTTGTGGAAAAAAAAGTAAGACTTTCTTTTTATACAGCATTTCAATTTTGCTGTAAATCTACAAAATTTTGCTTCGATGCTTGTAAGATAAAATATCTTTGTAATAAAATTTTTTGTGCTTATTATCATACTACCATGGTTCACAACATTGTATAAATCTCATTTTTTATGTATATCTCAGTCTCAAAGGTGAAAATGGATTTTATTGTATTGTTTGAAGTGTCCATTGTAAATAATGGATCATTTGTAAATATTATTGTATTATATTTATATAGTTTTCAGTCTATTTAGGAAGAACTTTTTAATATGAAATTAGTGATGTAATGTTGGAAATAAAATAGTGTGTAAACTGTTATCTCTCTTTATTTTTAGCTAAGTTCTGATGGTTTGAACTCTTGTATATCATTGTTGCTTTTTAAAAAAAGACTACATTCTCTTGTATTATTCAAGAGAAGGTATAATCATTTTAAGAGGTCTCTTAATGCAAAGGTCAGAAATGATAGAACAGGAATAGAAAAAAGTGCATCATTCAGTTTCAAAGAAATTATGAATGATAGACTATTAATTTTTGCATGAGAAATTTAAAAAAAAAAGACACTGGAATTCCATTTTTTAAGGGAGTCATGGGGATAGTTTTGCTATCTGTTGGCTTAGATGGAGATCATGCACAGTGTTCCTGTTAAGTAATGATATTGATTTTTTACTTGACAACCTTTTGTATAAAAGTAACAAATGTGTTTATAGTTTTGACCACTAGTGTGTTGTAATCACAGGTGCAGCTTTTGAGTCAGGTAATATAGCAGTTTTTGTTTGTATGGCAACTGTTGAAGTAGGAGTATGTCAGAAGTTGCATCATGGAGCAAAGAGCTGTGATAACATTTTACTACAAATTAAGAAAAATTGCTACAGAAGTCTACCAATACCAAAAAAAAAAAAGTTTACAATGATGACTGAGCTGTGCACAGGTGTTCTGCTGGTTTTCAATGTTTAGAGATGAAATGGAGTCACTGGAGAGGAGAATCACACTGTGGATGGCCAGTTTCTGCACAGACAAATGAAAATCTGAATTTGTTCCTAAGAGCATCACAGTGAATTGTCAGTATTATTTAGGAGTAATGCAATGTCTATACCTGCATGTGACATGTCAAGAAAGAAAGAATTGTTCCAGAACAACATGCCCACAAACTGCACTGCCTGTGAAGAAATTTAGCTTAAAATTTGGTCTGTGTGATTGAACATCCCCCTATTTACCAGATTTGGCTCCTGCAGACTTTTTCCTCTTCCCTAAGATGAAATGTGCCATGAAAGGGGAATGTTGTGTGGAGTTGGAGGGGGATTATTTTGAATCTGTAATTGGCAATTCCAAATATAGTTTTGTTTTGGTTCTTTGTTCATATATGGCCAAAGCATATATGCAATAGGAGCCTTTCTTATGATTGAAAGCTTAAGCTGTGGATGCCAGAATAGACCAAGGTAAAGCAAGAGTATAAATTGCAATTCTTGAGTTAATTACATATAATGTAAATGAAGAATGGAAGAAATTTCAAGAGATAATGGTAGAAACAGCAGAAAAGTTGTAAGAACAGGAAGAATATGATGGTGAAATGAAAGTTTAAAAAAAAAATTAAATCTATAAAGAAGTCAAATAATGCAATCAGTTATGAGAGAAAGAACCATGCAAACAAAATAGATGAAAATAATAAAAAAAAAAAAGCTGGGTTGAATTTACATGCCAGTTAAAGGAACAAGAAAGCATATGCTTTAATGAAGAATAGAAAGCAATCAGGAACCAAGTTTTTTAATAAATGGAAATAGAAATAGAAATAGAAATCTGATGACTACCAGAAAAAGATTGGAATGCTGTCAACATTTTAGAAATTTTTAAATGAGAATGATAAGTTAAATAAGCTTGAATGTATATAGAGGTGAGAGGGAAAATATGGAAATAGTTTTGTAGAGGATATTTTGGTAGTAAAAAGGACTGAAATGATTATGCAACGTTTTTAGACTGATCTGGAGAAAGTTCATTTCTGATGGGTGAACAAAGATTACTGTCCCAGTATCCAAAGGGAGTCTATGAAAGAAATCTAACTACACAAGATTAATATTGTCACTTTGCAAAAATTTATTTTGCAAAGTGACAAAGAAGGAAATCCTAGCTTGGTTTTTGAAACGATAGATTAGTTGGTTTCATTTTTTTGTAAAAGAAATGAAGTTCGTGAATCTGTTCATAGCATATTTGGATTTGAAAAAGAAAAAACACCCTAAAAGGCTTTTCCAAATCCAGAACTGAGTTAAAGGAAAACAGAAGAACATGCTGAGGGCAAGAAAGAGAATAGGTATGAATAGAAATATGTACAGGGTACTTAAGAGTCAAAGCTGAATAACTGGAAGACCTCCATGTTGCCTTTCAAGGAATGCAGAGAACTGACAAGGTTTTTTTTTTTTTTTTACCTGATATCCCATCTCACCTTGTATATTCATTCAATCACGATGGTGCAGCATGACAAAATTTCATCCTGTCTGGGGTGCTGCATAGTTAAACAAGGTCCCCATTGTTTTTGGCAGGGCAAATAGCAAAAAAGTCAGCTAGGAGAACATATCCCAACTCAACATCAAAGTTCAAGATTGGCACCATCAACATAGATGGAAAATAAATGAAACTAGCAGAACTAGATAAGTACCAGATCAACATAATAGGCATTACTGAAACTAAGATTAAAACAGGTGAGATTTTTCTGACAAAAAATGCAAAACATACTCAGGCAATATAAATAAAAAGGAGTAGCAACAATAGTATTGAACACTAAGAGGATAATTTTATATATATATAAAATGACATTCTTCCATCACACACCTGGATCAGAAACATGGAACACTACAAGAAAAGAAGAGACTCGGAATAACTCGGCACGCAATAAAACGTAGGATTTGTAACATCAGCAAAATGGAACATGTTAGAAACACGAACTAAGAAAAAGATCAGGCATAAAAGATGTAACTGCAGTATATACGAAAGCAAGATGAGATGGACAGGCCACATAGCCAGACTCAGGGATAACAGATGAACATATAGAATACTCAATTGGCAACCAAGAATAAAGAGAAAACTAGGAAGACCACCTACAAGATGGGAAGATCCATTAATGAAATCTATGAGTATAACATGGAAGAGAGGCTCGAGATTGTTGGAGGCATTTTTGTGATCTGCATTCATGGAGAAATCCTGAATGAAACACAGGTCCATCAAAGACCTGTGTTTCATTCAGGTGACTTGTTTGCTATTTGCCTTGCCAAAAACAATGGGGACCTTGTTTAACTATGCAGCATCCCAGCCAGGATGAAATTTCATCAAGGACATGTATATATATATCACATCTGGATGAGTGTCTAAGTGTGCAAAAAAATTGAACTGTTCACAGAATAAACATTCTTAAATATGGTGCCCTTTCTCCCTAAAACCACCCTATTATGGTTTTGTAAATATTAATATTCCATCTTAGATAACTACAGGTTCATGGAACCTGTAGTTATCTAAGTAAGAAAGAAAGAATATGACTTTTTAAGACGAAACAGGAATTAGGAAATTCGCTGATCAATAAAATGTTACTTTCATTGTATAATACATAAACTATATTTTGCGAAATTTATGTTGCACTGTATTTACTTATCACGTATCGGTATCAATGCAATATCATTTCAATTTTCTAGCGAATAACATTTTCCGCGATCAATAGTTTGCACGATGAATTGTCTGTGAACCCTTAGGGCTACGTTGCGCCTCTTAAACAAGCAATGTCGTTTATTTCCATTGACTAAACAGCTAGGATATTTCGCCTTTTGAGAAATCAGTCAGCTCTGCTGTTTTCAAAACCATGCCTACAGCCAGACAGGTACCCACAATAATCCCTTTATCAAGCTTGAAAGATCCTTTATCAGATTGTGATCAATATTATCAAGGATTACTGAGCAGCAACATTCTTAAATAGTTGCCTAGAACAAGTTCTAGGACTATTTAAGTATTGACACGTGACCAAGTATTTTGCATAAGTAACAATTATATCTGCATAACACTTTCTAATTTAGTGACCAGTATGTATACAAATTAAATAGCAGTGGTCCAAGCTGTGGCACACCATTAGTCACCTGCCTTTTGGATTCTGTTGCTCCATATAATTCTTTTTTGTGTATTCATCAGCTACCCTTTTGTCTATATCACCAGTTTCATATCCATTCCCATTTGTTGCAGTTTGCATAATAGAGTTATTATGCTGCATGTGTATAGCATCCTGTCAAATGGCATTGCAAAATCCAGCAGTAATATCATGTGGCCATTCCCTTTATCCAAGTCAGCTTATCCACCCATTCCTGTATTCTCCTTTTGACCAACTTTTCCCATACATTTGCCACTGCTCCCGAAATAGATTGGTCTATAATTTGCTACCACAGACTTAGATCCTCCTTTATGCAAAGGAATTATTTTGCACTCCTTCCAATCTCTTGGGACTTTGCCAGAGCTGAGATTATGGAATTATGCAGGAAATTCTGGGAAAGAGGATGTTATGGAGGAAATGTAAAAGTGCACCCCACAGCAGCATGAGGTAAGGTACTGGGCTAAAAGGAATTGAACAGCTTAGTCAAAGGCATTGCCATTTCCCCTGCACATTCTCTTAAAATGTGAGCCGATCCAATCCTACAGCTGTATTTGCATTCAGATTCTTTTCTACAATATCCTATTCTCACATCACTCCCTGTCACCTCTGCCATATCAGTAACTTCACTTGGATGATAAAATGGTCATTCAGTAGCTCAACAATTTTGTCTTCCACTCCAACTTCTCTTCTACTAACTCAGTTATTCTTCCTCCTATTTGCCTCACGATGGAAAAAAATTGCACTCATTAAAGTTATCCTTCCATAGTTATTCTTCCTCCTATTTGTCACACGATGGAAAGAAAAACTCTTGGGATTTCCTTTTGTCGGGCTGATTTTACCTTCTTTACCATGCTGGTCACTTGCCTGAGTGACCAGCATATACTGCCTGAGTTAGCTGGTCTCCGAAGTTGAAGTTCCCCACAGTAACTACGTCATCTGCTGTTAGCCATGCAAGACCGTATTCATGGGTGTGCGGTGGCACAGAGCCCCGCAAAGTGCAAAAAATTGAAAAAAGAAAATACATTTTTTAAATTATTATATAAATTAATATTGTAATTATTATAAAAAAATATATGTATAATTTTACAATTAACTATTGTTGTTATAGTAAGCGAAATAAGATCGAAGGGGCAGTATTTGAAACTACTCTAAGATGTATAATAATATCGTACAACATAGTGTTAAATAGGGGAAAGTGTATTGTAAAACGTGTTTTTAATAATTTTAAGGATTTTTTTTATTTTAGTTTATGATTTTATGAACAAGTATATACACGTACTATCATGGCAATTTTTTTATGTGACATTACTTGCAAAACATCTTAAAAAATATATTTTGTAAACTGGTTTTCTTCAATAGCAGTTTTCAATCTATATTAGATTTATTTATTTTCTAATATTATCTATTTTAGGTATATTTTATTTATCAGGTAAGTAATTTGTTTTATTTTATTAACTTATTTTATAATTATATCTATCGTATTTAATTCTAGAGTATGACTAGTCGTGAAAGAGATTATTATGGAAGAAAATGCCCAAGTGGGCATGAAAAGCGAAAGCGAAAACAAGAAAAAGAAGTGGCTGAGGAACGTCAAAGAACGCGTTTGGTCAAACAATGAGTATTGAAGATCCTAAAACTGAGACACCAGAGGAAGGTGAACTATTTACTATTGATGATCCAGCCCAAAATTTTGAACAACGCAACACTAACACAAATTGTACAACGTGATCCTCCGACTGTGATTTTCCAAAAGATGACAAGAGGTGTTTTTCCACAGCTCACTATGTTAGGACAATTGCAAATGGAGAGAAGCAAAACAGAAGATGTCTTGTATATTCAAATTCTTCCAACTCTATTTTTTGTTTTTGTTGCAAATTATTTTCTTCTGATGATAATTTTTATCTAATAATGGCTTTTCTGACTGCCGGCATGTAAGTGAAAGATTAAAATCGCACGAACGAAATCCAGTGCACATGAAATGCATATATTCATGGACACAAATGGAATGTAATTAAAAAAATCACAATACAATTGATCAGGCAAATCAAAATGTCATAAAATTTGAAGCAGAACGGTTAGGAAATGTTTTAAGACGAATAGTAGCAGCAATTCTTTATTTATCCGAACATAATTTAGCTTTTAGAGGTCATTTTGATACTTTGTACACAGCCCATAATGGTAATTTTTTTTTTTTTTTTGGAATCATAGATTTAATTGCAGAAATTGATCCACTTTTAAAAGATCATTTAATGCAATGTTCGGGAAAAAATTATAGGTAAGAAACAAAATTCGTATCTATCACCCATTATGCAAAATAAATTAATTGTTGATATGGGAACCAAAATTCAACAAAATATTGTAAATACGATACGACAGGCAAAGTACTATTCAATAATTCTCGATTGTACTCCTGATGTTAGTCATCAGGAGCAAATTTCAGTAATTTTTAGATTTTTACAATTCGTGAACACTTATTGACGTTTTTAACAACTAATGACATTACTGGTAAAGGTATATATGAAAATATAAAATCACTTTTGAACAAATTAAATCTTAAATTGTCAGATTGTAGAGGGTAAGGGTATGATACTGGAGCGAATATGAAAGGAGTATATAAAGGAGTCCGTGGTTACATTTTAAATGAAAACGAAAAGGCATTTTATACTCCTGTCATAATTTAAATTTGATTTTAGGGGATGTCGCAAAATCATCAATTATAGCAATAAATGTTTTTAATATTATACAAAAAATATATACATTATTTGCTGCCTCAACTTCACGTTTGGACATATTAAAGAAATTTGTTAAACAATTAACTCCAAAACCTTTATGTGATACAAGATGGGAATGTAGAATTAGAATCAGTTAAAGCTGTACGTTTTCAAATTCCGGAATTTTTAAATGCACTAAAAGAATTATTTAAAACTGCATCAGATAATACAATCAAAGTAGAAGTAATTTCAATATATGAACACAGATTCATTTGAGTTTATACTAAGCCTTGTAATTTGGTATGAGCTTTTGTCAAAAGTTAATTTAGTAAATAAATTAACTTTTGACAAAATGCAAAATTCCCATAGACGTAGCAACTAACCATATTAAAGAGTTAGTGCAGTACTTTGAAGAGCAGAGAATATCAGGATTTGATATTCTCTGCTCTTCTTTTCTTTAAATTTAGAAGAGAATATCAGGATTTGATATTCTCTGTTCTGCTTTTCTTTAAATTTAATTTCTATTAGAAATAGAAATTAAATTTAAAGAAAATCGAGTACGTCGAAGAAAAGTATTTTTTGATTCTGAAACGGCTGATGAATCACACATAGGTGATAACAAAGATAATTTTAGGATAAATTTCTTTTTTGTAATTTTAGATACTGCTCTACAATCTGTCAAAAAAAGATTTGAATTGTATGAAATTCACGAAAAATCATGTGGATTTCTTTATGATATGAAATTAATAAGAAAAATGACAGAAAATGAATTAAAATTTTGCTGCAAACAGCTGTATCAAAAATTAAATACAGATATTGATGAATCTGAATTTTACAATAAATGAATTATTTTTAGAAATATTATTACAGAAGATGCACCTATTAATATTTTAAAATTCATAATTGCAAGTAATTTGTCGGATATTTATCCAAATATGACTACGACATTTAAAATATTATTGACCAGTCCAGTTACGGTGGCATCAGCAGACAGGTCATTTTCCAAATTAAAATTAATAAAAATCTATTTGATCTTCTATGTCTCAAGAACGTTTGTCGTCCCTGGCAATAATATCTATAGAGTATGAAATTGCAAAAAATTTGAATTTTGATAGCGTTATAAATGATTTTATTGATAAGCGCATTAGGTTAAATAAAATTTAATATATTAAGATTTCTTTTAAATCTTATAAGTTGTTATACATATATTTCATTCTTTATAGTAAAAATGGATATTTTTTTCATATTTTTATGTTATTATTTATATTATTAAATAAATCATTGTTCTGGCGTATTTATATGATAAATGTGTACTTACATAATAAAATAATATACCGTATACATACAAACACATTTATTTTTTAACTAATTTTTTCCCTTTACTTAAATTGATGCTAAAGAGCATACTTATTTATTTATGTGCATAAATATTTTTCATATTTGATTTATTTAATTAATTAATTAACAAGATATTCTTCCATTTAAAATTTCCATAAAAGTTACTAACTTTCAGTGGTCCTGCTTTTCCATTTCGCACAGGTTCCCGCAAAATGTAGAAACAGGCTTGTAGCCATGTATCACTAAATGTCTTTAACCTTTGGCAAGGTTGCACTAACCAATGCCCCAAACTCCTCCGTGTTATTGCTAATGCTTCTAGTATTAGTATATCGAAATGCAGCATCCCCTTATGCCTCCAGCCACCTTTACATTCTGAATTGACTACTCCATTCGATATTGTTGCCTGAGAAACTAGAATATGCATTTTTTGTTCATTCAGACTCATCTGCTTCATGGATGCCTGACTTTGTGCTTTCACACTCTCAATGAGCAAAGCTTTCTTTCTAGACACCTAACTCTGAATCCATTTAAGTGCAGTCCATCGGCATTGTACAAATCTTTCCATTCATCAAACTCAGGTCACAGATCCACAAACATCATTTCTTCTGCACAACATGAGTATTGAGTCATTAGCTATCATCACACCCCCTTGGTTTGCCTCTATTATAGCAAGGCAAGAGACTCACAAACTTCACCTCACCCTTGTGTTTTGCTTCCGACAACTGACATATTCCCTCATACAATATTTCTCACCTCTGAGGTCATTGGCTCCAGCCATAATAATTATTTCACCTGCATTTCTGCATTCTGACAGCCATATTAATATTAATAATTGGTATTATTAATTTTCGCACCAGAGAAACAAGATTTTGTAGCGCTTTCGTGATATATTCTCCTTATCATAGCATTGTCGTAGAAAATTATCTGCTTATGCCCTTTCTTTTCTTTATTCTTACAATTTTCTTGTTGGCTTCGGACCTCTTGATTTTTTCTGCCTTCAATTTGACTGATGTTTCTATAATATAATATAATATAATATAATGCTGTTTCTGCAGTCTTTTAATTTAATGCTTTGTCCTGTGAAGGACTACTTGCAAGCGTGCTATTTCTTTATGCAGATTTTCTACTTCCCCCGAACTCTCATCACCACACTTTCAGTGTTATTACCTATGTTTATATTTTCTGATCTTCTATCAGTTCTCTTTTGTACTATCACCCGATTTATTCTCTCTGCATTGACTCTCAAAGCATGTATTACACACTTGCTTACCAGTTTCTCTCTCCTTCCACAAATCTTTTGACCTTCGTAATGAATACATCTCACAAATTTTATACTGGACAAATTCTTTCAAATTCTGCTCGCCCAACAAAAGCGTCTTTATTATATAGCTATTGTTCTGCTATGCATCAGTGCCGTATCAAAAATATATACAGTAGTGGAAACATACATGAGTAACTTCTAAATAACTCAATCTATCTCGCATATTTATAAAACAAATTAATACCATAAAATAATTCAGTATTATTAGGAAATATGTCAAAAACGTTACCATTCTTTCTGTAGCGTTACGAATTGACGACGTTCACCAAATATCCGAACGCGAAAATGTTTTGGGAAAATTTGGACAAAATAAAAGTGATAACAACAGCAAATGTAGTGGATGTGTATGACTATGTTATTGCGATATCGTTGTAGTGGATGCTGTGACAGTGAATGAGTTTAAGGCGAGGTATGATAGATACTGTATGAATGTCAAATAGTTGTGATGAATATGATCTGGGGCCTCCCTCGATGAGTCTAATGACTCCCTGGAGTTGCCCGTAATAATAGTAATAATAATAATAATAAATGCGTGCTAGATTTCTGTTCAGGACATGGTCTGGTTATTGCTGACACCATGTTTCAACATAAAGACGTGCACAAATTCAAATGGAGAGACAATGTGGGAAATAAACGTTACTCCTTGCAGATGTCACATAATAATAATAATAAAAGTCTATGTTATGACTATGTTATTGCGATATCGTTATTATGTTGGTTCAGGATACAAGAGCATACAGAGGATTTGAAATTGATGGTAATCACCATTTATTTATGATCAGAATAAAATTGAAAATCATATTGAAAAGAAAAGTGTATAAGAAAGTTTTAAGAAGAATAAGTTGACAAATTTGAATATAAACCATGATATGTAATATTTATTCGCATAGGGGTCGACTGTAGACACACATACACAAACGTTATTCACAAAAATTCCTGGCAAGTAAACCAGCTTGTGCCCTGAGAATTTCATAATTTTGATTACATACAAAAATATGAAAGCAAAGCATTGCATAAAACTAGCTAAACAGAAGTCATGGGAAGACTTGGTAAGAACATAGGAAATAAATAAATACAAGGAAGGTGGTAAAATATTTTGGAGACCAATGAAAAAAGCTCTGGAGCCTGTGTAGCTCAGTGGATGTGGCGTTTGCACACAACGGCGCTTGGCCGTCACAGAGGAAGACTTGGTTTCGAGTCTAGTCGGCGACTAGACGAAATTTTTCCAAGCCTTTTTTCGACCGGATCCCAAGTTAGTCGATCTCTGGCACGGGAAAGCGGGTTTTTCTCCCGAAACTCGGGTTTTTCGTCCCGTAAATTCAAGAAATTCAACCGTAGAACCCACATTATTTCAGACATTAAATACGAGCGTTAGAGTTAGGGACCACGAGATGGCGGCACCTGTAGAGCCGTCTCTCTTCACTGCGTAGCGGTTAATTAGTGATAGCCTTGGGCCAGCTATCTCTGATTGCGTACCAGTGGAGATTGAACTGCCCACTCAGTCTCCAAAAAGTTAGATAGAGCCAAAAACGGCCTTGCCTGCTCCCTGTACGTACGGGACGGGAATAAAAAGGCATTAGGTGATTTTTTTTTTTTTAAACAAGCTCAGAAACGAAGGAAAGAGCACTATCAAAGGAATCAGATATATAAAGGTATTCTACATGTTGGAGTAATTACTTTGAAAAATTGGTTAGTGACAGCACAGTGGTAGAAAACGCTCAACAGGAATGAAGTCAGGAATATATATTAGTACTTGGAGAGAGCCCATCAAAAAGCTGAAATGTGCAAAGGCAGATGGAGTAGATGATATTCAAGCAGAGAATTTCAAATATGAAGGTATAAACGTGTTTCAGTGACTACACTACATAATTCAGAAAGTATAGCCAGAGGATCGAATTCCAGATAATTGCAGTAGAGCTCTAGTATTCTATAAAAAGGGAAATAAAGCAATATGCACAGTACAGAGAAATTTCTTTACTGAATAACTGGTAATATTTATGCAACAATGTTTCAGAAATTGTTAAGAAAAATTTTGGAGGGGAAACTTCGAGAAGAACAGCTGGGCTCATGCCAAACAGGGTAATGATCAGGTTTTCACTTTGATAAAAATACTTGAGAAATAATGGAAATATAGCAAGGATCTGTGTTTCAGTATTGTAGATCTGGAAAAGGAGCAAAGAGAAAAGCTGTTCAAAGCGCTACGGTTATATGAAGTAAATGGGGCGTTATCCTGCAATATATGTCAGCAGTTAGAACTAAAGAAGGATGATATGTTAATTCAATTGTAAGAGACAAGGGTATACATTATCTCCACTGCTATTCTCAGCAATACGAATCACATTATGAAGGAAAGGTATTAAATCACATCAATATTGGAGATGTTAACATCGCTGTACTTTATGAGATGATGTTATACTCCTAAATAACTCCACTAAAATTCTATAGGATTCCCTGACTGAAGTGAATAAATGCAGTAATAAATATAGCGGTGTTTACACTCCTCAGCACTAAACCGCCTGAAGTTTCTCTAGTCACCGACTAGAGAAACTTTTTCTAAACCTTTTTTCGACCGGTTCCCGAGTTAGTCGATCCTTGGCACGAGCGAGAGGGTTTTTTCTCCCGGAAACGCAGGTTTTTCGTCACGTATACGCAAGAAAATCGACCTTACAACCCACAGTATTTTCTGACATAAAAAAAATGTTAGGGTTAGGTATCACGAGATGGCGGCACTTGTTGAGCCATTTCTTCACTGCGTGCCGCTTAACCTTTGTCCAGCTATCTCTGATTGGCTACCAGTGGAGATTGAACTGCCCACTCAGTCTCCAAAAGTTAGATAGGGCTAAAAACAGTCTCGCTACTCCCATGCGGGAGTAGGCGAGGCCGTTTCATACCACAATATCAAAAAAAAAAAAAATCTGCTAACGCCTTTTATTCCCATACAATAATAAAAGGCGTTAGCTGATTTTTTTTTGATAGTGTGGTATGAAAATTGTCAAAGGTAGTGAAAATAGAGAGAAACATCAAAAATATGAACTGAGCGCAGAACAAGGATGCACATTCTTCTTCTTTTTCTTCTTTTCTTCTGCTCATGAGTTCCTTGAAGACGAATTTTTGCCATTTCTTTCAGTCTGCTGTCTTTTTATGAAATTCTATTGTGGAGTTTAAGTGGGTACTTTCTTTAATGTTGTCAGTCCATTTCATTCTTGGTATTCCTCTGTTGGGTTGTCCTTCAATTCTGCCATTTAATAATATGTTTGGTAGTCTTTCTGGGTTCAGAAAGAAAGTCTTTCTGGGTTTGGACATGTTTCATTCTTGAAACATGTCCAAACCCCTTAGTTAGCTCTCTTTTAGTGCTGTAATTATTGTTTCTTTAAAGTTAAGTTCTTCTCTGACTTTTTCATTTGTTTTTCGTTCTGTCCAGTTTGTTCTATTGATTATTCTTAGGCATTTCATTTCAAAAGCATTGAGTTTATCCATTTCTTTTTTTCTTAAAATCCAGTATTCTGAGCCAAAGAGTACTGTGGGAATTATCATTGTTTTATATATCTTTAATTTGAGTTCTTTGTTTAATTTTTTTATTGTTCCATATTTTTGTAGTCTGCCCATGGTTATCCATCCTTTATTGATTCTGTGTTTTATGATTTCGAAATAGTCTAGATCTTCAGTGATCATTGATCCTGGTAATTCAATTGCTTTACTTGTTCTATATTATTGTTTCATATTTTCATTTGGACTGCTTCCCTTTTTCTTCCTATTACCATTAGTTTTGTTTTACTAAAATTGATTTTCCTATCATATTTGTTACTTGTTTAATGCAGCTTGGTCAGGATAGTTTCTAATTTTTCTTGACTGTCTGTAGTGAGAACTATGCCGTCAGCATACTTTAATTCTGTGATATTTCTTCCATTTACAATTTTGCCTTCACACATCTGTAGTCCTTCGTCTACTACTTCTTTTAGGTACAGGTTGAATAAATATGGTGACAATGTGCAGCCTTGCATAACTCCTTTTTTAATTGCCATTTGATCTGTTATTATGTTTTTGTATTTCACTATTGCTTGTGTTTCTGAATATTATCTTATATTCTAAGAATATATTCTAAAACATTTCAGCTATTTGAGATACGGGTATCACCGCTGATTATTCACAAACTGAATGATCCATGTAGTCCTGTGAAAATGGCGTGTCTCCTGGCTATAAATTTAAATATAATAGTCGAACTAGAGGAACTTTTTCTAGGGGCCATTTTAGTCGATTTACAAGTTACTCGACCATTGGCACAGGCGAGTAGGGTTTTCATCCTGGAAACTTAGATTTTTAATCCTGCAACTAAAACATCCATGGAATTCGCACTATTTAAGGCAATAATATGTTCATCTTAGGATTTAGGAGCATGGTGTAGTGCTAGTTGTGGAAGTTGCCCTCTGGCCAGCCTTCGAAAACATTAGTTAGGTCTGAAGAACTCTACCTACACCTTTGGGAAGAAAAGACATTCTAGGATTTATTTTTTTTATCTTATAAATTAATAAAGTCACAGTTATGCACTGTATATATTCTATTATAATTCATTTAGTTGCCTCTAACCTATGAATTTTTCATTGTCAAATCTTCACATTATATTAATGAAATTAACATTTTAAATTGGTGATTTAGCTACTAATCTAAGTGCAACAAATCTTATAGTCTTATAAATCACCATTGTTTTCAATAATTAATTTGTGTTTGCATAACCTCACATTCACTGTGATTTCCAGTACAGATTAATCACTTACTTTGGCTCCAGGACGAATATCTGCATAATAGTCTGTTGATCAAAACACTCCTGCTACCTCTCTGTTAGAGAATTTGTCTTAACGCCAACATTGAAACTAGAAATCTGTCTAACAATCACGCCCACGCGCTCACCCATATACATATATACACGCACAAACTGGGCAACATCGTGGATGTGGATTTTACTATCAATCGTGGCTTATTCCTCTCAATGGATAGCAATGCCCATTCTGTTTATGGTTTAACGAGAGCAAAAATACAGATATAAATCTGAAAGAGATTTTAGCATGGAAATATCAGAGAAAGCAGCTTCATTGACCTGACAATAGCAAACGATGCAATTTTATCCCGCAGTTCCGAATGGAGATATTAGAAAGAAAAAACTTGTTCTGATAATCGCATATTACATTTCATCATTAGCAACAAAAAATTAAATGGAATATGCGACTAAAACCTGTGCATTAACTTGAAGTATATCATGAAACAAATCATTTGCGAAATCACTGAAAGGGGAATTTGCAAGCTTAATCTCATGAAATCTGTTCATGAAAGTTTGCCAACAGGAAAATATACCCGAGGGAGGAAAAGTACTCTTGTCCCCATCTAAAAGGGTAAAGGGGATGCCCAAAACTATTAGAATTACAGAGGAATAAAGTTGATGTCGCACACAATGAAAATCCTAGAGGGTTCTTGATGGAAGACTGAGGAACGAGGTGGAGATTGTAAATGAGCAATTTGGCTTCATGCCTGGTCGATCGGACTCCACAGATGCTATCTTTGGGGTACGACAGATGATGGAAAAGTTTCGAGAGAAGCAACGGGGGCTACATCTGGTATTTATTGATCTGGAGAAAGCGTATGATAGAGTGCCAAGGCAAGAAGTCTTGAGGTTTCTGAGGGAGAAGAAGGTACCGGAGAAATATGTCAGGTCGGTGCAGGAGATGTACAGAAATGCAAAGACAAGTGTTCGAACCTTCCTGGGAGTGACAGAAAGTTTTCCAGTAACAGTTGGCTTGCATCAAGAGTCTGCATTAAGTCCGTTCCTGTTTAATATTGTGATGGAGGTGGTGACAGAGGAAGTGAGAGAAGATGTGCCTTGGACTATGTTGTATGCAGATGACATCGTGCTGTGTGCAGAATCAAGAGAAGAAGTGGCAGCTAAACTGGAAAGTTGGAGGAAAGTACTGGAAGAAAGAAGTATGAAACCGAGCAGAAGTAAGACCGAGTGTATATGTTGCAAAGTGGATGGCAGCCAGGAGACAGATCTGAAGCTGGAAGGAAATAGGAAATGTCATTAGAAAGGTCAGTGACTTTAGATACTTAGGTTCAACAATGAAAGAGGATGGTGAGGCTGAGAAGGAAGTGGGATGCAGGATACAAGCAGGATGGAGGAACTGGAGAGAGAGATGGCTGGAGTGCTATGTGATACGAGGGTGCCGATCAATCTAAAAGGCAAAATTTACAGAACAGTAGTAAGACCAACTATGACGTATGCTTTGGAAACTGTGGCCCTGAGGAAAAATAACATCAGCAGGATGGAGGTAGCGGAAATGAGAATGCTTAGGTGGATGTGCGGTGTGACTAGAAAGGATCATCTGAGAAATGACTATGTAAGAGGAATGGTGAAAGTTACGAACTTAGGAGCAAAGATACAGGAGGCAAGGTTGAGATGGTTTGGTCATGTGATGAGGAGGAGGAAGAGTATGTGGGAAGAAAGGTCATGCAGATGGATGTGCAGGGGAAGAGGAAGTGCGGACGGCCAAAGAAGAGATGGAGGGAGATGGTAGAAGAAGATTTGAGAATGAAGAACTTGGATGTGGCTACAGTCCAAGACAGGAAGTTGTGGAGGAGACTCACCACAAACAGCGGCCCTACTTAAGTAGGAAAAGCTGCAGAAGAAGAATCTCAAAGCATCACTTCACTCTCACAAACGAACAACAGCTTAACCTTGACAAGAACTTAGCCATCTGGGTACAGCACAAGCAGATATAGATATGAAAAAATCCTGCCACCAAACACTAAGAATACCCATGAAACAAAAAATGTAGAATCTTGTTTTTCACACAACAATATCGAATGGGGATAGTCAACTCAGAATGAAAAGGTGGTTAAGGCCTCAGAGGACGCTACAGTATTTACACTGCTTGGAAAGAAGTCAACAGATACCCCCAAGGGAAAGGAGTACTGTCCCATGTAACGAATTACGTGTTTTAGCCAGAATAAATTGGAGGAATATGATGATCCCAGGTCAGTGCAGCAGTCTCCGGGTGAAACGACTACGAGAAGGAAACTAACGAAGTTTGAAAGAGGCGTTGTGATGCTGGCCTATTTATTGGCAAATTGTTGACCAACTGGGTCATCTGAAGTCAACAATCAATGATACCATACCATCAGAGATTGAAGTGCAGGAAGTCAACCGTAAGTGCAATCCACAGTGGACAATCCAACACACTCACCAAACATAGGGTGCTACAAAGGATAATATGTAAAAACCACCATTAGTCGGCTAACACTTTGAATACGTTGACACGTTGGGACACGAATTTACACAAAATCATTCAGAACTGAGCATCACAACATGGGTTTCCATGGTACGACCGCAATATGCAAGCTCCACATTATTCGGACCAGCATGCAACGTGGCTGATGCCGGTTGAACATTTTTTTTTTTTTTTTTTATCAGAGTGCGTAACCCCAACTATGAAATTCAGAGATGGCAGTGTGATGGCTCTGTTTTTCCTGGTTTGGCTCGGAAACTCTGATTGTGGTGCCATGAATATTGAACTCTGAAGGGTATATGAACATTCTGGGCAGTGCAATACGTCGCGTCATAAGGCTGTCCATTTATGTCCATTTGTATATATTTATAATTAATTATATTTTTCCGTAAGTTACATGTATTAACACACACTTCTCTTCATTTAAAAGTTTGGACCCTTCTTCATTCATATACAAGATGTCAGAAAGGATGGATAGCTGGAACCCACCTGAATCATGGAAGAGAATAACTTGTATCATGATGATTCGTGCCCGCCATCAAAATAAGGATATTACGACTGCTGCCCAATGCTCCCTGAATACAGTAAAAACAATCAGGCATGAACTAGAGACTTGCAATGGTGACTACGAGGATGTAGCAAGAAGAAAGATCCCTAGCAGACGATCTGATTGCGTTCGTACAGCAGAATTCCTCGCAAATCTGCAGGAACAGGTGTTGAAGAACCCTGGCATTGGAATTCGGGCTTTGTTCGTGGAGTTGCTAACTGTAGTCAAGCCCTGGATAACAAGGGTAGCCAATGGTAGGCCGTATGTATGGCAGCAGGATTCGGCCCCTTGCCACACCTCTGGGAAAAGTCAAAAATGGTTGTCTGAAAATTTCTACGACTTCACCAGTCCAAATGTTTGGCCTCCAAACTCCCCAGACCTTAACCCCATGGATTATTTTGTATGGGGCGCAGTTGAAAAAGACACCAATCGCACTTCCAGTAATACAAAAGCCCAGTTAATGGATAAAATTAAAACAGTTTTTGCAGCCCTTCCCAGGGAGACTGTAGCATCAGCTTGTTCGAGGTTCCGAAGCAGAATTGAAGCTGTGATCGATGCTAATGGTGGTTATTTTGAGTAAATCTATTGTATTGTAATTAACTCTGCCTGTAATGTTTTTTTGTCAATTCATTAAATTTAATAGATACAAAGAAGATTTTCTTTTTCCTTACGAAACTGTCAAATTTATCCCGAACACCCTGTATAATATTTTACAAGATTCAGCACTAAGTGCTACATGTAATGAGATTTCGATAATTTGATGATAACATATTTTTTGCTATTTTTTAAAATAATCACAGTAATAATTTACAATTATACAGTTACAGAGTTAAACGAGTTGAATAATATTGCATGTTGCAGTTTACTTCTTTATTTTCTTCAAAGTTTGAAAAAGTGATTATACACAGTATTTATACATATGCAATTAAAATATTACATTTCCCAATTCTCACTAACGTATAATGTAGACTCATTATTTACATAATTGTTAATAATAATAATGTTTTATTACATTATTTTTCCTTGTTACATAGTAATATTATATCAATGATATTATCACATAATAATAATAATATCAATAATAATTTTCTTTGTTTCTTTTCTTTGGGAGGCATTTCTGATTTCTTCCTCAAAGCTTTGCAGAGCTTATCGGAGGAAGATAATAGATGGCGGTGGTTTCGTGGTTATGTTTCTATACCGGTCACAATCCGGGTGTTGATTTTATTGTTTTTTGGTACGTGTTTGGAAGACTTCAATTGCTATTTCGCAGTTTAACTTGCAAGTGGGGTTGGATTTGGACATGGTGTGTTTGTTTGTGTCCTTGTGGTGTTTTTTTAGTGGGGTTTGTCATAGGGTTTTTTGTGTGTGTGGGGGAGAGTAACAGGAATTTCTCTAATTTTCATTCTCGCTATAATATTTATATAGCACCTGTTTCAGCTCTCTGTATGTCGTCAAACGGCAGTTTGTTTGTCATGTCAGGAACGTAGAAGTTTCTGGTGGTTTTGCCTTAGTGATTGCTGTACTTATATGTTATGTAGTTTGTTGACTGTGGTCTTATTATCTGATATGTTGTTCTGGTTATTCTGTAAGTTGGGCTGTAGTAATGTTTTAACATGACTGTGTAATGGCATAAGTGTTTCACCTTGAATACTTTGAGTTGTGTCCATGCTGTCTGCATAGGTGTGGGTTGTTCCCAGAATATCACTTTTACAATTTTATCTTGCAACTATTGAACCTGTTAAGTCTGTAGTCTGCGTAATAATAATAATAATAATAATGTCCGCGCGGTTAGCCTGTTGGCTGTGTGCTTCGCAACCATAAGCCTGGGAAAGGAGTGCCCTAGGTTCGATTCCCAATGGTGACGTGAAGAGCTGAAGGATCTTCCTCAGCCATAGCCAAATTAACCGGACGTGGACGGTAGGGTTTTTTCTCCAGTTTATCCTTGGGGTTTTCATCCCGTAAAGCAGGCAAACCGGCCTGCTTTACGGGTTTCATTTATCCTACGGATATAGGATACACCAGGATGTAAGGTTAACCACCTTGTCCTGTAAACGGTTTGAGGTCTGATGATTAATAAATCCCCGACACCGCAAGGTAAAAGAGGGAAAGGAAGATGAGATCAAATAATAATAATAATATATGTTTATACGGTTTATATTAAAATTTAGTCCTTAATCATTTGTCATTTTCCGGGAAACGGATTTTTTTACAAAAATTAAAAACCCAATGAAAGTTTTTCCATTGGGTTTTAATTATTCTATTTTTAGCTTGTTTTAGTCTTTTCAGGGAAAAAAAATTCCCAAATGCGGTGGCTACTTCAGACTTTGATTTTATCACCAATTTAGATTTTCTGCCTTCGACAGAAAGTTAAAGCAGAATGCATACTCGCATTCCGCAGCTAGCCTGGCACTCATTTTTATGAAAAACTTTAATGGGTATATGATAGATATGTACACTTTCAAGTAAAAAAAAGAAAGGAAATAAAACTTTCGAAGATATCAAAATATATATTAGTACTCCCATTTCTTAAAGCAGGTGGCGTACGTACAGTAGCATCGAAATATACTTCGTCTGCTTAATCTTGATAAACACCGATGAGACTTGGCCTTTGTAAGTATTAAATAGCGCTTTTAATGAACCTGAAATTATACTGTATTTCTTAATTTGTTCTTTTCTTTAATTTCTTAATCTGATTTCTCTGCTTGGTTCACAGACATGAAATTAGTCATAATTTATTATTTTCCTGAAGAGGTTTAAACTTTTTTTGTGTTTGTTTTTGTTTCTGCTTGCTTAAAATACAGGAAATCGCTTTTAAGAAAACGTTCAATTCAGCGATAACTTGCTTTAAGAGATAGAAGAGTGAGGAAGTAGACAATTTATCTCGAATTTATATTTTCTGAAGATAAATAAAATAATAATAATAATGATAATAATAATAATAATTGTTTCGCATTGCTTTAGTTGAATTTTCCTGTATACTGTAAAAAGCATCGTCATAATTTCAGGTATGCTAAAATGTAATAAAATGTATGCTAAATTGTTGTTTTAAAACCTTTCTAGCTGAGGTTTAAGTGAGATGGTTAATTACCTCACATTAAGTACCAAGTATTAAAATGAAAAATGCATACGAATGCTTAATGTGACATTTTCTATCCCTCATATTGTTGTTGTTATGTTCCATCCCGTCGTTTTCGACTTTTGGTGATTCTGTGAGCAAAGGCTCTCCACCCCCTTTCGGCCTCTTGTGCTCTCTTAAAGTAATTGTACGTTCAAGTTGGTAAGTTCTTTTATGTTGTCCATACGACTCTTTTGTGGTCTTCCTCTTCTTCTCATTCCCTCAATCTACCCCAACATAACTGCCTTTTTCAATGATTCACTCATAATATGACCAAAGTACATTAACTTCTGTTTAGCGATCAACTCCTCCAAGGAGCATTCTGTCTCTAAAACCTTCTTATTGATCATTCTTGCAATCCATGGGATTCTTAAGTCTCCTCCCCCCCCCCACACACACCACAATTCAATGAATCAATTCGCTTTCTGTCTTTCTTCTTGACAATCCAGCTTTCACATCCGTTTGTTACTATTGGAAATACCATTGCTTTGACAATTCTTTCTAACTTTTGTGGCATTACACCTCTATCTTTCATAATTTTTGTCAGTTTAACATCGCTTTTTTTCTCCATGACTATCCTTTTAATTTCATCTTCACATTTACCATAATTTCTGATTCTGGAAAAAGCCATCACTTTTTCTTTGCTGATGTTTAAATTAAGCCCTACTTTGTTACTTTCCGTTTTAGCCAATAGAATCAACCGCTCCAGATCTTCCTTAGTTTCTGCTATGAAGGTTATATCATCTGCATATCTTAAATTATTTATTTTTCTGCCACCAATCTTAATTCCAGGTGGATCTTTATCTAAATCAGCCATTCTCATAGTATATTCACTAAAAATATTAAAAAGGTAGGGTATGTGTGAGTGCCGGCCTGGTTGGTCAGGTGATTAGCGCATCCGCTCTCCAGCCAAAAAGGCTGTGGGTTCAAATCCCACCGTGGGCATGAATGTTGTGAGTGCCTTTTACCTTCAAACCTTCATTCATAAAACTATATACACTCTCCCAAGATGGAGTTGGTCATTATGGTAATAGTAATTTGCCTACCTTGGTATATAGGTGTAATTATATTAAGCCTTTAATAGAGTAGACCCAACTAATTAATCAGGGGACTCTGCATCAAGCCGGGCATAACAGTAGGAAAAGAAGATATATTTATCCCTTTTTTGTTTGCTTCAAATGACAGAAAACTCTGTTCAGAATTCACTAATAATGTCTTAAATAATTACCATCGTGAATCATGTCAATTGATAATAACGCGCTCGCCCTTGTGTGTTCATCGTAAATATGTTGGCAGGTCTCATATAGTGTAAAAGGCGTAATATAATTATTCCGCAAGTTAAGCAAATTACTCTGAGAATACACACAGTTATCAGACAAATAAAAAAAAAACAATAATAAGTAAATGGGCAGAGTGAAGTAAACGGACTTGATGAATAAAGTGTCTCCCGCGATTTCTCCGGTTTTTTTTTTTTTTTTTCGGCGTATTCTGATTAAGGTTGTTTCTGTATTCCGAATATTGTTTTATTACGTGTTAGTTACGATCAGGCCGGATTAAGGCTATCTGGCCTCCTAGGCTCAGCCCAACAACGGTGTATCCCTTGGTTCTTCCATTGCTTAGCTGACAAGATATTCAGACTCAATAAGTACTGAAGGTGAAATAAGAAATTCAAAATTCAGTTTTCTTCCAGGCCAGAACCCCCACAACTGTTAAATTAAAACTGTTTTTGTTTTTCTTTTGTTTTTCTAATTTTATTTAACACTAAATATCAGTAAGCAATATAAGCAAAGTATTTACTTATAACTAGGACAAGAGAAAAAAAATGCAAATTTTCAACACTGTGTTATATTTATTTCTCAATACAATTGTTATAAAGAGTTAAAAACCAAATACAAAAATTTGTTGAAAACAATTTTTAATCACTCTCCGAAAGATTATAAGGCAAAATAAGATGTAATTTGAACTCTAGGTCTATTTGAGCTCTAGGTCTGAACAACTTCAAACTTTAAAACTTTAATCACTCACCATACCAAACAAAAGTTTATTTGTTTATTTATTTAACATTTCAATAACAATTCAGATTAAAGTCCAACATGGCAGATAATGACAATTACAAAACTTTCGACTAAAGCCGAGTATGGTAGTGAAAATGTTAATAGTTAATGGCACAACTAGTAGCAAAAACCTCTGAGGTTGTGCCCCTTCCCTTGGTGCTATAAGTACGTGATTATTTTGCTTAATGGTCGGTTGGATACGATGGAGTTTTCAGTCGGTGTCACAGTTTTTTTTTTGTTGTTTTTTTGTACATTTTTAACTCATTAGCGTTTAACATATCATAGTGAACCTTGTTTGAACCTATATCGTGATGAAAGTGGCGTCTTCTTGAGGAGTAATCGCGAAGAGACTGCAGCATTTGCCCTTCAATTAGAAGGACCTAAGTTTAAGGCTTTTTAACTGAATAAATTAACGAAAGTTTTGTTTCATTAGAGTGCGCACGCAGTAATTATTAAACCTCTTATCAGGTTGTTTTTTTGTTTGATTAGAATTGCAGTCATAGCTACTAAGACTATAAGTAGAATATATTATATATATTAATTGCGTATTGTACCGTGAGCGGGCTAAGGATTTTTCTCTTTTGAAAGATTTTTTTATATTTTTTGAGTAATCCCGAAACCCTACTCTAGAGATCAAACACAGAACATTTTAAGCCACACACTAAGACGATTTCTGTATTTTGCTTTTATTTGAAGAAGCGATGAAAATCCTTTCTCACAAAGATAGGTTGTAGAAAACTGCATGACGATTTTCAATGCTTCTTCAGATAATTCGGGAAATTCACTTCTTCTCACGAAAGGCGAGATCCAGAATCAAGCCAAATCAAGATCACGGAATTGCATTTTAAGCCAACTGTCACTTGAAAGCTCAATTAACTGTTATTTTTTCGATAACGAAAGGTAGTTCTCGTGACTATAAGCCTGAAATAGATCTCGAACCCACAGAAATTTCTTATAAAAGTTATTCGGAAAATATGTTTCAAAATTCTGTTTCAGAGTTTTGAGTTTGTCACAAACCCTTTCAAGAAACTCAGAATAAACAAAAATATCATTTACCACCTACAAAGGATTCCAATGTTGCAAAAGGTGCAGATTGTCTATCTTTTACATAACTAATGCACAACACCAGTTTTTTTTTTTTTTTCCGAAAGCCTTTATTTTGTCGTAGACATGAAGAACAGTTAAAGAATTTCTCTGAAGGGAGAGATTTAGTTCATTTAGTTTCAAAAAAATGTCTGAAAGATAGGATAGTGTTGATAACCATGTTTCTTCAACAAGGAGTAATGCAAAATCAGAATTACGTTCATTTATAAACAATAAAACTTCGTGCCTTAATTGAAATGAGCTTGTTAGTACTTTGCCGCTGGAAATCCAGCGAATTTCAGAATGACGCAAAAGTTGTATACTTCAGTATTTTGTAATACTGAAAATAAGTTATTTTCATTATTACAAAATACTAAAAATAACTTATTTAGCGATCGAGCCTTAATAAAATTAACTAGCTTTATAGCGTTGTATAGCACAGTTTTAAATTCTGGTGGCATTCCTTTGGAAGCCAACCTTTCCCTATGTATGAAACAATATACCCGATTCATATCCGGAGCCACTTCCTTGACCAAAGAAACCACTCCCAACTATGCCTGCCTGTAAGGGCGCGAGCTCCATCCCGAACAAAAGCCCATGCATTTTTCCCACTGGATTCCTTTATATATTACGTAATTATTGAGAGTGTGAAATATTTCTTCTCCAGTTGTTCGGGATGACAAAGTTCTACAAAACAGAATATCGTCATTATCATGCACATATCTTACATAGCATATTAATTGCGCATCATCTGTGACATCAGCAGTCTCGTCTGTTTATAATGCATAATAAGGGGTCTTCTTAATTCTTTCGATTAACTGAGATTCTACGTCACCTGCCATATCATTAATTCTGCGACCTACAGTGTCATTGAAAGAGGAGTCAAATCAACATCTTTTAGTAACTTGTTGCCAAACATAGTTTTTACCACATAAATAAAGTTTTTACCACATCTTTTATAGCTGGAAGTAGTAAATTTTCCTCGATAGAATGAGGTTTCCCTGTTTTCGCTATGCGCAAATTTAAGAGATAGATGCTTCTAGTGCCATGCTATTAATCGAACCCATGGCGAAACTACATCTTTCCCGTGATTTAATGTCGCTAAGTGTCACTGAAATTGGCTTTTTTTCCCCTCAATTTGCTTATTTTTCATATCACAATGTTTAGTTTCTAAATGTCAGATTTTCGCCGGTTTCATGCACTCATTCGACAACACATCATAACACAAAACACACTTTCATCTCCACACCAAGTAAACCCGAATTCCAAATATCAACTGTTATATTTCCTACTGTACTTTTTCTTTGAACTGCTTGTTTCTTCTTCTCTAATAATATCAGATTTACTTATCGCAATTAGGGTTAGCATCACCTGTTTCATTTGCTCTTCTTTTCAAAATTCTAGTTCTAAGCCACTTTTACATTATTAAAAAACGTTTCCGAAAAATATATAAATATATAAATACTGGGGTTAATTCATGACACACTTTGTCCAAGTATCACTTAGCACTTCTCAAGATATACTGAACCTTGGTTGAAGGAGTGAAACCTTCAATAATAAAAATCAATAAACATTGGTTTCAAGCCATTGGTTGAAATGTGGAGAACACATGTTCACTTCAAATCTGACAAAATAGCAAGGGAAGGCAGAGCAATAAAACTATATTATTATTCACTTCACCCCTCTTATTATTCGTCATTCTGCTGCTACAAATTATTGTAGTGCCAGAATGCTGAGTAATAAAAGAGGGGTGAAGTGAACAACAATATAGTTTTTATGGCTTCCGCCTTTGAACATTTTGAAGCTATTTGTTTTTGTTTTTTTGTCTCCATTTGATTTCAATAATTTTACTTACTTATTCAATTTTAATTTGTTTGAATAATTAAAAAAATAATTAATTAATTAATTTAAGTCTGCTTGCGGACTACCTGTGGTCCGCAAGCAAACTTATCCCATCTTATTCCAAGCAGACTGTCCCATCGTCGCAGACTACCTGTGATCCGTAGACCACAGGTTGAGAAACACTGACTTAATGGACATACAAAGTTTATACACGTTGAGTGGGATGTGAGAAAATGAGGGACAAAGATAAGATAATCTATGAGAGTGAATATAATTCAGCCAACCCCTATTTGGTTAACTTGCTGTTCGAATGTTTTTTTTTTCCTTTTCGGTATTGAGTGATTCATTCTCGAGCTTTTGGGTTATTTTTTCTTGCAGTGTTCCAATTTTTTACTCACAAACATCAACACGTTTGGTGTTAGTATTACCATCATCATCATCATCATGAAATTCCTGATATGTGCTCTCATGGGGTACAAGATAATTATGATAGTACTATTGAAAAAAAAGTTACACTATTACTAACTTCCGATCAACAATTTTCCTCCAAATTAATTTTTTATCTGTCAAGATTCCAACATTATCAGATCATATATTTCTGTCTTTTAAGGCACTTTTTTACTGTATCAATCCACATATATTTTGGTCTTCCTCTGAGTCTTTTTCCCTGCCAATCTAGCAAGAACACTTGTTTTGCTAATCTTTCCTCTCCTTTCTATTTAAGTGATCATACTACCTAAAATTAGCTCTACTAACAGATTCCTGAATGCTAACAATGGCAAGTTTTTCCCTAACATCCTCATTTTAATGTGGTACTTCCACTGATTCCATCTGTTCACTCCACTAATCTTTCCCAGAGCTCTGTTTTATTTCTAACCAATCTCTACAGATCCATAAGTTAAAATTGCTTTGAGCATCGTCTTGTATACAGCTAATTGAGTCTTTTGACTAATTTCTTTCTTATTTCATGTAAATTTATCCAGCTGACATCCTACCATACTAGCTTTACTGATTCTGTTGTCTATTTGAATGTTTAATTTGCCTCCACGAAAAATTGTGTCTAAATAGCTGAAATGTGTTTTACTTGTTCTATGGTTTCGGTATTCAGGATACAGTTGAGGTTTCCACTGTTTCTGTCTATTTTCACTGTCTTTGTCTTTTTTATTGCTGATTTCATGCCAATATTATTGTTACATGTACTGTAAATAGTATATGTAATTTATCTAAGTATACCTAATATCTAAGAAGGAATTTCGCTAATTTATGGGTTTACGTCTTCTATTGAAATCCACTGGAGACTTAAGTATGACGACAACAACATCAACAATATTTATTATTATTATTATTATTATTATTATTATTATTATTATTATTATTATTTGTGTAGGCATACGAATGGGTGCACGGTGATATCGCTTCTCCCGTTTTTTTATAGTTTTGAAGTGATTCCAATTCCTGTTTTTAATTTGAAAGTGTTCCCAAGTAACTCTATCAGTCACGCCGAAGACAGTGATATAAAATTCACCGAAATCGGCTATAAGAAGAAACCAAGTTTTGAAGTGTTAAAAAGTGAACAGAGAGGACCGCGGTCAACAACGAGTGAAGAACAAAGGTCACTGCCATCTTTACAATCATGCCACAATTGCTCAAGTGAAGAAAGGTGAGTCATGAAGTATCTCGAATGCCTGGAGGATTTATCGTTCAACGGAAATCAAATAACCTGTACGAAATGCAGTAGGATTCTACACTTAAAATGTGCTGGCTTTTCAGAAACAATCTGGAAACGCAAAACCAATGCAACACGTGAGGAATGGAAGTGTGTAATCTGCAGGAGGAACAAAGAAATGCACCTAATGCAGCCACCTACGATGCAGCCGATTATACCGGAGGCAAAATCAGATGACGAACTGTGCAGACAAAAAATGCAGGTGAGTCCTATAATTTCAACTCTCTAAATATACTGATAGAAAACGGTCTAGAGATTATAAAAGCCAGCTTAGATCTTGTGCAAGAACTCTTCGACAAACAGAACAAACAAATAACCGAAAAATCTAGCGAATATGAATATTTGGTCAAACATAATAACTTAACAGTGATAGAAGTGTTGCAAACCGTAAAAGACACCAAAATCAGCATTAACGCACTAAATGACAGGCAACACAATTTGATGAAAGAAACATCCGAACTCTGTCAAGAACTTCATTCGCTAAAACTACAATACGAACGTTTAAATCAGCAACAACATAAAGAAGATCTTATAATAAATGGTCTTCCTGAAACTGGACCTACAGAAAATCTCAGAGACGTAGTTTTAAAATTAGGCCATGCAATTAACATCCTGCTACAGCTTAACGAAATTCAGACCGTAAATGATTCCTAAGAAGAGCAAACAAACAAGGCTTGCCACAACCTGCGCTAGTCATAGTTCATCTTACAAGCAAGTCCACAAGAGACAATCTCATAAAAGCTAGCAGACAGAAAAAACCAGTTGCCAAGGACTTGAACGCATTGCAAGACAACACACCAATCTTCTTGTCTGAATATTTAACACACTCAACCAAAATCTGTTGTTCCAAGCAAAAAGTACAAAAACAGAAAAAATTACCAATTTTTGTGGATCAGAGATATGCCAAGATATTCTTGAGGAAGTCACAAACTTCAAAACCGATACAAATGAAAAGCCCAGAAGACATAGAAAGGCTGCCACAGTGAAACAAAAGTCTCCTAATTAGTTCAAAAAGAAGACCACAATAAAAATGAATGTGAACTACCAAGACAGATGCAATAACACCAGAACATACCGGCAATTTCACTTTGATTATCAGACCGTTCAGATCATTCATTTGACTTCCCAAAACATCAGCCTACTTCCAACAGAGCAATCAAATCAATAATAAAAAAAAAAACAACATAAATCTGACAGGTGTCATCCTCAGATAAGCTCATTAAAAAAACTTCGAGGATGCAAGCAGAGACATTATATCTTAACCGAGATCAACAACAACAACAACAAAAAAAATTATTTATTACATTGAAGTGCTGTAGTTCCAGCGGTTAAAACCATTAAAAAGCAAATTAAATGCTTTTAAAAAATGCAACCTTATCCAATTGCAAACTGTAAATTACCATCCATAGTAAATATATATATATATATATATATATAATATGTAAATATGTGTATATATGTAAATGCTCTGTAAGATGATAAATAAAATGTTATTACAGAAAAAAATATTAAAAAATGTGCGTGAGAGAGAAGAGCAGAGTGTGGATAATTTTTACCAGTTTTTTTGTCCGTTAAAAAGTTAATTAATTCATCTGGAAAGAAAAAAATTATTCAGAGCAGTGTTCTTTTTTGTTTGTTTGCTTTCCTTCGAGTTCAGAGACTGCCTGTATCATTCACTTTGGAACCTGGGTCGGAGAGAAGACCTGTGTTTGATCCTGTAGGACGAGACTAATGTTTATCAGGACTTTTCAGCTGAAGGAGAGTTTACCGGTCTCCTACAGCGGTAGCAGAGGTTTTCTTCCAGGAAACTCGGGTGTTTTATCCCTTAAAACAGGCAAGACATCCAGAAGAACACAATGTAACTGACAGCCAGATTGGATTAATGCCCTATCAGAGCATTAATTAGTTTACCAGGAAGCCAATTTACTTGACCGTGTCAGGCCTGTGAGCAAAACACGCAAAGGAAGATGGGATGGGATCTTCTAGTTCATAGGCGAGTAAAGTTCTAAAAGTATGGAACTTGAAGTACAGTGCAGTGTACTGCATTAAGCACGTATTCATTGAAGTTATATTCTACTTGAACCGGTGGCTTCTGATCGACTTTCAGTTTAACCTCTCATCATTGAATAAGAAGGGAGTTCTTTGACTTGAAAAATTCCAGGTTTGTTGCGCATTAAACATTGCACAATTTGCGGAATTGTAAGAACTATTTTGGTAAATAAGTTAAAGGAATTATATTTTCTAGATTAATCTTATTGAAAAGTGTAACATATGAATTTTTGTTGCATTTTAGTGTTTGGATATTTATAATAAAAGAACTCAGCTATTGAAAGTGAGATACATTTTTCCAAGTTTAATATCATAAACACGACAGTTTTGTAGAAGAAAAGTAACGATGTATTTGATAGCATTTTTGTCTTATCTGTTCTGCATCTAAATTCGAAATGTTAAGGTGGTCAAGCGAAGTCTTGATCGATTAAAATAACACCCTTAGCAAAAAGTCAATTTTTCGTGTTTATGCACTTCAGGATTTTTTGAAATTTATATCTCAATATTATAAACTGTTGTAAACAGTTGTAAATATCTCCTAAGATTATTGGAAAAAACTCAATTTATCAGTACTGATGACTGGAAGCTTATATACATTCTACTATTAGAAGTCATGAGATGTTCCTCTAATTGAAAGAAGATATGGCATGTATACCGACAGTATGTTGTTAATTCTTTTTTACAGACAAGAATTAACAGTTTCAGGTTTTTCATGTCATTCGGATAAATTGGCCGTTCTAACTATTGAGTAGAAATTAAGAATTATTTAGTCCATAGTTACAAGTCATAAGGAAGTGGGAGTCCACTGAACCTAAGATACAATCGGTAGGGTTAAAATACTGATTGACAGGTACTAATGCTCTTTGAGAAAGTTCAAGGAGGTTGACCTTACTGGTCCTCACGACGCCATAACATCTTGGAGAATTTGTTTTCAGAGGTGCGAGAAGCCAAAATCAATCACGTGTTTCCATGAAACAGAGAGAGAGAGAGATGCATGCCATGAATTTTCAAGTAAATAGCTGTAAATACCCCACATGATTCTGTTAACAACAATACATCGTTGATTTGCTTCCACCAAGTTTGAGACTAGGACGATTTCATAATGCATACTGAAGGCGGCATATTTATACATCTTCAGCTGAAAAGCCTTTATAAAGATTCTTCAAGTCCCAGAGAAAATTCGAATCCACGTTTATCCAGCTGTGTATTAAATCCATGGTTATGACAAAATTATTTAATCTGATTTGAATTTTTCTGCATTCTCATTTATTAATCTGCATTCTCATTTATTAATCTGCATTCTCATTTATTAATCTGCATTCTCATTTATTAATCTGCATTCTCATGAATTAAATATTTCAATTTTTCTATTTTCTATTTTTGCATATTTTTCTTTCTGTTTAAGTTGTCACCCAAGCTGTTAATATTTCTTGCTTTTGAAGAGGCAGAATAGATGCATTCTACCAAATCTTATAGTTCATTAAGACAGAGCGTATTTCTATATGTTTGAAAGATTTCAGTAATTCCCTGGATTAGTGAAAGTGAAAGAATGGATTCATGAAAGGGTCTTGTTCCTTGGAAATTATTAAGCTTTGACTAATAATAGTTTCTTTCATTGTCGGATGTTCTTAAATTTATATAGCATTCATTATCCGAATGGATCGTTAGAGTCGACTCCACTGTTATATGTATGTATGTATGTATGTATGCGTGTGTGTATATATATATATATATATATAGAAAGTATTTTACCTTGGGTATAATAAATGTTAAAGATACCAAGCTATTTAAACCTGGTTTTACTCCATTTTCCAAGTAAGCAAACAGACAAACAAGTCAAGTTTGCGCCTGCAAGTGTTGCAAGTCTAGCTGATCCTGCACGTAGTGCAAGACCAAGGCAACTCATGGTAAAAGTAAAATAAGCTCTGATCGCTAATCTTAATATTTACCCTTAATGCAAAGCACATCTCCTGGAGGAGATTTAACATTTATTATACCCAAGGTAAAATACTTTCTACATTTATATCTCCTCCTGAGATTTTTATTTAATAAGGTTAAAACACCTTATGGTAACTTGTTCTGGAAAAATACTTATAAGCTATGTATTACTAAAATCTTGGTATTTCTAGCCTGGCTCCCACTGATGAGACCTCAATAAAGGTCGAAACCGGTCTGGGTTGTGGCCCCTTGCCTTTAATACAAAGTATCATACATCTCCTCCAGGAGATGTGCTTTGCATTAAGGGTGCTTTGCAATATAATATATATATGTAGAAAGTATTTTACCTTGGGTATAATAAATGTTAAGAATACCAAGTAATTTTTAAACCTAGTTTTACTCCATTTCCCAAGTAAGCAAACAGACAGAAAGTCAAGTTTGCGCCTGCAATTGATGCAAGTCTAACTGGTGCAAGATCAGGGCAACTCGTGGTAAAGGTGGGGCAAGTTCCGATCACTAATCTTAATATTTACCCTTAATGCCAAAACACATCTCCAAGAAGGGGATGTATGATGTTTTGTATTAAAGGCAAGGGGCCACTACCCAGACCGGTTTCGACCTTTATTGAGGCCTCATCAGTGGGAGCTAGGCTAGAAAATACCAAGATTTAGTAATACAGAGCTCATGAGTATTTTACCAGAACAAGTTGCCATAAGGTGTTTTAACCTTATTAAATAAAAATCTCTGGAGGAGATATAAATGTAGAAAGTATTTTACCTTGGGTATAATAAATGTTAAGAATACCAAGTAATTTTTAAACCTGGTTTTACTCCATTTCTCAAGGTAAGCAAACAGACAGAAAGTCAGGTTTGCGCCTGCAATTGATGCAAGTCTAACTGGTGCAAGATCCCCTTCTTGGAGATGTGTTTTGGCATTAAGGGTAAATATTAAGATTAGTGATCGGAGCTTGCCCCACCTTTACTACGAGTTGCCCTGATCTTGCACCAGTTAGACTTGCATCAATTGCAGGCGCAAACTTGACTTTCTGTCTGTTTGCTTACTTGGGAAATGGAGTAAAACCAGGTTTAAAAATTACTTGGTATTCTTAACATATATATATATATATATATATATATATATATATATATATATATATATATATATACCTTCCAAGGAAGGTACATACCTTGTTGGAGCATATTTTCCAAGGATGCCCTGCATCCTTAGAAGATATGCTCTGCAGGTTTTGACTGTGTTATCTACTTTCCTTTCCTTTTAATTGAGTTGAATCGAGTTAGTAGCTCATTTCAAGTTTTATTAATTACCCAACATGATACGTAAATGTTATGATGGATATTCTTGTGTTGAAACATAATAATCTTTTAACTTTAATAATAACCAATATGCATATACTGAAAAATAATGTTATGCAGTGCTTCCTCTCTGGGAAAAGAAGTAAAAGGACTCAGGTCTGTGATCTGACTGCAGTAATTATCTCATAGTCCACTTCTATATACTTCTCAAATTCAATTTATTTAAATTGCAAACAATCAAAATGCCTGTAATTTTTCCTACAAAGGTCCAACCAACATTCTCTAAAATTAATTACGAACGAGCTGTATGCATTTGTGAATAACTGTATACATCTGACTGTACATAAATGCAATAACAGGATGTTTTACTCTTTCTTTTCTGGAGCAGAAATAGTTGCATGGTTGACTATACGTATTGATATGATGGCACAGTCAAAAGCTCCATCTGTGAAGAAGACTCCAAGATATGGTAAGAGCAATGTTTTTATTTTTTTTCATGCAGCTACAATTGAATGGTAGTTTCATGAGAAAATTTATATTAGAACTTTACATTAGAGATATTTGTGTCATTATGTACTATAGATGTCATTTTGTTTTTCTTCATTTTGCCATTAATACTACAATTTAAACGACTTCACAAATTCCGTCAAGGGGTGGTGCCGTACCTCATCGTAAAAAGGGCTCACTGCCGTTGTATCACATACGAAATAATAATCAAGGGATTAGGAATTATAATTATCGCTAATATTTCAAAAACATAAGGTCATCTTTACTATAATTAAGGATTTTTGAAAGCTGATGTAGCTCTCTTTCTTAAGATAATAATATTGGTTAGCAAAGCTTAGTGGAATATAGAGCTACCCTGCCATTACTAACCCGCAAATAACGCTAACAAAACTCATTTAAAATTTACTGATTATAGTTTATTCTTGAAAGATATATTAATAGAGAGAGATGTAGCTGAACATCTTCGAAAGGAAAGATGCTATCTATTGATTCTAAATTGCTGAAAGGATTTTTATTTTATTTTATTTATTTATTTATTTATTTATTTTGGTACCCAACTTATAGTAGTGTGGAAAACGAATACGGGAAGAGGAGAGATAGAAACATAAGTTAGAAATATGGAATAACACTATAGGAAATACAAATATATATAAGAAATATATATGAAACAAAAATCTATAGTATATCAATAAATCTATAATCTCTAGAATATATCGGCATGATCAATGACGGTCTGCTGGTTGTTTTCGAGTGATTCGTCCATCAGTGCAGTGCAGTGATAAACTTCCATGTAATTTCATAAGTACCTTTCTCTTTCCATACAGTCTGATGAAGAATGACTCGGAACGGTCAGCACATCATTCATCTGCTGGCCTGTCATGGGTTATATTACAAGTATATGCTATTTTGATTTTTTCTTCTCAACATTATTTTGTCATCAGGAGCTTCCCTGCTCAATAAACATAAAGGACAGTATCAAGAGATCTTTAAAAAAAATACGAAACTTGTGGAAACAATAAAGTAAGGAAATGAATGCGAACAATCATCATAAAAAGTACGCTTCATAATAGTAATAGCATTTATAGTGACACCATTCATTATCACAACTGATGTATGTTCATTTATTGAATTTATCAATCTGTGAAACATTTTGATATTTTATGTACTGTAGATATAATTTTATTTTCTCCCCTTATTTCTTCATTAAATATTTAATTTAAACGACTACACAAATTTTAATAATGATGCAAATACCACATTTCATCGAATTCCATTAAATCAGGAGAAATTATAATTATCACTTCGAATCATTTTGTCAATAAAAACTATCCAATTATAGCGAAAAATATATTGTTATCATTTCAAATCGTTTTGCTAACAAAAAGGAAGAGTATTAATAAAAAAAAAACAGGTTCTGTCAACACGTTTAGTTGAAAACACATGAAGGTGTTAACAAGAAAAATTTCTAACCTTCCAACCTATAACCAAATACACATTTGGTCCAAGGTAGACAAACAATGTGTTCTATATCTGCCTTTCATTTTCCGGATTTTATCTCATACAATTTTTGGACTGGTCATTTGATTAATTGATGTAGTAAATTGGATCCATGACTATTTTTGACTCTGACGTCTTACATAACGTGCTTTGACTCAAGCACGCTTGAAAGCTATTAAGTTTGATGTAGTGGGGTATCTATGAAATATGCCCCAAGCTCTGTATTGATCTTTTTTGGCTGTCTAACATTCTGGGTTCCACCAAGGCTTTGGATAGATTGGAAATCGAGATGATGTTTTTTGAGATGGAGGCTGTTGCTGCCTGGACAATGCATTCTGTTATGTATTATATTTTACTCCTTCATTGATAGGTGTTTGACTGATGGCATCAGCATTAAATTTTGCAAGATGAGAGAAAGTGTTCCAATCAGCCTGGTCAATTTTCCATATAGGTATCCGTGTGGGTGAACATGGTTCCTGTGAAGACATCGTGCAGAGAACAGGAAAGTGATCACTTCCATATATGTTCTCTTCACCTTCCCACGCGAGTAGTCGAAGAATGGAAGGGGAGCAGATTGTAAGATCAATTGCAGAATATGAAAGGGTAGGCATATGGAAGAAAGTATTGAGTTTATTATTTAAAAGGGAGAGGTTATTATTATCAAGAATTCTTTCAATTATTCGACCTTGTCTATTAGTTTTGCACTACCCCACACAGTACTGTGACCATTAAAGTCACCCATCAAAAATATGGATTCAGGTAGTTGCGAGATAAGGTTATCTAGATCAATTTCATTTAACTCGGCATTTGGTGATAAATAAATTGAACATGCTGTAATAAGAAATCCCACAGAGAAGCTAATCGCTACTGCTTCCAGAGAAGTATTAAGTTGAACCTGATGGAAAGGAATATGACTGCCCACTGTCATAACCTTCCAACCTATAATTATTTATGTTATTGGAAGGTTATGACTACCCACTGTCATAACCTTCCAACTTATAGGATAGCTACTCCTTCATGAGCAGGGCTACCTCCAGTTCTGTCCTTACGTACAATAGTGAAATTCCTAAAGGTGCGGTCCTCATTGGGTCTTAAGTACGTTTCCTGTAGACACAAGTAGAAAGGTATGTGTTTCTGCAACAACATCTTGATATCTTCAATATTCT
The DNA here is from genome assembly GCF_054136105.1 of Typopeltis vanoorti. NCBI lineage: Eukaryota > Metazoa > Arthropoda > Arachnida > Uropygi > Thelyphonidae > Typopeltis > Typopeltis vanoorti. Next base: position 147,093,970 of record NC_143550.1, read on the forward strand.
GGCGAATCCCACGACAGTTCCATTGTAAACATTTTCCTATTATCTTGATTTTATTGACTTGTCTGGTTTTCGGGAGGTTGAGGGCTTTCCTTTGTCAGATTTATATTTATCCACTGTTTTAGGGAAGTATGGACGGCCACTGTCAATCTCTTCCTCTGGTAGAGTGTTCAAAACATCAAATGTGTTAGGGTCAGTTGGTATGTTTAGTTTGCTTTCAGTGGGTACCGAGGTATCCATTTTTGCTGTTCGAGTGTCTGGTGGTTTATCTTTGAGTGATGTCTCTGCCATAATTTTTTTACAGGTGAGTTTCATCGAATGGGACCAATTTTGAAGTTGTCTCTGGAGTAAGGCCATAGGTCTTGTGATTAATGCGTTCAACAGAGAAGCACTTACGATCGTAAAGTTCAGGTATGGTGAAATTATCAGATGGTAGAATAGACATACATGTTTGAGTTGCTGTTGGCACTTTTTTAATTGTTACTTTTTCAGTCTGCCAGCTTTCTTTTTGCATCCTGATATGTTATGTTTTGTTCTGTTTTAATTTTTTGTATCTCTTTTTCATATTTCCTTTTCTGACATTCACGAGAATAAGCTGGATGATCTCTCTGACAGTTGATACATTTAGCTTTTTTTCACAGCAAGATTTATTATCATATTCTTTACTACAACATCATACACAGGTAGTAGAACCACGACAGGCAGTTTGGGCATGTCCATATCTTTCACATTTAAATCATCTCAGAGGGTTAGGGATGCACTTTGTAACAGGACAGCTGAGATACCCTACTTTTACTGATGTCGGAGGCCTAGGTGTATCAAAAGTAAGGGTGATGTTCTTAGTTGAGACCAGGCGACCATCCCTACGTGTCAGGATGCGCCTCACACCCGTCACTCTTTGATCTTTAAGCTCTGAACATATCTCCTCATCAGGAACATCAAGGAGATCCCATTCTGATATCACTCGTCTACTGGAATTGAGTGTTCTGTGAGGTGTTACTATAATTTGTATTCCACCCATTGTCGTTGCTCTCAATAGTTTCTCGGAATGTTGTTTACACATTGTTTCCACGAGGATATCACCAGAACGCAATTTCTTGACAGTTTTGAGAGGTCCTGCCAGTCCTTCTAAACCTTTTTGGATAAAGAAGGGTGACATTTTCCCAATTGGCTTTTCACCTGTTGCATGAATGATTAAAAAGGTTGGTACATTTATGTTAGTATCCGATATCTTTTGTTTCTTGCTTCTGTTTCCATATGCTGCATCTATAGTATCAGTACTTGGTTGGGACTTTGTTAGGGTCCCTGAAACATTTGAAAATGAAGCATTCATTTTAAGAAGTTTTTACTTCGGTGCCAGAGCTCTCCACCCACCACGGAGCCACACATGTACGCCCACTACTCGGTAAGCAAAGACTGAACTCAGGAGTGGAACGCTAGGGCTACTCTGGACGCTATACGGAACTGCAGCAGGTCTAGGATCCCGACTCCGGACCATGGGGTGAAAGACTTACTGCAACACCGTTGACTCTTGCAGGTAAGCCCAATAGCTGATTGATCTGGCTGGGCCATCCAGGACCGCCCGTCTTGCCGAATCAGGGGCCAAAGTAGTGAAGACTACCAGGATCCCCCCTTTCCGGATGTCCACGGGTCGCACCGCACGGTAAACATGGCAGCATGGCGTTGGATCCAAGTGATGGTGGTCTGGAAAAAGGAAAGTGAAAAAGATTCAGGAGAAGTAGAGCAAAGAATACGGGAAGAAAAGCAAAGAAAAAGAGGAAGAATGAAAAGGGCCAGTACCCTTCACCACGAACAGGTGCTTCACATGGAGGGGCCCAGCAAGGAGACCTGGGTCGTGTAACCCACTTGTCGCCTGATGCCCAGGATCCCCAACATCTGACGCAGTCCTTGATGACCAGATCATCGACTGATCCAGTACGGATTTCTTCTTGCTTTTCACCATTAAAATGGGAGATGGAATATTGCTAGTCTGGCTCCTCAGTTGAGACCTGTCTGAGAAGGAAGGCCTGCTGGTAGCTATGCTACCACCAGCATAGCTCTCAACATCATTTAAGCTCCCAAGCCCCACCGCCACGACAAGGCTGTGTTCCTTGGAATTATTATTAGTATTATTATTATACAGTTAGTTAAGATCCTTCGTAAGTTTAATATCAAACTAGCCAACAGTTTCGTTAGAAACTTATTTCTACGAATAACACAGCTTTAAAATGCACATATTATACCGTATTTTATTTCTCTTCGGACTTTTAGGTCTCTTAGATCCTGGGGTGCGCCGGTAATATGTGCAATATGTGCGACTCACACAGGCTCCAAAGATTTCAGGCGAGGAGGAAATCTGTATTTTGTAGTAGTAGACCACTAAGGCGACGTAAAAAGACAACACAATATGATTACGAACATGAAAATGAAAATATAGTAGATCCTAAAAGTAAATTTTTTTCTCTGCATAATAGATCAAACATTAGAATCTTTGCAGGAAAGATTTACTTTATTAAAAGAACATATGAATTCATTTCAGTTTTTGTATTTGTTAAGTACTTCACGAAATAAAGAATATTTATTATCTTGTTGTAAAAAGTTACGACAAAAATTAACATGAGAATCATTCAGACATTGACGCAGACGATTTATGCGAAGAAATTTTACACTGTTAACCATTTATTTCTAATTTTAAAAACGATATATATCAGATAATTCAGTATATTTATTCAAACGACTTAATCACAGTTTATCCAAACTTTACAATTGCTCTTCTGATTCTTTTGTCATTGCCGGTATCCAGTGCCGGATTTACGTATAAGTTAAAAAAGCTACAGCTTAGGGCCTCGCAATCTGCCGGGGCCTCAAATAAAAAAAAAAAGACCAGCTGATGTAATTTAAAACAGTAGGGGGGCCTCTGGGTTTTGTATAGCTTAGGGTCTCAGCAAGTCTAAATCCGGCCCTGTCGGTATCTGTTGTATCTGCGGAACGGTCCTTTTCTAAACATAAAATTATTAAAAACTACTTGCGCTCCACAATGGTACAAGACAGACTTTCAAATCTTGCCATTATATCAATAGAGTCAGATATTTTGGATCAACTTGATATACATGATATTATTTGAGGTTTCATTAATGAAAACTAGAAAAGTTCAATTCACTAAGTGATTTTTCTTTCTAGAAATATATACACGTTTGCACAAGAATAATGTTTAATTTGCCAAATATTTCGGTCTGAATATTACAGACCATCTTTAATGGCTACATAGGAATAGTTTAAAAAAGCAAAGTGGAATATTAACAATTGAACACTCACACATGGAACGACCCGCGTGATGTCTTATCGCTAAGTATTAGAAGAGTAAACATTTTTAAAGTCATAATTAAAGATATTAATTTAGAAATTCATACAATAATCTTAAATAACATTAGACTAATATAGGAAATTTACAAATATATATATATATATATATATATATATATATATATATATTTAGCAAATTAAACATTATCCTTGTGCAAACGTGTATATATTTCTAATCATTATGTCACAAGTATCGTTAAAAAATCAAATATCGATTTTTCTTTCTGTTTAAATGTTTATTTACCTATTTCTTTACCAAATAATATTTACTATGTTCCTATTTTATATTCTTGTAAGTTTATCTGTTTCTTATTTATACCTATACAAGTACAAATGACAAAGTGATTTTCTTGCCAAATAAAATATAGTTAGTTTAATTTTCTACCAAAAAATATTTAATATTTTTGTTTTTATAAAACTGTAAGTTTAGCTGTTAATTTACGTAAAACTATATAAGTGCAATTCGCAAATGATTTTCTTTCCAATTAACATAAATTACTTTTTTTGCCCAATTATTTTTGTTGTTTTTGTTTTTGTACCCTTCTTGTATGTTTATTGTTTTTTATAATTTTTTTTGTAATTTCTCTTTTTGTTCAATAAACTTATAATTAATATATTTCGTATTTCATTTTTACACACTGATACGTTTTAATAAAGTGATTTTTTATTGGGGGGAGGGGTATAGGGGCGCCAACTAAAGTTTTGCACACTACTGGCACGCCCCTACCTAGACCTATAGTTGGTTCATTCCTGGCATACTGTAACATGTCATATTTGTTGTGAAATCTGTTTGCACACTTGTTTTATTGTATTTAAACATTTTTTACAGACTTAATTTTATCTTTAGATTTCAGTGAGTTGAGAACCCCAGCCAATGAATTGTTCTGTCGCACTGCATCTGCTGGAAAACGTTACTCTTCTAGCAATACTGGACGTCATACTAAGTCTAAATCCACGATCCGCAATGTATCCGCATCAGGGATATCGAATGCACATGATCCTGTCAGGCGGTAAGGATTGTTTCATTTGTTTATTGCAAACACATGTGATTATATCTTAAGAAAACGCATATTATTTTTGTGTTTCATAATTTTATGAAAATAAAATATGCTCCCCTTCAATTTTAGGTTACTTTAATAAGTAAGCTAAAATTTACTCTGCAGGTTGTAATGTCTTCATTGTTACAGACTATTTGTCAGATCTTGACAACCTCAGCTGTCACGAAAATTTTTGAGGATTTTTGTTCATAGTGTATTTATTACCTAATCTGTCTTAATCGAATAATAAAAAACAACTTGAATATTTGTGTGTGGGGGTGAGGGACATGACGTTTACTAAGAAGTAGAAATTTCTCTTTCTGCCTTTCAAAATTTATTTGAAAGTATGTTTTTAGCAGGGATAATCGTTTCAGTAAATCTTAGCAAATCCTTTATTTTGGTAGAGAATGTTTTCGTAGTTCCTCTGCGAGCTCAACTTTAAATAAAGCATCGACTTCCTTGGGATCAAGGTTTCGAACGCCTTTACCAAGATATACACCAGGCACAACATCGACTGGAAAAGCATCTCACCGTCAGTCGCACACGTCTACCAGTACAACGCCATGGATTCCGCCAAGTTCAATAATTGTAGGTAAGGATGATTTCTTCTCTGAAAAGCTTATTTAATGAACAATTAGTTGTAAATCGTTATAAAATAAACAAGGAGGCAAAACGTATTCAGAAATAATATGCATAAAATTTAAAAAAAGCATAATTATTGCATGCTTAATTATGTTTTATTAATTACAAAGCGTACAGAAATAATCCGGAATAGTTATCGATGTCAATCGCTCGCTCATTGTTATGACAGTACAGAACATGTTTGTACACCTAAAAAAGTTAACTTGTCACTATGTAGCGTCAGTCTTGGTAATTTATTGGTAAGACAATAAATAACCACAGTAGACACTCCACAATGCCACAATAAAGTTATGAGAGTTTTGTTTCGTTGCAACTTTTTTTGCAATGCCTGAAAGTAAGGGGTAATGTGTTTATATTAATTTTGTCGTAAAAATAAATAAATAAATAACACATAACAAAACGACTAGTAAATTACGGAAAACCATACAGAGAAGCTTCTGTTGTCACAGAAGCTGAAATGCTTACTGAAATTGTTACTGAAATGCTTGAATAATTCGGCCAATTTAAAGAAAGAAAAACTGTAATCAAAATGATTTACTCACTAGATATCCATCCCCTTCAAGAAATGACGAAAGTATAGGAGGAAAAAGATACACTTCAGTTCGACATGGTCCATGATTAAATGGCATAATAAAACATTCTATAATACCACACTCAATGAACGAAATGCGCTATAAAAGTAGGCGTTTTTTTTTCACATAGCTATTAAGGGGACTGTTGGTGTTAGCTTAATTCTGTTTCCCTCCTAGCATAATTTCAGCCGAAAAGAAAGAGACTTCAAAGAATGGTTAATAACTCTGTACTATTGCAAATAAGCCATTTCGTACAGTGAAGTTCAGTGTAAAGTGTTTATGACACTGACCCACCAAATTAGGTCGATCGAACACCATTCGAAAGTCTAAATGGAGACGGGCAAACAGGAAACGTGAAAACATGTTTCCAAACTATCTCGCTAGTCATTTCAGCTACAATGTAGATCCAATAATCACTTTTCTTTGTTAATAGATTTTCTACGATTATGGCGGTGCTAGTATAATCTTTGAAAATCAATATTTCGGGGAAAGACTTTCTAAAAAAGGGTATATTTACTATAGGAGCCAATTTTCTACATCCTGTAAACATTTTCTTTAGCGTGTTAACCTTAATGGCCTGTCACTGGCAAACGATTGGCATCTTTTCTTTTTTAATTCCCCAAATTAATGCAATGATAGGAGAGCTCATCCTATCTGCAAAGTGTAGAGTAGATGTCAGTTGCAGTCGGTTTCTGTCGATTTCTGTATTTGCTGGATGAAAAACGGAACTTTCCTGGAAGAAATATTCTTCTACCTCCGTATGAGATCGGCTAACTCACCTTCAGTTGAAACACTGATAGCCTTAAAAGTCCTGGTGAAAAGACATTGTCGAAACCGACAGCGTTACGGAGGTTATATAATTTTTCGATAAATCGAAGACTATTACTTTTCGTCTACCTGTGTACTGAGAGTTTCTTTCAGAAAAAGCACGAAGTGTTTATTTTTCTGGTCGATGTTCGATCGACCAGAAAAATAATGGTGTTCGACCATTGGAAATGGTGTTCGATCGACCAGAAATGCGGACTTATTTCACATGGCACTTAGACTTTCTATGCCTCAGATTTTGCTCTTGTAATCGCAAGCCATGCCACTTTTATAGGTTATATGAGTCACTGGTTCGCTACTTCTTCATCAGTCGTTAATATAGCAGAGGTAGATATTTCTTTTTTTTTTTTGAGGCATAATATTTGCGAAAAAAATGTTCCATATTAACTAAGTTTCATTCTTCACCTTGACCTCTTTATTGTTTTCTTGGAATACTTCATAAAACAGTCTACTGAAAACTGACGGCATTCGAGTTTAATTAAACTAGTTTAAACTATACATCTCTCTCTCTCTCTCTCTCTCTCTCTCTCTCTCTCTCTCTCTCTATCTATCTATCTATCTATCTTTCTATGCCTGTCTATATTCCTATTCTATATTCTATATTCCTATGTGTATGCCATATATTAAATTTTTACTGATCAGGAAACACGTTTCGAAATTTTCATTAAACAAACAAGCGCCTACTTATCGCACCGGGATGCTGCCCCCTTCGGCTGCAAAAGACCTGCTTCAATTATCGTCTTGGGAGTAATCTTTATATGGACTTTTTCAATTGAAACACACATAATGCACGCAATTTAAAGAAATTGTGTGTATTATGAAATATACACAAAATATTTAATGGGCATCGATTGAGTACATGATGAATAGTAGCATTTGCGGAAAATGGAAGATTGAGTAGTGTAAACGGTGGGTTTGAGGTGTCACGTACTAATAATTTTCTCTCCTTAAAATACAACATAAAGAGCACATATCGTTTCACATATTTTGAATAGCTGCTTATGTGTATAATAATTGCTAAAATTATTATAATTGTTTTGAGCATTTTTATTTCTCTTTATTTTTGTGATTATTCTTATTTATTAATTATTATTTTTATCTAGCTATCGTTGAAGGAAGAGGCCTCGCAAGAGGAGAAGTAGGAATGGCTAGCATAGATTTAAAAAATCCAGAAGTCATTTTGTCCCAGTTCTTAGATAGTCAGAGTTATTTCAAAGTAATAACTAAACTAGAGATTTTAGATCCTGTTGAGGTAAGCGTATAGTGTATAGTAAATGGGTCTGATTTTTATATGCTGGAGTCTGATTTGATATGGAATGTTACTATTTTTCGATATTTCCGGAAAATTAGTGTTTGTAATTTGCTAAAATATAAAACATATAGATATATTTCAACGGAAATCAAAGCATACAGGATATGGAAATGATTTCTTAATGTTACACACACACACACACACACATATAAAAATATTTCTCTTCACTAAGACATTTCGGACATTCATTTTTTAATATATATAATATTTTTAACTAGATAAAATTTATAATAATAGATAAAATTATATATAACTATATATATGTGTGTGTGTGTGTGTGTGTGTGTGTGGTGATCAGCTTATGTGAGGCAATTTGTACCTGTAATTTCCAGTTTGTTTAGATAATTCAATGTTTATTAGTATTCCTTTATATATACCTGAAGAAGGCTGCTATATGCCGAAACTAGTAGTATTTATCATTAAAATCTTTATATGTTATCTCGGTTTTATAGTCATTAAATCTATATTTTTTTCATATATATATATATGAAGCATATGAAGTTAGGTTCTTTATATAGTGCAGAAATACATATACAGAGATTGCTGAGCGATACAAAAGAATGTGGGAGAAGTTCAGGGACAAAAACAAGCATCAGTGGCGGTAAAGGATGTCAAGTTAAAAAGGAGCAGTAAAGATATTGTGCTGTATAGGGATTCTATAATTAAGGGTGTGAAGAAGGATGGTAGAGTAATTAAAGCGTGTTATCCTGGGTCAAAGATTAAGGATATAACTGAGGCTGTGAAATTGCAGAAAGATAGAGCGATTGAGATTATTGCAGTTATAGGGATGAATGATCTAGGTAGCGAAGGATTTTCTGTGAGACAGGATTTGAAGGATTTAATGATTGGCAATGAATGCAAAGAGCGAGAGTGGAAAGATCATGAGTGTGCTACCAAAATTTGATAGTGATGAATTAAACAGAAGTGCAATTATAGTAAATGGAATGATGTCAAGATTGTGTAAAAGCTTCTGCAATGAAATGAAACTGAATATTTTTTATGAATATCTGGAATGAGTTTGATAAAAGGAAGGAGTATTTTAAGAGAGATGGTTTGCACTTAAATGGATTGGGCGCTTGACATTTAGAACATTTATTGATAAAGGATAGAGTAAATGGTCAAAATACTGGGAAATGGGATTTGCTAGGGAGGCAGGTGATAGAGTCAAGTGTAAATAGTTCTGAAGTTATTAATCTCTGTGAATTTGGGATTAATTTAATCCCATATTCACCCAACAGATTTGGGATTAATTTAATCCCAAATCTGTTGCCGCGGTATGACAGAGAAGAGTTGAGAAGGAGGGCCATAATTGCAAATGACCTTATGCCCAGGTTATGCAGGAGGAGTGGTGTGGAGTTTGTGGACGTATGGAGTGAGTTTGATGGACGAAAGGACTTATATAAGATGGATGGTTTGCATCTGAATGGATTTGGTCTGCTGAGAATGGAAAAAGTGTGTTTGAATGAAGTGAAAGTGGATGTGCAGAATCATGGAAACTAGAGCTATTGGGGGGGGGGAGTGGATATATGCAGACATCGGGGAAGCAGTTGAGTGTAAGAATGTGTATAATATGCCTGAGATATTTACGAAGGACACCAAATCAGAATGGGATAGTTAGTATAAGGCATCAAGATAGGGGTGTGACTAACAGGCTTCGGCTCTTCAGTATACTAATGCCAGGAGTATTAGGAACAAGAAGGAAGAATTTTTGGCCTTGGTTGGCTCTTCTTGGCCACAGGTTATTGGCATTAGTGAGACATGGCTGACAGAAGATAATATAGCTAGTGGGATAGAATGTGAAGGGTATAGCGTGTTTAGGAAGGACAGAGAGAAAAGAATGGGGAGGAGTGTTATTGATGATAGCTGATGAACTGCAGCCAAGGAGAATTGAAGTTGAACTGCAGGTGAACTGCAGGATAGTGAAGAGAGCACATTTGAGGCTATTTGGTGTGAGATTGAGACTAGTGGAACAAAACATACAGTTGGGTGCTGCTATAGACCAGGTAATGGAATAGATGGTGGAGATAGTATGCATAGACAAATAGACGCAATGAGTGGAAGGAGGGTAATTATTGTGGGGAATTTCAGCTATGATAACATTGATTGGAAAGAGAAGAGGACACATGGGAGGAAGGAATTGGATTTTATGCAGTTATTAAGGGATAACTACCCGAGACAGCATGTAATGGAATATACTAGAGTGAACTAGGGGTCGAGAGTTCTTGACCTAGTAATTGCATCTGAGAATTTGACTGTAATGAATATGACCATGTTGCCACCAATTGGTGAGAGTTATCATAATGTCTTGACCTGGAAGGTGGCTAAATGTGTGGAATTTTCAATTAAGAAAGGGTTCATGGGGAATTATTGGGGCTGGTAAGTATGACAAGCTTAGTAGATTGCTTGGTTCAGTGTCATGCATGTAAAACTGCAAGGACAGGAGTTTGAAAGTGCATGGGAAGCGGTAAAGGAGCGTTTAAAGGAGGTAATAGCTGACTATATACCTAGAGTCCAGATAGTAAATCAAGTAGGGGTTATATGGTTTAATAACACCATTAAGCTTGAGCTGCAAAAAAAAAAAAATTGTGGAGGGAATTTAAGGAGAAAGATGACCTACAGGCCCATTAACAGTATAAAGCACAGGCCAGAAGGGTAACGAGTGTGGTAAGAAAAGAAAAAGAGGATTATGAAAGAAAATTAGCCACGCAAGCTAAAGAGAATCCCGAACAGTTTTTTCGATATGCTGCAAGTAAAAGAAAAAATGCATACGGCAGAATGATTTTAAGGCATGCCGATGGTAGGGAGGTAACTGAATCAGTTGATGTAGTGGAATTACTGAGCGAGCACTTTGCAAATGTATATATCATCCAGGTGGTGACATTGCAGATATGAATGAACCAATAGATTATACGGGAATTGTGGTGAATGAAGTGGAGGTGAGTAGTCTATTGCATAACCTCAATGTAAATACATCTGTGGGATTGGATGGTATACCAGCTCGGGTCTTACGTGAAGCGGCTAAAGAATTGTCAGTGCCGTTTACCATTTTGTTTAATTTGAATCTCGGGTCTGGGTTAGTCCCGAGGGGGTGGAAAGAGGGGAAAATAGTTCCACTGCATAACGGAGGTTCCAAGACTGCCGTTACAAATTACCGACCGATCAGCATATCAGGAGTTGTTATCAAGGTTTTGGAGAAAGTAGTCAAGAGAAAAATACAGGAATGGATAGATGAAAATGGGATACTGTATAGGAGACAGCATGGTTTTGTAAAGGGTAGATCATGCCTCACTAACTTGCTTACGTTTTATAACATAGTGACGGCTGAGCTGGATAAAGGTAATGGGTATACAGTGATACTGCTGGACCTTGCTAAGGCCTTTGACAGGATTCCACATGGAATTCTAATCAGTAAACTGCAGCATATGGGGATGGTATAGGGTTGGTGAGATGGATAGGAGGGTGGTTGATGGAGAGATATCAGAGAGTGGTTTATTCAGGAGTAGAGTCCAGAAGATGTCTTTTGACTAGTGGTGTGCCGCAGGGTTCTGTTCTTGGACCACTACTATTTAATTTGTTCATTAACGATATAGGAAAGAATCTGAGATTTGTTTGCTGATGATGCAAAGTTGGGTAGAGCAGTAGTGAATGCAGATGATGTCAAAATTTTGCAGTATGATTTGGATAGATTGGAGGACTGGGCTAAGGAGAATGGATGTCAATTTATTGTGGCAAAGTGTAAGGTTATGCAATTTGGGGTTAAAAGATTAGCAGCAGTTTACCACACTGGTGGAACTGTACTCCGGTAGATTGACGAGGCCAGGGATTTAGGAGTGTTGGTGGATAGGCAGTTGAAGTTTAGGGGGCACATTGCAAAAGTGGCTAAATCAGCTCATCAAATTACTTGGTTACTGAAGAATACTTTGACGAGCAGAGACAAGCAAGTTATTGTTCCTTTGTATTGAGCATTGATAAGACCCCCGTATTGACTACTTTGCCCAGATCTGGGAGCCAGGGTTTCTTCTTGATGGGGTGGATACAGAGGCGAGTGAGCAAGATGATAGCAGGTCTATGGAACGAACCATATGAGAACAGATTGAAGATTTGTGGGTTGCAGAAATTGGTTGATAGGCAGAAAAGGGGTTATATGATTGAGACATTCAAATTACTGAAGGGTTTCTATAAGATTAATTCAGAGGATATTTTTCAGAGCAGGATTGGTGGTGGTGGGAGGACTAGGGGCCATCCATGGAAATTGGGCAAGAGTGTGGTTAGCAAGGGTGTTAGAACTAGGTTTCTTACTTGGAGAGTGGTGAATGAGTGGAATAAGTTGCCAGAGTCTGTTGTGGTGCCATGACTGTGAATGAGTTCAAGGCAAAGTATGATAGATACTGTGTGGATGTTGAATAGTTGTTCTAAAGACTCCTTGGAATTGCCCGTAATAATAATAATAATAATATTGAACGGAAACTTATTTAATAAATCTTGTATATAGAATTGACGGGTTGCTTTTCCATATTCACTGTTATGATTACTGTTAATGTTTTTTATATGCTGAGGTCTGATTTCATATGAAATGTTACTGTTTTTCGATATTTTTCTGGAAAATTAGTATCAGAAGTCAACTGTTAGTATGTGTTAATGGATGGAAAGAGAAGTACTATATAGGCATTCCTGTTGTTGCAATCAGCGATGCAAAAACATAGAAAGATATTTCATATCTCAGTACAGACTCACCTAGATTTGTTGATGATTTTCTTAGTATTTGGAGATAATATGTCTCATAAGTAGTGCATTTTATACAATAATATGCGCAATTTTTTTGTATATAGTTATTAGCATATTGTAATTAAACTGCAGGCCTATGTATTTGATGTTTATAATTTCATCGATTGTAGAGCAATGACAGGTTTTAGTTTAGATATATCGTTTATGATACAATAATATTAAGACATGGTGATAGAATTCCCCCCCCCCTGAGGAATGCCATAATTAATCTATTCTGTTATTGTAGGTGCGATTTATTTTTGTAATGTTGGTTCTGTTTTTCAGAAAATCTTCGAACTAGTTGTGGAGTTTTCCCCTTATGACTTCGAATTTTATTTTAAAGATTTATGTGATCTATAGTGACGAAAGCCTTAGAAAAGTCAAGTGCTAGCGAAAATGCAAAGTGGTTTTTGTCCAGAAGGAGTTGATTATGTCACAGAGACATTGGCACACCCAGGGAGGGGGTCATGGGGATCTGGCCCCCTCCAAAAGAAAAAGGGAAAAAAACACTACAAAAATTTCCAAAAATCTTTTCCTAATTAAAATTCATTTTTTTTTAAATGTATGTTGTGTCGTACCTTCTATTTCTATGCTACTTATGAATTAGTGGTCACATAAGGTGGGAATACCCTATAGCTCTTGGGAATCCTGACCGCTGTGAACGCAAGGCGAACGAGGTTGTGCTCGGGCGCTCATTTGCATGAGCCGAACCAGAGGAGATCACGGGTATCATGTATTGGCGATCACTGCAAATGCTGTCACAGCTCATACGCAATGCGTAGTGTGTATTCTCAAATCGTCTACTCAACTCACCCCCCCCCAACATTAAATCTTGAGTGCTCGGGTGCCCTCCAAGATTAAATCCTGAGTGCGCCACTGCACAGAGATTATCCAATAAGATATTGGTTACTTTATTTTTTACGAAATACGTGTTGAGTGTTGGATATTATATTGAATTTCTCAAGATATATGGATATTTTTTCATTAACTATTCTTTCCGATATATTTTCTATTGCTGACAGCGAGGATATAGGCCTGTAATTGTTAATTTCATCGGATTTTCCTTTTTTATGTAGTGGAGTTATCACTGCTGTTTTTAGATCTGGTGATATTTTACACTTCTGGAAAATTAATGTTTTCCAGAAGTTTAATTGATAAACATTAAGTTTATCAATTTGAGTATAACTGGCCATAAGGCAGAGTAATGCGTTTTGATATCTCATGGTTGTATCTGATCAAATTCAGGGAATATTTTAAAGTTGATGTTTGAGATAACCGTATTCAACTATTTTTGTGTTACCTGGGGGAATCAAAGAGTCTTATTTTGTCTGGATAGTGTTGCTATTTGGTTTTCCAAGATCGAATATGGTTCGCCTTAAGTTTGTAATGTGTTCCTTGAAAGCACACTAAATTTGTCAGCTAGTTGCTTGTCACTTAAACTTTGGCAAAGTTCTGGATAATAGTCGTTGAGGAAATGAGGAGATGGTGTTTCATTGAGTGTTTCGTTTATTTTTGTCCATGTTCCTTTAATTTTTCCTTAATTTAATTTAATTTTATTAATGAATTACGTTTAATTCTGTGTATTTTTGATTGGAGTGTGTTCTTGTATTCTTTATATTCGCTTTTTTTAGCTCTATATAGATTTCTTTTGAGCTGATGCCATAAATGGTCTTTATTATGTATTTTAAGTAGTATATCGCCATTTAGCCATGGAAGTGAATACTTGTTGGTTCTAATCCTTATAATCCAGGTAGCTTTCTTGTATATACGACGCATCGATGTGACGAAAGAGTCATACAAGTCTTCTGTATTATTGGATTGCGTATAAGATGCCATAAGGTTTTCCTAATTTCTTCGTCAACGATGCAGTCGTCCATTACTTTTTTAAAATGGTTTGAAGTGAGTGAGGAATAGGAATTTTTCTTTTACAGTGCTAGGATGTGTAATAATGTGAAGTAGTGGTCTGCTAATTTTACTTTAATAGTTGCAGATAAAAGTCTGTTATCTCTGACACGAACTTTAATATGATCTATACAAGATTGTGCTATATTTTCATTTACAATTTCATCCCTAGTGTGACATAAAATGGTTGCTGTTAAGCCAAAGTTGGATAATACTGTATGTCTAAATAAGCTGTAGTTATGTTTGCTTCGGTGTTTAGAGCGTTAATGTTAGCGTCTTTCGCTTCAATTATAGGTTGATTAAAGTTGTTGTTTAGTTTTATTAGCCACGTTTCTAGTTCTTCTAGGAGTGAGGATTTTCATCTTGGGGTCTATAAATGGAGTTCAGTATTAAACTGTGTCTGTTAATATAGTTCTTTATCTTTGGGAAATTATTTCGGCTGTCCGAAATTTCATTTTTAACTGATTGTATTTTTGTTTAATGTAAACATTAATTCCATCCCGCATGTTTTCTTTTTACACCATAGTAACTGTACATTTGAAAGTTGTTTATATTGTACAGTGGAAGCTCCTCGTTGGTTAGGGAAGTTTCTTTGAATATTATGGTATTTATATTAACTATGTGCTTAATGAGATATGCCTGAAGTAACACAAAATACTGACAGCAAAACATTTATATCACTATGCAGCTTTGCTAAAATATTATTTCGATGCCAAATACAGGACAGTCAGAAATACATACCGTATAACAAGACCTCAGACAACTAATTATATCACATATAAACACAAAATACTGACAGCAAAACATTTATATCACTATGTAGCTTGTACACTACGTATATTAATGTATAATACAGTGTATATATATTTGAATACATGAATTTCTTTTTCCAGTCATCAAATACATTACATACAATATGGTTTACTTGGTCATCTGTGATATGATCAATTTCATCCTTCATTGACAGATACGAAGTATTATTGTATTAACAATAAGGAAGATATTTTTGCAATTTTTTCAGATCTCTTTCGTTAGTGATGGGCACTATTCGTGATGAGTCAGTTTTCTTCGTGTATATTTTTGTCTTTTTTCACAATAGGTATTTGTAGTCTTTTCTTTCTTTTCTTTCATGGAAAGACAGTAGATTTCTGTAGTATGGTGTCAGATAATCGTTCACATACATAGGACTTTCTTTCCAAGAACAATTTATATTCGATGTCGTTAGTCTCATTTTTGCTACCTGTAATTAATCTTTCTTTGACTTGTTGAGAAGCAAGATGGACTATGAAATGTGTGGGGTGATCTTTTTCTTCTGTTTAGGATCCGGTAGCTAGATTTTATTTCGTCACTGGTAAGTTCTGTTTTTATACTTCTCGTAATTTTAATACCATGGTTAAATTCTCTGTGTTGATTTTCGGTATGCCTTCAGTTTGTATATATTGGTTGCAATCCATTTGGTGAGGTTGTTCAACTTTTGTCTTCAGTTCGGCTAATGCAGCTCTTAGTTTGTTATTTTCTTTCTTCAGGTAATTTTATATTTTCTTTCATTTCTTTCGCCTAGTTTAGGACCTTGCACGCTTTCGTTACTAAATTTTAAAAATTCTTCGTAAGTCACTAATTGATCTTTTATTTCTTGTTTGTGGTTGAGGATTTCTTTAAGTGTTTCGATTTCTTTTGTTGTGTATTGCTTGAGAAATCTAAAATATAATAATAATAATAATAATAATAATAATAATAATAATAATAATAATAATAATAATAATAATAATAATAATAATAATAATAATAATATTTTTTTAACATTTTATTATTTCTCAGATAAATTATATACATTATATGAACACAATTATGCATAACAAATACTTTCTCGTACATAAATCTTTTTAAATAATAATAATAACAATAACTGTTTACAACATATATTATTAGAATATTCATAATAATGATTATTACAGATGTTTCTTTGCAATTTTACACTCTCTATATATATAATATCAATGGATATAATCACTCTATATTGCATACTTTTGTATGCAATATAGAGTGAGAACTAATTTCTCTGCTTTCATCCTCGAAGCTTATATGTAAACTTATCTGAGGATGACACCAGTTGGTTATTATTTATTGTTTTTTTGTTGTTGATTTTTTTGCTGTGCTGGGAAGCTACGAAATCTATGATTGAGAAATTCGGCGCACTTATTACAGAAACATCTGTAATAATCACTACATCTGTAATGATTATTACAGATGTTTCTTTGCAATTTTACACTCTATATATACAATATCAATGGATATAATCACTCTATATTGCATACTTTTGTTACAGTTATTACATACATTTGATTACATATGATACATTACTTCCATTTGTTTATATATGATACTTACATTACATACATTTGTTTAAATATAATACATACATTACGTACATTGGTTTACATGTGATACGTACATTACATGCATTTGGTTACATATGATACATCTTGGATGAGAACTAATTTCTCTGCTTTCATCCTCGAAGCTTAAATGTAAGCTTATCTGAGGATGACACCAGTTGGTTATTATTTATTGTTTTTTTTTGCTGTGTTGGGAAGCTACGAAATCTATGATTAAGAAATTCGCGCGCGCGTACGCACGCACGCACGCACGCACGCACGCACACACACACACACACACACACACACACACACACACACACACACACACACACACACACACACACACACACACACACACACACACACACACACACACACACACACACACACACACACACACACACACACACACACACACGCACGCACGCACGCACGCACGCACAATAACTTGGAATGTATTGATGCGTCGCTGAACTGGAAGCCTGAACGAATATATTGTGTTTCATTAAGTTTTGTATGTTATTTGCGTGTTTCTTGCATAGTATGTCCTTAGAGCTCTTTTCAGGCTATTGTAGTTTGTGAGGTTTCTGCATTCAAAAGTTAATTTGTTTATCATGTCTGGGATGTAGAAGTTTCGCGTGGCCTTTCCGTAGTGATTATTGTATTTATATGTGATATAATTAGTTGTCTGAGGTCTTGTTATACGGTATGTATTTCTGACTGTCCTTTAGTTGGCATCGAAATAATATTTTAGCAAAGCTGCATAGTGATATAAATGTTTTGCTGTCAGTATTTTGTGTTTTGACATTGCAATGTATATAAGGCCGTTATTTTCTCTTTGTTCCCAAAAGGTCAGTTTTATCATTTTGTACTAGCGATATTAATCTATTTAATTTGTAGGGTGGACAGAAAGCATACGTTGTTATAGCGTATCTTAGTATTTTGGCATAGTGCTTTGTATATTAGTGTTTTTAGGCGTATGGGAACTATGTCGTACGGGATAGTTCCCATACGCCGTTACGTTAGGCGTATGGGAACTAAATAATAATAATAATAATAAGTAGAAGAAGAAGAAGAATGCAGTCTGCAGTACCCACAACCTACCCAGATTGGCTTTCGCAACCATAATTTTAAGATAAGGTGGTTAGTGTTATACCTAAATATATGTTTTTTTTATGTAAAACCAGCCAGGCAAACTAGGCGGTTTGCCTGGCTGTGGACGAAAAATCTGAGTTTCCCGGAGGGAAAATCCAGACACCTCCATATGTGATCGGATATCTCACCTTCAACTGAATAATTCCAGATAGAGGTTCTTTGAGTCCTAGACTCCCGTCTAGGGATTGGGACTCAACTCTTTCCGACCAAAGCGCACCATCGAAACTGATTGAGCTACAGAGAATTTTTGTGACTTAACATCTATACACATAGCAATTGAGTTCGCATCAAGTTTCTCTTTGTATGCTATAATGCGTAACACTCACTCTCTCTCTCTCTCTCTCTCTCTCTCTCTCTCTCTCTCTCTCTCTCTCTCTCTCTCTTCACATGGAGAGGCGTGATGTCCTACATATAGTGAGATCGCTATCCCAACCAGTTCCGACCTTTATTGAGGTCTCATTAGTGAGAGCTAGATTCGTGGAGATACTACGAATTATCTCGATGGAGAAATGCTTCTCTTAGACAAGTAGCTGGTACTAATTTAGTCATGTACACTTTTTATGCACACTTTTGTTTTCTTATGCTGGCGAGAACGAGAATATAATTATTGTTAAGTGTAATATGCTTTTCAACCTCAGGAAAAAAAAAACCTTGTTACTATTTATGTGTACTTGTATGAATGCAGAAATCTATAAACCATAGCTAGAATGTGAAAGAGTCGCCGATTCGAGCAAATCTTCCCCCTGTTATCTGTAATTTTTTATATCAAACTTTTACAAAGAAACGTTAAAATGGATCAATATGTATTATAAAAAGGATTTCCCCACCCCTCTTCTTTATGTCTGTATTCTATATATATGAAACACTGACATTAACTGCTGTTGCTTGATCTGCAAAAGGGTTGCAGCTTTTATATATTTCGATTATTGGTAAATTTAATCGCAAATTAATTAATTAACAATATGTTATTCGTTATAAATTTCTCTGGTCAAAGAATATTGTTTATATATCGAAAGCTCATAGTTACAGTGATTAACTTGTTCTGTACATAGTTCGTTAAGTTACTTTGTTTGTTTATTCTGCAGATTGTATTACCAAACACAGCTTATGAGAACAACTGTATGACAAAGTTATTCCAAAATATAACTGAGCAATTTCCGAATATTAGTATCTCTACTGTGCAGAGAAAATATTTTAATGACAGTCGAGGGCGCCAGCATATTCGCAGTTTGTGTGTTCCAGAATATAACACGGTGGAAATGGAAGTTTCTTCAAAGTAAGGCTGCTTTAAATTTCTCTTTTAAAAGCACAATTCTAATTTAAGCGAAGTTAGGATTAACTAATATACTGATGAACTTGGACTGCTGATTTCTCAGCTGATTTAAATGTCTTTTTTTTTAATATCGTTTTCCCATCTGAAAGGATGCCGAATTATCTCATTATTTAGATTATCTGACCCGCTTAGAATGAGTAAGGTGAAGGTTAGGGTAATCCAGAAATCTGATCTAGAAATCAAGCATTGCATTTTTTCTAAGCTACTTCATCTCCCCTACCCCAGTAAGCAGAGTAGTTGTGTCGCACTAAGCGATGAAAATCGTCTACTGCCTAAAGACTTTCCCAAACATCCGTGCCCCAGTGAGATTCGAAACTGCAGCCTGTTCGTTGGAGAACGGAGACGATATCCACTCTACCAACCAGGCAGCATACTAAGACATTAGTATTTAAACGTCACATTTATTTAATTTTTGCATCCGTACACCATGTTCGAAATAGGTGGTTAGCCATATTTTTAGAAAAAATTTTTGGACACACGGCTTTTCGCCCTTCGAAACATACACTCCAGTTTGTTTGTGATGATAACAGTTGGATAGTTGGGTATTTTGGACCATTCTTCCTTCGACACAACCACCAGTTCATGTAGTGTTTTGGACGCATTGGTCTGGCCAGCACAGACGGGTTTCAGTATAGGCCAGTCAAGTTTTTTCTACATCATTTTCGTCAAACCATGCTGCTGCAAGCACCTGCAATATGGCATAGTGCATTATCCTCTTAAAAGACACATGCACTGTTACTGTAAAACTGCCAAATTTTAGCATTATCCAAAAGTGTAGTATCCCTAGGCGTTCATAATTCAGGGTATTACAACAAAACTAGTGGTCCGAGTCTAGACCAGAAGAAACATCTCCTGATCTTTACATTTTTTCTTTTTTTAATTTTTTTACTTTTACTTTTTACTTGGTGTCCTGCCTACTAAACCCTCTGCACTCTTGAAACCTTCCTTTAGTTTACATTTAGCATGGCTGTGTGTGTGTGTGTGTGTGTGTGTGTGTGTGTGTGTGTGTGTGTGTGTGTGTGTGTGTGTGTGTGTGTGTGTGTGTGTGTGTGTGTGTGTGTGTGTGTGTGTGTGTGTGTGTGTGTGTGTGTGTGTGTGTGTGTGTGTGTGTGTGTGTGTGTGTGTGTGTGTGTGTGTGGCTTTCTTCTATGTCTTCTCCCTTACCAAAAAAGGTAGCAGTAATGACTGAGAGAATTTTATTTTAAAATATTAAAATCTTTTCTACTTGTCACTATTTAAAATAACAACATAAATATGTGATAATTGGATCCATGTCTATGTTTAAAATTTGTGTGAAAAATACTCTCCGTTACTTTTGTACGTCTTTTCATTTTCGTCCCACTCTCGTTTGTAATTCCAAAAGAAAAAAGCACGGGTGATTGAGGATTGCGACTCTATTTTAGGATCCATTTTAAATATTATCTTTCATTTTCCTGTATAAGCAATTATGCAGTTCATATTTCGTCGTCGTTCAGTAGCATCCTCTAGCAAGAGGGTTGCAGCAGATGAGCAGCTCTTCTCCATTTCTCTCTGTCTGTCGCCTCCGTCATTCTTAAACCAGTCCATTCCACAATGTCATTAAACTACTCTCTAGTTGGTCTTCCACATCTTCTCTTTCCTCTCAACTTTCCCTTGTAATATAGTTCTTGTCAGGTGTCCCGAAGAACCTCTCAGAAGATGTTCCGCAAATCTGGTCTTTCTTTGCATAATATTCTTGAGCAGTGTTCTTTCCATCCCAACTCTTCTTAAAACTTCTTGATTTGATATTCTCTCTGTATAGCTAATATTTTCCATCTTTCTATAACACCACATTTCCAATGCATTAATTCTTTCCATAACACCACATTTCCAATGCATTAATTCTTTCCATATATCTCTTTCTGAGTGTCCATGACTCACTTCCATAACTTGCAATACTCCAAACTGTTGCTTTAACTATTCCAACTCTAACACCATATTTACAATGGAATAAAAAAAACAGAACTGTCATTTCGTTTCATGTTTTCTGCTTAGAAAAATTTTAGCACTACTCATGAATAGATTCGGATATTAAGTGGAAACAACTGCAGTTGAAATATATGATTATATCTCTGGAATAACTTTACAGAAAGTTTTGCTGGATAAAACCTTGAAGTATTCAAATTTCCATTCACGAACAGATGCTAATACTTTACAATTGATTACTTGATCTGGCGACAAAATGTATTTTCTAGGATTAGAGTATAGAAACCACACACACACACACACACACACACACACACACACACACACACACACACACACACACACACACACACACACACACACACACACACACACACACACACACACACACACACACACACGCACACACACACACACAGTTTCTTTGACCTCTACCCAAATTTGTATTAAACAGTTATTGCATGATTCTTAGTTTTTACTTTAAATAAGCATTCTACAATAACTGTTTAATACAGGTTTGGGTAGAGGAGAGGATATTGCATTACTGAAACAATTCGAATCTGAACCTGTTGTCAGTGGTGTTTGTTATTGCTTCGTAGATATCAAAGTATTAAAATATTGATCTCCACTTGCTGAATTTTCTTTTTCAAAATTTCGTTTTTCCTGCTTACTTGATATGTCATCTATGCTACGTACATCATTTTCTGAGGATATTTGTTGTACATCTTAGTAAATAATGTTTCCAACAACTAAATGATTTATTTGAACTGCTTTCTGGGTCCATATCATTTTTATCCTCTTCGTTATATTGCAGATACTACTGTCTGGCAGCCATGGCGGCGCTCATGAAGTACATTGAATTTATTCAAAATGTTGTCTATGCACCCCACTCCTTAAAGATTGTATTCAGAGGGAGTGAAAACACCACCATGATAGGTAAGAAGAATGGTTTTGTATTTCACTGTTATTAATTTCATAAAATACTGACGTCGCTAATTCTTAATTCAACATTAATAAATAAGTAAATAAAATGCATTAATAATTCAGACACGATTTAAACAGTGAATAAGCAATTAGTCAGTTGTAGGGAGCAGTTATTATTACCAAAGCAGATTCTTGCCACTTAGTTTCCCCAGCAAATGCAAAATACCTTTCAACATTCCGTAAATAATTAATACAACAGACTAATTGCTCATTCACTTGTTCAAATCGTGTCCGATTATTAATGCATTTTATTTACAAATTAATTAACTTTTTCAATATATAAATAAATATATATACATAATACATGTATATGGATAATAAACTTGTTATGTAGAGCGTATTGGAAGAAATTCTCGACACAAATAGTGAAGCAGTACTCTTTGTGTTTCATTGGTTTATAGATATAATCGTACGCAATACAAAACCGAAACAGCTGTACAGCCTAAACTGCTTCTAGATATGATAGTTTCAGAAATGAAACTGTACTTTTTTACCTTTAAGTGAAGGAATATAATAATTGAATTTTACAAAGGAATACAGGTCTTGTTTGGTACTGATGTGTTATGCTTCCATTCCACAGCAGCAGCAGCAGCAGTAGAAGACTGTACTTGTGTTTTAACGCAGACGAGATATCCGTAGCTCAGTGTTAGAAGCTCTCTACTACTTCCAAACTTGATCGTATTTAGAGTATTATGCGTACCGAAACTCTAGTGGATATATATTTATATATCTGGCTCTTTTACAATAAATATTATTTTTACTTCAATGGTCACTTTCTAGGTATAAGAAGTTGCAGCTAAAGACTATCACTTTATGTAGAAGAAATGAATTATTATTATTATTATTATTATTATTATTATTATTATTATTATTATTATTATTATTATTATTATTATTATATTCTAGATACTGCAACAGCCAAGCATTTAGAACTTCTCGTCAATCTCCACAATCCTCGCAATGGACATACCCTGTACGGAATTATGAATTACACTAAAACTGTGGGAGGAAGTCGATTACTAAGAGCCAACATCATGCAACCACCATGCGACGTGCATACTACTAGCACGAGACTGGATTGCGTGGAAGAGCTAACAAATGATGAGGAATTATTTTATGGTTTACATGTAAGTAATTTCATATCTGTTTTTTACTATTAGTAACTAGTAAGTATAAAATTAGATGCAACATTTGGTTGTTCCTTAAACTTACTGCAAATTTAATTTTAAGGCTGGACGATGTAAAAGGACATTTACTGAAACTATTTCTCGTAAGGAGGAGCCGAAATTAAAGGGCATTCTGTGTTTTGTTTGTATTTAGAGGATTGTGTTGCCCTTACCACACAATCCGTTTAAGATTTCAACATTATCTTTTTTAAGATGACGCTTAAGAACTTTGGTGTAGGTCTGCTCAGGACCAAAGGTTCTTACAAAACATCCAGGATGGCCATCCAGTGGCATGTCTCATAAGTAACACGAAAACAATATTTGATCAAAAATTCCTAAAAAAAAAAGAAGAAAAGAAACGCTAAATTCTTTCTCCGAAATAAACTTTTTTTGTTTTTTTTTTAAACAGAAACAGTATGCTGTATTGTGGTCTATCTCTAAACAAAGGTTTAAAATGTGTTAGGAAATAAAATATTTATGGCAACATATGCGATATTGTCCTTATCTGGCATCTAGTGAAGTTATTTTTTATAACAAAAAATTATATTGAAGTAAGTTTTGTAAATGTAATATTTCTGTGTAAAACATAATACCACATAAGTCTTTATTTTTGTATTCACGAAAAAGAGAAATTCAAATTCTTTGAAGAATGGTATTAATAAAAAAAAATCTTACATAAACATTTTTTTGCAAATTTACACTTTTGCCATCACATTTTTCGTTTATTTGTACATATTATACATAATGTTCTTCTGCTATTCTTTTTGTTATATAATATAATATAAAATCAACGTAAAGTGCCTCTGCCTTATGGTAACTTTGATAATGGTAGAAGGGAGAAAAGACCTAATTTTCTAGGTAGGTTTACAACCGGTTTCCGAGTTAGTCGATCTTGCAAGCTTTTTTTAGTTTTTATTCTCGAAATCGCGGGTTCTTCAACCCAGAAACTCAGTAAAATCTACCGTGCAACGCATGCCATCCCACACAATAACGCTATTATAATTTTGACACGAGATGACAGCAATTATCTGCAGCATTTTCTTCACTCTAATTCTATCATCGGTAGAAATGAATTGAACAACGATCATGGCGAAGGGTGAACTACATCTTCCAGCAATCTCCAGAAGTTGGTACTAAAAAAGTTTCGTCTACTCCCTTTGAGAAGTGAAAATCGTTAGAGGATTTATTATTTTTTTATATAACTAACTTAAAATGAAAAATAAAGTTTAATTAGTAATTTTAATAATTTTTGTAACATTAACTGCAACAAACATACAAAAAACTATCAAGAAAAAAAGCTATCTATCACAAGTCTGTGTGTTATTAAAGTTTAAAAAAAAAAAAACGCTAACCTCTTTTAAAGTTACGAGTTTATTTTAAATCTTCTCTACCAGGTCCCATTTCCTTCCTGGAAATCCAAGAAATTCATGGAATTAAATTTTCATATTAACTTGCATGAATATACTATTATCCGAGTAATAGAACTGATTGAAAATTTCCAGGAGGTTACTTTCTATAATCGAAATCAATATATTTTGATGCATGAAGTAAACAAAAATAAAAAATAGAAATCTGAAATACATGCAGCTGGAACAGATGATATTCAATCTGAAAAGCTTATAATATGGAGGGAGGTCTTTAAAAGTTATACAGCGGTTACACTGTATTTTCAGAAGTTTTGGTTAGAGCATTCATTTCTAAATTATTAGAGGATTTCTTATTGTATCTTATCGTATTTACTTATAAAAAAAAGAAGAAAGAAAGAAAACTGAATGTGAGTATTACAGAAGACGTTTTCCTGCTGAGTGTTCCAGGACATATTTTAGTCAATCCTTCTACAGAAAAGACTAAAGGAAATAGTTGAAGAAAAAATTGATGAATGAAAAGGTTTAAGCCAAATAAGAGGTTGTCAATGCGATATTTTTACTTTACAAGAGATATTCAAGCAGTCATAGGTATAATGATATCTGTTGAAGTTATATCAATTTCTAAAAAAGTGTATAACAAGGTATCAAGAAAAAAGTTCAAAACAAATTTGTATGAGATAAATTGAACCCTGTAGAGAGCGAAAGAATATCACTTTATTAGCTACCTATCATAATACATGGTTTACTTAAATTGTAGTTAAGCAGTTAGGAAAAAGATATTCAGTGAAATGGTTTGATAATAAATCAAGTTGAAACAATTTGTATACTGTCTTCACTGTTATTTATAATCTGTGTGGACCACATTATTAAGGAAAGTAACTTCATTTACGTATATACCTAATTTTATACTTTCCTTATATATACAGTACTTTCTTTCCTTATAATTTAATGTTACTTTCCTTATATTATTTCTGAACCTATGATTCACAGATAATATAAGGAGATACTAAGCGAGGTTCTTTACTCTATGAAGATAATTTTAGCCGTTTAAAATGACTATGCCACATGTTTTCATTATTCATTAACCAAACTGAATAACTTGTGAAACATTTAGAGAAAGAGAGAGATGATGAAGGTAAAAATATGCAGGAAAAAAAAAACATTATCTGCATTCTAGGAAGTAACAAGGTAACATATTATAGCTATTTAATTTTTTGTGTAAATAATTTAATGAATGATCGTTTATATTTTACTTGCTTAAATGGGTTACATTAGTTTACAATAGAATATAGAAGTTTGTTCGTGTAATTTTCATCTCCTCGCCTTTTGGATCAGCCTGAATTTACGGACCTAAATCAATTCCTGCCTTTCACAGAGGAAAGCCAGGAAATGAAAAAAAAGGGGGAGGAAGAAAAAAAATAAATATAAAACAACAACATCCTGTCTATATTGTGCAGAGATCTAAGTGTGATCTCTACTAGTCCCCAACACGGAGTTTTCTCCTCGGGATTCTCATGTTCTCTATGCAACATTACAATCTGGTTTCTACAATGGCTATTAGTAACATTTGTTTTTCTCAGCAATGGCATTCTATTTTCAAAAAACATAGTAATAAGTACAAGATAAAAAGTCATGCCAAGCGGATGATTTCTCATCTTGGACCATCAATGTCTTTGGGTTTAAGACAATTCAGAATACAGTTTGTATTCTGAATTGTCAGATTGGTACATTCTGAATACAGGATGTACTACGAGATTTAGACATTAGGTCCGAAGCCTAAGTCGGTTCTCCACATTTCTTAAAAGGTTACGTTGAGATCTTCTCCCAGTTATCTAGTTTTGACCCCAGAAATCATTTATTACTGCAGTGTATGTGTGTGTGTGTCTGTGTGTGTGTCATCCCTCTTAATAGATTCCTTTAGATTATGAAAAAAAAATTTCGTGTGATGATACTGCGTTCCCCCTTTTTACGGGAGTTCACAGTACCATCTAGTCCCTCCAAATTTTATCCGGACTCCGGAACCGGCATAGGCTGACGAATCAGACCTATGGCTGGGTCAGTATTCATGACTATAATCCGTGTGTCCTCAGACCGGTTTGCGGGACAAAACCCTACTGTCCACGCCCAAGACCGAATAACTTAGCTATGGCTGAAGAAGATCCTTGAGCTCCTCACGTCGTTGACGGGAATCGAACCTAGGACACTCCTTCCCCAGGCATATGGTTGGGAAGCGCAAAGCCACTAGGCTAACCGCACGGACCTTTAGATTATAAAACACTGCTAGATACAACAATTACATATTTGGATTTTGGGAGAGTGTTGACTTAAACTGATTAAAGGATGCAAATCATTTTTGGTATTTTTTCAAATGTTTTTTCTGTAAATAATATCACGAGAAATCTTATAGAAGGTGAGAAAGCAAATCTCATTATGTATACATCTCATTATTATACTTGTAGGTGGCATGTTTATGTTGTAAAGCATTAGCTTTAAAATATCAAGTCGTTTGCAGTATTTTTGAAGACTGTTAGATACTTACACATAATTCTGTAAATTGTTTAAATTAATATTTATAAATACGGAAGATATTGCTGAAGTATTTTGACAAAAATTCAGAGAAACCTATTCCAGAATGGATTAGATGTATGCGTGTTAGTTATGAATATTTGTTTAAAATGCTTTTGTAACTCGGTATAAACTTTCAAGTCATTTCTGAAAACGCATTATTCTATTTCAGACAGTTCTAGGAAGATTCTTAGATACAGAACACATTTTATCCCTGTGTGTTCAAATAGCAAAACAGGAAAGTACACGCGTCGCAGAACAAAAGATTACAAATGTGATTTATCTCAAACATACCCTGGAATTAATTGAACCTCTTCGCGAAGCTCTAAAACATGGCCAAAATCTGCTATTTCAGACATATTACACAGTAAGTAGATACTTTTGATTTTTTATGTTTAGATTATTTGCTTTTATATCTGGATTATAAAATGCAAAAGCCAAATATAAACTAATCTTTTGTCGTACTTTTCGATATCACTTATTTCGTTACTTTCTTTCTATGCTCAGTTTAATCCAAGAAAAAAAAAGTGTGCTTAAGTTACCCCAATGCAGAACATATTTATGTGCTTCGCAAAATGCTTAACAACCTATAACATTCGTTTTATCCATCCGTACGTAGTAGGCAAGATATTCCGTGAATCTGGCTCGAAGTATATATGCCACGGGCATGAATGTTTGTGATGTCTTACTCTGTGTGGAAAGCGCATCTGCGACCCTACCACTTCTTCTAGCAGAAGGAGTGGTAGGGTCGTATCACTCCCAAAACCCGGTTTTGGAAATGATACCTTACGGCGTCTACAGAGGTCAAATGTGATTTTTTTTTTTTTATATACCGCTTGGAAAGAAATCGACGTACACCATAGTGTGAGGAACAAACAGACCGTGGCGTCCACTTTAATAAGATTTAGGACCTTCTTTCGCTGTGATAACTGCAGCAGTTCTATGGGGGGGGGGGCATACTTTCCACAAGCGTACGTAGCGATCAATGGGAATTTTGGACCATTCTTCCTCTAGGCATGTTGAGGTCCTGGAGTATTGTGTAGCGGGCATCACTTGAGCTCATCCCACAGATGTTTAATAGGGTAGAGATTAGGGCTCTATTGAGGCTAGTCAAGTGTGGTGATGTTTATGTCCACAAACCACGCAGTTACAGCAGCAGCCTTATGTCACCGTGCATTGTCTAGCTGAACGAGACAATGGTCAGTTCCGTAGAAATGCCACAAAGTGGGAAGCATCGCATTGTCCAGAATTTTCAGATGTCTTTCGGAGTTCGATGTTCATGGCACTACAAACACAGGAAACCAGGAAAAACAGGACCATACCATCACACTGCCATCTCCGAATTTCATAGTTGGTGTTACGCACTCTGATAAAAGATGTTCATCAGGCATCTGCCACACCCACACCCCGTCCATCTGCTCGGTAGAGGGTGTAGCGTGATTCTTCGATCCATAACATAGCTTTCTAAGCTTCCACGTCCCATTATACTCACTGTTTCCACCACTGAAGACATTGCATATGTTGACTCGGATAATGTGAGGCTTGGTTTTTGCGGCCTTCCATGGAAATCCATATTGTGAGCCTCGGTTTTGAAAGTTTTTGTGAATATTCAGATTCCAGTCGATTCCCGGAACTCCGCATTCAACGTACCGGTCGATGAATGGCTGTTTTCACATATTATTATCCTTTGTAGCTCCTACGTAGCTACTTCGGGGACTGTAGTGGGTCGTCCACTGCGGGTAGCACTTGCAGTTGATTCCTTGTGCATCAATCTCAGCATGGTATCACTGATTGTTGACCTGGAATGGCCCAATTCATCAACAATTTGCCGAATAGATAGACCTGCAACTTGTCATCCTATCACAACGCCTCTTTCGAACTCCATCAGTTCCCTTCTCTTAGCCATTTCACCCAAACACAGTTGCACTGACTTGGGACCATCCTATTCCTGCAATTAACACCGGCTACAAACACGTGACTCGTTGCATGGCACAATGTATCTTGCCCATGGGTGTGTCCGTTAACTTCTTTCCAAGCAGTTCATACCGCTTCACAATAACGCTTTCGACTCACATTCACTTGATTCTTACAAAAGCATTGTTGCTCATTAAAATTCTTTAAATAAGCTTGACTTTGTCCAGAGACTATGATTGCGAAAACAATCGAGAATTTTTCGAAAATTCTATTCTGAATAGTTTTTAAGCTGTGTAGTATGTAAACGATTTTATAAAAGCTGACTATCGAGTAGTATTTTGTCTGCTGAGTAGGCTTTAGTCTGGTGGATTCGCTGCAGTAATTCCCTTAGTTAAACTCACTTCACATCGATTAACTTCCGGAGTAATCGATGAAAAAAAAATTCCGTTGATAATTTCTTCTTATTCTTCTTCTTCTTTTATTATTATTACAGTAACTTCTAGAGTCAAAGGTTCATCGAGAGAGAGATTAACATAATTTGAAACTATAATAACGATTCGAGATATAATCATCTTCCCTTGATTGATGGAATTTGATGTTTAGGATAACTATTAAAAATTTTTGAGTTGTTTTATCTGATCAATTTCGGAAAAATCAGGCAAAAAGAAATTATATATACAGTACACATACTAAAATGGTCTATTGTTTCAATTATTGTGATAATGAATTGTCACTATATGAATGCGATTACAAAAAGTACCATTTTATGATTGTGTACTATCATTTCGTTATTTCATCACTCGAGAGACGAATTGACTAGCGCGATGCACAAGTTAGTCAGTTATTGAATTTAAATTTCAGTATATTTTAATAGACTATATTAGAATTTTCTGATATTATTAAGAGATTCTAATGCATTTTGAATATTAAAAACTGTTTAGTATTGCATGGAAATATTCTTTTCATATTTCAGGCTCTGGCTGATGTGAGATTCGAAGAGCTGATAAAGACAATTCACGAGGTTATTCATGACGACACACGATATCAGAAAGGAATTCTAAATATGCGAACACAGAAATGTTTTGCCATTAAGGTATGTCTAACACGTAATATAATGATACGAAAAGCCATGATGTTACTGGCAGTTTTCTTATATTCCAATGAGCATATATTTTTTTTTCAAAACTCTTCATAGTTTCACACGAGAAAATTGTTTGCTGCATTAATATAAAATAGGTGGTCGATGACAATAGATGGGTTAGGTAGGAGATGTAGGAGATGATTTCTATCGTCCTGTGACCCACCACCATCCTGCTTAAGGGAGGCGTGAAGTGTCTATTGCCATATTTAGTCTCTGGAGGATCTCCAGTTTCTGTTCTCTCCCTTTCTTCTTACATTCAGCTAGCCATTTTAGGCATGCTCTTCACACTGCACGCATGAACTAGTGAACTAGTATTTTCTTCATTCGAAGATACAACAGTAAAACACTTTCCGCAGTCCAGCCACTAGATAGTGCACGTACCAAACTTGTTGAACCTTCTGCTTCTTACTTGCCCAGGCTGTGCTGGGAGGGAGTCCTAGTATAGCAGCTAGCAGAGGAAACTGTGAATACCAAACATGGATTGAGATCTGGTCACTTCTGTGTGGGAGTCGTGTACAAAAGTCCACCACCCCACTGCATGCTCCTGCTCTATAAATATGAATAAGATTTTTGCATGAAATATAGCATAAAATTATAATGCTTCTCCGGTTAAAAATATCCTACGTACCGAATAACCATATTTTTTTTAACAATATATCAAAAATACAACAAAAATGCAAAAAAAAAAAAAAACAGTATAAAAATATATCCCTCTAATTCAACAAAACTTCATGTAAAAAAAAAATCTTTCACACGGATTTTACCAGCATCCGAAGGTTTAGTACCAGTGTCAAATGTGCGCTATCACTTACGGACATCCAAACTCGATCTTTATTCATCCCTGAACTTCAGCAGGCATCCTCTACAACTACATTTCACCTAAAGTTTTCAACAGTGCATGAGGCTTTCCGTAAGAAGGTGAAATAATATTGGATATTGGATATTGATATTCTCTATATGATCTTTCCTTGCATCATTCCCTCCCCCCTTCGTTTGCGGCCTTTACTGCTCCCTTGATGCTGATTGACAATGATTTTTTTTTTATTATCTATATCTAAAAGTTGATCACGTACAGTATAATCACATCACGAAAACAGTGAGAAAATCTTTCTTGGGTATTTCAGCGTGACACTAATCAGTCTTTCGGCACAGGTTAAGTCGTTCCAATGGTACTAAAAACTTGTGCTACAGAATTAATATCTATCCTGTATTCTCTTGTATTGGTTGTATTTTCTCTTGCAGTTTTAGAGCTCCAGGCAGTATGCTAGTTCAATGATAACATCCATTGTGGCATGATATAATGCCATAGTAATGTGATGTAATATGTCAGGAATAATGTCATGTGATATATACAACATTCCATAGTAAAAATATGTGGTTGACAGCGTCATGTCTTCTTTACTTAATTGATAACATTAATATAGAGTTTCATGATCATATTTGCTGATCATTTGTCATCTAAGACAGACAACTAAGCTGGATGCTTTTCCTTTGTGTGAGCAAATATAATGTCGCAATAGTAAAAAGCAATTTCTTAAGCTGACTAAAAAGCTAAAAGCTTTTTAGTGAGCTTTTTAAGAACATTATTAAAGAACATTTTTAAGAACACTATCCCATAAATCAGTTATCCCAGTGATGCAATATGAATAATTCTTTGTTGTAGAGACCTGGGTTAGATTCCCCTATAAGATGCGAAGAAACTTTATCGGGGTTTTTCAATTAGCTTGTCTCATACGGAGTTGAAATTGTTTTGCCATCCAGGAACTCGGATTTTTCATCTCAAAACAGACAAACTGATTAGGAGAACACACGAAATTTACGCACATAAAGTTATATATTTAAGCACAAGACTAACTACTGCTTTATCCTAAAATTATGGTTACGAAAGCTTCCATACTAGGCAGGTTGGGAGCCTTAAGAGCCCATAAGTACCAC
Organism: Typopeltis vanoorti; assembly: GCF_054136105.1. Classification (NCBI taxonomy): domain Eukaryota; kingdom Metazoa; phylum Arthropoda; class Arachnida; order Uropygi; family Thelyphonidae; genus Typopeltis; species Typopeltis vanoorti. Next base: position 147,126,266 of record NC_143550.1, read on the forward strand.
CTATTCATCATCATCATCATCATCATACGTATCAAGGATTTAGGCCTAGCATGGCCTGTTCCGGCCTTAGAAGTCATCGTTGAATCGTTTAAGAGGACGTCCTGGTTTTCTTTTTCCTAATGGCTTGTACTTTAAGGCTTGTTTTGGTAATCTTTCTGTTTTCATTCTTTGAACGTGTTCCATCCATCTATGTTTATATTTTTTAATTTTTTCAATTACTGGTTCTTGGTTTAATTCTTTCATAATATCTTCGTTTCTTTTGTGATCAAATAGGGTATACTTTGCAGTTTTTCTCATAAACTTCTTTTCTGCGTTGTTAATCTTTGTTTGTCTTTTTGTTTTATTGTCCGGATTTCGCTTCCATACATTAAGACCGGTAGGGCTAATGTATTGTATACTTTTAGCCTGGTTTGTTTTTGAACTAGGTTTGGTTTAAATATAGAGTTAATTACTCCTGTTAGTTTTAAATATTTTGCAATTTTTATGTTTATATCTTTTTCATTTTCATAAGTGATCATACATCCTAGGTAGTTAAATGAATTCACCTGTTCTAAGATCTTGTTATCTAATACTATTTTAGTTCTTGCTGGATCTTGTCCTTTAAAGGCCATAGTTTTTGATTTTTCCGTTGATATTATCATACCATAATCTTTGGATATCTCATTTAGATTTAAAATAGCTTTCTGTAAGTTATCTTCAGAATTTGTAATTATTATTTGGTCGTCTGCAAAGAGGAGAGTGTTTAAGTTAACTGTAGGTGAAAGTTTAATTCCTTGATGTAAATGTTTACTCCATTTTATTATTATTTCATTTAAGTAGATATTAAAAAGAGTTGCTGAGAGGGGACACCCTGTCGGACCCCTTGGTTTATCTCTCTTGTATATGATAGCTCATGATTTAATCTTATTTGTATTTGATTATTTTCATATATACTTGTGACAGCTTTTAGGATATTATTTGGTATTTGTCTTTCTTTTAATATGTTAAATAATATGTTTCTTTTAACTTTGTCAAATGCTTTTTCAAAGTCAATAAATGCAATATGTGTTTCTAAATTATATTCTCTTCTTTTCTGTATTATTAATTTTAGGCAGAAGGCTGGGTCTATACATGATCGTCCTTTTCTGAATTCATTTTGTACCTCTAGAATAAAGTTTTCGAAATATTTCATTAGTTTGTTATTTAAGATTCTGCTGTATATTTTGTAACATGAATTTAGTATACTGATACCTCTATAGTTTTTAGGGTCATCTCTATTACCTTTCTTAAAGATAGGAATCACAATTGCTTTTTTCCATTCTATTGGGGGGATACTAGTTGAGTAAATTTTATTTAAAAATAATAAGAGTCTTCCTTTGAATCTTGTTCCTGCGTATTTATATAGTTCTGAACCTAGCTTATCTTCTCCAGGTGATTTTCCGTTTCTTTCAGGCTGATTTCTAATTCTTCTTCAGTTATTTCCTTTTCATTTTCGTTAATTGTTTACCAGTTGTCTTTTTTAAAATATTTGTCTGTCCACAGTTCTGTGTAGTAATTTAGAAATTCTTCTAATTTCAATTCAGTATTTAATTTTGTTTTCTTTGGTATCTGCATTTAGGTGTTTCAAAATCTTATATACATTGGGTCTTATTTTATATAAATCATGTTCTAAATCAGAAACAAATTTTTCCATGATTCTCTATGTCTTTTTCTGACTTCTCTTTTAGCTATGGCTCTTATTCTTTTATATTCTATTTCATCTTCTAATCTTTTACTGCTTAACCATTTGTGATAGGCTTCTTTTTTCTTTTTGATTATTTCTTTGATTGTATCATCCCAGATCTTCAGTTTTTTTCTTTTATTGAATTTTTTGGTCTTTCCTAAGCTTTCATTTGCTGCTGCATTTAGTATCGTTTTTATATTAAGCCATTCTCTTTCTATTTCTTCATTTTGTCTTATTTTATCTAGATACTGGTTAATTCTTTGTTCATATAGCCATTGTACATTTGTGTCATTCAATAGCCTAGTTTTATAAACAAATGTTTCAATTTTTCTTTCTGTTCTTGTTACTTGTAACCATTTAGGTGGTAATCTTAATTTTATTTTAACAAGGAAGTGGTCACTGCTTATTTCATATCCTCTGTGAACTCTAACATCTAGTGAAAATTTTGATGTCTTTCATTTAATATGAAGTAATCTAATATTGATTTCCATCTTCTTGCTGCCCAAGTATATTTATGTATGTCTTTATGTTTATAGAAGGAATTCATTATTTTTAGGTTATTATAAACTACAAAGTCAATCAATTTTTTACCATTTCTGTTTAGAGTGTGTTCTCCATGTATTCCTATATTATTATTAATTTTCGTGTTTCCAATCTTGCATTTAAGTCTCCTGCTAAAATTATGTAATCATTTTTATTTATTTTATTATATATGTTTTGTAGCTGATTATAAAAATCAATATTATCCTGTTCTCTTCCTTCTTCTGGGGCATATAAACCAATTATTGTTAAATAGCCTCTATCTATTTTTATTCTAGCTTCTATTATTCTTTCATTCCATAATTTATAATGTTTTAACTGTTTTGAAAGGGAGTTATGAATCCAAATCATGACTCCTGCTTGTGCTCTTTGGTCTCTGTCGACTCCACTGTATATCACATTAAAATTTTCAGTTCTCATAGTTCCTTTTAATTTCTTTTTTGTTTCAGTGATTACTGCTATTTTAAAATTTCTTTCATTTAATAACTGGTCTAATTCTATTTCTTTATATGCTATTCCTCTTACATTCCAGTTTGCTATGTGTATTATATTTTGTCGTTTCCATTTTCGTTTTCCCTTTTCCATTCCAGGGTCGTTTCCCATAGATTCAATCCGATTATCTTTTTCTGTCAGCTTACAAGTATGGTTATGTTCTCCATGTCAGGGAACTAGCCTGACGATGGAATAGTTCAGTGGTAGGGCTGCTACCTTAAGGCTTCTGAACTCGCCTTCTTTCGAATTTAAACCCATAGGAGGAATAGGGTATATTGAAGGGGAAAGGGTAAATTATAGAAGAAATATAGTAAGGTTTATAGAGAGGACATAGTTGTAAAGCCAGAAAAGGCCAGATAAACCAAGGGGTCCGACAGGGATGTCCCCTCTCAGCAACTCTTTTTAATATCTACTTAAATGAAATAATAATAAAATGGAGTAAAAATTTACATCAAGGAATTAAACTTTCACCTACAGTTAATTTAAACACTCTCCTCTTTGCAGACGACCAAATAATAATTACAAATTCTGAAGATAACTTACAGAAAGCTATTTTAAATCTAAATGAGGTATCCAAAGATTATGGTATGATAATATCAACGGAAAAATTATTATTATTATTATTATTATTATTATTATTATTATTTTATTATTATTGTAGGGAGTAATGCATAATATATAACGAACACCGAAATTACTGATGAAGGGATTTTTTTCTCCCTTAGCCAAATATCAATGGACTGCTGGATGTAGCTCGACGCATTTATGCCGAAACAGTAGACGACGTTGTTGGTAAGTTTCAGTTTAGTTTTCATCGGTGTGCATTACTCAAATTGCTATCATATTACTAGCATGGCATCGAAGTTTTATTTCTCTGTATGTCTATAATATTTGCTCCATCCTCCTATTTTATAATGTAATCACATTACTAGTTGGAATACTTCTCCGTTTCGTTTCGATTGGTACAGACAATCTTAAGGAATCTTCGTAAGGTATTTTACTGAATGAAACAATTCAGTAAAATACCTTACGAAGATTCCTTACGAAGATTCCAGCACCCATGAAAAGTTTTAAACCTCTAAAGCGTTAATACCATGGGTGCTCCAGAAACTGTGTTCTAGAGCCCGAACATAGAACTTTTTCAAGTTACGCTTTCAAGCAACTAAGCGGTTATCTCATCTGAAGGCGAAATTCTCCCACCTAAAGACAAGAATCCATGTCCTCCGCGGGATCCAGCAGGTTTCAATCCTAGCCTAACTATTCGATTCTACGCATAACCATACACTGTAGAATACGAGTTTAAAAACCAGATGGTGTAGCTATTCGCGGGCTAGATCATCTCAGCTACAAACTCCTTCCCCCTCCTCTCCTCACAAACTCAGCGAAAGTATTTTCTGTTGCCTAATACAAACACACTCTGTTAAAATAATAATAATGATGATAATGTGGACGCTTAAATGTTTCGCAAACATCAATATATTTTGGCTCAACTCTGGTTTAGTATTTTGACACTAATCAACAAGTGTTTTTGACCCATATCTCTACTAAAATAGCAAATTCACTTCTGTAGTGAGGTTCTGTGCTGATTTTCAAGCTTTACCTTGATTAATCTGCCTTTTACTCTTCGAGTTCTTCAAACTGTGTCACTAAAGCTCTTGCATTATAATTAAATCTGGAATCGTTGAGTGTTAACATTGTCATGTTCTGTTCTACATAGACCTTCTAACATGCATTTTATTCAGAATATCAATACTGAATGATCACAGCTTTCCAACAGTCGACTGTCGAATAACGATTATTGTGTGCATCACGCAAGTCTAATCCAGTCATTGTTAATGACGATGCTCGGTTTGTGCGTAGTGCTCCTTCAGGGAAAATTAAAAAACTGCTGCAGTTCAAAATGTGATAGTCTGGCGTTCGTAGACTCCATGAACTGCTAGTTAAATCACTGATATACCGATGGTAGTAGTGCACTCCTCTGATGGCCCTTTCCATCATGGTCAATCTGACTGATTCTTGAGGGAAAGGAGGGGAGAGTCTTCTTCACCTTCACGTTTTCATCTTTTAATGATGTCAGCAATTAGTTTGCAATGTCCTAATTGTGCAATCACAAGAGCTGATTGAGGCTTATTAATATGGTACCCTATGGCGTGGAAAGAGGATGTTGGCACGCAAAGTGAGTTGAAGAAAGAATGCAATAAATAAATAAATAATAAAAAAAATCCCCATGTCAGCAATTTGGGAATTAGGTGATCAAAAATAAATCCTTTTTCTGGACTATGGAGGAAAATACATTTCTTTCCAACTGTGGAATTACTACATTTCGAAGTCTGCAAAATGATATTGTACCAGACCGGCGAGTGAAATTTTATGAATTCATGAACTTGTATGAAAACTGGTGGTTTTTTTCTAGGAATATATTCAATCATAGCTTCTATTTGAGATATTTTCCAGCACGACAGTATAATACTAAGGGATGGATTGAAATGGCTGTAAGAAGAAATCGCACTCGCTATTAATATATAATGTCGCAAATATAATTTATAACAGGAAATGAAATATGAAGTTAACTAATTTATAATGTACGATCTATATTGGAAAACAGCAAATGAAAATGAATGCTTTATCAAGAGTCATATTTTTTTTTTTTTAGAAACGGTCAAAAAACTTGGAGAAATTTATCAATTACCTCTACGTGTTGGGTTTAGCAATCTGCGAGGGTTTTACATTCAACTCGTGCTGACCGGTAAACTACGAAGACCAGATGTGAATTTGCCTTCTGAATTTGTGAAAGTTGTAAAGACGAAATCATCATTATCTTTTACAACTGAAAGTTTGGTACGTCAGTTTCTTTTGTTACTATTAGATGAAATTAGATGAACATTGTAGTGTTAGTTAAGACAGACAAAAATGATGCGATCACATACAGAGATGTCTAAGATCATTAATGGACAAATGTTTTATTCTTACTCTTATTTTTATTTCATATTCGCTATCTTAATTCTTAATATTTTTTGAGTTAATTTAATTACTTTAATTAAACGAGGAATATTTATAAAGATTTTTCAGATGAAGATGAAGTTTTATTTAGTCTCATATACATGCACCAGATTTTTTCTCTCTCACAAACTCGGGTTTTATCCTCTCTTCGAACAGGCAGATTGCTGGGGAACATACCGTAACTTAATTATTTTTTTAAATGTACTTTTAATAATTGGAATGGAGATTTGATAAATTGTACAGTGCAGCGTATTGTGAGAAAGCCTCCCTGTAAGTCCTGGAACTCCACGCAGTTGCCAAGTAAAAATAATGATAATGTTAATACTAATCATAGCAATGTAGTCAATTCGACTAATATTACCTTTCTGAAATTGGAACATGTGTATTGAAATTTACGATTTATGTGCTCTTTTCCCTAATTCGTTATTTCTGAACATTTTAATGATAGTCTGACAGAACCTAAGAAACAAAGAGACGATATACTGTATTAACGTACAGTGCATTGTCCTCGGGAAAAAAGTGATTTTTAAATATTCATGGCATAGTAACGGCTTTAAAAAATGAATTGGTAGTCTAACTTACTAACACACTGATGCTGAATAAGGATCCCGAAATGCATTTCACAGAAATACTCTTCTAGCATTCATATTTGATCCGTTGGTTGTAGTTAACTAACGTATAGTTTCTTATTTTCACTCTTGCTCCTTATTTTTCCTAATTATAAAATTGCTACGTAATTTACGTTTACCTCGATTCCTTGAGGTAAGTCGAAATGAATTAATGGAGAAGTACCCTATGTTCAATATTGCACTTCTGTGTTAATTTATTTTTACTCATGAAAATCAATCGTATAAGTGGTATGTGTTTCTAACTGAAGTTTAAAATTTTACTTGGAAATAATTGATAAGTTCCGTTTACATTCATTATTTATATCTCGTAAAAATGTGTTATTTTACTCGCCTATTTTATTCTTTATTGGATGCGGCCAGAATAAACACGCACTCCGCTGTCCCCAATTTGGTGATCATGATGTTAGTTCTTACGGTATTTCTGAGTGTAGATTCAGTTTCGTTTAAATGTATTTTCTTATAAAAATAAATCTGTGAAGTTATATTCGAAAAGAATGTAACTTCAAAGATTTGTTCACAGAAATTATTTCTCTAATGCATTGCAAGTACACCAGGGAAAGTGCAATCGACGTCGTGCCCAGGTTTGCTCTAAAGTACACGATAATTTGTACTTATTGAAATGACTGGAGTACTTATGAAAATGTTCTGAAAAAAAATAATAAAGTGCCACTTAGTAGTTGAAAGATCTACAGTCATACCATATATATCCCAGTTTTATTGGTTTGTTTCGATATTGAAAAAAATTAATCAAAATGAACTTGATGCGTTTGTGTGTGTGTGTGTGTGTGTTATGCTTTATATGTTAAGTAAATGTTAGAGTACTGTGTCTCTAATTTAACTTTTACTGAATTTAGTTTTATCTCCCTCTATTTAAAAGAATAAGAAAACAATACGAGAACATAATAGATCTAGTATTAGTTTTTCCTTGATTTTAGTTTTTTGTATTAATAACATTAATGTCATTAATATAAATATTTCCTTTAGAATTAAGGAAAAAAAAACTTAACTCAAAAATAAACCCTTAAAGAAAAGAAATATAAATTTATATTTCGGTAGCATTTAATAATTCTTAGATAGGAATTCTGACTTTAACCCACTGTAGCTTATCTTGCTTTTTCTATTGCAGATCAAACTGAATGGTAAGTGATGAACAATATCTGTTCTGAAATTTACAACGCTCTTTGTAAGTACTTCTTCCTTGTTAAATACAATATCTCTCTCTCCCACTAAAATAATTCTACTGAGGGAGAAAACTTTACATTTATAGCAGTAATTGCTGTTTTATTTATGAGTTTATACAAATTCCTATAACGCTTTTTCATTACTCAAAAATGAGCAGGTGGACGTTTTAGTTCTAACTTTTCGGAAATCAATAGACTACTAACATGCTTGTGATATTCGACATATAGCTTTTCTCAGCCAAGACAACCCAAAGCAATGAAATGCTACTACTATATTTATTGGTTGTTCGGAAGCTTCCAATAAACACGGTAGTGATATTTCGTATAGGGACCCAGAACTCCCTGAAAGGTAGCCTGAAAAGTAGGTATTACGGATCAAAAAGCTAACAAAAAAAAAAAACATGAACGTAACAAAATCCTTCAAAAACACTTCTTATTCACCTAATCAATATTCAGTATCTTAACACACACAAATAACGTGCAAACTTACAGATATCTAAACTCTACATGTTATTTCTAACAAAACCTCAACTAGCTGTCATAACAACCATTGTCCGAATTATATCGTCTCAGGTAATGCCAAACCTAGAATCTCTCTCTATTTTTCTCTAGCTGCTCAAAAATTTCCTTTCTTCATTTTGCTGTATTTATTGTTCTCCATATTCTGATACTTACCGCAAACGCTGAATATTTATATCTGAAGCTTAATTTTCTATAGTTCAAATATGCAAAAAAGTGAAGTCTCTGAATTCTCTTCCTTGAGGACTTCACTGTCAGTAACTCAAATTCTTTTCGCTTTTCAAGTTAGAAGAGGAAGACGAGATTTTCTGGCTTGAGCTTAAGAAACACTCAATGAAGTATTTTTAGCATAAGCAATGACTTAAAGCAATTTATACACCTATACCATACTTCTTTCTTCCACTAACCTTTACGTTACGTTATCTAATAGGATTTCCTTTCAAATATATAGTACTTGGAATGACTTCTATGATTTTCCTAAGTCTTTTTATTGCCCGATTTCCGTTTTCGCTCTTCTGATCCTTACACTTACCAAAATACCAAAAATTGAAATAGTTCTTGTTCTAATGAAAGTCGTCATTCCCATTATGCTAAAATTCTAAACTTTATTTTATTTTATTTTGATTTTGATTACCAGAGTTCACACTTCTCTTACACTACAGCTTGCAATGTTCAACTGCTTGGGGGGGGGTCAAAAAATCCAAATCTAACTTTCAAAACAGGTACAGAAAATGTACCTCCTGCAAACGATAGTCTCACTTTTTGGTTCCACCTTGAGGCCATTTGAGCACAACCTTCCATGCTTCTACCTCACACATCCAGATAAGATCATAATAACGTGTATCAAGATAAAGCCAACTTCTTAGCATCATTCTTCTGCATTTGTGACAAGGGCATAAGCCTTTCCACTATATATAAAGAACTGCTCTTCACATTTCTCTTATTTTTTGACAGGAAGACATTAAAAGAATCACGAAAAGCTTAGATACCAACAAGTCTTATATTTCTGATAGTATCTTACCAATTGTGCAAAAAACTGTGCTCCAGAAATAACACGCGCTCTATATCGTCTTTACTAGTACTTCGGCATCCACCCTAGCAGAAGGGGAAACAAGGGGAAAGAGAAATCAATCATTAGATTACCGTCTCATCTTTCTTGCCTCAGATATTAAGAAAATAATGGAGCGGGTGATAAGTAATCAGTTTCCTCACATTTTTGTTGCATCAGTTATTGTGCTTAGCAATATGGGTTTACCATTCTCGATCTACAGTGGGTCTCCTATCTAACGTTATCCACCTTAGAACAAAAGCCATTGAAAGTTTGAGAAACTACGTGTCGTGGTGGATGCCTTCCTTTCTTCAGATTTCTCCATCATTCTCGGCATTTGATTGGGTCTATCTAGCATAGAGGTCTACTTATCATCTTGTGATGTATCTTTCTCTCCTCTGCAGATGGATTGCGAGTTTAATCTCTAGCGTTAACTGCGTGTGTCGCGGTGGATGCCATCCTTTCTTCTGGTGAATTTATGGTGGCACAGTGCCTTGTAGTTTTGTGGTAACACTTTCGTGTCCATAGCACTAAACCCCAGGGGGGGAAAAAAGACTGTTATAGGTTGGATTCTAGTCGTCAAGTAGAGGAACTTTTTTTCTAGACTTTTTTTCAGCTGATTTCCGAGTTGATTGATTTATTCATTGATTTAGTTTTAGTCACTATCAAAACCCCGTGAGCTACTAGAGGGACCATACAGCGTCCATTGACGTCAGATGTCAATAACTAACTAACTAACTAGCGTAAGTCTGTGTTAGTGATGACTAAGGATGAAGGCCTGTCTATCTAGTGATTTTCAGAAGTCAGTGCTAAAGAGTTCGGTCTACCCTCTTTGGGAGTGGGGAAGGGCATTCTTGGATTTAGTTTTTCAATTTATTCTGTTATAAAGTGTATTACTTATTATGCAATTAATTATGTTTAGGAATAAAATCATTCTGAAATAAGCAAAATTCATAATAATTATTCATAATAATAATTAAAATTCATGGTGATTCCGAATAATTCACAGCATGGTTAGCATTTATGAAAATTCACTTCAAAAAAGATATCATTTAGTTCTCTGAAAATGCAGATATCACGTGTTTGGCATTTTAATGGCCTTGCAAAAATGTTTAAAAAATATTATGATAATGATTACTCAGTTGAAGAAAACATTGTTTTATTTTATACGAGGCCTGATAGGAGACGGCACATTAGTTAGGGGCGGATGGGATAATAAAGTAACTAGACGAATTTAAAAAAAAAAAGTTATCTATCTATTGGGTCAGGGATTGCAAATGGCAGTTTTTTAAAGTTTTACTTTAAACAAAAGTAAAACTTATTACTACAATTCTTTGTACCATGTTTCTATCATCAAAGTTTGGCAACAATGAATGGAAGTTACTTGTCACGCAGCCATTTTAAGCCACGTGATACAATGTCAATAAGTTACAGGTTACCATTGTAATATGATAGTGTGTTAATAAAAAGTTACCTCAATAACTTATATTTTTTTTGCCCATAACAATGTCTGAATTTTAAAGTTAAAAAAAAAGAAAAATAGATCAAGAAGGCAGAACTTCTCAAGAAAAATGGAAGAAGGCATATTTCCTTGTGGAAGTAAAAAAATTCCATGTTTGATATCTAGACAAAGTGTCGCCGTGGTGAAAGAATATAACCTAAAACGCCATTATGAAACAAACCATGAGAACTGTGATAAATATACAGAAAAGATGCGTGATGACAAATTTAAAGATTTAAAAAATGAACTGAAGTTTCAACAGAGGATATTTTCGAATGTTATCACAACAAGTAATGCTGCTGTTAAATGTAGTTACGTCATAAGTGAAAATATTGCTCGAGCTTCGAAATCTTTTACCGATGGAGAATTTATTAAAAATTGTATTTTAAAGTGCAGTCGAAATCATATGTCCGATAAAAAGTGAGCATTTCAAAGTATAAGCCTATCAGAAAATGCAGTTGCGGAGCGTGTTGAAGATATAGCAGAGAACTTCCAAGATATATTGCGTGAAAAAATAAACAGTTTTGTAGCGTTTTCGATTGCAGTTGACGAATGTGCAGACATTATTAATACTTCCCAGTTACAAATATTTATTCGTGGCGTTGATGACGATACGAATGTGACTAATGAATTATTGGATATAGTGCCTATGTCAGGAACAACGACAGCAAATGACCTATGTTTGTGTATTGAGAAAAGTCTTGAAAATGCTCACCAGACTGGTCAAAATTAGTAAGTGCGACTACAGATGGGACTCCTGCTATGGTTGGTGTTAATATCGGACTTGTTACAAAACTTCAAATGAAAAAGGAAATGTTGTGCAAGGACAAACTTAAATCGTTTCATTGCATAATACACCAGGAGTCATTTGTGCTAAAAAACTAAAGATGGAACTGGTCATGAGTGTAGTAATTAAAACAGTAAACTGGATGCGCTCTCATGCCTTGAATCATCGACAATTTAATGCTTTGTTGGATGAATGGATTCACAATACAGCAGTTTGCTATATTATACGGAGGTTAGGTGGCTTAGTCGTGGCGTCGTTTTAAAAAGATTTTTTGAATTCTTAAAAGAAATTGACATGTTTACTTCATCCAAAGGAAAATTGATTCCTCAGCTCACCGATGAAGATTGGTACAAAGACTTGGCCTTTTTAGTTGACATAACAAGCCACTTACGCACTTTGAATACTGCTCTGCAAGAACGTGAACAGTTGGTATGCCATATGTATGATTCAATTAAGTCATTTCTGGAAAAACTCTCTTTGGAAAACCCAGTTGGCAAAGAATAATTTAGCCCACTTTCCTACACTTAAATCGATTTCTCGAAGTAATAATGATGCTGAAAAGTACATTCCTCAAATTGAAGAATTAAAAATTTAACTTGAAAAAAGATTTTCTGATTTCAACCAGTTTGAAAATGAATTATTATTATTCAGTTCACCTTTTTTAATTAATATTGAAAATGTTGAACGAAGAATTACAAATGGAAGTAATTGAACTCCATTGCAATACTGAACTAAATAATAAATATAACGAAGTTGGCATACCAAATTTTTATAAATACCTCGGCAGTAAATATCCCAAATATAAAATTTATTGCGCAAAAATGTTGTCAAACTTTAGAAGTACCTATGTATGTGCGCAATTATTTTCAATTATGAAACTTAATAAGTCAAAGTTCGGCTCACGGATAAAAGATTCTAGATTAAATGCAATACTTAATATTATAACACGAAACGAAAAAGCAGATGTTGACATGTTAGTACAGAGGAAAAGATGTCAGGTTTCAGGATCAAAATCAAATTAAAAAAAGGACTCGTAGATAAAATCTTTATTTTTGTAAGTCAAAATTATATATTTAAATAATTTTCTTAAAGTATGAATAAAATGTAATTGAACTTATATTTTCTAAACTTGTTATATTTTTAAAATTAAAAATAAAAATTGTTATAAATTTAAAATTTAAATGGTGGTGTAACTGTTTACGTAAGTCGTAAAGGCCCGGAAACAAAAGGGCCTTTGTTAGAGCCTTTATTTTCTTAGTTTATGTTTTGGTTCACAAAATAATATTGAATACGGCCCGTTTCTGATATTCATCTAATTGACTGAACCTTTGCTGCGTTTGAGTTTGAGACCCCCCCCCCCCCCGTGTGAGGTGGATGCAGTTATTATGTGTGAAAATAACGTAGAAAGTTTTTCTGAAAACGTCGTGTGCGTCATACTGCTTTCAGCGTCTTCAAGTAATTTTTTAAAAAAATGAGATCCGCATCAGGTTTTTAGTTTTGGAAACAAAAAAAAATCGTACATTTGGATGGGATAATTACGAGAAATTAGCTAAAATGAAATAAAGATCTGTTAAAAATTGACTAGGTTTTATTTCATTGCTGAAATCAGTGCGAATGCCCTTTCCCGTTCAGACTTTCGATCAAAATGAATTTAATGGGATTTTTTTAAATCACATTCATTCATTCATGAGCTAAGTTATATATTTTTTATCAGCATTTGTTTCACTTCTCCTCCTTCATATCTGAATCAACTCTTGAATGGCTTTAATGACTAATCGTTAATCATCTCTAGCAATTTCCCTTCTATCTTGAATCTTCTTAATTCTGTAAAAGTCTGTGCTGCTCTGCATATAGAATTAAATAGTTCTATGTGGCTACTCACCAAAATATTGTCTGTTTGTTTGTTTGTTTAAAAAAAAAAACTGGAATTTTTAAAATGGAATAGAACATCCCTTCAAGAAAACACTTGATGTTGCTGATGTTGAAAAACAAACACTTCAACTTATTTTATTGCACATTCGCTAAATCTATGCAATTCTTTTTTCTATGTAAAGTCTATGTAAAGTTTATTGGTCATTCTATTGTAATGAAATGTTCTGACAGTGTTGTTTTTGCAGCACTACAACAAATAAAATTTCACAAAAATTTATTGGTCATTCTATTGTCAGACCCAGACATTTTAAATGCTTAAGATTTGCTTTCAGCTGAAGTTTTATTTATTTACTTATTTTGTAGATCGTATTCAAGAGTCACTTAATGAGATCTACTTGATGAGCAATATGTAAGTACAGTTTCCTCTGTATGAATTTTATGTTTTATTCATGTTTTATTTCAGGACTCCAGACGGACTGAAGACATCTTATATCTTAGTCTAGTTATCAAATTTACTATTTGAAATTTTTACAAAAAATTGTCACGTAATTCCAGTTTGTTTGAATCGATCGATTTTCAGACGAAGAGAGGAGCAACACAAATTATTTATTGCAATAATTTCTCTTCAGCTAGGTAGTATTTAGGATATTGATATTTACTGGGTGATGCCCGTACTTCAGTTTTGTGACAAAAATTAAACAAAACAAAATGATATGTCCTGATTACATAAGCCAAAAGCAGATCGAGGATTAATAACTTTTGATACACTTTTAGGATATTGCTGCTCGCTAGACTTCTTTGAATAACCAAACTTTGTCTCAAACATTACGATTCTCGCGAAAATAAGGAATAATCAGCAAACATCCAACTGCTGGGCCTCATATTCACTTGTCATAAATGTCGCTCGAAACGATAGTTTTATTTGTTAAACTAGTCCTTACTTCAAGAGCTTTTGAGAAGGAAGTTTTTTTTCCTCATAACTTCATTTGTATTGACAAAAATAATGTGAAATCATAGTAATGTTTTTTTTCTCTTTAGTTTTTGACGAAATAGATTTTTCCATAGATTTAGGTTATTCACAAAATAGATACGAAATGAAAAGAAATCAGCATTGCTGGACACCTATAATTGGACCGTTTTTATGAGCAAAACGCTTCGAAATGATAATACGAATATCCTTGACTTAATAAAATTTAGCAACATCCTATTGCAATCCTTTAAGAATTAATAGTGCTATACTATGTTTTGCTGTTGTTATTTTATAGCTGTTTCATTATTTACATTAGTGCTATAAAAATAAAAAATACGAATAGACGTGGCGGAATAATTTTGCTACGCTTCACTTCAAGAGGAGAGCGAAGTTCAAATCATTCTTTGCAATGGCGGGTACTTCATTACGTTCAAAATTAACAGGTAAATGGAAGGTTCTCCGCCTTTCCCTGTATTTCATATTTTTCCTCTTAAAGAAAGCATTTGAACACATCTCCGAGACATTGGCTGTTGGTATAGAACTGACAGCAATATCCTCGATGAGGACGCAGAATGTGATTCGCTGCCACAAAGCAGCCTTAATTACTACTTTATAAACTGAATTATATCTTCTCCAGCTGACTGTGTGAATTATATTTATTATCTGTGATATCAGGTGTACACTTAAAATAGAATTAAACCTTTAGATATGCTCTACATTATCGCTTTTGGGATATAAAAAGTAGAAAAAAAAACGCATCACTTGTCTAGAAAAAAAAATTAATTAATACAGATGCCCAAATTTTCAATATTTCCTAAAATAAAATTTCCATTTTTAGAATTTTATTTTTAAACTGATCCCACAGATGAGAGGTTACAGAACCTATTCAAATCCCATCTAGCATGTGAAGAACCTTTGTAATGACCTTTTCAACTAACTCACTGAAAGTGAATTAGCCCATGTCATACGGAGTGAGCAGTTTCTTCTCTGAAACTTTTCGTACCGCATAGTTGGCAAACTAACCACAGGAATGCACGCAAATAGACATAATACACTGATCTTAGACTTGGTTGCTTTTGATCGTAATCCAAATATCAAATAGAAGAACCCATAACGTATTAAAGCCATGCATATGTAGGAACTGAGAAGCTGTATTAATGATCGGACTCCTACTGTAACTCAAAACTTTCAAAGGCTTCGACACAAAATAATTATAACAATTTTAAAATTAATTTGATTTTAATACATATTGCTTTTGAGATGTTAAGTCATTATTAATTATTTATTGTATTGCTACGTAGAGAAAACTGTATATATCAGTTACTATACTGCTTCGAATTAATAACTGTAAAGTGCAAGACAAGAAATTGAAATACTAGTTGCATCATTTAAACTGATTATAAATTCAACTGATTATAGTAGTTACGTATTGTAAATCATTCTAATACTAGGTAAATATTGTTACTTCAGATGGATATCATTAATGACTGTTTTAATCTCTGTTTTTAATTCTCCCATTACTATTTACAGAATTATTAGCGAGTTACTAAATAAAATAAGAGGGGAAATTGGTCCACTCTACAAACTTGCTGAAGCTGTATCCACTCTCGATCTCCTGGTTTCTTTTGCCCATTTATGTGCGCTTTCAGACTACGGTATGATTCAAATTTCTTCTTTGCGTTTTTTTTTATAAAATTTTCTTAATATTTAAGACTAATTATTTTCCCTGAAATCTTATTTTTTTTCTTCCCTAGCTTTTTTTCTTTCTACCACAGAATAATTCTTTTCGTGTATTAAGTATTTAGTAATGTCCTTTTATTTTAGGAAATATGATAGATAATATACACTTATTTTATTAGTTCGAAGTGTTACTTCTCTTGAATAATTTCATGATAATAAAAATCATGTTTTTTTATATTCGTCCAGTAAGACCAGAATTCACTGATACTTTGGCTATTAAAAATGGACTTCATCCTATTTTGGAAAAAATAAGCACCGAGGTCATTGTTCCAAATAATGCGGTAAGTGATTATGTTTATCTTCTGTTTTTCTTTCTCAGAGTTTTTCTAATTGCATGGAATTTGTTTAGTATATCAAATTTAACAATGAACAAAAGTGGGATTGAAATTAAATCGAGTATCTGAATAAGAAGTAGTTGAAAATTTTCTTCTTGCATATTTGAAGTTATATCGCTAAGTCTGGTCCATTTCTGGAGGTGGTTGACAACAGGCAATGTTCTTACTCCTATGTAGAAGTTATTGCTACATACAGCATATTCCTGCGTGTTTTCTACGGTGAATTTTGTTGAGCTACTAGGTTAAGTATTAGAGTTTCTTACTGATAGAAAACTCTTACTTACCTGCACCAAAGATCGCTTAACTTTGAAATCGGCTGCGAAAACTATTGCTACTCATGACTGGATCAAACCTATAAGTGTTTCTTCTGTAGATCCTAAGACTATGAAGTTACTAAGGTTATATAGGCACTCATTATAAATCAAATATAATTATTAATTTAAACTATTTCAAACTTGGATTAATTTAGAATTTAAGTTATATAATTTAATTTTACTTACGCAGGAATTCGAATAATAATGACAAAATGAAATGATAAAAAGATGAAATAATACAAGGGGTAAAATGAAAAATTGCGAAGTATCCATTAAGAATGAAAAATTAAGAATAATTGGATATGCTGATGATATAATCTTACCAGTAGAAAATGAAGATGATCTACAAAAATTACTAAATACATTCAGTAATGCAGCAAAAAAGAAGAGTATCAAGTATCAAAAGAAAAAAACTAAAACAATTTCATTGCTAGAGTATCATATGTGCCGTGGGACAGAATGAAGTGCATGAACAAGTAATAAAAGCAGGCAGAATATCTATGTCTCAAAAGACTCATCGGGAAGAATAAGAACATAAGTAAAAAAAATTAAGAATCTACAAAGGAGTATATAAAACATACGCAGCAGAGGCATGTGCAGCGATTTCGAAAACTAGGCAAATAATGAAACTACTTGAGATGAAAACATTAAGAAAAATTGAAGACAAAATCAGGAATTCACAGTTCAGAAAAAGTGAAATACAATCACTGGATTGGATCCAAAACCTAAATGAAGAATGGAAAATTCATATAGAAAGAAAGAAAATAGAATAACAGATATGCCAAGAAAGTAAAGAACTGATCAAAACGAAAGCGAAGCACGGGACGACCGAGGAGAAGATGGTGGAATGTTCTTGAAGATAGTGTATTACAAGCAACTAGGCTTCATATTGGAAGAATAAGAAGGAATTTAAAATCAACTAACATCTCTCTTTCTGTCTTCCAGCTTTTAAACGAATTTTCTTGCAGCTTCATTTGTTCACAAATGCAGCTGCGAGAAATTCTCAAATACCGTTTTTGTTTTTTTTGTTTTTTTTTTTGTGATAAATCGCAATAAGCTCTTACGGCAGGTAAGTAGCGATAGAATTTTACGGAAACTGAAAATAATAAGCAGTTTGTAAATGCTGTATCAGTGAATTTGTATGATCTTATTTACAGTCCTGTCACATTTATGTATAAAATAAGTTTTCATATATTTCAGTTCATTTCAGAAGAAAGCAACTTCTTGATTATTACTGGACCTAATATGGTGAGTATCGCTGACTTATTTCCTCCTTAAGATGCATTTTAGAAATTAATATATTTTTATTTATCTTGTTTATTTTAACAAGAGGTTTTCTTCTAGAGTGGGAAGTCAACGTACTTGAAGCAAGTGGCGCTTCTTCAGATTATGGCTCAGATGGGATCTTTTGTACCGGCGGAGTACGCCTCTTTCAGAATTACCGATCAAATCTTTTCTCGTATGGGTAGCAACGATGATATTGAAAGTAATTGTTCCAGCTTTACTCTGGAAGTAAGTTCGCGAAATGTTTCTCGTCAGTCATCCTAATCCTTAAATACTTCGGATATTACAGATATTGATGATCACAATATAGATATTAACTAACTAAAATGATATACTAGTCATAGCGAAAAGTGTTTCCCAACATGTGCCGTTGGACATTGGTGTTGCGAGTAAAGCACTTAAATATAAACCAGATCAGTTAATAAAAGGCAATAAAATTTGTCGATAACGGTCATCAATCTTCAAAAATTACTGTTTTGTCAATTTACTGTTTTATTTAAGGATTTTACTCGAGCATCTTGTTATTTTTTTAATCGCAGATAGAAAGTAGACATTCTATCTGCCATTGATCGTTCACAAAAAATAAATAAATAAATAATAAGCAAAAATAATTTAGCCATGATTTTTATGTTGATTTTATTTCTTAAACATTTATTTTCCGTTGACTGATTTTTAATGTACATAATTAGAGGTTATTTCACTAGATTTACTTGAATATAGTACTTAAAAAAGTCAAAACTTTCTTTTAAGTTCTAGCAAACGTTTTATGCTGCAAAGAAAATTAAACGTGACTACCTCTAACTGCAAAATAAATCTATTGCAGTGTAAGACACTTTTGCAGTATTTATAGTTTACAAAAACGATAAATTTCACTTTCCCCTCATGTTTAATTAATTATTTTAATATCATAGTGATCATCTTTATAAAAACAAAAATACATTATTAAATAAGTCGGCAGTTTAGCTTTTAGTTTATTTCATTTTATGCAGAAAGGTATAAATATTTAGTTACAGGATAACACACAGAAATTGGATTTATTTGTTCTCAATTATTTTCAGGATACATTGTAACACTTATCTATTGACTGTAATTCATTTGACTGTTTCCAGATGCGGGAAATTAATTATATCCTTCAGAATGGGACCGATAAATCCCTGATCATTGTTGACGAGCTTGGAAGAGGTGAGTACCAATAACTGAAAATTAATGCTTTTAATAATTACAAGCAGTTTATTATATTTATTAATCACAAGGAATTTATTATAAGAAAAGAAAGAAAAGTTTTGAATTATGTAATGTAAAATGCAATTTCTAAATATCAAGCACGTTCATCTGATGACTACTCCCATAGTTGAGAACCTCTGCTATGAACAAATGGCTTGGCCTTTTAATAGATAATAAATAAATAAACTAGATATATAAACACAGAAATTAACTTGCTGATAGAAACTTGGGAAGGCAATTTCGATTTCTCTTGATCTCTGTGATTCTTTTTAATATTTTAGAATTGAGCTGCTACTTCCTTTTGTGATATCGATAGCGTACGTATTGCTTGATCAGAAATACCAGTTAGAATTCTGTTAGAATACCAGTTAGAATTCTGTTAGAATACCAGTTAGAATTCTGTTAGAATACCAGTTAGAAATACCAGTTAGAATTCTGCCAAAAATATAAGAATTTTTCCGATGTCTTTTCGAGATCTGAGTCAGCTAGTCTCAGAAAGGGATGACGCTTCCTTCCCCTCTCTTTGGGAAAGTTAGTTTCTCTCTCAAAATATCCTGAAGCTTCGATTAGCAAATGCATACTTCACAGTAAAATATGAATACATTTTCATTTTAAAATTTGCAAGTGATAGGTGATATCATGCTTCATAGGTTGAATAAAATGAGAAAATTATAAAAAAGGATTCACTTTGGAGGAAAAGGCGCTCTTTGTTGACTTTTTTTTGTTATTGTTTTGTTTTATTGCAATTCAGTAAAAGCATGGGACGTTGTCTGTTTTTTTTTTTTTTTTTTTTTTTTTTTTTTGTATTGACAGGATCAGGCAGGAGACGAGACTCTTTTTCTGGAAAATCAGGGGGAGAACTAAATGTTATCGCAAAGTATAAAGGGACATGTTTGATATGAAAATTGCGAAGTATTGTGCGTAGCTTAAATAAAACGATTACTCGTTTTCTAATCGAATGTTTTTTATGTCTTTAGGAACCAGTGTAGAAGAAGGTGTTGGCATTTGTTTTGCTATCTGCGAACAGCTGCTGATTACCAAAGTAAGTAAACAACAAAAAATAAAAACAAAATCAAAAATAATCTAAATACATTCATTAAAAAATTGAGTGCTAAGGAAATGTATCAGCACCTTCATTATAAGGGTTTATCATCAACATCATATACACTATTTCCGAAAGTATAGATTCACAAAAACAACTCTATACGATTTGAAAACGCCCTAGTTTTGAATAATACTTGATTTCAAAAACCTCCCGATTTAGAGAGAACCTACCTATCCACGTTATGAATATCCTATGCCTGTTGCGATATACTGTATATACACTCATCTTCATGGAATTTTCACTCAGATACCCACCTGACTGAATGACATTTTTACCATTTACACGATGTTCATGTAAGTCAGACGAAATGTCTATGAACAAAGACAAGCCTCTTAGATGAGCTCGCATAAAGAGTTCTCATCAACCAAATAGGGTGGCTTCTCAAGATTCCGGTGAAGTTCTACTTTAATATAATTTTTAAATAACGACATGTTAAGAGAAAACTAAATAGAATTTATTACTCTATATAGTTTTTCCACAATATGCCGTGAGCTTCATTCAGGGAGAAGGCAGAAGAACTAGTAGCAACGTTTAAATTCTGAATACAAGAACGAGTCAAAAAACATGACTTTCCTCGAAATATCGAT
This sequence comes from Typopeltis vanoorti, assembly GCF_054136105.1. NCBI lineage: Eukaryota > Metazoa > Arthropoda > Arachnida > Uropygi > Thelyphonidae > Typopeltis > Typopeltis vanoorti. Next base: position 147,147,096 of record NC_143550.1, read on the forward strand.
AGAGAAGAGTCGATTATTTTTATAAGGAGTTAAATCACCGTCCGGTGCCCGTAGTGGAATTTGTCATCCCCGTGTAATCTGCTTAAACAGAGAAGCAAATCATTGTGCATACATTATTAGCTTAACAGCTCAGCTCAGTCGTATTAAAGTATTATGATGATTTTAATTCTCTGAGAAGTTCTAACGAAAATTCTAGCTAATTAGGAAAATGATGCGCCAACATTCAAATAATGTTTAAGGATATGTATTGAACAAATAATTACTTATCCAGCCTAGCCGAGTGGTTGTATATCTGTTCTTCAACCAACAGGCCTCGGGTTCGAATCCTGCTGTAGATGATGTGTGAGACCACCGCAATGCTTATTGTAGGCCTGAAATAATCTTAGAACAGGTTTTCCGGAAGGTTAAAAATGATAAAAATGCAAAAAAGATTCCATAGCTCACCCACTATACTAATGTAATGTAATATAGGTTTTCAACTTTTCGCGGGTGGGAGTCTAATTAAAAAAATAAAATGAATAATATTACCTGTGATACTACTGGCATTCATTAGATATCTTAACCTTACACATTTCATTAAGACGTCTTTTCATTGAGGGTTTTTGATTTCTCGCTTTGCTCGAAATTTTCTAAGGCATTTTCTAATTAATTCAGTTCATCATATTGATACCCTAAAAACATACGGAAATGTCACACAGGTATGATTTTAGATCTTAAGAAAGGCTACAAAAAGGTACATTTCGAGAGTGAATAAAATTGAATATCTTTTTTTTTTTTTTTGGTCAAGACGTTTAATTTATTAACGGTTGGAAGGCGTCCGCATAGCTCTGTGGAAATGGCTTTTTGCTTTCATAGCGCCAGGCCACTCGAAGAAAGACGCTATGGTTCGATTGTAGTCGCCGACTAAAGGAGCTTTTCCCCCCTAAACCAGTGATTCTCAAACTGTGAGGCGCGACTCCCATGGGGGAGGCGAATATCTTGAAAGGGGGCGCGACATACTTTCCTACAGATAAAAATTAAAACTGCCCTAAATCTAGACTTTGACATTTAAATGTTTGATTATTTTTACAGAGCAAAATTAAATACTTGTTAGTTAAATATTGTTTCATTTCAATACATAATTTGGTTAATTGGAAGTGTTAAAACTAATTAACACTTGCAATTAATATCACAATATTAGGCCTACAATATTTATTGTAGGCCTAATATTGTGATACTTTAATTATTTTGTGTCAAAAACTGTTAAATAGTATGTAGAAAACACAAAATAAACTGAATAAAACGTCAAACTTAGTATGACTTCTATTTTGATAAACAAAACCGGAGGGGGGGGGGGCTGACAGTGTTTTCTCTTGTCAGGTGGGGCTCAGAGGTAAAAAGTTTGAGAGCCACTGCCTTAGACCATTCCGTAAATTCCAGTGTTAGCCTATCTTTAGTAAGGGAAAAGTACGATTTTATCTACCAGAAATTCGAGTTTTTAACTACAAACTTCAAAACGTCGACCGCAAAACAATAATACGAGGATTTAAGGTTTAGGGACCACGAGATAGAGATTGTCTACTATACTCAACCAATATCTAAATGCTAGATTACTTATGTATATTTTTAATTCTATAAAAATAACTGTAAAATATTAACTTTTGATCTTATAAAGTCAAAACATTCATTTAGTCAATGTTATATTTGTAGGCATTTACTTTATTCGCCACTCACTTCCTCGCTCTAACCCAGCTGGATATCCTCTATCCGAATGTTTCCAAGTAAGTGAGAATTCATTTATTAAAATCTGTTTAGTTCTTTTAGAATTCGTTTTTTTGTAAAACCTAACTACACCGCTCGCTGATTACTTTGCTTCTCAGTACTAGGCATTCAACTGCGGTCATAATCTTTTATTAGAGAAAAATTAATGAAACATCACATGAGTATTTTATTTGAGGCCTTTTCCTTTTATTTACTATTTTGGAATAATTGGAGAATATTTAGTCATATTCGCTACAATCCTTAATATTGAATAAGGGTTTAATATGCCAGAAAGCATCAATTTAGCATTGATAATTATTAAAAGAAAATATAATAATCACAATAATAATAATAATGAAAAAATAGGGGAGTCATAAACTGACTCCTGAGCAGAATACGTGTCTTTTTAGCAACAATACTAGACAACTTATGTTGTAAGTTGTATCCTCGTAAGCTTTAATCCCCCTATTTTTATCCGGACTCGGGACGGGCATAGCTGATAATTCAGACCTATGGCTGGAAGGATTGTCTTAAGTATTCCTGACTGTATCCGTGTGTGTTCACGGGGAAGGTTTACCTGTCTTGCGGGAGGAATAAACCCCAGATAAACCGGAGGAAAAATCCTGTGCCACGCCCAAGATCAGCTAACTTGGCTATGGATGAAGAAAATCCTTAAGCTCCTCACGTCGTCGACGGGAATCGAACCTAGGACACTTCTTCCCCAGGTTGCGCAGCGCATAGCTACTAGGCTAACCGCGCGGGCACTGGAGAAATTGAGCAACATATTGTAGAACTTAGCTGTAGTCTTGATATTGAAGTTAATAAGTAAGATGAATACAGTATACTATCATCCACAACAATTACCATTATTGTGGATGATAGTATACTGTATTCAACTTACTTATTCGACAAACCATTCAGCGTTCAGGCACATTAAGCTTCAAGATAATCTTCAACTAGCTTCTTAAACACTGATCAGAATACCATCCTTCAGTGAGGAGAGAGAGGATAACTTGGTCACCTTCAATACCACCAAAACGCATTCTTGCCTTTTCTCTCGCATAAGGCGAGATCTCATCTCACTTATGCGAGATGAGATCTCGCATCCTTATTAGTAACACAGACGAGATCGTATTTCTCTCTTTCTCTCTCCTTTGACTGGTATTTATCTCTAACCTTCGCTGACATAAATACATCACATCACTAGCTTTCTCAGCCTGTAAAAGATTAAGCAATATTTTCCTCTCAATATTTTATTGAAGAACCTCCATAGCCCAGTCGGATAGAGGAAGCACTTTGATTGGAGACCTCGGTTCGAATCCCATCTAGCAAAGAATCTTTAGGGGCATTTCAACGGGAGGTGAGTTAGTCAGTCTCATACGGAGATTGCAGGGTTTTCCTCCCAGAAATTGGAGTTTTTCATTCCTCCAAACCTGCCAGAATTACACAATTTTCAGCCATAGCAGACGGCGCAGATAGGATTAACTGCTATGTCATAAGCAGTATGAGATTTGTAAGTAGCCAAGTTACTTAGACGCACAAGCCATTGCGCCTAATACGAAAGAGAAAATCGGATTAGATGGGATTTTATTGTTCACCAAAATCCAACCATCCATAGAATACGGTTCACATATTTGGAGTGGTGTAATTAAAACCACTCTAAAAATTCTTTGGTGCTGTCTAGAAGAGAACAACTCGACTCATAGATGATCACGCCCTCACAGATTCATTTCTGTTTCTATCTCATAGACACACTGTCTTAACTCTGTGTTTTTTATGAAGTATTTCCATGGTCGCTGCACCAGTGAATTGGTGAAGCGACCGTGTAACACTTGGTAACGACCTTGGTAACACTTTCTGTTAGGCCAGTTAACAAGAGCAGAAACAGCATTCCTTTTTTAGTACAATTGCAAACATACCGAACCTGCTTCTGCTATTCCTCTTTTATTCCATCTACCTCTGTCCTCTGGAACAGCCTTTATCATGAATTATTTTCAAATAACTACAGCCTTCAACTTTTTCAAGAAAAATGTCAATAAAATTCGTCTCCAACCTACCTGTACCTCCTCACAGGGCACTGACTACAGGTTCGATAAAAAAAATATAGTGCTGTTAGAAGAGACCTCATAGATTGTGTGTGTGTGTGTGTGTGTGTGTGTGTGTGTGTGTGTGTGTGTGTGTGTGTGTGTGTGTGTGTGTGTGTGTGTGTGTGTGTGTGTGTGTGTGTGTGTGTGTCAGGATAATTTAGATTATGAGATCGATAATTTATTGAATTTATGATTTATGTTTGGAAGATGAGTCGAGACAGTACTGCTTACTTGAGGATGAGAATATTGTATCGTAGTGGAAGAAGTAGTGATAATATTATCATCACTTTTTTTAAATATGGAAGAATGAAAAAGACGATAGTACAGTTTACTGCATACTTTTATAATTATTTCTTGATAATTATCTGAAGAAATGTGTGTGTGTGTGTGCAAATTTACAAAAGGAAATAAAAGGAGATATAGTTTTATTTAATAATGACAACAGACAGAGATTGAGATGGATCACATCAATTACCTGAACTGTTCTGTGATCGCAGTCATTTGATTTTTTTCGAGAAAGAAATTATGACTAATTGGAGAAGAAAGCATTGGTAGTGAAATAAAAATAATAAATTTGTAGTTTGGGGGATATGATTAGTGAATTAAGAAGTATTAACCGTAAAACTTTGACACAAAATGAATAATGCTGTGGGACACCTTGTATAATTTAATGTCTTAATTTATCCTTCGAAGAAAATTTCATAATAAATCTGGATGAGTCAACTAGATGAATAATCAGGTTCTGAAAGAAATTTTAAATAGCAAATGAACAAAGTACTATGTTTATTCTCTAACTCTTAGTGGTAGTAATACCATTAATATCACCGTACTAATACTAATATGCTATAAGCTTATAGACCTTCGTGATTCACTTTAAGGGGAAAAACATACCATATGAACTATGGAAATTGTATAGATGTGATTAATCTGCTATGAAGTATAACAGAAATAACTAGCGTTAACTAACTTATTAATTCGATACAGCAAAGTAAAAACTCAAAGAAAGTAAATTTTCAGCTAGCTAGAAATGTTAAGTTTTGTGAATATATATTGAAACACTAATCGGTTAGAAAATGAAACACTCCTTGAGATTTACCTAATCACGTAATGCAATAAGAGAAACGGTTAATATCTTGAACGATTTGGCAGCTGATAAGCTGAAGGTAGGAATGATGTATCTCCTTTAGTGGTAACCAGATGTCATAATGTCAGGGTTAATCATCTCTAATCACTTCGATTCTCTCCAATGAACTGTTGAAACCAGAAATATTACCTTGTGATTAAAAATTTGCAAGAATTATTCCAGTGAAACATACAGGATTCTTGTTTAGGCTAATAATTAATGTGATAATGTATATGCCTGTTCCAGAATGCTATTTTATAGTTCTTCTGTGTGAACTGATCACCAGATTTATTCAAATTTCATAACATTCGCAGCGGGTTAAAAGCAATCCTGTTGTCACTGAATGCAATAGGGCCTTCGGTGTTATATATGTCACGTCCAAGTTTATTATGTTTATGCACTCGTGACCTGAAATGCTGCTAATGATGATGCACATATATATATATATATATAGTTTCAGTGTTTATGTTACTATTCATCATTTAGTCAGCTGTTCTTGAATTCTGTTTATTTCAGAAAACTGACATGTGTGCTGCTGTTCTTTGATAATTAACTACTTCACCTTTAAATAGGTAAATCCTGTTATTATTGAGACAAGTGAAAGAAATTCTCAAATACCAAGTGTTGCCATCTCAACACTTGGTATTCTCAAATACCAAGTGTTGAGATGACAAACAGCTTAGATTTCAACTATTACTTTTACTTAATTGGATATAATAACAGACTTTTGGTTGTAAAATAAGAAACTTTTCTTTAAAGCTATGTAACGGAAACATTTAATGTTCTTCTTCATACAACATCCAAAAATGAATTGAACCCATCCTGTGTTCTTACTGAAGCTAAACAAAGGAATAAAAAAAATTATTAACGGAAGAAAAATTTCTTAAAGGAAGGTTAATAACCAATTCTTGATTACCTTTTCGTGAGATGCTGAAAACTGCATTGCGTAAAGTAACAATATTTGCAAAACACAGTTAATGTGCTTGCTTGTTATTAATAATATTGGCAATAATCCTTATTATTCTTCTTTATTTTCAGTTACTTCTTCCAAATCCAGCACGATGTAGACCAAAGTGGTGAAGTGTCTAAAGTGCAATATACACACGTGCTAGCCAGAGGATTTACTCAAGAGGAGCATTACGGTAAGATTTATTTAATAACTGCTTGAGGAAATATTTCAGAGTGAGTTTTGTGCTTTAAGAGAAGTTAAGATCTTCACACTAATAAAAAGATTTTTTCTATATTTGATTTCAGAATTGAACACTGAAAATTACTTCAGAATTTATTTAAATAACTGAAATTAATGATAAAGGACTTTATGAATAAACCAGCTTAAACCTACTTAAGACTACCACGAGGGTAACGGGATTAATGTTCTGCTAACGAGATTCGACCGCAAAAAAAAAAAAGGAATGGGATTCTACCGCACTTACGTCAGGTAGAATCCTGTCTGGAACTCAAAAGAACCTTTATGGACCTTTTAAGTGATAGTGAAGTAACCAGTTTCATACAAATGTAGCAGAGTTTATTTATCCTCTCAAAAAATCGGGATTTTTTTTCATCCTGCAAGATGGAGGAATCGGCAATGTATGACGAACATTTCAGATATGTAGATAGGATTAACTGCCTATCATAGCACTGACTAGGTTCCTACGAAAGACGTATTATGCACAAAAATATGTGTAGGCATATATCGTATGTACAAGAAGTATTAAACCTACAAAACACCAAAAATAAGAACCCGAAAACACAATTTTAGGAATCATATTTTAGTGTTACTTTAAATGTCTAAAACTGGTTTTTAAATAAATATAATTTCTGAGACAGTTTTGTGTCATTTTTATGAATTCTAACTTTCCTATCGCTGGGTGACTGACTAATAATAATGTTGAATAGGCATAAAGTTAGCCGAAGTTTCTTCTCTACCTTCTGCTGTGATTGAAAATGCCAAGAAGATAGCAGAGCAATTGACAAGCCAACAACGTGTAAGTTCAAAATATGCAGTTCATTTATTAGCATTTTGATAAATGTCATAATGGATGTTATAAATGACAAATTTCCACCACATTACATCTGAGCACATTATACATTGAATATGCTATTTTGGTAATTAGGAGATTTCGACGAGTTATCAGTTACTGGAAACTTATTTCTAGCAAAAAGAATTTTTGCCAGAAATAAGCTTTTTCATTTCTTTCAGACTCCCGACTATGATAGCGCTGAAAATCGTCGCCAGAGGGCAATGTCCAAATTAGCCGCCCACTTGATGCAGTTAGCAAGGAACTCTTGCTTAGATGAGTCTGCACTGAAGGACTATCTCAAAGATCTTCGAGAACAGTACGAACAGGAGATTCTTATAACTGCAGAGGAATGACTACGTCAGAATTTTTTTTTCTTAGTTAAAGTAGTTTAACTAAATTGTTTTTTTTTTAGTTGTTTTACTGTTATGGCGTTATATAAAGGTGGAATACATTACAAATACTGATCTCCATTTACTATTATTTTGTAGAAGCATACATGATATACATGCATAAAAGCGAATAACATCTGATATCGATCTTAGTACAATATAATCTAAGGACAATGGCAAGCAAGAAAATGATTGTAGATCATAAAGTAGTGCGCGTTCGTAATAGCATTATTATAGGTGCTGTAATTTTCTTTAGCCTAATTTCTCCGCTACGAATGATCAGATTAAAACTATGACATAAAATTGGCATGTCTTGTAGGATCTCTCTCTTAACATCTGTTAAGAGAGAAAGAGAGATCTTAAATGCCACATTTCATTAAGTCTGATATCAAGCCAGAGAGCAATAATGGCATTTTGAATCATTTTTACCAAATTTTTCTTAGAGAACTCATCTTTTATAGTGGGTAAAAAAAAAAAAGTAATATTTCATCATTTAGTCATAAACATGACTCTACAACAATGTATACATATAACTAAATTTACATCAAGTTAGCAAGTTTATTTTGTTTACATACTCACAGTGCAATATTAATTGATGCTATTTCTGTCTCGTTTTGGCCAAAAGCTCTCATGATGTCTATGACGACAGGTTTGCGGTATGCAAAGAACTCTATCGCATGGTGACAATTTTGTAGAAATCCAATGAATGTATCAAAAACTGTGGCGCATATTATGAAACCGTTTTGGCTTATGCAGTGCATTTGTACCATTTTATTTTGCCTAATTCTGCCATTACGAATGTTCAGATTGAAATCAGAACTGAAATCTCTCGACAAATTTCAATAGCGTAATTCCATCCAACTAGTGTAGAATTATTACCATCAGTTCGAGTAGTTTTGCTAAATTTTGCAAATACAAATGATCAGAATCGGTTAAAAAGTAACTGTTTATTATTATTATTATTATTATTATTATTATTATTATTATTATTATTATTATACAAACACTTTTTGGAGTCAAGCCACATCGGGAATAGTAACAATAAGAAGCAATCTAACAGATAATATGTCATACCCCATCATAAACTGATATAATGCCTGTGCGCTTATGACCTCCTCCACAATACATTCCGCTCACTTACTAGTCTCCATGCAAAACACTCATACTTCGCTCTCTTATGCATCACATCTTTACATAATTTTCAAGAATTACCTTTTACCTCATTTCTTTCCTTCCTTCGATCCTTTGAAAACTATCTTGCGGTTATATCTGCTAAGCGCATCTTAATAATGTTTATGTCTCAATCATATCACCCTTTCCTACGCCTATTTACCAAACTTCGCAAATTACATTACCTTATCCTATCATTATAGTTAACATTCTACCCACGCAATACTGCTTTTGTTATCCGCCTCTGAAACTTTTCCAGAGCTTGCTTCTCTCTCTCTCTCTCTCTCTCTCTCTCTCTCAGGAATCCAGGCCACCCAATCTATGAGCAGCAATTCTCTACCAGTATCCCGGGATCCTTCGTTTCGTCCACTTTCCCTAATACCTCACCGCCAGTGTGATATACAGCGTTACATTTCCAATTTCAGAATCGCAAAACTTCATATTTATTGGTGTTGAATTGTTAATTCCACTTATCTACTCAAATAGCCAGTCTCTCCAAATCTCTCTGAAGCACCATCAAATCAGCGTCATTCTTAATAGTTTTGCATAATCTGTAAATGCAAATCGGTCGTGATATCATTAACATAAAGATTAAACAGTGGTGGTTTCAGGACAGAACCCCCCCCGCCCCATGGGACTTCACTAGTGTCTCCTCCTTACAGTTCCTCTATACACAACACTTTAATATTTCTCCGAGAGCCAGTTTGTTTCCTTTCCAATCAATTAACCGATTATCTACACCCACTTATAGCTTATTCACCAATATATTATGTGATAATTTGCCAACTGTCTCTGCAAAATCCAAAAATTCAAACAGAAGAGTTCGAATTTTTTTTTTTTTTGAATCGGTATGATATTTGTCAACGAGTTTTAACAAAATGACATTAACGAGATTTGGAAATGTAACTGGTATTAGTAAAATTATGCGGTGGCTTGTACGTACTGAGAATTTCCACCAATAGATAGATTCAATGAATCATTATTAAACAGATAGAAGATTATTCCTCGCTTCCCCTGACTAGTTCATCTTCCAAAAACTGATAATTCATTGAAATTTAAGTTTTCAATTCACCGATTCAATTAAAGAAAAAACGTAATGAGAGGACCGAGTATCATTCCAAAAGACCTCGATTCTGAAGGAACAAAGCAGACAAATTCTTTTACTCTATACATATATCTATCTACGTGAAATGAAAAGAATGGGTTTTCCTCAACACACTATCATCATAAAAATTGCGTGCGCGCGCGTGTGTTTGTGTGTGTTCTTACAATTAAGAAGACAAGTAAATAAGAATAATTTTATTTAACTATGGCAACTTTGTACAGTCGATGTCAATAAGTCAAACATAAGATTTACCAGAAACTTTTAAAGCCCTGAATTTTAAATGTTTCTGCAAATTAAGCAAAAATAAGCGATAATTTGCTTATTTGAATTATTAGAAACTATTACTGCATGAGAATAAACTATCAGGAACTGCAGTATATATTACATCACTCGATTAGAATGGTAATTAGTGTTTCAGCACAAGTAGGTGAATCCATTCCAGTTTCTCGCATAATGACGACCTTATCTTTTTTGTTCTTCACATGGTTTTAAGTTAAGTGTGCAAAGCACAGTCACCGTGACTTTTATCTCTTGACACTTGATTAGTTCCAAAGCTCGATAAATCATTTAACTTCGACGATATTTGGGAATAACATTCATCAATTCTAATTAACTTTCAATTATTACTGTCTGCTGCAGATAAATCGTATCTGGGATTAAATAAAAACCACAAGTGTTTTTCTGGTGGTCCTGAAATTGTAATTATATAATAATATTGAAATTATGAGCAGAGCTCGATATTACAAAGACAATTAGTAAGGAAGAATAAATTATAGAAACCGTGAAGGAAAGTAAGTGAACGAGCAAGTGCATAATGAATGTCTGCCAAGAGTTTCACTAGTTTGATGTGTAAAAGTATCGATACATTGAAAACAGACTGTATTCTGTAACAAACTTGCGAGAGGTGGGGGGAGAATGGGGTAAAAAAAAAAGAAAGTGAACATATTGAGAAATTTTATTGAGCACTTTCATTTACGATAAGTTCTAATCGTCGTTGCTCAGTCGTACTTTGGAGCAAAACGTTCAGTTCATAACAGTTTATCTACACATACATGTTTCAACGCATAGGCTAATTTTTGGCTATAGAACTTTATTAACCATAACTTATGCTTTCAGACAACTATGGTTACTTCTGGCTATAGAAATTGGAATAGCCTCCGCTTACTTTAAATCCAGTATAAAGTAAGAAGAAGTAAAAAAAAAAAAAAAAAAAGCATCTAGCAAATCATAAACTATTTCAGATGAAACACTATAGCTATGAAGTGCTAACTTGAGATAATGATGATGATTGTTATTATGATACACTAGGAATTTTAAAGAAACGGAAGAGGAAAGATGAATTGCGAATTTATATGGCTTACAGCAGGAGTGCGTACACCACAATGAAATACAAGATAAAGTTTCTTAGCGTTATATCCTTTTTTTTTGTAAATTACAGAGCATCTTACTACAAATAAAGGAAGAATAAAAATGAAAACAATTTGTGTGCGTGCATGCGAGCGAGGAGAGTTGATTGAATCCAGCAATGAAATGCGGGTAAAAGGAATTCTGAGAAGCAAAAGCATAACTTTAAAAGTTTGTGCATCCTCTACCCCCCCCCTTTACAGTAAATATAAAAATTCCTATGCGGAAAGTTTCTTAAAGATTTGTAATTATCATGTTGCATGTTAGAAGTGGAAATGGAGGAATTAGAGGCTATTGCTCTTGATCTCTTTTAGTTTGCACTCACAAAACCATATCAACATAGTTTGCAAGGCATGTGGCGGAGAAATACTAAAGTACTGGAATAGTTTTCTTTGTCTTCATGTTCTTCCGATATACTGAGAGCCATTCTTCTTCTTCCTTCATCACATTAAGCATTGCTGGTGGAAAATTAATGGACACAGGCTGGTGATGGAACCTATCAAGTAAAACCAAGATTAGCACAAACATATTTGGTGATCGAACAAGCAGCTGACACTAAACAGCATAAATAGTAAAGTAGAAAGCAGGTATATATCATTGCCCTTTGCAAGATTTCAAGGGAAAGTCTCGCTATCAAAATTACTTTAATTCATTGAGAAATTGGAAATTAGTGAAAGAGTGTTACCGAATTACTATTTTTACAACAAAAACCATATTTGATGAATGTAGTAAAAATGTTAACCTTATAGTTGTGGACAGCTCTTAGGCTATCTTGTGACATATTCTGCAGATTGAGTCAACAGCCAAGTTGAAAAGGAATGTTATTTACGAATAACGAATTTGGTGGAAAAATATTTTTAAATGACGTTTGATTAAAAATAATTTTTGAAGAATAGAATGATCTTTCAAAATATGTATCAGTTATTCATCTTACTCAAACATAAGCGATTTTGAAACAGCGTTTTAATCCCAGCCAAAATCACGACCATAAGAAATGACTACACACGTAAATTACGTATTGAGAATTAAGGAATTTAATACAACCACTCTTTTATTGACGAGTATCCCGTCACATGAAACAAGAAAGAAATCAACAGAGGTTAAAGAATGCCTCTGTTTTTCCTCTTTTCGACCAGTCACGTGATGCTATTAGGAACCCATGGAAAGTGAAAACAAAAAAATCAGTTTCAAATATTATCACGTGACTTGCCGGATAGCGGGAGAACAGAAACACTCTCTAACCTCTGTTGATTTCTTTTTTGTTTTGTGTAACGGTCCGCTCTTTTTTGTGCATTTCACTCTGGTGATGTGATGGGATACTCATCACGAAGTATTAGTTGTTTATATTACATTTTATAATTTTCATTACGTAATTTACGTCTGTACGCATTTAATCAAGTCTATATAAGTATAAGTTGGCGTTAACAATTAAAATCACGATCAATTCCTTCTTTCTTTTTTGTAGTTAAAGTGTGTTTCATGTGTATTCATTCACAGTTTTAATTAATGCTTATTATAGTACTCGTAATCTTTCTACGTATGTTTTAAATATTTTCTATAAAATGTTTGGAGGGTTTCAATGTACAATAAACAAAGCGAATCAGTACTATACACTTTGTTTATAGTATATTCTAGTTGATAAGATTTGATTCAGAACTATCTGCATTATACCTAAAAGCTAAGTGTGAATCGGTAAGATTTCATAGTAATTTGCTTTTTTCACTTATATAATTATTTTACTTTATTTTATTTTTAGACGTTAGATAATTCTCCGTACGGCGATTCTTTTAAGAACACATTGTCATAATATATATATGTATGTGTGTGTGTGTATATATATATATATATATATATATATATATGGTTTTGACTCTTTCACTTTTTTCTATCATTGTCAAATACCCTGATTTTGTAAACATTTGAGTGACTTGGGCCCCTTCGCCTCTCCCGACAAAAAAAAAAAAAAAAAAAAAAAAAAAAAAAAAAAAATTCCGAAGAATTTCTTCTTTCCCAACACCTACCGCTTCTAATACTGCCAAAAAAGGTATCGTTATTAACACTTTGCTCGCCCAGATGATAGCATTATTCATATTGACCGGTCAATGTGATAAATTATGATAAACAACGTAAAATTTATTACAGTGCCCGAATTTGTTTGTCATTATTCATAATGGCTGGGCATTATTTATAATGCCCGTATTAATCATTTAGTCCATAACACACACACACACACACACACACACACACACACATATATATATATAATATACCGGATTGTTGACCTACATCCAGTGGTAGTATAACTGCGTTCGAATGTGTATCATAATACGTATATTTGATAGATAAATTTGATACCTCTGAATTTATAATGAGTGTTATAATTACAACATAAAATATATAAAGAAATTTATAACTCTTTACACTATATCTTTTAAACCCTTTCGAACCTGGATCTATCCATTCCCCATTCCTGTGAGTCCCGGTGCTACTTTCCCATGAGTTCCCGGTGCGTATACCCGTCATGACTTAGGGAAAATGTTGCTTATTTTAGTGCAGAAAGTTCCCAAAAATATTTATTACATAAATGACTCAATGTCGCAGACATCGTAGACTATACAAACATCATAACCATTATATGGATGCAGGCATGACTAATTTTCGGAATAAAAGTAAAGTAGAGGCAAAATGTTTCCTGGATTTTTTTCAGGGTTTCTCAGTGGAAAACCCAATTACTTATAATCTAAAGTCCTCTGATAATCTAAAGCAGCTGCAAGGAGATTTTTCAAGGAGATAAAAAAAGTCCTTTGAAGTGGTTAATAGAATATAGAATAGAATAGAGAATAAGCATATCTTTATGAACAGAATAAAACATTTATGTGATAAATATCTACAACACTGCAATATTATTTTCTTGCTTATTTAGTTTTGAACTGTTAGTTTTGAATCTGTTATGAACATATAATAATCGCCATTATTAATGTGGCAGGTGTGAAGGTTATCAGAAATATCAAGATGATCTTTAAAGAGTTAGGACGAAGCAAGCATTTCATACAAAAGGGAGCTATCGGTCACAGCTTATTCGTGATCAAGCCGAAGCAACGCAACATGCCACACGCATTCAAACAGACATACATGCTCAATATAATCTCAAATATTCACCCTTAACAACGAAGTCGTATTTTCACAGGAATTCTTACGTCACATTCGGGTTTGGTACCTCCGGCTTTCTGGAAGTGTTCGTTAATGCTGTAAGGAGAAAAAAAGTTAGTCAACCCATCACCATCCACCACCAAAATTTTTTAGGTATTAGAAGGTTATTAAGGATTAAAAATGTACTTAAAATATAATAGTTAGTATGTATAAGCGTGTCCTTAATTACTATGCATTGTCCAAATAGCTCTAACTGGGGGATGCTTAATAGAAATAATAAATATGGCATCAGTTTCGTACTATTTGTTGTATAAAGCATAATACTCGAAAATCGCTGTTCTTGTAGAAGCAGGCTATAGAATGAAGTTTCAGCGATGAACGAACTTTTTTATACAACAGCCATTTTTGTGTGACTGCAGGAAATGACTCGTCTTCCTGAATTTGTTTTAAAAATAACTCCATATTCGATATCTGAATTATCTTAAAAAATAAAATATTTAAATAAAAAAGTTCACATGGAGGCAACCTGAAGCTCGCATTCAGATTGCATCCATGCAAAGTCCATGGCACTCGAACAGTACCGGTCTTTTAACTGAACCCTCCCTCCATGACATGTTACTCCTACTCTATTGTCAATATTTGGCTTATTACTCAAGCGTACACAAAAGAGGCTCATTCACTTATCTGTACATAGTATGCACTAGGCCTTTATTTCCACCTTCATTTCCCTATCTCTGCTTTGCCGTTCTTCTCCTTTCTGTTATATATATATATATATATATATATATATATATATATATATATATATATATATATATATATATATATATATATATATATATATATATATATGTTAATTAATATACGTTAATATACGTAAAATAACTGTTAATTAATATACGAAAAGCTTACCTTCTTCATGTTCACACCATGCACCCATGAAATTAGGAGGACAGATGCATACCATGGAGTGAGCATTGGGCATCATACCGCAGGTGCCACCGTTCAAACAGTACCACTTACGAAATCTTTCCTGACAAGTATGGAACTCACAGTGATCACCTAATAAAAAAAAAAATTTTACTTCAAGCAGAACAAATAACAGCTCATCTTAAAGCACGTCACACGCTTTATTAGTTCATTTTCCACCGCTTAATAAGATTATAAAAGACTAAAGAAGCGATGGAATTATGTAAGCCTAATCATGCAGACTGACTAGTGTCTCTCATTGTCTTTTTTCTTTAAGTAATCAACACTTATCGTGTGCATTTGCATGGTTTCATAAATAGATTAATGCATTATGCACAATCAGCATCGCATTTATGACGTACAAGGAAAATAATGGCCTCATAGCCTTAGTTCGCTTCAGCCATAATTACAACCAACCGAACCCAATCCAATTAAACTCAACTGAAAAATAATCTTTCTCACTTTCTCCTTTTACGTGTCTTTCTCTTTCCCTATCTCCTTAGCTGTTTCCTTCTCAATGTCAATATTTTCCTTCATCTGTTTTTACTTTCTCTTTTACTATCTCTTTTGTCGTTTCCTTTTTTTTAATTTTTTTAATTTAATTCATCTGTTATTTGCTGTACTGTACTAAAAATAAAGGTTACACACTTCCTCTGGATACTGAAAATACATATAAAACGTCAATAAAACATCTTATTGAGACCGAATGGTCTTCTCCAGCCAGTTAAACTTCTTTCATTAAATTTTAAATTGCCGTACATGGTAATTCCAACAGAAACATTAATTTTCCTTATAGGTGAATGTGAGACTATTCTTTTAATTTCGTTTGATTCAATTCTTCAATTAGGCGTGCAATAACTAACCTATAGTTTAATATTCGTTTTTGTCTGCAGAAAATTAATAAGAAAACTCGGTTTCGCATTAGTCTAGAGGTGAAAATCCAGTCTCTGTCTTTGTATTCTATTTCATATCCCCTCAATTTTAATATTTTCCTTCATCTGCTTTTACAGCTTTCTCATTTCCTGACTCTTTTGTCGTTTCCATTCAGTTTATGTTAATTTAATTCGTCTGTTATTTACTCTACTAAACATAAAGGTTGCACACTTCCTTTTCAGTCTCTTCATGTACATGCATAGGCTCTCAGTGTATGCTTTGAAGAGCGAGCTAATATTAGAAAGTATTATTATTATTATTATTATTATTATTATTATTATTATTATTATTATTATTATTATTATTATTATTAGTATTATTACAGGCGACTCCAAGGAGTCCTTAGACTCATCGAGGGAGGCCCTAAACATCATGTCCATCACAGCTATTCGACATTCACACAGTATCTATCATACTTTGCCTTGAACTCATTCACTGTCATGGCGCCCACAACAGACTCTGACAGCTTATTCCACTCATTCACCACTCTCCAAGTAAAAAACTCTAGCTCTAACACCCTTAATAACCACACTCTTGCCTAGCTTCCATGAATGTCCCCTAGTCCTCCCACCACCAGTCCTGTTCTCAAAAATATCCTCTGAATTAATTCTATAGAAACCCTTCAGCAATTTGAATGTCTCAATCATATCACCCCTTTTCCGCCTATCGACCAATTTTTGCAACCCACAAATCTTCAACCTATTCTCATAAGGTTCATTCCATAGACTTGCTATCATCTTGGTCACTCGCCTCTGGATCATCTCAACTTCCTCCCCATCAAGAAGAAACCGAGGTGACCAAATCTGGGCACAGTAGTCGAGATGGGGTCTTATCAAGGCTCGATACAGAGGAACAATAACTTGCTTGTCTCTGCTCGTCAAAGTATTCTTCAGCATCCAAGTGATTTGATGAGCTGATTTAGCCACTTTTGCAATGTTCCCCCTAAACTTCAACTCCCTATCCGCCAACACTCCCATGTCCCTGACCTCATCAATCTCTTGGAAAAAAGTATATACTTACAAACAGGGCCGCCGAGAGAAATATTCGGGCTCGTGACAAGCCTGTGGTCCGGGCCCCACTTAAAAAAGTGCATCGCTTTTGTTTAATAAAAAAAGCCATATTCAACATTATAAGCATTTATTTAAAAAAGTGTAGAACAAATTCAAAATTCGATATATTACATACCATACAAAATACAAACATTAAATAAAAATAGAGTTTTTAAATTTTTATTGCCTCATCCACTTCCTCACTTTATGGTTAGCAAAATCTTTAATCACCTCGTCATAATCAATTATCATTGCCAGGTCGTGTTCTGTTGACAGCAAAGCTAGGCCGTTTAATCTTTCCTAGAGCATTGATGATCTACTGAAGCTCTTTATTGCTGAAAGTTACTAGCTAGCGCAACCGACTGTAACAACCTTGCATGAGCGCCTATTGACGTCATCACCTGCTATAACTACAGCGATCCGCGCCGAGAGAATCAGTGTCTTCCGGACAATCATGGCGAGCTAAAGAGCGTAGTCGTCTGTCTAAAACAAAACACAGTATAATTCTCGATATGCCATTATCCTTTATCATTGTTGTATTATTACGAGAATTAAGACCATGCATTATAAAAAAAGTTATGTGACACGTCGGGGCCCGATGGTCGGACCCGTGACAAAAGTCTCAGATGTTAACCCCTCTCGGCGGCCCAGCTTACAAATACTAGTTTATTTCCATAAACTGATAGTTGGACATTGGACCTCGATTAAACAATTCCTAGCTTAAAGTTGAAGGATACATCATTTCTGAAAATATCATTTAATTACTCAAAAGTATTCTATGGTTGATATATAGTTTCTTATTTTTCTCAAATGTTTCGTCGCTTGCTGGAATAATAATAAATAACAATGATAATAATAAATAATAAATAATAGATAAAACAATTATTTCAGATATGAAGATGTATATAGCAAAGTTTAGTTAACTGGAAAGAAGCTCCCTCCCTTTCTATTAAAATGACAGGCTACGTTTAAACTAGTTATTATAAATTACTGAACCAAGTAAGTCATGAAAATCAATTTTATATATTAGGAGTATAAAGTTTTAGACAATAAATGGATTTAATATAATTTTTAACGGCTTCACATATGTAATAGAAAACTAAATATAATTTATCACACCTATATATTTCGCTAAATATGTCATGAGCTTCGTTCAGGGAGAAGGCAGAACTAGTAGTAACGTTTAAACTTTCAATACAAGAATGAGTCATACAGCATGCATATAATATCACGTGGCTCGGTCGCAACTGTACAGTAGGAGGAAACATTATTAGAGTTCAGAGACGTAGGAATAGATGTATAATTAATTAATTCATTAAAAAATTATTTAACAGTAATCACTTTCCAAAACTTAGGCATACAGTCTGTACGATTAAGATTAGGACGGTGGCGTAGGACTTCACACGATTCAGAAAAATAGACGATCAAATTTGTAGAGTTCAGATACTTGAAAAGTTTCGGATTCATCATGCTCGTCCCCCCCCCCACATATTTATAGCCTTCCTAAGGTACAAATCTGGTTATCCATTACGTCCAATAGTTGATTGCATAGGATCTCCTACTTATTATTTGGCAAAATATCTTTCAAGACTTCTACGAAATTTACGGAAAAAATTACCTTTTATATCAAAAACAGTTTTGACTTTGAAGAAAAAATTAAGGATCTTTATCTTCAGGAGTCTGAGTGTATGGTTTCCATGGTTTCCTTTGATGTAGTTTCACTGTTACAAATAGACCACTTTAAGAAATTCTACAGCTCTTACAAGTAGATTTCCCTGATGATATCGTCAAGTTATTCAAGTAAATGCCAGTTATTTTACTTGACGTAATAAATTAATTATTTCTGATTTGGAGGAAAATTGTAGATAGGAAGTTAGTAATGATGTAAATTTTTCATGTAGTACTATCATATCCTGTACACCCCTTGAAGGTACATGGCAGGAATTTGATGATGATGATTATGATGTAATAAATTATTTCAGCAGATAGAGGATATTGCGATGGATTGTCCTAATTGGCTGATTATTATCTGGAGTATTTAGAGGATCGGATTTCTAGCACCATTTCTTCTCGACCTCGCATTTGGCTACGTTTTGTAGATGATATCTTTGCAATCTGGTCTCACTCTGAAACAGAACTATTACAATTTCTGTATAACATTAACTCCTTATATACTTGCATCAAGTTCACT
Source organism: Typopeltis vanoorti (assembly GCF_054136105.1). Classification (NCBI taxonomy): domain Eukaryota; kingdom Metazoa; phylum Arthropoda; class Arachnida; order Uropygi; family Thelyphonidae; genus Typopeltis; species Typopeltis vanoorti. Next base: position 147,166,427 of record NC_143550.1, read on the forward strand.
ATTGAACGTGAATCTAACAACAGTCTCCCCTTTTTGGATACTTGAATACATCGTACATCTGTTGAATTTTCTGTTAACAAGAAGTCATCCTTTACAGGTAGATATATCCGCGCATCTTCACATCATCATCCTTCACAAAAAAAAATAATAAGTATTATCAAAAGCCTTGTACACCGAGTAAGCATAATTTGTTATTCTGAATCTCTTCTATTAGAAGAATTAAATAAAATAAAAGCTTGCTCTGTTACATAATGGATACAGCGAGACCTTGATACAGAAAATATTTGATAATTATTATCCCTCTTCTAGATTTCAATCTGATGCTAAAAGGATCAACATACCTAACTTAAAGGAACATCTGAACAAATAGCAAGACCCTTCGGAGATATAATCTGTATACCTTCAAACCATCCCGGAAGTTATCATATTTCTTACCACCTCTATCTTTACTTGGTGTTTATCAAATACCCTGTTCCTGTCATATTTGCTACTTTGGACAGACTGGCAGTTCTGCTACTATTAGAATCGAAGAACATTAAGATTATATAAGATTTTTTGGAATCTGAAGGTTCAGGCCATGCCATTGACACTAGACACAGAGTTCACTGCAACCGTACCAAGATGCTACACCATAGTAGGTTCAAATTTGATCGTCTATTTTTTGAATCGTGAGAAGCCCTACGCCACCGTCCTAATCTTAATCGGACAGACTGTTTGCCTATCTCTAAGTTTTGCGAAGTGATTACTGTTAAATAATTTTTTTAAATAAATGAATTAATTATACATCTATTCCTACGTCTCTGAATTCTAATAGTGTTTCCTCCTACTGTACAGTTACGACCGAGCCACGTGATATTATACGCATGCTGTATAACTCGTTCTTGTATTGAGAATTTAAGCGTTGCTACTAGTTCTTCTTCCTTCTCCCTGAATGAAGCTCAAGACATATTGAGCGAAATATATAGGAGTAATAAATTATATTTCGTTTTCTCTTACACGTAGTGATGTTGTGTAAGGCTGTTATTTAAAGTCTAACGCATGTCTCTATTAAAAGTCTAATAACTGGATTTTTTTTTTTTTTTGAAGATGAAGACGAGGATGTTGCATTCGATATGGAATTTGGTACCGTTGCAGAAAACAGTATTAAATTTGAAATAACATAAAAATGTAGGAGCAATGAATAAGATGAAATGGCAAGATGGCAAGAATGAAGACACAAATAATGAAAATTATAAAACGCAATGATTTAAAATTGGGATATAAAGAGAAAACGGGTCGAAAACAATTAAAAACCTGTAATAATGAATGAAAAGACAGTGGCATATGACAATGTGCTGGCCGTTTCGGAGAAATCGTCATCAGATATTTTCAGACTGGGTATTTTGTTTCTCACATAACTTTTGTAAACCATTTTAAAAAAAAATAATACTCTAATTATTTAATATTAAAAATAATATTCATATCTATTCCAGCATCTAGAATTAATGTTCCTTATATGTCGTAAAAAGGAGCCCTGTGCATGTGTGGTGATGATTCGCGTACCTGTTACTATGTTCAAATCAACACCTGGCAAATATTGAACATGATAAGAAGAGGAATGACTTTGCAGAATGCCTATAATCCCGCTAATGTAGATATTCGCCACACAAAAACTGTTCTTGTCCTGCTTCCTCTTCTTCTATATGTCTGCCTTTTATGGACACTTGCTAAAAGATAAGGAGAAGATACCGGATTGTTGAATTTATGAATCTAATTCATATTCACACAAGGATACGCAACGTTTCTCTGTATCTTGCATTTTTTATATGTAAATGTGAAAACTAAATACTGGAACGAAGTGATGTCGAAATGAGATCGAAAAAATCATCTTTACTTATTCCTTCAGTCCTTCATAATTTTATTAATTCCTAAAAATGTAACTAAACTGATCACAGCTTCTACTAATAAAACAATTCATATCATGCATTTTAAAAGGATATCAGTTAGTTATATATAAATCCGGTAACATATGATACTTGCAATGCTTCACGTTTTTAATTAACTATCTCCTAGAAGTTTTGCATGTGGTCAGTTATGATTGTATGTATCAAAATATTTTTAAAATCATGCCTGAACAACCGGTTGATATTTACTTAATAGTGATGTTATTCTCCGAGTTATAGTGGCTGCAAATATTTGTACAGAGTGAATAATAAGCTTCTTAGTTTTATTAAGGGCGCATTTCTAGCTGATGTAACACTTTAACATCTTTAAGTTTATAAGTAAAAATAAATTATTTTCAGGATTTACAATTTTAATATTTATTTTTATCATAACTTGGTCATATTTCATTCTTTATAGAGTGTTTTTATTTTCTGCTACTATACTCAGAGGTGAATATAATTTCTCAGGTTTTTGCGGGTATCGCACATATAATTCTTTATAATGTCGAATATTATTGAATAATTTTTATTATTCTTCTGTTGTTATTTCCATAATTAGTAAATACATTTGTTTGTTACACGTTAAGATTTTCGCTAATATTTTTTCAGTGTTATCCCTTCCTTGTATCACTAATTTATTTGGTGTTACTTTTCTCATATGTTTCTTAATAGTTTTAAACAATTCTGCATAATTTGTCATATTATGTTCTTAATGTCTAATCTTGTTTCCTTTCCCTTATTTTCTATAGTTCTTCCTTATGGATTATTTTATTTAATATCATCATTCCTGTGAGAATATATCTCTCACATTCGTAAGCAACATAACATGTCGTATACTGATATTTTGACCATGGAAGAATCCAGGAAAGTCTTGCCTTTTCCCGTATTTGTAATTTTTATCTTTGTTATCTAATAAGCTTTCCTTTGAGTCAGTGTTTAAGCTAAAGATGTCTTTAATTTTATAATTATGACTTGAGGTTCATATTTTTTTCATTTAGTTCTGTGCAGTATAAGTACTGTTCATTTTAAAACTAATAACCAATCAGTCAGTTTCATTATCATCCTCTCTGTAGGATTTTAGAAACTTAATTCTCTCTCTTACCTCCCTGAAAAACTGTTTCTTTCTTTTCACCGTCTCAAGTTTTCCCCGGTATCTACCTGCCTGTTTAACGATTGGAAAGTTCATCGTGTAGTTCGTCTACTGTCTTTATTACAATGCTTAAGTCTTCTAAAATCTTCAGTATTTTTTTATCATTTCTTCACCGATCACATCGGTTACGATGTAAATGAATTCCATACTTAATCCTGATAAAAACCAAGTTTCATATCACAGTTGTTATTCCTTGTTTCTCTATAATTTGTGAATTGATTTTTAATATCTAACAGATGAACATGATCTTAATGAAACTGTTTTCAGAATACAACATTATATGTTGAAATGGTTTCCGTATATCTATTTTCATATTTATTTTAAATTTAACATAATTCGATTATCTTCATTCTTACCTGTATACTGCTTTGTACAATTGCACGAGAACTGAGTCCCATTTCGATTACACTGCCCTCCATTTCGACAAGGGCTCGAATTACAAGGATCCCTCTCTGTAAAATATTACGACAATGTAAAGTCACTTAACTCTGTATAAAAATAATCACAAAATTATCTTAATGCGATAGGCAAGATAAATGCTTCAGTTATCAAGTATGGAAATAGTCCTAACTTTATGAAATGCATTCCATACCTTATCCTGGTTTAATTTATCCGCTGTATACACAACTGGGAATGTGACACTAAATTTGAATAATAATTCCATGCCACTTTTCATAAAACTAGCCAGCAGTATGTTATATATCTATTGTGCATATGTTGTAATTTTCATAAAGTGTGTATCGATATATGCTTTTTACTTTGTTAATTTATTAGATTTTTCCACGCGCTTAGATATAAATTAACAGAAGCGAACAAACATTATGTGCACTTTCGTAAATGTTTTATATGTAGTCGATGCTGTAAGTTATATGCTGTTCATGCAACATGCATTTTAACTACACTTTAATAAAATAAGAAGTGAGTATTTTGGATAGAATTTATAAGCTTGATATTACTTTCAGCTGATGACTTGCATTCAATGTAAATTCAAATAACACCTTACAAATGTTTTACCTTTTTTTCTATCACATCGGGCTCCGGCATAGTTGTCTGGACAGAGACAGCTTATGGCTCCAGTCGTATGGACATGGCAAGTTCCTCCGTTTATGCACAAATTCGGTGGACAATATGGCGTCTCACAGCGATAACCTGAGGACAAAAAGAGAAATAGTAAATCATCAATATATATCTAATAATTACCAGCCAATACTTGGAAAACTGTTACTCAATGAAAAGTTCCCAGTTTTTGAGCTTGCATAATATCTGTCACAAAATTTAGAATTTAGAACAATCTTAAATATCTATCTCAACCATGATCATAATTTAATAAAGCACAAGGAGGCAAAAAACTATGGTAAGCGTGGAAAATATAATAACCGTAATATTATAACCGATTAAACCTGAGTTTAGTCACTAAAATCCGGGTTTAGGGCTTTCATCTTAGGATATTGGATTACTTCTGAAATCATCAGGAGACAACCATTTCGTTGTTGTTGTTTCCATAACAACAACGAAATATTTTTATTTTTGTTCTTCTTCTTTCAATGTTATGTGGATAAATGTTTATATTTGCTATTAAAATGTTTGGTGAGTAACATTATCTATGAATAATATTATTTTCTATAACTAATTCTGTTTAACTGCTTAATAACTGCTCCTAATATGTGTAAGATATATTTTATATTGATATTGTTAACTATCAGGGGTAAGTTATGTACAAATTGCGATCTGTTCTCTATGTATATTCAGCCTCTTGATAGCAGCAACTAACAAGTAAATATCTACAAATTATAGTAGTATTTCAATGTAACCCTTCCTCTGCCAAAATATGAAGCCTCAGTGTGAGGACTAAAGGAACTCATAACCATAATTTTAGTAAAATGGAAGGCTTAGATAAGGTTAAGATTAAAACTTTGTATTCATCGCAATCATATGCTCACATTTTTCACGATAAAAGTTCGGAGTAAGTAAAAACGATGTAAGTGTATTATAGGAACCCACCTGTATCATTCTACTTATTCAGACCTCTTTAAACTGAAAGATATGAATTTTCATACATCACAATAGATTTTTTTACATTATTAATTATTATTCTTCTTCCTTATTTTATTTTATTTTTTCTGATGTTTTTCTATTTTTGGTCCAAAACGTTTTTTTTTTTCTGATAAGTCTGTGTGTTGAAAGGATTTAAAAGACAGTAACCCTGATTATAAGTTAATGAAATTGCGGAGATTTAGTGAATAAACTACGATATTATTTTCACTTACCTCTGAAACCTTCCTTGCAAAGGCAACGGAAGGAATGTCGAACGATGAGGCACGTTCCTCCGTGGTTACAAGGATTAGGATCACAAGCTGTTCTGATAGTCGATTCGGTCATCGGCTGCTCTCGGACAGGTTCCCGAAGTGTCAGTTCTGCATGTTGACCGATCTCTATGATAGAAAAAACACATCATTGATTTATATCAATCTACAGTTTCAATTAAGTTTGCTTGGGGGTGAATAAGAAATCGTTACCTACATAAGCTAAAGTCAAATAAAAATTTAAATTCAGGCGTAATCTTAACAACCACTTACTCGGTGCTGAGCTGTTAATAATCATCCTTCTCGAGAGAGAAACATTTCATGCCTTTTTTTTCTTTCTTAAGAGCTTATATAAGTCTGCTATTCCACTTTTCGCCACTAATCTATGACAGATTAGTAGTGAAAATCATCTAGGGGGGGAAGAGAACTGCCAGCGAGAGTAGAGAAGTAATCTCACAAAGAAATCTCACAAAATTTATTTATCATATGAACAGTAGAGAAGTTGAAAGTGACATGTCATGGCCGTTGCTATAACGGCGCCTTACAGCGGAAAACCAAATCTTTAGTGACCTTTTCGTTCGAGGTCATTTTATAGTTTTACATTCTCTTCAAAATGTTCTTAATTTTAATATAAGATTCTTCGGTCTGAATGTAAGTGCCACGTAAAGGAGAGGATGTAATTTCAGTCAGCTATTGACACCATGAAACCTCACTGCCGCAATGGTGAATATAAATTGTGAACAAAAATATAAGACAATAGTACAGTTCTCTCCATAGCCAAGAGAGAGAGAGAGAGAGAGAGAGAGAGAGAGGGGAACCAAGATTGGGCGTGTGAATTTTGAAGATGATACAAAGAAATAAATGCGTAATCCAGATTCAACTGTTACATTAGTACTGAAAGCAAATTTTATCTTCACGTTCAGCAAGTCCAGATTATTCCAGATCTTGGAATAACATTCTCTAGATATTCCTTACGAAGAACAACTACATATCTGCGGTTTGGCCGAAATATGCTAGACCACAAGTGCACGGGAGTTAACACCAGGATACTCTCCACCAGAGAGTTGCCAAACATGGCATCTGCTCCGACGTAAATTCCTTTGAAAGGAAAGTCCTACATAAAAGCCATTTTCTTGTTGAATAGTTACAAAGGACGCTGCGAAACCTTGCTACAACATCTCAGCCTGAATAGATCTGATGTAATTAAATTATATCCCTTATGGGAAATTGATTATCTTTACACATTGTGTCCTAGTTATTTTTTTAAAAATATATTTAAAATCGTTAGGACTTTAGAGCAGTTAGGATCGTACTTTATTTTATTATCTTACAGGTGTTCGCATTTATTATCTTACATGTTCCCATTCTTGATTTTTCTGTCTGTTATGTAACTTTTACTTTATTTAATTTTTGAGTTCACACTGAAGATTTCGTCTGATATTCTTTCCATCCAGGTTGGACAACCCAACCTGGATGGAAAGAAACTTGGTTGGTTGAACGAAACGTTTATTCAATTAAAGTTCTACGTAGGCCTTCTGTTGTATTATTTTTTGTTAAAAATATTCCCGAATCTCGGATATCGATTACTGCATCATTTTATTAGTCTGTATTTATAAAGATCTGCAAGTTGTCCAACTGTGTCAGGCAGAATGCAGACAAGACAATACAAAAGAACAAACAGGTACATTATTATGTCTGTACACGAATGCTAGGCGTATCAGAAACAAAGGGATAGAGTTTGTTGCCTTTGTCAATATGCTGCAACCTCAGATTGTAGGTATTCGTGAGACCTGACTATCAGAATCAGACCTACTAACTGGTATCGAATTTCATTGGTTCAGTATTTTTAGGAAGGATAGACAGAATAGGAGGGGAGGGGCGTGCTGCTAATGATACTGGATTAATTAAATGCAGTTAGAGTTGAGGCCTATGATTGTAGTAATACTACTAACAATAATTCATGTGGCAGTGAGTTTGAAGCCATCTGGTGTGAGGTGTTACATTCCACTATGTAATTAGTCTAACAAGACTAATTACATAGTGGAATGTTGTTACAGACCTGGTGGATCGGTTGCTAGTGATGAAGAAATGCATCACCAAATACAGAAGATGAGCGCGAAAAGATATCCAACTATCGACTAATCATAATGGAAGACTTTAATTATCCAAATATTGATTGGGTAGCAGTAGAATCTCATGAGAAGAATGAAAATTCATTTATTGAGCTGTTGCGGGACAACTTCCTCAAGCAGCATATGACAGAAGGAACTCGAGGTCAAAGAGTGTTAGATTTGATTATAGTGTCAGAGGGCGTTTCAGTTAAAGACAGTTGGTAACAGTGATTATACGGTACTCACTTGGGAATTGACTAGTTTATGAATGTTCCATTCATAAAAGGTTACTGCTGAACTACAAAGCAGGAAATTATGACCAACTGAGGAGCATACTGAGTTCATTGGAATGGGATGGGTTGCTGGATGGAAAGAATATAGACAGTGCATGGGAAGCATTCAAAAAATACTTAAATTATGCGATATCAAAATGATCCCGAGAGTTCGAAGAATAAATAGAGTAGGAGTCAAATGGATGTGTAATCTTATTAAGCAAGAGATTCGTAAGAAAATGACGATGTGGAAGGAATACCGTTTGCATAGTCACAACTTGTACGGAAAGCAAAGTATGAAAAGAAACTGGCTCTACGTGCTAAAGACAACCCACAAGAATTCCATCTATATGCTGTAAGTAAAAGAAATAATGAATATGAAAGAATAACTCTTCTAAATCCAGATGGCGTGAGGGTTACAGACAGGGCCTCCCCGTGCTGTAGCATATTTTGCCGCCCCTTCTCCCTTATTTTTCGTATAGTTTATGCCAATTTTGCCGCCCGAAAAAATTGTCGCCTCGTGCAAATGCACGTATTGCACCGTCGGTAGAGCCGGCCCTGGTTACTGATGCAGAAGAGGTTGTTCAGTTAATGAGTGCCCATTTCGATAAAAGCTATCGACCTGGTGAACGCAACATTGAGCTCACTGTTACCTCTTCAATAGATGAAGAAACGCAGGTCTGTGAGGCCGAGGTATTAGAGCTGTTGCACAAATTGAATAAGAATTCAGCAATAGGGACTGGTGGAATATCAGCACATGTGCTAAAAGGGTGTTCAGCTGAAATGGCCATTTCCTTTGACCAGGACGTTTAATATGAGTCGCAGAACAGGGATGATTCCGCAGGAATGTATGGTAATTCCATTGCACAAGGGTGGTGCAAAGACCGATGTATCCAACTATCGACCAATTAGTATCTCAGGAGTGGTGGTGAAGATTTTGGAAAAATTGATTAGGGCCCCATTCAGAAATGGGTTGACAGTGAATCTCTATTTTGCAATGAACAACATGGGTTTACTACGGGAAGGTCATGTTTTAATAACTTGCTCACATTCTAGAATAATGTTAACATTGAACTAGACAAGGGGAATGGATACACCATGATACTTTTGGATTTTGCTAAGGCTTTTGACAGAATGTCAAAAGAATGGTAGACTGTTGCATAAATTGGAGAAAATGGGTTTGGGTTATAGAATATTAGCATGGATAAGAGGATGGCTGACTGACATATATCCAAAAGTGGTATACGGGGGATCTGAGTCTGCAAGGTTTTAGGTAACAAGTGGTGTACCACAAGGATCAGTGCTTGGTCGACTATTATTCAATCTGTACATTAATGATATTGGAAAGGATTTGACAAGCGACATACAGCTATTTGCTGATGATGCAAAGATAGGTAGGGTGATCAGGAATGCTGCTGATATGCAGTCTTTGCAGAATGATTTGAATAGGATGGAATTGTGGGTATGGGACAATGGGTGTCAGTTCAATGTCAGTAAATGTCAAGTCATTCACTTCGGCATGATTAGATATCCAATGTCGTATTATATTGGTGGGATTAGGCTAGAAGAAACTGATGAGGCTAGGGATCTTGGAGTGTTAATAGATAGGAAGTTGAAATTCTGGGACCACGTGACATAGATTGCAAATACAACTCAAAAGATAATTGGAATGCTGAAACAAACGTTCACATGTAAAGATAAGGATGTTATTTTGCCTCTTTACAGGGCCTTGATAAGACCTCACTTGGACTATTGTGCGCTGGTCTGGTCTCCTAGTTTGCGTTGTGATTCTGATATATTGGAGAGAATACAAAGAAGAGTGTTAAAAATGATATCAGTATTGTGGAATACTGATTATGAAGACAGATTGAGAATTTGTAGACTGCAGACACAAGCAAACAGGAGAAATAGGGGTGATATGATTGAGACTTACAAACTTCTGAAAGGGTCACACAGGATTTCAATTGATGGAATTTTTCAATTTATGGAAGGTGGGGAAAGGACGAGAGGGCATCCTTGGAAGCTGAGAATGAAGGCTACTAAGAAAGGGGGGGTTAGGATTAGATTTTTCTCTCAGAGGGGGGGATGCGTAATTGGAATGGATTGCCTTTGAATGTTGTGAGTGCAAGTAGTGTGAAATTCAAGAATAAGTATGATGGTGTATGTAGTATGTGGCCTCCCTCGATCAGTTTCTGACTCCCTGGAGGCCTCTCTTAATAATAATAATAATAATAATAATAATAATAATAATTAATATTAGGTAATTAAAATCTCACCTTTGCAGTCTGATTTGGAACGAGATCCCATATTGGAAATAGTCATTCTGGGACACGGTTGGCATTTAGTCTGACCGGTTTTTTCCTGGTAATAATTGCCTGGACAGGTTTGGCAAATTCCTTCTTCTTCATAAGTTCCGGTAGGACATTCAACTATAAGAAATAAAGTTATGTCTGGCTAATAAAGTATTCAAACAGAATAAAGGAAATAAATGAAAGCTGTGATGATATCAGGATTCATGTAATTAACTGCTGTACTCACAACAGCGATTTGTGTCCGGATCCAGAACGTAACCCGATTTATGGCATACCATTGCAAACACTCCTTGACTGAATGAATCATCCCATAAAGATGCGCCAGCTGATGCAAGTTCGTCTTTAAAATCGTTGTTATTTGATACAATATCTTTAGTTCTTGCCTGTACTTCTTCGATTAAGGACTCTATATCCGGTATTTCATCACCATATTCGTATTCCTGGGGTTTATAAGAAGCCTGTAATCGAAATCAATGCTATAGAAAATTATATATTAGCATATCACATCAATTTTAATATGAAGCAATGGAATCGGGAATTGGAAGAGATGCACATGTGTGAATATTGTAATGACGGGGGGGGCTGCACATGTGCAGCTCTCCCGATTGTGAATATTGTAATGATGTTAATGATTATTAACAGAAAACGTATTTGCTGAAGAGGGAGACGTAGCGTGCAAAATTATATCTGAATTTAAAGAACTTGAATCCTGATCGTTAAGGAAATTGTTACAAAAAGGACTTCTTTTTAAGACAGTTTATATAAGCTTGCATCACTCCATGAATTCCCATTCCACTTCTACAACTTAAACTTTAAGCAACTTGAAGCGACTGCCACTGTACTGTCACTATTTCCTTTTTACTCTTGTTTACTGCTTTATCCCTTATGCCAATTTTTTCTTAGTAAAATCACAGTTTTCAGAGAGGGGGTACCTTCCTAATTTCATCTGAGACTGCTTAAATATTCCTCACTTGAAAAATATTAGCAAATGTTCTTATCTTTGCATTCTTGGTATGATTAGAACAAGAAGAATATGTTCTGCCAACTGCGTCTGAGAAACTCTATATATTTCTAACAATTGGTCATATATGACAGAAGCTATAACAGGCGGAAGTATAGCTTTCTGCAACGTACGAGTATATCACATGCATAATAATCACGACGCTAACATAGTGTCATTATTATTATTATGTATGAAAAAGTGGACGTGGAAAAGATTGGTAATTTCGCGTTGAGTGGCCACACTGCTGACTCCATCTCACTAGCAAGCTACACTCGAATGACATAAAATGCAACAGTTATTTTATTCTGAGATCTGAGGAATTTCTTTAACGTAACTGGAGACGAAACATGAAAGCACCATCAAGGTATGATTCCCTTGGGTGGAAATAGAAGCTTAACCCTGGAAAGACTTGGTTGTTCGAATACCGTCTAAGAGGCAAAGAACCTTTATAAGGACTTTTCAACTGAAGGTGAGTTGGTTGGTCTCATATTGGGGTTGCGGAATTTCTCTCTCTCTTTCCGGAAGTAGGTTTTTTTTTCCCTTTCATTCTGCAAGACACAGAAACAGTTGCTAGATTAGATATAGAATATGATGCAAATACGATTAATCATTCTGTCAGAGCATTAATAGATTTCTACGAAGCCAGGCTACTTGACCAATACGCAATCGAGCCTAACGAGATAAGACGCGTAAAATTCTAATCGAGGTAAAACGAATTCATTCATTTAAGTGGAATTACACTGAAATCGTATTAAAACATTGTTTTTTCTTATTCATTTACATGGCGATAACTATTCTGTTGATAGTACGGAATAAAACATTCATTTGAATAGATTTAGATCTCTCAAAGAAGACATGAACTTTATAGACGTAATGCGTAGATTTTTCCTCCTTCCTAACCACGCACATACATACTTTGGGGAAACTAGCATACTCTAGTGGATTGAACATTCGCTATAGAATTTTCAGATCCACATACCTGTTCTATTGTCCCTTATCTATCTTCATTAGATAACAATCCCTAATTAAGATATTATCTAGCGCACTTGCTCGTGATAATTCTCTTTGATTTCAAAGATCTCGAAGGCGCGAGGAACATTTAAAAGGGCTTTTTTTGAAAGTGAGTTAATCAGTCTCGTACGGAGGTGGTGGAATTTTCCCTTCCGGAAGAAGGAAAAATAAAATTTTATTTTATAAAAAGCATATGGTCTTGAAGTTTATTTCACTACAAAATAGTGTTAAGTTTTTTTCTTATATGAATGTATTTTATAGAGAAAGTATCAATAAGGATTAATCACGATTTTCGTTCGATTTTATAGTATCCATTGAGATATCCTATGTGATTCTGTATCTGAATGGTCGAACTATGAATTTTGAAATCTTTCGTTGTACTCCTGGATATTAAAAACTTTGCAATGCCTAAAGAAACAAAGGAAATCTTTTTTTTTTCAATATTAATAATTATCAGTTATGTTCAATACATTTTCAATCTTTCTCTTAATAAAGTTGTACTTTAATCGTGTATTACACATTTTTGTTAAAATATTACATGTAGAATTGTCCAAACAAACGAACTGATGAATTATATTAAATGATACAAAACAGAAATAAAATTGTAAAAAGAAAAGTTAAAGATAGAAAGCAGAGAAGAGAAAATTTGCTTACCTGTACGGTCCATGTAGTTTCCACTGCAAGTCGCTTGATCTTTTTATCTTCCTCACACATGAAAGTGAAGTCATTGCAATGTACGCGTTCACACAGGTCAGCATTGCGAATGGTGAGCCCAGTCTTAGCAGCGGTCATCACACGGTTAAGAGTCATAAAATCAGTACAGTTTGCCACTCCTGCCTTGAATTTTAGAGGTGCTTGAAGAGAAGTGGTTGCCAACTCTCCTTGAGAGTAAGTAAAATAAAAAATAAAAAAAAAACGGGGATGAGAACAGGTGCAATTATATCCACGAAAACTGCTAATTGTTAGCGTGTGTTTTTATTACGGTTACATGATTTCAGTAACATATACATAATCAGATAAAACATTTTCTTCCCACCGATTTTTATGAAACATTATTCACATTTTCTCATCTCAATACAACTTTGCTTCAATGCAACATCATACTCCATGATAATTTTAATTTACTATCACAATACCTGAATAAATTACAATGAGACTATAAACCGATATCTTGTATTAAGAAATGAAATTTCATTTTCAAATTATATAAGCAACCGACAGATAGTCTCTATGTTCTCTTCGAAATCATGACTACTCACTGTTGACAAATATGAAGAATACCCTTTACTTACTCACGCAGTCCGGAAGGTTGTCGATTCCATGTTCTCTCTGGAAATCCCATTCTCCAACTCTAGGATCACACTCGACATATCCCCGTTTCAGTATCGCCATATAATTAGCGAAAATCATCCCTTCGTTGCATCTAACGTGACATCGAAATTTTCCGCTTCGAGTGGAACATCGTATCTTTCCATTTGCAGGGGCGGTGAGGGCATCACAACTGTGTCCTAAAAGAAAAAGAAAAATAAATAAAAAAAAGATAAACATTAAACATTCGAAGAGACGGTCGAACTAGATACAAATAGATTTATATTATAAGAACACTTACTTTTCACTGCATCTGTATGACTCGGTTCTTTCACTAATATTCTGTATTTACATATTGCCAATGTGTTTAACTCCGGATCTTTGCCCTCGCATACATTTTCGTGCATCCCGTGATCAGACACATTCGTTATAAGACATGACACTTGGGCCGGTTCTCCAGAAGCTGTCAAGAAAACTGGGAGTTCAAGTTTAATGGAACGTGGGTCAGTCGTGATAAATTCGCGATCTTTGCAAGTTTCAGGAGCGGTTTCAGGAACCACGCGCTCTGTAGAAAAATTAAAAATAAATCGAAGGAAACTGAGATTCAAATTTGTTTTAATTGAATCAATAAACAATAATATTTAATCTATTGAGATTAATTTTTAAATACTTATTGATTACTTATTTTTATTTAAATAAAACCAATCAATTTACTAAAAGGTGCTTTAGGTTTTGGAGATTGTAAAATTTTTTTTCAGTTCAACTTACATAACTTTTAATTTGTAAACATTTTCAGTAGGTATAGAATGCATCCTGATATTTGAGGCATCGCAATCATTTATAAACAAGAGTATATTCAGTAAAGAAATAAATAATAAAGGTGCTTAGTACTTCGAGAAATTAAAAATGTGACTTGTTGCTTGTTCTGACTGCTGATGTGGCCTTGGTTGCAGACACATTGCTTGACAGCAATGATTGATTACGTTACACTTAAAAGTGAGACGCAGTTTGTCCTTTTAATAAGTCACATAACTACGTAGGACATAGTTCCATAATGTGGAACTCGGTTAAGTAGTTAATATGGGTTAAGGTGCCTTTTTCTACAATGAGTAAGCAACTATTAAGTTTGTTTTATTCGTCAGTACGCATGTTAATTCTTCGTTACAAATTCATAACAAAATTTCTTCGAATTGCGTTGATTGAAAAAGTAAAATTGCTCTACAAATAGTAATAATTAGTATAAATTAGTAATTTAAGATCACTAATTTGAACCAAAATTTAGGTGATCTTTGAAATTTAAAGAATCAGCTGAATTTCGATTCAAATCGGGCAGCATTTTAATGCCGATTTTGTAAACGTTTCTGGTAAAATGTCTCTGATAATTTCCATATTTTTATATACACACCTGCTATTCGGTATTCTATAGATATACAGCATATACACTCTTCGGTGTGTGTGTATATATATATATATATATATATATATATATATATATATATATATATATATATATATATATATATATATATATATATATAAATTTATATTTATATATATATACATATACATATATGTATATATATATAAATATAAATTTATATATATGTATATATATATAAATTTATATTTATATATATATACATATACATATATGTATATATATATAAATATAAATTTATATATATATAAATTTATATTTATATTTATATACATATACATATATGTATATATATATAAATATAAATTTATATATATATAAATTTATATTTATATTTATATAATTCCAGCAAGACAATATATATATATATATTGTCTTGCTGGAAGAGTTCAAATACATCGGTTCACATTGTCACCATGTAGGACAATACCTGGTCAGAAACAATCCCTGGGTAAGAATTAGCGGTCAAGGTGTGTTCAATGAGGATGCGAGGACTCAATGTCGATGAAAATAATCATCATACCGGGATATCACCACCACTGGCCTGTGTCCTGTGCAGTCTAGGTGGCCGGAAACAAGCTGGATGGCCATAATGTTTTCGCTCATCAGAGTATACAGGGTGGTTCAAAATTCCACGTACAAACTTTGAGGGGAGGTAGAGAACATCAAAATCAAACATATTCACATAGGAAAACATGACCGAAACGCCACTCGAAAGTGATAGGTGGCGCTGTTCGCCAGCGCTCCAGGTGAGCAATTGGGGCTTTTCCATTCAAGCTTTCGCCATCGTACGAAGAATATGCGTCGTTTTTTACGAACGTTGAGATGGCAGACATGCACCTCGTTTACGGGTTTAGCTGACGGTAATGGACGAGCCGCTGTACGAATGTATCGCGAAAGGTACTGTTATACCCTAATAAGTTGGAACATAAGATATTTCATCTTATCATTGTATAACAGAGCAAACACTCAATTAAGAAACATTTAAAACATGCTTGATATCTAGGTAAGCGTAGTTCTGAATACTTATGTAAGAAAAGTGTGTATATATCATATGTATATTCTAAAACTGAGTTAAGACTAATATTACCATGCAAAATAAACTTTATTGTGAAATAATATGCGAGGCCAGACCAACATAACCTGTGTAAACGTTCGGGGGGAGAAGCAGGCAGCTTCCCCAAGAAGTCTCGTCCTCGTGAAACGTAACTAGGAGTGGCGGGAGACGACCGGACGCCATGACGTCATACACTCACGACGGCGACTTCTACGTGCCGTGTGAACGGACAAAGTTACGTTGATGGCCGTTAGGGAGGAGGTATAAAAGGATTAGACCCCCCCCCTCTTTCTCTCTTGTTCCTGAGTCTTCACCTCCTGTTGATCGGAGCTCGGCGGTGCAAGGTCCGTCACTGGCATGTGATTGGACGGTTTTAGGCGGGAAGTCTGATCCCGAGATACTGCAGCAGGCTATGCCACATGGAACGTCTAGGAAAGTGCGTTTCCAGAAAGCTGTAACAAAAGAGGTCAGATAGACGAGCAAGTTAGCATATCGATGATCGGAAGTCTAAGCCGTGCTATATAGAAAAGAAAAGGCAGTGGGGGCAGAATTTAGTGCAATAAAGGAATTTGTGCAACAACATTTAGTGCAATGGTCACGATTGCATATCTCGTGCTATCTCTGTGCACTCCTTACCAACTTCTTGATTAATCCTTTAATTAATCTAATAGTTCTAAGTGGCGCAGTTTCGATAAATTTTCTTAGAACTAAACGAGAAGTTGGTAACGAGGTGTCTACCACACAGGTTTTGGCTCGAACCCGGGCTTTTCCTTTGTGTCCCTAAGATACCACGTGCCTCACAACGGCAAGACTAAAGGAAAATACATAAAATATATGAAAAAAAAATAATGGGATATAACAGTACCCCAAACAGACGTGTACCGCATCACCAAATGTTTGCGCATTTGAATCAGAATTTGTGTGACTATGGATCATTCAGGGATCGCAGGCATAATAGCGGGCGCCACGATCGACGCGAAATCCCGCCATGGAAGAGAAGGTGTTGCATGCGATGGACAATAATCCAGAGACAAGCACATGTGCCGTTGCCTCTGCTATAGGAGTATCTCGATCAAGTGTATTGCGCGTTTTGCACTCTGAGTCCTTACATCCATTTCATCTGCAACGGATCCAGTTACTGATGGCTGAAGATTATCCTCGACGTGTGAAATTCGCGCAGTGGTTTCTCCAGAAAAGTGCCGTAGATCCGGATTTTCCAAGTTGTGTTTTGTTCATAGATGAAGCTTCATTTATCCGCGAAGGGGTCTTCAATCACTACAATGCTCATGTGTGGGCCCATGAGAACTCACACGCTGTACGATCACATGCTGCACAACAACGCTTCGCCATTAATGTATGGGCGGGTATCGTCGCTGACTGTTTAGTTGGCCATACCTGTCATTACCCCGATTGGACTCCCAGAGGTATCGGACCTTTCTGGAAGAAGTTCTGCCGGATTTACTGAACAATGTCCCAATGACTGTGCGTCGGCAGATGCAGTTCCAACACGACGAGGCTCCAGCCCATTTTTGGCATTTCTGTGCATCAGTATTTGGACATGTGCTTTGGGGCTCGATGGATTGGCTGTCGCATGACCCCCACGCCCACCTGATTTATAAGCATTGATTTCTTTCTGTGGGGGATCCTTAAAGCCATGGTGTACGAAACGCCTGTTGCCTCTGACATGGACCTCGTGGCAAGAATCACCATCGCCGCTGCTAATATCCGGGAAACTCCAGGTATTTTCGAAAATGTACGGCAATCAATGCATCGTCGGTGTCAGGCATGCATCACTTATAACCGAAATACGAGGATAGAATGGTCACTCCTATGCCTCAAGGTATTCTTGGCTGTATCCCTGTGTGTTCACGGGGCCGGCTTGCCTGCTTACGGGATGAAAAACACCAGATAAACTGGCGGAAAAAACCCTACTGCCCGCGCCCAAGACCGGCTAACTTGGCTATGGCTGAGGAAGATCCTTCAGCTCCTCACGTCTCCTACGGGAATCGAACCTAGGACACTCCTTCCCCAGGCATATGGTTGCGAAGCGCAAAGCCACTAGGCTAACCGCGCGGACTTACACTACTTACTGCCTTGTGTTATTTCTTTATCTTTGTGTCTCTGTTAGTACCTTCCGGTGGCGTTTCCGGCCATGCCTTCCTATGTGAATATGGTTGATTTCGATGTTCTTTACCTCCCCTCAAAATTCGTCCGTGGAATTTTGAACCACCCTGTATATCTAGTATATCCAGCACTCGGAAGATAAATACAAAATCTGAGGGCCTTCGCAAATTAATTAAACAACACAGGAGAAGAGGACAGAAGTTAGTTTCAGCTTCACAGGCTATTTGCTGGACGTACATAACCGCTTTGTTGTTATGAGCCAATAAATGAAACTGATCCCTGCCTACCCCATGCAATAAAACCTGTTGAATCTAAATGATGTATTCATCCGGTTAAAGTTTTCATCTGCACCGATTGCACGTTTTCTCTATCACTTATTTATGTACATTAGTTACATTCAGCTATTACCCAGTGGGACTTAATATTTGTGAAATCAGTAATTGGCACTGTGAGAGTTATTTATTCTTTAACTTTTTTTTTATTATTAATGGTGAGTAGCTTTTAGCAAGGCTGTGGAGCAACATATCTTGATGTTGGGATTAAATAAGCTAATAAAACTGCAAAGATAAATGAAATTTGAAACGAGCAATAAAGATCGTGTCGAAAACCGTACGATTACGTCTTCCTTTCTCATTTATTTTCATAAGAGTAATTTTAATTCCGTGCGTTTATTTATTTAACTTGTAGACACACAAACATCTAAAAATAAATGTGAAAGTCAACTTATCTGTTCACATTAAAACAACCTTGCAATATACAAAAGTACACTCACTGCGACATGAGGGGACTCCCACGGGGCTCCATTTCAAGTCTTCATTGCACTCCTTCACCCGAAGATTTTGTAGACTGATGGGAATGACGTGGCCATCCTGACATTGATATTCGCATCGGGTGGATACTGGGTATGTTCCTATTTCTGAAACCATACAAGCAACATCTCCGTTGTCTACAGGTGGTGGCGGCTCACATTCGGGAACTAAGTGAATAGAAAGAAAATTATTAGCGTATAGATGATTTAAATACTAAACGACTTTAAAAAGATGCAGAGCATTTTATGAGGGGCTATTCTAACAATTAAACGCTCATAAATAATTCTGCGAAAATGCTGCAAGCAACAAAGCAACAGAAATTGCGACTGTATTAACTTTTAGTATGGTGAATAAAATGAAAAAAAAAAAAAAGTGATTCCGCAGATAGAAAAATTGTTTATTAGAGTACTAACACTATAACCATAGCCAATTTTTCGGGAATACAGATAATTCAGTTACTCTGTGTTCCCGAAAAATATATACAGGGAGATTCATAAGTTCAGTATCATTAGGAATTGTTTAATATATTTTAGAAAACCAGAGGATCCTAATGACGAATTTACAAATAAGAAACTTGAAGTGAATTTTTGCTGTGAAATCTATTCAAAAATATATCATCATCATTGTCATAGCAGGTATTTTCCGGAAACACCGAAGAATCCAATGTCCATTCAAGGATCTGTCTGTAAGATCCTCTAACATTTGAAACGAATTTGAAAACGTTGTTGATAGACCGGCATAAGGTTTTCCTACATCAGTTGTCTCAATTCATGTACTAATAAAAGGCAACATTGAGATATTATTATTATGAGATATATTATTTGATATTATGAGATATATTATGAGCTATATATATTACGAGATACATTGAGATATATTATTTTATTATGAACTACTGTTGAAGTATTTTCTTTAATTTTTCTATACGATTTAATGGTTCATATATTGGGACATAACTGTAATATAAGATTTTTTCCAAGTGTACTGTATTCTCATGCTGCTTCCATATGAAAGTTGGAATCAATCTAATTAATGCTCTAATAAAAAGGACGATATTTGGAACTCTTGAACAGGAATTCGGATCTTTTGTTGACGTGATTATGATTACTGAGATAGCTCAGAAGCTTATGTTTACATATACATCACCAAAATTCTTAGTAATTCCAATAATAAACTTGTTGTGCTTATTAGGCGTATATATAATAATAGTTTTATATGCTTGTCCAAATATTTTATAGCAAAGTAAAGACATTTTTGGCTCATTTTTATTTTTAATCCTAATATTATTAAATATTGCAGAAAGTGAAATGTGGAACTGAAATATCTGAGTTTTAGTTTCGTACTTCACGCAATTTAAGCATTACTTGCACATTTATAGAGAAAAAATTACGACACGTAATAAAGTAACTGGTGACACTAAATGCCATAAATCTCTAATATGACTATTTGAAAAACTAACGATGTATATATATAAATAATAAAAAAAAGTACGGTTGTAAGTTGGATAGGGATCCCAGACGTCCCGTAAAATACGGGATGTCCCGTTTTTGGCTAATGCATCCCATTGTCCCGAGAAAACTCTTTGGGACAGCTTTTTGTCCTGAATAATAAAATCGATGACTTTCAATTTCTATTCTATTACAAACATCGTTCTTCGTCATTACAGGGAACTGTAGACGCGTTGTTATTTTCTCAAGGCGAGTGATGGCAACACTGCAACAATAATAAGTTCGTTAGAACAGTGCGCATGTGCATTGACATTTTGGCGTGTGCCATGATATTGGCTCAGCTTTAAATAGCACGGAACGGTCCGCTTGACCCACGCCATTTTAGAAGTTTGCTCAAAGAGAAACAGGTTGGTGCCTGCAGAGTATTAATTACTGTACGGCTGCTCTTAAAATGTATGGTTTTTCAATTCTCCTGTAGTGCTGTTGAACGTTGAAAATGTCGAAAAGGAAGTGGGATTATATAGACGCTTTAAAAACTCAATTTCCGTTTTTAAAAAAATCTACTAAATTGGGCGAGACAGATAAAGTGGAGTTTATGCAGACTAACAGTTTGATTTACTATTTGTTTACTTATACTTAGTAAAGTGTGTGCATAGTAAACCTTACTACGCACGCACTTGGAAAGTTAGAATCATTTTGTAAGACTGGCATATGTGATGGATACGCATACTAAACTTTCACTCTCAGTCATTAGTGTCCCGTATTTTTTTCCAATGTATCTTGGATCCCTAAAGTTGGGAGGTATGCAGATTGCATTTTCAGTAATTTTTGATAAAACTGTTATTAACTTCCTATGATTTTGGCCTTTTGTATATACGTAAAATGTAATTATGTACACGAATTAAAATAATTATTTTGGTGAATTAAAATAATTATTTTGTTTTCCAGAATAGTTCCCTATGACAGACGTTCATATTTTTAATAAATAGAAGTACATGAACGGCTTTTAATTTTAATTCCTAGATATACAGTTTTTATTAATTTATTCAATGCAGGTCTTATGAAAGTTCAGCAAAAAAAATTCAATTGTGAAAAATAAAAATAAATAAATATCATTTTTATTATAAATAAAACTTGTAGACTGGTGGGAATGACGTGACCAGCATGACATCGATATTCGCATCGGGTGAATACTGGATATGTTTCTACTTCAGAAGTAACCATACAAGTAACACATCGTTTATGTATAAGTAGACATTATTATTATTATTATTATTATTATTATTATTATTATTATTATTAGAAAAGAGTTGTCTGTGAATTTCCTGGAATTGATTTCACATCTGTATTTTTTCGAACTGTTCTCAGTTCTTTGCTGATAAACAATAAATTAGTTACTGTTGCCGACTAAAATAATTACTCATTAAGCGTTATTTTTGTTGTTGTCTACTGCAATTATGTATACTTACCTACTATGATCATTGTATATGTACAGCTTGCGCTCACTCTCAATTCAGGATCTGTAGCCTCGCATTTATTCTCGTAAGTGCCCGGTTGTAGTGAGCCGATGTAAGTACAGGTGGGTTGCAGCGGACTTCCACCTGCCGAAGTGAAACGAGGAAGGATCACATCTGCCCATCCGCTGGGTGCAGCGATGGTCTGGTCAAAGCAGTCTTCTGGCATATAAATGGGAGGAGTGATCTCTGAAAAAATAAGAAATATAATCTCTCTTTTTTTTCTTTCAAATTGTATACTTTAAAATGCAAGTAATGATAAATGATAAATAAAAACATAATTGCTTGTTTTCTTTGTTTCTTGCTTTCTTCTTTAATTTCTAACAGATAGAAACGATCCATGCATCATTCGAAATCTAATTTTCAACAGTACGTAAGTAGTAGTCATAAATTTAGTTTTCAGCATCATGTCGGTTTGTTAAGTGTCCATTTATCGACTAGACAACTAATTTATTAATAATTTTTGAAGAGTTCTCATTTGATAGAAATCGTTTTTTAATTTGATTACGAGAGTAAATGTAAAAAGCTTTGCTAGTATTTCTTATTTCACACGTGGCATTGTCGCAATATACAGACAAAAGGGATTCATCACTTATTTTTGACATATTCCATAAACTAGTTAAAACATTTCTCTCATCTTTCTGTTGGTTTTTAATGTCTTTTCATACAGAAATTCCCAGAAATCATCGGCGTACGGTCCATTTCACCTCGTCTTCGCTGAAACGTTGGCTAGCTGAATCCTTCTTCAACAAGGCAAACAGCTGTAATTTGCTAGGAGCTCAATCAGGACTCTCCCTTCAATGATTGAGGCATTGTTGAGCCACATTGGATCAACAATACTTGACATTTTTTTGAAGATTTTTTACCCCAACGAACGTGCTCTACGAGGCTCGCATTGTATAAACATGGTTTGAAGAACATATGCAGGCATTTCATTACTCCCTCTGGCGGCCTAATTCTCCCATCGAACATTTGTGGGAACATGTAGAACTCAACAGCAGTGGCACCCTCCAATGATGCCAGTCCTCGCTCAGTTGCCGATTTCTGGGACGTTCTGTCTAGTTGGTTCAAAATATCTCTCAGGACACCCGTGGTTTAGTGGAGTCAATGCGGAGATAACTCCTTGCATTCGTGAAGATGCAAGCGGTTACTCATCCAGAGGAGATTGACGCTACTTTGACTGAGTAATCGCTTGCATGGGTAGTGTGTGTGTGTGTGTGCGCGCGCGCGCTCACTGCATTGGAAAATTCATTTTCAATTTTAAACAGCATGTCATTGTAGTTATTCTCAGTATAATTCCACTGACAACATTCGTGATGCTTTTAAGTAATATGTTTCATTTAACATTATATATACGAATCACTAATTACCTCTACAAGATGGTTCTGCTGTGCTATTCCAATAGGGGGCACCACATTCAATCGATACGAGATCAAGCTGGCTAGTCGGAATAACGTATCCAACATCACACTGATAACGACATTTGGTACCTTTTGAGTGGTTGGGATGGCTGACCGGAGTGTCGCCTCGGTCATTTTTAACTACTGGATCTACGCAAGTCAAATATCCATTCTTTGGCTTCGTCAGCTTCATACAACCAACCGCTAGAAGAAATATTTCTTTCGTTATTTTTTTCAAATGTAGTCAGAAAATATTATTTCTGTATGCGTGTATTATATAAAAGAAAATGAAATGAAATGACAAATATAAACTGTAAAACGATTACTATAACTTGGAAATTTGTGTGTGGGGGCGGGGGGGTACACGCGCTCGTTCTAGACATGATTCATGATTCAAACAACATACACCCTCTATGGAGGCTCATGTCTTAGTAGACTTTGTATTAATACTCATATCTTCGAAGCCATAATAAAACATTCTCCACTCTGTAAAGTCAAGGATTCAGAGATCTATAATTATCAGCTATGGCTTATACTAGGGAAAGTCAAGTCCATTTTAATTATCATCATAACTTTCTTTTAACATGCTATTTAACAGTAATAATTGTTAAATAATATCAGAAATAAGGGCTTATCTGGTTGACCAAGTGGATCTCTCTCTCTCTGCTATTCACTCAACAGGCTAGGCTGTAGGTTCGAATTCAGCTATGGACATGGTTTTGTAAATATTCTTAAGTGGTAGATGAATTTTATCGTCTGGTGTGAAGTGTGAAACAGTTACTCCTTAGCTGCTAAAAGTGGCTTGAGAAAGTTCTCTGTTTCTCTGGGACTATCTAATCCTTTGCCTATCCATGATACTAATATGCTACAGATTTAAAATCTTTCTTGGGTGGGATTCACATAAAATAAACGTAACATTTCTATCAGGACTTAAAATTCCAGAAAGTTCTGTGTAATGCTTATGCAATATCTAAAAAAAAAAAGAAGAAGAAGAAGAAAAGATAAGAAACAAAGAAAGAAAAATCTACACTAACACCAAGGAATACAGTCTTATACGTATGTGTGACACAAACTAAGACTATGAAGCCAGCGCTGTGTTTGGTTTTATTTGGTTTGCTTTTAAATGTTTATTGAGCATGTTTGTTAACTGTGTATATTCTTCTGCCGTTTTACAGAAAAACCTTGCTAACTTCGCATGACACCGACTAACTCACTCACTCTTAAAATGCCCTTATACGTTTGAACAATGTTCTCTTCATCTGTCATCAATTCGGCATCTACAATTTAAATTCTTTGCATTGCAGATGAGCATGTCTTTGCGTGCTGTTTCCATGACAACCTATGTATAACGTGTTTAAAAAACAATGTTAAAAGTTAAACTCGTATTTCGCATGTGTATTTGTATGGTTTCTAATAAAACTTCAGCATTTATTTTAAGTTTATGAAAACAGTCATATTAAATGTATAGATGGTGCAGGTATAACAATGACAAAAAAAGGAACACATCTGATGAGACACTTACGCACACAGTGGACATCTTGGGTGATGTTCCATGATGAATTCTTGCACTTAATCACTCCACTTTTCAGGACATCAGACGGAATTTCGTAGCCAACTTGACAGAAGTATTGACAGGTCGCACCATCTGGATATACACCGTTAATCGATGGCTGTTCGCAGTGCAATAAGCCATTCACTGGTTCTTCGGGCTTTGAACATTCAGATCTGTGCAAAGGCTCTTCTTTCCGAGCTAGAAAACAAGTTCTTATTCATTCAACATGTGATGGTGCTAAAATCATCAAAATAAAACATTCGAATCTGGATTAGATTACCATGAGGGATTTTTATAATATTGAATCCATTCTCAATACTTGAGGTGAAGAGGAAGAATCTTATAAGGTTATACAGAGATTAATGAAATACCTTTGCAGATAGGAGGTTCTGCAGTCCATCTAACAGCAGCTTTATTTCCTTCACACGAGATGGCACTGCTTCCAATTAAATTGTAACCAGGAATACACATGAAGTAGCATGTACTCCCCCAAGTGCTGCCGTTAGTGCAATGCATCACACCATTCTGAGGCGTTTCGACCATTGGACATTTTTGCACTAAAATAAACGAAATAAAAAAATCCAGATCATTTTGGATCATTTAGTGTGATCATTATTTGATTATCATTGTCATTATGTTTTTTCATTATCTTTTTTCAATATGATTTTCATTTATCCATCATCGTTATTACTTATCGTTATTATTTCTATTATTATTAGCCCACAGGGAGCTGTTCCTCTCCCCAACTCTACTCAACATTTATATGCACGATATTAATCAGCTACCTCTCAAAGGAAAGATTTTCCAATACGCAGACGATACAGCTATAATATCCATCCATAATAACGCAAGCATAACCAAACAAATATGCAACTTGACATAAATCTGATCATAGACTGGCTTACCAAAAACTCCATACACCTAAACTCAGAAAAGACAAAATTAATGATATTCAGAAATCCACTGACTCGACCAGTTGATAACAAATATATAACCATCCAACATCCACTCTCCAACATAAAAAACACACAGAACAGCGAAACCACTACAATCACTCAGGTTGAAACAATAAGATACCTTGGAATTTACTTCGATGCAGATATGAACTGGAATAGCCACATAAACCATCTACACAACAAACTCCGAACAATAAGTGGCAAACTCTACAGGTTAAAAGACATAGTTCCAACACGCCTGAAAACACTACTATACAAAGTATGACAAAATATACTAAGATACGCTATAACAACGTATGCTTTCTGTGCACCCTACAAACTAAAAAGGTTAATGCTATTACAGTACAAAATGGTAAAACTGATCTTTTGGGAACAAAGAGACAATAACGACTTTATATACACTGCAATGTCAGAACACAAAATACTGACAGCAAAACATTTATGTCACTATGCAGCTTTGCTAAAACATTATTTCGATGCCAACCACAGGACAGTCAGAAATACATACCGTATGACAAGACCTCAGACAACTAATTATATCACATATAAATATAATAATCACTACGGAAAGTCCACTCGAAGCGTCTATTTCCTGGATATGCTAAGTAAACTACTATTTGAATACAGGAACCTTACAAACTGCAATAGCCTGAAAAGAGCCCTAAGGGCATACTATGAACAAGAAACACGCCTTACATACCTTACAAACTTAATGAAACACAATTCAGGCTCTCCAGTTCAGCGACGCGTCATGATATTCGTAATTATAGTGTGTGTGTGTGTGTGTGTGTGTGTGTGTGTGTGTGTGTGTGTGTGTGTGTGTGTGTGTGTGTGTGTGTGTGTGTGTGTGTGTGTGTGTGTGTGTGTGTGTAGGGGAGTAGGGGGGGGCGTGCCTGCGTGTGAATGAATTTCTCAACCTACGCGGCTGTAGAGGATAACAGACCTATCAAACATCAGCCTACTTCCAACAGGGCAATCAAACCAATAAACAATATCTAACCGATGTCATCCTCAGAAAAGCTTAATAAAAAAGTTTCGAGGATGCAAGCTGAGAAATTACATCTCATCCAAGATCAATAAAAAGGAAAAAAATCCATGTATTACATTCAAGTGCTATAGTTACAGCGCTTAAATATATTAAATCAAAAATTGTAAATGTATATGACCCATTGTTATTGTATAAATGTTGTAAAAACGCAATGTTATTCAACCACAAATATAAATTACCAACTACAGTAACAATTATTAATACATTATACAGAAAAAAAGGAAAATTTGCATGAATTTCTTTGTTACAAAAAAAAAATCCCAGAATTATATGTATTGTGAATATGTAAATCATATGTGTTGTAAATATGCAATCATAGTTTTAATAATAAAAAGGACTGGATTTTAAAAATATGTAATCAAATGCATGTAATGTATTTTTGTAATGTATGTAATGTATCATATGTAATCAAATTAATCGAAATATGTAATCGAAATTTTAATAAAAAACATCATTATTTTTTCATTGCCGCTATATTATTATTATTATCATTATTATTTTGACTATTATCATCATGAATATATTTTTTATCAATATAATTATTACTTTAATTATCATGATCATTATTGATGGACATTATATTTTCATTGTTTGGCCGTTTTAAATACCGCGGCAGAATGTGAATGGCTACATCATAAATCATTTGCTCACCTTGAACTTTGAGTCCGACTTGGCAAGTATGAATCCTTACTCCACCTTTAAGAATATGAAGTTGCATTAAATAATCTCCTTCTGTAATCACACTTCCTGGTGTTGGTCCAAAATTCATAGCCACCTCTAACGTCCCAGGAGTACGAGAAAGTCTATATGGGAACACGAAAATGCAACGTGATGTATGAATCATATCAAAAGTTTCCAATTGCTTTAAAAATGACAAGAATTTCGTATAATTTGAAATAGTTTTCATAATGTAAAAGTATTTAATTAATTTTCTGGTTCAAGAATATTTTCAAGTTATTTTAATTATTCCAATCCAGATTTAAAAGATAAATTCTTATTTAAAATTATATGAATCAGAAAATTTGCTAATTCCCGGTCTTTAATTGTTAACTGGATAAGGATTGGCAAGTCTAGAATTTAAAATTCATGAAAATTAAACTCAAACTTGGAAAAAACAACAGAACGATTTTTGTTCTACGTAACATATTAGCTTCCTTTATCCTGTCCATTCTCCCTATCTTTTTCTCATACATCATTACAACAGCCCAAATTCCCGTTCCTAAAACAGTTACGTAATTTGTGGAAGAGTCCTTTTAAACGTATTAACAATGTATTGAGTCCTGTACCACGAGATGGCACTTCGCAGCAAATTGAAGACACTTCATTTATATCCCTGTAAATTACACTTCTCTGCAAACCTTGTCTGCGTTTCAGAAGTTATTATAGACTAACATTTCATTTATGAAATTTCATGTTTAAACTTTGTTTAAGCGTAAAAGTGAAATATCATAAAACTTAGATATGATTTTAACTATTGTTCAAATAAGTAATCATACAAAATTTTGCAATTACATTAAATGATATAATAATATAAGAATTCAAATTTTTGGTTCCCACTTACGCAGAACACGTTTTGATAGGTGGCATTTTGACTTCTGTACATCCTTTCCCTTTTTCCAGAACTATCGTCTGGTTTGGAGGACATCGAATACATTTCGAAGGAAGGGGGAACGATTGCAAATGTGCTCTTCCTCCTGCTGTCGTTTGTGAACCTGCAAAACAAATTGAAAGTTTCCTAACATACATTACAATCAGACGGGAGTAATATATTTAATTAAAGTAAGTTAGCGTTTGCAATTAATTATTCGCTTTTTTAATTATCCAATTCAATTAGGGTTGTTCAACCTATGGAACTTTAGTACAGTGAATGGGCTAAAGAAAACTAGATTCGAGAGCTGAATATTATCTCTTCTTTTTCTTCTTCAACCTGGATCGGTCCAATAATAGAAAGTTTGCTAAAAGTTCCTCCATCCAATTCTTACTTCAGCTTTTTAGTTCACTGCACTCCAAATATCTCCAGAACTGTCATCTCTTTTTGGTCTCCCCCCACCTCCGTCTGGTTCTGTCCATAGGTCTCCATTATGTTAATAATTTAGGATAACTTGTGTTGTTATATCTTACGATGTGTCCAACCCATCTCAGCTTTGAATTCATGATGTATTTATTAATGTCTGCTATACAATATAATGTTCCCATTCTTATGAAACTGGAGGATATCCTGTCTTTAATGATTATGCCATGCATATTTCTTTTTATTCTTCTGTAGTAACCTTTACTTATTATTATTATTACATGACATATCCAGGCAGTCCAAAGACTCATCGAGGGAGGGCACCTACTCCACAACACTCCGTCTCTACCACTCTACCAACCTCAACTACCTTCATCATCTACACCATCTACCGCCGACTATCACCACTAGTATTTTCAGAGACAATCACAAATATCCATGTCCACGGTGGGATTCGAACCCACAGCCTTTTGGCTAGAAGCGGATACTAACCTCTCGGCCATTTTGTCAATTTGTGAAGTTTATCTTTAGTTAAATTCTAGGCTTCGCCGCCATATGTCATTAGGTAAGACACACTGATAGAAAGCTTTTCTCTTCGATGAAGAGAAATTTATATTTAAGATGAAGTGGTTCCAAAAGACAACAACAGAAGGGATGAATAGAGGAAGAAAATTTGCTCTTTGAGTTAGGAGTCGAAATGTAGAAAGGAGGGGGAATTAACGGATTTAGAGAAAAATAGAGGAGATGGTGATGCCAGTTCTGACTAGCAGTGATTATCACAGAAACATATGTAAAAAATTCCGGAAGTAAAAATTGCACGAAAGAAAGTGAAGCGAATTGATAAGAGACTATTTATCAACTTAATTCTTCTCTTTGGCAGTGAGCAATGAATTTTAGGAAGCGTTTAGAATCACCTTAGCATCCGAGAGGTTAGGTTTCCCCCTTTCTTTCCGGGTAATACATTAGCTATGAATAACTGTTGATTGTATACAAACCACAAATCTGTTCAACTATCGGACACTCTTCTCACATTTGCCATGGCGTAAGAAAGAGAATGGAGGTTACAGAAGAAGATAAAGTGTTCAAAAGACTAGAAGAAAAATTATTCCTTCCTTTTTCGAGAGATGTAAAGCAGATTGATATTTTTAATAGCCTACTAAAGTTAACAGGGTTCTTAGAAATCTCCACTGAAGAATAGTTTCAAGATGATCAGAATTTTTGATTGTAGACGTTGATATTGTGGAAGCTTTGTTGATGTTGATTTGTGTAGTACAATGTTTTTATGCATATGAAAGGGAAGTGCAAAGAATTGTGAACTCCATGGATCGAATTTTTTTTCCATGTTGATCATCACGGGAAGAATTGATACTGGAGATCATTTACTATTCGAGAAAGTAACAAGCCATCATTACAATTTTATTATTTAAATAAATACCCAGTGAACGATATTTGTTGAGGTAATTAAGATCGTTCAAATATTTAAACAGTCACAAAGTAAAGGACATATTCTGTGATTATTTTATCCAGAATAGATCTACTTCTGTTAGTCCCATTGATGGAATGTTGCCAACATGTAATACAATAGTACCGACTAAGTCTAAATTAGTAGCAAGAGAAAGCTGTTGATATTTTCCATGAAGGAATACAAATTTTAAGAGTGATTGCTAAAAAGTAATAACTTTTATTTTATTTTTTCAATAATGGGAGTCCTTGCTTTATTAAAATAAAAACACGTATGCTCTCCGCACATTTTAATTTTACACAATTATTTGTGCATAAAATTATCTCTGAGGTCCGCACACTTCTGCCAGGTAGTATCGCCAGTCTGTAATGACCGAAATGAGCTTTTCTGGAACTTTTTTCTAAAACTGCATCTTAATTGGTCATCTTGATCAACTGCCATGAAGTGATCTCTTCCCAAATGTATTGTTTTCCAGAAGTGATGTAAGACAGATGTAATTAAGCCTGCATTGTATGAGGGTGGTTCAAAAGCGTAACCAAGACAATAAATCTGGGAATTCTTGGCTTCAATTTTTGTAGCGTTTCAATGTAAATCATAGTAAATATTGTTGTGGTAAGTATGATTAAGTATTCATTATACCATTCTGACAAAAAAAAAAAAAAATCACTGCCAAAGTTTGTGTTGCTGATGCCCAAGTGGAATCGTAGTGATACGCACAGAAATGTTTAGAATAAACACCTTTTATTCTCTGATAAAGTTCAATAGACGGAATTCTCTCCACCTCTATTGAAAGAAAACAGAAGGTTCCTCTCGAAGTGACAGAAAGTAATAGTCAACGTTGGCCCCAGCACGTTAAGCTGAATAAGAGATGCTCACAATCGCTCTTCTCATACAACAAGAAGATTGAAATTGAAAATTGAAAAATGCAGATGCAAAGCCGAGAGAGAGAGAGAGAGATGGAAGTTTGCTTAGTAGGTTTTATGTCTAACATTGCTATCAGTACCTTATAAATTCACTTCTTAAGAAATTTGTCAGTTATTAGTTTAAATAAAAAAACAAGAAATATAATTTTAATTAGAGTTATTAAAATATTTTACTATTTTTCCCTTTCGCTTGGGGCTATAAATGAGGATATTTTTCTCCAGTCTTCGTTATCCATATAATTAATGACGCCATAGATGTCATTAATTATATGGATGTCGAGAGTAAAAAGTGTTTTAATGGTTTTTCCAGTAATCGTTTGTTAGAGTTTCACTTCAATATTTCCTGGATGTCACAGCAGCAATTCAGAATACAGCTACACAATACAGGTTGTATCTTATACAGCAAGTACATATATTCTGTAAAATATTTTCCTATTTTTATTATAATACTGGTATGAATTCTTGACGTTGCTAGGATATTTCATTCAATCAATTCATTCTTTTCATTTGGGTTTTTTTTTTTTTTAATAAATGGGCATAGTTTTAGACTTGAAGATTCTTAAAACAATACTGCTATTTCTTGTTCAAATTCTTAAATTTTAGACAATATATCTGTTATTTCATTGATAATTCGAACCGAACTTTCGCATATTTGTTCTGCGAATTGTCAGAGTTTACGAAAAATGTTACATACGTTATTTTTAAAATAAAATAAATTTCAATGAACTTTGGAAAACGAAAAAACACATAGTCCACAACGATATGTTTTGTGGACTATACAGTCCACAATCCGAATTGTTTTTACTTTTAGATTATTATCCCTTGTCTAATTTAAAAAACCACAAATAAAATAATAAAAAAGAAGGAAAGAATGTTTGAAAGAAAAGAAAGATAGCACACCCTCCACTACAAATGATCCCCCTCAGTATAATCCTATACATCTTTAAATGGACTCTTTCAACACACACACACACACACACACACACACACACACACACACACACACACACACACACACACACACACACACACACACACACACACACACACACACACACACACACACACACACACACACACACAGTTAACAGACAAAAATACTCTGCACTTGTTAATTGTAGATGGCGTAGTATGCATGATGAATTGTGTTGTTGATCCACGATCAACAACACCATGAGATTAATTAGAATTTATTAATTAATTTACAGCTCAGCTAATATGTCACTAGCGTTAAGCTAGCATCATCAGAGCCACATTGTACTAAGTAAACGATTAACAGTTTTCAAATCCTATAATTTTTTTTATGTCTAATTCGTTAAATTACAAACAAACATTGAATTATATATATATATAGAAACTTATGGAAAACACACTTTGGTATGTTATGATTCAAAAAATATGGTAAGAGAAACTTATATTCGTGATAGGATTAAAATTCAAAATTCATTATGAGTAATTGATATTACTTATACTTATATGAAATTCATAAATACGGACTTGTAAAAAGCGTACCTGGTTGGAAACTATGAATGGGCACTCTAGATGACGATGGTTGTTGCAAGTGCATTCGAGATACTGTTTGCTCTCCTGGAAGTACAGAGACATGATTCACAGGATTAGAAGAAGCAGTTACCGAATTATCAACACTATTGCCAGATGGCGTTGCAGGAAATGCATAACTCTTCCTATCTAGAGGTAATTTAAACCGGTACGTTTTAGAATAAGTTTGAGGTTGCAAATGATGAGTCGGATAAGATGCCAATTGTTGTCGATAACTTGGATAAACAAAACTTTGTGGATTATTCACTCCAGCAGATGGCGCTCCGTTATGCACAATGGTCGGGGTTCGATAAACTTGATAGTGTTTTCGCTGTCTTAAAGGGATGGTGATGCGAGTGTGAGTATTGGGTTGAAGAGGAATTGTGATGTGATGGTTATTACCATCTCTTCTATAGGTTGGTTGAGCAATAGAATTGAAAGCTAAAAAAATTAATGGAGATTGATTGGTAAATTTTTTCCAACTAAATCATTATTAAAACAATAATTGATTATTTATGTACCAATTAAGAAATTAGAGATTTTTATTTTTCTTAGAATTATCGATCAAATTTAATAAATCATTGAAACCTTTACTAATGATTAAATATTTGGACATTAATTATTCAAATCTATTTAAATTTACTTAAAATATAATTTTAATAAAATAAATATCTTCATTTGGCAGTCTTACCTGCTGGATTGCTAGCACGGACTACTGGAGCATTTTTTCGAATTAAATCCTGTGGCTGATCACCAAGAGGTCGACGATAGGTGTCGCCATTGTATACTACTTGTTCACTGGTTTGAAGCGATGGTCCCGTTAGTGATCTTCTTGCTGGTGGATTCCTCCTCGGTAATGTAACACGTGTTGAAGCATGCATAGGACTTGCAGTGTGATGATTAAGAGTTCTTTGATAACGGGAGCTATCTACAGGCATTTTATTATGAAGATTCTGTTGTGAATAACCATTTGTATTTACCCTGTATGTTTGAATATACGGTGTTGGATACCTGCAGGTAATAAAAAACACAAGCAAAAATTATTGTAGTATTATAAATATTTGACTGTTTTATAAGGAAAAAAATGGCTGGTACCCTTCACTTAGAGCAATTTACTGTTGAAACCCTCTTCTGTAGTCATGAAGAAACAGCAGCAATTAACGTCCTCTGTTAATTAGTTCATTATAGATATGTGAGGAGGCAACGCCATCCTTAACATACAAAAGGACGTTTTTTAAATGTAAATAATCTGATTAGTAAAAATTATATTACTAGTTCAGTTCCTCATCAAAAGATGGTGCTGAGCGGCATTATTCTCAGTTTAATATGAATTATTAGTTTACCAAGAATTTGGTTTTTTTTGCTTCATTTTATTATTTTTGTTTACATAATATATAAATGTAGTAAATGAGCATGTTGAACTATTCCAATCAGAGAGGCTTTTAGAAGGATGAAATATTTCTATTATTTTCACATATAAAAATAGTAAAAAAAATGACTTATTAATTTTCTTCTTTGATATTAAGTTATTATATTTCTAAATATCAAGAAACCTAATTAGTTAGAGGGGAGTTACTTGAAGCAGTTTCTTTCTATTACTTTCACAGTTTATTTTTAATGCTTATATAAAAAATAAATACCATCATTTAACGCAAAGAAAGACGGACAATTGTCTTGAACAATAAAACTGTATTTGTAAATACACAAGCTGTTGCGAAAAACATTGAAAATTAGAGGGGGGAGGGGGGAATAATGTAAAAACTATTGCACACCACTACCATGAGGGATTTTAAAATAGTCTTTAACTTAAGAATACAAACATAAAAATCTCATCAAGCCCAAAATGCTTCACAATCGTTGTTTCACATTATATTATATCTTATAAAGAACCAGGCATCCAAGTATGCACGCACACACACACACACACACACACACACACACACACACATGCTATACAATAAAAACATTTATAGGGTTGTGAAGGACGAATGAAGCAATAACAGATTGTCGTCTTCCACCTGAATATCGTTAAAATAATAATAAAAGAAACAAAAAAGGATTCCGTAAACTGAGAAGAACTTCGTATCTTATCTTCCATACGAAACATTTCCAAAATAAAATATAAAGAATTATACCAAATATTTTTCCTATAACCACCTTACCATCATCCACGTTATATCTAAAATGACGTACCTGTAAGTAATTGATCAGTGTGGTACACCACAGTCCCTCATTGTCTATTACATTGTACATTGTATATTAGTGGAATATATCCATGCGGTTCTATTTTAGTTTCAGGTAATTTTCATTGGTAAACTCTCGTAACTGGTATCGTAACATATGGTAAAAACGATTCCATCTGGTATAATAATTCGACACAAGCTGGTAACAATTCGCCATTGAGATATAATGAAATCTGGTATTTACGATTTCTATTAAAATTTATTGACTTATTTCAGTTTTGGTTTCAGTTGAATTTGTAGTGGAAAAAATTAAATAAAACAAAATTAGGGCTGTGATAACAAATAGTGTCGATATAATAAGAAAGCGATGATGAAAACTACCATTATTTCTTTGTGTTGTCGTTTCACTAATGCCACTTTACTGTGTATTGCGTGCAGGTTTAATTTCTATTTCTGGATTGTTTAATTTCTGTTATATCCTTTATAGTGTAGGATTTATAAAAACTATTTTATAGATTTCTCGAATAAAAATGAGGACTAAAAATGATGTTTATGTTGTGGTGAACATGTAAATTTGGAAGAGGGGGAAAATTCTCTTTTAAAAAAATATATTTAAGTATATTTTAAGTATACACTATTCAAGATATTTGAAAATATACTTCGAAATATTTCAACACATTTTAAAGTATATTTTAAGAGTTATATTAATAATGAACTTAAAAATACCTTTACTTTTTTAAAAGGTACTTAATGGTTGTTTTTTAAAACAAATCATTCATTAAAAAAACTAGTAAATAAATGTTTTAGGATTTTGTAATAGATATCACTACATAACTTTATTTGTGAAATAATTTTCACATAATTTGAGAACGAAAATTGAATGGCAGTGTGAATGTGATTAAATGAGAGATATTCCTTGAATATATCTCAGAGAGAAAAAGAAGGTTAAGATGCTTGGATGACCAAATATTCCTTAGAAATTGGCTATGTAAGTTTAGCATTTCTTGACTAAATCAACTTGGTCTATACTACAACAACAACAACAACAACTAATACTAATAATAATAAGTGGAAGTTGCAATCTCTTATTGTCCACTACTGGTTAAGATTAGCTTTGGTAACCATAAGTTTTAAGATAAACTGGTTGGTTAGTCTTATAAATAAATATATTCTTGTGTGTATGCGTGTATTCTCCTGACCGGTTTGTTTGCCTGTTTTGTTGGAAGAAAAGCCCGAGCTTCCTGGAGCAATAATCCTTCCATTTCCGCATGAGAACAATTAACTCAATTGAAAAGTCCTAATAAAGGTTCTCCTAGACGGAATTCAAACCCCAGATATTTCCACAGCATTTTGTCAAACCGACTGAGCTATAGAGACTCTCGAGTTAGGCGCTATTATCGAATGCGTCATGTCAATGAACTATGGCTGTTCCAGTAATTGGGAAAAACCTCGAGTTTCCGATGGAACGCTTTCTTTCACCTCCTGCTACAACAAAATCTTTTGAGTCAAAGCTTAAAAGTTCCACCAAGTCGTCGACGATGTTTGAAAGAGGCCGGGCAAAGCCCCGAATGTTCCTGTAAGAGATACCGACCACTAGAGGGCGCTTTATCGTTTCCATTCTTATTCGCGTGCGAATCGCAAATTTTCGAAGGGACCAACCGAGGTTTAACAACCAGGAAGTGGTATTCGAACAGGGATATTTACGACGTGGCACACGCAGGGAGGGTTGTGTTACGGTTCAACGCCGTAACGGGGATGACAGTTGGAATGATAAACACCGGGTGTTGCTGGTAGAGATGATCGTTTCCGTGTGCTCAGATTACACTGCGCAGTGTAAGGTTTCACTCTGAGACTAGAGCAGAAGTTGGGATTTTTTTTTTTCTTCTACAACACAGGACTCCGAAGTGTTTCCTAATAATATCCACGTGATTTTGTCAAACACGTGCTAAGGGAAAGGGGAGACAAAGTCTGCTTGAAGGTCAACAGCAGTACTGAGTCGCCGCTGAGATTGTAGAAAGAGCGCACTGCAAGTCAGATGGCAGACGTTACGCCATGTTAACTTTAAAGAAGTTATTTGTATCACAGTGTGTGTGTGTGTGTGTGTGTGTGTGTGTGTGTGTGTGTGTGTGTGTGTGTGTGTGTGTGTGTGTGTGTGTGTGTGTGTGTGTGTGTGTGTGTGTGTGTGTGTGTGTGTGTGTGTTGTTTTCTGACATGAATTCCTGGAGAAACAGGCCACACACAACATCAATTAGAGCTGTTTGAGGTTTCACGTGTGCATTAAGTGAACGGTACTACGAATATTCACACACGCATCTCTCTCTCTCTCTCTCTCTCTCTCTCTCTCTCTCTCTCTCTCTCTCTCTCTCTTCACCTATATTTTTCTTTGTAAGCTCTCTTTTTTACGTTAATCTTTTCTCTCTTCTCCCCGCCTTCCTTCCTTCCTATGATTTTTAGAAAGATTCTTCTCCCCAGCAACCACTTTTTATTTTTATTTTTACTTCTTCTTCTTCTTCTTCTTCTTCTTCTTCTTCTCTCTCTCTCTCTCTCTCTCTCTCTCTCAATCTCGATCTCTCTCTCTCTCTCTCTCTGTCTTTCGCGTTTTCTCCGTAGCGCAATCGCTAAAAAAGTTGTCTTTCAGTTGGCTAGATCCGGGTTCGAATCCAATATAGGATGAGAGCAACCTTTATGAGATTCCTCGCATTCACTTTCAACTGAAAGTGAATTAATTGATCTCATGCAAAGGTGGAAGGTTTTCCCTTTAGAAACTCGAGTTTTTTATCTTAAAAAAAACAGACAGACTTGCAGAAGAATACGTCACACCGTCCTCATAGCCTTGGTTACTTCGGCAGTAATTCAACTGTAACAAAAGATGCCATATTTCATGCCTTCCTGATTATTTTTTCTGTCTCTCTCTCTCTCTATCTATCTATCTATCTCTTGTCCTTTTCCCCTCTATCTTACCTTCCTATGTATTTCCTCTTTCTTCATCTTCTCGCTCCGTATTTGTTCTGTTGTTTCTTATTCATCTTCTCCTCCTCTTCCTTTTTTGTCTTCTCCATCTTCATCTCCTGCTCTCTTTTTCTCTGTTTTCCTTTTCTTATCACTCTATTATATTTTTATTCATTGTCTCTTTTTCCTAACTTTATTACACTCTCTTGTTCCTTTTTTTTAGCTTTTTTCTTTTCCTTTTTTTGATCATCTCCCCCCCCCTGGTTTTTCTCCATATGTATGTATATTTGCAAAAATGATTTTTATTATCATCAGATTTTAATAGCAAATGGTTTCAGTTTCAATTTTATTTCTAGAAGAGCAATTGTGCTTTGTTTTGTTCAAATAGACCAACTAGGGGTCGCTGTTTCTGATAAGTTTTCTCCACTGGTTGTATCTATTGTAAATTGCATCTTTGTCCAGGTTTTTCTCCTTCTAATCTTCCTCTACATTATCTTTCCACCGCTTCTTTGGTCTTCCTCTTCTTCTTCCTCCTCGTATTTCCATCATCATGATACTTCGTCCGTCATATTTTTCATTTCGCCTCATTACATGTCCATACCTTCTTGTACTTTGTTTGTAATTGCAGTCACCTTTATAGTACCTCTGATATGTTCATTCCTCACCTGATCTTTCCTTGTTACTCCACACAGCCATCGAAGCATCCTCATTTCTATCTTACTAATCTTGCTGTCATTGGACTTCTTCATAGGCAGTCTCCCATCCATATAACATTGTAGGTTTCACTACCGTTCTGTATATTTTTCCTTTCAATTTCACTGGAATTTTTCTATCACATAAAATTCCTGACATTTCTTTCCATTTCTTCCATCCAACCTGAATTCTGTTATTGATTTCCCTTTCCACTTCACCTTTACTATCATTACTGGTTCCTGATATTTGAATTTATCTACTTTCTTGATGACCTCTCCATCCAGCACCACATCCTCAGTGTCGACATTTTGACCACACGCCAGACATTCAGTTTTTCTTCTACTAATTCTCAGTCCTCTTTCTTCTAATAATCTGTTTCATCTTATCAGCTTTTGCTCCACCTCTTCTCTTGTTTCCGCGCACAGTACAATATCGTCTGCAATTTTTAAACCCATATTCTACTAGAAAGATGCAAATTGTTATATTATCAAATGTATCGCTTCAATAGATGGGAGAAAAGCAAAACTATTATAGGATGACTAATTTATAAGGTAGTAACTGTAAGCTTTTATTGAATTTAATTGATAATAGCGTCCACGAAAGTTGCAAATCTAATATATCATTAACGTAAAAAGGGTAGCTTTAGGATTAGATAAGTTAGACAGAGAAAGGTTACATAATCTGCAGAACAGACGCTCTAACTTATTGAACTTTCAACTCACCTCGATTTATCTATTTCGAATAATTGTTACTGTCATATATTAGAATTAGGTTTTGAAAGTTTATATATATATATATATAGACCCAGCGACGTATCAGTACTGACAAGTTATTATACTGAAGTCGGTTGTGGAGCGACATCTAACGCAATTTTCAAAAACCATTTGATTACAAAAATTACAATAACCCTTTAATAACATAATGATTTATTTTCTTGATAAACAGGAATATTTATTCAATATCGCACAAGAGAACAAAATGGGATTTATCTTTCAATGATATAGAAACGGTATGGTATATTCTCTAAAGCCATGAACTAATTGCTAAATTACATTAGTTCCAAGACTTGAAAGCCGTTGTTTGGTTTAACTTTAGTAACCTTGATGTCCACTATCGTATATCAAAGTCTGAAACTGTTTCCCATGTCTGGTACCAACCAACCTTTCCAACTCTGACATTGGCCAAAAAATAAATAGACTTTAGTACTTGACCACACATTCATTAACCTAAATGAAGATGGTCCGTGAACCTTTTAAGAATTCTTTAGTTGGTCATCAATCTAAGGAAACTTGCTTGTACAATGATTGATAGACAAATTATTACCGAATTTTTTCTTCTAGAATTCCTTTGAATGCATTCGTGGTGCAGTTAAAGACTCTATCGCCATCTACAGAAAGTGTAAAGAAGTAGATGAAAATTCTAAAAATTAAATCAATCAGTTTCATCTGAATTTTAGTCAATTTATTATTAATTTGATAAACAGAAATGAATGCTTGTCTTGCACTGTTTTCGACATTTTC
Organism: Typopeltis vanoorti; assembly: GCF_054136105.1. Lineage (NCBI taxonomy): Eukaryota > Metazoa > Arthropoda > Arachnida > Uropygi > Thelyphonidae > Typopeltis > Typopeltis vanoorti. Next base: position 147,206,445 of record NC_143550.1, read on the forward strand.
AGTACTTTTGTTTTAATGTTATGTTATTTAATAGAATCTATGCCCATTTGTACATACTGTTTTTATTAAAATTGACAACAAAATAAAATGTGCATTTTTGAAGTAAATCAATCTTGGGTCGACTTAAATTTGTTATCATTACAATAAAGTACATTTTTATCGCAGTATATAATTATCATAGACGTTAAGAATATTTATTTGAACATATATTAGTAGTGAATGTTCTGAGAAGTACACACTTCTCATTCCCTCCCTCTTCCATCTGCCCTACAATTGATGGCCTATGACGTCAGTCAAGATCATAATTTGTTCAGCTGTAAAGAGAACACGCTGTGCTCATTTTGAAATGTTGTTTCAGCCGCCTTTTTTTTTTCTTGTGCTAGAAAACTTCCTGGACAGTATTAGTCCAGACAGAACAGAAGAAAGTGATGAAAAAAATAAGATGATAAGCACTTCATGCCGTTAAATAAGTTAATTATTTAGCGAGTGATTGAAGCTAATGTCTATTTAAACTTTTCCATTCATAAAAAGAGTTCGGTCTTCAAAGAGTGACTTCGGTTGCAGTAAAAAAAAAAAAAAAAAAAAAAAAACGGAAGTCTTAAGGGACAAGGTCTCCAAGCGCAGAGGTTTTATTTCGTGATGTCAAAGTTTTTGGTACAAAATGTATGCACTCTGTATATCTCTATATATAAATGAACCCGCTCACGAATAAAAACCTGGCAACTTCCATATGAAACATTCACTACTAATATATGTTCTGCCGTCTGTCTGCACGTTCAAATTCCAAAGTCATCCTATCCTAATTACCTTCTTCATGCCTTGAATTTCATCGATTCATAAAGTCTTACAGTTTCCGCAACTTCTCGCTACAGGTACTCCAGTTTATTCTTGACAAACAGGAATTCCTCTTTCTCATGATGGAAGCTAATGTCAGGACAAACAGGAACTCCGGTTTGTCAAGAACAAACTGGATATTTTGTAAGTGTTATGGGTTGTTACTTTTCTCTCTTTTTTTTTCTTGTTAATGCTTTAAAGATTCTCAACGAGGAACAGAGGGAGGGGAGGGGAGAAACAATACCTATTGCACATGATATATAACCAATAATTATAATAACACACGCACTGCCATCAGAATATAAATGGAATATCATCGCATTTCATTATTTAAGGAAATTCACTGTTTTTAGTTGGCGATTCCAAGTGGGATTTTTTTGGAGGGGATGAGGAGATTTATCTTCCTATTAGGTTGCTGTTTTCATTTCATATTGAATCAGACACGCTGTGAATTTTTACCCATTTCTCAGGCTATATAGGGATATAGCCTGAGAAATGGGTTCGCTTTTTTATTGTTTATCGAAAAGCGAACTATTTGCGTGTAAGTTACAAAATCTTGAATGCATATGTGGTCATAGAATTCAAGATTTTGTAAGTCGACTAAGTATTAATAAATCATATTTCATTATTTAAAGAAATTCCCTGTTGTTTATTTATTGCTTCCAAGTAAAATATGTGGGGGGGCATAAGAATTTATCTTCCTATTATGTTTCTGTTTTGTATATTTCATATCTAATCAGTTACATTCTGATTTTTTACTTCTTTTTTAAATATAGAGGGCGCTCTTTTTTACCGAAAATCAAACAATTTATGTGTAAATAAGAGAGAACCTCGTCATCACGTTAGGAAACATTTCTAAGGACTTTTTCACAAGAAAGCAAGTTACGATGTCATACGAAGGTAGCACGAAACCCGCCGTTTACAGATAAACACGTTTTAATAGGATTAGTAGACTGAGATAATGGATAGAGCCGAATGAGCGAAATAACCTCCCGCAACGAGTAGATTGTGGAGTGGGAGAGTTCAAGAACGTATAAAATGCTAATGATAATAATAATAATAAGGTAAATGGTTTCTCTTTTGAATTAAATTGCTGAGTTCAATTCTCGTCATGACGACAGAAATCTTTATATGGTTTTTTTTCAACTGAAGGTGAGATAGCCGATCTCAAACTCGGGATTTCTATCCCCCTCATACAGGCAAATGGGCCATGAGAACATGGAAAATTTATAGGATGTTCTTCGCCATCTGTTTATGTAGATGGCGTTGATGGAAGTAGTAGTGCAGTTGTGTGTCATTGGAGATGATGACTTCTTGGAAGTGTCTCGTGATAGTGGAAATCATAGTTCCCTCCACCATTAAAGTTAGTCGGCTCCTATGGTAACTAGTCTAAGAAATGAATGTACTTTTGTAACAAAAAAAGACTGCTAAAACCTTCCAATGAGTTAAACTTGATTCAATTTTGGAATTGTTTTTCTAAAAAAAAAAAAAAAGAATTAGTTCTGTCGCTTTCAAGGATCCCAAAATCAAATCAGTCTTACTAATGAATTAAAATGATTGATATTTGATTCAAATTAAAAGATAAAACAAATTAAGCGAAACATTGACAAAAAAAAGTACCGAATTATTATTATTATTTTAAAATATATCATTTTTCCCCCTCAGATATCACAAAGCTTACAGCCAGGCCGAATGTGTTTATAGAGAATAATTCGGTGTTGTGTTATTGCGCACATCCGTTGTCGTTAAAAAAATAAAAAAATAAAATAAATTCGTCCCATTTCACCCAATTTTATCACAATAAAATCGAAATGCAAACAATACTATTTTATATACTGACCGTGCAGTTGTATAAACTAATGCTTAACACAACTTAACCGTTTTTCTTTTATTATTGCTAATCATTAAATAATAATTAAATGAATATCGGATTTTCAAAACCACAGAAAAGAGGTTTATTAGCTTCAACGACACAATCTTATTATCTATGGCTACAGATTTTCTATAATTAGGTGGCGTGTTTAAGATTCTTATATCTAAAATTTTGCCCTATTAAAACAACCTTGTCGCTCTTAATGATTGTAAAATTCATTGAGGGGTATTATCATGAATAGATTTATATTAGTAAAGAAATTCTCACTATTACTGTTGTAGTTTGTTGAGAAATACTCAATAAAAAATCTACCGTGCATTACTCACCTCCTCGATTCAGCCCCAGCACTTAGTAATCGCGAACAGTGTCAGAAGGTGTAAATGTACGATTTACAACTATATTACATATTAAACAGCTATATAAGTGTACACGAAATGCAAAATAAATAATGCTTTAGGTATACAACTTCAACTTGTATATTCAGTTGTATATATTACAGCTAATACTAGACGAACTAAATAAAAAGAGGTTAAAATGGTATGGGCATGTCACTGACGGGAATTATAATCTATATTAGGTCTTTATAATTCAACAGAATAAACCGACAAAGATTAACTTATATCACCATACTGGGATGGAAAACCGCCAAACGGGGGTTTTCCGTCCCTGTCGGGTGATATAAGTTATAAGTTCCGTCACCAAGAGAAAGACCAAGGATAAGATGGATCACTAATATCAAGAAAGCTGCTAAGATCAACAGGCTCCAAGATCTTTCAAGGAAGACTTTATTAAGAGAAGAGTGCAAAAGATGGACTCATGAAGTTCTCATCCCATCTTGACGAAAGAGAATCAATCATCACTATATTACAACTTCCCTGTGTAATATACTCGTACTTGACATGTTAGAACATGTCAGGGCATTTATTTAGGTCTTATCTATATATCAAATTCTTTCCATTTTTTGACCGGTGATTTAGTTTTTAAGTGCCTTTTAAAGCAATTATTAGGCTTTATAAATAGTATCTTTATATCAATGGTTAAATTCTAAACGAATAAGCTCCGGGGCCCTTAAAGCAAGGATCATAAATGTGAGGCTATTGCTAGATTGTCGCACCATTTTTTAAATATAATTTATTTATTTATTCTGGTGGAGTTAAAGTAATTAGACGTTCTCTTCCCCACCACCAGAAATATTAAATACAAATACAAAATTACAAATTAATATAATACTCCTAACATATTAATCGAAATCGTTCGTAATCAGGCGACAGTTGATGTTGACTTTATATACGCATTCAAAACTGTAAACAATTGTTGAATAATAATACGATAACGTAGGCATGATTACTGTAAAGAGAGAAAAGTCACAAATCAGAAAAATATTCCAGGTCGGTGCCTAGTGAATAAAAAAGTTCCGGGGATGGGCCCTGGCTGATAATTCACTGATAAGGGGAACTTTCTTCCAGATCTCTTTTTTCACCTGGTTCCTAAGTTACTGAAGCTCTAGACCAGGAGTATCAAAATCAATTGGACCGTGGGCCATTTGTTATGAAAGTGTATCTCAAGTGGGCCACAAAAAATTTTCGACTAAAAAACCTTCACTAATTAGGATCGAAGGGAAGTGAAAGAATGAGCACCAATAAATTGGAAAATTAATAACAAACATTTTATTTATTCTAAGTTATTACAAGACATATAAAATAATAGTATAATGATTATGACAACTAAAAAAATAAAGAATATTTTTATTATATTTATATTACGGGAATAAAAGGCGTAGCTGAATTTTTTTATTAATATTTACAATAGATGGCATTTAAAACAAATTAAACCGAAATTAATTTTATTGTTGCTTTGCGTTTGAGTTATTGGGTGCACTCACACACATCTAACTAAAAATAATAATTTTTAGTTAGATGCTGTGTTGCAACATATGGTTTTGCTTGAGTCTAAGCAGCATGGTTAATGTGGGAGAGGGCATGTGATTGATTAGTTAGTGCCGTTTTTATCCCGGTTGTCTCTAATCGCACTAAAGAAATATATTACACATGTTGAGAAAGATATTACACAGACAGCAAATGTCTCTGTACTTTATTCAGTGGTACAATAAAACTATCTGTTTTCCTTGCATCTGCAATATAGTGGCAGTTGGAGAGGGCATGTTGTTTACATGTTGTTTACGTGGGGAGCGAGTTATCACCTCGACTTGAAAGTGGTTAAACTTTATTTTCGTGTGCGATGTATATGCAAAACGTTTTAATTTCTTTTTTGTAAAGTAAAATCAGGGGTGCGAGTGATACGCGAGGGCGAGTTATATTCGAGTAAATACGGTATTTCTGTTTTATTATAAAAAGCAACCATCCTTTTTTTTTTCATCTTTACTTGAGGGGTCGTGGGCCGCAAGAAATTGCTTTGGGAGCCGCCAGTTTGACACCCCTGCTCTAGACTATATTATCTCTCCCCCTTTCCAGAAAAAAAATTGAACTCTAAATCCGAAACTCAGAAAAACTCAGAAAAGCATCCATGTGAAATAGCAAGTCATTCTATCAAGTAGTTTGTTTTATACAGCTGTCTGAAGCGAAAGTGTTGTCTGTATCCCTTGAAATGGATAAAATTGGGTATCGTGCGGTTATAAAATTTTTGTAAAAGAAAATAAGAAGGTTTAACGCTAAAATAAATTCATTTGAAGTTCATAAAAGTTTATGGGCACTCTTCTTCTTCGTTTTCGATAATTAAGAAATGAGCTGCCGAGTTTAAACGTGGCCGTACCAGCCTTGTGACCCACGTGAAGGACGTCCAAAAAGTGTAACAACACCAGAAATCATTGATCAAGTGCACGATATGGTATTGGATGACTAGCGAGTCAAAGTGGGTGAAATTGCTGAGAGTATAGGCATTTCAAAAGAACGTGTAGGATATATTTTGCATGAAGAATTGCAAATGAAAAAGCTTTGCGCAAGATGGGTGCCGCGCTTGCTCACAGCAGATCAAAAATGCACTCGCATGAAAATCTCTGAACAGTGTTTGGAGCGTTTTAACAAGAATAAACCTGATTGTTGAAAGTTTTTCACTTGGTCATATTATAAATTAAGATACGAAGAAATTATATACTTGGTTTAATCCATTATCCAAGTGTAAGCAAAGTCTTATCCATGGTAATAAAACGACGCACAAAATCAGCAAACAAAGTTTGCTGATTTTGTGCTTCGATTTATTACCATGGATAAGACTTGGATTCACCATTACACTCCAGAATCCAAACATCAATGAAAACAGTGGACAGAAGCCGGTTGTTCAACGCCAAAGAAGATAAAGTCGGTTCCATCAGAAGACATAGTCATGGCATCGGTGTTTTTGGATGCTAAAGGTATTTTGTTTATTAATTACCTTGAAAAGGGTAAAACAATAACTGGAAATATTATTCCGATCTTTTGTGTTTTGGCAATGGGAAAATTAAGGGATCTGCACTATGAATTGTTGGAACATCCACCCTATTCCTCAGATTTGGCTCCCTCTGACTTCTATCTCTTCCCAAAACTAAAACTCTTCCTCGATGGTCAGCGTTTTTATTCGAATCAAGAGGTAATTGCAGCTGTAGATGGATATTTTGCTGAGAACCACTACAGGGACGGGATAATGACGCTCAGGAATAAATGTATTAGTCTTAAGGGAGATTATGCTGGAAAAAAAAATTGAAATTAAATTCGTTTTTTCGTTCTTAGGCCGAAAACTTTTCAGACCACTCTCGTATTTAGAGAAGTGCGGGAATCATTGATGCTGAGGAGGAGGAGAAGTCGATATACGAGTACATAGCATGTTTATGCCACGAAAAAGATTGGAAGTTAGAGTAGTTTCCTTTGAAGAAGAATTTCTCTTCTTCAGAGGAAAGGATAAAGAAAGAAAGAAAAAATCTTGTTCAAAGAATGAGCTCTCAAAGTAAGATTGGAAGAAAGGATTTTTTTCACAAGAAATGAGACAGGATTGAGTTTTACTAGCATTAAAATTAACAGGATTATTAGAATCCTTCAAGAATCATTTAAAAATCATAATTTATGGTTGTAGAAATTTATATTCTGAAAGCTTTGGTGATATTTGTGTAGTACAAGTACACTGACAGTACACTGACTCATGTCAAATGAGTCAGTGTACTGTCATCGGATCACTGCACACTCTTCTTTTGGTGGGATTCACAGTAAAGTGGTGAAAATTACTGATGTATAGAAGAAACAGGATAGGTAAAAGAGTGGAGCCTTATGGAATTTCAGAATTAGTGCAAAGTTTGGGGATAAAAATCCACCCAACATCGCATGCACAGCGAGCGAAAGTTGGCAACTTGTTGCGGAAGACAGACGATATGATGGGAATGTACTCAAAAAGACTTTCATGTCATATCGGATCAAATGTCTACGAGATTCGCCAATTTTTCCATGGTATTTGTTCAAAGATGGCGGAGATAGACAAGAAGATCCTCCATTGATCAACACTGTCGAAATCCGTACTGGTAATTGTTTATTAGTTAAAAGGTTTTGAGATAGTGTTGCCAATGGCTCAAAAAACTTTAATGGAAACTTATTATCCAATTTCAGTAAAAATACATCTGACCAGAACGGTAGTTTTATATGCATATACAGATTAGAGAAACAAACGAATCTAAAGGTGCTAAAAATTAGAGTGCCATTAAAAAGTCCAGGCCATCTGTTGGCTCAGAGACGAATTATCCTTTACACTAATTCTCGTCTATCTACTTTGTACGAAAATGTAAAATCTCCTAGAGAACAACACAAATGAGAACACATTTTATGAGTCAACTGCTGAACCAACAAATAAGTTGGTAGGTAAATAAAGATGTGTGTGTGTGTGTGTGTGTGTGTGTGTGTGTGTGTGTGTGTGTGTGTGTGTGTGTGTGTGTGTGTGTGTGTGTGTGTGTGTGTGTGTGTGTGTGTGTGTGTGTGTGTGTGTGTGTGTGTCTTTTCAAAAGAAAGACCGTTATAGTATCTATTCTAACCTTCGAATTGAGGAATCTTTTTGTAGCCCTTTTCACCCCGAAATGACTGATTTTTTTCATCTCATAAGACAGGCCAGAAAATATATGCTGTTAACCAACAGAGCTGAGCCCAGGAATAGGAACTAATAGTTCAATTCCGATGAATTTCATTTGGAAAGTGTCCACTCGGTACTTTGTGACGCTCGTAGCCTATTCGTAAGTGCAAGTGAACCTATCCACGAACAGTTGTAAACCGGTTTCACATTTGTGCACCGGTTCGGGTAGGACTACATAATCCTGAAATGCTGCTCCAGTAACTAAAGATGGAATTTGATGTCTTTTATTTAAGTAAGTGAAGTTATGGCTAAGACATTTGGTCATGAAGGGACGTGAAATCACAAATTAATATTTAGAAATAAAACCGATATTTCGCTTAATAGAGTGAATTTGTTCTTATTTTACATATATACGCAAAGCAAATAATAGAGTAAAAAAAATGTTACCAGGATTCCTGAGTTCAGTACGATCTAATAAATGGCATTATCTTCTTATTATTATTTAACACTTTCATTGCCAAGCTGAAAATTGGAATTTCGTGTGGTGGCCAAATTTTTTTTTATTTTTTTTATTTAGTTAGCGACGTCCACGCGATAACGCGTGATCGGCCGTTTGGTGAGGGCTCGCATCGCGCGATATCGCGTGATTGGTAATGAACGTGTTCATGTAACATCTGTAATACAACTGAAGTTCAGGAATATCTTTCAGAGAGTGTTTCTCTAAGAAAGCTTTCCATACTGATAAAAAGTACTAATCAAATAGGCCAGATACTACGTTCTAGTCAGGGAAGCAATTCGAATAACACCACTTAGAAGTGTTGAGAATGTTAGTAATATTTAATAATAATTATTAGTAGTATGATTACCAATTGCCACGTTGTGTTATTAAAATGCTATGAAACTTTTTTAAGATTCAACGATATACAACAATAAGCATACAGCTGAAATGAAGGTCACCTGACTCTACTAGTGAACCCAGATTTTCTCGAGTAGTAATTATTAACATAACTTTTATGTTCTTCAGATGATGTGTTTGCTATCTTGCTCAGTACTGATTTCATAAAGTTAACACAAGAAGCAGCAAACTTCTTGATTAACTTTAAAACATGTCGTTTAAAGTCGAATTGGTAATATACGTTGAAGCAGGTTCTTAGAATTCCGTAATCTTGAAAGTTGTTATGTTTCTCATGATTTAGATTACACGCAGTGGATCCGAGTCTTAAGAAAAATGCGGTATACGTCCTCGAATTCATTACCACAATATCATCTAATCTCCCTTTTAAGATTTTATGCTTTTTAGGCTTTTTATTAAATATTAATAAATCCAACATTTCCTGCAATACTAATAAAATCTTGAAATCTTAAAATCTTGATTAATCGGTCAACTGAAAAACTCAAGACGATTCGTAACTGAATTAACTTACTGGCCAAATGACAACAAACGAAAAACTGTTATTTAAGCAGAAGAATGTTGTTGTAATAACCACATTCCTTAAAAGTAATCATTCTATTAATTTAAAATAATAATGATTACACTGTCAACCTGAAATCTTTTATAGTTGTTTGGGAGGAAATGGGTCATAGTGAAGCGATGTTACTACGGCGATAAATAAAAATAAAAAACCACCACCGTGTCCCAAGAGTCAAGTAGACAGAACGGCAGGGATGATTTATGGTGTAAAACGGATAAAGAAGGAGCCATCAGTGGCGCCATCCATTTCCTAAGCTGGACCAAGAATGTCAATTTCCCAGCGTCACGTGGTTTTGTGACGTTAGAGATTCAAGGCTCTATCAATACGCAAGGTCAGCGAAACACAATATGTGACATAATTTGTGTCCTTTTTTTAGGTCGATGATGTCAACCAGGAGGAAGGAGACAGGAGTAGTGTGGGGAGAGGGTTTCGCTGGGATATAAAAAAAGAAGAGAGGAGGATTGGTCAGGACAATATAGTTTGGTCTTTAATTATAAAGTATAATATGGTTATTATACTTTGTATAATTAAACTTCCTTCTGGATGAAATATAATGAAATTTGCATTTAGAATCACACTTTTTCAGTGGAAAAATTTGGCAAAACTCTGAAAGTATATAGAATAAGATGAATTAATTAATTTTATGCCATTCGCGCCCTCGAAAAGCCAAAAATCCCATAGTACATTTGTATTATTGGTGGGTTTGATTTAGTTTAGTTTAGTTTGAATTACGGTTTAAGAAAGTAAGTCTATGAGTCCAGTATATTACGTTTGTTAATTATGTGTTCTCCAGATAGGTTTTCTGTTGTGCTGGTGCAGAAAATCAGATTTTGAGAAGGAAAATCCATTCTAGTGTTTCAGTACGATTTTTAAGACCGGCGAGACCAACTGGCTTATATTTTAAAACTTTTACAAAAAAATAACATTCCCTTAATTTTTTTTTTTTAGTTTTTCATATCCTAAATAAGATTCGAATCCAGGTCTTTCCGATCAGAAGACAAGTTTTTTTCAATTGCGCTACAAAAAAAAAAAAAAAAGTTTCTACATTTTCTTGTAATTGAATTTGGATCCAATATCTATGTTATTAACAATGAAACTGACTTCCTCGAGTTTTTCATGAACATTAATACCAAGTTTATCAATATTTGTTCATAATGTGAATATCAAATTATTCAATTATAATTAAATTAATTATGGAGAGAAATTTCTTGGAAAGAAATTATAAGAAATTAAAGGGTATTGTAATTTTTTTCATAATTTGTGATACGTTTTAAATGGTTGAAAATATTTCTACATAAATTATGTTATTTATTACTTTCTGGAGATTTTTAGTGAACTAGTATTGCATTCATAAAGAATTATTCAAGTAACTTTTTTTTCTTTTTTTTATATTCTTGATGAGATTGTATACGATCTCTCATTGAGAACTAAGTGGACATACTTTAACTACAAAAAAACCTGCTGATTACTTTTCTTGTTTGTAAAATACATTCATATCTGTTCTAATTAAAATATTCTAAATGTATTGTAATAAAAACACCTATATATTATGTAATTATGTTAAATATGCTTCTTATTATGTTTAAATATTCATTTATAGCATTTTACTCTCGGTAGTTCTATTAACAGCACTGTGTCTGCTATAATTTACATGGGTTGGATACATGTAAATCAAAGTGAAACCAAGTAGCGACAGATGCTGCGATAGCTCCTAATGAGTGCTAACAATGTCGAAATGTTTAAGAGGTGTAATTAATCACACCACCTGTGTAGTAGAATATATTTAGATTGTTGAAGATGCATGAAAATCACGAGTCTGTGAAAGCATCTTTCTTCCTGGTGTTTCGAGTTCCTAGTAGAGTCGTTGTCATCGCTACGGAGAAGAGTGTCCGGTTACGTCAGCTACGGCAAGTGGAACCTTTGGTACATTTATCTCCGAAAGGGCTAAATTTGGTAACGTGCGAACAGGGAGCCTGACCTCCCACGCAGAAACCTTCTTAAAAACACTTGACAACCTGCTGACAATGAAAAGCAGTGGCAAACTCTGGGACTTTGCTCACTGACGACTGACGGACGGTCACTGTTGGCGCGCGAACGTTGAGTCGCCACTTCATGGTGTTTATTTACCAAAGGAGTACGTTTAGTTTGGTGCATGTGTCCACCGAGTCAGCAGTAATTGGGGGATAAGTACTCCCCGGATCACGTAATCGTATAAACAGGGGGGACTGTGTTTGCCCTCGTGATGCATTCTTGTGTAGTGTTTCTAGGAAAAGAGACTAAGTGTTTTTCCTTGATGGAATGTTCATTCCGAAATAGATGTTGCGAATAAAAGCACTTGAAAGACCAGTAGTTGATGGGAGTGGACGATGACACTTGTACGACAATTCCCCCCTCCCATGTTCCCTACAAAATAAATGTTTACAAAAAAAAAAAACAAAAGCGGGGGAAAGAAACGAAAACATAAAAAGAAAAGAACGAAAACATTCCTCGTGAGTTTACATACAGTACATAACAGCAGTGGTCTTGGAGATAAAATCTTCCGAAATTTCACCAAAAATGCTAACCACATGTTGCGTCTGTAATTTCAAGGAAAAATGAATAATCGCTCATTTATCACATGTGGCAAGAATAATTAACTTTATAAATGGGTTCTTAAACAGATTTAAATATGAGCAATTCTCTAGACACGTCTGATAGCTCTGCAATCTACAAAATAGAAATCTGTTTTGAGAAATTTAACAAAAATTGTTGAGTTGTATTCATAGCTGGCGCTCTGCTCTGTTGCCGTGGTAACAGGGCAAAGTTTAGCTTGCTTACAATTCACTCTACGCGCGATAAATGTAATTAAATGATATTGTTTTTAATATTTATTTATTTATTTAAATTATCTAAAGTATATATTTAAAAGGTATGTTTTTAAACTGCGGCCGTCATGAAATTATATATATATATATATATATCTTTTCAAATCCTTTTGCCAAATTTTGTCACTGAAAACGTTTTGAATGAAGCAAAATTGAGACCATTGAACCAATCTCGGTGCCGACCTGAAATATCAAATTTCTTAAATCGCATTCGACCCAAGCGAGTTATCACTCTGCACCAGTTAGTCTCTAACTCAATAAAACCAAAATTCGGTGGCTAGATAAAGTTTTTCTGAAGATCCCAAATACCAAATTTTAACAAAAATCCGTCCACCCAGTACATAATGATTTATTGTGTAATAAACGAATGGACAAAACTGATCTGATACACATGCTAAACTGCATTTTTATGAACACACCTCAAACATCTGTAAAATGCTCTGGTAAACTTCCAAAAAATCACTTTTATCATAATTTTAGGTCAGAAGCCACAATTTTTGAACATTTTTTTTTAAATGGTATAGTGACTGGTTTCCTTTTGAACCAATCTTCTTCATAAAGAAATAAGCTTCCACTAAGTTATGTATGAAAACCTTTGAGATCAATATTTGACAACAACCCCGTTTGATAAAGTTTAAATTGTAGTCTCAAATATAGAATGGCTTATCCTTTATTTCCATGGCAAAGAGATACTGCAAATCTTCTTCACCTTCATTAATAATGGTAATCATTAGAATCATCTGCCAATTATTCTTTCGCGTCCTTATCATGAGGAACTCATCGAAATATTTATTAAATATTTATAGAATGTAGTAGCCTAAAAAAGCTATTTCTATAAATATTACTTACTCTGGCAAACAATGTTTGCCCTTCAGCTACATTTGTTACTTCCTGTAACAAAAATTTAAGATTTTTAGCTGACTTCCTCTTCTAGCTGCTTTAATAGCCATCTAAATAAACGTCGGAGTGGCGGTCGTATCCTCTTATCAAATTACTCTTTGGAGGCGACAAACTTCTTGGTCCACCAGAGGAACTCAACAAGAGTTAAACACTGAGATGAAGTATAACTAGAAAGATAATTAAAAACTGAACCTTGTGTGTCGGAAGTCAAACTTTTATTTGCCTTTAACTTTCTTAAACCTGAATTTTTATCGAGCCAAACTATACTAACGGTAGGCATATTTAGTGACAAAAATATTGACTTGTTGCTAACACATGATGATGACAATGATTCCTGCTTTCCTTTCAAAATCAACTGACATAGTCTTCAGGAGAATGTGACAGAGTCTTTCTTATATGAGAACTCAATTTGTTGAAAAAAAAAAAAGGATGGTGTGTGATAATCATATTTTAATTACATTTTAGTACTTCCTTCTACAATATGAGAACCACCCCTATTATTTTATTTATTTATTTTATTATTATTTTTTGTTGTTGTTGTTGTTCAATATATCCCGTCTTTTTTAGTGGGCTGAGTGGCCTGTCATGACCAAGTAGCTGGCTTCTTTGCTACCTCAGCTCTATCTGCATTGTCTTGTATAACTGTAAATTTCATGTGTTTTTCTGATTATTTAACTCTAGTCTGGTAGGACAGTCTTTGTTGAACTTGAGTAAATCACATCTTCAAGTTATTTCAATTTAGATTAAAATTGCAGCTCCTCTCTGCGATATTATTTGACAAAACATTCGATATTTAAACGCGAATTCGTTTTCACTAGATATAATGATTGAAATTTGCTTTTTTAGGATCTCCACCTAAAATTGCCGCGTCATCTTGATTTTAATGTAAATCGTGGGCCATTTTGGAACAAAATTTTATTACAAATAGCAATAAAGAATTTTTAATATATTATTATTCAAAAATGGAATCACTTGCTGTACTCAAAAATGAATTTACCATGTGAGAATGCTATTGAAATTTTATGATGGTTTCATTTGCATTCTTGTAAAAAATAAAATAAATAAAAATAAAAAAAAACGTTAATTTGATATCATTTGTCAATTACTATGTTTTTTACTAGAAAACAGGGTAATTTTACTGAACGATTTTTGTTCATTGTGTATTATACGGCAAAAATAGTTTTCAGAGATATTTCGATGCTATCATGGATAAAATTTTGAACTGTCATGTTCATTACGGATTATGCTGGCGAGAGAGAGAGAGAGAGAGAGCTATTCATGGAAGTCCTTAGTGTTGAAACAACGAACGATTAATTATACCATCGATTCAAATTACCAAAATGAACTATGCGGTCTTTCACGATACTCACAAGCGTTCCCACTTCTAATACGGCAAACATGAAAAGACAAACACCCCCACATCGCTAGCAAGGTTAGGGTGGTGAACTGACAAACAATATGCTATGAATGCATATGCAAGTGTGGGTGGAAGTCAAAGTACTCTAATAGTCATAAGAAAACATTAGCGACCTCAAAGAAGCCAAAAGGAGATGGTTTACTGTCATATACAATTATACGGCCACGTTTGAAATGCATCCTGCCCTTCACAAGTCATAAAAATTCTAACTCTTTTAGGCATTCATAAGAGCGGTTCTTTAAAATTATCGCCCACTTACTTTAGCTGTGGAGTTTTATCGCCTTTACAAATGTAATCAAATTTTATTATTAAATATGTTGCTAATTATTACTTTACTGAGATTCAAAATAACTCACCTATGAGTGTACGTACTCCATGGTTGCCTAGAGACGGTAATTGTCGTGCATGTTACTGTGGAAATAACAGCAAATCCAACTGCTAGAGAAAATATAATAACAACAAAAAATACGTAATTGGATTTACTTATAGTACAAGGAACAGGTCTTGCTTAGATTAGCTCCTATAAAAATCATTTTAAGTTTATCTATTACAAGTAGTTCTTCAAAGCAAATAAAACTGACAATTTCGTATAAATGTATGTAACACAAACAACCTGATATACAACATGAAACCACCGAGGATACACTATTTTTCAAATAGACTTCATATTTCAATATTGGACAGAATGTTTGTTAAACGTTTCTGGATATCTTATTCGTAGCTGGTTCTTAGCCATTCAGTCATGGAGTAGCAACAGTTTTCTCGTCCGCATCTAAGATTTTGGAGTCTTGTGCTTCTTTCCTTACGCTGCTTGGTCTTTTTTTGTTTCCTTGCTGGAAACTTGCCCAACAAACGCAGTATAAAGAATGAAGAAAAAGGCAACAGAAAGGGGAAAAAAACTGCAGGTCTCCAAATCAAGTTATTCTGATTTGTGTAGTGGTAATAAGAAAACAAAAGATTCAGGCTTGTCTTAATTATTGAAGAGATGGTACATGAAAGCATGAGACCTTTTGGCCGACCTGCCTGTATGCAGAATGAAAAACCCGAGTTTGCTACCTCCGTATGAGATCGGCTAAGTCACCCTCAATTCAAAAAGCCCATATAAATATTCCTCTTATTACAACGAGAATCGAACTCAAGTCTTTTTTTTTTTTTCAATCGAAGGGCTCAACGTCCCGTTGTTCTGCCAATTGCGCTTCCGAGGCATTAATCCATGAATTTAAGGAAATGTAAGTATTTTCATGGTATTTCTAATGATTCGTGTTATGTATCGTTCTACTAGAATAGCAGTCTCCTTCATAAGTGTTTAATTTAGTTTTCCAGATTCGATGGAATTTAAGCTATAATTACACTTCGCTCAGTGTTTACATTAAGCATAGTTGTCTGGTAAGCTTCATGGTCTTCATCATGTGCACTTCCTTCCTAAAACTCTTTTTTGACACACGGCTTATATTTGATTAATTGCTCTATTTAGCAAGCTGGACATATATTAGCTTACTAATCCATCATGCTGATAACATCACAAAATATACAAAACATTTTTTTCACTCTGAATTTTACTGCATGCACAGTGTTTCTTGAAATATTTGTATCACATTTTAAAAAGTAGGTTAGTTGCGCCCAGAGAATGTTATTAATGACCAAGGAAAGGACAATATTTATTCAAGTGCATTCCACGTTTTTTCATTCGACGGGAAGACCAGATAAATATTGTATGGGTACTAAGTTTACTAGAACTCTTATAAATTATAAATTTGTAGCATACTGTAACCAATTTATTTAAATCCGTATTTGAACTTAATGGTTTCTTACTAATTAAGCCTGTTTTTTTTTCTATGGAAGAAGAGTGTGGGAGTCAATTATCCAAAATTACTCATATCATAGATCCAATTAAAGCGTCTTCTATTCCTCAGATAGACGCAAAGCATATCATATTTGTTAGCCTCTTTCTTTTCCTCATTCATTTGACTGATGAAATGGAATCCAGTGGATGTGACAGTATCTGCTGGGATGTCTATTTAAACTTTAGAAGAGTTTCATCACCTCTTAAGTGACGACGTTGAATTACATGAAATATGACAGCAAATCGGAAGGTTTCAGATATCTTTAAATCCACACACACACGCACGAATGGATGTGGAATGCCTTCTAGTTCACTGCCCATTGAGCTGTTGAGCTGTGTCACGAAATTTAATAAAATAAATTTAATATTCAAGAGACGGCTGCTAAGTAATGCAAACATATTGGATTGTTGATCATATTACAGAATAAAAATGCGCGAAGTGTGTAATTGTATACCATAGCTGTCAATCAGCAAACACATTTCTAAGATATTTGATCAACTTAATAACATAGCTCTTGCTTAATGATTGCCATTCAAATAACTTACCTTTCAAGGTCGTGTTTTTGGAAATGAATAGATGAACTTGTTGTGTATATATAGTACACATAAGTGATGATCTACAAGTGCCAGATGGAAAAAATGCAATGTTATTCAAGAAATTAGAGAAATGAGAATATTCAGGCCTGAATTCTTAGCCTAAACTGTGCTGAGTGTTTTTTCAACTAAGAAATAAAGCATGAGGATTCAGATGAGAATTGACAACTTTTGTATTAAAATCAGTTCTGCTTCGAAATCGACACAGACTCTATTACGCAGAGCCCACTAAATGCTGACTACGAACAAAGATTTCTCATTTACGAAAATGTTTAGTTGTTGCCAACTGATGTATTCGGAAGAGCAATCTGAATTCGAATCCTATCATGAAAGCCAGTAACATTTTTCCTAAACCTTTATAAGGGAAGTTGAATTAACAGATGGAAAAATTGAATACTGAAAACTTGGATTTTTCTATCTATGAAGCATGCAAACTGACTGATGAACCACAGAACTGAGAGAGATATTACACTCATTCACGATCTTCGGTTAATTGGAATTAATTAAGTACATATCTGTTTTATATAAATGCTACAAAATGAAGGAAATTTTGTGTCAAAACACATATTTAATATGTAGTGTTAAGGTCAGGGACCATGCACAAGATGGCGGTAGTTGTCTGTCGCACTCTCTTTCCCGGGTGGCAATTAAATCACTAAGTGTAAGGCCAGCTATTCTATGATTTGCCAAAGGTGGAAGCTAGCTGCCCACTGGTCTTCAAAAGTTTGTTTAGAGTTAAAACGACCTCGCCTATTCTCTTTGAAGAAAAAAAATGGTAAGTGGATTTTTTAACACGTGTTTATGAAGAATATCAAAATACTTCATTGAACATACAAATGTTTGCTTCCAATGACGTAAAAGTCATGAGGCAATCATTGTTCACGAAGCATTGGATCAACATGCTTGACAATTGCGTCGAAATCGCAATTTTCATTTTCCAGTAGCTACAGAGACCAATTGCTATTTATAACATATCTCCCCTCTCCCCTAACAGACTGTTGATCTTCTCGATAAATTTTCTGTTGAGAAGAAAATGTATCTTGAGAATTTTGAGGACATTCTTGTAGGCAGGCCGTCGCAGCTATGTTATAGAATTCAGATGCATACGAGTATAGTGTCACTTTCATTAGTTAAAATACACGCGCTGATAGTAGGTTTTTTGGAAGATATATATTTTTCATATTGAATTATAGTTAAAATCCCTTGCTTATTGGCATAACTAATTCTGATCTTATAAAAAAGAGTAAAAATAAAAATAAAAACTAAAGCAATACCAACATGCTTTGTTTATATTAGTAATCCATTCTGAAGAGTGTAAAATATAATAAAGAAATTCTTAGGAAAAAACCTAGTCTCTCATATTTTTGTAGTAATGCCAAAGATTTAGAAAGCTAACATTTATAATGTTCTTTTTGTAATCAAGAAATCAAGATCACGTGACCATTAATGTCATTTTCTGCATTTATGATAGCTGCTAATCTTTAATGTTAAAGGCTGTTAAATATGAAATAATTTGGTATCAAATTAGGAAATTGCCTACATGATACCATAAATTATGAAAAATTCATATCACGAATGTGACTTAGGCCGTGCATTTAATCATTGAAGAAAGGCCTGAAGCCTGAATGATTGGTATGAGAATGGCATTGCGGCTTTCGTCACTGAAGTCAAATCAACGAACCTTGGGGGAATGTTTTAATTGGACACTATCTTATCATGTACACCGACTACTTTAGCATTTGTTGTGACATTTTCTGTTAACTGAAGAGCTTAAAACAAGGTGGATAAACGGTCTGCATTATGAATTGAGTACACGATTTTTTATGAACGATGAGAAGAGTTATGGGGGTTGCATTCCCAGTTTAATAATAACGGTTTGTAAAACCCCTTTCTTGTTTTCAAAGCATGCTTAGTGACGAAAAGAAATATATTTCTAAAGTGTCCGTGTTGTTGTTCACGAAGTCCATTTATATTGTCAAGAAAAAAAAGTCAGCTTGCTTTTAGAAAGTCTTCTTCTACATGTAATAAACACACATAATCTACAGAACATTATGCTTGTCTCATAACCGCTTAGTTGGTATACTGGATGAATGATTAGTAACCCCTTATAAACTAAAGAAGTTATTGTTTTTATTACAAAAAAAAAACTGTAGAAATATCTATAACTTACACGAAATTCAACTACAGTCTTTTCGGGAACTTTTATCAACCGCATTTTGATTGCCAACAACTACACGAATCGCTTGAAACCTGTTTCAATAAGTAGTTTGCTATCTTAAATCTAAAACAGCCAACTAAACAAGTAACGAAAGAGTTACACCCATTTTTAACAGTAACACAGTAATATTCAGAACTGCCGCATACAAGTCTTTTTGAGGGGAACCAAACCTATGATAACATTGAATTCTTTCACCTGTACAAACATGAAAACAAGAAAAAAACGACTAAAATGAGTAATTAGAAAAAGAGAACTGATATCTACTCGCTCCATATATTAATCACAAGCATCTCAGTGGAACTCATTGAAGTGCTTCTGCTTGCATACAACATACCGAAGATAAAATCACGAAGGTTTTAACAGAAGTTAATGACTGGGGTGGAGAAAAGGGATAGACGGCTCAAAAAATAAGATCGTAAAAATCTTCGGCTTTCTTTTTTCTCAGGGTTACACCTTGTGTAATAAAATGTCTCCGAACAAGTCGGGCACATAAATTACAACCCAATAACATCTATTAACAAAGAAGAAAACCGGTTTTTGCCTCCAACCCGACCCTTTCTTGTCACGTAAGGCGTAATTAGAATAAGAAGTGATTGTCCTTTGAAAAGGAAGGATGTTTTCTTTCTAAGATCAAGAATGTGTTAGGTCTAAGTAGCTTAGCAACAGTTTCTACGAAATATACTTTCAGGATATTACTAGATATCCTGAAAGTACACACACACACACACACACACACACACACACACACACACACACACACACACACACACACACACACACACACACACACACACACACACACAAAATGGGTACCCAAAAATAACAGGAATCTGAAGTTAGCGCTCGCGCATTTTCTAGTTACGGATGATACCGCTAAGAATCGTGAGTGTACAGTTTTCCGCACCACTTTGGCAAGTGGCTTCATCCTTTGTGAACTGGTTCATAGTTCTGGCTACTTTTTTTATTAGTGTTTACAAGCAAATTTGGCGATTTTGCGATGGCTGACCACAAGGAACAGAGAGTATGCGTGAAATTTTGTTTTCTTTTGGGTAAAGCTGCAGCTGAAACTATTGTTATGTTTCGGCAAGCCTTTAAGGACGACACTTTAGGTAAAACGCAGGTCTACGAGAGGTTTCTCGTTTCGAAAATGGGAACATCAACCACCATCTGGCCGACCTTCGACAAGCAGAAATGAATCAAACGTCGAAAAGGTTTGCCAGGCAAATCAATGAAGATCGTCGAAAGACCATGAGAGAGAGACACAAGCTCCATGTCTCCAAGTTGACATGGAACTTGTGCCAGAGAATTTTAACAGAAGATTTGCAAATGAAACGTGTGTTCGCTAAATTTGTGCTTCGTTTGTTCAAAGGAGATCCAAAAAAAAAAAACGTGTGAATGTTTGCCACCCGATCTCTCTCCATGTGACTTTTTTTATTCCCACGGATAAAGAAAACCATGAAAGGGCAGCAATTCGTTGATAAGGACGTGAAAGAAAAGTCTCTGGAGGCCATAAACACTATTCCAGTTAAATAGTTCCAGAACTATTTCCAGCAGTGGAAAAAACGTTGAGACAAGTACATCGACACACATGGAAAGTACTTTGAAGGAGATTAGAATATGGTATTATAAACTTTAATAAAATGTAAACAAAAATAATAATAATCCGGTTATTTTTCGTACCCCCCCCCCTTCGTGTATGTATGTATGTACGTATACACACACACATTTCTGAGTGGCATCTCAATCTGATGTCTTTCCAGAGGTAGACGATCCCATAGGAAAATAAAAATAACAGAAAAACAACTTGCCACATTACATTCGTTTTCTTATACGTTTGAAGATAAACAATCCGTAAACCGCTAATTCTAATCAAGTTCTGCTAACCGTGAATCTAACAAAGAACACTTTGTCTTCGATGAAGCGCGATCATATTGCTTGCTTTTCAAGTTAATGATATTGCACTAATGCTACACAGTATTTTGCGACACATCTGATTACAAGAAATGACAATCCTACGCACATGAATGGGGAAAATGCGCGTAGGATTTTCATTCCTTGTAATCAAAATGCAACGTAATACCGTATAGCATTAGTGTATTATCATGAATCACTTGTCTACGGAATCTTATCCTAAATTTCAAGCTACCAAATAATACCGATGAAAAACATCTGTTTAGTAGAATACAGATGGGAAAGGAATAAGGAGAACCATAATTAAACTCAAGTCTAAAGTAACAAGAAAGTGGGTAGGGAAATACGTAACTATAGAAAATCTTTTTAAAAATAAGGCAATTGTAAAATTATTGGGAAAACAACTCATAGATTTCCAGGCCACACATATGCACATAACAGTACCATGTGGGGTGCGGGAATGGTACTGGGTTCAATGATTTTCTCATTCTACGTTTGCGAACAGCTCTCTCTCTCTCTCTCTCTCCCTTTGTGTTGTGGATTGTGATACGCAGCATAGTGCCAATACTCGTACGTCCTCTCAACACTGTCAGGTTTTTATAATATATATATATATATATATATATATATAGATATAGATATAGATATATATAGAGAGAGAGAGGGAGAGAGAGATTTTTTGTATATACTTCTCTATTGTAAACTTCTGATATGACAAAACGGTTATCCCATTTTTAGAGTGATTTCACGCTAACTTGATGGTAAATGCCTACACGAGTAGGGCAGGTAGATAGCTGAAATTTGCTGTCATTTCTTTTGAATGAGTAACTAATGGAAAATACACATGTAGGAAGGTCGTTTCGTAGAGTGGTGTGGCTGGGAAATGAATGAGGAGCAGCTGTTGTCATTACAGTGGAGTTTCAAGTTAGAGTGAAAATTTTGGATAGGGAATGGCTGCTGATGAAGTTTGAATAAGTTTAGAGAAGAATCACAAAAGTATAGATTAAAGCTCAAATAAATAATATCAGGAGAGGCTTGTGTAAAAACAAGTAGGTAGAAAGAGAGAGAGAGAGTTAATCAGTTTGATTGATCTCAGTTAAATACTCTACGATGTTTAAGAGTTTTTTAACGATCTTTCCAAACATAATAACAGTGTTTAATAGTTTAGTATTTTGTAGAGAGAGAGAAACAAATAATGATAGAGTAAGTAGTTCTAGTTAAAATGCAATCTAGAACATAAGATTCAGTTTTCTTGGGTGCTGGGAGGTCTGTGTGAGTTACATTTGATATCTATGAGCCTTATATATAATTATACTTACCAGAACCTCTAGAGTATTGTGGTAAATATCTTCTTGACTGAGGCGTTGAATTCTATCTAAAATAAAGTCAAGTAGAGTAGTTTCCTGTAAAGGAGATATTAATCAGTAATTTTGGAAGGACTGAAGACCTTGGGATTATCTTTCTCCTGATTGGAGAATGGTGTGGTGATCGTCGTTGAAGGTTATAGAAAATATTCTTAATATCTTATTGGCTTCCACATCGTAGTATTTCTTAAATAACAAAGATATAATATCATCAACAAGGATATGAATGGGATTTGCAGTGAAAAGGAATTTCTGATGTAAGAAGGAAGCAAACAAAAATGCAAAGCCTTGAGGTGTGTTTCTATTGGTAAAGTTAGAGGAGGAAAAAAAGTCACCCACTTCCACATGCACGGATTATTTAGGAATCAAAATATATAATTGATAAAATAATATAATCTTTTTTTTCGCATTTTGCTGAAATATCTCCAGCATCTTCAAATACTAATTAACATTAATTATATGGGAATTAAACACACACAGTGGCTGGGTCGAGTTAATTTGTGTTAAATTACGGTCAAAGAGCAAAGACTACAAGCCACGGTGTCTGAAAATCTTAATAAAAGAGCGCAGGAATTATTGGCTTAACTTACTGAGTGCGTTGAAATGTTGAATGTCGCCTGGGGAGGAAAGAAGAGAGTGTTTCCAAGTGTTTAACAAACTAAACAAGTTCAACAATTGAGTTATAACAGTCATTGAATGTTTTATATTGAAGTAATTATTACGAAATTATTTATTTATCTTTCTGTGAAATGGGTGTTTGTGAATTTCTGTGAGTTCACCATCCCGATTACTGAAAGCCTGAAGTGACTTGTACTGTAAAAGTTCTATTTTTGGTCTGGATAAAGTAGAGTTTGGGGAATATCTACCTTTTATATCGCCTGCTGCACAAAACAATATGGTTACAATCTTTCGTGAGGCGAGATTCACATAAAAATACACCATAACGAAACTTCCACTTTACCACGAGAAGTACAGAAACAATTATTGAATAAATTCATTCTTTTATACATTGTACTATCTTAACACTAATTTGATTTTGTTTATATTATGTTCGGTTTGCGATGTTAAATAAAAGCAAATATTATAAAATATAATTTGTAAAGAAGAAATTGGACAGTCTTCAATTTCTTCTTTACTGAGGGTTTCTTCATTGTAATACCAGAGCGCTTCCTGGTGGAGATTAACACCAGGCAGTAGGTCTAACTTTTTGTTTGTAATAGGGAAAATATAAAATGTTTCACAGTAGTTGTATTGTGGAGATGTTATCAGTCTGTTAGCACGTAAAACCTCCATTACACAGATTTTGATGAAATTTGGTATTGGAAATCTTTACTAAAATTTGTCCAACCATTTTCGATATATAAATACCATTTTCAAACATGGTAACTGGTATGAAATCATAAGCTACAGTTCTATAGCAAACATTTAAATCGTTCAGTGCTAATCCGTGACATCACTATCATAGAATGAATGAATGAAAGGCTGAAACGCTGACGTCATTGGAAGCATTGAGGTTATTAGTAGTAGGGCATGACACCTCTGTATGTTAAGTCTGTCAGTTGTGTATTTCCTGCCCAGACCTATCAAGGTCAAGGATTCAGGATGTGTTCAAGAAGACTAGAAACAGAATCAGAGCTAGCCATCGTGTTTTTACGTTTTTATTGGATCATTTCCGTGCTGTTTATTTGCAAGATTTTTGATACTTCCTTATCCAAGAGGCAAAACTAATAATTTTGAAACTTTTCTGATAATATAGAACCATCAGTTTGACACAGTAAACCATGTTCCATGTTTTTATGACTTTTCCAAGCTTTTAAATCCCTGTTTGGTGAAAACCAGACGCACGTCGAGCCTCAATTAGTAACCCGATCTTCCTCTCAACATTGATTTCTTTTTGCAGATGCACAGCTATAAAAGAATTTACCAATAGTGTATATAGTTCTAGACACAATTAGGATAACTGAATGAAGGAAAAACAGATTGAATAAATATTAAAATTATCCCCAATCGTATGGAATATTAGAGTGCCTGTTTTATTTTTAAATATGTATATATATATATATTACACACATTAATATATACATGTGTGCGTGCGTACGTGGATACTGTAACTGTTTATCATCAGTGTTAACTGCGTACAGGATTTAGTGTTGTGATTTTTCTTGAGTGGATTTCCGCCCATTTAATGCCGTCTGTCGTTAGTTACAACCAGTCATCTGCTTCGTACGATTCTGCAACGGTGTTGACAACTGAGTAATTGCAGGAGTTTGGCAACCAATGCTTGTTTCCAGACGTTATCGGTCTGTTGGCAGATTTATAGTCAAGACAGCGTTACGCTGTCTTAATTTAAGAGACTATAATGAGAATGACTTAATGGAGAATCCCTTCTAGACAGAGCCATTTTTATCTTTGAACCTATAAATGGAAACAATTTACATTCATCGTTTGCAGACGAAGAAAAGGCATATTTCCAATTTTTCTAAGAATAATTGACAGGATTTAATAAAGTGGATGCTGCTTTATATATATATATATATATATATATATATATATATATATATATATATATATATATAATATATATATATATATATATATAATATATATATATATATATATATATATATATATATATATATATATATATATATATATATATATATATATATATATATATATATATATATATATATATATATATATATATTATATATATATATATATATATATATATATATTATATATATATATATATATATTATATATATATATATATATATATATATATATATATATATATATATTATATATATATATATATATATATATTATATATATATATATATATATATATTATATATATATATATATATATATATATATATATATGAGTCCCTCATAAACGTACGCGGAGAGTCTTAATCACAACAATTGAACAAGGTTGCTACACACACAAGACCTTCCGATTTATTGTCTGTTTAGTTAACTGTCATTACATTTTCGACGAGTTATTAATGTTTTCTTTTGAATTCTTCCAAGTGTGATCTATTTAGCCCCATTCAATCAGGACAACAGTCAAGCTAACTGGATTTTTACGTATCAAACTGACGCTAGTAGAGGATGTGCACTAAAGAGAAACATTTAACAAATCAACAATTACTACAGTATTTTAAAATAAAATAGTGTAATAAGTATTGGTAGGTTAGTTCTCAGGCTGGTTTTTCTGCTTTGCGAGAAGGAAGGGAACATTCCATCCGGTCGTATGAGCCCCTAACTCATGGGATTCGAACCCGATCTTCTCAACCATAGGATGTAGTAATAAAGGAGGAAAAAAGTGTGTTATTATTAATAATTAAAGAGTCCTTTAAACTTTTTTAAGTAGGTAATTCCTGTGTAAAATGGTGTACGTACTTTGGGACTTTGATACTTGATCAACTGAAAAGTTCCTACAAGAAGTTTCTACAAAACATGAATTTCAAGAACTTCGTGAATTCAATAAATTGCTAACTATCGAATGGGAGATGCGCTCTTATGAATTATCTGTGCAGATTATTCTTCATACATACAAATAATAAGAATTCAAGGTGGTCGCATGTCAATACGAAAACCACTGATTTTTATCAATTTCTTTCCATTTTTTATCGCTTGACCAAGTATTTTGCATATGCACTGCGTAAGTGACGTTTATGTACAACTGCCTATTAAAGATTTCTAATTCATTCGTAGAGGAAATAAAATTATATCGTATCTGCCAAAGCAAAAATATATTGTTTCATTTTGCGAGTGCACTGTTATTCGCTGCACGAAGGTCTTGGCCTGTGATCCTGAACTCATACTCTGATCTCTTTAATCAAAAAGCAATATCTCCTTAGAGCTTCACCAACAAATAGCCGTTAATCTCTAAACGGTTATATGCTAAAGTATAAAAAAACTACTCAATGAACTTCACCGGTCAGTAAAAGATTAAATCCATCGGAAGGTATGCTTTTGCTATAATTGCGAGTCAATAAAACTCAAATAAAAGTCAATAAATCGACAGAGAAATAAAATAAATATCACTTGTTTATTTTATATGAAAGAAATAATTACGTTTATATAAAATAAAATAATAATAAAGAAATAGTAAGCGATTAAAATATATTTAAAAATACTGACAACTGCATAAATGATTTGTTCCAGAGACAGTTTTTGTGTCCATGATATCCTAAAGATATCATGGACACGCAACAATGGGATTAAAGCTTGTAGTCTGTTAATTGCAAAGCGAAATTGTCCTCTTGGAAAACAAGTGCAATCCAGAAATACTTTCAGCTCATTTGACATGAGAGATTACAGTGAATGCTTGTATACGCTATTTAAAAATTTATTAAAGCAAAATCTATTTGCTAAGTACCAGTTTTGAAATTTTTGGGTTATTATGTTAATTATAACCCAAATTACAATAAAGTCATTACGAGTAAATGACAACATTCTTTTTTAATTATTACTCGATTATCCTTTCCCTTTTAATTAATGTTCATCAACAGCCATTATATTTAATTAATTCTTCAGAAGCAACATACTAACTAAATTATCGAAATCGTTTAAATAGAATGTATTACTAAATTTCAGAGAAATGGCTAAGAAAAAATGTGGAAGGGAAGTTTGGTAAAGAACAAGCTTAATTCAGGAAAATAGAGTTTGTCAGGATCAGATTTTCACTTGAAGACAGATAGTTGGAAAATCTTTGGAATATAACGAGGATTTGTATTTAAGTTTTGTCGATCTGCAAAAGGCATATGACAAGGTGCCAAGAAAGCTCTCCAAAACTCTCCAGTTATATGGTTTAAATGAAAGGAGGTACATGACGATAGTTTGAGGTTAAATCAGGTGTGCTAAAAGGGTATACATTATCTCCACTGCTATTCATTATCTATATGGATCACATTATGAAGGAAAGTGATATTAAACCCATGTCAAGATGGATATACGAATCTCAGCTCTTTACTTTATACAGATGATGTTATACTCCTAAATAATTCCAATCATCCCTAAGTTGAATAAGAATTGTAATAGATATGGTATGAAAATCAGCAGTTATGAGACCAAGGCAATGAAAATAGACAGAAACATTGAAAATATCAACTGCATTGTGAATGGAGATCTTATAGAACAAGTAAAATATTTCAGCTATTTAGGCACAGTTTTTGGTGAAGATGGCAAATTAAATATGGAAATAGACAACAGAATCAACAAAGGGTAAGAAGTCAACTGAATAAATTTATATGGAATAAGAGAGAAATTAGTCAAAACACTAAATTAGCTGTGTACAAGACAGTGTTCAAACCAGTTTTAATTTATGGATCTGAGAGGAGCTGGGTCAGAAGTAAAACACCTCATCAAAGAGTGGAGACTTTTGATATGAGAGTTCTGAAAAAGATTAGTGGAGTGAACAGATGGCATTAATAGCAGTATCATATTTAAAATATACTATGAAAGAACTCGACATTGTTAGCATTCAGGAATCAATCTCGGGTGGTATATGGTCACTTAAACAGAATGGGAGAGGAAAGATTAGCAAAACAAGTGTTCTTGCTGGGTTGTCAGAAAAAAGACCCAGAGGAAGACCAAGATATAGGTGGATTGATACAGTAAAAAGCGCCTTAAAAGACAGAAATATAAGATCTGATAACGTTAGAATCTTTACAGGTATCAGATTAATTTGGAGGAAAATTAATCTGATACGTATTTGACGATGATTTAATTCCAGTTACTGCATTAAGATTTTTTAAATATACTCTGCTGATTATATTGTTGCATCTGGAAATGGAAATAATGTTTTTACTGATTTTTATTCTCTGTTGATGCAGTCATATTTCAACAATATTTCTTTTTTGTAAAAAAAAAAAAAAAAATGAAGATTTAGTTAGCTGCTCATTTGGAGAGTTAAAAGATAAATTTTACTTAAATTATTATTATTATTATTATTATTATTATTATATACTTAGATGTGATTATACACATACCATGATTTTAATTGTTTAATGCATTTATATAACTTAAAAATCATCAGCGTATTAATTTTTTTCATGGATAGGCTTTTGGCAATTTATTATAATTATAGATGTTTCGTTTGGAGTAATTTTATAATGAATTATTATTCTTGTTTAATTCTCATACAATATTTACTTATTTGGACTTTATAAATAATTCCATAGATAGCATGATGGTAAATATTTAAGAGGTTGCCATTTCATATTTAATTAAATTATAAAATGTTTTTTTTTTCCCGTGTGGCGGCCGAGGAATAAGAATAGCCCCACTGTAACCCGTGCATGTTGTACGAGGCGACTAAAATGGGTACCCAGTGCCTGCGGGGGAGGTATAGCTGGGTCACCCTGTCTCCGGGGGTTATAAATACGGAGGCCTAGTCCTCCAGGTTGGGGGTGGGGTTGACGACCACACCCTGGAAAAAAAAAACTTGTCACGAAATCTCAAGAAATAACTGCTGGATGGACCTAAATGGCAACAAAATGGCAAATGTCTTAAGGATTTGAGAATTGGATCATGAAATGTACTTTTTCTTTACTGAGCTGGAGCTTCAAAAATGCTGCTGGAGCAATTAGACAAATACAAGATACTTGTCACTGCTATACAAGAAATGAGATGGACAGGAGAGGAGGATTAAGATAGTCAATATCTAGAAGCAGTTGAACCAGTACCAACAGATGCAGCTATTAAAAAACTTAAGAACAATAAGGCCCCAGGAATAGATAGGATACAAGCAGAATTAATTAAAAATGCAGGTACAGAATACTTCAAACGTGTCAACTTATCAACAAAATCTGGATTAAGGAAATATGCCCCATCCATAAGAAAGGTGATGTAATCCTTCCTTCCCGTGTGATAGTACAGTAGCCGTGAGTCCTCTTTTACAGAGGCGGTACGACCGGTTTGCCTGATTGCGGGATGAAAAACCCCAGATAAACTAGATAAACTGGCGGAAAAAACCCTGCTGTCCACGCCCAAGACCGGCTAACTTGGCTATGGCAGATCCTTAAGTTCCTCGCGTCGTCGACGGGAATCGAACCTAGGACACTCCTTTCCCAGGCATCTAGTTGCGAAGCGCGAAGCCACTAGGCTAACCGCGCGGACAGGTGATGTAATGATATGTTCTAACTATAGAGGAATTAATTTACTATGTATAACTTATAAATTTTTTTCCAACATTCTATTCAAGAGACTTTATCCCTACGTAGAGAATGTTACTGGCGATTATCAGTGTGGGTTCCGTCAAGAAAAATACGGTCACAAATGACCGTATTTTTAATATAGGCCAATTACTTGAAAAATGCAATGAATATGGAATTGAAACACGCCATCTTTTCATAGAATTTAAAGCTACATATGATAGCATAGACAGATATAACTTATTTATTACAATGGAGGAACTACATATTCCACGAAAACTTATTGCTTTAGTTAAAGCTACAATGAGAAATACTTGTTATCAGATCAAAATTCAAAAAATGTTGTCTGATCCAATATATATAAAAATGGTGTTCGACAAGGGGATGGCTTAGTTTGCTTATTGTTTATGTTTATTGCTAAGCCGGAAGGAAAATGAAAAATTGGAAGACCTAAATTAAGATGGGAAGATGGAGGGATGCAAGATATTAAGATTTTAGGAGTCAGAAATTGGAGGAGTTTGGATAAGGAAGGCAGAAGTTTCTGAAGAAGGCCAGGGGCCACACAAGGCTGTCAAACCAATGATGATGATGATGATGATGAAATGGTTTTTAAATATAGAAACCATGTCGATTATTCGTAAGTGTTCTTCCTACAGGAAATACTCCAAAAGAAATATAGAAACATAAATAATGCACATTTGCTAATAAATTAACTTTTTTGTAGATTTCTTGTCACTGCTTTGATTTAAGAAAACGTAGCAAACTATTGCCTTCTATTTTATGCAAGTTTAATTATTAGAAATCCAGTTTAAAATAATGCTATCAATAACAACTCTATAATTTTAAATTATGAATGAAAACTTTAAAAAAAAAAACTAATAAATGTTTTTGGTATTTAGAAGCATGAATAGCCATCGAAATAAACTAAATTTACAAATAATCCACAGCATTCTACCTTCAACAACATATAATTCGTAACAAAACTTCGTCAGAAATTTATTTATGGCAAGCATCAAATGTTTGAATTTACAAATAGTTGGCAAAAATGGAAAGTGCTTTTTATGCATACTTTTAATACTGCGCGCGCTTTAAAGCATTATTTTTAGGCCTTACTGTTAAAAAAAATGAAATCATTCATAAAAACACTAAAATAATAATAACAATAATAATAGTTTAGTCCACTTACCTAAAAACATGCAGGAAAAACCTGACACGTTTAGTCTACATGCGTATCTGAAAATATCCGAAATAGTTCTCATTTTTATCACTGATTTTAATTATTTATACACACAAAATATATAACATGTACAATAAACAATTTGCATTAAACGTTCGATCACTTGATGCAGTTTTAGCACTTCTGACTTCCGTAGCTACCGATACGGAGGTCGAAAAACAGAATGCACATCCGCCACGAAGTCGGATAAATTAAAAAACCGTCCCGGTATGAGAATAAGGTATTACTATCTCTCACTCATGCACACACACACATACTCAAGTTGTGTGCCACTCAGCGCAGACTTTCCAACTATTAGCGTCTCTCAGAACACGAATGCACGAGCCCTCTTCGTGTAGCAGACGCTAGCGGTTCTAGCAGGAAGCAAAAAGTGTTGGCAACTCTTAACCTCTCTCGAAAAGCACTTATGTATGAATTAATGATTGCATTCTTGCGCTATAAGTTTGTTAGTACCCCTTTCCCCCAAGTTTGTACTTAACGAACACTATAAATAGACAGTTACAATGAAATAAACTTTTATCCAATGGCATTTGCTTTAACTATAAACCTAGTGACGGAGTTATCTATACAGCTGAATAGCAGGTGAATGAGGCCATCTGCCGTGAAGGTTTTTTTTTCTGTATAATATGATGCGTGTGTGTGTGTGTGTGTGTGTGTGTGTGTGTGTGTGTGTGTGTGTGTGTGTGTGTGTGTGTGTGTGTGTGTGTGTGTGTGTGTGTGTGTGTGTGTGTGTGTGTGTGTGTGGCATTAGAGTTAATCCTACATGTTGAGGAATTTTCGGACTGTTATCAAAAATTTAAGATTTTTTTTGAACTTTGACATTAAGTAATAACTGTGGTCCAGTTATCGTTATACTGCCAAAATCCACGATGCAGAGGATAATATACATATATACACACTCACAGTAAGTAGCCAGATAAGATAAACCCACATAATAGAGCGTTTGACCATCACTATGCTTTACAACAGGGCCGGTTTTATCATTAGGCGAACCCAGACAATCGTCTAGGGGCCCTAAGACTTCGGGGCTTATGTTTGTGTGAGTATGACAATATATATAGAGAGAGACAATGTATAGGGGCGTCTAAATTTTCTTTGCCTAGGGGCATCAGATACGCTCGGATCGGCCCTGCTTTACAACGACCTTCATATGCAAGCCCATCGCCTCTGCGAACTGCCGGAAACACTCCAAAGAATTTCAAACTTCTTCACTACTTCAAACCACAGGTATTCAATGATGAATACCTGCAGTTCAATCACATTCGTTACCATCGAAATCCTGTGACGCACATCTCGTTTCACAACATTCAAAAGATGTTGAATAGGATTCACATTTAGTAAATCATGGCCAATCCATTAAGATGAAGTTTCCCGTCATATTCTCGTAACCATTCCGATGAACGCCCCTTAGTTTGGAGCCATCTGCTGGAAGTCCTTCACATGCAAGCTAAATCGTCAATATAAATGGATCTATCTTGTCTATAGAGATATTCAGTTGGCCATATTATTTAGCTATTGCATTACTGTTACCAAAGAAGAAACAGGAAAGCTTGCACCGGACCATTACCACTGTTGTTACCAGCATGAGGAATTATGGCTTTGACTTTGTGCTGTTGTCGCCACAACTTTGTTCTTCCACTCCCATGAGCAAGAACTTGGAAAGTCAACGATATGGTGTAAGTGTGGCAGATTGGGTTTTTGTTTGTGTGTGTGTGTGTGTTTGAGAACTGCTCTCAGTGTGTGTGTGTGTGTGTGTGTGTGTGTGTGTGTGTGTGTGTGTGTGTGTGTGTGTGTGTGTGTTTGAGAACTGCTCTCTCAGTGTGTGTGTGTGTGTGTTTGAGAACTGCTCTCAGTGTGTGTGTGTGTGTGTGTGTGTGTGTGTGTGTGTGTGTGTGTGTGTGTGTGTGTGTGTGTGTGTGTGTTTGAGAACTGCTCTCAGTGTGTGTGTGTGTGTGTGTTTGAGAACTGCTCTCAGTGTGTGTGTGTGTGTGTGTGTGTTTGAGAACTGCTCTCAGTGTGTGTGTGTGTGTGTGTGTGTTTGTTTGAGAACTGCTCTCAGTGTGTGTGTGTGTGTGTGTGTGTGTGTGTGTTTGAGAACTGCTCTCAGTGTGTGTGTGTGTGTGTGTGTGTGTGTGTGTGTGTGTGTGTGTGTGTGTGTGTGTGTGTGTTTGAGAACTGCTCTCAGTGTGTGTGTGTGTGTGTGTTTGAGAACTGCTCTCAGTAATCGTCTACAACCCTGTTCTGGAGACAGTGTTAACGCACGGTGCGATCGCCGACACTTATGCTCACTCCCGTTGTACTGCGTAATTTGCACCACAATCCTTCTACTAAACTCCCACATTGTATTAACTATTTCTGGATACATGCTCGAATTATCGAAGTTGCAATACTCAAGTCGATTTTTTAATATATATATTCCGAATTTATCAGAAATCTGAGTATTTCTTATAAACTACGAGAATCAATGAAAATTTCTATCCTTTCAGATAACGTTCTTGTTCTATAAGCACAAATTCAAGCAATGACGTCATTGAATGCAAATTCACCATACAATATGAAAACCCCATCCCTAACTTGGAAATTAGTCGAAGAAAGACAGAAAAAAAAAAGTTCTCTAGTTTACAACTACAGTAAAACTTATTACACTGTTTCTTAGTGGCTTATCACTGAATGCAAATGTTATTTCCACAGAGCTACATAGGTGTGTGTGTGTGTGTGTGTGTGTGTTACACACAGAGAGTGTCTTGTGAGACGGTACGCAAAGGTACTGTGTATGGCACCTTTATTAACAGTGACGTGTGATTATACGGATGCGGTATCATCTAGAAATTTGTAATATTCTATTATTTTACACGTTTACCTAGTATACAAATAAGCTGAGTTATTTAATATAATTTACATTTCTTCGTTCATTAAATATAAATATAATATAAATATAATTTCACTAAATAAATGATAAATGAGTAAAAATAAGATATTTGCTATATAAAAGTTTTTTTTTAATACTATATTTACTACATAAAATCATTATTGAAAATTATTGCATACATTTACTTATATACTGTATTATATATATTATGTATTATAGTATATGTGTTATATACTGTAAATGTACAATAAATATATATGCTTAAAACTATATATTCATACTTATTTGCTGTTCTTTTTTCCAAAAATATTATCACGCTATGTAGTTAAAATAGCATGCACACGCACACATATAATTTGCTATTTTTACTTCTTGGAGATACCTCTATCCTTCCAAATTTTAGTTCTACATTCTTTTGTTTAAGAACCATGAAAATTCTGGTCGTACAAAGTACTTAACTTAAAAAAGTGTCTTCTGTTCACCGAAAACTCAAAAGAGGTGAGCTAGAAAATTTACTGTATAAACTGTTGTTCAATCATACGCTGAGTTATCTTTGCATTAGGAACCCCTTCCTTCGCCCGATTTACATATTCGGCACTATAACGAAGAATCACGTGATATCAAACTCACGTGCGGCTACTATAAAATGGGCACACCTGTTCTCGGTGCGTAATCAGTAAACCTTTGTCAGTAATGGGGAAACGTAAGCCAATTTGGCCGCGGGCAGATAGTTGGAGTCCAAAAGGCAGGTGCCAGTATTTCAGAAACAGTCGCATTTGTTGGTTGCTCCAGTACTGTATCAAGGGTATACCAGGACTGGATTAACCATGAACAGACATCCAGTACAAGGCCTCACATTGGTCAGTCACGCGTACTTGATCCTAGAGGTGAGCGTCGGGTGTCACGACTTTTATCTCAGCAATGACGCGCAACCGTCACACAGCTCACTCACCAGTGGCGGGGAACTTTGACCCATTTCCACATGCACCATACCTTGCTTCGCTTGGGGTTCCACAGCTGGAAACCAACAAGAGCATCCATTATGACGGCCAGGCATCACAAGCAACACCTCACATGGGCCAAGGAACGTCGGCAACGTCCCTCCCCCTCGACAGATGGAAGAAGGTCATCTGGAATGATGAGTCCCGTTTCCTGCTGCACCATGTGATGGCCGGATTTGCCTTTGGTGTAGACAGCATGAAGTCCTATCTCCTTGTTGCACAGTTGGGGTTCAACAGACTGGTGGAGGTGGTGTTATGGTCTGGGGAGGTTTTACCTGGCATGTCCAAGGCCCGTTGGCTATCATCCCACAAACACTGAAGGGTGAACGCTACAATGACCTTTTAGCCGACCATCTCCAACCACATCTGCAGGAGGTCTACTCCAACCACAGTGCCATCTTTCAAAAGGACAACGCACCTTGTCATCGGGTTCGTACAACGACTGAGTGGTTGGACGAACACGACAACAAATTCGCCACAACCTTGCCCCTCCAACTCCCCCTCTGAATGTAACCCAATTGAACATGTGTGCGATATGCTAGAACAGGGTGGGAAAACTGCTGATTCTCCACGGAATGAGCGCGAACTGATGGCGTTTCTGCAGCAAACATGGGTCGAATTATGCAGGGAGGATGTTCAACACTTTGTGAAATCTGTCCCTAGGCGTCTGTGAGCTGTGACTGCACCGAAAAGTGGACCAACGTGTTATTAGGTGGTTGTTCCTAATGCAAAGCTAACCCAGTGTAAAGCGGTGCAATATGAAACTTAAAGTGATGCACTCTAGAGTTAAACTACCCTACACGAATCGTGGAATGAAAAATTCTTATCGATCAATCCCGGTAGGGCGTCAGGCGTGTCGCTGCCTCCGTTATATCCGTCATG
Source organism: Typopeltis vanoorti (assembly GCF_054136105.1). Lineage (NCBI taxonomy): Eukaryota > Metazoa > Arthropoda > Arachnida > Uropygi > Thelyphonidae > Typopeltis > Typopeltis vanoorti. The sequence continues at coordinate 147,241,933 of NC_143550.1, forward strand.
GAATGCTGAATCCTGGGTTCATCATTCAGTGATGGATAAGGGAACATCATATAAGTCTGAGGAGGGGGGGGGACACCAACTGCTCCCCAGTTTCCAACAGTTCGAGTTAAAAGAGCCCCTCATAAAAAGAAAGGAATTAGAGGAATTTTTTTGATAAGTTTCTTTTTATCTAAATAATTAGCAGCAGATCGCTCCAGCTACTTCAGTCCCTTCTTTGCAGTACGCAGACCTCTTTAGTCTAATTGGAAGTAAAAGTTTTTAAGGATGCAATTATATTGAATTATGGTTTATAAATAAAGTGCATGTCATTATTAAAAACTAAATTGCTAATAAAGTGTTTTTTGCATGCTTAATATTATTGCCGATGGTTTGAAGTGTTAAAGTTCTGAGAAACTAGAGTAACTAGGTCCGTTTTTTCACACTAATATCGAGTATTCCAAGAAAAAAAAGTGATCCATAATGTCATTATAGACAATAGTAGAAATTTGCACATTTTATGATTTAACCTCTAACTATAACCCATATAAACATTTCTTAGACTTCCTGCAATAAACATTGTTGGAAGAGCAAAAAGGCATATCGGATATCGTTAAAATACGGGTTATCGCAAGCCACTTTGCACTCTCAGGTTACTTACGCAGACCTTAACTCATTTTCGTGATATGAACTCTCTCGTAAAATTAAGAAATACAAAAAAAAAAATTTTTTTTCAGCAACGTGATCACGGCCAAGGATTAATTTTTCCAGTATAACATATCTGAAAGAGCAATTTGGTAACTGATAGAAAAAGCCTCAGAAAAGAAAGAAGAGATAACAAACAGGATATAAATAATACGAAAAACAGAAAAGGGAAAAAAAAGAGAAGCAGGAGTATAAGAGGTGCGAGAAACATGAGAAGTAGAGGAAAAGTTAAAAAGCTTCTCCTATTTTTTGACTAAAGAAAAGTTAGTGACAGATCATAGCAAGGGAGTAATACAAGAATTTCTCATGGGAGCATAAACACCTTAAAAATTCTGAATTTTTAAAAATCTGTTGAAAGAGCTATTTCTGTCCTATTTGGCTGAATTTATCAGACACTCTCAGCAAAGTAAATTACAACTATATACCCAATGCAAATATGATCGAACTGGTTAAACAATGCTACTTATAGAAGAGCCTACAGGAGAGTGGGGAAAAAAATAAGGGAAGCGGGTTTTTTGGTTGTTTTTCAACCTAATTTCTTTTTTTTTAATTGTTATTATTAATTGAATTTAGTACTTCAGATTTTCTAGGCGGCATCCTGTTGAATACAGCCTCCGTAGCTTAGTTGATACCTACGATTCCCTTTAGCTGGAAAGGCATGGGTTCGAATCCCGTCTCTAGGACGCACAGAATCTTTATTAGGGCTTTTCAACTGAACATGAGTTATCCGTTCTCATACAGGCACAATTGACATGTTTCTTCCTCCTGAATACTTTGATTATTCATTTCGAAAAACCGTCCAGAAGATCATGTACAAGTAACAGACATGGCACATTGGCTTCATAAACCTGTGTTACTTCTATAAATCCTAAACAACCAATAATCGATCTGTTGAATAGCTTAGTAGAATGAAAGTGACGGATCGATAATATTCAACTTTTACAGCAATTCAAAATTTGCCTCGAATACTTCATGTAATAAGAATGGTCAGTCATTTGTTCCAATACTTGGCTTAGTCATTACGTGATTTTTGACCATGCACTTTTTTTTCCCACGCAATAGACTTTCGTGAAGTCTGTTGTGGTTAGGAAATTCATTTTCTTAGATCGTCTCTGTATTTCTTATTTGGTCTTCTACTTTATTTTAATTTTGCTATATTTTCATGATTGTTCTCTTCACGAAAAAGTAAGGTTGTTGCACATGAGTACAACAGTTTTACTAATGTGAAACAGTTTTACTTTTTCGGGGGTGGAACAGTAAACCTGTTGCACATTAGTACTAAGGCTAAGATTTAGATATCGGTGCCTGCTCTTTTTAGAAAACGAGCATCTTTTTCAAGTTAGCCTCCAGGCTTCTAAGAATGCAACGATCTCATATCGGGTAACAAAAATCGTATTTTTTTAATTTTTTTCCCCCTCTTGTTTTCACTGAGTATGTCATAACTGTTCTAATAGATAATTCACACGAATATAGTTAACTTTGGCTTCACTAACAAAATATCTCATGAAATTCCTAAACAAGATTCCACGGACGGCCGTTCCATTCTGTACTTCACAACTTAAAACTCCACACTCCACTCAAATTTGCTCCATCTAGCAATTTAGTTTAATCTGTTAAAATGTCCTCTGTGTGTGGATTCAAAAATTCAAATTTTATAGGAATTTCAAAAATTCCTGTAGTAGACGAATAAAATCGAACATATTTACTAACCTTTTTAGAATTATTTTTAAATTCACAAATTATTTAGTGAAATAACTCCATCCGGAAAAAAAAAAGGTCATTTCATGGGAATATCCCGAATAAACGACTACTATTTAATTAATATTTCTAATAAGTGCAAATAGCTTCTACACCATTGAGTTTACGTGGGATTACCTTCTGACGTCACTGCACAATTTTATTTTCTTCCCTTCGGGTGGCGCAATATCATCACGTGTCTTTCAAACCTTTCCGGAGTCCCTCTCCAAAGATAGCAGCGTAATATGATCGATCGTATTTCTTGAATAAATCTTGTTGTCAAGAGAAAGCTGCGTGAATATTACAACTCTCATTAAGGCCCACTTAACAGAACACCCACATAGAATGAGATGCGTCAATGCAATCTATAATCAAGGCTACTAAGTGACTTTTAACTCACTTTGCTTCACTAAACATGAAGAGTTGACCGTGTTTTGTTTTTGTTTTTTTTGTAAATCGATGATGGAATCCAGATCGAAGTGTTATTGTGCAGACACTTCAGATAAAAGGAAAAAAAATCTGTCGTGTGTGCAATGGAACTTCGTGATTCGATGAGAATCGTTTGCCAGCTGTACTTTTCCTCTTATACCATAATTTTTCTATTCGTAGTTCGACAATTAAACTCCTCCTTGTGGAGAAAAATACTAATCCTATTATGTAAAATGGGAAGAAGTCGTTGACTATTTTTAATGGTAATAAAAAAGTTTTTATTGCTGTAGTGCTTTTCGCTGATAAAAAGAAATTGTTGAACCAAGCAGACGTGATTGGAAATAAATAAAAATTGCAAAGCTGTCTAAGTCATTTTGATAAGTGTGTATGTCGGTTTTCAAATTATGTGGCATGTTAAGATATAAAGAAAATGAAAGTACTCTAAATGACTACTGGAACTATGAAGGGGTTTTAGAACTAACCAACCACCAGAGAGGTATTATTAGAGTAAGAAATATTATCAGTGAGTTTTTGGAACTACACTGCATTTAAGATTACAGATGGACAATGTCATCCAAAGATGAAAAGAAACCCAAGAAACGGTTGGCCTGACTATATATAGTAACAAGAGAACCCACAATTGTAGAGGTTTGTACCTTAACTTCCATGTTGAATTCAATAACCTTTGTTTCTAAGCATGGGCTACTGCTTCTGTATGCAATTGTAAAACTCGATGTAGCTTTGAAATTCAAAAGCGCTTTACATCGATTTTTACACAGGTCAAGTCCCATGAGAATGTTACAAAAATAACCTTGTTTGTCTCTTTGTATTTTATGTTAGATATTAATGTAAATAGCCCTATGGGAATTGATTGTATTTACTGTTTTAACTAAAGTTTCTAGAATGTCAAAAACAAAGGCAATGCTTTGCCATCGGAACTTTGTATAATAGTTATGTATAAAAGCCCAAGAAAGTTTTTTACGATTAAGTGTGTGAGAAAATTGTTTGCGAGCTCTGCGCATGAATACCTTAAAGTTAGTCAAAGAGATCCGCTAGTTTCAGAGAAGTTTCCGCTGCCAGACAAGACAAGGAAAAAAAGAGTGCACAGAGGAGAAAAAAGAATGAGTAGGCCTTATCAAAAAGATCAAGGAGAACTGCCGATTTCTCGGGGTTTACAACCCTTGGTGCAAGGTTCCCAGAAGGCGAAAATAAAAGGAGACTGAGCCGAACATCGAGAGGAGAGGCGAGGTCCAGATGTCGACAGAGGGTAGGCGAGGTCCAGTTACCGAAGAGAGCCAGAGGCAGTCGGTGGAGAACCAGAAGCAATTGGACCCAGAAGACCAGACTTTACGGCGAACCCACGGCAAAGGAAAAAAATTGGGAGAATAGCAGATGCCAAGGGCCGGTCGGATGCCCGCAGCACTAGGACATCCGATCGGCCCTTGGCATCTGCTATTCTCCCAAAAAAGCTACAGAGCGATCTTCAAGCCTGTATGCTGAAATTTCTTGACTGAGCTTTTCAGTACTGGGAATATTGCAGTCCAAGACTCGCCAGTATTCCTATGAAATTCCCCCTGAAGCAAGACTCTCCAGACAGAGACCTAAGGCCTGAGATGAAAGAAAAGCCATAGAGACTTTGATGTAGGACTTTTGGAAGGTGTCGTGACAAAGAGCCTCTGTAAGTGTGTCCCATCTATGACATATCTAGGAGATATGTCATAGATGGGCTGATAAGAAATAGTAATAAGAAATATCTATAAGAGAGGCCTCTGATTTGTTGTTAAATGGAATATAAATTGTAAGATAACTTGCCATAACTAGCTAATCTCTTTATGAGTAAATTAGCCTCGTCAATTTGATTTTCTTAAGCAGAGAAGTAACAGAGTAATTATATTGTATAGTCATTTAATACGAAAAAGGGAAAATTTGTTTCTTTATACCAAAAGTATAAGGATAGGTAGAGAGAGAGAGAGTAACCTCCCTATCGCTTATTTAATGTACTTTGTTTTTATTGTATAATAAAATGTGTTTTAATTATATGTCAATAGAGTACCATCTGATTCTACAAATAGACCACGACTGTTTGTATAAAATTTTACTGAAGGAATTTTGTGTTAGAGAAAGAGAGAGAGAAATCAACTGGCCGTGTTACTGAGTTTTATGCCAATTAAAAGATACTGGTAGCGCAGTCTTATCAAATACATTTTCTAGTATCCATAAGCATAAAACTCATAGCGAAAGGTAGATAAAATAAGTGCTCAATATTAAGATGGAATAGTGAGAATAAGAAAGGAATATAAATACAAAATTAATAATAACGGAGGCTTTTAAATAGAGCAACCGTTTACACAATCCCAAATGTGTTGGAAGCTGTGATGGAGCGAAGATTCGTGTTAGGCACTGCTCAGATCAGACGATCGTGTTTTGATATGCTCCTGTCAGGAAAACGGTATTTACCAGAATATGTCTTTCCATGTGTTAACTGTGGTGGCATTAATGTTATAGGAGTCAGGAAGCTTTTCTTTCTTTGAAGCAGAATCCTTATTGTGGTGATAGAAAAAATTAACATTGAACTAACATTCCAGAAATTTTGTTGTCTGTGATTTTGACAATTCGATAAAACCAATCATTTGCGTTTTAGCATGATGATGAACTGTCAGGCATTAATTTCTTTGGAGATATAGCATGAAGTAATGGGGAATACAAAGATTCAAATGACTAACAAAAAAAAAATCCAAATCTGAATCAAATAGAGTTCCTTTGGTAAAAGTTAAAACGTCTATTGAGGAGAGAGAGAGAGAGATCAACAACTAATCTCGGTACTCAATCGTCTACTTAAGAGATGGCATTAGAAATTGGCTATCAAATATAGGCCAACGGAATACTGAAGTTTATTTTGAAATATAGTGTAAAACTTATAACATGTTACATCGACAGTTGCCTTGGCAACGAAACTCTTATCCTTTACAAATTACAAATCAGTTCTGCATCGAATATTCCCGTATCTAAGATGGTATCCAAACTTCCTTAAAAATGTTAGGCTTATAGAATATTGTCCTATACGGAATAATAAGACAGGTTAAAAATGCTTCCCTGAAAGATTCACTTTAGTTTCTGCCACACAACTGTAAAAGAGATACAGAACATTATCTGTTTAGTGCCTTTTTTACGGATTACTGTCATGGTAATTTTTCTGATCCGTCTATAATTCCATCCCACTCATCAAAACCCGAACACCAAAGAATATCAGTTTTCATTTAAACTCCAGAAGCACTGTAATAATTACTTATACCTCCCCTGCTACCGTTGCCCCATTTACAGTATTTCCAAGAAGAAAAATGTATAAGCAGTCAAAAAAAAAAAAAAAGTCAGTAACCTTCTTCTTTCTGAACACCCACATAGCGCTGTCACACTACAGGTTCTGAACCATTCGTGGGTGAGACCACTATTTAAAAATAAATAAAACTTTTAAAAAAAGTAGAGTATCATCGTGTGGCCTTTAATCTTTTTTCTTCATAGCATGTTGGGATTTTCCGACAAATTATGCATAATTTGTTACGTTTGTATGCAGTTCCTGTGATTGTGATACTGTTCCAGACACTAAGCAGTGTCATTGTGATAAACGTAGGCGTCATGATGATTACTTGATTTTTAAAATAAACTCTTATGTTCTAACGAAGGACAAAAGTTAGTTTTAATTTGGCGTTCACTGGAAGATAAACTATCTCTTAAATGTTTTTAAGCCATTCGCTTTATTACTCTTCATAAGAATATTTGTTTTTTTCCTGTTAAATCAACTTTAAATATGGTCCAGGAAACAATTCACGATGATGGTGCATTCTGGTCGTCTTTTTAAATAGGGTTACACCCAACCACCTGCAGTACAAGCATGTAAAGCCAAGGATAAATTTTTACATAAGTATACAATTGTAGCATTCCTCTTTCTAGTCTATAGTTTAAACGTGAAGAAACCTTTGCATCCTCCCCGTTCCTCCATTTAAATCTAATTACATGGTTTGCTGTCATGTTGACACAAATAACTGAATCAAGACTCTTGGTGTTTATTTCCATCTGCCCATTCTTGTTTCCGTTTTTTTTTCTTTTTTTTCAGTTGAGACTGTCCTATTTTGTCAAAACATCAATCATATCGGATTGTTAATAGAACAAAAGATTCTAAGCCTCTTTTTCCCTCTTTCGTCCTTTCAGAATACACGAAACTCTCTCTTTCTCTCATCTTATCACCTGGTACTAGTCGAGGGCTAATTTTCCTATTAAAGCGTGAACGACCATGCAGCTCGTGTATCCTCCTCAACTTTTTACGACCTCGTTTTCTAAGCCATAAGGAACGTCGGGGTTCAAAGGTTGTACGTGTTTAGCAAGATTGCTTAAAGGATTATTCAAATTTTAATCAGTTTTTCTAAAGTGGTAGTAGATGGCGTGACTGACGAAAAGTAAGATATGCCAGGTGCAAACAATATTTTGAAAGAGAGAGTAAAAATAAAGAAGAAAAAGAACAGGAAAAACAAAAGACTGTATACAAACTACAGTCAGCAAGATAGCAAGTTAAACACTCCATAGGCCAAAGTTTATAAGGTACTTTGCAAATCATTCTTAAGGGCTGAATAAAACAATCAGCGTGCGCACACACACACACACACACACGCACACGCACACACACACACACACACACACACACACACACACACACACACACACTGTGCTGGTCCCGATATGTAATTCTGAATAAGATGATTTTTGGCCTATTTATATTTGTAAACGTTCTCTGGTTTAGTTACATTTAATTCAAACTTGGCTGGTCAATAATGGGGAAATTTTTCACCTTTTATTATAATATATTTTTTATTACTTGCCGTTTAATGTGTGGGTATTATCTCTCTTTCCAACCGGGTAGTGTAAATGCCACCATAGCGATGGTAGAGTGGATTACGTCTCTGCTATCCAATCAACAAGCTGTAGATAGATATTGAATTTCATTGGCTGATGTGAGACCACTCACTGTCCTGCTTATTGGAGGCCTAAAGTGCTTTGAAAAAAAAAAGTAAAAGTTCCATGTTTAGTCTCTGGAACAAGGTTTTCGGATATCTAACTCCACATTTAGTATTAATGTTGTATACATTTACAGCATTTCGTAAGTTGGATCCACACAAAAATATTTCAAATCTTCAAAAGACACTAGGACAGTAGCCCCATATCTATCGCCAGTCATGAACTAAATATATTATGTTTAACTGTACAGTGATGTACAATCACTACAATTAAACATAATATAAATTAAACATAAATGTACAATTTAAAACTGAAATAGTATTTCCAAGCCCTTCACAGTAGCCTCTTATTATGAAGGAGTTTTTTTTTTTTTAATTTTATTCAGGTGATGACATGATGAACTGTAATTAGGTATTTAAAAGTACGTGTGGAAAACCATAATATGCTCTGATAATAATAACCTCTGACACATCAGCATCACCTACTACAACCTCTCAGATCTGAAATATCGTTAAAAAACCAACTTTTCAGTTTACATGCATTTTCAGGTTAGATCTCTGAACTATAATCAGTATTCAGTATCTCCATATATAAATCTATATTCAGTATATAAATCAGAATAATATATTCATAATATATAATATTAAGAATATAAGAATAATATATAAATTCAGAATATAAATATTTATATTATTTATATTATTCAGTTCAGATATACTGAATATAAATATTCAGTATCTCTGAACTATAATTTTTAACCAGTTTTAACCGATATTTTTTCGTAACATAGTATTATTAAGCAGGTTTCATTTCTGAATACCCATTAAAAATCCTATGTAGGATTTTTAAAGCCCAGGATGGGGTGTCAACAGGACTTGCTTTTCTTAAGACAGGTCTAACTTTTTTGTTGTTGTTAAATGAATTTTTTTACTGCTACATACTGATATCAAGTAGCAAAAAACCCATAAAATCGCTGATATAGGACAATGTAAATCACTATCTGTTAATCATTATGGAATGATTGGAATTATGGAATAGAATTATCAGATCGGTTAATCATACCTCGAAAACAGTTTTGTAATATTGTTTCATAAATGAAAATCTCAACAATGTTTTGTACTTTAGTAAAGATAAAAATCCAAATGGATCGTAGATCGTAGATCTATGATCTACTTATAGATCTAATTATAGATCTAATTACTAATCTAATTATAGATCGTAGTTATCGATCTTTAGTTTCGCTTACTGGCTATAAAACAACAAAGGATGTTTATCCCCTTATTTTCTAATGTTTTGTACTTTTGGAGGGCATTTTTCAAAGTAAAATATATCTAATTATTAAAACTAATTGAATATATTATTTAAATTAAGGGGATATTAAATACCACATTGTTTTACATTATGTATGTTATACATTATGGAAAATACTAAGAATAGTGATCAGAACTTTCTCCACCTTTGCAACGAGTTGCCTTAGTTTGTACTACGTACTTGAACTACGTGGTTTGGCTTACGCTACAATCCGTCGAAATTTTCATAGTTTACTATATTCGGCATGAAACTCTTTGATTCCGATCTTTGAGTTTCTTATTCGGTTTTAAAACAATGTGGGATTTAATATCCCCTTAATTTAAATAATGTTTTACATCGCCGAAATGAAGCCTCTTGGCTCTTTACTTTAAATAAACTAATTGAATATATTTTCTTAAGTGTTTTGATTGAATTAAAATGTAAATCAAAAAATTAAACATTAAATTCATAAAATAAACATGAAAGATGAAATGTTTAACAGTCTTTTAATGTAAAGACTCCTCTGTTCAACATTTCAATATACAATATAAAATTAAAATAAAATTTTAAAATAAGTTTTTATAATCATTCACCGACGATTTTCTCTCTTTTACTTTCATCAATTTGCCTGTTTGCTTTTTTTTAATCTCTCTCTCTCTCTCTCTTGTAAACAAACCGACCCCTGCTACAAGATCATTCGCTGTCGTAATAATCACAGGAAAAACCCTTTCAACAAAATGAATTACTACGCACACAGAGATAAGTAAATGTTGCTCAACCAGTTTACAAATGTCTGATCGAAAGAGAGGGGTTTGGGCTACGAAATTTTTGTCGGTTAACTTCTATTACATTTTAGTATTTTACTTCATTACATGGCTTGCTATTAGATTGATGACTTGATAAGAACAGCTGCCCGACAGATGTTTATGAATGTATGATAGATGAGGACATTGAAACAGACGGTGAGTGCGGGAGACAGGAATATAAATGATGCGAGTTGGTTCAGGGTGATTATTACTTACATGCACAAGTCTACATGATTGAAGAAATGGGGATTCGAATTACTCTGGATTGCTAAAGGTTTCGTGTTTTGCGTATTCCAGCTAATTATGCGTCTGGGAATGCTAACGATGATTTTTTTTTTCAATTTTTTTTATGTTGTTGATATGGTAGGTTTTTGCTCCGTCTGTAAAACGTTGATGGTTTAGTTCAGCGCTTTCCAAAGCGTCGTGACCTTTAGTGAAATACTTTGCAGTATTTCAAAGGTTGAGAAGTAGCGTGGGAAAGGTGGTTTGAAAGGGAATTTATAATTCCAGGAAGATATGGAATTAAAATTAAAAAAAAATGGAATTTATTGGTGTCTAAAACTGCTCACTAACTAAAAACCACTTTTGGTTACGTCTCTCAATGCATGTGGTGACGTCATCGTTATGTCATAAAATACAGATAAAACGATTATGATATTGAATATTGTTTGACATTAACTTCCTGTCCTGGTGTCCTAATATCGCTCTTATTTTCATTTTTCCTTTCTAGATGCAGCTACATCGAGTTTGCTTCCGAGCTTCAAGATTTTCCACGATCAACGCCTTAAATTTTGATCTCCTTGCCATCGTCATAGTGGAGTGACGACAATTTAGTGATCTTCAGTGCTGCGAAAATGCACTCCTGTCTTATTCTTCGTAAGAAAAATTGCATTTAACTTCTCCTTACCTTTGAAATACTGAAAACTATAGGCGGGACTACATATCTCAACTTGGGCTGACTTACACCTCCGACTTTTCCTGGCACAAACACGTAGTGACATCAATGGACTCTTCCGTTCCAAGAAAAGTTAATATACTTTTCCGTTCAAAACATCACTTCTCATCTGTACAACCTTAACACTGTATAAATTCTAAATTGGCCATACCTTAAAATACTCTTCTTCCATTAGGGCGGAGCATTGGGAACTTCTGCTATCCAGGTAAGTGATCTCTCTCTCTCTCTCTCTCTCTCTCTCTTAGTTTTCTTTAAAACATTCTGCTTCTGGCCTGTGCTTTCTCTACAGATATTTTCATGACAATTATTTCACCCAACTCGCTACCATCATATTTTCCTTTAATTAGAGCAAAGCACAAGCAACTGCTTGTCACCATTCGTACACAGTTAAGCTTCCAAGTTATTGAACCAACTGAAAAAACATCAACATACTCTTTCCGATAGACCTTATCAAAATAAAGTTTTCTATTTATAACAACATTTTGGAAGTGCTAGAATATTGTACAATTATGTACTGGATTCGATTTTGCACAATAGATGGCAGGATAAGAAATATTAATAAGCATTTTGCTTACTTTCTTAGTTCTTCTCTTCTTTTAGTGAGTTTGTCTTTAGAAACATATATAGAAATGTTTGTGTTTCTTTCAATACATACATTTTATTGTCCACATTAGTGAAAATATTAAAATAAAACGAATATATCCTCTGACACTTGTTTGTTACTTAAATGGATTACGGAAGCTCTTTTAGACAGACTAATTTTGGAAATCGGAAAGGAGCCTGTTATCATCCTTCGCCACTACCAAAAGCTGAGCCCATAGCTATCAATGACTTTAAAAGCAGTGGGTGAAAGCACAGCAGACCACTGCTGCGTTTTATGCTCCTAAACCCTAACACTTGTACTGTTGTCTGAAATAGTATAATTCTACTCGAGGATTTTCTGAAATATGCATTAAAAATTCGAGTTTCTGAGGTGGAAATCTTCATGCATGCTCTAAAGATTGATTAATTCGGGAACCCGCTGAAAAACAGCGCTAGAAAAAGTTCTAATGAATGAGTAGAATAAAAAGCCTATAACTGTCTTTCTGAAGGTAGTTTTGCATTATGGTACCGAAAACGTCGCTACAAAACTACATGAGCGTTCAGTGAAACTAGTATACTGAGCAACAGGCGTTTCTCAAACTATATCAGAATAATTGTTGAGGTCTAATGCCATACGCCATGTATTATTATTGTTTGTGGTTGTCTGCTCTCTGAATTAAATAATCAGGATTTGTAATCCCAGTAAAAATATCTGATATTTTTACAGGTGCCTGATATCGGTTAGGCAAAAGGCCTGGACTTCTATTTTCGCTGTGTGTCTGCGCATGTTATTAAACTTGAATACACAATACGTAAACACTGTTTTTTTTTTCTTAACCGTTTAATGATTCTTTTTTTTATCGAAGCTTACATACAATATTTAAATTTTTTAATTTTCTGCAAACTATTTTTTATTCCCCATGAACCGGTACAGTATTGCCGGATTACACTTCGACAATGGGTACTGTATAATTTGTAATTATGTATAAAATTCTAATTAAAAATAATAAGGAACACACATTAATTGTCATCAGTAGTCATTATCACCTTAGAAACATGAGTTAGCCTGTCTAAAGATGAGTTAGCCTGTCTCATACGAAAGCAGAAGAGATTTTTTTTTTTTTCCTTCCAGAATCGATTTTACGGATTTAATGGGAAAAAACTCAAGTTTTTTCATCTTACAAAACAATGTAAACCTGTCAAAAAAAAAAAAAAAACATATGCAATATTCAGACATAATATACTGGCCTCATGGCCTGAGTTGCTTCGGCCGTAAATCCAAAATAACCTAATCTAATCTAACTCTTTCCAACTAAGTGAATTTGGAAGCCTCTTTTACAGACTCTCTTTGAATAGCATCCGTGCAATCAAACAGCTTCTTCCTTTCTTAAAATTACCGTATCCTTCAAGTGAAACTTCAATTTGAGTCAGAAGTAGACATCGCAGGGTTTGGTATATTTATAAAGGATGATACAAACGTATAATGCTTTGTTTAACGAAATAAGTAGAGCCTCGGTAGCTCTGTTGGTTTGGACGGATTCCTTTGGTTGATATAAGGAATGATATAAGTAATGATCTGTGGACTGGAGCATCGCCGTGTTGCAATAACTAGGTCCCTGACGCCCCCTCAATGCTCAGATAGAATACGCTTTATCATAATGATCCAGTCACGATAATTCACCTTTTAAAGAAATCTATTGAATAATGAATATCATTCATTAATTTTTGGTCTTGGAGTAAAAAAAAAAAAAAAATTCTTTTCTTCAAGACTCTCCCTGCTTTTTTTTTATGTGCTTTAAATTATTTTAAAATATTTTTACTAACTAAGCTGATATCCCCATGTGTCTTTTTGATCATTCTGTGATATTCCTTTAGTGACCCTCAGAGTCATCTTGCGATGCCTAAGTTTTTTTTTTGTTTTGTTTTGTTTAATTAATTTAAGAAATGTTTAACTAATCTTGACGAAATTTTCTAGACGGGAGCCGACATCATAAAATTATAAATAAAATTTATTTACCACTATAAACAATAAATAACAATCTGAGATTGTTAGTATGAACTATGCAATGCTGCGTGTATTGTGACAATTTTAATGAACAGACACGTCTCTTTGAATAATAAGTCATACTGCAGGTGATATTGCGACATAGTTTGAAAATGAAAAAAAGTAATGTATCTAAACTTGACTGGCCTGCAACAGAGTCGCGAACCAAAAAAGCAGGAGCATTTATTTGAAAGAACCGAAAAGCTAAGTGCAAGCCAAAAAACTAAACTCATGTGTTTACATACCAGTGAAAAGTGCCTAGAAGTTTCACTGCGTTTTGTTATCACTCTCAAATGGTTCGCAAGTTCAACTGAAAATGCCTCATTTACTTTGAATAATAAATCAGATTATTCTGTACTGCACAAATATCTGCACAGCTGTATTATCTACGAGTCATTCTCGTGTTGCTAAGAAAGCTACGGATAGCCTTGAATAATATTGCTCCTTGTCATTTCTCTCTCAAAGTAACTCAGTTGCTGTTGAAAAATCAATAGCGCTTTGGTACTGTTGTTATCATTTGTGTAAAAACTTGATAAAACAATAGAAGAGGCATGAAATGCTTCAAAACAGGGTTTGCCTATAAATATTTGTGTCAAACAACAGTTGTGTCGTAGGTTTCAAAGCTTCAGAGATTAAAATTAATTCTGAATCCGAATTAATCATCCCTTGTCGTGTACGGACAATAATAGTGGTTAAAGTCCATCAGATCTGAAACCATTCATTACGTTTAAAGAAAACGTAATGCGAGAAGTGTACTTCATCCCAAAAAAATCCGTAGCCAGTTGCTTCAGATGATGAAAAGGTCTCTGGAATCAGAATGTACATGCTGAAGAGAACTTCTCGAAATCGATAACGAACTTTAGGAGATATCATCAATCCGAGAATGTTGAGATCATCTACTGAATACAAGTGTATTTGCATACGCTGAAGATAAATTCGTGTGCCGTGCTTTTTCATTATTTTTTAGTTTGAAAATCGAAAATGAATTGTCCAAGAACTTGCTTCCATTACCACGTACCATTCATCTCTCTTTGTAATGCTTTCACTTCTATGTTCAATATTTTTTACGGTTCGACAATCGAAAATTAATTTCAAATTAATTAAAAATAACCACTACAAATGAAAAACTTTCAGTGTCCCATATAGTTAAGCAATACAGAGAGAATACTCTAGAACAGGGGTCTTCAACCTTTCAGACAGTGCGGGCCGAATTAAAAATTTCAACGAAGCCCGCAGGGGCACTAAGCTATACTGCGGTATTTAGAATTATAAGATGCTTTCCAGATTCACAAGGAACGCTGTGCATTTGATACTTTACATAAAATCCTATAAAAAAAAAAAAAATTAAAAAATCAGCTTTAAGAGCGTAGGTAGGAGTCGGGTTCATGATAAGTAAATACAATCAATACTTGAAAAAAGATAATTTAATGAAGTAAACATTCATTTTTTTACAACGTGAATGGGAAACTTGGCAATGCTTTTCCTTGACCAGCTTGTCGATGTTATCATCAATGTTGGAAGTCGCTATGCGCAGAGTATTCTCTAGATGTTGGTCCGTAATGTGAGTTCTTGTCTCTTGGACTTCACATGCTTCGTTCTGGAGAAGAACTGCTCACATAAGTATGTGCTTCCTAACAAAGCGCACATCTTCAAAGCATGCCGGCGAAGATTACGGAATGCGTCCTCAGAAATGTAGTCTTTGTAAAATGTAAGCAATGGCACATTGAATAATTTTTCTCTCAAAGAAGAGTTGTTTTGGAGTTCAAGCAGCTCCATTTGTACTGAGCCTGGCATTTCGGTAGCATTGACATTGAATGGCATCGAAAATAGATCTAAAGAAGACAGTTTACGAAAATCACTAAATCTCGCTTCGAACTCACTTCGCAACACGGCTATTTTGTAGCGTATTCATCAAAAGACGAACAGTTGGACTCAGCAAGAAGCTGAAAATGAGTTAAGTCTTATTTTGTGAGTTGTGCCTCCAAAAGTTTGAGCTTGACCATAAAAGCTGTGTGACCAAGCAGCGTGTGCACCAGTTGATATCTGGATTGTAGCCGAGTATTTAGGTCATTTATAATCAACGAGATGTCAGTCACAAAGTCTGTCATCCACTTTGCATCGTTGAATTCCGCAATCGGCTTCCCCTTGATTTGCATGAACTGCTGTATTTCACTCTTTAAGTCAAAGACTCTTTTAAGAACCTTCCTTTGCTCAACCAACGCACATCACTGTAATCAACCACATCGCCGTGATCCGCTTCGCATTCTTGGGTCAAAAACTCTTGGAATTGACAATACGATGATTCAATCCTCTTGCCCTAATAATGTTGACGACAACCACAATAACTTTCATGACATTCTCAAATCCAATAGTTTTCTCGCACAAATTCTCCTGGTGGATTAAACAGTGGTAATGGACGAAATCTTTTCCTTCTAATTCCGGTTCTTTCCGTAGCAGCGCAACAAACCCTTCGTTCTTTCCCACCATAGCAGGGGCACCATCAGTTACCACACCCTCGAGGTTGGTTAAGCTGAGTTCGAAACGCTGGAGCGTTTTCTTGGCAGCTTCAAGAATATCAGTGTCTTTCGTCGTTCCCTTCATAGGTACGAGCGCTAGCAGTTCTTCTGTCACATTGAATTGTTGATCAATGCCACGGACAAAGATAGCCAGTTGTGCTGTATCCTTCACATCTATGTTCTCATCTAAAGCAAGTGAATATGACGTAAATTCGGACGACCCTTTTTTTAAAGTTCCTTCAATGCCATTGGCAAGTTCTTCGACACGTCGTGCTACAGTTACCCCAGACAAACTCTGCTTTTTAAACACTTCCTTATTATTTGGGGACAGAAGCAGCGATGAGACACTCTTTCATGAACTCGCTCTCCAAGAAGGCTTTTGATTTTTTAGCAATTTTTTCAGCTATTACATAACTCTTTGACGCACGCTTCGCTCTCTTTCCTCTGCCTTTTAAACGTACCCTGCTGCTAGCATTTTAAATCAATTTGGAGACGGTTCACTTTGTCCACACGAAACCACCCTTGAAGGTGATCGAAACTGGATGCATGCTTTGTCTCATAGTGTCGTTTTATATTGTATTCTTTTGATACTGACACTGACTCACAACAAATTAAACACATTGGCTTATCGTCGATCCGCACAAAAAGTAAAAATTGGTCCACTTTTCATTAAAAACCCGAAAAGAATCACTTGATTTACGCTTTATACTCTTAGACGCCATAGTGATGGAAGGAACCCAAAAAAAATGATTCAAAATGGCCGTGTAACGGTTATTATCCACTGAATATGTCTCACACTAATGAACTTGCGTGCGCTTATACACAAATATCACACTGTTCACAACTGACTGTGGATGAGATCCTCTTGTATTTATATGAAAATAACAAATTTTGGAGAATCTTCGAGAGGTATCTGGAAGGCATTAGACAGCGCACTCGAACGAACTACTGCTTCAGCCATCTACCTGAGACGTTAGTACTAGTACTTAAGTACTGCTTGGTGCTGGTAGATGACTGAAGAGGCATGTCTATTTAATATTTATTTTTACATAATTTTATGTAAAGTATCAAATGCACACCTTGTGAATCTGGAAAGCATCTTTGCAATTCTAAATACCGCAGTATAGCTTAGTGGCCCGCGGGCTTCATTGAAATTAACTCCTTGTCTCAGTATCTCTCATAATGCACAGCACATCTCCTTGCGGACATGTATACTGCTATGCATTAAGGGAAGGGCCATTTTCCCTTATTGAATTATATTTTTTATTTAATTGCGTTTTGATGTTAAGTAGTTATTTTTTTAAAATGGCCGGCTGGCCACAGGTTTCCCGAGGGCCATGCGTTGAAGGCCCCTGCTCTAGAACATATATAGATTCGCATAGTAATTCATTATGCAATGTTATGCCCACATTTATGAGGATCTACAACATGATAAATCGCACGAAAATACTAACTAAAGCTTTATCTCGTAGTTAAGTTTATTTGTTTTTAAAACAAACTTAATCTAACCCAGTGGTGTTTTTATAATCTTGTTTTAGATTTCTTTCACTTCATTGGATCGAATAAATTACTAAAAAGCACTCGCAAATAATATCTTGTCGGTATACTTGTGACCCGCTTGACATGTAAGCTCACGATTGGCCCATGATGACCTGTAACCACAGACTAAACACGTTTGCCACTAGGTGATGACGGAAGGTTTAATGGAGATGCGGCTGTAGTTCTAGAGTGACACCAATTATCAGGTCTCATCTGTCATGACCCCACTCTGTCGAAAGAGGAAAGAAATGTATAAATCACGGCAATTAATCCGCTGTACAGTGTCGTACACTATCTCAGTAATCCTTGAATATATGTACTGCAGGCACCCTCAGGTTTCATAAGGGGTCACTAGTCAGAAGTTTATGTACAGGGTGTATGGCGTAGTGACAACCGTATCTTATCTAAGCGCTTTGAAACTTTACTCCAACTCTGTTGCAGATTGAACGGTCGACCTCTTTGACAAACATATCGGGAAACCATAGTGGAGTTAAACCATCTGTGTCCAATGACGTCAAACAGTCATTTCTGAATATGTAAAAGAGTGAGAAGAAAGTGAAAGATATATATATGTCCTTTGTACATGGTGTGTGCGTCGCGTTTGCGTGTATATTTCCTGTTACCAAATTAGTTGGTAACAGGAAATATACGTTACTCACCTCAAAGAAACAAGCAAAATGTTTCTAATACAGACAGTTAAACACGTAAAAAATAAGTGATATTAATTAAAGAATAAAAGGTATATTTCATTATCATGGAGACCAGAGCGCCATCTATTAAAGCGGTCACGTTAAAAACTAGTATAAACTGTGAGTACACGCAAATTTTAAGGAAGGTGTCGCTCCTCAACAACAGTGGCAAGAATACTAATAAAAACGGTGTGTAGAATTATGTTTATACTATCCATTCAAGATGGCTTGAAGAGAGTAAGATTATTAATGCATATAAGAAACTGTTTTTAGTGTATAATAAATTTAGTTTAATCCTTTATCTAAGTGTGAGCAAACAAAGTTTGCGCCTGAAAACATCATCAGGATTGAGGTAAGGTAGTACCACACCGGGAAATTCGTAGCAAAGGTGGATCAAGCTCTCAACTCCTTGTCTCTGTATCTCCCATAATGAACAGCACATCTCCTTGCGGACATGTATACTGCTATGCATTAAGGGAAATACAGAGTTGAGAGCTGAATAATGAAGTGAAAAATAAACTTTCAAACATGTTTTTAGTGTGTGGAATGCTAATTATTTATAATGTCCGTTGCTCACCTTTATTAATGATAGCTAACTGGGATTGTTGACGGAGTTATAGAAGGTCATCACAAAAAATCATATCGCGGATTGTTGTTGAAATATGATTCTGGTGAGTTAATGATATTAAGTTTTTGCTGTGACGCAATTCTGATGCAATTCTGATGCAGCTGACGGTCGTACTTTACGCTTAACTGTACTGATAGTACAGTTAAGCGTAAAGTACGCTTAACTGTACTTTAATAATTTAAGAAACAAAATAATTTAAGTATGTTCGTATGTCTTCCCAACGGAGCTATGGACTAGCTAGAGAGAGAGAGAGAGAGAGAGTTCCTGTGAAAACTCTCTGAAAAATGGAATGAAAACCCGTTGGCTGGACGGATTTTGAGAAAATTTAGTGGTTTAAGATGTTTAATATATATTTGCTGAGACATTTCAGTTTTAGTTGAAATCAGGCAAACTTTTAATACCTAAAATTCCTTTTGTTTTTGTCAAACAAACATTTTTAGTTATAAGCAATAATTATTAGAAAAGCGAAATCAATCAAAAGATTGTGTTACAATGTTTCAGTCAACTGTTTTAAATATTTATGACTTACACACGACGGCTGCCTCAAGTCAAGATTGCCTCGATACAACTATAATAAAATACTTGATTTCCTATTATGTCCTGCAGTTGTCTCAAGTCTACAGTGCTTTTTTTTTTTTAATTCTCATTGGTGGATAGGTAGAAAATATCCATGATGACAAAACTTCGATATCTACTAACAGACCATCTCGTGTAATGAACTGGAAATCACTACAAGATACGAGATATGCATTGAAGGCAGCCATCTTTTTCTGGTGGACGCTTGTGACTTGCTGTGAACCTCCTGATTTTTCATTATTTCACTGTTGTTGTTTTTTTATTTTTATATGAGATTTTTTAAAATATAAATTACTTTTACCAGTACATTGAGAAAACGATATAACTTGCAGTGAGGAGAGGTGAAACCTAGTACTATTTTTGTAAAAATGTTCTGAATTTTCAGAAAACTTTAAGTGACGATTATATTTGTCAGAATCTGTTAAATCATACAACTTATAAATGTTCACAAAGAGAAGGAATTCCCTTCTGTTTAATCCGATTATTCTGAAATTCTCAGGAGACTTTAAGTAATGTAAAAAGCTATATATTTATTTTGCTTTGGAATCGGAGTTACACAATCAAATTTCTGTCTTCAAGATTCTTGAAACGCAAGTCAGTGATTGTACTGTTAAAAGTTACGGTTTAGTAGCTCTGGATTAGAAGATTTTTATTAATAAAACTCGAATTTTAAAATAGTTTACTGTTTTAATAAATAAATTGTATTTTTTTTTATTTTAATATTATTTTAATATTAATAAATCATAATAATAAATTTTAATATCATTTTAATATTTTGATAAATCAATTTTAATAATAAATTATTATTATTTATTTATAAATAATGTGTAATTAATAAAAATACTAAATTTCTTTACATATGACGTTTTACTGTATTATATTATAATATTTAAGTAGCGTAAGTGCACTTTGTTACAAATTTGTGAATTGTAAATACTGTATATTCACCTAACCAGCGAAAAAAACAGCTTAGTCTGTAACTAGAGAAAATATGATTTTGTTGATATTTGTAAAAACGTCGTCACTAAGCTATACCAGTGAAAGTTATCTCGTCACCAGGTGACGTCTAATCTTTATTGCATCATGGAAGGAATAAAATCAGAAGTGTGTTGATTTCCTTATTTTTGCAATAGTTTAGTTTTCAATTAAAATAATATAAAAAGTATTGAATTTTTGTGTTGGATTTCCATATTCAGGTTATTAAACCAATAATAAACTAATTTAATATAATCATGATATTTATAATAATGGCAGACATCGTTTCTTAAGAATAATATCATGTTATGTAATTATTATATGATTGCATAATGTACACAACACACATTACGAGAGATGCTATAAAAACTGGAGCACTTCACTTGAAATGAAAACGTTGATAACCATAGCCAACTCTGAATAATCCACGAGCCTCTCAACCTTTTAAAATATATTTGGGGCGAACTTTAGCATTCCAGCAGATGTACAAACTAGTGGCGTCACGGAAATCGCTTACAAGTGACTGCGTTGATGTCCCAACATGGGAATGTACGACGATGACCTTGCCCTATCTTGAACAAGAGTGAATTGTGGAAAAGTCACCATTTATGTGCAGCTTCTCGCACAGATATCGGACTACACGCACAGGCAAACGGTGTAGTTTTTAAGAGACCAAGAAAGGTAAACAGTTTTTCAAGGAAAATACTAAATAGAAATTTAGTTTTTCCTAATAGACAACTTGCATTAAGAACTAACATTTAATTATGCTTGGCTACATATGGGAATCTAAGAGGAATCTGTCAAACTTGTAAGGTTACCGTTTCGCATAAAATAAAATAATAATAAAATAAAATAAAATACCATGTTAAACACTTGTTTTAAAATTAGAAATTACTAAATGCTTTATTGTTATTATTACATGACTCCCATGGAATCCCAGAACTAACAGGAGACCACTCCGCACCATGCAACACTTCACGATCTATCATCTACACGACATAATTCACCGTCTGCACTTCACTGCACTATATAACACTTTTGCATGTTATTTTTGTGTTCTCTGACTGGTCTGTCTGTTTTAATGAAGGAAAAAAATCCGTGTTTCGAGAGAAAAAATTGCTAACTCATCTTTTGTTCAAAAAAAAAAGAGAAAGAGAAACAAATCCATATAACGATTCCTCCTGTTCTGATGAAAATCGAACCTATATCTTTCCTGATCGATGGACATATCTGCGATACGAATGATACTTCTAATCTTAACACCAGTTATAATAATATCAATGACTCTTATGATAGTTATAACAGTTAAGGGCCTCAGCAGCGCAATTGAAAGAACATCAGTCTATTGAGAGATACTGAAATATCTCTCAATGGACCGGTAATGCCAACAATTAAATCGAGTAAGCATAATCGAGAAGATCCTCAAGTCTAAGTACACCTATTTTATACATTTATTATTTCATTAATTTATTTTACATATAATTATAGGCCTGTGTAGCTCAGTGGAAGTGGCGCTTGCGTCCTCTGTTTAAAACCAAAATTAAACCAAAATCGCTCAAAGTTTAACTTAAGTCCAAGTCTAGTCGCCGACTGGAGCAACTTTTTCTAAGCCTTTCTTCGACCTGTTCCCGAGTTAGTTGATCTCTGGCACGGGAAAGGGGGTTTTTCATCCCGTAAACTGAAGAAAATCGACCGTGTACCCACATTATTTCAGACATTGACATATCTTGTTAGGGTTAGGTACCAAGAGATGACAGCACTTGTTTGCCTGCCTCTTGATCGGTGGCTGCTATAATTAGTGATAGACATGGGCCAGCTATCTCTGATTGGCTACCGGTCGAAATTGAACTGCCCACTCAGTCTCCAAAAGCTAGACAGCGTATAAAGACCTCGCCTACTCCCTATAAGGGAATAAAAGGAGTTAGCTGATTTTATTTATTTATTTTTTTTTTTTTTTTACATATATTGCATAGATATTTTTCTTTCGCATTTGTTCTACATATAGTTTTTATCCATTTTGGTTTCATTTTTTTTTTAAATATTATCCTATTCCATAAGGGAAAATCATTTCTGCTCATCATATGTCGGCTTGATATTTTTGAAGCTTAGCCACTATTTTATAAAACCTTCTATGAATATCATGTCATCTTAGACCATTAAATTCTGGGCTAAGGAGAATGGATGTCAATTTAATGTGACAAAATGTAAGGTTATGCATTTTGGGGTGAAAAGATTAGCAGCAGTATACCACATTGGTGGAACTATACTCCAAGAGATTGATGAGGCCAGGGACTTGGGAGTGTTGGTGAATAGGGAGATGAAGTTTAGAGGGCACACTGCAAAAGTAGCTAAATCAGCTCATCAACTCACTTGGTTGTTGAAAAATACCTTGACGAGCAGAGACAAGCAAGTTATTGTACCTCTATACCGAGCCTTGATAAGACCTCATCTCGATTACTGTGCCCAGATTTGGTCACCTCGGTTCCTTCTTGATGGGGAGGAGGTGGAGAGGATCCAGAGGCGAGTGACTAAGATGATAACAGGTCTATGGAATGAACCATATGAGAACAGGTTGAAGATTTGTGGGTTGCAGGAACTAGTTGATAGGCGGAAAAGGGGAGATATGATTGAGACATTCAAATTGCTAAAGGGATTCTATAGGATTAATTAAGAGGATATTTTTGAGATCAGAACTGGTGGTGGGAGAACTAGGGGACACCTATGGAAGCTGGGCAAGAGTGTGGTTAGCAGGGGTGTTAGAGCTGGGTTCTTTACTTTTAGAGTGGTAAATGAGTGGAATAAGCTACCAGAGTCTGTTGTGGGTGCTATGACGGTGAACGCGTTGAAGGCAAGGTATGATAGATACTGTGAGAATCGCATAGTTGTGTGGACATGATGTTTAGTCACCCTCGATGAGTCTAAGGACTCCTGGAGTCGCCCGAAATAATAATAATAATAATAATAATAATAATAATAATAATAATAATAATAATAATAATAATAATAATAATAATAATAAAAAGTTCTATTCATTTATTAATTTGTCGCCTTTTGGTTCACATATGGTTGCTTAGTGGAATAATTAAGTGGAACCTTAGTTTCAATGTATTTTTATGGAATTAAAAGAAAATGTAATTAAATCAAAATGATGTGACAGCCAAGTTAATTTAAAATACAAAAAAAAAACATGTAAATTAAAAAATTTCACTGAATACTTATATAGATTTCTATGAAAAGTTGGTTTTATGTCTCATTTTTTCTATAATAATAATAATAATAATAATAATAATAATAATAATAATAATAATAATAGTCCGCTAATTTCATTTATTCTCTAAAGAGAGTAAATAAAGCCATTTAGCAGTAACTAACTTTTAGAAATTGGGGACAGCCTATCTTCAGCCTTAGCCAATCACAGATATCTGGCCCAAGACTAACAATGATTTTAACTTACATCTTAGGAAGAGAGTACATCAGACAACATTACCATATTGTACTCCACAACCCTAACACTATTATTGTTAGAAACTGTAAGTGCTGGAGTCAATTTTCTTGAGTTGTGGAATTAAAAATCCGAGTTTTCGGGAGACAAAACCTATTCACTTATGCCAGAGATTGACAAACTTAGTAACTTATCTTTTAGAAAGGCTAAATATGTTCTTGAACTTAGAGCTGTGTAGCTCAAGAGCCTGTGTAGCTCAGTGGATTAAAAAAAAAAAAAAAAAAAAAAAAAAAAAGAAAAGCTCAGATGAAGCATAAGACTATAGGAAACAAAAAGCATTGAGCAGATTATCATGAAAAAAAAATAAAATAAAATAAGACTGTATAAACACAGATAATATACACAATGTGAAACCATAAAGAAATGTCAAAGAAAAATGCCAACTAGAATGAGAATACTATTGTACAGTATGTATATAATTGTAAATAGATGTAAAATAGGATGTATGAAATAGTAATTTAAATGTTAATATAAGTGCTTAAGATCGAATGATATTAATATATGATACATTAAAAAAAATGCTCAGATGAAGTATAAGGACTTTAGGAAACACTAAGCACTGAGCAGATTATCATGTAAAAAAATATTGTATAAACACAGATAATAGACAAAATGTGAAAAAAAAATTATAAAGAAATATCAAAGAAAAAAATGCCAATTAAATTGAGCATACTATGTACAAAATGTATATAATTGTAAATAGATGTATATATATTTATTCCTATTCAGATTGTACATAGTTGCTTTGTTGTAAATAAAATATATGTAGCTCAGTGGATGTAGTGTTTGCATATCATGGCGCTTGACTACACGAAAGAAGACTGTTTCGAATCTAGTCGTCGACTAGAGGAAATTTTTCTAAGCATTTTTTTCGACCGGTTCCCGAATTAGTCGATCTCTGGCGCAGGCAAGCTTATTTTTTTCTCCCTGAAACTCGAGTTTTTTGTTCCGTGAACTCAAGAAAATCGACCCTGAACCCACATTATTTCAGACATTAAATATATTGCGTTAGGCTTAGGGACCACGAGATGGCGGCAGTTGTTGAGCCGTCTCTCTTCACTGCGTGCCACTTAATTGGTGATAGACTTCAGCCAGCTATCTCTGATTGGCTGCCGGTGGAGATTGAACTGTCCACCCAGTCTCCAAAAGTTAGATAAGGCTAAAAGACCTCGCCTACTCCCTGTATGGGAGTAAAAAGGCGTTAGCTGATTTTTTTTAACTTAGAGCTGTCTTCCTTCACACGGTCTAATGCTATGGATGCAAATGCCATTACCATGGAGACACATAACTATTTATTCTACAATTGCTTGCGATTTTAATGACAATCCGGCCTGCAAAAGTTTGTAAATTTATTTGTATATCATCCCTCATACAAAACGTTGCAAAACCTACAAACAACGGCATCATGTGTAGACAAGTGCTTAAGAAGAAAGATTATTATGAAATAAAATTATTATTATTATTATTATTATTATTACGGGAGACTCCAAGGAGTCCTTAGACTCATCTAGGGAGGCCCTAAACATCATCCATCACAACTATTCGACATTCACACAGTATCCATCATTCTTTGCCTTGAACTCATTCACTGTCATAGCACCCGCAACAGACTTCAACCAGTCTGTTGTGGCTGCAACAGACAGCTTATTCCACTCTGGCATAAGCTGTATGTTTATTCCGGACAGCTTATGCCACTCATTCACCACTCTAAAAGTAAAACACCTAGCTCTAACACATTAATTAACACATTCTTGTTAACACATTCTTGCCCAGCTTCCACGGATGTCCCCTAGTCCTCCCACCACCAATCCTGTTCTCAAAAATATCCTTTGAATTAATCCTATAGAAACCCTTCAGCAATTGGAATGTCTCAATCATATCTCCCCCTTTTCCGCCTATCAACAAATTTTTGCAACCCACAAATCTTCAACCTGTTCTCATAAGGTTCATTCCGTAGACCTGCTATCATCTTGGTCGCTCGCCTCTGGATCCTCTCAGTCTCTTCCCCATCAAGAAGAAACCTAGGTGACCAAATCTGGGCACAGTAGTCGAGATAGGGTCTTATCAAGGCTCGATACAGAGGAACAATAACTTGCTTGTCTCTGCTCCTCAAAGTATTCTTCAGCATCCAAGTGATTTGATGAGCTGATTTAGCCACTTATGTACCTCATAAAGTTTTTTTTTTTTTTTTTTTTGCTTCACAAGACGATTTCAAAGAACAGATGAGAGTTGCATGAAAGAGAACGATTAGAATTTAGTTCGATAATGTCAGTTGCCGATGAATGTTCACTAAACGTTTCTCTTCTTTTTTACAGACTTGCAGGAAATTGGCAAGTTGGTGGAACAGCGTCCATGAAAATACCTATAGAAAGGAGAAATCGAACGTTTAATTAAAAGTAACTCCAATAAGATAACATAATTTATTAAACCATATTGTCTAGATCCCACAGAACATTTTAATAATGAGATTTTAGTTTTAGTAACCCCACCACAAATGCAATTTTTAGAAGACTCAAGAGGTTATAGATATGTTGGGGCCAAGAAAGGCTGGAAGTATAAGGCAGCCCCCCCCCCCCAAAAAAAAGAAATCTTATGCTTGCTATTACTATTTAGATCCGATCAAAAGTGAAGGGAAGGAAATATTTTTTACGCAAAAAAAAAAAAGACGATACTGTGGTTTGTAATAGAATTTACGAGATTATCCTCATCACATTGGAGAATAGTTAGAAGATAAGACATTGTTTATGGATAATATTGAAGCCTGAATTGTTTGAGGACTGCATGGCTGAATGAATGAAGAAGATAAGATATTACGTTAGCAAGAAAATGCAATTTACATATAGGAAGAGCCAGCGGTAAGCTATGGAAATTTTAACAAAGGGCTCGCATTCGTCGAGAAAAAAAAAAAAAAAAGCCGTATTACACACAAAAACTTTTATTAATACAGCTTGTGTACAAATTCCAATCAAAAAGTATGAGAGGACAATCAACCTCTAAAGGTTATAATTTTTAAACAAATATTTCATGCTCTAAACATGACATATTTGCACACAATCAACTGTGTTGATTTATCTCACATAAGAAAACATTTTTTAACTATCAAAATATAATAAGAATGAAATCTTTTATAATCTTTTATAAAACATTTGATTGTCTACTAGTTTTACCGTACGATTGGCTCCCAGAAAGGCGAAGGGTAAAGATAACGCATGCGCTTATTTTATTTTCAAACTTGGGCGCATTCGTTATAGAGGAGTTGAAACAATAATTCCAAATAATCTATACATGCCGAATAGACTAATTTTTGTTAGGTTACCGTATAAGTTTGTTGCTTAATATGTTTCAAAAAAAACATTTTTTTTTGAAAAAATAAAAAAGTAAACAAGAAGAACAAGGGGCTTTCAAATTTCAGATAAATTTAACAAAGGGCTCGCGCGAGTCCCTTATAGCTCACCACTGGGAAGAGCATAGGTGAGAGTACAGAGAGTAGGGTGCTACTATTGATGAGAAAATCTGAAGAGAGAAAGATATTCACCATGACAGGAAACTTACTCATTTGCCAAAGGTAGAAAGCAGACCACACGACGAGAGTTCAGTAGAGTCTCTATGCTACCCAATCACGTGTCTTGAAAATGTCAAAAATGGCAACACGAGTTTCTGCAAGCATTAACATACCTTGTATTCAAAGGGTTGACTAGGAGATCTGCTATGGATTTAGAGAGAGAGAGAGAGAGAGAGAGAGAGAGAGTATGTGTGTGCCAGAATCCATATTGGTGGTCACTAATTAATGGGTGAAACACCAGATGGTGAAAACTTGGTTGTTAATAATCGTCTCCATTGATTTCAAGGCGTGAGGTTAGGACAATGGAATAATAGCTTGATGTCTAACTTTTATCTCTTTTATTGGGTTGGGCTGAATAAAGCCTCCATGCTGCAGGTATCAGCAAAGGGCGAGAGATTATAACAACGATATCTGATGGATGTTATTTCTCGAGCAAACTTTTTGAGAACAGTGGAAGTAATATCGGAGCCTTAACTTATTGCTATCTAAATTATTAAATATTACTCTGATGAATCAACCATTGATTATTCTCTCATACAGTTGAAGATGAATTATCTTGTCCGTGTACAGGAATTGGAGAATCAAAATGGTGACCAGTAAGAACTTATCTTTAGAGTTTATCTGCTAACTTCGTCTCTCTTACATCCAGATTGTTGAGAGAGAGAGATGAAGAGAGATATGTTAAGAGCAGAAGTTGCTTTTAACAACCTTGCTAAAATATTAGAAGGCTTAACTCTGTTTGAAAAGAAGGCAAGCTTTCTGCATTTGTTCTTTATCGAAGTCATTCGATTTCTATTTGTAAACGTTGTAAGTATAGTTGTGAGCTGCAGTATAGGCTCAGTGGGAAAGTGGAGTGCTTGTCTGATATGCCTTTTTTTTTTTTTTTTTTTACTATTTGGTGCAATTGTTAGCAAATCAAGGCTAGACAGCAATTAGGAGCTTGGGTGGAATGAGAATGAAGGCCTTCATTCTGTTTACAATCCCTATCAATTTGATCTCTGGAATTGGAGAATTCAGGGCTGTCGGCATGATTGGTCGAGTGGTTAGCGTATCCGTTTTCCAACAAAAAAGGCTATGGGTTCAAATCCTGCCTTGGGCATGGATGTTTGGGATTATTCTTCAGACATGCATGCATACAAATATACAAATTCCCAAGATAAAATAGGTCACCATCGGAGAATTAGATTCAGCCCTCCAGCATGGAAGAGACCTTCACCCAGCAGCGGGGATTCTGTACGCTGATCATCATCACACATAATTAATTAATAACATACATAATAATTTAATATGTAATATAAAAAAGAGAAATATATTTGATTATAATCAAAAACTAAGGAGAGATACATGGCAGTAATCTGGCAAATAGTGATCGTATCTCTCTCTATTATAGCATATAAGGATCGACGATAAAGATGTGCAGCCGGTACAAATTATCGGAACCCAGTAGTCCTGAAGGGATTGAAGGGATTTCTATGTAGTATCATTATTGGTGGTCCATCCTTCCTTTCTCATCAACTGTTTGTCTATATAACAAACGTACGTCTATAGAAAAAGAAAAAAAAAAAGAAAGTCTGCGAGATTAGACCACATTTTATATATATAGACAGTTCACTACAGATTTCTAAAAGTTAGGACTAAAATAGTTCCACCTAATCCCTCTGGTGAAAGAAAAAGGTTTATTATTTTTAAGCAATAAAAATCATCACAAATATATTTGCTGAAAGTTAAAATAAAGAAATAATTCGAAACAAACACGATCGCTATTTTTGGTAAGACAAATATTACTATGCCCTTAACTGCTGGACCAACTATGCTATCGACTAAGAAAGTTCTTTTTCTTTCTTTCTTTCTTGAAGAAAAAGAAAAGAAAAGAAGAAGAAAGAAAAGGAGACGTTGCTTTCTCAGTACACTGATTCTATTTTTTCACATAACAACAAAACGACAAAGGAAGATGTGAATATGACGTCATCGCAGACACTTTCGGAAGATAAAACAGGATCAAAAAAATTTTTTTTTTTGCTTGTCCCTTGACGACCATCTCCGTCACTTCACGGATGGATACCAAAAGACCACGGGACCTACAACATGTGGAGGACGTTAAAATCGTTTTATTTGTGACTTTAGAAATATGATCCCCACGTTAAATTTGGTGGTAGAAGAAACACTGGGGATGTTTACATGATGACCTACGCATATTCAAAAATCTGTACCGCTATCTTTCCCTCCCTAAGAACAACACAGGACCATTCTGTTCAACTAATAAGCGTGCGATCCAAATGAAGAAAGAGAGGGAGTGGATAGTGAGAATCAAAAATTCTTAACATAAACAATTTCTGTTTTCATCGTCTTAGTTTTCAAGGAATTCCTAACACTCTCCCTTGGAAAAAAGGGGAGCTAGAAACTACTTAAGAATTTAATCAATGTTATGATTTATATTTCGTGTTTAACGATATGTGAACCATGGAAAAACATAAAACAGTTATACGACTCGGTTACAAGTATGCTTTACCTCACAGGCTGTTTTATAACATAGTACTAAATGTTTCAAAGCTAATGATTGTTCGGTGTAGCCTTTACTCTGCATATTTCAATTACATATTTGGAAACAATATACAGAAAATATCAAAGTAATTTTATTGAATAATATTTATTTTTTAATAAATAATATACATTCCGTGTGCTATATAATAAAAGAATGAAAATATAGGAATTGTTTTTTTGGTTGAAAGGAAAGTTCAATTTGATTATTTTCACTAGTATGAAAAATAAGTAAAATGGATATTAAATGCAGCATTATTTCAGCAAAATATTTTCGTAAATAATTATTTAAATTTTGAATGTTTTTTTTTCTTGCGGATCAATTTCTGTTTTTTTTTTTGTGCCTTGTAATATAGAAAAAAACTATAAAATAATTCTGATTTTTTTTCTTTAGAAAAAGCACATGTATTTTCGAAAAGTGTGCATTTATTACATTCGTTTCATCTGTCCCCATTTTTCAGTACGAAGCTCGTCTCTGGTTGGACGGATTTTATTCATCGGAATTTCGAATCAGTACCAAAATTTGGTGAGTCATCTTTACTCTGTCTAAATTAACACATTTAATTTGGTATTTATTATGCACAATGAAATGTGCTCAATGAGTTCAATTTTGATAATAATCGGAATGTGCTTTACATTGATATTCAGAAACAGAGATGTTCAGAAAAGAAATAGAAGATTTGAGGACTGGGATCAAAACAGTGAAAGAAGAAATTAGGACGATTCGGATATTAAAAAAAATAAAAAATAAGCTAACACCTTTTATTCCCTTATAGGGAGTAAGCGAGGCCTTTATACCCTATCTAGCTTTTGGAGACTGAGTGGGCAGTTCAATCTCCACCGGTAGCCAATCAGAGATAGCTTCCCCATGTCTATCATTAATTATAGCAGACACCGATGAAGAGGCTGGTAAACAAGTGCTGCCATCTCTTGGTAACTAACCCTAACAGGATATGTTACTGACTGAAATAATGTGGGTACTACGGTCGATTTCCTTGAGTTTATGGGATGAAAATCCTGAGCTTCCGGGAGGAAAAACCCGCTTGCCTATCATTAATTATAGCAGCCACCGATGAAGAGGCTGGTAAACAAGTGCTGCCATCTCTTGGTAACTAACCCTAACAGGATATGTTACTGACTGAAATAATGTGGGTACTACGGTCGATTTCCTTGAGTTTATGGGATGAAAATCCTGAGCTTCCGGGAGGAAAAACCCGCTTGCCCGTGCCAGAGATCGACTAACTCGGAAATCGGTCGAAGAAAGGATTAGAAAAAGTTCCTCCAGTCGGCGACCAGGCTTGAACTTAAGTCTGACTTCGAGCGACCAAGCGCAGAGGACACAAGCGCCACTTCCACTGAGCTAAGATTATTTGCTAATTTAAGAACTTCAAAAGAAAATGTGAGAGACAGTTAAGAGAATGAGAAAACAAATGAAAGCTTGGACGGGAGAAGTATAATAGGAAGAGATAAAATGAGAATGTTCCAAGAAAATGTGAGAGTATGTGAAGGAAGGATGAATGGATGATATGATGACGCGAGAGCAATATGTGAGTGTCGGGGATGAGAGAGGGAAGGATGCTAGTGTATGTGCAAATAAAAGCATGGATGGTGTAGAGAATGAAGAGTTAGATGTAATGAGAAAGAGAGAGAGAGAGAGAGAGAGAGAGAGAGAATGCTTATATGCAGTCTTTCATTGTCTTTCGATGCTGTTAAGAAAAGTAAGAAAGAAGAGGTATAAAGGAAGTGAAAGAATGCTCGTCAAAGAATGATAGTGATAGAAGAGTGAGAATTTTGTAAGGAGATTCCATGATAAGAGGAGTGGTTTGTGAGGAGAATGACGAAATCATGTTTTCCAACTGCAAAGATTGAGTTAATGATGCTGTTAGTATGCAGAAAGGTATAATGAATTGTTTTGTCAAGTGCAATTCGGAAGGATATGAAAGCGTTACTCAGCAGCAGCAGCAAACGAGAATGATACAAAAGATAGTATGTTGCCGCGGTACGATAGAGGTGAATTGAGAAGAAGAGCCATAATTGTAAATGACTCAATACGTAGGAGGAATGGAGTCCAGTTTCTGGAGTTATGGAGTGAGTTTGATAGTCGAAAAGACCATCTGCCTTAGATCATCTAAGGTAGAATGTCTGCACTTCAATAGATTTGGTGTTAGTTAAGAAAAATTACTGCTGACAGTAGTAGGACTGGATGTGCAAAATCAGGATAACTAGAGTTGTTAGGGAGGAAGCATGTGAAGATGCTTGCAAGCATCAATAAAGCAAATAAGTGTGTGATTGGAGAGAAAATGCTGACTTTAATTCCTGAGGTACAAAGCGCAAGGTTAATTATGGGATTTATATCATTTATTTATACTGATGCCAGAAGTATTAAGACCAAGAAGGAAGAAATTTTAGCACTGGTTAGTTCTTATTGGCCAAAAGTTATTGATATTGGCGAGACGTGGCTGACTGAATATGATATAATTATAGGCATAAAATATGAGCGTTAGAGTATTTTAAGGGGGATAGAACAAGTAGGATGGGGTGATCGTATTGATGATGATATCAGATAAGTTGCAGCCTAAAAGAGTGGGAGTGCAACAAGAGATCAGTAAGAAGAAAAACCATGCATTTAAGGCTGTCTGGTGCGAGATACAGGCTAGCAGGACAAAGTATTTGGTTGGCTGCTGCTGTAGGTTAGGGACTGCAAAGTATGATGTCGGTGATATGTATCAGCAGATAAACTCAATAAGTGGAGGGCAGGTAATTACTATGGATGACTTTAATTATGGGATTGGAAAGGATTGGAAAGGTCGTATGGAAGAAAGGAAGGAATTGAGATTTATACAGTTTCATAGGAATGATTACTAAAAGCAGCATGTAATGGAAGGTTTTAGGGGGGATCAGGAATGCTGGACCTTATGATTACGTCTCAGGATTTGTGTAAAACTAAGATGAATATATTGCGCCGATTAGCGACAGCGATCATTCACTTTTGATTAGGGAGATTGCTATGCATGTGGAATTTTCAGGAAAGAAGAGTAGTTCTGTGTCAAATTGCAGAGCTCATAACTGTGGGAAACAGAAATTTGCCTGGGTGGGTCTCATGGGAGGTATACTTCAGGGGAAAGATGTTAGTAGTGCATAAGAGATGTTAAAGGGATGTTTAAAGGAAAACAAGTAGCTGCCTGCATACCAAGAGTTAAGAGAATTAATAAATTGTAAGGAATTACAGAATAAAACTGTAGTTAAAAAAGAAAGAGAAGCGTTTGGAAGATATTCAAAGAAAGAGATGACCAGCGAGGCTGTGTGCAGTATCAAGTACAGGTCAAGCATGCTAAGAAAGGCCAAATTGGAGCATGAGAGACGATATGCGGAATGAGCCAAGATTAATCAGAAAGAGATTTTTTCAGTATGTGGCAAGCAAAAGAAAGAAAGACCACAGTAGAATGATTCTGATGAATGCAGATAATAGGGAGGTGACTGAAGCAAATGAAATAGTTGAAGTATTGAATGATCATTCTGCAAGGGTTTACATCCAAGTGAAGATATTGCAGTAATAGATATGACACGGATTACTGTTCAGTTAGGGATAGAGGAAGCCGGGGTATATAGGATATTGCAGAATCTGGATGGGAATGCAGAATCTCATGTGAATACTGTTATGGGTTTGGATGGGATATCGGCTTGTATATTACGAGGATGTGCTAGGGAAATGGTAGTACCTTTGACTGGATTATTTAATCTGAGTCTCAAATCGGATATAATCCCAAGGAATGAAGAAAGAGAAATAGTACCATTACATAAAGGAGGTCCCAAGACAGAAGTAATAAATTATCGACCAATTAGGATTTTAGGAGTGATGGTCAATATTCAGGAATGAGTGAATATGAATGAGATATCCATGCTGTACCCCTTCTACTGTATGGTAGAAGGGGTACAGCATGGATTTGTGAAGGGTAGGTCATGCTTCAGTAACTTACTTTTTATAATAAAGTGACAGCTGAGTTGGATAAGGGTA
Organism: Typopeltis vanoorti; assembly: GCF_054136105.1. Lineage (NCBI taxonomy): Eukaryota > Metazoa > Arthropoda > Arachnida > Uropygi > Thelyphonidae > Typopeltis > Typopeltis vanoorti. Next base: position 147,276,004 of record NC_143550.1, read on the forward strand.
ATAGCTACAGAGTGATACTGTTGGGCTTTGAAAAGGTTTGACAGGATACTGGATGGAATTTTGATACAAAAATTACATTAAATTTTTTCATATGGTCATGAAGCTGGTGATGTGGATAAGTTGTTGGAGAAAGTATATTCAGGAGTACATTCCCTTAGAAATCTGACTAGGTTTGTGGCACAAAGCTCTGTACTTGGGCCACTACTATTTCATTTGTTTTTTTAATGATATAGGAAATGATCTGCGGGGAACTGTTCAGTTGTTTGCAGATAATGCAAAATTAGGTAGAGCAGTAGTCAATAAAGTAAATGATGCTATTTTACAGGATGATTTAAATAGACTGGCAGTATGGGCATTAAACTGTTATCCATGGATATCAGTTTAATGCGCAAAGTGTAAGGCATTTTGGAGTGAAGAGATTACCGGCTGTGTAGGACGCTGCTGAAACTGTGCTTCAGAAATTTTATAAAATTGATAAAATCAGACATTTAGGGGTGTTAGAGAATAGGGAATTGAAGTTCATAGGGCATATTGCAAAAGTGGCAAAACAGCACATAGGATTACTTACTTATAAAGACACCCTGACATGCAAAGATAAGTAGGTTATTATTCCTCCTTATAAGGCTTTAACAAGGTCTCATCTGAATTACTGTTCATAGGTTTCTTGGGGATTGGATGTGATGAAGTAAATTTAGACGAGTGATCAAGATGGTGGTATGTTTGGGGATTGGATGTGATGAAGTAAATTTAGACGAGTGATCAAGATGGTGGTATGTCTGTGTATGTCTGTGAGGAGGAGGTTGAAGATTTGGGGGTTGCTTTAAAGGATTAATGTGGAGGAAATATATCAGTACATGAAGAATGCGAGGTAATCTAGAGGTTATCCATGGAAATCGAGAAAAAGTGTGGTCAGCAATGAAGTGAGGACTATATTTTTTGGTTGGAGAGTGGTGAATGAGTAAAACAGATCGCCAGAATCAGTTGGTGCGCTTTGTCGGTGAATGATTTCATGGGGAAATATGACAGGTTTTATACAGGTATTGATAGTTAATGTTTATATATTGGACCTGCGATGTGTCTACGGACACCTTGGAGGTGCTCAAACGTAATAGTAATAAAAAATAATAATAATAAAGCAAGATACATTTTGACGGAAACAGAATTTATTTAGTTGTTAATTCCCATCGTTCCTGACGAGTTTACAAGTTAAAAATAAATTTTAAAAAAATTAATTAATTCTAAAAGTATCGAGTTATAACCATTATAAAATTAAATATTGAATAGGATTAGTTCATTTCCTTCTGTTTGTATTCAATCAATACACACATCTAAATAAATAAAATAAATTTTCACTACATTTATGTTTCCCAAAGGAAAGAGACTCTAACTCCATCGAAATCAGCTGACTGTGTGTCGCCACCTTCGTGATCAGCAGAATATTAATACGATCTTCAGATAATATGGTTAGATAAAAGCATCACGAGAATACATCAGATGACTGCTGCCATCTGGTGCTTTTAATTCAAACTACTATATCATCGAGTGTTAATATAGTATTTTATAAAAAAAAAAAAAAAAATTATGTCTGAATATTGTTTAAATAAGAAACAAAGAGGATATATCTGAAGAAACTATTGATGTTAACGCAAAATGGAATCAACTGAAAAACTTGATATATGAAACAGCTGCTGAAGAGATAAGTTTTGTAGAAGGGAAAAGAATTAAGAAGCCATGGATTACAAATGAAATGATAAGAAAAATGGAGGAAAGAAGAAGATGGAAAAATGTAACCACTGAAGAGGGAAGAAGAAAATACAAAGTATTAAATAATGAACTAAGAAGAGAAACTGATAAAGCAAGAGAGGAATGGTTAAAAGCAGAATGCAAAGAAATTGAAGAAATGGATAAAAGGGGGCGATATGATAAAATGTTTGAAAAAGCAAAAGAAATTACAAATATTAAAAAAAGCATAAGAAATTACAAATATTAAAAAAAGCATAAGAAATATGCCATTAGAAGATAAGCAAGGAAAATTGATTTATGATATTGAAATACAGGGTGAAAGATGGAAGGAATAAATCGAAGAACTTTATGCAAAAAATGAAAGACCAACAAAAATTGAATTGGAAGAGCAAAATGAAATCTCAACAGAAGAAAGAGGCCTGAAATAATAAAGAGAGAAGTAGAAACAGTAATTAAAGAATTAAAAAGTGGAAAGATGGAAGGAGTGGATGGAATACCTAGTGAAATCCTAAAACAACTGGATGACAAAGTAATAACAGAAACATGGAAACTCTGCAACCTCATTTACAAAACAGGAGCATGCCTAAAGATTTCACAGAGAGTATTCTTACACCAATTGAAAAGAAAAGCAATCCTGCTAAGTGCAGTGAATACAGAACTATAAGCATACTCTCACATGCCTCCAAAGTACTGCTAAGAATATTAAATCAACGATTGTATAATAGAGTGGAGTATTTTCTGGGAGATAATCGATTTGGATTTAGAAAAGACAGAGGAACTAGAGAAGCAATTGGAGTAATGAGGACCATATGCGAAAGGAAAATATAGAAGTAAATAAAGAAGTTTATATATGTTTCGTAGACCTTGAAAAAGCATTTGACATGGTGAAATGGGAAAATCTGATGGAAATGTTGCGCAAAATAAGTTTAGATTGAAGAGACCGAAGGCTAATAGCTGAATTATATATGAACTAGACGGTCATAATAAAGAAAAAAGCAGGTAAAACTAAAAAAATATGTGATTGGCAGAGGTGTAAGACAGGGATGCTGCCTGTCACCGACGCTCTTCAATATATTTGCAGAAGAAATAATAAAAGAAGCATTTGATGAACAGAAAAGAGGAATCGCTATCGGAAGAAGAACAATACAAAATATTAGATTTGTAGATGATGAAGCAATATTAGCTAATACCGAAGATGAACTACAGTACCTAATGCAAAAATTTGAAAGTATATGCAAGAAAAGTGGTATGAAAATTAACAAAGAAAACAAAAGTGATGAGAGTCTCCAGGAAACCAGGAAGTGTTAAGGTGAGGATGAATGGAGAACGTGTAGAACAAGTGAGACAAACAAATACCTTGGTAGTATTATACAAGAAAATGGAAAATGTGACATGGAAAAATGAAAAGGAAAAGAAAGAATTAACAAAGGAAAATATGCATTTCATAGCAAGAAAAATTTGTTTATTAATATAATGAATAAAAATCTAAAGGAAAGGCTTGTTAAGTGTTTTATTTGGAGTAGGACTTTATATGGGTCAGAAACAAAGCTTCTTTCTTCCCAATTTTCTGAAAATTGGGAAGAAAGAAGCTAAAATGTGGGAGGCATTTGAAATGTGGTTATGGAGAAGAATGAGAAAATAAAGTGGACTGAAAAAATCACTAATGAAGAAGTATTACAAAAAGTTGAAGAAGAAAGAAATTTACTAAAGACCATAAGAAGAAGAAAGCATAACTGGATAGGACATGCATTAAGAGGAGACAGCCTACTGAAAAGAATGATAGAAGGGAAAATTGAAGGGAAGCGACCAAGAGGAAGGAGACGACTGATGATGCTTGATGATATAATGGGAATAAGAGGATATCAGGAAATGAAGGAGGAAGCAAGAGACAGAGGAAATTGGAAGAAGAGAATCTGCTGAGTTATACCATTGGCCCTGTCAAGAGACAGAACACTAATGATGATTGTTTAAAGATATGGCGACTAAATATTTAATTTCGATCATATTATTATTAATATTATAAAACTTATTACGAGTTTAATAACGGTTTTTTTTTAAGTTTTCGGTACTAAAAAAAAAAAAAACTGAAAACAATTAATCAACTACTGAAGTGCGATCTAGTTAGGCTTATAAGATGGAATAGAATGGGCTATAAAACTCATTCAACTTTATAATCACATTTCTTCGTCTAACTTTATGAACAACCTAAAATACTTTCACAATTGTTCCTGAATTGAATTTTTGGTCAGCCAACTATATTTTAAAAACATTTTTCCATTAAAATACCTTATTATTTATCTATTATAACAGCAAATCTTAGTTTAAAATTAATGTCGAAACAGCTAACTGCTAGGAAGTAACTGTATTCATATCGCTTCCTGTGTTATACATGAATTATATATTAATACGTATTATATTGTACTGTATAGTACAGGAGTGACTAACTTTCCTAGAACCTTTATTTAAAACCAAATATGGAACATTTTCATTGCACTATCGAACTTCAATAAGCAGCGGAGTAGTTTCATATCGGCGGTGAAATTCATCTCCTACCTAAACACGTTCACAAACATCTATGCCCACAGTGGGATGTGAATCTATTCGTACAAAGAATAGGATCAAATGCTCGATTTATGAAATCGTGTGCTTCTTTTTTTCCCATAAATAAGGTGAGTAACTGTTTCGAACAACTGTTGTATAACACTAGCCTTTTACACGTTTTGAAAATATTACTATTCTCAAGTTCAATCTGTAAAATAAGTAAACTCAAAAAAAAAAAAAATCAGCTAACGGCTTTTTGTTCCCGCATAGGGAGTAGACAAGGCCGTTTTAGCACTACTAACTTCTCAGACGGTATGGGAGTTCAAATTTCACTGGTAGCCAATCAGAGATAGCTGGCCCAAGGCTATCACTAATTAATCGGTATGCAGAGAAGAAAACGGCTAACAAGTACTGTCATTTCGTGGTCCCTAACACAATATTTTTCATCATCATCAAATTCCTGACATGTACACTCAAGGGGTGTACAGGATATGATAGTACTTCATGAAAAATTTACATCATTACTAACTTCCTATCTACCATTTTCCTCCAAATCAGTCTGTTACTTGTCAAGACTCCAACATCATTACCAGATCTTATATTTCTATCGTCTAAAGCACTTTGTACCGTATCAATCCACCTATATCTGTCTTCCTCTGGGTGGTTCTCCTGCCAACCTGACAGAGAACACTTGTTTTGCTAATCTTTCCTCGCACATTCTATTCAAGTGACTATACCACCTGAGATTAGCTCTGCTAATGTATTCCTGGATGCTGACAATGTCAAGTTCTTTCCTCATTTTTAATATGATATTGCCATTGATGCCATCTGTTCACGCCTCTAATCTTTCTCAGGACTCTCATATCTGCGGTCTCTAGTCTTTGGTCAAATGTTTTACTTCTGACCCAGCTCCTCTCAGATCCATAAGTTAAAACTGGTTTGAACACTGTCTTGTATACAGCTAATTTAGTGTTCCGACTAATTTCTCTCTTATTCCACATGAATTTATTCAATTGACTTCCTACAATACCAGCTTTGTTGATAATGTTGTCTATTTCCATATTCAATTTATCATCTTCAGTAAAAATCGTGCCTAAGTAGCTGAAATGTTTTACTTGTTCCACAGGTTCCCCATTCAAAACATAGTTGATATTTTCAACGATTCTACCATTTTCATTGTCTTTGTTTTTTCATTGCTGACCTTCATACCATATCTATCACAACAGTTATACAATTTAATCAGGGAATCTTGCAAACTTGTAGCGGATATATTGATAAGTATAACATCGTCAGCATAAAGCAACGAGCTGACATTAACATCTCCAATTCTGATATCAGGTTTAATACCACTTTTCTTCATAATGTGATTCATATAAATAATGAATAACAGAGGGGATAATGTACATCCTTGTCTCACACCAGATTTAACATTAAATAATCTTCCTGTACTTCCGTCAATTCTAACTGCTGACTTGCAACTCAAATAAAGACTAAGTATTGCGTGATATAATGCCCCATCGAGACCATATAATTGTAGCATATTGAATAGCTTCTCTCTTAGCATCTTGTCGTAAGCCTTTTCCAGATCGACAAAACTTAAATACAGATCTTTGTTATATTCCCATGCTTTCTCAACTAATTGTCGTAAAGCGAAGATCTGATTCTGACAGCCTCCATTTGGCTTGAATCCAGCTTGTTCTTCATCAAGTTTTCTTCTACAATTCTTCTCAACGGTTTCTCAAGTATACTGGCATAAATCTTGCCCAGAACACTCAGTAGAGAAATACCTCTGTAATTCTCACATTCAGTTTTATTTCCCTTTTTATATATAGGTACTATGAGAGCTCTACTCCAATCATCAGGAATTCGTCCCTCTGTTCTGAACTATGCAGTGCAACCACTGTAAGACTTTTGTACCACCATACTTCAGCATTTCTGGTCGAATGTCATTTACTCCTGCTGCCTTTCCACATTTCAAGCCTTTGGTGGCTTTTTCTACTTCAAGTATGGATATGTATTCCTGACTGCATGCATGGTCAGTGTTTTTTTACCACTGTGCTATCACTGCTTGTTTCATTTAGCAATTTTTCAAAGTAATTACTCCATACTTCAAGGATATATTTTTCTCCGTTTTCATGTCACCATTGTCATCTCTAACTCCTTTTACAGCACTCTTTCCCCCATTTCTAAGCTTCTTCAACAACCCTCCAGAATATCTTACCACCTTTTTGATATTTATTTTCTATGTTCTTGCCAAAGTCCTCCATGACTTTTGTTTAGTAGTTTTACACAGTATTTAACTTTCTTACATTTGTCTCTGTATTGTCTAAGAGCACAAGCTGACTTATTTGCCAGGAACTTTTGATATGCTTTCTTCTTTTTCCTTCACTGCCTCTTTAACTTTCTGTGTTCACCATGGAGTTCTGATTTTTCTATCCTTGCAGACAACCTCACCACATGCCTCTCTGGCTGAATCAATCAGGGTTTTCTTCAAGGTTTGCCACTGACTCTCCAAGGTTTGGTTCTTGTTCTCAAACTCTTTCATTTTTTCTTCAATAATCTTTGTGTATTTTAGTCTACACTTCACATCTGAGAGCTGCTCAACTTTTATTCGCTTTAAAACTTTCTTACATGTTATTCTTTTCAATATGAAATTCAATTTTATCTTGCTCAAGACTAAATAGTGATCACGTCCAATTTCAAATCCTCTGTACACTCTGGTGACCTGCACCAGGGAGAAAACATCATCACTATCTACAATAAACATCACTATCTACATCAATATCTACTTCTTATTTCTTGCCTCTTCTCTCCGTGTGAATTTTTGCACATTTTTTATGTTGGAACATGGTGTTATTAATAGCCAGTCCATGTCCTGAGCAGAAATCCAACAGGTATTTGCCATTATTATTAGCTTTGCTCTTTTCTCCAAATTTTCCCAAAACATTTTTGTATGTCTGACAATCACTTTCTGCTCTGCTATTTAGATCCCCAACAAGGACCAGCTTTTCCTTTTTCATTGTGTCAGTAGCTGTCTCTAGAGCCTCAAAAAATTCTTCCACTTCTACCTTAGTAGAGCCTTCTGTGGGACCATAGGCACAAATAAGTCTCATTGTCAAGTTCCACATTCTGATATTTGCATCACTCTATATGACACTGCTTGCCATTCAAGAAGATTAGCCTCGAATTTTGTGTTGAATACTATGGCTACTCCTTCTTTTCCTTGATTGTCATTGCCTGAATATAGCATTTTGTATTTATTGCTCAGAAAGATCTCACCAGTTTTTGTCTTTTTTGTTTCAGTCACCCCTATTATGTCAATCTGGTACTTATCTAATTCCTCAGCTAGCTCCATTTCTTTGCCATTCAGGCTTCTTACGTTGATAGTACCGATCTTTAACTCTGGTGATGTTGAGTTGGGGTTTGTTTCCAGATTTGTTCCAGTAGCTGACTTTTTGCTGTTCGCCCTGGTTCCCTGGCGAAAACAACGGGGTCCTTGTTTAGCCGGGCGACGTCCCAGCCGGCATGAAATTTTGTCATGTTGTACCATCATTTTTTATTTTGGTTTAAGCCAATAAGAATACAATTTGGTCGGCTAAATCCCAAATTGCCAACCCATCCTCGTTCGTTCAGTATCCAGGTAGATACCCCACAGGGTGCACCACGAGAAGGTGAGGACTGGACATTAGGTCAGAAGCCCTGGTCGGTTCTCCGTATTCCTTTAAAGGCTATGTGGAGGTCTCCTCTCAGTTATACAGCTTTGACCCTTAAGCACGCTGTGGGTTCGACGACGATTTTCTTTAGTTTCTGAGAGAAAAACCTGCTTTCCCTTGCCAGAGATCGACTAACTTGGGAACCGGTTGAAAAAAGGCTTAGAAAAGATTCCTCTAGTCGGCCACTAGATTCGAACCCAAGTCTTTCGTTGTGCGGTCAAGTGTCGTAGTGTGCAAACGGCACTTCTACTGAGCTCCACAGGCAAATGAGTAAACTTCATATGTCAAAATTGAATGATTTTTTCCTTAAATAATTTTTGGAAACCGTTGAAAAAAAAAAAAAAAAAGACCTACACTGCTTGGAAAGAAGTCAACGGACACCATAGTGTAAGAAACAAACAGCCATGGTGGCCACCTTAATAAAATATAGGACCTCCTTTCACTACGATGACTGCAGCATTCCTAATTTCCTCAAGCGTGCGATAGCGATCACTGGGAAGTTTGGACTATTCTTCAAAAAGGCATGTAATGAGGCCCTGTACTGTTGTGTGGCTGATATCCCTTGACTTCACCTGATGCTCCGGTTCATCCCACAGATGATCAATAAAGTTGAGATTAGGGTTCTGTGGAAGCAAGTGTGGTGAAGCTCATTCCCCAAACAATATAGCAGCAGCAACAGCAGCGTTATGACATGGTGCATTGTCTTGCTGAAAGAGACAATGGTCAGTTCCATAAAAGCAAAGTAGTAAGCATTGAATTGTCCAGAATGTTCAGTTATCACTCTGAGTTCAATGTTCATGGCACCACAAACAAAGGTTTGAGCCCAAACCAGGAAAAACAGGCCATACCATCACATCCCCCGCCTCCGAATTTCATAGTTAAAGGTTACGCACTCTAGTAAAAGACGTTCACTGAGCATGCGCAACACCCACACCTGTCCATCTGCTCAGTAGAGGGTGAAGCGTGATTCTTCGCTCCATAACACAGCTTTCCAAGTTTCCACGTCTCACTGTACTCGTTCTTCGCACCCTCTGTGTGGTTCAGGTAACCTGGAGCTTGCATATTGCGGTCCTACTGTAGAAGCCCATGTTGTGAGCTTTTGTTCTGAATGATTTTATGCAAATTCGTGTTCCAGTCAATACCCGGAACTCCGCATTCAACGTATCAGCCGAGGAATGGCGGTGTTTACATATTATCCTTCGTAGCATCCCTACGGTCACATTCGGCGTAAAGTGGGTTGTCCATTGCGGGTAGCAGTTGCAGTTGACTCCGTGCCATGTTGCAGGCCTATTTGTTCGGCAAATCACACATAGGCCTGCAACATGGCATTTTATCACAACGCCTCTTTCAAACTCCGTCTGTTCCCTTCTCGCGGCCATTTCACCCGGACACAGCTGTACTGACTTGGGACCATCCTATTCCTGCAATTAACACCGGCTACAAACACGTGACTCGTTACATAGTAGGATGCATCTTGCCTATGGAGTAGTCCTTTCAAACAGCATATATATATATATATATATATATATATGTGTGTGTGTGTGTGTGTGTGTGTGTGTGTGTGTGTGCGAATTTGTTATTTGTATGCTATGTTTTTATTTATTTATATAAATTTTTGCGAATTCTTTTCTATTACACATGAGAAATTCTGATATTTTATTTACCTTCTTCAAGCACTCGCATTGCGTGAATATATGAATAGCAATAAACTTTCCTGATCAAAAGATTTATAGCTATTGGTAAAGTAAGAGTTGAAACTTTCATTATGTATATGAGGATGTCAATCTAAGCAATTAGTTCTTAATCTGATATTTACTTTAAGGATTACATAGTACACAACGAACGGAAATCATGGTGCTTGCTTCAGAATAAGCCCAAATATTAATGTTTAATGGATGTAATTGACAAATGCGATAAGTTCTTATCATAAATAAGAACTTATTATATCATACCTTCCTCACTAGATGAGTGTTCGGACTCCTTGGAGATGTCACGAAATAATAATAATAATAATAATAATAATAATAATAATAATAATAATAATAATAATAATAATATTGTTCGAAACTCGTGAAATTCCAATTTGGAGCCATAATCCTTTGTACATCTCGAAACAGTTGATATACTCCTAAGTATTAATTTATTAGTTTACACTAGGATCTATGAAACTGAATTTAAGATTATAATTAAGATTATAATTATAATCTAATCACAACGAAAAGATTCCAGAGAGGAGGAGGACGCAGCGTTCAGAAACCATTTGAAAAACTTACTTGCTTAACTTATGGAGAATGTGGCGCCATCTTCCAGCCAAATATTATAACAAAGCAGCGCAGTTTGCAATAAACATACAGTATTTGAATCTCATGAATCCTTATTATTATTATTATTTATCATTCTTATTATTATTTTATTCCCATTGATAACGTTACTATCTTCTAAATTCTCTTAAATCTCCTATGTTCGGAGATTTTCAGCAGGAATATTAGAAGTAAAAAAAAGTGCAATTTTTATTTTTTTTTAAGGCTTCCGCAGTGCTGTTGAAAAATAACGTAATAATCTGCCTTCGATGGAAAAATACCTGTGTTCGATTCTTGTCGTCATGTAAAGAACTTTTATGTCCTTTTTTTTTTTGCAGAATACTCTCCCACGATAAGTCCTTGCAGGTGTAATGTAATAATGATAAATATTATCTTTATAAATATAAAACAAACATTATGAGAACATTAAATAATCACAAGATATTCGAATATGTTTCATAGAAAATCAGTCTCTAGCCTAAAACAGCCTGACCTGGAGAATGCTGGGGAAAAGTGTATGACGAAACAAATGCAAATAATCAAAGTAGGTGTCAATTGGATAACTGAAGAGGTGGAGCATGCGGCCTAGATGAAACACAAGATCATTGGAAATAATCAGTTACATGAGTACAAAGAGCAAGCAAATGTGCAGTATGAGCAGCAGTGAGGATCTGTCAGCAAATGAGGCTAAAAGTCCTAGGGAGTGTTTTTCGACATGTGGCTAATAGAAGGAAGATGATAATGAGAGGATGAAGATGGTCACTGGTAATGGTAGAAGAATAAACACTGGGGGAGAATATATAGTAGTGGTGTTAAATGAGCAGTTAATTAAAGTAGTCCACCTTTGTGAATGTAAAATAATGCAGAACTTGAGAGTGGTGGGAATGGGGGGGGAAAAACACTGGTGAGCAGATATATGAGGAATTGAGTAAACTTGATGTCAATAAGGGCATAGGACTTGATGGTATATCACTCAGTGTCTTGAGGTAAGGTTCCAGGGAATTAACAACTGCTTTAACTTACCATTTTAACATGAGTTTTAGATTGGCCCAAGTTCCAAAGGATTGGAAACTGGGCAAAATGGTCCACTTCATAAAGCGAGGGTTGATAAGATTACTGCTTCGAATTATAGGGGCCGATGTGCTTGTCTGGAGTTGTGGACCAAAATTCTGGACTGGGTTGACAGCAGAATTCATTTGATGGACAACACGGGTTTGTTAAAGGAATATCGCGTTTTAGAAATCTGCTTACTTATTATCAGTGGCGGCTCGTGGCTTGAAATCGTGGTGGTGCTGCTGCAACTTTTGAAATATACATACACACTGTAAATACAGTGTATACGTGTTTGGATAAAATATCAAAATTATGGTAAAAATTTAAAAAAAATTAAACATGAAAAAATATTGTTTATTATCGATAAAATTATACATTGGTATAATTTAAAATTACATAAAAATAAAATAAAAAAATAAAATATATATTTAAAATAAGGGACACTCCTAAACGGAAACAGGCTAAAATAGCCATATAAATAATGTAATATATTCTTCTTGTTTTATTTCATGGAAAAGTATTGTGTATTATCGATAAAATTATACAGTTTAGTTTTATTCAAAATTACTTAAAAATAAAATCCATTATCATAACCCCAATAATGTTCTAAAATAAAAACCTACAACAAATGTTGTGTCTTTAATTGTAATGTCCAAATATTTAAAGAAACGGAGTAAACACGATAAGCACTACGAACACTCTACTACTGGCGCAAAGTGAATATAAACAACAGTGGAACTGCGCGACGGACAGTGCCGCATTACCCTAATAGCTCGCATCTCACTATGACGTGCATATGTTTGTTCGAGTAGCAATATGACACTGTGGTAAACACAGTGCTGCTAGTGTCCTTCGCCCTCCGAAATACTACAAGATGGGTTTTTATTATTTTTTATACAAAATAAGAGAATTGTACAGGATTGTTGATGATAAAATTAAATATTACAAGCAAATATAAATAAATTAAGAAATATATTTATGTATCGAAAAAAATTGACGGTGCTGCAGTTACTCTGTGCCTATGCACGAGCCGCCTCTGCTTATTATAACAAGGTGAACGAATACTTTGACCAAGGAGAATGCATATAAATTAGTATACAGTATTTAGATTTTAAAGACGCCTTCGACAGATTGCCACATGACAAGCTGGTAATTAAATTGGAACAGATGGGGTTGAATAGTAGATTAGAAATTGAATTAGAAATTGACTGATAGATATCAGCAGGTTGTGTATGTGGGGAAGCGATATCCCAGAAGAGGAAAGACACTAGTAATGTGCCTCAGGGGTATGTTTTTGGAGATATTGTTATTTAATTTCTATGCAAATGACATTGAAAGGGGGATCAAATTGATATTCAGTTGTTTACAAATGGTACAAAGTTGAGATGAGTTACGAGAATTAGATCAGATATAGTAGCCTTGGAAGAGAACTTGAATGGGTGAGTTTGTGGGGGATATCAGTTTAATGTTGCAAAATGTAAAGTTTTAAAATCTGTGAAGCAAAGATGAGATGCAGGGTATAGGATTGGTGAGGATATTTTGGAGGAGGTGGAGGAGATGAAGGATTTATGGGGTTGTAGTGAATAGGGAGTTGAAAATTCATGAACATTTGCTAAAATTGTGAGACGACACAGCGGATTATGAGAATAATGGGAGAACGCTGACGTGTGGAATAAGGATTTTTTGATTCCATTGTGCCAGACTTTGAATAGGTCGCATATGGATTGCTGTACACAGATTTGGTTGCCGGGTTAACAAAAGGATGAGGAGTTATTGGAGAGGGTTCAGACACAAATCACTAAGTCGGTTTCTGCTCTCTGGAATGTGAAGCATGAGGACAGATTGAGCAAATGTAAATTGCACAGCCTAATGGATAGAAGGTGAATGGTGACCTGATAGAGACACATATGCTGATAAGAGGAAATTATCAGATTAATATGTATGAGATTTTTCATGGAACATCTGGAGACAAAGGGAGAACAAGAGGCCATCCCTGGAAGCTGTTTCAGGAGGGTGTGAGCAAGGGAGTGAAGAATAGATTTTTATAAAGGAGAATGGTGATTGATTGGTACATTGCCAGAAAGTGTGGTGAGTGCAGAGACAGTGAATGCATTTAAGCCGAGGTATGATGAACTGTAATATTTAATTCTTTACTGATTTCCTATGGCCTTATTGGTATCACTTTCTCGTTTTTCCTAGGCAGGACAGCAGGCTGATTGGAGAAGAGTTTTGGAAATTGGAGCTACTGAAGTTAATTCTCTGCAAGTTTCACTTACAGAGCTGAAAGCAAAGTGTCAATCAAGGACTGAGTGAAAGATTTCTGTAAAGAAAATATTCATTAATATCTACTCTGTGGTCCTTTGTGAACTATGTGATGAAGAGTAGGACCCCCGCGATGAATCTCTTGACTCCATTGAGGTCTAATAATAATAATTATAATCCCCAAGGAATACTGCCTTGTCGTGACGGTGGGGCTTGCGTGCTTTAATGATGTTGAGAGCTATGCTGGAAGTAGCATAGCTACCAGCAGGGCCGCCCTTGTCAGACAGGTCTCAACTGAGGATCCAGACTAACAGCGTTCCATCCACACCATTTTATGAAAAGCAAGAAGAAAACTATACCGGATCAGTTGACCCCTGGATCATCAAGGACCTTTCAGATTTATCAGGTATCCTGCGAATCAGGCGATAAGTGGGCTACAGGACCCAGGTCTCCTTGCTGGGCAACAAGGGCCGAAAGCTGAAAAGTGACTAGAAGAAACCAAACTTAAAAAATGGACTGTAAAAAGCAATTGCTGAAGTTACCAAAGAGCTAAGCCAAAGATTTGTTTGCAACTGCACAGAAAATTAAAAGATATGAACTAAGAATAAACCAATATGTACAAAATATGCAACTTCAACTGAACCAACATCACTTCTTTCACTCTTTCTCTAGAAAAATACAAATGCAAACAGTCATTCACCATAAAAAGAAGAAACACTCCAATTTAAAAGGTTATTTTCAAAAACCTAGAGGAACAAACGACCAGATCCTTATTTATAAAATGATCCTCAGAAATTTAAAAAGGTAAAAAAGTAACTTAAACAAAGCATGGATTACAAGAAACCATTCAATTTCCTCCCACAATCCTGGATCCTAAAATCATTACAAATCTTTGGAATTAACAAAAACATGCGAGTATGTTCGTTTCTGGCTGCTGTTATGAAATCATGGGGAAAAAAAACTTCAATAGTCAATAATGAACTATTCGGAGATATTAGCATTAGCAGATATTAGCAAACGTGAACTTTCCAAGGTGATTCCTTGTCAAATTAATGCCTATGCATCATGCATTACATTCCACGAAGCGATGTTTAGCGGCTGTACCTACCTAGAAGAATGGGTGGACGGGTCTGCTGCAAGTGAGACAAACAGCGGAAGAAGACAAAATTAGTCTAAAAATGATATCGACAATAGCCCTGAGCCTACTGTACAAGCCTATTACTACTACTACTACACAAGAAGGCCAACTGTAAGCAATAGGAAACAATAGATTTTTTTCCTCTGGAAAAATAAACCCTTGCATGGCCAAATTCTTCCAGATACTGATGAAAAAATTGACGTGACGAAGACGTGACAATGGCTACAATATGAACATAATAAAAGAGAAACAGAAGGATTTATTCTAGCCGCTAAAGAACAGGTGTTACTTACTAATGCAATCAAAGCAAAAATTTTGAACATCAATAATAATAGCAAATGCAGATTATGCAATCAGAAAGAGGAGACTGTAGAACATGTAATCAGTGCCTGCAGCAAGATAGCCCAAACTGACTATAAATACCGCCATGGTCAAGTGGCCAAAATAATTCATTAGCATGTATGCAAAAAAAAATATGGTTTTCCTACTTCTGATAACTGATGGCAGCATAAAATACAGACAGTATTGGAAAACGAAACAATAAAAATTCTCCGGGACTTTGAAATACAAACTGGTAGGCATTTGGAACACAATAGACCTGACATCACAATTATTGAACATGGACAAGTTTGGATTATTGACATGGCAGTACCCACCGATAACATCAACACCAAAGAACTGGGGAAATAATCAGTAAATATCAAGATCTGGCAATCGAAGTTGACCATCTGTGGCAAAAAAAAAATAACCAGCCAACGACTTCTTGTTCCCATATAGGGAGTAATAATAATAATAATAATAATATATATATATATATATATATAAACATTTTTATTATTTCTCAGATAAATTACATACATTATAGGAACATAATTATGCATAACAAATACTTTCTAGTACATAAAGTTTTTTTAAAATAATAATAATAACAATAACTGTTTACAACTTATATTATTATAATATTCATAATGATGATTATTACAGATGTTTCTTTGCAATTTTACACTCTATATATACAATATCAATGGATATAATCACTCTATATTGCATTCTTTTGTTACAGTGATTACATACGTTACATACATTTCATTACATATGATACATCTTGGATGAGAACTAATTTCTCTGATGTCATCCTCGAAGCTTATCTGAGGATGACACCAGTTGGTTATTATTTATTGTTTTTTTTTGCGGTATTGGGAAGCTACGAAATCTATGATTGAGAAATTCGCGCGAGCGCACTCACGCACGCGCGCGCACACGCACACGCACGCACACACACACACACACACACACACACACACAAAGTGTAACTTCCAGCAGGAATATAACCCAGGAAGATATTACTTGTTTATGAAAATGTGACTTATGCGTTGATTTAACTTCATCATCTCCAATTCCTCAAAACTTCTACCCAATCAGCCTGCTGTCCTGCCCAGGAAAAATGGCCGAGAGGGTAATACTAACAAGATCGTGTAAAATCAGTAAAGAATTAAATCTCATCCCGATGAGCAGTTAGCATTCCGGTAGGACCACACCTCCGAACAAGTTCTCAAAATCTTGGAAAATATCAATTCGGGTAAAACTGAAAACAGCACAACAAGGAAGATCTTAGTGGATGTGGCAAAAGGATTCGACAAAATATGACACAATGGACTTTTTTCCCACGAAGACTATTCAAACTAACCAAATCCTACCACAGCGATCGCAAACCCAAAGGGATTCCACGAGGAATCAGATCGTCTGAACGCAAAATCGCAGAAGTTTCCTGTTATCACCTTTGCTCTCCACTATTTATGTGACTGACATCCCACGCATAGTTTCTAAGAGCAACAGCCATATACATGGACAGTATTGCAATAATGGTATTCACCGCTGACCTAGATTAGCAACAGAAAAACTGCAAAACATTAGGAACTAGAGCAATGGTTCAATAAATGGAGAATTAATGTCAACCCAGATAGTCTTGTGCT
Source organism: Typopeltis vanoorti (assembly GCF_054136105.1). Taxonomy (NCBI): domain Eukaryota; kingdom Metazoa; phylum Arthropoda; class Arachnida; order Uropygi; family Thelyphonidae; genus Typopeltis; species Typopeltis vanoorti. The sequence continues at coordinate 147,292,727 of NC_143550.1, forward strand.
ATTCACAAGAACAGGAGTATTATCCCAAGAGGGAGAAATAATCATGTTTGGCACTCCCATTCCATGGCGGTCAGTAACTCGTGTTATCAACTCATGTCAATCACATAAGCAAATATAGCAATAGGATAGCTATATGCATTAATCGGTGGACGTAGTCTGCGAAGCACGAAACTTAAACCACTTCTGTATTGGATGCTGATCAGACTAGATCAAAAGTATAGCTCAACCACCTGGAGTCACATGGCAGATTCAAACATTAACGTACTACACCAGTAGCGCACTCAGGATTTAATCTTGAGAGGGGCCGAGTTGAGTAGACGATTTGAGAATACAAACTACGCATCGCATACGACCTATGACCGAGCATCTACATGATCGCTAATTCATAAGTAGTATAGAAATAGAACACACGACACTACATAAATAAAAAAATTTAATTTTAATTAGGAAAAGATTTTTGGAACATTTTCTAGTGTTTTTTCTTTGGGTGGCAGGTCCCCTTGCCCCCCTCCGGGTGCGCCACTGTAATACACATAATGCAAAACAAATCTTTACGAACAGAGCTCAATGCACCATGGTTTGAAACAAACGGACAGCATCAACAACAAGTCATTTGCAGCCTGAGTTCGAACTTCCTTACATAAAAGAGATTCCAAATGCCGCCATCCGCCCTAATCCATTAATTCGTCAAGCTGTAGACTACAGCGAGCATGTAATCAATTTGAATAACACAAAATCCAAAACTATACTGAACAAATTAGTTTTTAAATTCACTTCAAGAAGCATGAGCGAGCCAAAAGCTCAGTAATGCTTAAGTCCGGTGTATTCTACTGCCTAGCAGTAGACTACAATAAACAAATACCTTAGGACAAAGGTTACAAAAAAAATTGCACCAAACAGTTAAAGTTTAAAAAAAAATAAGTAACTGCAAGTGGCAGTTATTTAATTTTTTGTAAACTTTAACTCTTTGTTTCAGTGGACGATCCAAGTGTTCAATAATCACTGTTGCTTCAACAATTTGTTTGCCAAAAACTGACAAAGATGGAAAATCGATCTCATAATAACCCTTTCCTTAATGCATAGCAATACACAGCAACATACAAGTACAAAAGAAAGTGTATCTTGCATAGTGGGATACTAAGGCAACTGATGTAAAAGTCAACAGTCTCTATACACAAGTAAATTATTTGTAAAGATACTTCACCCACAAACTTTGTTTTCTTACACGTATGCATTAATATCGGATGAAAAACAATAATATATTTTATTGACTAGTTTTTTCAGCTAATTCCTTCTGTTCCTTTATAGGGAATAGGCTAGGCCATTTGTTTCGGAGACTGAGGGGTAATTTCAATCTCCACCAGTAGCTAATAAGAGATAGCTAAACCAAGACTATCACTACTTTTAAGCGGCATCAAGTGAAGAGACTGGAAAACATGTGCTGCCATCTTATGGTCTCTAACCTTAATATAATATAAACAGCAGAAATTGTTACCAGACATATAGAAATGGACTGAGAAAATTTGGAAAAAAGAGCAAAGTTAATCATAATGATAAGTTCCTCCTGAACAGAAGTTCAGCACATAAATTAGTTATTACTAAACCTCGTTCCACCATACAAATGGGCGCAAATTGACATGGAGAAAAGATGCAGGGAATAAGAAAAGAGTCGTTTACAATGTTACTGTTGTTAGTAATGCTTTGCCACTGGTTCAGGGCACAAGAGTATGAACAGGATTTGAAATTGGATGTGATCACTATCTTGTGTTGAACAGGATAAAAATTGAATTGAATATTGAAAAGAAGAGTGTGTAAGATAGGTTTAAAAGGAATCAAAGTTGAGTAGGTTTCAGAGATGAACTGTAGACCAAAATACATAATCATTATGCACAGTCCATAAAATGCGATATGATTTGAATATGAAGAACCAAATATATTCCCTTGAGGTTATCTGTAAGGATGGAAAAATCAAAAACCCATGGTGGACTCAGGAAGTTAAATCACCAGTCAAGGAGGAGAAGAACATATCGAAAGTTCCTAGAAAGTAGGTCAGCTTTTGCCCTTAGAGAACACACAGAAAAGTGTAAGAAAACAAAGCACTGTCTAAAACTAGGTAAATAAAAGTCATGGGAAGACTTTGTAAGAAAATTGAAAATAAATTTAGAAAATGGATGAATGATTGCTTTAAAAGAAATGTCAGATGATAAAAAGGATGGTTAAACTAAAGATAAAGGTATTCTAGATGTATGGAGTAATTACTTTGAAAAATAGCTAAATGAAACAAGCAATGGCTGCAATGTGGTAGGAAACAGTCAACATGAATGCAATCAGGAATATATATATATATATATACTTGAAGTAGAAAAAGCCAACAAAAACCTAATGTGGAAAGGCAGCTGGAGTAGATGATATTCGAACAGAAATGCTCAAATATAGAGATATATAAATTTTCGGTGCCTACTCTACATATTTCATAAGATCTGTTCAGATGGTCGAATTCCAATGATTGGAGTCAAGCTCTGCCAGTGTAAAAAGAAAATTGAATATGAGCATTACAGAACAATTCCCCCCCTATTGAGTGTTCCTGGTGAGACTTTTAGTATAGTTGACACAGGACTAAGAAAAATTGTGGAAGATGATCTGGGAAAAGAACTAGCTGGTTTTGGGCCAAATAGATGTTATCAAGATCAAATTTTAACTTTAAGAGAAATAGTTGAGAAATCATGGGAATATTACAAAGACCAGTATTTAAGTTTCTCATATCTACAGAAGGCATATGGTAAGGTGACAAGAGAAAAGCTATTCAACATACTGTTATATGGCATAACTTGTATATCATATCAAAAAATACTTATCCTATGTTTGAGTTATAAGTGTTAGTTAGAATTGAAGGAAGTACAGGAGGAAAGTGTTATGTTAAACCAGCTGGAGGACAAGGATTATCTCCACTGTGTAACTCAGTAAAAGCGAAAATTACACCCCACCGCACTGCCGCTCGAAGAAAGACCTAGGTTCAATTCTAGTCACCAACTAGAGGAACATTTTATAACCGTTTCCGTGTTAGTCAATCTCTGGCATGGGCAAGCGGATTTTTTCTCTAGGAAACTTTTTGTCCTTTAAACTCAAGAAAATCACTGTAGCATTCACCCTATCTCAGACAATAAATACATAGTGTTATGATTGGGGAACAAGATGGAGGCACTTGTCAGCCGTCTCTTCAATGGATGCCGTTTATAATAAGTGATGGTCCTGGGCCAACTATCACTGATTGGCTACAGGTGGATATTGAAAATCTCCAACTGTAGAGATTGAAGATCCCCGCCTTGCCTACTCCCTGTAAAAGAATTAACTGCGTTAGCCGATTGATTGATTCAGTATTTAGTTATTCATCATCCAAATGGATCAGACTTGAAGGAAAGCGATATCAAACATGATATGAAAATTGAATATGTTAATCTCAGCTCAACTTTATGCAGATGATGTTAAACTTCAAAATTAATCCAGTACAAGTCTCTAGAATTGCTTAAATAAATGGAATGACTGATGTAATAAATTTTGTATGAAAATCAGCAATAAAAGAGACAAAGGCTATGAAAATAGGTATGGTATTGAATAGACGAACTACATCCAGAACAGAGCACCTGTAGAAATATAGCACCTATCTCTCAGCTATTTATTATTATTATTATTATTATTATTATTATTATTATTATTCCTGTTAACTGCAATTAGTCCGAAGACTCATCGCAGGAGGATACCTACAACTGTCTCAACCACTACACCGAACCTCTACTACAAATAATCTCCATCAACCGCCCACCACAACTAGTATTTTTTCTCTGTAAATTGCGTGTGTTCTGAAGGGCCGATATGTCTGTATGCGGGATGAAAAAGCAGAGTTTCCGGGAGAAAAACCCTGCTACCTCCGTATGAGATCGGCTAACTCACCTTCGATTGAAATCGTCCAGATAAAGATTCCTCCCGTCGTGACGAGAATCGAACTAGACAACCGAATTAGTAAATCTGATATGATAGGAAGTCAACTGAATAAATTTATATGGGAGATTTCTCTCTCTCTTATTTATATAAATAAGAGAAAAATCAGTCAAAACACTAAACGAGCTGTATAGAAAACAGTGTTCAAACTAATGTTAACTTTTAGTTGACATTAGTTTGATCAAAGACTGTACATTACAGATATGAGACATCTGCGGAAGATTAGGAGTGTCAGCAGATGGCAGCAATGGCAGGATCATATTAAAAATGGAGATATTAAGAAAGAACTTGACATTGTAGCATTCAGGAATGTGTTAGCAGAGCTAATCTCACGTGATATGGTCACTTAAACAGAATGCGTGAGGAAAGGAAAGCAAGCCAACTGTTCTTCTCTAGGCTGGCGGGAAGAAGACCCAGAAGAAAAAGACCAAGATCTAGGTGGATTGATACAGTAAAAAATGCCTTAGAAGACAGAAATATAAGATCTGTAAGCATCGTATTATTGACATATAATAGATTAATTTGAAGGAAAATTGTTCATAGGAAGTTAGTAATGATGTAACTTTTTCATATAGTACTATCTTAATATCCATCATCGCCATGATGATGATGATGATGTGATTCCGGTTCTTTATTTGGAATAAAATATGTTTAAATCATGCTACTGTCATAAGACGACAGAGAATATTTTCTTCTGTGAATCAAGGTTTTCCAAATTGCTATGGAAACCTTGCCACTCAACAAACAAAAACAATTTGACTAGTATGATGGAACGAAGTTGAGTCACGCGTGTGAAGCGGCTTCTTATGATAACACCTAGTATTTTGATTTCATGCATGTACTATTGACTTATATAGTAGGCTGCTCCACACATTTGACTCGACTCTCACTCTTCACTAATGGTTTACATCTGCTATCTTCCAAACAATTTGAAAAACAGGAAGAAAATATTTGCTACTCAGTAATGAGACTAGCATGATTCAAATCCGAGGATTTTTTATTTCCCTTTTTTCAACCAAAGGATATATCACATTGTCCTGAATGCTCTACAGATCATTACCCATTTGTTTTAATATGATCCACGTTAACATATATTGTAAAGTAAAACTCTCCGGTAGATGGAGAAGTGTGTAGATGTAGATAGTTGTGTGAGCTGTAGGTGCAGAATAAAGTGACGTACTCGTAGAGTACTCTTTATTTTTTTATTTTAATTTCATATTTGTATGCAATTTAGAATTTGATTATTCATTTTCAAATATTATTTTATCAATTTTTCTAAATTCCCATCTTTCCTTTTTTTTTCTTTACCAATTTTTTCGTCATAAATTTATTGTATACCAGTAAGTCTGCTTTGGCGAAAGACCAAAAGACTCGGCTGCCGTTTGGACAGGCTGCTAGTTTCCTGCTTTTTGCTCTTTCGAATTCTGTTTTGGAAGCATTGATTGTTTTTTTGCATCTATTTCGGGCTTCGGTAACTGGGGGGAAAAAAAATCATGTTTTGTGGTTAATTTCAGTCATTAAAATAGCAAGGACTTAAAAATAAATAAATTAAATTAAAAAAAAAAACGAATGACATCATATCGAAATTTTCTCTGAACGTATGTAATAATATAACTTACGAAAGAAGTTTATCCATCCAGTGATTGGGTATTATATCGACTGACGTAGCTCAGGAAATAATCATTCTTCATATATCGTGCTAAATGGGCGAACGTAGGTACTCCTTTGACATGATAGCCTATCACGCACATTCTAAAAATGGAACTGTTTTCGATGCCGATGCCGTAATATCGTTACAGATAATCGAAGGACTAGTTCTTAGCATCGTTAGTCGATAATAGCTGTATGACATGCAGAGTTAAAGAAACTGGAAGAAGTTTCTGATAAAAATTCTATTTCTTGGTCTTGTCTTAATGTTGTCAGTTCTGCGAAATGCATTTTCGGAAAGTAATAATGTTTTGTTTAAGATTTTAGTTAAAACGCAATTAGAAAAAAATTCTGAAAGGAAATGCAAGTATTCATAAATAGAGTAGAATTGTAAAAGACGAGAGAAAGAGGCCTCAGTTGACCAGTTGATCAGTTTTATCTGTTGACGCTCCCCACGTAATGGTCATTTGACTTTTCACTCTTAAAGGAAAAGTCCCAAAAAGGCAAAAATACTAAAATACCTAAAACATGTGTAAATGGAATAAAAACAAAACAAACAACAACAAAAAAAACATTAAAAATTGTACAAAAACCAATACACAATAAAAGCCAGTAAAAAAAACAAGTTAATAATAATAATAATAATAATAATAATAATAATAATAATAATAATAATAATAATAATAATAATATATCCTACAATATTATTATTATTATTATTATTATTATTATTATTATTATTATTATTATCTGAGATCTCAAGGGAGTCAAGGACTCATTTGAGGGAGGCTATAAATCACCCAAACCTGCTATCATTCCTTCCCTTAAATTCATTCACATTAGATGTACTTACTACCCTTAAGAGCAAATTATTCCATTCACTCACTGCTCTCTGGGAGGAAAAAAGCTAGCTCTTACCTCTTTCTTGACTGTGAACAAACTTAACTTCCATGGATACCCCCGTGTTCTCTCCCAGCCTTCCATATAACGAAAATTTCATCAGTTGAAATGCTATAACACCCATTCAAAAGTTTATAGACCTCTATCATATCACACTTATTTCTCCTGTTAACCAAAGTCTTCAATCCACATACATAAAATCTCTCCTCATAATCTAAATCTCATAATCCAGATATAATCTTTGTAACTCTTCTTTGCACCCTTTCCATAGTTTCTTTATCTCCTTGGAATATATTAATGTAATAAGTTATAAAGCTAACTTAAGGAGGTGTGGGAAAGCATTGTTGACTTATACATATCGAATGATGTGATTATCTGGAAAGGGTTGTTTAAACTACGATTCCCCCTCCACCTCCTCTCCTCTAGTATATAATGAAAGTTGAAAAACAGATAGCAGTTATCTTGCCTTTGCATTAAATGTGTGTGTGTGAGAGAGAGAGAGAGAGAGAGAGAGAGAGAGAGAGAGAGAGAGAGAGAGAGAGAGGAAACCTTTCTGCCAGATCATTTTCCTTTTATTTTGTTTGTTAGTCGGGATTATGATCAGAATAAAAAGAATTCGGCCGCCTACTACATTTCGATGAAATGACCAAAATGAGAAATTGTAAATGAATTGCGTTACAACGTGCAACTCAGAAATCTTTCAAGTACATTTTAATAGTTTTTATAATAGATAAAAGTTTTGCAAAAAAATATAATCTATTCCAAATACATTTTGGAAATTAAAATGTGCAAAGTGCATAATCACTGGGTTGGTTTGCAGTCTTTCATGGATGGAACTGTCATTAAAAATAAAACAAATTAAATTAAAATTTAATTAGTTAATTAGCTGGGCAAGAGTGTGGTTAGCAGTGGTGTTAGAGCTGGGTTCTTTACTTTTAGAGTGGTAAATGAGTAGAATAAGCTGCCGGAGTCTGTTGTGGGTGCTATGACAGTGAGCGAGTTCAAGGCAAGGTATGATAGATACTGTGAGAATGTCGTATAGTTGTGTGGACATGATGTTTAGGGCCTCCCTCGATGAGTCTAAGGACTCCCTGGAGTAGCCCGAAAATAATAATAATAATAATAATAATAATAATAATAATAATAATAATAATAATAATAATAATAATAATAATAATAATAATAATAATAATAATAATAATAATAATAATAATAATAATAATAATAATAATAATAATAATAATAATAATAATAATAATAAATAATACAAGTGTATAAAAACTCTACTATCGCTGGGTGGATTTTAACGAAGTTTACCTTCTTCACTTAAATTCATTAAAATCGACTCACTTTTCTTCTAAATCTGATCATACTTTAATTAAAAATTGACGTGAGATACATCAGAATCATACAAAATATTAACCATCGCTCTGGACAAGCAAAAGCAACTGGTAACTTTTTTTATACTTATGTACACAGAAGAATTCGGTTTTAAGCAGTAACTGAAGAACTTTTTTAAGCCAATTCTAGAATTAGTAGCTCTTTAACACAACAATTACTTTTGATTGCTTTGTCCTCCGAAAATAACTAGCAATTTTAATTCAGAAACACAACTTAAAAAAACCACAACAAAAGGTTAGGCCTAATTAGTATATCCCTCTCCTGTAGGGAATGAAAAAGTGTTAGTAAATTTCTTATATATACTTTATATAAATAAAAAAATATAATTAAATATATCAGCTAACGTCTTTTATTCCCTTATAGGGAGTAGGTTCGGAGACTAAGTGGGCAGTTCAATCTTCACCAGTAGCCGATCAGCGATGGCTGGTCCCTGTCTATCATTAATTATTGGCAGCACGATGAAGAGAAAGGCAAACAAGTGCTGCCATCTCTTGGTACCTAACCCTAACAGGATATGTGACTGTCTGAAATAATGTGAATGCTTGAGTTTATGAAACAAAACACCAGAGTTTCTGGAAGGAAAAAAAGCCGCTTGCCCATGCGAGATCGACTAACTTAGGAACTGGTCGAAGATAGGCTTGGAAAAACTTCCTCCATTCAGCGACTAGACTTGAACGTTAGTCAACCTTCGGGCGGCCTAGCGCACAGGATGCAAGCGTCACTTTTACTGAGTTATTATCACAATTTTGGTTTGAATCATACTTAACAAAAAAATTAAATAAACGTTCAGAAACAATAAAATGACATTTATGTCTAACTGAATGAAATTTCTAAAAAATTGGTATTCAGGCTGTTTATTTTTTTAAATTTCATTTGAAAGGTGCCATAATTACAAAATGTTCGATTCCCAGGTTGTATAGATTGAAAGATGTTCAGTATGTATATCTGTTATTATTTTGTGTGTGTTTCAATGGGATCTTTATAACAAGGCTATTGGTAGGTGATTATGGATGTGAATATCAAGAATTTGAGAAATGCTAAGGTGGAAGCTGAAAAATGTTTCGTTAAAATAATACAGAAACGAGAGTCTATAAACAATCGAAACAATGTACACAAAAAAGTGATTGTATGGAAGATTCAATGTACACTAGTTAAAATTCGTTGGCAGAAGTGAAGACTGGCTGATACAAGATCTAGTAGCATGGATGGAATATGAAGTACGTTTATATTAATGAAGAATATGATGATGCATGGTGATTCTTCTTTTTACCAATAAAATACTGAGAAATGTGAAATATATGAGTTTGTTTAACTAGGTGAGTACTAAGAGAGTAATCATTATGGTAGATTTAAACTATTCGGATATAGACTGGAAGGACAGTATATGAAGAATAGGACGGAAATATATACACTAGATCAAGAATAATTATCTTCAACGGCATCTAACCAAGGGTATGAGAGAGAGAGAGAGAGAGAGAGAGAGAGAATCTCGGACTTCACTTCGATGCTGATCAAAGTTGGAATAGCTATACAAATTATCTCAAAAAACAACAAACTGAGGATAACAGCAAGCAAACTATATCGATTAAAAGACAATGTCCCGACACATAAAAATACCAATCTACTAATCTCATATAAAGCGTTATGTGAAAACATTTTTAGATACACAATTACATCTTATGCATTCTGCCCAGAGTACAAAATAAACAGATTACAATTGTTGCAAAATAAAATGCTAAAACTGATATTGTGGAAAAAAGAGAAGAGCCCACACTCATACTGGAATCAACGACAATACACAAAATATTCAAGTTAATCATATTTGCTGATATGATCAACAAACTGCCATTCGACGACAGAAACTTAGGGACCAACAGAAAACTGAAATTGGCGCTATTTAGATATTATAGTGAGAATGAAAACTAGAGGGAACTAACACCCACACACAAAACTGTAATGACTTTCTCTCAAACACCAATTCAAGAACACAAACACCTCCAAATCCAACCCATCCGTTTCAAAAGAGGTTAAACCGTGCTCATGCAGTGGTTGTGCGTTGGAGCATGTTCTCACTTCAACACGTTAACACGCATTTGACATCCCCTACAGCATAACGAAATTCAGACTGTAAATCGGATTTATTATTATTATTATTATTATTATTATAAAACCCTCCATGGAGTCCATGACTCATTATGGGAGGTCCACTCTTTTTATCATACCATGCCTTAAATATATTCACTGTCTCCGCACCTCACCACACTCTCGGGCACTGCATTCCAATCACTCACCACTCTCCACGCAAAAAACCTGCTCCTCACTCCCTTGCTCACATCCTCTTATACAGCTTCCAGGGATGACCTCTTCTCCTACTATCCTCACCCATTCTGTGGAAAATCTCCCTGACATTAATATGGTAATAACCTCTTAATAGCTTATATGCCTCGATCATATCCCCACTCCTCCTTCTATCCACCAATTTCTGCAAATTGCATTTTGTCAATCTGTATTCAAACTCTACATTCCAGAGACCAGAAACCACCTTAGTCAATCGCCTCTGAACTTTTTCCAATGCATTTTCATCTTTTTGAAAACCAGGTGACCAGATCTGTGCACAGTAATCCATATGTGGTCTTATCAAAGCCTTATACAAAGGAACCATAACATCCTTACTTCTACAAGTGATCGCATCATTCCCATTATCCGCTGTGTTGTCTTCACAATTTTAATAACATGTCCCCAAAAGTTCAGGTCCTTGTCTAAAATCACTCCCAGATCTCTCATCTCCTCGACCTCTTCCAAGATATTTCCACCGATTGTGTACTTTACATCTCATCTCTGCTTCCCAAAATTCAAAACCTTACACTTTGAAACATTGAATTGACATTATCCCCATTCATTTACCCATTCAGCCAGTGTATTCAAGTCCTCTTGCAAAGCTACAGCATCCGCTCTACTCCTGATAACTCTCCCCGACTTTGCATTATCTGCATCTCAGGCTGCCACAGTGAAAAAAAAAGACTCCTACTTAGATCAAAAAGAAGACCACGAAGGATTTCCAGGAAGAGCGAAAAACAAGGCTTATCGCGCCCGCACCAGTCATAGTTCATCTCACAAGCAAGTCCACAAGAGACAATCTCATAAAAGCCAGCAGACTAAAGAAAAAGAAAGAAAAAAAATAGTTGCCAAGGACTTGAACGCATTGCAAGATTATACATCAATCTTCCCATCTGAATATTTAACACCATTCAACCAGAATATGTTATACAAAGCAAGAAGAGCAAAAACAAAAAAAAAACAAAAAAATTACCATTTTTTTGTGGATCAGGATGCTAAGATATTCTTGAGGAAGTCACAAACTTCAAAGTCGATACAAATCAAAAGCTAGGCTGCTACAGTGGAAAAAAAAGACTCCTACACTGGAAAAAAAAGACTCCTACACTGGAAAAAAAAGACTCCTACTTAGATCAAAAAGAAGACAACAACAAAAAATGAATGTGAACTTTCAGACAGATGTAATAACACCAGTAGTGGCGCACCCAGAGCGGGGGGGAAAAGGGGGACCCTATCCCCCCAAAGAAAAAGGAAAAAAAACTAGAAAATTTTCCAGAAATCTTTTCCTAATTAAAATTCATTTTTGTTAATTTATGTTGTGTCGTGTCTTCTATTTCTATACTACTTATGAATTAACGATCATTACAGATGCTCAGTCATAGGTCGTATGCGAAGTGTAGTGTGTATTCTCAAATCGTCTACTCAACTCGGGCTCACCCCCCCCCCCCAAGATTAAATCCTGAGTTGGCTACTAAACACCAGAATATATCAGCAATTTTACTTTGATCGGACCTCTCAAACATCAACCTACTTCCAACACAGCAATCAAACCAATTAAACAATAACACTACAGAGTTATATAATATAATGTAATATAATATAATAACACAATAACACTAAAACGCTTCGAGGATGCAAGCTGACACATTACATCTCAACCGAGATCAACACAAAGGAAAAACAAAATCCATTTATTATACTGAAGTCCTGTAGTTACGGCGCTTAAAAATACATTAAAAACAAACAAAAAAAAATGTAAAATATATATAATTTGTTGTTATTCTAAAAATACTGTTAAGAAATGTATCTCATTCAACTATAAATTACCATCTACATAACTAATATTAATACATTATACAAAAAAGGGGAAAACTTGTATGAAATTCATTGTTAAAAAAAACAGAACAAATATGTTTTGTAAACTCATAAAAATAATAATAATTATTATTATTATTATCTTTATACCTCCAGGGAGTCCACAGACTCATAAAAAAAAGAACAATATGTTTTGTAAATGTATAATATATAATCATAATTTTAATAATAAAAATTATTCACTTTTTTTGTTGCTTTAAAAAATAAATAAATGAAATAGAGCTTGTGTAGCTCTATGAATGTGGCGTTTGCACACCACAGCGTTGATTTTTATAGAAATCTGATGTGGAAAATAAACCATAATCTGCAGCACTTTACAAAATAATATGTTGGATTGTCACTTAAGACGTTTATTGTATACATGTAAATATTTTCAGATCATTAAAAAATTATTACTATTAATTATTATTATATCACCTCCAAGGAGTCACCGTGGGATTCATTATAGATACAATATGCTATTAATTCCTTTGAGTTTTCAAATTTCCCAGATATGCTAAACTGAAAATTTACTCTCGTTTTGTTGCTGTACCGTGAATTTAATATCGCTGTTTTTTAAAAGGGTATAAATTTTAATTGAAATTACTTTATATATATATATTAATTGAAAATAGTTTTATATTGAGTGTAATATCGTTGCATGCGGAAGCGACACCTCGTGTTAGAGGTTTACTATGGACATAACCGTGGTAGCATTGATCAGCTGTTGTACTGTCAGTAACAAGCTGACTTTTGTATCCGTTTCATGAGAGGGAAAAAATATAAATATACGTTCAGTTAGTTATATGTCGCTCATTAATGTATTTAGTCTGTATTATAAAAGAAAAATAATATTCATGTAAATACAACCTCTTCAAGTAATGCATAATTTATTATAATTCTCGATTCTCAGACTACCGTTTATAGGATGACAGGCACGTGAAATCGAGCGTCTACTACTCGTGTGTTACCGTGTTCTTTGTTACTCTCAAAATTCTGCTTTTGTTCTGTGGACTGTGCGTTTCATTTTTATTCCAAGTGAACAAATTTTAGGAATTTTCTGTGAAGTGTATCGTATGAAGAGGTATTTGAATCTAGGTTGAAATGCTGCAGCCTATTCTTGACGGCTCTCCTACCCGTATACTTCAAACAATGACCGAAGATGAATTGGATCCTATGAGTTCTGATGTATTAAAAGAAATTACGGACGAAGTCATTCTCGGCGTGTGTTTTGAAGTGCATAGAGCTGTTAAATTGGGAATATCATTTTTGGATGAGCCTCCCGACGATGACAAGAAATACGAAATAGTAGACGAAATAGGCCTTGACATTTTTGGTCAGATGCCTTTAAAAAAACAGTTCGAATGTGTATGTCTTAATTGTCAACGCAGCTTGGCGGCTTCCCGTTTTGCTCCTCACCTAGAAAAATGCATGGGAATGGGAAGAAATAGTTCAAGACTTGCGAATAAAAGAATAGCTAATAGTGGGAAAACCGATAGCGACGGGGATGACTGTGATAGCGACAGTGATCGAAAATATGGTACTGAAAAAAGGACTACAAAGAAGAGAAAAGACAATAATTCACTTCGTAAAACTTCAAAAGTAAGAGGCAAACAGGGAGATAATCAAGCCGGACGTAATGCAAATTCCGAAACAAGTTCCGTAGTTACAAATTATGAGACAATGTCATTTGAAGAAAAAAAAGCTTTATTTAAGCAAATATGTGGGGTAATATCGGAACATACAAAAAAATTGTGCACTCGTTCTCACAAATGCCCTAAACACACTGATGAACAGCGACAAGCTGTTCGCCTTTCTCTCCTAGGAAAACAAGAAAATAAATCTACAGATGATATTTTCATAGATGTGGACACATTTGAAGAGGAAGATACAGATGGACATCAAACGTGCGAATCAAAAGGTATAAGTAATTCATCGCCATACGATTCCACAAATATTAACAGTGCTCCCAAGAAAAAAGAAAAGAAAATGCAGCATTCTACTGTAAATAGTGGCGTTTTCAAGAAAAAGTTGCAACCAACACCGCCACAGAGTAATCCAGTTAGTAACATTTGTAATGCCAGTAATAGTGGGATCATAAATGGCTAATAGTAAAACCTTGATTACCAAGCATTTTTTTTTTTTAATTTTCAGATAATTCCATGTTTGTTGAACATGTATAATTATTATTAATGTTGTATTTGAAAATCACTGAGAAGTACTTATTTTCTGAATTTATTATTTTTTTTTCTGACTAAGTAAATGTCTTAATTATCCATTAATTCTTTGAATGCCACTGGAATTCTAAAATCTTAATGTTAGGAGTGTTTTGCAAGACATATTTGGTTAGTTGAAGTGTTCGTGTGTGCATGTGTTGTATATATTGGAGAGAGAGAGAGAGGGGTTACTTTAAAATCAGAAGATGTAACAGTTTCATTTGTGTATGTCCTATGAATTTAGACTAGAATGTGATTGCATAAATAACCAATAATGAATGTTTTCCAGGGTAATTTTATATTTACCAAGTGAGAATGCTTGAAAATATTTATTGTTGTGAAATTTCATTAAAAATAAACAAGCTCTTAGCTGTACACTGCCAAGAAATATTAAATTTAATGTCTGTAGATGTGGATAAATCTTAATCTTACATATAATTTTACTTGGTTCAGAACAAGTATGGGGGGGGGAATGCATATGTGTCACTGTATACTATGTACACAAGAAGAAAATCTTTGGAAAAACTACCCTTGAAAATTTTTCTACGTTTGTTTTTAAGAAAAATGGAAAATTTTTGAATTTGCTTATATCAAATGAAAATTTTGCCATTCTTATTATACCATTTAAGTTTTTATACTTGGCTGTGCTGAACTTGGATACAGATGGCATGTGACTCTCATACTATTTAGCATGAATATTTATATGCATATGTCTTACATGCAGTTATTTTGTTCAGCACTTTGTTTCATCATTATAAAAATTGATTATTAAAACTTTATTGGTTAATAGTATTTTTTGTTGGATTAACATCCAACTAACAATTAATAGTATACTGTCAAGTGGCTGACTAGCAACCACTTGACAGTATACCGATTGTTAGTTGCTGCTAGTTTATCAGGTGACCAATATATGAGCTGGTCCTGGGGTGGCTGAATAATTATTTCACAGTTCTATGTATCAAGTATCTTTTGGGAATCTATCAACAATCTCACAAAGCTTCAATAGAGATTTTTTTTTTTTAATCTAGAAACGTTTTTTTTTTTAAATCACTATGCTTCTGTCAATATGATAAGCATATTCAGCATGGTTTCCTAACTGCAGAGAAAAAGTTTTATTTTTTCATATTTAAAAAAGAGTGGAAGTATGGAATAAATATAGTTCATGTGCATATATAATTTTAAGTTTAATTAAAAGATGAATCATTATAAAATAGTAAAATGAAATGGATGAAATTGAGAATGGTTGACAATAGGTCATGAATTTGTTTTCCTTTTATGTTGTTCAGAATTTATGAAATTAGTAGTATTATGATATAAGCACATATTTCATATATTTTGAATAGAACATAGTAATCCCTTTGAATATGACATAGCAATGAAAAAGTGTTTAATATAAATGGGTACATATTATGAACAGCATTTCTGAATCTTGAAAAGCTTAAGAATATGAAATCTTATATCATTACCACAAAAGATTATGGTTTCTTGAGAGAATAGGAAAATCAGAAATTTCTTTAGAAATTGCATTTGTATTCTTTTCTCTAATCCAATTTATACTCCACACTATCTCTACAAGAATAACAAAGAAGAATTCTGTTTTCATTGAGAAGAAAACCATGATGTGCGAGTGAGGAGTGTTGAAGCAACAACTAAATGAATCCAGGGATGTGAAATTATTGCTGCTTTTTTTTTTTTTTTTGCAATGACCATGTCTGTAATGTATTTTTATCATCATCAGAATTATTTTTAGTCTTCCCAGTCACAATTTGCAATATGGGTTATTACTATGTCATTTTTGTAATCTGCCAAAAAATACCACTGCCATTTTATGTCTAGGTCAATTTGTATATGTGCTCTTAAATTAATATTGGTCATAATATTGTATATGCATAAGTAATAACAGCACATATAAATTAAGATACATAATAGTTGCACAAAATCAAGAAAGGGAATGAATGCATTCCTGTTTACTTTATTTTCTTGGCAACCCATATTTCAGACATGGGAAAGTTTGTTTTAATAAAATTTCAGTTAAAATGTTTATTCTTCTTCTTCTCATATCATAGGAAGAAACAAATTGGATATTAAATAGTATCTAAATAAGTAAAGGCTTCTGTACTAGATCATATACATGTTAAATTTTTGGCATCATTAACTGTATTTTAATTTATATCTTTAAAGGAATTGAACTTCTTTTTTTATATATATATATATATTTCATTGTTGTGTTTTATTTTGGTTTTGTTCTTTTTAAGTTAAGCTTACTACAACCTCAAACTATAACAATATGAAACAATGAACAGTTAATCAATATACTTTTTTTTGCATTGATTGCCAAGAAAACCTTTTCATGTATATTTCCTTCATAAAAACATAGTAATTAATCAGAACATATCCTATTAAGTGTAGAAAAAAAAGTTGAACAAGCATGTATAACTCTCACTGATTTTATGTGAATATGTAAAATTGTTTTTTAGTTTTTTTTGTGAAATATTTAGTCTCACAGATCCTCGAAAGAAAATGCCAACTAAATATTCATAAAAGTAGTAATAATTTTCATGTTGTGAAATCATGGATTATTTCACATAAGTAAATGGGAAAGCAAGATTTAATTAATAAATTGTCTCTTTCTTTGTTATATTCATTTTGATAAAATGAATCTAAGAAATATCTGCTACCAATGTGATAAACTATTTAAAAGAGAAAATCAAAAATGTTTATTTTATATTTTGAAAAATTGTTTGTTAATCTATTCATGGGGGGGGGTCCTTCATGATTGAACATGATGAAAAAGTTGAAGTTAAGATGCATTATATGAAAAATAGAATCAGAAATCAGAACTTAGGAATCACTTAGGTCAATTACTTAGGAATCAGAACAGATCTGATACCACAGAGTGGTATCAGATCTGTTCTGATTCCTAAGTAATTGACCTCTGAACAAAAAAGGCATATAATAAAGAAAATGAACAATGCATATGGTAATGAAATAGATTTGTAGAATTCTTGTTAAATCTATGAAATTAAGAAATGTAGAACCAATGATTTAAGTATATAGACTTTTAACATTTAGGTTATGTGCATCAGTGCACTTAAACGCTTAGCACTTTGTAAGCCAAAGTTAACAACTAGAAAAAAAGTCCTATAATTTCTCCATGAAAGTTAGCATGTATAATTTGTTTCTCAGCTTATTGGATCTTATTTGATATTCTGTTATGAAAGTAACTAAATGTTTACTAATTTAAGTAACTGACAGTAGCTTGTCATAAATACAGAAATATGTTTAAGTGTAAGAAACCTATGAATTGCTACATTAATACTTGATATACTGTTAATGGAGTATTAGTTCTATTATTTCACAAATAAAACATAAAAATTGGATACACAAGTTCCTTCAAGGAGAAAAGCTGCCACTCCAGACTTACTGAGCAAATGTGTACATAGTTTATCATTTCTGTTTTTATTATATGTTTCAAGTTTCCAGTATATGATGGAATTTTTTTTTTTTTTGTAATAGTAAAATTCTAAGATAAATATTTATCTCCAGTTTCTCGAGTTCTGACATACATGATTTTGCATGAAAAAGTGGTCACTAGATTTCTTTTTTCATCTTTCTCATGTTTCATGCCAGACCCAGTATTAGTAGGTGTATAAAAAACAAAATAGAGCTGATCTTTCTCTTGATATATATACTGCATGATATAAATTCAGATCTTGCCATTAAATTAGTGATTAATGTTGTGAAGATGAATGCATATATTTATCATTAATGTGTTTAATAGGTGTATATTTTCACCCTCACTCTTCTCCCAGCTCATCAAATAGTTATTTATTTTGTGGTGGACCTTTACAAAATAAAAGGCATGGTTAATTAATCTTCAGGCAAGTTAGTGTTTGTAGTCTGTATAATGAGTATTGAAAAGCATGCTCAGAGTATGCTCACAACCATGTTTAATGAATTTTTTATTATTTATTTAATTATTCTCATTCTTGGCTGTCAGAAATATTTCAATTTTATACTTCACTGACTTGCTTTTTATTTATCATACATGTTTAATTAAGTATCTGCTTTCTCATAATATTAATATCAGATTATTTAATGAACTGCTTGAGCATTTTTACATTAATCTAATAATATCACCTAATATCTTTTAAAATATTGTCTGAAACAGTGTATATCTTTAAATAGCAATTCTAAAAATGGTTGTTTGTTGCTGTGTGTGTGTGTGTGTGTGTGTGTGTGTGTGTGTAGAATTTTTGAACTACATTACACTGGGGAGAGGGGATGGTGCGTAAATAAATTATTTATTTTCTGAGTTTACATGTGTGTGTGTATGTTTTTTTATAATTTTTTATTTTTAAGTTCAATATTTACAATTTTTGTGCATTATGCCAAAGATTTCAACAGAATTTCAGAATGAATGCATATTTCACAGTAGATCCAGCTTTGGTGTAAGAACATGCAATTTATTGTGTTAAAAAAAGTAAATTAATAATCTTTGAAATTGTTGCATTATTAAATTTATTTAAGAATTGATTATGAACGATAATCATAAACATATTACTATATTTTGACTGTTAACCAGCACTTGGAAACTTTTTTAATCATAGTTTGTGTTGTGATGATACTAGTATAAGATAGAATTTGAAATTCCTATATTAAATTTCTGTACTAAAATAAAAATTAATAAATCTGGTCTTTCCTCCATGCAGAAATTCTTACTTGACTGACTTAAATACCAAAATTTCCTTTCAGCTGGGTGCATACAGGGATTATTGCAATAAAACCAACATGGACTTTCTTTCCATTTCTTTTTTTTTTTTTTGTAGCTCAGAGGATAAAAATCATTGTAACCTGCATGGTTATTTTCTACATTTAAAATGGTACAATATCCATTACTGTTTACTTTCTGTATATTCTAAAATCATTCACACATACCTAAGTACTAAAGTTAAGATCTACCAGTAATAAGTGAGTATGAAGAAACTGGACTTCTACAGTTTCTTCAATGGTATTCTGTATTATATTCAAATATGAAAAGTTATTGGACCAGTACTGCAAATAGGTTGAAGTCGATAAATAACATTGAAGAAATTTAGCATTGAATTTGAATATTATGTGTAGATTACAATTTTCAGGAAATGCATAGAAAGTTGTGTGTGTGTGTGTGGGGGGGGTAATTAGGAAGAGAGGATGAGTGAAAACAGAAATTTACTTTAGCGCATTCATAGTAAATTCCCTCCCCCCCACATTACAAGAAAAAATTATATCTTAACTAAGATATAATTTCTTCTTGTAACTTGCTATGCTGTGGTGCAAGATATCTAAATTTCATATTGAAAAATTGGTAGAAAATGATTAAAATATATTAATGTTTAATAAAAAGATTTTTTACTATTTTTCCTAGCTTCAATATTTTATCTTTGTCACAGAAACATCTTTAGGAATGCAATGTTGTTAAAATTGTAGTAACACATAAGAAACAATGCAGAAGAAATGAAATTAACATTCAAGTCTTATGAGAAATTTTCTCTATGGGTGTTGTTGTGTGGTTTTGTGTGTGTGTTACTACAATTTTAACATTGCATTCCTGAAGATGCCTCTGATAGAGATGAAATATTGAAATTATTAAATCTATTGTTTAATTATTTCTTTCTGTGCTGTAATTATTCCATTAAATTGGATCATGAATATAAACAAGCACTTAGGCTCTAAATAGTTGTATTCTTCCTAGCATAACGTGAGCCTGAAGTATGGTTTGAATGCATTATAAATTATAACTTCAAAAAACGAAGTAACATACAAAAATATTTATTCTAGTTTCCTTAATTAGATTATCACTTTGCTGGGGTGAATGAGAACAAAAATGATTCAAGAGAAGAAATATTCTTCTTTTTGAACAGAATCTAGAATTTTAAGGACTGAAGACCTCCAAGTAAACAGAGTATCATCATTGCCTTAATGGAGTCAAAAGACATTGTGGGAGGTTTTCTCTATCAAACACAATGTTCACCAAAGCAAATGAACCTTTACTCCCTTCGACATCTAAGGATTGTTGATTATTGTTTTTTCCCCTGTTTCCTGCTACTCAATGATCTGATATAAGCCTCTCACTAATATACCTTGGTCATATCATTCCTCTTTGGTGGCTAACTATCAAGTCTCTGTCCAGAGACCTGATACTGCATTAGTCATCTTCACTGTATCCTTCCCAAAATCTTCATCTTGAAAATCAGGTAACAAAATACAAACCTTTGAGAAGTAGATATAGTAGAACTATAACTTCTTTATGACATGAAGAAATATATTTATTTCTACATGCCAGTGTCCTCGTCGTTGCCATAAGTTGTGTTCCCATCATAATTCTATCAGCCCTGATTCTTCATCTCCTCTACTTTAAACCCAACTTTTACCTTCCAGATTTCAAACCTTCACTTTGCATCATTGAATTGGTGTATTCTGTTCATTGTCTACAGTCTTATTAAATTCTGAAGAACTACAACATTGGTTTTGCTGCTTTTGCTCCAACTGTCCATCATCTGCAAAAAAAAAAAAAAAAAAAAAAAAAAAAAAATGCTTATCACCATTTAAACCTCTAATTCACTACTCATTAATTTTATTGAGCTCCCTGATTCTGGGGTAATCTGATATGGCATTTTTCGCATTGAATATATTTGTCATTATAGTTCTACTATAATGTCCCTTATAATATGTAAGTCAATTGATAAAACACAACCTCTCCTAACAAATTGATGCAAATCCTCATAGAAAATCCTGCCTAATGCTGTAATTTAGTCCCTATTAACCTTAACTACAACTGCACAGACTGGCCTGGGACCTTACCCTTTGCAAGATTTGTCAAACAAGCATGTTGAGGTTGTTCCATTAACTTCCTAGTACATTTTCTTAAAAGGCGAGAGGTAGCACCACTTCCTGGCAATGAATCTTATGACACTTTAGAGAGAGGAGGAGAGAATGGAAACAGTAGGAGAGACGGAATGAGAGAGAGGTATGGGACTGCTAGAAGAGGAGAGAATGGAAATGGTAGGAGAGACGGAATGAGAGAGAGAGGTATGGGAGTGCTAGAAGAGGAGAAAATGGAAACAGTAGGAGAGAGGGAATGAAAGAGGAGAAAATGGAAACACTAGGAGAGAGGGAATGGTAAGAGGTATAATGTATGGGGACTCAATGATCCATGGTGTTCAAGATAGGATGCGTGAGGAGTGTTTGCCAGGAGGAACAATAGAAAGGGTGGCTTTGGGAGTTAAGAGAGGTGAAAGGGTGGATGAGATAATTGTGACGGTGGGAACAAATGACTTGAGTGGGGGTGTAAATAGGGCAGCGAGAGATATGTGATTCTTGCTTCAGGTGGTACGAAAGAAGACAGAGAGAAAAGATGGTGTGTGTGTGTGTTGCCTAGGTATGATAATGATGAACTGAGCAGAAGAGCAGTAATATTGAATGACATAATAGCTAGAATGTGTGACAAGAGAGGACTGAAATATGTGGATGCTTGGAGTGCGTTTGAGGATGGAGAGGAATTGTATGCAAGAGACTGCTTACATTTGAATGAGGAAGGGCGTAGGCATCTGGAGAGATTGCTGTTCTGAAAAAGTCAGTGTGTCCCAGGGAGGATGGTAGCAGGGGTAGCCTCTTGTGGGAATGGGTACTTGGGAGAAGGGAGACAACATCAGGTAACACTGAGCCCAGTGGAGTCTAGAAGGGATAATGCTGGGTATAGAAACAACAGCATTTATATGCTATATACTAATGCAGGAGTATCCAGAATAAGGGAGAGGAATTGGTGGCACAGATAGCATCAGCCTGGCCAAAAATTATTGGGATCACTCAGACGTGGTTGACAGAAGAGGATATAATAACAGGAATAAAAGGTCACTGGGTAAAGCATTTTTCGGCAGGATAGGAAGGAAAAGCGTGGTGGTGGAGTACTGCTTATGATGAGTGACGACCTATGTACTCTAAGAGTGAAGACTTTGGAAGGCAGTGACACTAATGATTTTGAAAGCATATGGTGTGAGGTAGAGGTGGGCGAGACAGGATATTTAGTGGGGTGTTGCTACAGACCCAGGGGTACAGAGGGTGGGGACCAGGAAATGTTTAGAGAGTTGAGTTTGGCAAGTGCAAGAAGAATGATTGTTATGGGAGATTTTAACTACAGTAGTATAAACTGGGGAGAGGAAGACTCAAATGTCTTAGGCATGTTGCCTAAGACATTTGTTCCTCAAATGTCTTAGGCAACATGCAATAGAGGGAACAAGAGGTTCGAGTTTTGGATTTGGTTATAGCATCAGAGGAGTTGATAATAACTGAGATGACATCTCTCCCACCAGTTGGAGAGAGTGACCATATGGTTTTGACTTGGAAAATGAATAGACATGCAGGAGTATCAAAGAGATGGGAACGTATGTGGAATTATAAGGCAGGTAATTATAATAGTCTAAGATGTCAACTTGGGGGAGTTTCATGGAAGGAGGAATTGGAAGGCCGTGATATCATTAGTGCATGGGAAATTATGAAAGAATATTTGTTAGTAGCAATGGTAAATTGTATACCACGAGTGAACAACAGGACACAATTTGGAGTAAAGTGGATGACAAACAATATTAAACAGGAATTGCATATGAAAAAGAAGCTGTGGAAGAGATATAAGGAGACAGGTGAAGAGAAGATGCATGAAGAGTATAAGACACGGGCCTGAAGAGTGACTAGTATGGTAAGGAAGACGAAACTGGAATATGAGAGGAGATTAGCTCTAAGATCCAAAGAAAATCCTAGGGAATTTTTTAGATATGCGGCCAGTAGGAGGAGAAATGACTGTGGAAGAATGATATTGTGGGATAAAAATGGGAATAGAGTGACTGATGTAGAGGACATAGTAGAATTGTTCAATGAACACTTTATTGGAATATTTCATCCTGGAGCAGTCAGTTTTAATGCTAGAGGAATAGGGCAGGTTTGAGATTTAGAGGTACAGAAGGAGAGTGTGTTTCAAATACTGTCAGTAAAGCTGTGGGACTGGATGGTATTTCACTACAAGTTTTGAGAGAATGTGCTAGGGAACTGACAGTGCCTTTGATCTGGCTTTTCAATGAAAGTCGGGCTGCAGGAAAGGTGCACATGTAATGGAAGGAAGGTAAGATAATGCCATTGCATAAGGGTGGTAGCAGACTGGAAGTGTCTAATTATACACCAGTTTGTGTGTGTCATCAGTAGTTAATAAGATCTTGGAGAAAGTAGTGAAGGACCGTATACAGCATTGGGAAGATGAGGGTAATGTTATCTGTCAGAGTCAACATGGATTTGTGAAGAGGTACTCTTGTTTTAGTAATATGCTAGCCTTTTATGATAAAGTTACAAGAGCATTAGATGAGGGAAAGGCATATACTGCCATTTTCTTAGACTTAGCGAAGGCATTTGACAGGATGCCACATGATAAACTGATATTTAAGTTGCAGCACATGGGTCTGGATGTCAGATTGGTCAACTTGATTCAGGATTGGCTGTCCAATAGGTATCAGAGAGTTGTGTATGGTGTGGCAGTTTGAAGGAAGCAGAGGGTTACAAGTGGGGTCTCACAGGGCTCAGTACTGGGGCCTATATTGTTTAACCTTTATATCAATGACATTGTCGGTGGATTGCAAGGGGATATTCAGTTGTTTGCAGATGATGCGAAGCTGGGAAGGATTATTAGTAATAGTGCAGATGCAGCAGTCCTGCTAGAGGATTTGAATAAGCTAAATAGATGGGCAAATGAATGGGGGTGTCGGTTTAATGCAGCAAAATGTAAGGTCTTGAGGTTTGGGAAACATTGATGGGACACTGCATTCTCTATGGGAGGAGTTATACTGGAGGAAGTAGGGGAGACAAGAGATCTGGGGTTGATGATTGATAGAAACCTGAAATTTAGGGGACATATTGCAAAGGTGGTGAAGGTAACACAGAGGACTGCTGCAATAATGAGAAGGACACTGACCTGCAGAGATAAAACAGGTATCGTTCAGTTGTATAAGACCCTGATCAGACCACACTTGGACTATTGTTCTCAGATTTGGTCCCCAGGATTTGAAGGGGATAAATTAACTGTGGAAA
This sequence comes from Typopeltis vanoorti, assembly GCF_054136105.1. Taxonomy (NCBI): domain Eukaryota; kingdom Metazoa; phylum Arthropoda; class Arachnida; order Uropygi; family Thelyphonidae; genus Typopeltis; species Typopeltis vanoorti. The sequence goes on from NC_143550.1 coordinate 147,317,185, forward strand.
GGGTACAAAGGCAGATAACAAAGATGGTTTCAGGACTGTACAATGATAGTTGTGAGGACGGGCTGAGGGAATGTGGACTGCAGAGTTTGGTGGATAGAAGAAGGAGAGGTGATATGATTGAGACTTTTAAACTGTTGGGAGGTGGTTACCGTTGACACTGGCGAGTTCCTTCGCTTAGTTGAACTGAGGGAAGGAGTGATGATAAGAGGCTATCCCTGGAAGTTACGAAAGGAAACTGTGAACAAGAGGGTGAGAAGTGGTTTCTTTGTATGGAGGGTGGTTGAACCATGGAATGCATTGTCTGATGGAGTGAGGAGAGTGAGAACGGTCAATGAGTGGTATGATAGACTTTGTGTTTCTTAGGGGGGGATTTCCCCTCGATGAGTCTAGATAGACTTTGTGTTTCTTAGGAAGGACCTCCCATGTTGAGTCTTTTGACTCCATGGAGACCTGAATAATAATAATAATAATGTCATCATTAATTAATATACTATGTTAATACTTGCTATTAATCACTGAACAGGTCTTGACTTGTTTACACATCAGTAATTACATGGATGCAAAGTGTCCATTGAAGTTAATATAGCATGCAGATACTACTGAGTTAACATGGAGATGAAGCTTATAATTTTGATATATTTTATGACCATCTGGATGGTTAACTAATATGCCATCAAGTCCTACTGATGGCATATTACTTAATAGACTTATTAACATCAAGTTGAATTTTTTTACATACTGCTCACTCACTACTAATTCCTCCTCTGTCATTCTGTCCTCACTCAAACTTGTGTAGTATCAGGCTCACTAATGTGAAATTCCTTGACAAATTTCTCATTAAATACTTCAACTGTTTAATCCTTCAAAACCTATTGATCATTAACCTTAAGTTTGAAGGATTAAACAAGACCACAAGAAGATATCTACAAAAATAGACTTGCGAAGGAACCAAAAATATATTTATTATAACTGTTAAACTTATATTCTTGTAATTAACATCCTTATTTTTCCAAGTGTGAGTAAACAAAAGTCTGCACATATCTTCATGACTAGACAGTCATGAACAAACATCTTCAAGACATATTCCATGTTTGTTGAAAGAACATTTTATCTTTTTTACTTGATTAATCCTTAAATATGGCTTATAATTGTTGATGGAACATTGTAAGTTAGAAAAATTTAGAGCTAGCTATGATTCTGTGTTTTCAGTATTCAATTTTAAGCTCTTTAAGCAGAAAATGAACAACCTGCAGATTTCTGACTAACATAAGTGCTTTCTATCCTATCCTATTAGTGACTTTAACAGGCACTTGAGCATCCACAGCCTTCCAAGTATCCTTAGATTTCCTAACCGTAATATGAGGAAAGGCAGTTACCCCTATGTTACCTCTAAGCAATCTTTTCTAAATTGTATGCGTTCTACTGGCTGGTTTGCCTGTTCTGAGGGACGAAACAGCTGAGTTTCCAGGAGAAAAAACCTGCCTTTGTACGAGACTGGCTAACTCACCTTTAGTCAAGAGATCAAATAAAGGATCCTCGCGTCACTGATGGGAATCGAACCCAGGTCCTTCTGACCAAAGGACTCTGTCTATACTGACTTAGTTATGGAGGCTCCTCAAGTACTTTCTATAATGGGTTTATTATTTTGAATATCCATGAAAAATATTAATGACCATGACACAGACATGCTGTTGTCCAAAAGCTAAGGATGAACTACATTTTTACCTGTATGTGAAAAAATTTTCATGACTATGGCCAAGTGTGGACATAAATTAATTGTCAGCATACTAATAAATTATATTACATAAAAAATGTTATAAATTTTGTATACAAAATTGCAATATGTTTTTGGAATTTCTTAACTTAATTCATTAGGAAATTACAAATTTCCTAATAAATTAAGTTAAGGAATTAACGTACAGTGCTTACATAACAAAATATGAGAGAAACATTTCAGTATGGAATATATCCACCCTGAATTGTGATGCAGCAATGTCGTACCATGCTTAGCACTAAGTGATTCAGGAGTCCTTGAGGCAAACTAGCTCAATCCTCCTTCAGAAAACAAGCCTTGCTTGTTTTCTGGAGGAGAATTTTGAGCAGCAATTCATCTCCCTAATGCATCATAAACATGTTCTATAGGGTTTGGATCTGGGGAGTGTGCTGGCCACTCGATTCAATTAATAAGGAAGTATTATCTCCTCTGCTCGTGTATAATGTGTGTGGTGTTGTCATCCATAAAAATGAATTCTTTGCCTACAGAACCATGGAACAATAGAACATGACATTGAAGAACTTCCTTGCAATATCATTCACCAGTCATAGTCCCTTTTTCTAGCACTCGTAACTCGGTGAGTTCATTAAGCATAATGCCTCCCCACACCATTACTCCAGAAGCACTGTATCTATCCCTTTCAAGAATATTCTTGCAATAGTAAGCAGTACACCTTTCACACCAGATCAAGTGTTGTCTAGAATCAGAGGAAAGAGTACATTAGCCTATGAGTATTTTGTCCAATTTTTATAGATACCACACCACTGAAAATCTGCTTTATGATGAGCTGTGGATAAAGGGATGCAGACTACAGGCTTTCGGGCATATAGACTTACTTGTTGCAGATGTCTTGCTGCAATTTGTCAAGATATCCATGTACCTGTGCTTGAATGGAGCCGACTTGCAAGCTGACCTGCCATGGTATGTTGATTACATTTGCTGTTATAACCAAAAATCTGTCTTCATGCTCCATGGTAAAGCAGGAGTGACTTCTGGGCAAGTGTCTGGAATACATTCCACTGGTTTGAAACACTGCCCAGAGCCTGGATATGAAGCTGTATGAGATTCCAAACTTTCTGGCAATATCAATAATTCTGCAGCTTTCTTCAAGCTTTCCAATAATTCTTCCCCACATGAAATCATCTAGATAATGTCTTTGAGATATTAGAAGACATCCAAGTTTGCAACTTTATTCCTTCATGAAAATAGCTTCCTTCAAACACAATTCCTTAGTCCAGTCTTTTATCCTACTGGATCCATGCGATTCAACTTCAGCACCCCCAAAACACAAAAAAGACTGCACTTCACCATCCCTGATGTTCTGATAGTCAGTCCAAGAAGAGGCATCTGATCTCTGTGAGATCAGATGCCTCTTCTTGGACTGACTTATACCTCTAGCTTCTGCTGACATAAATACATCGCACCCATAGCTGTTCTGCCTACATTACTTCTCACCTCAACTCCTAACACTGTATAAATCCTAAATCTAGTTAGCCTTAGAATATTGTTCTCACACGAGATGGTGCACCAAAACTCTTTAAGATACTTGATACTATTGATACTTGATGCAGATGAGAAAGATTTAGTTAAATTGTAAACCATTCCTCTCACACAGACTCATTCCACTCATTTTTTCTCATAGACATCCTGCTTCTGCTGTGTATTTCTTCTAGGTATTTTCATGCACACTGTTCCACTGAACTAACTGTCAACAGTATCCACTCTCAAGCTGTGAACATCTGCTAGTCAATATCCATTCGCTGTTCAGCTCCAAACATATTGAACCAATTTCTAGTCCTCTTTCATTCCATCTATCAATGTGTTTTGGGTACAGTTTACCCTAAAGACTAAAACCTTAGATTATTCAAAAAAAATAAATAAATAAAAAATATCCACAGGTTTCTTCTTCTACACATATAGCACATTAGTGCTATATGTAGACAAGACAGGCAATCTTTTCAGCCTGAATTTATACACTTTAGGCTGAAAAAATAAGGCATTCTTACTACTCTGAAATGATAACTGTTATCCTTTTGGTCCTGTTCCACAATGTGTACAGTACTGCTCTTTGATGTATCCACCAGTTTATTCATGTTATCAGCTTCATATCCATCTGCATTTGCTCCAATTTATTTAATAAATACCTTGGTTTGGAAAAGTTGGTTAAGTAATCACCAAGTGATTACTCAGTAATTCAACTCCAGTAATCTCTCAATTAACTGATCACATTAGAAACTGAGTTTCTGGTCAGATGATTGAGGGTACTCTTAATTGAATTAACTGCACCTTTGGTATACATTGTGTACACTAGAAGTCTGTTGATATACTAACCTATTCAAGGTTTAATTAATTAATCGTTTGGTTAATTGAAGGTCAGATAATTGAGAGATCACTATATGTCGTCTTCTTAAATTTTTTTTTTCTTTTTCTGTTTTCAATTATTCTTTTTAACTCTTTGTATGCAAGTCCAGCTGCTTTTTTATATACATTCCTTGACTAATTCTAGTACTACTGTACTGCTGATACTCTTCTAAGTTTGTCTCTATGGCTCCATATAGACTTTCTCTTACCAGATACTAGCATCCAAATTAGAATCATGATCACTCTCTAGCCAGTGACAAGGAGAATACTTCTTATATCACAAATCCAGTATTCTTAAGCAATAAGTATATTGATAGCATGCTGCATTTCCTTTATGGCTACTCTATAGTTAATCCCATTTACGGCATTTTATAAATCAGTGGTCACATGATAGATTGGTTTTCCTTTCAGAGAGAGAGAGAAAAAAAAACCATTGTATACCATACTCGATTTCAATCAGGTTTTATATGAGAGAGATATATTCTGAGTGTTTAATGATAACTCTTAAATGATCCATGATAAGCTCCCAAAAAGAGACGCTGATTGCATATTGCAGAATTTTTTTTTTAACAAATAAAGCAAGCCTATTATGAGACCTGTGCTAAGTGTTCTTTCAGCAATAATCATTACTTTTAACGTGTGGATAGTTTACATATTCCTTGGATTGAGCAATGATTTCTGTTATTTGTCTATATTAATGCAGTATGACACATTAATTTCTTATAAAATTTATTCAATAAATTTTTGTTCTAAATAGATTTTTCAACCTCAATTTAATTGTGATGGATAATTATATTTATTTCCACATATTTTTTTTTAGTTTTGTTTTTTTAGCGTGGATTAATAACATTCTTGTATTTGTTGGAAGTTTTTTCACTTGGTTATACTATAAATTAAAGATGCCATAATGCAAAGCACATATACTTATAGACATGTATAATGGTATGCATTATGGGAAGGGCCACTATCCAGACTGGTTTTGACCTTTATTGAGGTCTCATCAGTGGGAGCCCTGAAAATACTTCAGGTGCAAACTTTGTTTGCTTACACTTGGATAAAGGATTAAACCAAGAATATAATTTCTTGGCATCTTTAATTTATAGTATAACCAAGTGGATAAATTTCCAACAACTATCTCTAATCCAGAGTATTTTAATAATAAGGTGCGACACCTTTTGGCTACTCGCATATGGAAATATGACTTCTGCATTACTTCAACCTTGGTTTAAGTTCTTTCTTTCTGGAAGACGCATGCAAGTTAAACTAAATGGGGCAGTATCTACCCAGCGGTGGATCTTCGCTGGAGTGCCTCAAGGATCCCTGCTGATACTTTTCTCGATTTACATGGCGGAAATCCCACATAAGCCAATATCATCTATCATTGCTCTCTATGCCAATGATCTAGCAATACTGGTCAGATCTCTTAAACCACATCTTGTTACAAAGATTAACCTGCTGAAAACTGGAACACTGGTTCTCCATTTGGAGACTACAAGAAAACCCTCAAAAAAGCAGTGCTCTTCTGTTCACAAAAAATTCAACATCTCCCATCAGGATTCCCTGAAAAACAGAAGCCAAATATCTCGGCGTACTGCTAGACAGAAAACTTACCTTCAGCCCACATACAAAATCCTTATGTGCAATGGCATCAAAAGTCATAGCACAGCTTTACCCGCTTATCAATAGGAACAGCAAACTAGATATTAAAATCAAATTGCTTCTTTACCAGTTGATGATTCATCCCATTATCACTTATATGTCCCCTGCCTGGAGCCATACTTCAAGCTCAAATATCCTTAAACTGCACCATGGTACATCAGAAATGTTCAACTTCATCGAGACACAAATGTCCCTTATATCTCCTCTTTCCTGCAATCTCTCGCAGTAAAGTACTTCTCAAAATCGTCCTCGCATCCAAATGAATTAGTCCAACAAGCAGCAAATTATGATGAATCGGAATTATGCAAATATGGATGACCTAAGGCCATTCTAGTTCCCTTTCAATATCTATAACTTGCCCAACTCGGGCTGAGGACATAGCTCATAAATTTTTCCCTACACAGTAACCTTATCAGATAGCAGGGATTAAAAGCATTATGCTTCAACCTTATAGACAGTAATGTTCTGCGTTCTGCTTGGTATCACCTCTAGGTCAGGCTCCCACTGATGAGACCTCAATGAAGGTCAAAACTAGTCTTTGTAGTGACTCTTCCCATAATGCATAGTATTATGCATGTCCTAAAGATATGTGCATTGCATTATGGGATACAAAGCAAGTGATATGAAGTCATTAGCTTTTATCTATATAGAGTTGCTCATCCTGAAAATACTTCAAGCACAAACAGAGTTTGTGCTTGAAGTATTTTCAATATAATTTCTTGGCATCTTTAATTTATCGTTGTATTTGTGTCCATTCCAGGTATACTCAAATAAACTTAAACCTATTATTATCAAATTGTATCCATGCACAGAGCCCTACAGCTCAGATAACAGTGATGGCCTTTGGTTCAGAAAGATGTATCAGTCTCTTTTATGATGCAAGAAATCTTTATAAGGGCTACATAATGAGGATATTAAATATCCATCATCTTTGTTATAGCCAAATAAAATTAAACTTATACATGCAAAACATTAACCTCTCTGGTAAAATTCAAAACGTTTTTTTCATTTTATTTGGCTATTAAAAAATGAGAGATCAATCTTTAATATCCTCATTGTGCATTACTTATTTTAATAAACTGAAGCCTTTGTAGTTCTATATGCTTTATTATACTTATGTACCTACTGAGAATTCACTTATGAAGAATGTAACTGACGTGGGAGCACTCACCCCCCATGATACCAATTAGAAGTTTTTGCTCTCTCTTAGGTATCTGCTTAGTCTCTGATGAAAACCAACAGTTTGAAACAGCTGTCAGGCCAGTGAAATGTAATCAATGCACTAATAAAAGGCAAATATATGGGCTCCTGGACAGATTCCTTGTCTTTTGAACATGGTGACTGATATCATATTCACAACACAACAACACCATTACCAGAGTGTATTGTGAATGCAGGTAGTGTAAAGAACTTCAAAGTTCATTATGACAGACATGTTGTTATTTGAGTGGGCCTCCCATGATGAATCTATTGACTTCATGGAGATTACCACCATGAAGTCAATGGAGCTTAATAAGATCAAATATAATTTACAATATATTATTATTATATAATAATATCAGCACTGGTGGCAAATTTACACATTAGTCCAACAGCAGTCAACATGTTAAGTAGCACAAGCCAAGGCAACTCCTAAGTCTAAAAATAAATAAATAAATAAAATCTATTTTCTATTCATTTCAAACTATTTTTAAAACTTCACTCTCAGAAATTCTGGCATAATGATTAGCTTTTTTAAGAGTATGTTTGATCTTATTAAGTTTTAAAACTCCGCTCTCCATCTCCGACACTTTTGAATTATTCAAATTCAATGTTCATATTTTGATAGATTGCCACATGATAAACTAGTAGTTAAATTGGAAGAGATGGGGTTGAATAGTAGATTAGTGTGTTGGACTGGAGATTGGCTATCTTACAGAATGAGGGATGTATGTGTACGAGTATGTGGAGATGTCAGTTTAATGTTGCAAAGTGTAAGGTTTTAAAATTTGGGATGCAGAGTATAGGATTGGTGGGGATATTTTGGAGGAGGTGAAAGATTTGGGGGGGAGGGAATAGGTGTCGTCCTCACAATTTTAGCAAAATTGCGAGGCCAACACAGAGAATTATGGGAATGATGCAGAGAACACTGATGTGTAGAAGCAAGGATGTTTTGATTCCATTGCACAAGACTTTGATCAGGCCACATATGGATTACTGTGCATGGTCACCAAATTTTCAAAAGGGATGATGAGATGTTAGAGAGGGTCCAGAGACAGTTGACTGAAGTTGGTTTCTAGTCTCTGAAATGTGGAATATGATGATCGATTAAGATAATGCAAATTACAGAGCCCTGTTGATAGAAGTAAGAGGGGAGACATGATTGAGCCATATAAGTTGGTAAGGGGTAATTACCAAATTAGCCTGATTGAAATTTTTCATAGAATATCCGAAGACAGGGGGAGGGAACAAGAGGTTCATCCCTGGAAGCTTTATAAAATGAGTGTGAGCAAGGGGGTGAGGAGTAGATGCTGTTCATCTTATAAAAAATAAATAAAATATTTATCTGAAGCCTACTTTTTAAGAGAAACAATTTTTTTACCATATAGCTTCAGACTCTTTTGGTAACTTTATTATAGTATTTTAATCCCATTTTATTTAAATATATCTTTTTGTGCAAGACACACATTCAGTGCCTGTCATCCATCCCTATGAATGTGAATTTTATACACATCCTGAAGATGTGTATAAAATTTATTGGATTTCCCCCACATTAACTTTAAATCTCTTCATTTGCCTAATTATGGCAAAAATCAGATGAGCCAATTTGTCATATGTTTTTTATTATTTTCTTAGTTCTATTCTATTCCATTACTTTATTTAGATCTCTGCTCTTTCTTGGATTACTGTTTTGTAAATCTAGACAAGTAAGTATAATCCAGTGATGATTATGAAAAAAAAAAAAAAAAAAAAAGCTTCACTCAAATGATATCATACTTTGGGTTTTTATTTTATTTTATATGCAGTAAGAACACACCAGAACAATTCCAGAGGTTATCTGTTACCTTTATTGTTTTTACTTGTAGAGTTAGTTGTAGAAATGAAAGATAATAATTGGGAATGGAATGAAAACATTTCCAAAAACAAAACCATCTCACATATGATTATTAACCTATTGAAAGTTTATTTTTCACTTGGTTAGACTATAATATATTTAGTTTAATCCTTTATCCAAGTTTAAGCAAACAAAGTTTGCACCTGAAAATATCTTCAGGACTGAGGTAAGGTAGTGCAACACCAGGCAACTCTGAGCAAAGGTGGACCAAGCTCTCAAAACTCCTTGTCTCAGTATCTCCCATAATGCAAAGCACATCTGTTTGCGGACATGTATATTGCTATGCATTAAGGGAACGGCCACTACCCAGACCGGTTTCAACCTTTATTGAGGTGTATTTAAGTAAAGACCTCTCTAAAAATTAGACGATCCCAAAAGATCGCCCAACTCAGCATTGTTCCACTCAATGACAGGCCCACCCCGTCACTGAGTGGAACAACGCAGAAGCAATAGGAGAGGTCATATTTACCTATAGGAGTTGCCAACAGGTGTACCACCTTATTATTGAATTACTCTGGATTTAGAGAAAGATGTTGAAAGTTTATTTTTCACTTGGTTATATTTTCAGGGGCAAACTTTGTTTGCTTACACTTAGATAAAGGATTAAACTAAATTTATTATAGTCTAACCAAGTGAAAAATAAACTTTCAACATCTTTCTCTAAATCCAGAGTAATTCAATAATAAGGTGGTACACCTGTTGGCAACTCCTATAGGTAAATATGACCTCTCCTATTGCTTCTGCCTTAGTATCTCCACAATTTGGTCTGCCTCCCACTGACGAGACCTCAATAAAGGTTGAGGTCTCGTCACTGGGTAGTGGCCCTTCCCTTAATGCATAGCAGTATACATGTCCCCAAGGAGATGTGCTTTGCATTATGGGAGATACTGAGACAAGGAGTGATGAGATCTTGGTCCACCTTTGCTCGGAGTTGCCTGGTGTTGCACTACCTTATCTCAGTCCTGAAGATATTTTCAGGCACAAACTTTGTTTGCTTACACTTGGATAAAGGATTAAAACTAAATTTATTATAGTCTAACCAAATGAAAAATAAACTTTCAACATCTTTCTCTAAATCTAGAGTAATTCAATAATAAGTTGGTATACCTGTTGGCAACTTCTATAGGTAAATATGACCTCTCCTATTGCTTCTGCCTTAGTATCTCCACGTTTGGGTTTGCCTCCCATGCTGGATATATGAGAGGCTCTGCTTGGGATAGGTTTTTGCCTGTCTCCGAGTAGAGCCACCACTGAGATTTTGGCTCTGTCTGGTGGTGGTGGTGGTGGTGGGGTGAGCCTGCCACTGGGTAGAGCCAATGCTGAAAAGTTCTTCTTGGTGACGGGGTGAGTTGGGCAATCTTTCAGGATCGTCTAATTTTTAGAGAGGTCTTTACTTAAATACACCTCGATAAAAGTTGAAACCAGTCTGGGTAGTGGCCCTTGCCTTAATGCATAGCAGTATACATGTCTGCATGGAGATGTGCTTTGCATTATGGGAGATACTGAGACAAGGAGTGATGAGAGCTTGGTCCACCTTTGCTTGGAGTTGCACCTTACCTCAGTCCTGAAGATATTTTCAGGCACAAACTTTGTTTGCTTACACTCGGATAAAGGATTAAACTAAATTTATTATAACCTATGCTATGTTTTAAACATCCATGGTTGTCTACAAAGCTGGTTATATGCTTTGAATATCTTAGTCGTGTTTAACGTTGATGATGTTATTGATTTGTCTGAATACTTTTAAAAATTCTGAGAACAACCATAGATCTGAATAGTGCAAACAGCTACAGGTTGCAATTTGATAGTGCTTCTTTGCCAAATCAAAATGTTGATCATTGTGGTGTGACATACTGAAACGTATTTACTCATTTTTGATTTTTATGTTAACAGATACGATTACATGAGAAGCAAATTGGTATGCATCAAGTTTCCAACACACCTCATTCAACGATACCCAGCATCTTGTCATAGCACAGCACATCACAGAATTTTTGTCATTATAATGCTGCAAAGTATTGTGCAATATCCTTAACAACTATTTTATGAATTTGCTAATTGTCAGCTTATATATACAGGGTGTTCGGGATAAATTTGACAGTTTCGTAAGGAAAAAGAAAATCTTCTTTGTATCTATTAAATTTAATGAATTGACAAAAAAAACATTACAGGCAGAGTTAATTACAATACTATCAACAAGATTTACTCAAAATAACCACCATTAGCATCGATCACAGCTTCAATTCTGCTTCGGAACCTCGAACAAGCTGATGCTACAGTCTCCCTGGGAAGGGCCGCAAAAAACTGTTTTAATTTTATCCATTAACTGGGCTTTTGTATTACTGGAAGTGCGATTGGTGTCTTTTTCAACTGCGCCCCATACAAAATAATCCATGGGGTTAAGGTCTGGGGAGTTTGGAGGCCAAACATTTGGACTGGTGAAGTCGTAGAAATTTTCAGACAACCATTTTTGACTTTTCCCAGAGGTGTGGCAAGGGGCCGAATCCTGCTGCCATACATACGGCCTACCATTGGCTACCCTTGTTATCCAGGGCTTGACTACAGTTAGCAACTCCACGAACAAAGCCCGAATTCCAATGCCAGGGTTCTTCAACACCTGTTCCTGCAGATTTGCGAGGAATTCTGCTGTACGAACGCAATCAGATCGTCTGCTAGGGATCTTTCTTCTTGCTACATCCTCGTAGTCACCATTGCAAGTCTCTAGTTCATGCCTGATTGTTTTTACTGTATTCAGGGAGCATTGGGCAGCAGTCGTAATATCCTTATTTTGATGGCGGGCACGAATCATCATGATACAAGTTATTCTCTTCCATGATTCAGGTGGGTTCCAGCTATCCATCCTTTCTGACATCTTGTATATGAATGAAGAAGGGTCCAAACTTTTAAATGAAGAGAAGTGTGTGTTAATACATGTAACTTACGGAAAAATATAATTAATTATAAATATGTCAAATTTATCCCGAACACCCTGTATATATAAATCAAGAAAGACTACCACTATATTAGTACACTTCAGTATAAATTCTGGCTAATGCATCAACAGATGATGAACCTCAATTTTGATATTTCTGTTTTTAGGTTTGTATTTATTATTATCTGACCTCTACACACTATTGCACACAATGCTTATCCAACCATGTCTTAAAGTAATTCAGTGTGTGTCTACATTCACAACACACTCAGGCAGTGGCATTCCACTCACCAACCACTCACCATGCAAAGAACCTTCTTTTCATTCCTCTGCTCACACCCTCCTTATAGTTCCCAGAGGTGGCTCCCTTGTTCTACCCCCACTCTCCCATTCTATGAAAAATCAATCATATCCCCCCCCTTCCTCCTATTCGCAAGGCTCCTTCCACTCCCTTGGAACCTGTGCTGTGGTAAGACTTTTATTAAACAGGCATGTCAATGCTACTGCCAATTCCCTATGATTTCCTTAAGATGTGTGGTGATATGTCATCAAATCCTACTGTCTTACTGACATCAAGGTTAGTTATTTCCTCGAATGCCTCCTGCTCACTTGCAATTAAGCCATCCTCTCCTATGTACTCTACAATTAAATTCCTCATGATTCCACCCTGATTAGGATGAAACACCCTTATAAACTGATCACTGATACCTCAACAATGTCTTCTGCAGGAGTTTCCATTAATATCATCTTATCATGTATGTATGTAGAGCATCGTTTCTCAAACTGTGGTACATGTACTACTAATGGTACATTACGTTATTTTTGGTGGTACAATTTTTACACAAAATATTTAAATAAATGTTCAGAAAAATGTATTTTAATATTGTAACGAGTAGACTGTTCCAAGAATTTAGCTTGGCGAATCAAATAAAATGAACAAATAAATTTTATTGCAGTTTTATGTGAATTTTCGGATACGAAGTCTCATTAGCATGTCATAAGGGTTTTTATATTTAATATTTATTTTGAAACAGTATTTTATAGTGGTACATATATTTTTTGATTCTTATTTAAGTAGTACAAAATTTAAAAAGTTTGAGAACCCCTGATGTAGAGGATTAGCACAAGAAAGACAATAATATTGAAGGAGAATTTGAAAGGAGAGAATTTGTTGACAAACCCATGATAATGAAAAGTGAAATGATATCAGCAATGGAACAACTGCCAAAAGGAATATATTGAATTGAAATTTGTCAACAGGTATGGAAAAATATATACTGGCCTAGAGATTGGAAAACATCAGTATTCATCCCAATCCAAAATAAATCAAATGCCAGAGATTGTGAGAATTATACAACCATCGCTTTAATTTCACATGCAAATAAAGTTATGCTGAAAGCGATCCAGCACATATGCGAGCCATATGTGAATAGAGAAATGCCACAAGAATAGGCAGGCTTTAGGAGAGAGGTAGAGGAGACCAAAGAGTAAACATGAGGTTAATTATGGAAAGAACAAGAGAATTTCAGAAGGAAATATTCATCTGTTTTATTGATTATAAGAAAGCTTTTGATTGTGCGGATCACAATAGACTGTGGATTGTAATGAGATCAACGGGAATGCCTAAACATCTAATTCTCTTCATAAGAGAGCTGTATGACAACCAAGAAGTTTCAGTAAAAACAATCTTTGGAGAAGCAGGCAGTGTTTGAGTGGAAAAAGGAGAGTGGCAGGGTTGTATACTGTCGTATACCTTTTTAATATTTATAGTGAATATGTTATGAGAATGGCTGATTTAGACAAAGATCCAGCTGGAATTAAGATTGGTGGCAGAAAAATAAATAATTTAAGATATGCAGATGATACAACCCTCATAGCACAAACTAAGGAAGATCTGGTGCAGTTAATTCTGTTGGTTAAGATAGAAAGTAACAAAGCCAGGCTTAATTTAAACGTCAGCAAAACAAAAGTGATGGCTTCTTGCAATTTAAATGAATTTATAATAGAGGGAGATAAAATAGAAATTGTTGAAAGTTATGATTTACTGGGGTCCAGAATAAGAAATGATGGTAAATGTGAAGATGAAATTAAAAAGATTAAAATATTTAACATCACTTTTTTTCATGGGAAAAAAATGCGATAGAGGTGTAAGTAAGGCCATGAAAGTTAGAAATGTCAAAGCAATGGTATTTCCAGTAGTGATGTATGGATGTGAAAGCCGGATTATTAAGAAGAAAGAAAGTGAATTGATTCCTTTGAATTATGGAGGAGACTATTAAGAATCTCATGGACTGCAAGAATGACCAATAAGAAGATTTTAGAGAATATAAAGACAGAATGCTCCTTGGAGGTGATGATCACTAAACAGAAGATGACGTACTTTGGACATGTGCGAGCTGATGAATCATGAAAAGGCAGTTATTTTGGGGAAGATAGAGAGAATGAAAAGAACTTACCAACTTGAACTTACAATTACTTAAAGAAGGACAAGAGGCCTAGTAGGATGGAGGGATGGCACATAACAATGACAACAATAACCATGATCATTTTCCCTTCTACTTGTCACATATTTAAAAAACTCTCTAGGGTCTTTCTTTGTCTGATTTGTCAATTTCTGCTCATACTGCACTTTGGTTTTCCTTACTAACCAAGCCACTCTCCTAGCTTGTTCTTTATACTCTTCATGTAATGATTATTACCATTATTCATCTTATACTGCCTTCAAAGTACCTTATCCAACCTTTTGGCCTTTGGAATACATTTACACATTGATGCTGTTATGAATTTCTTTGTCAGTTCCCAAGAAGCATTTATTTCCTTACCCCTCAACTTCTCATTCCCTGCTATAGCTCCAAGCTGTCTCCTAAGCTTGTCATAATCATCAGCCTTATAATTCCACATATATCCTTTCCTCACAAACATCTATTTATGGCAGCCACAACCCAGGTGATCACTTCACGATCACTTTCACCAACTGGAAGAAAGTGTGAAACTCCACTCACAGTTACATCTTGTGATGAAATGATCAGATCTAAACTCTTGATCTTCACATATCCTCCTTTATGTGCTGCCTGAGATAGTTATCTCTCAAGAACTCGAGAAATTAATTTTCCTTATTCCCAAATGCTATCTCTTCATTCCAATCTGTACTGCCATAATTAAAATCATGGATAATAGTTACTCTTCCTTTGTTTACTAATCCAAGTTGTTTATACATTCTTTCATTGCCACCCTCCACATTTCCAGGCCTATAGAAACATCCATCTAAATATGTCTTCTTGTCAACCTCCACGTTGAATCACACTGCCTCATAACTATTTCCCTCTTTCATGTCTACCTTATGTGGACATAACTCCCCTGCTATCATCAGCAGCACTCCCCCCCCTCCCTTTCTATCCTCACGAAAAACATTGTATCCTTCCATTTCTATTCCTGTTAGACTATCGTCTTCATTCAACCATGTTTCACTTATCCCAATGATTCTGGGGTGAATAAACTCAATCATTAAAACCATTTCATCTCCCTTATTTCTAATACTTCTGGCATTTGTAAACAAATACAGTAATTCATTTTTAGGTCTATAACCAGTCCGTCACTTGTTGGTTATGATTTCTTCACCACACCTGTCCAATCACCTTTATCACCACTTACCACATATATCTGCTCGGTCTCAACTTCTACACCCATATTGCAACATATTCCATCTTCATACACACATTCACTGCCGCTTTCAACATCCAATCCCCCTATGTTATGTCATGTCTCCCTGTCCACCCCCAAACATTTCCCTGTTCCTTCTGCATTACCATTCTCTCTTCATCTCTCACACAACTACTGTTTTCACTGCCAAGCACTTCTGTCTCTTCAATACCACTCTCCTGATTTTTCACTTCATCTCTTGCTTCTGATCTTTTGCATGCATCACACATACACACACCATCCAGCAACACTTTCTCCAGTGCACTCACTCCAAAGCTATTCAAATGCCACCCATCACTAACCAACTAACTCTCTTGCTCGTTTCTTCCTCATGTCCAATGCCTGAACTATCCTACTCATTCTCCCTCCTGGATAGCAGATCTTATGTACTCTCTCATTAACTAATCCTTGAACTATGGAATCTCTATATATGCTATGGATTTTGATAGATGGGTTTGTATGGATTTGCTATGGATTTTAATGACAAATCACTCAAAGAGTTGCCATATTTGCAATGCATGTAGTTAATCCTCTGAACAGAACTTCAAGAATAAGTTACCAAGCCCAATCTGACTGCTTTTTTTTAGAATTCTGACTCATTCTCATTTTTAATCTAAGGAAGTTTCTCAAAAAAAAAGAGTAGGATATGAGATATAAACTGTAAATGTTTAAAAAAAATTATATGACATTATGTATATGAATCACAGAAACCACTATAACAGATAAACATTAATTCATCTACATCTTAATCAACATTCAATTAATCAGTTTAAAATGCATAGATAAACCAAATACAGTGATCTATCAATTATCTGGTCTTCAAATAACTAATTATTAACTGGATTAACATATCATCTGACTCCTGGAACAGCATTCTTCAAATGTACCTTCAGCTAACCAACTAGCAGATTAATTTCTCCAATTGAGAGATATATATATTTTGACAGAAGAGGATATAATAACAGGAATAGAAGTCACTGGGTACAGCATTTTTCGGCAGCATAGGAAGGGAAAGCATGGTGGTGGAGTGCTGTTTATGATAAGTGACGATCTATGTCCTCTAAGAGTGGAGACTTTGGAAGGCAGTGACACTAATGATTTTGAAAGCATATGGTGTGAGGTATAGGTGGGCAAAACAGGATATTTAGTGGGGTGTTGCTACAGACCCATGTGTACAGAGGGTGGGGACCAGGAAATGTTTAGACAGTTGAGTTTGGCAAGTGGAAGAAGAATGATTGTTATGGGAGATTTTAACTACAGTAGTATAAACTGGAGAGAGGAAGATGCATGTGGCAATAAGGGAATGAAATTTCTAGAATTCTTGAGGGACAAATGTCTTAGGCAGCATGTAATACAGGGAACAAGAGGTTCAAGAGTTTTGGATTTGGTTATAGCATCAGAGGAGTTGATAATAACTGAGATGACATCTCTCCCACCAGTTGGAGAGAGTGACCATATGGTTTTGACTTGGAAAATGAATAGACATGCAGGAGTATCAAAGAGACGGGAAACGTATGTGGAATTATAAGGCAGGTGATTATAATAGTCTAAGATGTCAACTTGGGGGAGTTTCATAGAAGGAGGAATATCATTAGTGCGTGGGAAATTATGAAAGAATATTTGTTAGCAGCAATGGTAAGTTGTATACCACGAGTGAACAATAGGACACAATTTGGAGTAAAGTGGATGACAAACAATATTAAACAGGAATTGCATGTGAAAAAGAGGCTGTGGAAGAGATATAAGGAGAACAGGTGAAGAGAAGATGCATCAAGAGTATAAGACACAGCCCCGAAGAGTGACTAGTATGGCAAGGAAGACGAAACTGGAATATGAGAGGAGATTAGCCCTAAGATCCAAAGAAAATCCTAGGGAATTTTTTAGATATGTGGCCAGTAGGAGGAGAAATGACTGTGGAAGAATGATATTGTGGGATAAAAATGAGTGATTGATGTAGAGACATAGTAGAATTGTTCAATGAACACTTTATTGGAGTATTTCATCCTGGAGCAGTCAGTTTTAATGCTAGAGGGATAGGGCAAGTTCGAGGTTTAGAGGTACAGGAGGAGAGTGTGTTTCAAATACTGTCAGTAAAGCTGTGGGACTGGATGGTATTTCACTACATGTTTTGAGAGAATGTGCTAGGGAACTGACAGTGCCTTTGATCTGGCTTTTCAATGAAAGTCAGGCTGCAGGAAAGGTGCACATGGAATGGAAAGAAGGTAAGATAGTGCCATTGCATAAGGGCGGTAGCAGACTGGAAGTGTCTAATTATAGGCCAGTTTGTGTGTCATCAGTAGTTAGTAATATCTTGTTGAAAGTACTGAAGGACCGTAATACAGCTTTGGACAGATGAGGGTAATGTTATTTGTGAAGGGTGCTCTTGTTTTAGCAATATGCTAGCCTTTTATGATAAAGTTACAAGAGCATTAGATGAGGGAAAGTCATATACTGCCATTTTCTTAGACTTAGCAAAGGCATTTGACAGGGTGCCATATGATAAACTGATATTTAAGTTGCAGCGCATGGGTCTGGATGTCAGATTGGTCAACTGGATTCAGGATTGGCTGTCCAATAGGTATCAGAGAGTTGTGTATGGTGGGATAGTTTCAAGGAAGCAGAGGATTACAAGTGGGGTCCCACAGGGCTCAGTACCGGGACCTATATTGTTTAACCTTTATATCAATGACATTGTCAGTGGATTGCAAAGGGATATTCGGTTGTTTGCAGATGATGTGAAGCTGGGAAGGATTATTAGTAATAGTGCAGATGTGGCAGCCCTGCAAGAGGATTTGAATAAGCTAGATAGATGGGGAAATGAATGGGGTGTCGGTTTAATGCAGCAAAATGTAAGGTCTTGAGGTTTGGGAAACATTGATGGGGCACTGCATACTCTATGGGAGGAGTTATACTGGAGGAAGTAGGGGAAACAAGAGATCTGGGGTTGATGATTGATAGAAACCTGAAATTTAGGGGACATATTGCAAGGTGGTGAAGGTAACACAGAGGACTGCTGCAATAATGAGAAGGACACTGACATGCAGAGATAAAACAGGTATCATTCCGTTGTATAAGACCCTGATCAGACCACACTTGGACTACTGTTCTCAGATTTGGTCCCCAGGATTTGAAGGGGATAAATTAACTGTGGAAAGGGTACAAAAGCAGATAACAAAGATGGTTTCAGGACTGTACAATGATAGTTGTGAGTATCGGCTGAGAGAATGTGGACTGCAGAGTTTGGTGGATAGAAGAAGGAGAGGTGATATGATTGAGACTTTTAAACTGTTGAGAGGTAGTTACAGGGTTGACCCTGGGGGAGTTCTTTTGCTTGGTTGAACAGCGGGAAGGAGTGATGACAAGAGGCCATCCCTGGAAGTTACAAAAGGAAACTGTGAGCAAGAGGGTGAGGAGTGGTTTCTTTGCATGGAGGGCGGTTGAACCATGGAATGCATTGCCTGATGGAGTGGGGAGAGCGAGAACGGCCAATGAGCTCAAGGAGTGGTATGATAGACTTTGTGTTTCTTGGGGGGGGGGGGGGGGGAGACCTCCCCTCGATGAGTCTTGATAGACTTTGTGTTTCTTAGTAAGGACCTCCCATGATGAGTCTTTTGACTCCATAGAGGCCTGAATAATAATAATAATAATAATAATTAACATTCTTTTCCCCATTAATTAGAGATAAATTTGCTAAAAATTGAAGTTGCTATACATCTAAGCGACTATTTTTTAGAATTGGTAACAGCTATGAAACACGTTTTAACCTCAATAAGTATGGTTACAAAAACTTTCCAAAGATCTGAGAGACAGTCATGCTAAGACCACATTCGGCTTGACCATTAAATTAATATGCTGTTATTTTGCCCCTAGAGGATGCCATGATAGAACATTTATTCCTTTTCAGTTACAACTTAAATTGCTTCCACAATTATGTAATTGAATGTTTTATAATAATTGTAATTTGTGCTCTAATATCCAGATGCTGGTCAGAAGTCCAGTGAAATATTATCAACTGTTATTTATTTTGTGTTGTTTATACTGTGAAGTACCATATGAATAATAACAGTCACCAAACCCTTTCATCATGCCAGTTATTCTGTACATATAAATATTTATATCTGGATCTTGACATTTTCAACCATGCTACTTCTCTGAATGTAGCATGGTTGAAAGTTTTGTAACTTTAACTTACAAAAGTTTTGTAAGTTATATGCATAATATGCATATAATTTACAAAAACATTCTTTTTGATCTGTATTTCTCTTATCTTGTTCCAAAAATTCAAAACAATATGATAGCTAAGATTAGGTTGCACTGGTCACAAACTGAAACTTTTTTAATTTTTAAAAGTTAAATTTAAATATACTTCGTGATTTGAAATACATTAGGTGGTCTAATGAATTTTGAGGTACTAGAATCCAGACCTTCAATCTAAAACCTTCACATGAGGATGTTTGGATGTTTTTTATAATGCATAGATTTTTTGGAATATTTTATTATGAATTACATAGTAATAATACAAACATTTTAACATTGCATGTAAAAAAAAAGTTCACATTTGACGTCCGTAGATGCTGTATGGTCACTCCTGTACTTCACTGGGTTTTGGGAGTGAAGGCTTCTGCTAGAATAAATGGTAGGATTACAGATTCCCTTTCCACACAGAGTTAATAGGACAATCACAAACATCCATGCCCATGGTGGGATTCAAACCCGTAGCCTCTTGGCTGGAAAGTGAACACGCTAACCACTTGGCCAAAGAGGCTGGCATTAGGCAGTAGTAATTTGAAAACGAATGGAAATGTGTTTGAATATATCAAACTTTTCGTACATCAAGGAATGTTGTAATGCAACTCAGTGTATTCAAATTCCCACTTATGCTCAGAAAATTAATTTTTCATTTCTTTATTATTATGTCACATTTAAAAGTTATAAGTTGTTGCTTGACACTTTACAAGGTCAAGCAACAACCTATTACTCACAAAGTAAATAAGACAGCATACTTTGGATATGAAACAGGATATCAAGAAGGCCATCTATTATTTTTTTAGAGGGTTAATGATTTGGTGAAAAGGAAAAGATCATGTAACAAACTGTTACAGTTTAACAAATATGTGTGGATCATCCAGCATACATCCCATTATCACTACAAGATAATAACATATTGATGGTTATTGAACCTTCTGCTTCCAAGTGTGGATAGGAAATCTTCATCAGATGAAAGCATCTATGAAGATGATAGATTTCATCTGACTGAATAAAAGAAAAAAAGTAATACTGTCAGTGCCACTAATGGCCATTTCATCCATGCATTTCATCTCATCTCTCCATTAGTAGACAGCTTGATTTTTTGCAGTCCA
The DNA here is from genome assembly GCF_054136105.1 of Typopeltis vanoorti. NCBI lineage: Eukaryota > Metazoa > Arthropoda > Arachnida > Uropygi > Thelyphonidae > Typopeltis > Typopeltis vanoorti. Next base: position 147,338,064 of record NC_143550.1, read on the forward strand.
ACTAACCAAACAGTAGTCATCTTAATTGATGACTTTGATATCCACACCTCTAACTGGCTTCCTCTGTTCACTGTCCATTAGTGGACAGGTGAAGTGTAATGTATAGTCTCTCCCAGTCAAATGCCAATATACCTTCTGATGTTGCCTGTTTCCATAAAATGGACTCTGTAAACTCAGCATATTTGCACTACAAAGAAATACTTTCCTAGTCGGAAGAAATGCTAATTTCTTCCAACTAGGAAAGTTGTCTGCTTCTACTACATCAGGTAGAAGCAGATGATCTTTATTGATAACACATAAACCTTGCTTCTCTGTTCATCTTTAGAGCAGGGAATTCTGGTTTCTATCTCATTCCTTCTGTTCTAGCAATATTGCTAGAAAGGTATGAGCAATATTGTTCAATGATATCTCAAACATACCTGTAGACGTAAAACCTCCTCCTTTCAAGCATACTGCTTTGCTGGACTATTTACTTGAGAGTGCTCCACACATATCACACCAATTGGACTCCCTTCAAACATGCCTAGACAGAGTACAAATAGTGTGGTATGTGGGAAGCGCTGTCAAGGCCACATTATTATAAGGAGACTGGCTGCTTTCTATATGGATGGAATGTCTAATGTTCTGGCTCCTTTCAGTGCATGACTTTACTCTTTATTTAACTTTTCTCTACAACTAAATGAAAAGAAAAATAAATACAGCTACAACAACCATTTGTATATCTTTACTACTGAACCCCACTCTGCATGACTGCTTCTACCACAAGGGGCATTTGTACTGTCTGATATTCCATGCCAGATAATGCTGAATCTAGAATCTCCTCTTTTTAACTCTCTCTAGCTTTAGATTTTGTTGCCCCATTTAGTAACATTCATCTGCTGTATCTGGGATTCACCTCCTCCTCTGATAATACTCAGACTGCTAAACAAGATAATCTCTCTTCTTGGGCTGCCATTTACCAGTGGCCTTTTCTTTCCAGGCACAAATAGAAAAGAAAAGGCTGCAGGTAAATTCCCCATCCTCAAGAACTTGGTGTACTTTTCTGCTCAAGATCTTACTCTTCACTTACATATACTATTTCTGTATACAAATAGTACCTGTAAATCCGCTTAACCTTAGAATACTGTTCTTACATTTGGGAAGATGCACAAAAAACTAAAAATTTTTGATGCTGCTCAAAAGTGGAAAGTTCAGCTATTCATGTTTTTGAATAGTTTTAGGTTGTAGTCTTTGGGAGACTATTACTGGGGTTGTAGTCCCCCAAAGACTACAACCTCAAAACTATTCAAAAACATGATATGAATATATTTCTTCTCTCTTATTACTTGTCTATGCAGAGCACCATTCATGTGGAATTATACAAATAATATGAAATGTGTGGATCCCATCTTCAATTTGTTAGTCCCAGGAAAGAAAATCAGTTTTTAGAAATGAAACAAACTCCTAGCTTTGTATTTCAAGACAAAGAATGGAACTTGTTACTGCGGTGATGTAGTTGGCCTTGAGAAAAAATTAATACGTAAGAGGACGAATTCATCATGACATAGTATTACTAGAATAACTTACGTTTAATTCTAACATCTTTATTTGTAATTTAAAAAAATAAATAAATAAATTTACAGAGAAAGACATTAAAATTAAACTTAAGTGATTCTGGTAATAATATTTGATGGTGAATTTTTTGAGAAATGTCCATGAGAAAGCAAGATAGGCACTTGATTATAGACTCTTGCAAAATAAACTTCAATGCAGTTTTACTGTAAGATAGTAATGAAAAACTGTGATACCTCTCACTCTCTCTCTCACACACATATAGGGTCAATAAATATAAAGAAGACTTTTGAAAATATGTCAGAGTTGATGAAAGTAATAAGGTACAAGGACTACTACTGAAATAATTATGGGTGATTTAAAAGTAATTGCATATGCTGGTTATGCAAGGACATTGGTTTCTATAAAATATTATGAAGCAGCAATAAATATGGACTTTACAAAAGATTATTTTCCACTGCAAAAAAAGAAACATGAGAATCCCATGATCCCAAGAAAATAAGTAGTAGTAAGTAAGATAGAAAGTATGAAACTGTGAAAGAATTTGATGAAAATAAATCAAACTGCAAAAATTTCAGAAGCCTGGCTTCTGAAAGGAGATTTGTTAAATTACAAATTATGAAAATATATTAAAAGATGAATTCAAAAAAGGAACCCTGCAAAATAGATCAAGACGCCTGGAAATCATTTGGAGATACTGTTGAAGGGTTTCTGGAGCAGTAAACTAATTGTTCAACTTATAATAGAGTATTACAAGATGGAGCCAGGATGTCACTAAAGCTTTACTCTTTACAGGTAAGAAACCAGGATTTTTCCCTTGAAAAACCAGTGAGTGATGAGCAGGGTAAACTGTTCCACCAGGAAGTATTGGATAATACCAAGAAAAAAACTGAATGCTAAGCATCATGGAGACTATTGTTGGTTTCTTTGAGGAAAGATGTGAGGGTGGCTTACAAGTCATGAGGTGGCAGGGTTCTCCCCCCCCCCCCCGAAGAAACCTGCAAAACAAACTGGCCATGGGATGCATGCAATTAATAGACATAACACCACTGGCCTCATAGCCTGGGTTGCTTAAACCATAAATCCAACAAAACAATCAACCAGCTTACAAGAGAAAACAAAGCACTTTAGTGTCTGTGATGAATTTCATCACTTGGTTTGAAACCACCATCTTGAATGAAAGGCCTGAAGTGGCTTAAAGAAGTTTCATGTTTAGTCTCTAGAGCAGGGGTTCCAGATTATGGTAATATATATATATGTGCATATAAAATAAAAATATAAGAAAAATCCTTATATGTGTATGTGTGACAACATGTGTGATCAATCTCTTGCAGTTTATTATACAGTGGTACTGCTCTAAGCATTCTCTTAAGTCCATATCACTAGCTCTATAGCTCCACATATATATCCTTTGTAAACTGAAATTCCAGGTGCTCAGCCACCTGGAGTTTCAGTTTTAGTAGCTGTATAAATTCTATTTTTTCACTCTGTGTGACCTTTCCTCCTTCCATTTTAAGAAGTCAAACTCTCCATAATTCTAATTATTCTTCACTCATTGTGCTAATTTACTGATACATGCAATATCCTCCCATTCATCCCTTGGCTTATAACTGCAGCTGATATATTTTATCCTCTTATCCTCAAATGCACTTCCTTTTGCATTTCTACCTTTCTTTTATTATGTTTTTTAATTTATTTTATTTTATTTTATATTTTTTATAATTAAAAAAATTATTCATTTTTCACATAATCCAAAAGCACTGCTCCAGAGACCAAACATGGAACTTTTTCAAGCCTTCAGTAAGTGAAACAGTGGTTTCACACCTGATGACAACATTCATTTTCCCTACCCCAAGGACATTCATAAACATCCATGTTTATGCTCATGGTAAGATTGGTATATTCAGTCTGTTAGATGAAGGATGGGTGCATTAGTCATTTGACTAACCAAGCCTGCAACATTAACTCTAAATTCTTACTCTTTTTGGCTGCAGTTCTGCTATCATTAGCAACATCCCTTCCAGTAGATCTCATACTAAAAATGAAATATACATAATCATAATAGGAATTAACCTAATAACTAAAATTAAAAGCAGAAACATTTTGATATACAGCTTGTACAGGATCATCAGTATGCCCTAACAAAGTAAGGACTAATATTGTTAGTTAAACTTGGCAATACATAAAGTGCATATATGTAAAAAAAAAAAAAAAAAAAAATATATATATATATATATATATATTCAATATTTTGAGATAAATATTGAAAGGACAATGAAGCATACAAATGTATATTCTTGTCATCATGTTCTAGTGAGTCTGAGTCAAAAGACTGACCCTTTCATTGTACAACAGTAAAATAGTTCAAATGATCCAGCTTCAAATTTGCAAGTTCACTTTTTTTTTACTTTTTAGTGTTTTATTAAAATCTATAACATAATTTATATATACAGGTATCCCTTGATTAAAGTGATTAATTAGTCCCTCGATGTTATCGCATTAATCAAATATAATAATCAATGGCAAAAATTACAATTCATCCATGATCGATTACTGTATTAATAATTCGTTTTACATGATACTATTTTAGGAAAGATACAAATGAATGCAAAGTAAATGTTTAATAAATGCTTGTACCTACATTAATTACTGCAATTTTTTATCAAAAAAGTTATCAAGAGTCATTTGAACAGTTTTAGATTTTTCTTATCAGCCTAAATTCTACGATAACAAGCAAAATGACTCTCTAGATAGACCTCGGCAAACAAGTATTATTCGATTAACATCTGGATCCATATCCATTACTTGCTGCTTAAGCGATTCTAAACTGTGAAATATTCCATCCAGTTCTTTGATTGTTATTTCCTCTGGAAGAACCTCATCTTCACATTCCATTTGTTCGTTGTCTTCATATGTGTGTTGTTGTTCATTTTCAAGAAGATTGTTGTCGCTGAAATCTTTTGAATTTGAATTCAATAATTCTTTAACATCATTTGCATAACACCATCAAAACCAAGGTCTTCACCAATTGCAAGGATTGTTTCAACCACAGTGTTCACAGGATTTTGAAAATCACCTAAGTCATTAGCGCATTCTGGCAAAAGGTTTTTCCAAACAGCTCTCATGCAGCTAGAAGACACTTGTTCCCACACGTCATGAATGTTTTCAATTGCGTGTTTAATGTTAAAATTTTCCCCAAATTCTTGGAGCATAATCGCATTTTCTCCTGTTGTTGTTTCTGCTGCCTTTGAGAATGTCTTTTTGAGAAAATAGGCTTTGAAAGTTGCAATGATGAATGTGTCCATGGGTTGTAGCAACAATGTCGTATTTGGTGGAAAAAATAAAACTTTCAAATTCTCACACATCTCATTAATAGAATTTGGATGACCACTTGCGTTATCTAAAAGCAAAAGAGCTTTGAAAGCTAAGTTATTTCTCATGGGAGGAATGACGTCATCATGCTCACGACTTCCTTTTTCTGGGCCAGGAAACACTCCTTGAAGCTGGCATGTTTTTGCATGATAAATTTAAATGCGCGTTAATTAAAACTCTTGGCGTGTACATAAAGGATTTGTCGCAATTAATTTTGCTGCATTAATCAAATCCCGCATTAAGCAAGGGATACCTGTACTGTATACAGAAGTATCCTGATTATTCCTTAATTGATCAGGTAATTGTGGCATTTATTTGGATATTTGAACTGCACAGTAAAGGTAAAAATGACTCAGCTCGACAATGAGCAACTCCATAATGACTTTATTTTATATTTCCATTCTCAAAAATTGTTGTAAACCCATTGTGGATTAGTACTGAGGGTGAGACAAGGTTTAGATAATCCAAAGCACTAATATGACATAGGTTTTGCAACTTCTGCTACAGTCTTTTGTGTCTGTGTGACATTGGTATTAAATAAAAACCCAGAAACCTTACTCCAGACACCAAACATAGAACTTTACCAAGCTGTTACACTAAGGGTTACTGATGAAAATTATCATCCACTGTTAGATTGACAATGCTGTTTGATGTCTATATATATCCATACCAGAATAGGTAGTGAGGGAAGTTACTATCCACTTTGCCAACCAAGCTAAACAAGAATCATGCTTTTTACTAAATAGCTTAAGGAAATTACAACGTATACTAGGATAGACATTAAAATAAATTTAATACACTTCCAATATTACGGTAACATCACGTTGCCATTTTCACAAGAACTTAAAAACAAGACACGTGCACGCAAGCACAACAAACAGTAAATAAGGATTAAGAAGGTTTTTAATTAAGAGGACTTCTTGGCCTGTAGAAGTCACTAACAAATTAAAACCATTAAACTCCATACCCCCCTCCCCCCGTATTTATGGACTCCCAAAAATACATAAGGAAAATGTGCCATTACGTCCCATAGTGGATGGTATTGATTCCCCCACATACAAACTAGCTAAACATTTGGCCAAAACTCTCACACACTATACTGGCAACACATCTTCACACATAAAAAAATCAGCCCACTTCAAAGCTAGCATAGAAAACCTTACACTCAAACACACGTAATGGTCAGTTTTGATGTCTCCTCCTTATTCACAAATGTCCCACTCAAAGAATCCTTAGAGCTAATCAAGCTAAATTTCCTCCCGATATCACAACCCTATTTCAGTTCACAATGAACTCAGGCTATTTTGTTTGGCAAGGAAAATTCTACAAACAAATATAGGGGACAGCCATGGATTCTCCACTCTCCCCACCCTTGGCCAACTTTTATATGGAGACTTTTGAAGAGAAAGCCTTAACCTCTGCCCCACAAAAACCAACCATATGGCTTCACTATGTTGATGATGTGTTCGCTATTTGGCCACATGGCTCCGATGCACTCCTCTCCTTCCTAACACACTTAAACAACCAACACCCCAGAATCAAATTCACCCTGGAAGAAGAAAAAAACAACTGCCTTCCTTTCTTAGACACACTAGCTACCTGCAAGCCTGATGGAACCTTGGTTTTCTCAGTCTATAGAAAACTCACCCATACAGGCAGATACATTCACCAACAATCCCACCATCTTCCCTCGCAACAATATGGAGTCATTAAGACACTACACAAAAGGGCTAAACTTATCTTTCAAATGACAATGCCCTAACCACAGAACTAAACCACATTCTCAACACTTTCTCAGCCAATGGCTACCTCCCAAAAAAATCCAAAAAATATTGAAACCAATAAACCACAACCCCCCCTCCCCCTCACAACAAGGATTACTCTAAATCCATCACCATACCCTATATCGAGGCACCTCGGAAACAATTACAAAAATCCTAAAAAGACATGGCTTAACATCTTGTTACAGACCATATAAAAAATTGGCATCCCTTATCTGCTCTACTAAAGACCAACCTCTCCCCCTAGACCTACCTGGTGTATACTGGGTAGTATATCCCTGGTGTATATCCCTTGCAGCTGTAAGCTGTTCTACTTTGACCAAACAGGCAGGACAGCTAATATCAGAATTTCAGAACACAAGGACTACATCCGGTTTCACCAATACAGCCACTCTGGTCTTGCAGACAATGCGCTGGATACCTGCCATAGAATACGGTGGAAGAAAGCCACGATAATACACTGTAGTAAATTCAAATATGAAAGGCTTTTCATGGAATCAGCCTCGGCCCTAAGAAACAATCCAAACCTCAACAAATTTGGTTGCATGAGACTGCCCCAAATTTGGGAAACCTACATCAGAAGACCTTCAGCCCACTCACCCAAGAATAGCAACATTGCCAGCTAGGGGGGCACCATCAGGACTTTTAGGAGAAAGAATAGCTTCGTGCTTCGTCCTCATTTACTGTTTGTTGTGCTTGCGTGCAGGTGTCTTGTTTTTAAGTTCCTGCGAAAATGGCAACGTGACGTTGCCGAAATATTGGAAGTGTATTAAAATTTATTTTAATGTATATCCTAGTATACGTTGTAATTTCCTTAAGCTATTTAGTAAAAATGCATAGCCAATGTCTAAGCCTTTCCACGAGAAGAATCGTGCTTATTTTATCATTATTACTATAAGTCATTCCTTTACGATAATTATAATTATGTCATCCATTAATCCATTTTAGTGCTATTCTGGGAGTGCTATCACATGCAGAATAGCATTTCTGGATTATTACATTTGCATTGCAGGTTTATGTATTATTACTGATTTATGTATAACTCTTTATGTATAAATTTATGTATTATACTGATTTATATATAACTGATTTATGTATTATTTTTTTACACCTTTTGAAATATGTCACAGGTAGAAATAAAGATTCATGAAGATATTTACAAATTGTATACATGCATGTGCATATATATAAATTATTCTAATATTATATTGTATTGTATAATTAAGAATAACATATTAACACATTGAAATAGAACAAAAATAAAAGGATCAGAAAATCGAAAAATAACATCAAAATACGTAGAAGACAACTTCAGTGCATATAACATCAAAGAGGCTACGATGGTTATTCACTCACAAGGCACACTCAACAGAAACCAAGGAATGATTTTATGTGATATTTGGAAGCCACTTATTAGATCTTTCCACACTTCAGACTTTAACTTTTCTACCAACTATCATGCATGCATAATGACTGACACATCATTATGCTTCCACACATTTCTGGTTTTTTTTTTTTTTTTTTTTGTGCAATAGTTCCTGCATGTTCGGTTCTAGTTATGTAAAGTTTCGTGTTTACCACTTATTGTATTTTTTTGTTCTTCCTAACCCAGAAGAAGCTGCTAGCATATGTGGCGAAACTAGCCGGTTTAACTATCTATATTACCAGACCTATTAGGTTCTGTGTTAGTTATCAGTTTTTTTGTTACTTATTATATAGTAAAATATCTTAAGTGCTTGAATTTTGGCTGTTAATATATATTTATTTTATAAAATAATTTTTCCTTCATAATTGATAATTATTTTTCAGTCAATATTGGTCTGCTGGAAGTGGGGAGGGTGTGTGTGGGGGGGAATGAGTTTCATTTTTAAAATCTACACCCTAAAATACACAGAATCCATCTTTTATCCTAGTTAAGAAATCCTTCAACCAGTACTACTGTTCTTTGCTTTATATTTGTAAAACAATTCTTTTCATTAGTTCACCAGTGTAGGACTGATGTGAAGGAAATATTTCAGTATATAAATAATGTGACAAAAATCAGAGTTCATCCATGGAAACTGAATAAGAGTATGGTTAACAAGGGAGTGAGCAGTGGATTTTTTGCTTGGAGAGTGGTGAACGAGTGGAAGACATTGCCAGAGTCAGTTGTAGGTGCTTTGTCAGTGAATGATTTCAAGATAAAATGCTACAAGTATTGTACAGGTATTGATAATGTTTTTGAAATGGACCTCCCACGATGAGTTTAACGATTACATGTGCCCATATGTAGTAATGTTGATTGGTTAAAGGGGTACATGTTTGTTAAATAAAGGAGTACTCTGTGTCATGTATGGAGTTTAGAAGATTATTACTGTAGAAATGACCAGTTTGTTCTGATCAAACATACAAAATTTTATGTAAACAGGTAAATCACTTGCAAAATCTAGCACAGTTATTGAAACCATGAGACTGAACCAATGGAAAGTTGGTGATGATGGCAGGGATTTTAAGAAATGAAGTATCAAATAGGACCTCCCACAATGAGTCTTTTGACTCCATGGAGGCCTGAATAATAATAATAATAGACACTCTGATAGCAAAGATAGCACATTTTAGCTATCAGAGTGTCTCTATATGAAAGTACAAGGCTCGCATTACAAAAGTGAGCACAAAAGAAAATTGAATTCTTTGGCTGTTTACCTTAGATAAAAATTAAATCAGCACTTCAAAATTAGTCTCTTATCTGTCAGGAATTCTCAGATCTTATATTTTGGTTTTCAGACTACATCACAGTTCATAAAGATTTTGGTATTCTTGTCTTCCCTTCCCCCATGACATCAAACAAAGCAATGCATTGTTTTGCTAACTTTTTCACTTCCAAACTATTTAAGGGATCATATCATCTGAGATTAGCTCTGCTCACACACATAAGAACATCATTCCCTTCTTATATTTTTCTGCATATAAAGATTTTGGTATTCCTGTCTTCCCTTCCCCCATGACATCAAACAAAGCAATGCATTGTTTTGCTAACTTTTTCACTTCCAAACTATTTAAGGGATCATATCATCTGAGATTAGCTCTGCTCACACACATAAGAACATCATTCCTTTATATTTTTCTGCATATTTTCTCAGAGTACATATTGACTTACATGTTGGAACTTTTAATATCTTTCTTTCTAATGACTGCCTTTTTATTATGGAATTCAGATTTTTCTATCCTTGAAGACGACTTTATCCTTGAAGACGACTCATGCCTCCCCCGACAATCAGTCAATGCTTTCTTCAGAGTTTGCCAATGAGACCATAAGGTTTGGTTCTCATTTTCAAATCTTTTAATTTTTTCTTTAATAATATTTATATAATTGATTCTACTTCTGAAAGCTGCTTCACTGATTCTGTTTTAAAATGTGTACATATTTTGCTTTTCAAGATGAAATTTATTTTTATCATCATCAATTTCCTAAGATGTAGTACTACAACAGTTACTTAAATTCCTGTCAACAATTTTATTATTATTATTATTTTGACACCTCCAGGGAGTCCAAAGACTCATCGAGGGAGAGTGTGCCGACAGCATCGAACGATTGGCTCCCTTCCAACTACTAACCGTGCTCAAACTTACTTAACTGAGCCATTAGTAGCAGAGGCTCTACCAATCGACCAACCATTGCCGGCCAACTTAGTCTATAACTGGCCAGCATTCCAATGATTTCATATCTAAAATTTCTCTATTCTACTGAACTTCTGATTGCATTAATCCACCACGATTAAGTTTACATTATTATTATTACTAGTCTCATACCAGCAATTTTCCTCCTCAATTACTGACTTGTCAGTAATTGAGGAGTGGTAACAAGTCAATTACTTGTCAGTACTCCAATATTTTTATAATTGATATTTCATCTGGGGAACTTCCGTGTAGATTTTCATCCTCCTTTAAATCTTTGTCCTGCCATCTTAGCATCAAACACCTGTTTTTGCTAATCTTTCTTATTCCATTCACTTTATTACATGACCATACCACCTTAAATTAGTTCTGTTCACACATTCTTGGATGCTAACAATGTTAAATTCCTTATTAATATATTTTCATTTTGAACATGATTCTACCACTGATATCATCTGTTAACTCCCCTACTTTCCCCTCATAACTATGGTCTCTATCTAGTCTTTGATCAACTGTTTTATTTCTAACCCAACTCTCAGATCCATAAGTTAAAACTGGTTTGAACATTGTCTTGTATAATACTAGTTTAATGTTTGGCTACTTTCCCTCTTATTCAATATATAAATTTATTCAACTGGCTATCCACCATATTAGCTTTGTTTATTCTATTGTCTATAACTAACTTGTCATTCTCGCTAAAAATGGTTTGCCTAAATAACTGATATATTTTACATGTTCTATAGGTTTGCCATTGAGAACACAGTTAAAGTTTTACACTTTCCTGCTTATTTTCATACTGAATTTGTTGTAGATGTTATTCAGTTTAGTAAAGAATCATGGAGACTAGGACTGGATTTGTTTAGCAGTTCGTCTACATGCTAATTAATGTGTTTGAAATGGACCTTTCAAAAATACCTACCCCACATACCTGTAGTGTTTTTGAAAAGCTTTTCCCTGGCCACCTTGTTGTAGGTCTTTTCCAGATGTACAACCTTAGATTAACAAATTTCCTGTATACTCTTGTATCCTGAACCAGTGAAAATATCACTGTCAAGGATCTATAGAGATCCCTGCTGTATTCCTACAATTTTTCAACTATCTGTCAAGTAAAAATATGATCTTCATAGCCCCACTTAGCCTGAACCTAGCTTGTTCTGCACCAAGTTTCTCTTCCATAATTTTTCTTAGCTTCTTCTCAAGTATACTTGAGTAAATTTTAGCTGAACCCAGTGAGTAAATTCCTCTGTAATTCTCAGTTTTATTTCCTTTTTTTTATAATTTTGTTTTTTATATAAATGGGGAACTATGATCTTTATTCTAGTCATCTGGAATTTGACCTTCTGAATTATGCAGTACAGCCACTGTAAAACTACTTTTATATCTATATATTTGAGCATGTCCTTCCACATATCAGGTTTTTCATGGCCTTAACTTCAACATTGATACGCACTCCTGAATGCATTCATCTTAGATTTTTCCCACAGCAGTTCAATCACTGCTTATCTCATTTAATAATTATTCAAAACAATTACTCCAGACATCCAGAATATCCTTATGTTCAGTTTTTTTCAAATCATGTTTATTATCTCTGATCTCGTTTATACTTTTTCCTTCATTTTCAAAGTTATTTCAATTCAAGAATATTCTGCCACCTTCATAATATGTCTTCCATATTCTTATCAAAGTCTTCTCGTGACTTGTTTAGCTACTTTTACATAGCATTACATCTCTTAAATTTTTCTCTGTACTCTGTAGGAGCATTTGCTAACTTACTTGTTAGGAACTTTTGATATGCTTTTTTCATTTCCAGGACTGCCTCTTTAACTTCTTGTATCTATATCGTGGAATTTTCATTTTTCTGTCCTTGCAAAAACAGCCTCATCACATGCATTTCTATATCATAATCAATCAATCTTTTCTTAATAGTTTGCCATTAAGACCCCAAGGTTTGATTCTTGTTTTCAAACTCTCTCCTTTTTTTTTTTTTTTATCTATATCGTGGAATCTATATCTTGTATCTATATCGTGGAATTTTCATTTTTCTGTCCTTGCAAAAACAGCCTCATCACATGCATTTCTATATCATAATCAATCAATCTTTTCTTCATAGTTTGCCATTAAGACCCCAAGGTTTGATTCTTGTTTTCAAACTCTCTCCTTTTTTTTTTTTTTTACCTTGAATAATACTTGTATATCTGAGTCTAAAGTTCACCTCTAAAAACTTCTTGACTTTAATTCTTTTTAAAACGGTCTTAGATATTTTTCTTTTCATTTTCATTCATATTCATTTTTATCCTGTTTAAAACTAAGTTCATGAAGATTAACAAATTTCCTGTATATTCTTGTATCCTGAACCAGTGAAGAATCACTATCAATAATATAATAACATAATAACACTGGTTTTTTTTTTTCCTTGTGTCTTCTTTCCATAGTAATGACCAGTCCATGTCTTGAATAGAAACCTGGTGGGTGCTTACTGGCAGAAATAAGTTCCATTGTCCAATTCTACATTTGGCACACATAACTCTACTTGAAATTGCCTGCCAATCATAACATAGTCAATAAAACTTTTCTTATGTGCACCGATTCACTCCATGTGAATCAGTGCACATCTTGGAAGATAACAGTAGACTCATCCATATCCTGAATGGCAATCCAGCAAATACTTATTATTAGCTTTGCTCTTTTCTCCATTTTCCCAAAACATTTCCTGTTTAGATCTCTAAAAAGCCAAATTTTTCTCTCGTGACTCAAAATATTTCTCCAGTTCTTTAGGAGATTGTTCTGTATGGCTATGGCCACAAACATGCACCATTATCCAATTCCACATATAAATGTTTACTTGCATTACTCTCCTTGAAACTGCTGCTGTTCAAATCTTCATGTTTAGTATTGAATACTACAGCTACTACTCCCGTCCATAATCATTACTGCCTCAATATAACATTCTTGTAGTTATTTAGATTAATTTCATTTGGTTTTACTTATTTTGTTTGTTTGTTTCAGTAACACCAGTCATGTTGACATGGTGCTTCTCTATTTCTTCTGCCAGTTCCACTTTTTTTTTCTATTAACACTTCCTTAAGTTAATGGTGCCTATCTTTAACTTGCCATTTTATCTTGTTATATATAGCATTATATAAACCAAAAGACAATGTTATATATAGCATTGTCTTTTGGTTTAAGCCAATACAGAATACAATTATGGTCAGCCAAATCCCAAACTGCCAGCCAATCCTCACTTGTTCAGTATCCAGATAGATACCTGCTAATAAGGTGCACTACAAGGGAAGGATTGGATTTCAGGTAAGAAACTCTGGTCAGTTCTCCCCATTCCTTAAAAGGCAATGTGGTAGAATTAAGTTGTGACCACTAGAATTAATAGTAGTAACCAAACTAGTTGATTTATGCTGTTTGAATAACACTAATGCTGAAAAAGGATGGAAACACTTCAGAATTGGACTACTACTTATTACCTCATCCATTATGAGGCACTATTCTACAAAAAACAATGAACTACATTTGATTCGATGCTTTTGCCCACTGTTAATTCAGTTTTTTTTTTTTTTTTTTTTTTTGAGAAATCAAAATAGTATATGGTGATATTTAGCATTCAGAAGTGAACTAATTGAGTAGAATTACATGTAAAAAAAAGATTTTTTCCCCCTTTCATTTTTAATGTAACAAACATTTCCATGACAGAAAAGGCTAACATACAGTCATCCAATAAATTGATTGTTGATATTTTCCCTGTGACCATAGCAACATTTTATTCAGCTTAATTTGAAACTTCAAGGAATAAGTAAATTATGTTCCCATGTTTTTTTAAGTGCAAACACCCTCTAAAGTGAAACTGCAAATGAACAACACTTGAAATGATTTCCATTCTACAAAACTACTTTAGAATGTTTCATCACAACTTGTGTGATGAAACATTCCAAAGGCTATCAATTAAAAATGTGGTATAGCTTCCAAATGAATTTCCCTTGTGGTTTGTCAAATGAAATCTTGTTTTCCAGAACTTTTGCTGTTGACATTCATGACTGTAATTGAATGTGTTTTGTATCAAAAGCACCTTTCACCATTGGCCACTAACTTAAATTTCATGCTGGGCTCACTGAAAAAACTTCAACATTAGAACCTTTACCAAAAAAAAGTCATGGTACTGAACCACTTACACTTGTCATAAATTAAGCCTTCTCGGTGAACTTTTGAAAAGTAAATATTTTCTCCTGACTTACAGGTGAAACATATTATGTGATGCCACAGGAGACTGTTGAGAATCTCATACACTGAAAGGTAGATAAATGGATGAACAGTCCTAGAAAGAAGTGGTACCATCTTAAGAGACTGACAGAAGTATGATGAAGATACAGAAAGATACAGAAAAAAAATGGAAGGAGGAGTTCTCAAAATAGTAATAATGGGTAAAGTCCCTAGAAAAGAAGGGAAGTGGCAGATCCTCAACAAGATGGATGGTATGCCTGGAGTGACTGGTCTTCAGAGAGTTAAAGCCTAAGAAAAGCTTACAACAGGACTACCTGGAAAGAATTTGTGTAACACATCACTGAAGTGCATGACATCAGTTTAAAATGTGATATACATAAATTAGCCAGGGGATCCAAACTCAGAAAATCCCAATAGTTATTTTCTTTGCAATAACTTTATTATCTAATATCAATATATTTTCAATGTGTGTCTCAAAACTATTAATTTTAAGTACAAAATTAAAGTGTAAAAACAAGAATTATTTCTGATTTTAAGATTTATGAAACTACCTAACTAAATATGTATACTTTTACATAAGGTTATAAATCATGTACATAGTCATCTTTTTTCTTTTCTTTTATCTCTTAACTAATACCTAGTTGTTTATTCTAAAACCATAAAATGAGCAGCTGCTGGTCAACACCCAATTACAGTCCAGCTCCAAAATATCTTCTCTTCCAGTTCTTTCATTCCATCTACCTGTCTTTGGAATAGTCTTACTCAATCCCTGAAGGTTGTAGTCTCCTCCAAAGAGCTACGACCTTCAGTTGTTCAAAAAATATGTCAACATATTTATCCTCTTGCCCTGTCTTGAGACCTTTTGTGAGTGAATCAGATTTTATATATATATAAACACACACACACACACACATACATAATGTACTATACATAAAAATACAGCCTGTAGTTACAAATAAGTTATCAACCCTGTTGACTCTCTAGTGCTACCTCTTACAATATATTTTAGTCAGTGGATCATCGCAATTCTATTGTTTTGTAAATGATACTATATGCACCATTGTTTGTAAGATTATATTATCATAATGTTTTATATATGATGTTCTTCTTTCCATTAATAAATCTGCATCACACGGACCCATGTGTTTCAAATTTATGTCTCCTTCCCCCTTTTACCCATCTCAAATGCAACTGCTTAAGATGCCAACAGTTTTATCATATCCAAATACTTTTCTTCTGCCCATCATGTTTTATATATATATATACTGCTGTTTATATGTAATTCTGTCTGTCAGTACTAGTTATGATAAGCTGAATACCTATAGTACTCCATATTAGATAAGTCAGAAATCCTGCTCAGGATACAAAACATAGTATTTTACATTTGGTGATAAATATCATTTATACCTACAATCCATGTAACTATGTTATGTAGGTTAAATATTAATAACTATGAATTTCATTCAGAAAATTGTTAACACTGAACTATTTTATTGATCTCAGATCCTGTTAAAAAAATTTTAATTCAAAAATATATCATAAACAAAAAAATATAAGACTTTGGATATATAATTTCATTTTAAATTCATACTATTACTGTATATTTTAAAATGTTTTTCTGCTCTTCAGATCCAGAACTGTTGAAAATGTATCATGCAAAAAAATTAATTTTAAAATATTAATCATAATAAATTATTTTACAATATATGATCTCCAATAGAGATTTCATACTAGTTGATTTTACTGTCATGAATTGATTTGTGGCAAAACATTCATGTCTGCATTGTTTGAAATGCTGCTACTAAGTATACTGATGCAATTTTTTTCTAATTTTGAACTTTTAACATATTCAAAAACTGCAGTGACTTTGAAATGAACTGGTTTAATTACACTAATATTTCATGCTGTATATCCAATACATCTGCAGTATGACTATTAGGTTTGAAAAACCAAAACTTAGGTATTGGCTGTAGTCTCCAGCACACCTTTCCTATTAGAAGATTTTACTAGCATAAATTGATTCATGGCAGATATTCATGTTGCTGTATCATTTGAAATGTAATTACCAGGTATACTTACACTATTTTTCCTAATTTGGAACTTTTAACATGTTGAAAAACCATGGTGATTGAAAGGTTTAATTACTAAAGAATTACACTAATATTTCATATTGCATCTACAACGTGATTATTAGGTTTGAAAAACATGAGACAAGAAATCAACTTATTCACTGGCTGTAGTTCCTTTGTGAGCACTAAATACTATAAAAACTTTAGGGCTCTAGTGTGGGATAGAATAAATGTTTATTATTATAATGATGACTCCCTAGTTTTTAAATCTGGTGAAGTCAAGATTTAAACTGACCATTGCATGGTAAAAATGTGAGCAGTAAACATGACTGCTGCTTTTTGAAAGAAGTAATATTAGATATGATAATACTGGAGTGCTGATAAGTAATAGACTAATTTGGAGGAAAACAGTTGATAGGAGATCAATAATAATGTAAAGGAAGATGAAATTGGCTATACAATGGATGAGTGTAAAAGTAACATGAGGGGGTGAAGGCAGGAAATGAATTGCATAGTACAGGTTGTACTATGCAATTCCATGGAACCCTAGGGTCCCCGCAATAAAATTATTTAGTTTTTGAGCTCTAATTAATAGTTGAAAATATGTATGAAAGTTTTATTTAAATAAACTTTCAAAAATTTCAATAAAATCTGGCGAGTCAAGTGGTGGATGAATGAATCAAATACTTGTATTCAATTCTCCAACCACTAGTTGAGTCATATTGCCTGACAAAGTCACCTGTAGTGAGGTGGGCTGCAGCAGTGCAACATATGAGTGGGCATATTGGTCACAGATCAGTGGTGTTTTGCACTGCAATGTGATGTCTTATGTACTTTTCATATATATAAATTTATAATATTATGATTGTGTATACATGACAACTATTGAGTTTTCAATCCTTTCAATATTAAAGAAAAACCAGAGGAACTATCTACTTCAAAATATGAAAATCTCATCCTGACATCAAACAGCCAAATAAAAGTTAAATTTAATGAAGTTTCATTAAACAAGTTTTGGTTGACTTAAAAGTAGAATATCCAAATTTCTTCAAAAAGGCAATTCGTATTTATTTGCTCAACACTGACAAAAACAAAATACAGAAACAAGTTGGATGCCACTCCTGATATTAAAATTCAGTTGCTCACAATTAAATCAAATTTTGAAAGAAAAGAAGTTTAATCCTTCACATTAATTACCAGTTTGAATTAATAATATTCACTTTTCCATTGTTAATGCTTTTTTGTATTTTCAATAAATTATTTTTGATTTTTATTTATAATCAGTAAAAATTGTCAGGGTTCCAAATTTTTTTTTTTTTTAATCAAGGTTAAAAGGGTTCTGCAATTAAAATAAGTTGGGAACCACTGTCCTAGAATATCAAGTAAATATAAACAGAAACAGCAATTAAAAAAAAAAAAAAAAAAACAAGTGGAAGAGTGCTGATTATTATTAATTTCCTGATATGTACCTTCATGGAGTATTCAGGCTTCTATGACAGACTACATGATAAAGTTTACATTATTATTAATCATCTATCAACAATTTTCCTCCAAATTAATCTATTACAAGCACTCCAATTGTCGTATCTAATATTTTGTTCTTCTAAGGTACTTTTGACTGAATCAATCTATAGATCTTGGTCTTCCTCTGGGTCTTTTTCCTGCCATCTTGGAATCAAACATGTTTTGATAACCTTTCTTCACCAATTCTTTTTAAGTGGCCATACCACATTTGATTAGCTCAGATCACACATTCTTGAATGCTAACAATATCAAGTTCCTAACTAATCTCTTCATTTTTTAATATGATTTTTCCATTGATGCCACCTGTTCATACCCCTAATTTTTCTAAGAATTTTCATATCTGTGGCAAATTGGCAGGTTCTCTAACTAAATTTAATTTGCATCTTCACTAAAAATGTACTTAAATAGCTGAAATATTTCACTTGCTCAATAGGTTTGCCATTGAGAATATAGTTGAAATTTTACACATTCCCACCCATTTTCATAGTTTTTGTTGTTGTTGATTTTTGTGCCAAATCTGTTACAACTCTCATGCAGTTTAGTTAGAAAACCCTGAAGACTTGCACTGGATGTCTTTAGGATACATCATCTGCATAAAGTAAAGAGCTAAGTTTGATATCTCTGATGTTAATATCAGGTTTTAACACCACTTTCTTTCATAATACAATCCATACAGTTGATGAATAAGAGTGGAGATAATGTGCACCCTTGTCCTATCCCTGATTTTACATCCAACCACCATCTTGTATTTGCTTCACTTCTAAGTGCTGACTTACAACTTAAATACAGATATGTATTGCTCTGAATATTGTTTCATTTAACCCATATACCTGTAGTGTTAAAAGGTATTCCCAAATGAGTGTTCTTGGTAAGATTTATGCAAGTATACTTGACAAACCATTAAGAAAAACTGTGGAAGAGAAGCTTGGTGAAGAACAAGCTGGATTCAGGCTAAGTTAAGGTTGTCAGCATCAGATTTTTACTTTAAGACAAACAGTTGAGAAATCTTGGTAATATAACAAGGATTTGTATTTAAGTTTTGTTGATCTGCAAAAGACATATGACAAGGTATGAAGATGAAAGCTCTTCAAAACGCTACATTTATATGGTGTAAATGGCACATCATATCAAGCAATACATAGTCTCTATTTAAGTTGTAAGTCAGCAGTTAGACTTGAAGGAGGTACAGGAATTTAAATGAGGTTAAACCAGGTGTGTGACGTGGGCGCACATTATCTGCACTGTTATTCATTATTTAAATGGATCACATTATGAACAAAAGTGGTATTAAGCCTGATAAAATTTGTAATATTAATCTCAGCTATTTACTTTACACAGATGATGTTATACTTCTAAATAAATTCAATACAAATCAGCAAGATTCCTTGACTAAATCGAATGACTGAACCAGCAATGAAAACATGAAATGTATCCTGAATGATGAACCTATAGAACAAGTAAAACATTTCAGCTTTAGGCACAGGTTTTAATATGCCATCAGAAGATGGCAAATTAAAATTAATTGAATAAATTTATATGGAATAACAGAGAAATTTGTTAAAATAGTAAATTAGCTGTATACAAGACAGTGTTCAAACCAATTTTAACTTATGGATCTGAGAGCCGGGATAGAAATAAAACACATGATCAAAAACTGGAGACCACAGATGTGATGATGATGCAGATGATGTCAAGGGCTAACAGATGACATTAATGGCAGTATCATATTAATTATGAGGGAGGATATTAGGAAAGAAATTGCTACTGTCAGCATTCAGGAATGTGTTAGCAAAGCTAATCTCAGATGATATGGTCATTTAAATAGAATGGGAGGGAAAAGATTAGCAAAACAAGTGTTCTTTTGCCAAGGCAGATTGGCAGGAAAAAGATCTAGCAGAAGGCCAAGAGATGTAAGTGGATTGATATAAAAAAAAGTGCATTGAAAGACAGAAATACTAGATCTGATAAATCTTAACAGATAAATTTCATCATTTCTAAACTATTTATTGTAAAGTGAAAATCTGATTTTGACAACCTCTATTTGGCCTGAACTTGTTCTTTTCCAAGATTCTCTTCCACAATTTTTCTCAACCCCTTTTCAAGTAAGCTGGCATAAATCTTACCCCAAACTTGGAGCAGAAACATTCTTCTGTAATTCTCATATTCAGTGTTATTTTCTTTTTTTATGGATAGTATCTTTGAGAGCTCTACTCCCATCATCTGGAATTTGACCTTCTGAGCAGGCCCTTTGAATTATGCAGCGTAGCCACTACAAAAATGTTATACCTCCATATTTAAACATTTCTCATCAAATATCATCTACAACAGCTGCCTGTCCACATTCATGTTTTTGATGGCTTTTTCTAAGTATCGATATGTATGCCTGTTTGCATTCGTCTTGAAAACTTTCTACTACTGTTCTATTACTATTTGTTACATTTAATCATAAGTGATTACTCCAGACAGCTAAGATATCCTTATCTTCAGTTTTCATGTTACCTTTGATGGAAAGAGTAATGTAAATGAAACTTTTGATTCCTTTTACAGTACTCTTTCCCCATTTCTAAGCTTTTTCAATAGCCTCCAAAACATTTTGTCACCTTCCTGATACTTATTTTCTATATTCTTACCAAAGCCTTCTCGTGATTTTTATTTAGCTACTTTCACACATAGCTTAGCTCTTTTACATTTTTCTCTGTGTTCTTTCATTGTATTTGCTGACTTATTTGCTAGGAACTTTCAGTATGCTTTCTTCTTTTCATGGACTGTTCTTTAACTTCTTGTCTCCACCATGGCATTCTTATTTTTTTATTCTTGCAGGCCACTCACCACATGCCTTCCCAGCTGAATTAATCAATGTATTGCTTCAGTTTGCCAGGTCTAGTTCTTGTTTTCAACTGTTTTTTTTTTCTCTTCGATAATGCTTGTATAGTTGAGTCTACGGTTCACCAGTAAAAGTTACTCAACTTTAATTTTTTTTAAAACTTCTTAAATATGTTATTTTGAATATGATATTCATTTTTATCCTACTTAATAATAAGTGATGGTCATTTCCAATTTCAAATCCTCTATGCACTCTTGTATTTTGAACTAGCAAGAGGATATCACTATCAACAATAACACAGTCAATGAGACTTTCATATTTCTTCTATGTGAACTTGTGCACACATTTTTATGTTGTAACATGGTGTTAGTAATCCATATCCTGAGCAGAAACCCAGCAGATACTTCCCTTATTGGCTTTGCCCTTTTCTCCAAATTTTCCCAAAATGTTTCTATATGCCTAGCGAGATTCATTTCCTACTCTGCTCTTTAGATTTCCAACAAGAACCACTTTTTCCAGTTTCTTTATGTCAGTTGCCTGCTCTTATGACTCAAAAAAATTCCTCCACTTCTTCTTCATCCTTAGGAGAACCTTCTGTGGGAACTTAGGCACAAACAAAATGTCCATTTCTCCATTTTGAAGTTTGCCCACATAACTGAACTTGAAACTGCCTTCCAATCAAGAAGTTTATCTTCATGTTTGGCATTGAATGCTATTGCTACTCCTTCCTTTCCTTGATCATTATTGCCTGAATGTATAACATCCTATACATATTATTTACTCACCTGTTTTTGTCTTCTTTGTCTTAGTAATGCCAATTATGTCCATGTGGTAGTTTTGCAGTTCTTTTTCCTTTCCATGAATGCACATTATATTGATGATTCCTATCTTCAGTTCTTCTGACACTGAGTTTGTCTTCTTCTAGATATTGAATTGAAGTTTGTTCCAGTAGCTGAATTTTCACTGTTTGCCTTGGTTCCCCGATGAAAATAGTGGGGGGGGGGCTTGTTTAACCATGCAACACCCCAACCAGCATGTAATCTCGTGATGTTGTATTATCACATATGTGTTTGTGGTTTAAGCCAACAGAGATTGTCAATTAAGTCCCAAATTGCTGCTGGTTATTAATTACCAGTTACTACATAATTCAATTATAATTAATAAAGGCTATTATTATGTCCTAGACCAGAAGCCAGCAACATGCAGCTCTACCTTCTTAGCCTTCATGCATGATAAGAACATGGTGTAAACACTTAAGTTTAGTTTGCTTGCACATATGAACAGAGCACACATATCACAAGGTATCAAAGGTTAGTAGTTGTAATGCTGGCAAGTATAAATACTTAAAACTGGAAGAAAATAATATCTGTGTTCGATGCAATGAAATTATGTTTGATGTGTGGAGTAGCTAATTGGGCACATATAAATTTGGAGCCTCCAGTCGGTATAGACAAAGCCCTTTGGTTGGAAAGACCTGGGTTTTTCATCCCTCTGAACACACACAGCTACAGTCATAAATGCTTACGGCAAGGAAGGCAACAGGAAACCACCTTGCTTCATAATTATCTCCCTAGTAATTAGCTGCTACCCTCTCAAAGAGAGGAAGCCACAGGATTAGGATATAAATTTGAAATTCTTTTTTTTTGGTTCAACACATTTCTGTGAGCAAAATATTTCGAACATGAACTATATTAAAAGTAAATCAAGAAACTGTCTTAACAATGCGAGTCTCTCAGCAGGTTAAAAGATGAAAATTATGGCATACTTGCCTGATGTTGAGACTCACTCAAGAAGTTCAGCAGCAAAAGTCATTAATTTGTATCTAATTGGATGTTTGTTACTTTTTTTTCAGTATTAATAAAGAATATTTCAACAAATTATATATTTTTTAATAAAATACCGTCTTACTCTATTTCATTTTTAACCTTTCCCAGCTTGAGCTGAGGTGAAGTTCCTCAGATTTTTTTTTTTTTTTTTTTAATAAGATGAAAAATGGTTCTTCACTCAAAATGTTGCCAACACCTGTCCTAGACAGTCTTTAGTTTGAACTTTTATAAAGCATCAAACAACAAAAAAAAAAACAGCCCAAGCACACATACAAACATAACACATTACTATCACAGCCACAGTTGCTTTGGCCATGATTCCAAAACAACAGCTAAATTGAAATGCCTTTGACTTCTCCCTTATTCACTTCATTTAACCCATTTCAGTCAAAAATGCTGATTGGGCATGGATGTTTTTCAAGTGGAAGATGAATTTCATCACCTAGTGTGAGACCAGTAGCTCAACTTGCTAGAAGCTCAAAGTGCCTTGAAAAAGTTCACCTTTTGCTATAGAGTTCCCATATTATGTAAAAATAAATAAAATCTTAGTACACCCACACTTTCAAGCAGAAATAATTTGAAGTAATAAAGGAGAATTTTTTTTCAAAAGTCCTCCCCCTTATTACTCCAAATAATTTCTACCTATAAGTTCTTTGCTTTAAATGCTGACCATCCTCTTTTTCTTTCTACTTCTCATAATTAGCTTTAAATAATTTGATCCATCAAAAATGGTGAATATTCATCCTCAAGAATAATTAATATCCTATCCACATTCTGCCTACATGTTATTTTCATTTATACTTATTCAACTCCTGATTGTTTAGTTCTTGCCTTAGCATCCAGCCTTTCCAATGTCAGTCACAGTCATTGCATATATATGTAGGTTTTGTTTCTTTCAAAATCAGCAATTTTGTACTTCTCACATTTCACTGTACATACTGTTAGCTGATGCCTAACTCATGCAAGTTCAAAAATTGGGAAATTGTTATAACAACATTTACCCCCCACACACACACACTTTCCACACTTGGTAGTTAGTACTAACCTAAGAACTACCTACCAACCAATCAAGAAATGAGTCTCTCATTTTTGAAATCTAGCAGATGCTTTGAAGATACTCTGGATATCGATATGAATTTAATTCTTTAATTACACTTTAATAACCTTGAAATGAACTAGTTCATTTCAAGTTATGATTTATTAATTTTAAAAGTTCAGTTCCAGGTTTCTCTTAAGATTCACAGCTCCAAAATTATCAATATTTCTTGATACCTGCTTCAATCTTAACTTCATATTGTAGTTACAATACAATTTGAATACCATGCACTGGTATTAAATTTTAAGATTACTACAGTTTAAAAGCTTATCAATGTTTCAATTACAATGGCCACTCAAAAACTATTTATGTGGCATGAGTTATAACATTTATTTATTCAGCAATTACTCTTTAAACTTTTCCTTTACAGCAGTATAACTCATCATGGGTAACTCTACAAATACTATTAAAGGATTGGGCATATAAGTTTTGCTGTGACTTGTGGGTAATAAGGCATTATTCCTCAAAGTTGAGGACATACATTTTTAACTAAGCTTAGTAATTTCAGCAACTGACTAAGCTTAGTTTTACTTTTACTGTGAATGTTAATTTAACACAGGAATTATGGTGTCTCACACTCTTTAATAATTTATCAAAAGTATCAAAAGAAATTTCTGCTGTTAATGTTATCATCAGAAATTTATAGTTAACATTAACATTAAATAATTATGTATATAAAGACTAGAATATTTATGGAGTGCTCTAGCTTACAAGTTTTCACAAGTTTGCAAGCAAGGATTCTACCAGTACAGAATACATTTGTTCATCTTGACTTCCTATTAGGATACTACTAAGCTAAGGTATATACATAGAAACTACACAGAAGTATGAGTTTCAGTTAAAAATTCCAATTAGAGATACTATAATACACATATTAGCAAAAAGATTCCTGTAACAGGCATCAGCATATCATTTGTATAACAGAAAACACATTAACAAACAAAGCATTCCATATAACCATATATAATTGTTGTCAGTCATTCTCTCAAGGAAAAATTCTTTCTCCAGATGAATGCTGTCTTGTAACAGATAACAATGCAGGCTTGGTATGCATCTTCTGGTTACTTGAAACAAAACCATCATTTTCAAATTCATGATCTTGGCAAAGCAGTTTCTTATGTAAAACTTTCCAAATGCCTTTCTTCACATGAAGATATAACTCAGATTTATTTTGAAATAATTAATAACCAATAAATTATCTGAAATTGTACATTAGAAATGCCCTTAAAGACAAAAATTCAGTAATAACATGAAGACTATCAACAACTACAGTAGATCCTCACTTTACAACTGCTTGATTTGACCCCCCCCCTAACTTTTATGACCAGTATAAATTTTCTATTATGACTGTATGAAATGCTAAGCACAGAAGCGAGGTGATTGAGATGCACATCCTTCAACAGAAAATTGCTTACTGACAGGCCACAGCATGATATTTTAACCAATATGAATGTTTTCTAATAACTGAATCAGCATGGTTTATTTTTGAGTTTATAACTGGTTTTATGTCACAAAATATTATATATATATATATATATAATTATTATTATTATTATTAAGACAGACCTCCAGGGAGTCAAGGCCTCACATCAAGGGCAGCCACATACTACACGCACCAGCTATCATACTTGAGGCATTGACAATGAAAAGGGTGTAAGTGCCAAAATTTACAAAAAGTTGTTTTCTCACTGAAAGGTGTATGTTCCAACACCAATAGCATAGAAAAGGAGACAAGTTCCCTAGCTCATTCGTTCGAATTGTAATTCACATCAATAGATTGTGCTTGGTGCAATTTTTCTCTAGTTGGCATTGAGAAGGGTGCAAGTAAACATAGTTGTAACCTTCCCACAACAAAGTTGCATGACCATGTTTATGTTGGTTCTTGTGATTCACACATTCCTAGGCATTTTCAATCATTAGTCCATGCTCAGTGAAGTTATTGTAGTTGCTTGCTTTAATTACAAAGGAAGATGGCAAAAAATAAGTGAACTTATAAAATGCCAGAGAAGATAAGTAAACAAAAGCAGTGAATATTTCTGAATCTAAAGAAATACTGGGAGTTATCCTTAAACACAGTTGTAATAACTCGGTACTTACTTCATTGTTCCAGGCCAGCTGCAAATGCTACTACAAATGCCATTCGCTTACAAATTGTGATTTCAAGAAACTTTATCAAGAATTCTGCCAGCTACCGTCGAAAGCACAGGGTAATTAATGAGTCGTATTAATTTGGTAAACACAGTAAGAAGGCATCATGGAAATTACAATGAGCATAACGAAAGTAGGAGGCAAATTTTGGCCTATCACACTGTACCTTTGAAGGCAGGAACCATACAGGTGTGTAACCAAACTTTCCGATGCATATTTGGGATTTCAAGAAAGAAAAATCAGCTTCTACTCGAACACTTGAAAAAAGGGGATGTGACCTTCAAGGATGGCTGTGGGAAGAATCCTGCATCACTCAGAAAGAATTATACCAATAATGATTATCATAGTGCAGTATGATGTAATAATAATATGTAATAATATTCTTATTTTTGAAAAAACTTAATAAATAAAAAGTTTTTGATTGTCAGAAAGTGTGTCATTTTCCTTTATACAGGTGATAATTCAGTTTTTTGCTTCTGTAAAATTTGATTTTGGCACTTGCACCCTTTCATTGTCAATGCCTCACTTATTCTGGAATTCATTTCACAAATATATATATATATATATATATATATATATATATATAAACTGCTGGGATGCACTGTATTCAGATAAAGGCAGTCAATTAAGAAGCAAGCCCAACAATATCCAAGAGATTTTGATGAAAGTTCAGCACTTGGATGCTATAAAAAAATTGGAGACATACTGAGAATGAGCTTGCCAAATTCAGCTAGAAAGGAGTTTAATTAGTTTCAAGTCTTCACTGAAGATGTAAATGAATTGCTGAACTTACATGAAAAGGAACCTACTGATGCTGAGGAATTTACTGAAATGGAAGGAAAGAATTCTAAAAAGGAAATCATGATGAGAAATCTAGGCCTACCACTACCTGTACATTACAAAGACTTACAGAGGCTTTTGGAAGAAATGGAATGTTAATCATATGCACTCACAGTTAGAGTACATCAAAAAAAAAAAAAAAAAGAAGACATTTAGAATTATCAATAGATGCAACTGACTAACATGTCATTCAACTAGATGCATTCACAGTCCAGTGTGTACCTTATGAAAGAGATCAATAAACCCTGCTATCCACATCTGAGACCAGTTAATTCAGCCTATGCAGAAATGGACTAGGTAAAAAACTTTTCTCAGACTTTTGACAGAATATGAAGGAAAGGATTCTGTCACTTATCTTTCTCATGTTCCATTTATAACAATAAGTTGTTCCAATTTCAAATAACTGTATTTGAAAAAATGCAGTTATCATAATACATAATTTATTCCACATTTTCTATATGTACAGATTTTGGACACTGCTTGATACTTCAATTAAACAAAAAATAATGTTGTACAATATTAATTACTGCTGAAACTATAGCACAAAATTACAAAAATCATTTCAGGCAAGATGATATAGGATAATGGAAACACTACAGTACTGCCCTTAGCAATCAGGGCCTCCTCAGATGACTAATAATTAAACAGAAAAACTTTCACTTAAAAATACTAACTATATATATCATATTAGAGATAAAACCAATATAGAACAAGTCTGGATTTCTAACATGAATCTTAATGGAGTGTAATGATTTGGATTGTTCAAATGCATGTATATATTAATTCTGCAGCAACAGAAGAAATCTTGCTTTTGTTTCTGATTAATTAAGGATAAAAATATTGCATGGATAGTACAATACTAACAAATAAAAGCTTATGTATGCCAGATATATATAGAATACTCATGTGCAAAGAATTTTTCTTAGATTTTAATAAAGCTAAACTGTCAATCTTATTTAAAGATAATTAAGAAATGGATATAACTGATATCACAACTCACATATGCTATGAGACATACTAAAATTATTTTGTCTTTACATCTGAAATAACCTATGCTGTTAATTATATTAAATTTAGTGAATTTTATTTTATATTTTTCATATCACAGCTCAATTCATGGAATGGACTTTTCAGTTTTTTTGTGCTATCAATGTAGTTTGTTTACACTTTTTCAAATTATATTCTAAATAGTGCACTAAACATGCCATGTGATGATGAAGTACAGCAAATACGTAAAGAAAAAGAGGAACCAATAAAAGAACAATAAAAAAATTAATCTAAATTAAAAAAATACTCTAAATGATTAATCCACAAATTAGATTGTCTAATCAAGAGGTGGGCGAATATTTTTATATTTTCATTTTTCGATCTACAAGTGCAGTTGTGACATTTGCTCTTTGGTTGAAAAGACCGGAATTCAAATTCCCCTAGGATGTAATGAATCTTCATAAGGACTTTTCAACTAAATGCAAAGTCAACTAACTCATATAGAGGTTGGTTTAAAATACTCTTCCCCACCCCTTCTGGAAACTGATTTGATCCCATAAAGTAGTCGGAGAACACAAGCAATTAGCAGCTAATGCAGTGACTTCATAGCCACAGTTGCTTCAGCAATAATTTCAACCAACCACTGTGACAAATGTTTTTCTTTGGATCGTATACAACAGTTTTAATCACCTAGTGTGATGAAACTATTACCTGTATTTTTGTGCAGAAAACTTTTTTACTGCACAAAATAGAGGGGAGGGATGAATAGGGTATATTTTAATTTTCAGATAAAAAGTTTATTTTCAAAACAATTTCTAATAATTACTTCTTTCTCATGGGTTATCTTCTTTTAAAATTTAGATATACTTTGATTTTTAAACATTTAGTTTTTCCACTTCTTGCACTGAATGTTTTTAAACATTCAAATTCAGTTATATGCCAATATTTAATACTGTTTTAAGAACTAATCTGTTATTTATGGTCTGGCTACTGTCCTCAATGTTTATTTGTATAGCTACACACACTAAGTAATTTCCTGGCCCTTCTGTGATTCATAATTAGAAGGAGCATCATGGCAACTATTCACCAATTTCACAACTTATAATTTTTTTTATGTGCCATCCAGTTTCTAAAACAAAACTAGTACAAGAATATGTTATCAACTGCTCTCTCTTAAATTCAAATGCACCTATGAAGACAAACTAAGCCAGTCTAGTTTCTTCATTTTATTTCATCCAGATATTACATTACTTCACAGGGATTTTCATTATTTCTCATTCATTTTGGTAAAGGTTGTGATTCTGGAATCTTTTTAAAAAAATAGTTTGAATGCTCAAGTTTTTTTCATTAGTAGTCATATATTTAGTATACTGTTCAAGCATAATTTATCCAATATCATTAAATATTTATTACAAAGTTTCAGTATTTTTCCAAATACTCAGGCATATATCACTCAAGAAAGTGACTACTGCATAAACCAAGTTGTACATTCTCTGGCTACTAAGTTTCTGAATTATGATTCAGAAACTTATTTCTGGGTTATGATCTGACAAGGAGAAAGCTAATGAGTACTGCAATTTATCAAGAGTTTAATATATACTAGTGAAATTGTATATTGCTTTTTGTAAGCAATTCCCTTTATATTTATGAAGCTTTTGTATAGTTTTTAATGTTTTTCCCCCGTTTTTCAAAAATATAATTTAGACCTCCAGCCTTTGTGAGAACTAAATATTACCCTAACTAGCAAATGATGTCCAAATTAGTAAAGAAAGATATATAGCAAACTTACTTTCTTTCTTTTTTTTTTTCCCTTCTACATTATCATTATGTCCTTTATGGAGTTATATGTAGTATAGTAGTACAATGTGTGAATATTGTTAAACTGTGAATGAAATTTTTATGTATATTTTGTTCTTCATTTCACATTTAACATAACCTATCATATATTAAGCATGACTTGTTTAAAAATTATTTGTTAATCCCTTGTTTAAGAACTATTTTTCATGTATTATTCCTGAATTTCATCAGCTATTATTTGATCAAATAATTTTAATGTATATTTTACTATTGGAAGGACCCAGTGATAAATATCATTTATCTTATTTACTTTATTCCTTCAATAATATTGTGAGAAATTATATGTATATAATTTAATGTACCTTATATATATACTGTAACATATATTTTATTATTATTAATTGTAAATGAAATGAAAGAGAAAATTAAGTAACTGTAATATTTTATTAATATTTTTCATTACTCAATGTAAAAGTATAGCCTTATGTAACATTAAATCGAATGTTTACGCTTTGTTCGTTGCCATGGAGAGAGAAATAAAATGGAACGCGCGTGGGTAGACCGTGAACTTCGATAACGAGGAGAGAAGAAAAACATATGAGTGGTAATAGAAGAGTAAAGAGGAGAGTTTTTGAAGCGGGAAGAAGAAGGATATAAGCAAGGGAGTGAAAGTAAATAAAAAGGACTGAAGGGCAGGAATTCAAGAGTAGTATTTAAAAGTGTGCTAAGACGAAGTGAAAACTTATAGATAGCTGAAAGTAAAGTCAGCAGTGGCATTAATAGGGATTTGGTGCCGTATCTGGATAATTAAAGGACTGGAAGGTTAATGAAGGATTCAGAATAGATCCAGTTAGCTTAGAATTACTACTTATTTCTATATTGCTTTTAGGAAGAATTGTACGGAGCTTAATATGTTGTGAAGTAGTAAATGAGGATATCAATCTGCCCTATAGTTGCCGTCGAGAATTGTGAAGCGCGACAAATAATAATCTAGTTATGACCTTGAAGAATTCTTTTTAAATGTGTTCCATAGGTGTAATAAATATAATTTGAAGATGTACTCACATTAAATCTGACATGCTGAAGATTAATTCCAGTAAGGACAGTCATATTTTATTTGTTTCTGTGTATGAAGACTTGTGTGATAGTTCCATTTTGCTCATTCTAACATTTACTGTGGCATATCGCCGAAGTTAGAAGTTAAAAATAATTTGCCTTGAAATAATATCTGCCGTGTTTAATGATATGATAAGTGCCAGCTGAGAGTTAAGTGTGGAGTATAACTGAGAAATATGAGCAAACTAATTAAACTAGAAATTCTGTTGTATTAATCTGAGTAAGGAATCTTGTAATTGAGAAAACTGTGAAACTTGTATGTGAAGATTTTGAAGACTGAATTAATATGAATGATTTGACCCGATGTACTAACTTAATTGTAATGTCTTATTTTAGAAGTGGAATTCATGTATTTATCATATAACCTTATATTAAATGTTTTGTTTTATTAATTTCAATACTGTGTTTGCCTGATTCTTTTTTATTGCACCGTTCATAAATAATTCGAATCTAGCGGGAGCCTCAAGTGAAAAATGTTAAATTCGGCCTGAATGAGTAAGGAGACTGCTAATTTAATTGAAGATTGATTCTACTATTTTATATAGACTAATATAAATATAGGGTGGCGCAGTATAAATATAAATTTCTCTACATTTGGATTAGTGATCAATTAGCAATTAATAGATTTTATTAATAAGAGTACGTTACAACAAAATGGCAGATTCGAAACTAGGATGTACGTTCCAACAATATCAAATGATTACCAGAAGTAATAATTATTTAATTAAAATAGTTACTTAAAAGTCTGATACAGGCAAAAGGTATAGTAAAATTGGACCTGTAAATCAAAAACTCTCTCTGTCTCTCTTTCAAACAGTACAATTATATAAATAATATAACTCATTGACTTTGCTGAGAGACATTTTTGAAACAGATTAAATGACTAAGTCATTTGATCTGTTTCGTCTTCTAAGAAGATGAAACTAGTTGTGCAATTTATTTAAAATAAAATAGTGTTTCTATTTTTTTTTTTAATCTCTTGGCTTAGTCAGTTAATGTTAAAAACTATATATATATATATATATACACACACACACACATATATACAGTCATACCCCGAAGTTACGCGGTAGGTGGGACCAACAAAAAGCACGTAAGTCGAATTCGCATAACTCAGGGTATAATTTTGCATGTAATTTATATATATATACATATATATACAAACATACAAAATATTAGTTAATTGGGACCAAAGGTTTACAAAAACACCTATATTTTTTAAGAAATATAATCATAATTGTAGTTTTTCACACATAAAAAAAAGAAAGTTATTTCGATGTCGATGGTTTCATAAAATATAATAGATTCGTCTCACGGCATAATATCTTTCTCTTGTCACACAAAATTTCTTCATAGCAAGCTAATGATTTTTTTTTATTCCTTGCCTTGTGGCCACAATTCGTTCCTCATTAGAATCTATGTCCTCCAAAATCTGTAAACCTTTCTTTTATGATTGTTCTTACTGTGGATTCCTGTAGATCAAACTTCTTTGCTAGCTCACAAATTTTCATTCTGCCTTCAAAATTCTTAATAATGTTGAGTTTTGTTTCCAAAGTCATTGGTTTTCTTTTCTTGCTAGCTGTAGAAGAATCGGACTTGCTTCTTTTGGACAGCATTATTATTTTTTATGTGATAAAATTTTTTATCAAGAACATTAAACAATCAAGGTTTGTAGACTATAAAAATCATGTGTGAATGGAGACCGTGTGAAACATGTCAGTGCTTATTCACAGCATGTGCGACACTGGCGAATGCGGGCAGCGAAGGAAAGATGCAACTAGTGGTGAGGCATGAAGTGGGATGGGAATACGTACATATAAGAAACTGCGTAACTCCGGATTTGCGTAAGTCGGGGTATGACGGCATATACATATATGTGTGTGTGTGTGTGTGTGTGTGTGTGTGTGTGTGTCTGTGTGTATTTTTTTTAAACCATCTTATGTGATGCCTGAGGAAATTTCCATAAGTGTATAATGATCGGGCTATTTGAGCAATGTTATTTAGAAATAAAGTTATAACTTTTTTTTCAAATTTTATTGATGGACAAGTTTAAACATAGGATTGCTTTTGCAACTTTTTTTTTAATCAATTATTTTGTTTCCATTCTGAATTATTTTAGGGCCGTTTTTCACCTGTTTAAATGCAAGGATTAACTAAATGTCAAATATGAATCAAATTAAAAAAATGTTCAAAATACATTTATTTGTGGTACATAAACAACTTTACATCTCAACAGTAGAAAAATCATAAAAAACACTAGCACAAAGAGAAATAACTACTGTACATTTATACATTGTTACTGCCTTATAACACGGAATGCAATTTTTATAATTAAAAAAAAAAACTTCTTGGCATGTTGGTAAAATTAAGATACCATGTGCTATAAAAACTTGGGATATCCAAGGCTATGAGTTATATTTATACTAACAATTACAAATATCTGTAAGCAACACCAGAAAAAGCTTTTATACTTTCTGATCATTATGTAAAATGTACAGACCTATATGAAGTTCAATAGTTATTAAAACTAAGATTATGAATTCTTTCATGGTTACATGGTGATCAGAATTCATCATATAAATTATGGAAACAATTATCATGTTAGAGTAAAACTTCAGTTTAATATAAATCAAAATAATCGCTTTTTTTTTTCACCAGAGGTCAGACTAATAGTTTTAATGGTTGACCAAATCAATGCAACTTTAAGTATACCATGTAGAATGTAGTGCAGCTTGTTTCTTTGTATATATGTGTATACTCCAGATGACGACCTTAATGTGAAGGTCAAAATGTCAAGTGATTATTTTGGTTTATATTAAACTGAAGTTTTACTCTAACACAGCAGTTGTTTCCATAATTTATATAAGATTATGAATTCAAGGGTATGCCTTTCTAGCACATTTAAGAATAATGTTAACAAATTATCTCTAGAAACTTGTACATGGTATGAATATGTAATCGCAAAACAAGGCAGCAGGAGCTAAAAATAACACAGTCAGAAATACACATGCATATTAGATCAAAGTGTTATCAGAGTGCTTAAAAAGTTAAAAATTCATATCTGCCAGCTAATTCAAAATTAGTTCAACTTTTCAGCAGATTGTTAGTAAAATGCACATTTTAATGGTATATGAATATATTCACTAAATCTCTCCCCTCCCCTTCCTCTTTACAAAGCTTATTAGTGCACTCTGGTATCCTGTTTTAAAGTGCACACTTATATCACTACCAAGATACAAGGTGCTATCACAGTATCTCACATTAAAAGTGAAAATGCAACACAAATCAAGCAAGGTTATGTATGACTCACCTTGAAAAAAATAATAACATTAGCAACATAAGTGTTTCAAGGAATTTTTTTTCTCCCCTTGATACTACTGTAGCATTAAAGTCAAACAACAATATACTCTTCCATAGTAAATCTCTGGTTGTAACCTTGCTTGCAAATTGTAACTGTGTATCAATATATATATATTCACTATTTATATATATGTATAAAATTATAAATAAACACAAATTTTACATGGCAAATGCATGACAAAAAACTGTACACCGACTCTTTCTATACAACTATATAACAATTCATTTCATTTAATGAATGCAAGTGATGGAAAACATAAATTAAAAATGAAAATGGTAGATGAAGAAAGAAAAAAAAAATATTCTTACAGTTCCTCTTTAAACACTTCAAATCACTCATATAACAGGTTAAGAACCTGTTCAATAACATCCTAATAACTGCAAAGCTACAGTGTTAGAACCACACATAAGAAGAGATGCACTTGTATGTTGGACACGTAAACGTTCATCCTGTGGCAATTGCTCTTGCTTCCACTGGAGAACTGAATCCATGTCAAAGACCAGTGGCTTGGGAAACAATATACAAGTGCATGCTGTAGCCTCGAATGTAGGAGTCCAAAGCATGTCCAGACTGCAACATGATGCAACGAAATAAATTATGCCCGTGGTGAACCGGTATGTAGAATTCCCTGACGAGTTATACTGCTGCATAAACCTCTAGTTTCCAGCGATGATTCTCTTTTAACAGCACGCAATGCAGAAATGCCTGTGTAAAGGCTCTGATTAAGCATTTATATCAAAACTGTTTAGGATATAACTAAAATATTCTGAATGGAAAACTAGTTTATATTTAGTTAACTTATTAAAGAATGGCAATACATAAAAATCAATACTATTACTGAATAGCAAAAGTGTTTACTGAGGGTGTCAAGCTATCCTCTTTAATTGTAATAATGATCAGCTGATGTAGAACCATCATGGATTGTAGAAAACATTCACATAGTAATGACAATCAGAATACTTAATGCCTTGAGCATTTATACACCCACTATTTCCAAGAACAATAACAAAATGTAGAGAATTAGAAAAGAATGCATGTCCTAATTTAAGAATACAAAAGACAGCATGAAAATCATATACACTCCTATAGAAATTGCACAATACTTCAAATAAATCAGAATCTAGTCTTTGAGAATATAGAAGAGAGAAAAAAAAAAAAAAAAAAAGACTTTTTAAAGAAGCTGATGATTTATCTTAAAAATGTCAAAAATGTAGAAAAATCTCTTCAGAAACACAGTATCATTTATTTGAATTCTATATAATATTTTAAACATTTTTCCCCAATTATAAATAAAAGTAATATTCCAATTTTATAATTAAGATATTAAGTGTAGTTCTGTACTTTTTAACAGATTATAGTTTTAAATAAGCCCCATATGGGGTGCTTAAGGGTCAAAGCTGTATAACTGAGAGTAGACCTCCACATAGCCTTTAAAGGAATGCGGAGAACAGACCAGGACTTCTGACCTAATGTCCAATCCTCACTTTCTTGTGGTGCACCCTGTTGGATATCTAGTTGGATACTGAACGAATGAGGATGGGCTGGCAATTTGGGATTTAGCCGACCAAATTGTATTCTTATTGGTTAAACCAAAATAAAAAATGATGGTACATG
Source organism: Typopeltis vanoorti (assembly GCF_054136105.1). NCBI lineage: Eukaryota > Metazoa > Arthropoda > Arachnida > Uropygi > Thelyphonidae > Typopeltis > Typopeltis vanoorti. The sequence continues at coordinate 147,373,851 of NC_143550.1, forward strand.
ACAAAATTTCATACCGGCTGAGGCGTCGCCCGGTTAAACAAGGCTCCCGTTGTTTTCGCCAGGGAACCAGGGCGAACAGCGAAAAGTCAGCTACTGGAACAAATCTGAAAGCACACCCCAACTCAACATCACCAGAGTTAAAGATCGGTACTATCAACGTAAGAAGCCTGAATGGCAAAGAAATGGAGCTAGCTGAGGAATTAGAAAAGTACCAGATCGACATAATAGGGGTGACTGAAACAAAAAAGACCAAAACTGGAGAGATCTTTCTGAGCAATAAATACAAAATGTTATATTCAGGCAATGACAATCAAGGAAAAGAAGGAGTAGCCATAGTATTCAACACAAAATACGAGGCTAATCTTCTTGAATGGCAGTCAGTCTCAAGTAGAGTAATGTGGGCAAATATGAGAATGGGGAACTGGACAATGAGACTTATTTGTGCCTATGGTCCCACAGAAGGTTCTACTAAGGTAGAAGTGGAGGAATTTTTTGAGGCTTTAGAAAAAGCAACTGACACAATGAAAAAGGAAAAGTTGGTCCTTGTTGGGGATCTAAATAGCAGAGTAGGAAATGATTGTAAGACATATAAAAATATTTGGGGAAAATTTGGAGAAAAGAGCAAAGCTAATAATAATGGCAAATATCTGTTGGATTTCTCCTCAGGACATGGACTGGTTATTACTAACACCATGTTCCAACATAAAAATGTGCACAAATTCACATGGAGAGAAGAGGCTAGGAATAAGAAAAGTCTCATTGACTATGTTATTGTTGATAGTGATGTTTTCTCCCTGGTGCAGGACACCAGAGTGTACAGAGGATTTGAAATTGGAAGTGATTACTATTTAGTCTTGAGCAGGATAAAATTGAATTTCATATTGAAAAGAATAACATGTAAGAAAGTTTTAAAGCAAATAAAAGTTGAGCAGCTCTCAGATGTGAACTGTAGACTAAAATACACAAAGATTATTGAAGAAAAAATGAAAGAATTTCAGAACAGGAATCAAACCTTGGAGATTCAGTGGCAAACTCTGAAGAAAACATTGATTGATTCTGCCAGAGAGGCATGTGGTGAGGTTGTGTGCAAGGATAAAAAAAATCAGAACTCCCTGGTGGACACAGGAAGTTAAAGAGGCAGTGAAGGAAAAGAAGAAAGCATATCAAAAATTCCTGTCAAATAAGTCAGCTTGTGCTTTTAGAGAATATAGAGACAAATGCAAGAATGCTAAACACTGTAAAACAGAGGGACGAATTCCCGATGATTGGAGTAGAGCTCTCATAGTACCCATATATAAAAAAGGAAATAAAACTGAATGTGAGAATACAGAGGTATTTCCCTACTGAGTGTTCCTGGCAAGATCTATGCAAGTATACTTGAGAAACAGTTGAGAAGAAAAGCTTGGTGAAGAACAGGCTGGATTCAGGCCAAACAGAGGCTGTCAGGATCAGATCTTCACTTTACGACAATTAGTCGAGAAAGCATGGGAATATAACAAAGATCTGTATTTAAGTTTTGTCGATTTGGAAAAGGCATATGATAAGGTGCCAAGAGAGAAGCTATTCAATACGCTGCAGTTATATGGTGTCGATGGGGCATTATATCAAGCAATACTTAGTCTTTATTTGAGTTGTAAGTCAGCAGTTAGAATTGAAGAAAGTACAGAAAGATGGTTTAATGTTAAATCTGGTGTGAGACAAGGATGTACATTATCCCCTCTGTTATTCATTATTTATATGGATCACATTATAAAGGAAAGTGGTATTAAACATGATATCAAAATTGGAGATGTTAATGTCAGCTCTTTGCTTTATGTGGATGATGTTATACTTCTAAATAAATCCGCTACAAGTCTGCAAGATTTTCTGACTAAATTGAATAGCTGTTGTAATAGATATGGTATGAAGATTAGCAATAAAAAGACAAAGACAATGAAAATAGGCAGAATCATTGAAAATGTCAACTGTATTGTGAGAACCTGTGGAACAAGTAAAACATTTCAGCTACTTAGGCACGATTTTTACTGAAGATGGTAAATTAAATATAGAAATAGACAACAGAATCAGCAAAGCTGGTATGGTAGGAAGTCAATTGAATAAATTCATATGGAATAAGAGAGAAATTAATCAAAACACTGAATTAGCCTTATACAAGACAGTGTTCAAACCCATTTTAACTTATGGATCTGAGAGCTGGGTCAGAAGTAAAACACTTGACCAAAGACTAGAGACCGCAGATATGAGAGTCCTGAGAAAGATTATAGGCGTGAACAGATGGCATCAATGGCAATATCATATTAAAAATGAGGATATTAGGAAAGAACTTGACATTGTCAGCATCCAGGAATGCATTAGCAGAGCTAATTTCAGGTGGTATGGTCACCTAAACAGAATGGGCGAGGAAAGATTAGCAAAACAAGTGTTCTCTGCCAAGTTGGCAGCAAAACGACCCAGAGGAAGACCAAGATATAGGTGGATTGATACGGTACAAAGTGCCTTAGACGATAGAAATATAAGATCTGATAATGTTGGAGTCTTGACAAGTAACAGACTGATTTGGAGGAAAATTGTAGATAGGAAGTTAGCAATGATATAATTTTTTCATGTAGTACTATCATATCCTGTACACCCCTTGTGAGTACATAGCAGGAATTTGATGATGATGATAAGCCCCATATTTTTAAAATGAAGGAAATTTGCTTGCCCTTAAATAACTTAGCATTTTAAATACATCCATGCAATATCATGTCTAAATCATTAAACAAAAAAGCATACCAAATGTATAGAAACAAATCTCACTGTAGCAAACACCATTAAGATGAATTTGTTCACTATAGCCAGAATTTTAAGAAAAATTAAGAGAAAAATATTTTAACGATCTTATTTCCACAGATGTATGATGAAACAGGAAAGAAATACTCAATTTTTATTCTCCCTTTTGTAAAATCAAAGAAATACTTGTTGAAGTATAAGCTGACATAAAATTCAGTATTAATACATCTTAACAGTAACATGCACATTTAAGTAGCTAAACTCCACCTCCCCTTTCCCCTCCATGCTTTAACCAAATAAAAGTATCTTTTAAAGATGCTCATTTTCCAATATAGAAAATGGAAATCATTCATCCTCTGTTAACAACAACAAAAGATAAATAAATAAAATAATCATTTCTGTTGTTTATGGTAATTTTGGATTTATGGATAAAATAACTAAGGCCAGGAGGCCAGTGTATTGTTATGTCTATAAACTGTGCATATTCATCTGGCCAAATTTCCTGTTTTTGAAGGATGAAAGTCCTGTATCTTCTATATCAGACCAGCTAACTCACATTCAGTTGAAGCCTTTATAAAGGTTCTTCATATTCCAGACAGAATTAGAATCCAGGACCTCCCAGCCATAGAGCTTCATTAATACTGAATGAGCTATAGAGAACCATTTCTTTATTTTTCTACTAATACAGAAATGATGACACTATTCTGCATCACAATATTTTCTCTCTCTCTCTGTTTTGTTTTGTTGATAATTTTATTACCTAAACTATCAATAAAATTATCAACAGTGAGATACTTTCAATCTGAATTCATTTGATTGAGTGATTAATCTCATCCATCCCTTTAGGATGGGTAGAGTCCCCTAATCAGGAGGTTTACAACGAATTTAATGAGGCCAGTTCGTCACTCCTTGCTGCATCCCCTAAGGGCAATACTCATGACAGTAATCCGTGTGTCAGTTCATGGGGCCAGTTTGCCTGTTCTGGAGAAAGAAAAACCCCCAGTTTCCAGGTGAAAAAACCTCCTACTCCAATACGAGACCAGCTAACTCACCTTTAAGGTTAGTTAGCAGGTCTTTTTAAGGCTGCTCGTGTCACTGACGGGAAGCGAACTCAGGTCTTTCCGACCAAAGGGCTTCGTCTATACCAACTGAGCTACAGAGGCTCTTGAATTCATTTGCTTGTCTTCAAATTTTAGTGGTTTACTAGTTTAAGCTATGAGTTTATGAATGCTTTGATGTTTCTTGAGCATTTATGATGCAACTACTGTAAGTAACTTCAAACTTATTGATTTGAAAAAGTCAAATCAGAGACTTTTTCAAATTCAAAAACAATCTTTCAAAAAGATTATTGTTTTTTGTCAATACAATAATCCTGGAATCTAAACAATTTTTTTGCTTCTTCAGATCTCTACTAAATAAGCAAGATGTTGATGTCCACTGGCTTAAAAAAATCATGTAAAAGTGAATTCAGTTACTTAAAAGGGAAATGCCTCAGAGTAAGGTGGACATATAATTTAAAACATCTAAATTCCTTAAAAGTAATTTGAGTAATGATGAATTGATTTTTTTTTTAAATTATATTGCAATCTCACATACCAATAATCTAAAAAACACATAAAAAATGTTTTTATTCTGTAAAAATCTTGCAAACATGCTTTGTATCTGCAGGTTATGCAGATGCAAAACATTCCTTTGCAAAAACAATTTTAATCAATAAGAAATATCAGCACTTTATCCATAAATAATTAGGAAAAGACAAGCAAGTGCTTTAAAAATTTATTAAAAAGATACCACATTGATATATTTAAGAAACAAATATTCTCAAAAATTTGAGAACATAAGGAATATAAGTTATGATTCACAATTCATGTGCATATATCACAGCACAGAAAGCACTACTTGCTACAAGAACTATAAACATTGTAATGACTCAAATACATATAAAAGTCATAATCACAATGTTGTACAAATATGTACAATGTATACAATATATTGTGTATATATTTACATATGCATATAATCTTTGCACATAATAACAAAGCAGTGAAGCACGCAGGGGAAAAAAAAACTACTGGGTCTTTCAAGTACTGCTCCCAAATGAATAAGAGAAATACTAATATTTGAGTCATTACACTTATAAATGTGCTTCCTAGAAGACTTCATAGTCACAGACAAAATGCACTTATATAAACCTGAGTTATAACAAAAACAAATAAAGAGGAAGCAGTGCCTACTGTAATAAATAAATGCTCCCTAGAGATTCCAATATTCCCTTAATTCCAATAAAGTGAAAAACTAATGTAAATAGTGAAAGACTAAAATTACTTTATCCTTCCTTTACACGTAAGAAGGTTAATAAAAAAAAAATGCAATAATAAAAAATAGAGAAACGTTTAGTCTTGGGTTATATGCATGCATAGATGTGAATGCATATACACACAGACACACACAAACGTTTAAAGTAGTACAGTATATAAGCAACAATTATTTAAATACAATCTGCAGTGCGCAAGATTTCACTGATCACCTGTTTGATCAACTTGTGTCTTTTTCTTCAGAGCTTCAATATCCTGAAAAAAAAGAAAGAGAAAATCAGTACCAAAAGATTTAGAGTATTTCTTTTAATAATAATCATAACAAGTAGTAAGCACTAACATGGTTGTTGATGCTTAATACTTGTTTGAAATTGCCAAAAACTAAACTAATTGAGAAAAACTGAATTTGTGCTTTAATAATGCTTAAACAGCATCAAATAGATCAGCTAATTTATTTTACATTTAGCAAAATTATCCATATTCTGTGTTGTTAAATATACAACAAGGATCACAACTGCTTTGCCTATTATGTAATCACTGTATCCAATTTTTTCAACAAATTACTTGGTTTGAAAACTAATGAGCAATTTTATGAATACTCTGAGAAAGTCTGGTCTGGTTTTAAATATGGCCAAAACAACTAAGGCAATGAGGCCAGTATATTATGTCTATCAAATGCATATATTCTCCAGCAGATTAGTCTGTTTTTCTTGGTGTATTTATTGGTGGTGGTTGGGTAAGATAACCAAGTTTCCAGCACCTGTCACCAGTATATGAGACAATTCATCTTCAAGTGAAATTCCCTTATAAAGGCTTATCATCCTAGATGGGATTCACTCAGGCGACTACGTGCCAAATATGGAGTCATCCCCAGGATTGAGATATAAATGCACTTTTAGAAAAGGAAATACTTTTATTGACCACGTTATGATAAACGAAATGTTTCACAATGATCATTTCTTTTATACAATAGACTCTCATTCACTATAGAAAATTCCTTGAGACCACAGGAATTTTTTTTTTTCCTTTCTTTGTAATAGTGGACAGTTTGCAAGTGAACCTCCTTCAATACACTATTATGCCCATGAAACTTTGGTGTAACTTTTGTAGTTTGTAATATTGAGCAAGCCTGTTATAATAATGTTTAGTATAGTGAGAGTCAATGATATCCAGACATGCCAACAATCACAAATAAATGTACACATATATACTGCAATCCAATCATCCAAATCAATCATTAAATCATCACCTATCTAAATTTTACTATCTCATCCATGCTATAGTTCACCAGAATAAGAAAATTAACTTTCTTATTCTAGAAAAGAAATTATTTCTGCTCTGCTAATAGTAAGGTGTTTAAAAGATATTTGTCACAACTTCTGATTATATGAAATGAAATGAAAGGTTTGCCTATGTCATATATGCTATTATTTTTGGAAAATTACAGGACAGCCTTAAGGTCAAAACTGCCACTGTCTCAACCATTCATAAATTTTTCATGCATGTGCTGTATAAAATTGGATCCACTATTAGAAATTTTGACAAATTGGTAATTTATCATGTGATGCCTAGTTTAATGAAAGAATATTACTTCCACTTTTAAAAGCATATTTTTATATATCTTTATTAAATTTTTTACTAAACATATATATGTCAATTTTTTAACTGTTCCTATCAGTAATATTCTTTCCAGGTATAACTGGATGATTCTAACTGCTGACTAAATACAGATTACATAAAGAATAACACTTACTTGTAAAAGGAAGTTCTTTAATCGTTTATAGGTTTCGTTTGCATCATCATTGACTAGAACAACATCAAAGTTACCTGGATTTTCACCTGAAAAATAAAATGAAAAGAGCATAAGGAGTTAGTCCAAAGAGAGAGGCTTATGAAAAAACTTTTCATTCTGCAAATATGAGGATATAATACTATTATATAACATAGTCCATAAACATTGCATATAGTCTGTCCTCAATTTATGATATATGCAACTTATGACCACTCATACTTAGAATGGCTATGCCATAATGTCCTGCAACACAAAGACCAGAGAGATGTCTTCAAGATATATTATTTAAGAAATGCTTTTGCACAGGCTATTGTATTGCAGAAAAGAAAAGAAACCTGTGCAGACTAAGTTGGGCATAATGTACAAATTATTAATAATGTCCACTCCTGCTGTCACCTCATCCCTTGAAAGTGAGACTAGACCTTCAACAATTTATGCATCTGGTAAACTTAAAATGCTCTGCTGCAATTTCTGAATTTGAAAATTTGCTGATGATGACCTAGCTACCCCTGCCTCTGCCAATCAATTGTCCAATTAATAAAGTAGCAGATCTGAAGAATTTCAGCTGATTCTCTTACCATGAATGAACAGAAGCACAGATCCTACACAAACAGTGTTCACAAATCAATGTGCAAGTAAGAAAATACATCGACACCTATGGCTAATCTTTTCAGGAGTACTATAAAATGGTGTTTTTTTTTTTATTTTTTTGCACTGATTACAACAAATGAATCTGCATTTTGCTGAAAATTTCATTTTGTCATCATAACTGCTGTGTGTATAAATTTCTGTTCATTCAATGAGGACAGAATGCTCATTCAGTCATGAAACAGAGAATACCCATTCAACTACCTAACCAACAACTGCTATTTTACTATTGATTATATAAAGAATAACTGCAATATCTTGAGGAAACAAGCCAAAATACTATAAAGATTTACCACACCATGTTTAAAATTCTTTTAGTAAAATAAACTTTTAGAACTACAGAAAGATTGATCAAAAATGTAGAAAACATTAAGGATGAAAAGTAATTTAGAGAAACTGAAAAAATGTATTGAATATGCTTTTAATTGACAAACTGTATTTTGAACTAAATCAACCTCCATTATTAAAACCTGGTCACTATATAACTGCTATTCATTTTTAGTATTGTTTTCATTTGAAAAACAAAACTAGAAATAATACCCAACTTCTAGTTTTAATTATGTGCCAAACCGACTACAAAAAAAAAAAAAAAAAAAAAAAATTTGTTCAAAGCTGACTGACTATGCAATAGGAAAAGAAAGCACTAATAAATAAATAATAATATGCAAGCCAAATATTTTTAATCTTAAAAAAAAAATGAGAGATTACAAGTGTAATGCAAAGATTATAATTAATACTTTTAAAAACTCACACTCCAAGGCTGAAATTCAAGGGAATTAAAATGTCATATTGAGGGGAGAAATGATAAGCAAATCAATTTACCATAAAGTAATTCCTCTTTAGCTCTAATAAGCCGATTCCGAATACTATCTTCAGTTTCTGTACCTCGACCACGTAGCCGTTTCTCCTGCAAATAAAATTAAAAACAATGAAGTTCTTACTTCAATGTTTTAAGAAGCAATGTTAACACTATTAATAATTTCTAATATTTAATACAAAAATGTCTTTAAAGTTACTATCAAGAAGTTCACACTTACCAGAACTGCCATGCTTGGTGGTTTGATAAATATAAAATGAGGATTCAAATCTGTCTTTTTGATGTTCTTAACTCCTTCAATTTCTATATCTAATATACATATCTTTCCTTGGCTCTGAACTTCTTGAACTGCTCTTTTGCTATTGAAATATAGATAAATAAACAATATGATCATATTTAGGAAGAACATTCAGTGATAACAAAATAAAATAACCAAATTAAACATGCTTCAGTTTTGGTTAGATTAGACAAGATTCATATGTGACATTAAGCACAAGCAAGAAATGCACCCAGAAATCAAAGTTTTGTAGCATATTTCCATGAAACTTCCACTTTTGCTATGAGTTGGTTTGGTATACATAAATTGCAAGCCTGCTTGGCCAAATTGTTAGCAGACTTGTTTTTCAACATGTTACAGGTGTAAATTCCACCATGGGCATGGATGTTTGTGAATGCCCTCAGTTAGGATATGAATTTCATCACCTGGTGTAAACCATCTCCCATCCTGCTTACTGGAGACCTGAAGTGTCAAAGTTCTATGTTTAGTATTTAGAGCAGGTTTTCTGGATTATATATAAAATAATTTTTTTTAAAATTTGTTCGTCCAATACAACCATTTTAAAATTCATTAATCTACCTCCACCCAACAACGTTAGTTGTAAACCTTATTTTTCGGGGGGGGAGGGGGGGGTGTCACATAAAAAATTAATTTTTTATTTTTTTGCAGCTCTATTTCAAAGATTATTTATATATTAACCCCTTAACATACAAAGGCGTCTGTGACACGTCTTTTATTTATTGCACCAAAATTGATTTTGAATTTTGGTTTCACATATAAATACAACCGAATATAGACGCTAGACAATCTTGTGCCTATTTCCTTTCAGCCGAGAAAAGTTGCCAACAGCGTGTATCGGCTATTTCGTGTGCATTTGCACAAATTCATCATTATTTTTCAAATGATGATGAATTTAATCCAGCAAATCACCCTCGCCCAAAAAATTGGCAGAAAAACTACTGCTTTCTGATTTTTAATTAGTACGTTAAGGGGTTAAAAAATAAATATACTACTAAATAAATAAAATCATCCAAGCAAATTCCATACTCCAGATTTAATAACTACTTTTTAAAGCAGTTTTTTTTTTTTTTTTTTTCAAATCCATTTGGTAACCTCATCTCAGGCATATGAATGAAAATGATATTAATAATGGAAGTGGGTATTTCCTACATGCAAACAATAGTGAAATAAGACACATAAAAAAACATTATTTACATACTTATTCAGAAACATTTTAGGTCAGACTGTATAAGAATACTTATGATATAGCAATTTTCCCATCAAAAAGTTGCAGAGAAAAAGCAAAAGTGAGCCAAGGAGATGTGCAAAATATAGGAAATATGTATGATAGTATCATGGAGAATAATAAGCATGAAATATGTTAAGTTATATACCTATAATTTTTTAGGTAGGAGATAAGTTTCATTCCCTGATACAAGACTACCAGCCTGCTTATTTGAGATCTTGGCTTGGAAAAAAAAAATTCCATGTTTCGTCTCTAGAGCAGGGTTTCTGGATTAATGAACTCTCAATCTACCATAATACCAATCTATGGCAAGTTTACAAGTTTTTGTGTATGAAATTCACAATAAAAAAACTAAGTTTGAATAAGGCATTAAATGTATAGACAATGTTTCAGTTAATGAAAGCTTCAAAGTTTGCAACTAAAGCAAATGTTCAGAGAATAAATGGAGAAGTTAGTTTTCTAATGAAGAAATTTGTTTTGAAACTGAACATTATATGAGCAAAAAGTTTATTCACATACCTATTCTCTAAACCTTTGATATTTCAACATGCCTTTGCAAGTTGCACCAAAACAAAAAATTCCAAATATTTCAGATTTTAGTAACAACTGATAAAGTTTAATACAACTATGTTACAATTAAATCAAGCATTACATTAAATGGATTAAAAGCAAAACAGTTGACCAAAGAGTAAAAAATCACTAATATTAACATTTAAGAATGTGTAAGCAGAAATACTCTAAGGCAGCAAGATCTTTTAAATATGTTGTGACAAAAGATTAGCAAATCAGGATTTATCATTTTTTCTTTACGTATCTTCAAGGGATGCACAGCAGTAATATGGTAGTCCATTATAAAGATTTCATTACTAGTTTCTCTCAACAACTTTCTTCTAAAGTGTATTGTTTGTCAGGTTTAATTTGATCCATTTTAATCTTCTAAAGCAGAAGAAAATCAAATGATATCAACCCAGCTATAACTTTGTCTTCTTATGGGGATTTTTTTCTAAAATTATTTGATTAAAATAGCTGTTTTGCTAATTTTTCATTTCTCATTCTGTTTAGGTAGTATCAATTAGCTCTGCTTACCCATTTTTCAATATTAATAATGTCATGTTTTTTTTCCTGATATCTTCATTTTTCACACACACAAGAGTATGTGAAAACAAAAATGGTAGTAACTAGGCATTGGGGTTGAACTATGTCCAAAAAATCCACAGCTATGAGGAATTTTGTTGGCTAACTTTGCGACACAGGAGGTCAGTGTGTTATTATTATTATGTCTGTTAGTTGTGTGTGTTCTTCTGGCTGGTAGGCACAAATCCCAGAGATGGATAAATGCAGTAACGTACCTCCCCCTCCCACTCGGGAAAAGAAAGAAGATGAATCAAATTAAAAAACTAGTAATGGATCCTTGATAATGTTGGACTACTGCAGTATCTTATATACCCAATGACAAGACAATCCTTAATAAGAAGGATTGGCTATATGGTACTTACCTTGTACCATATAAATTCCCAGAGAATTCTGCAAATTCTAAAAATTCTCCTTGTTTAATTGCCTTTTCCATTTCAGATCGTTCAACAAAATGATATTCTAAATAAAAAAATAAGAAGTTTTATAAGCTCTAGAATATAACTTTGAGATAGAAATTTCAAACATACTAAATTTAATATCTCAACTGCATACTAAATTAATATTAATAGTTTAAAATATTCATTACATTTCAATTCTGGCAGTTACTTTTATTGTTGAATCAATATTTTTTTTTAAAATATTATATAATATGATGACTGCAAGCAATTAATTTGGAAAAAAAAAAAAAAACTAACCTCTTCCATTTATTTCTCCTGGTCTGGGATTTCTTGTAGTATCTGCAAAAACAAATTTTTCTTTGATTAATAATTTAATTCTGATTAATTTTAGAAAAAAAAATATTAATTACTATCTTTCAATTCAGTTACAATCAAATAATATTTTAGGATTTTAATATTTTGCAAAAAAAACATTTAACAACTTTCAAAGTTATTATTTATTTAAATACATATTTAATGTTTCTTTGGATACTGTTAATTGTGAAAATGAAAGAATACACAGCACTCTTAGCATCGCATATAGAACAAGTTTTATAATAACAAATTTCCATAATTAACTTTGACATTAGGAATAATGTTTTTATTCTTTTACTACCTTCCCCAGATACTGCAAAATTCAGTTTTCATTTAATATCATTTCTTAATAGAACTTTACTTCTATCACATGAAGACACCTTTGATAAATGAACAAAAACTAGAAGATAAATCTGGAATCTGGGGGTGAAGGTGAATAGAGACATGAAATTTTGGGGACATTTTGCTAAAATTATGAGGACTATGGAAATATAAGGATTATGGATTATGAAAATTATGAGGATTATGGAAATGATGCAGAGGAAACTTTCAGTTTCCTCTGCATCATTTCCATAATCTGGTAGTAAGGATGTTGTAATTTCACTGTATAAGGCTTTGATCACACTGAATATGGATTAGTGTGCACAGATTTGGTTACCCAGTTTTCAAAAGGATGAAGATATGCTGGAAAGAGTTCAGAGACAACTGACCAAGGTGGTTTCTAGTATCTGGACGTTGAGTATGAAGATAGATTGAGGGAATGCAATTTGTAGAGTCGAGTGGATTTGAGGGAGGGAGCATGATTGAGAACATAAGGTAATAAGGAATTATTACTGGATTAATGTGGATGACATTTTTCATGGAATGGGTAGGAGAAGGAAGATGAAGAGGCCATTCCTAAAAATTGTATGAGGGTGTGAGCAAGGGGAGAGTAGGTTTGTGTGTGTGGAGTGTGGTAGGCACTGCCTGAAACTGTGACAAGTGCAGAGACAGTGAATGCATTAAAGTCACACACACACACACATGGTATGATGAGCTTTGTGTGTGTGTGTGAGAGAGAGACCTGTGATGAGCCTTTTGACTCTATGGAGGTCTGATGATAAAACTTTTGAATGTGCCATATTTGAAATACTTGCACTTTATTAAAAAAAATCAATTTGGTTTCCCTTTAGATTCTTTTAAAAAGAAATATGTTTAATATTTATCCTTCTATCACAAAATGATTACTGAGAACAGTAGTCATTTTAAGTATTTATATTTTCCTTAATATATTGTACTACCATCTGAAGCTACAATCAGACTTCCACATATTATTATTAAGAGACCTCCAGGAGTCAGGAACTCATCAAAAGAAGCCAACTATTCATGCCAGCTTTCATACCAGTTCTTGAATTCATTCATGCTACTTGCAAACACAACATCCAACAGCAATCCATTTCAATCATGCACTACTCTATGAGAAAAATCTAGACCTAACCTCCCTTCTTGACAGCATTCATTCTCAACTTCCATGGATGCCCCTTGTGCCTTCCCCACCCTCCATAAAATGAAAAATTCCATCTGCTGAAATTCTTTATAACCCTTTCAGAAGTTTGTAAGTCTCAATCATATCACCCCTCTTTTCTCCTGTTTGCTAGTGTCTACGGTCTATAAATTCTCAATCTGTATTCCACAATCCTGATATCATTTTTTATACTCTCCTTTGCGCACTCTCTCTCTCTCTCCAATGTATCAGAATCACCACGGAAACCAGGAGACCAGATCTGTGTGCAATAGTCCAAGTGAGATCTAATTAAGGCTTTGTAAAGAAGCAAAATGATATCCATAGAGTGTATCTTTACATGTGAAAGTTCATTTCAGAATTGCAATTATTCTCTGAGTTGTATTTACAATTTTTGCTATATAAAGTTATGAACTTCAACCTCCTATCTACTGAAACTACAAGATACCTAGCCGCATCAGTTTCTTCTATCATAATCCCACCAATATAATACATTGGATATCTAATCACACCAGAGTGCATGGCTTTACATTTATTAACATTGAAATGACAGTCATTTTCACATGCCCGCAATTTCAGCCTATTCAAATCATTCTGCAACTACTGCCTATCATCAGCAGCACTCCTGATTACCCTACCTATCTTTGCATCATCATCATCAGCTAATAGCTGTATGTCACATGTCAAATCCTACCGAATGTCATTAATGTACAGATTGAATAACAATGGACCAAGGACTGATCCTTGAGGCACATCACTGGTTACCTTGAATCTTGTCGATTCAAACCTCCCATACACGACTTTTTGATATCTGTTAGTTAGCCATCCTCTTATCCACACTAATATCTTATAATCCAATCCCATATTCTCCAATTTATGCAACAGTATTATATGCTGTATTCTATCAAAAGCGTTAACAAAATCCAAAAGTATTCTAATATCGAAACATCTATCCTAAATTTTTGTCAATGCTTCTTAAAATTTACTACTTGCTCTAAAAGAGCTTAAAAATCTAGTCATCATAATTATGGCATGGTTAACACCATTTCTTGATATCTGAGTTTCACTACAAATACAAACATGAAATTTCATTTTGCTTCTCAAGTAAGAAAGGCTAGCAAAAGAGAATGCCATTCATCATATATTTAAATTATCCCACTTAAAATAAACAATTTTAACAGTTTCGTTATGTTACTATTAAATTCTGAATGAAAGGAATTATAATATAATAGTGTTTCATTCAGGATATAACATAGTCTGCCATTCCCTGAGCCGAATTTGTTCATCAGACAAATAGTAAATTATTCACTTACTGATGTATATTCCATAATTTTAAAATAATTGTATGTTCTAATAGTTGTTAGTTATTTATTCTGTACTAATTCTTTGTAGAGCATATATATATTCTATGTGAACTGTGCACGGAAACTCAGAACTTAGTCCATTTATGTAAACCATTGCCAAGGACATAGCCAGTATAACTGAAAATAAAAGAAAATAATGCTGTATGAAATTATGAAGTTATCCGCCAGAGTACATTTTGGCACTAGTCACTATGCCGAGCTAACAAGGTGACACGAAGCAGATTTTGGCATGAAGAAGAAAGGAGGAGACATGCGGTGTTGAATAAGGGGAGAAACGAAGTGCAAACAATAGAACCGGGTTGAAAAGACAAGGGAGCTCTCTGTTTTTCTCTTACTCTTTCACAGGCTATTATTCGTATCCTGATTCTTATTCCCTCATCTTATAAATGTGAAAGACGAGAGGTATGACAGGGTTGCCAAGGAAACCTAAAGGATATTCTTTTTAGAGCGAAACAGGCATGTATTTCCGAGCCAACAAGACCATTATGGTGAATCTCGATCCTATCAAACTAAAGTGACCCAAGAGAGAAAGCTATTGAGAAGCAAGGAAGCGTTTTCCAGAACACATGATAATAGGCAAAGTATATCAACCGTCCCGGTAAGGAAATCCTTTCTATGTCTTTTGTGGCTGTAATTACAATAAAAAGGAAGCGTATTGCCATAATAACAGTTCAAGTCTGAATGTATAATTTTGTAAAGCTTGTTCCAAGAGAACATGATATAAGTTAAAGACTGATTTACTAAGAATTACACTAAAAGAATGATAGGACTTTAGAATTCCTTGGTGTATATTTAACGAAGTGTGCTTTATATATCCTGAACAGCTAAACAGAGTCAACATTTGAAGCACATTCAATAGATAACCTTGTCTAAAAAGAAATTTGTGCTTAGAAGCTTTTAACAATAAGAAGGGTAGAAATCTATATGTAAAAAAATCTAACCGTGCTCAGTGAACAGCTAAACAGAGTCAACATTTGAAGCACATTCAATAGATAACCTTGTCTAAAAAGAAATTTGTGCTTAGAAGCTTTTAACAATAAGAAGGGTAGAAATCTATATGTAAAAAAATCTAACCGTGCTCAGTGTACTCTACAGTGAAGTTAGTATTGTCTCAATAAGAACTTGTTTATTTCATAATCATATTACATATGTTTAGAATTTCTTTGATTAATGTAATTTCATATGTGAATGTATTAAATGTTTCCATTTGTTTTGAATCTTGTGCTTGCCTGATTTCATTTCATCGCACCGCTCATCTAATAGTTCAAATCTAAGTGGGGACCCTATTTAATGAGAAAGTAATATAAGACTAGAGAACCACGACTGTTATATAATTTAAGGATAAATGTATAAGGAGAGTTTCAATCTGAATTAGGTTATGTAACATTGTACTTGCTGATGATTGATTCCACAACATTGTTCATATAAATGTGAACGCAGGGTGGCGCAGTTAAAAATAAATTTTCTTTGTGTTCAAAAGTGGAGTCAGTCAACAGCCAGAACACACAACGGAGAAGAAAGACGTCACAACACTACCAACTTAAAACAATTACATTATATAGCTTGTAATTATTAATTATTTTACTTACGAGAAACACTAAATCCAAAATAATCACCAAATTCGTCCATTAAATACTTTAAAAGAGTAGTTTTGCCACTGCCTGATGGTCCACATATTACTAAAGGTCGGGCAAAAGACATCTGAGATAACCAGCGTATACCTCCTGAAAAATACAAAAACATAAATAATATACTCTCTAAAATAGTTAGTCTTATATTTTTTAGGGATATGATTTTTGCAGACTTAATCTCCAAAAAGAATTTCATGCCAATGAATATTACTAAAATAATATATTCTCTAAACCAATACTGAAAGCATTTCAAAATATAGCAAATTAAGAAAGAAAAACAATCAATTAAATGAAGGTATTTGTTTCTCTAGTCATTATTGCAATGCTGTCCAATAGTATTCGTATTTCACACTCAGTCATCTTATTCATTATATGTAATAGTAGATTTTAAACACAATACTTTTTAATATTTTAGGATATTAGCATATGGCAATTTTAAGAGCAGATTTAATATATTCAAAGCAATAACAAAAAAGTATAATAAGGTAACATTATGAAAAGAAAAAAAAAGAAACATCAATTTATCACATGGCAAATTGATGCGGCTATGAATGGCAAGTAGAAACAATACTGGACACTTAATACCATAATAATACACTTGTGTGAATATGATTCAAGGATCACAAAATGTATATTTAGCTGTGCTACACCAGCCAATTTAAATCAATGTTGAAATGAAGGGCCAAATTTCAGTAAAGATCTCAAACTTTGCCAAATTCTGTCCATCCAGAATAGCCACATTATGTGCTTATAGATATAAAACAAGTGATTCTAACAGATGTTCATCCATTTTGTAACATGTATCTAAATGTTTCATCTACAGAATGATAACAAGATTAGGACTGACACTATTTTAGAACAAGACTAGGACTGACAGTGGTAAGAAAGTCCTTTGTAATTAATTAAAGAAAAAAAATTCAACTAGTCAAAATCAATTATGTGAGTAAATGACAGTCTGGAGAAGATGATGATCACTAAAGTTGATGTAAGCAGGAGAAGAGGAAGACCAAGAATTAGATGGGTGGATGTAGTTAAAGAAGCAACTGGAATGAACTTGGAAAATCTGAAAGATATGGCCAGGAACAGATCTGAATGGAGAGTGTATGTTCACAGAATCGCCAGAAGTCAAAAATGACTCGATGGAACATCACACACACACACACACACAAAAATCAATTATAACTGTCAAATTTTGTGAAAGATAAGAGGAAAGAAAGTGTCAAGCTTCTGAAGATATAGAATGTATCTATAACATCCAGCATATGAAAAGAACAATAATTATAACTATCTCACATAAGGAGTACACAGACTACTCATATGAAAAAAAGCTTTTTTGTTACTGTCTCATTCTCTTCTTAGTCATTATTTTATTCTTATTATGGAATTGGAAGACCAAAAATATCTGTGATCCTACTTTCAGGAAACTAAGAAAATAACTAGATGAGGCTATGGAATGATTTCAATTAAAAATATTTCCAATTAAGGGAATTAAAAATTTTTTAATATTTTTAATTCCTTAACATAATTTGTATTATGTACTTAATTTTGTACACACACACAAAAGGTGATTTATATTTAAATCCAAATATATATAATATTTTTAATTAAAATTTATATTTTAACTCAAAATTTAAAAATAGTGACTGTTTTAAATAGTAACTGCTATATTGCAAAACAGGATTCTGTTAATTGGACAATTAAAAAGAAACAATTGTATTTAGGCTTCAAACCAACATAAAGAGATTTATATAACTAAAAGTAAAAAGTTAGAAACCTGTATTTAAGGCTAAGAAAATGCAGAACATTCCAAGAGATTTCTTAATTTAGTAATATAAACTATATCAATATTTTATTAAGTTTGAATATATATATATATATATATATATATATATATATATATATATATATATATATATATATATATATATATATATATGTGTGTGTGTGTGTGTGAATTTTAATTTTGTGTTTCAATAAAGAATAAGAGTTCACTGAGAGATATTTAAAAGCTAATAGTCTAGTCATAACTTCATATGAACACTAATAAACAAATGAAGTCTGCTGCAATATTTAAATATAATTAGTTTATTCAGTCATGTATTCTGCTTTAAAATTATGAAAATCTTAATGAAAAAAAAAAGTTTTTAAAATCTTCGAAATGCGAGATAGTCGACCAAAGACTGGTATAAAAACAAACTACTTGACCTATGTTACACCATGTTGTAATCACATGTGCAATTCTAAAAGTTCATGATAAATGTTATTAAAAAAAAAAAAGAAAAAAAAAACATATAGAACAATGAAATAGTGTGATTACAAAAACTCAAGTGCTCTTACGTTGCATTCTGAGGAAAATCATATTGCATCATTTATTCTGAGAAATACAGTTACTTTTATCTTTATCTGAAGTAGGCTGAATGATTTAAAACACTTATCAGTTCTCCTTTATCACTTTCAAGTGCTTAGCTATCAGTTTGAAGAGGGTCCAGGTCCTATAAAAGCAGTGAAGAACCAATTCACGGGTTTAGTAGTTGTCTCTTCAACTGCTCAAACCATCTCCTTTCACTTCCTTATTTCTACTTCCATTTTCTTGTGATTCTAATATATAATTCAAACTAAAATTTTATTTGTTGAAATTAAAAATGCAATCTTGAATGTTATTTATTGCAGGTTACTTATATACTTAATTTGATACCTTTACTATAATACATTACTAATCTGTACTACTCTCAGAATTTTGTGTGATAAATGAAATGTTTAACATATTCTTTATAATAGCAATTAAAATTGTTTCTGAAAAGAAAAAAAAAAAAAAAAGGATACTGAATATTTTAGAAGAAAAAAAAACAACAACTTGAAATAACTGATTTTAAGGTCAACATTTCAAGCAGGTAAAGTAGCACTTATATATTATTGCAATACTATACATTTGTGTAATGAGTACAGTTCATTGTATAAAAAATATTAAATTGGAGTCATTAAGGTTGTATGTTGTAATATAAGATGATAGTTTCTAAATAGGTATTTAGTATGTTTAGCTTATAAAGAATAGAAAATACTACACTAGTGCAAATATTTTTTCCCATTAAGCTACTAATAATTTATTACTGTAATATGATCATATTTTTGAACAAGAATGTTGCAAAAAAAAAAATAACAGTAGTCAATACTACATATTATTGGATTGACAGTTATATCTTAAGTTGATCAAAACAGACAACAGTTGAAACTAAGCTGAAAATTAAAATTTCTTCTCTTTAGTTTAAAACTGAAATAGTAATAAGGATATGATTAATAGACTATTTTAATAATATAAAATGAACTCATAGGATTATTTATTTAAGTTACTAATAGTAGAAATTCAAATTTAATCCTTACTTTTTCAACCTAATTATGCTTCTGTTTTGACCAAATCAATTTAAAAAATAATGAACTTATTAACAGAATACAGAATAACTGAAAAAATGTAAGCTACATTTTTTCAGTATCTATCAGCCTATACTGGATCATTAAGTCTAAAAATACTAAATTAAAAAAAACACCTCTGAACTAAAAGAAATAAGAATATTCATTCAATTTCTATACATACAATTGTTTTTTAAAAAAAAATGAAATAACCCTATAAAAAGGGTAGGACGAATAAGAAACACTGGATAAATGAAAATATTTTATACCATCCTCCCCTCCCTATAACATCTTCCACACAAGAAACTCATTTTGTTAAACAAGCCCTCTGTATAAATCCCCTTCATCTACATACAATTTATTGGGGAGGGAATAATAAGAAAGAAAGGTTACAACATTGCATGAAACTTTCTGGGGAAAATCATTCTAAACACTCTTTGAGGAAGTCCTGAATGTAGTTTCTATGAATCTTGTTTACTAAATATTGATGTTTGGTAACAGCATTTGCACAGTATCACCACACACACACACACACACACACACACACAAAACAGTACTACCACGTTACCTATAAAAATCCCATTTCTGGGATAGCGACAGCTCAATAGCGTGGAGTCTTTCATGGCCACCAATGGTACTGGGTGGGGCAACAACGTGGAAGTCATCGTGCTCGCTTTGAAGAAGTTGCTGAAATTATGGAGACCCCTATCCTAACATCCTTTTTATCTTCATCGAAGTTATACGTGACTCATGGATATCACGTGATTGACACGCACACGCCTACGGGGTTATCACTTTCCACGTTTCAAGCGGGTCAAAGTGAAAAACGTGTGCTGTATTTCCGCCGGCTATTCTTATAACGATATGAAATCTTAAAACTAATCTGAAAGATGGAGGTTAACTTCATATAGTTTTTACTTCATAATTTAAGAAACGCGTGGGTGGTCACATTCACGTTCAGCACCCTGTTATCAATAATCACGTGTAAATAAAAGGGGAAGGGCAATCCCAAGTTGATGTCAACAAGAAATAAACCGACGATATATAGCATTAGCTATTAATGAACGATAAACTTTAGAGACCTATTTTTAGCAACACTTTTATCGTACTTGGCCCAATTAAAACGTGCAGGGCCGTTAACTTAGCACAGATCAATACTGTTATCCTTGAATTGCTGCGAACGCGATTACATTAAATCATTTGCCGTTAAATTTACGAATATATTGGTAAATATAAATTGGATTTTAGGGATTGTATTCTTGGTCAGTAATTTGTGACTTATATTTTGACTACTTTGACAGATATGATTCTACAAACAGAGGCTGTCTTTATTCCAGAAGCCCCATTTGCAACAAGCAATAATCAATTTCTCCCGTAAGTCTTTCAGCAAAAATCAGAATGCCAAATTGAACTGGGGAGTGAGAATGCTGACAAATCAAATCTCTATCATGTTATACTGCCTACTAATGGATCCGTCAAAATTTTGTTGTCGATACGTTTGAGGTAAGCTATGCGTCATATGAAAAATAAATAAAATACACATATACTGATTTTCTGAAATCTGCCCAAATAACTCTCACCTTTCCAACGAGCAGGATAAAACGGATTCTAACTAAAAATTCTTGATGATGCCTATTAACGTAAAATACAATTAAATGCACGGATTATGATTACGCTGATGTTTCTATCTTATGACGTACGCTGATGCTGCTTTTATGAAGCGAAGCTATAGGAATACACCTGCTACATCTGCCACTAGTCGATGTAGCTGTCCTTACAGAACATGGCAGCTGATGACATATAATGAGAGTGGGCGCTAGTATCAGTTTTTATTGCTGCATATCGATAACGAATAGCGAGGCTCTGCTCTCGGATGACAAAGAGAAGAAGGAAATTAAACTGTCGTCAAGAGAGACGAGCAAAAGAAAATGATGTACTCCAAGTTTTTTTTTTTTTTTCGTTTCTTATTGATGTCGAGCACGAACTCTAAACCAATGGCAACAGCATGTAATCCAAGTTGCCTAACATGAAACGTACGAAATAGTCTTCATTTCGAAAATTTTAAGTTTCACAATGTAATAAATTGGTAGTTCTCAATGTAACATTCACGCGCGCGCACGCACACACATGAAGCATTTTATTGCACTTTCCACTATACGGATGAAGCAAGCTCTGAAAAAATAACTAGGAGGCAATAGGTGAGCGAATTTAAAAATAGGGTTAATTGCATACACATCAGATAAGTCTCAGGGATCGTACAGGTTATCGTTAAGATACATCTAGTTATAGCTTCCTGACGAAATCAGTAAGAAAATAAACACGTGGGTTAAAGTAGCGCTCTCCCTCTGCACATAACGTATTTATATTGTAAAATTAAACTTCAGATTTCACATTACATTATGTGAATGCAACTATTTGTGCTCGGCATAACTTAACAAGCTCAGAATTTAAAAGACATTTTGATTTACTTAAGACCTCTTACGAAGTTTTATTGCACAGGCACAACTTAAAACTGTTGTCGGAAACACAACACACGCGCAAACCTCTATGTTAGACAAGTGGTTTATTCAAGGGTTTACAGCGACGAAAGCAAAGTGCAGGTAAAGGGATTGGGCTGCAGTAAAAACAAAGATGAAAAGAATATAGAGAAACAAGAAATAAAGTTAAATAATAACTTCATGCTTTTTAATAAGCTCACCAGTTATTCGAAATAGTAGATAGCTGAATCGAATTTCAGAAAGATCTAGTTCGTGATAAGCTCAAAAAGGTGACTAAACCGTAAGATATAGAATATGAACAAAAATAATATATTCAGGACTCGTAATACCATACCAAATGACGATGCATATTCTTTAGTTACTAATTTTTTTCATCATTCAAATTTTATGAGTGTTGTAACTTTTACTTGTATTACCATTTTAGAAGAGAGAAGTTTTCTTATTTATGCCATATAACTAAATGACTGCCAATCTATATCGCACCAACCAAACTGCAGCAAGGAATCGAGCATACATCCACGTATCCGCTCTGAGGAACTCGAAAAATGGTAATATCTCCAGCTGTATATTAAACGTTTGTCATAATATAGCCTATTAATATAAGGGATTCCTACTCTGTTATCACAAATGAGACACATCACAATTATTCAGTTTTCTATTAAAATCGACAATGCCTTCAAATAGATCACTAAAGTAATTAGTTCTTTCTGATAAGCTTCTTTACCCCGTTTGAAAACATGCTTTTATGAACTAAATCTTTTGGTTTTTAATATATTTGATTATTTCTACTACAAAGATTCATGGCATTGCAAACTTAGCAGGAGATCTAAAAATAAATACACCTGGTCGTCGACTTACGACCTATGTGACTTACGACCGTCCGCACTTACGACCACAAAAAAAAAAAAAAAAAATAATAATAATAATAAACCAGGCAGCTGCGCGTACGATAACTATCTCTCACATACACTCAATCGCTTTCAAGCATCTGTTGCGTGTGGTGTATTAAGTAAAATTCAACTGAAATACTACCCATAAAATGTCTAGTAAAAGGAAAATGCCTTCATCTACAGATACGCCAGCTAAGAAGTCAAGGAAAACTATTGATTTAGAGTGTAAAATGAAAGTTATCCAGAAGTATGAAGGCGGAAAGAAAGCGAATACGATAGCACGTGACTTGAAGTTATCACATTCCACGGTATCGACGATACTTAAAGACAAAGAAAGAATTCGGGAAGCTGTGAAAGGTTCCGCACCTATGAAGTGTACAATTTTAACCAAACAACAACAATGGACCCTAATGTCGAACGATTCACAAAGGTTGAACGTATCATTCAAGATGCTGTGCGTTGTTATCGTGAGATATATGAAGAAAAAAAAAAAAAAACTGTTCAAACAAAGCTCAGCATGTTCCTCATCAAGAGAACATCTCCTACCTCAACCCAAGAACATGACCCTGACGATCCACAACCCAGCAAAAGCAAAGATTAAAAATTGATTTCGTAAATTTCATTTGTATTAATTTTTACATTAATTTTAGATTGTATTTTTCTGTTTACAGTACAGTATTATTTTTCACTGCATGTACAATATACATGATTATAAATTTAAAAGACTATAAAAATAAATTATAAAGATGATAAAAAGATTAGAAAGGTTAAAGAATACTGTTAATAAATATATGGCCGACATACGACCAGATCGACTTACGACCTGTTAGCCAGAATGGAAGTCGGTCGTAAGTCGACGACCGGGTGTATTTAAATAAGCATCAAGACTAGTCTAAAACACAAATAAATAACTCATCCTTCTCCACACTCATTCATAAAAATGCATTACAATATCTCAAAGTTATGTAAAAAAAAAAAAAAAACAACACTAACCCTTCCTTATCGCAACTTTCACATACACCTCAATCAAATCATCTCTTAAACTATTCAAAATTAAGTGGATATTGAATACCACATTATTTCTTAGCCGAATAAGAAACTCAAAGATAGGAAATCTAATGTTTCATGCCGAATATAGAAAACTATATAAAGATCAGCGAGTCCAAGCGTAAGCCAACACCTGGTAGTGCAATGCTAGGGCGACTCGTAGTAAAGGTGGAGTAAGCCCCGATCACTTTCTTAGTATTTTCCCATAATGTAAAACAGCTCCTATGAGATGTATTACTGTTCTACTCTACTGTATTACTGTAGATCTCTTAAAGCCTGCAACAATGCGATCTCCTCCTTTTCCCCACCTGTGTACCCACAATCTATACACAAAATATTTAATTTACTAAAAAATAGTGTGTAGAGAGGATTTGTATAGTCCCACTACTTATTGATTGGGTCGGCGCGTTAAGTTTTCGCACAAATTTATATTGTCCGCTCGATGGTCTGGTTTAATTGATAGAGGATGAACTGTATATTCTGTGTGCAGATGTGTTCATGGGACCAGTTTATCTCCAGGAAATAGCTCCTGATTCTTTATAATAAATAAAAAGCACAGTTCAGTTTTTTTTTTAATTTAATATATTTCCCAGAGTGATTAGAAGTTATAACTTCAGATAAACGATTGATTTTAATTATAACTGTTTTGGAGTAGGGGAGATTTGAATTATTCAATTCTTAAAATCCCTATTGTAAAGAGAATCGCCCAATTTTGAGTGAAATCGTCTCTTGCCTGTGGTTCGGTCATTAGAGGGCAAGAACCTTGTTCGATAACAGAATGTTTGTTACTGATCTTTCATTCTGTCAAGGTCATTCAATTCTGTCACATGTCAACAACAACAACAAGCGTATCTATTTCAGTCAGCGCTTTTAAAATAAGTTTCCCAGACCCAAAATCTATAACTGCCCAGCGAACATTTTATCGTGACCAGAAAAAATAATACATTCCTTTTAATTTTTTTTTACGCATTAAAGCTATACGGTAATAATGGATATGGCTGAAATGAAATACTGTCTAAAAATAATATGTATCATTAAATTTCCACATGGCAATGCAAATTAATTCTGAGTGAAAAATAAATCATGCAGATGTTTGCTTCTGTTATTAGATTCTAACACTCAACTAATAACGATGGGTTCGGCAATAAACGTGGTTGTTTCTCGATTTTACAAAACCAAAAAATAATAATAATAAATAAATAAAAATGTACATAGGCAGTTAAAAAAAGAGCTCTGGGAAAAATTAAAATCTAGAGCTCAACGTCATAATACATTTTTACAGTTCTAAAATCAATTGAAAATGCTTTTTGTCAACCTATAATTAGACGTTTCAGTTGAAATAATAATGACAATCATAAAGAAATAAAATCAAACTCTCTTAATAGCTGCTCTTCTATCGTGGTATTAGATTAATAGTATGTAGAGTATACCAATCACAGCCAATTTTCCATTCGTTGGTAAATGAGGGATGGGAAATCAGTGCACTGGAGAGTGAAATGAAGAATGACTACACACGTTAATTCACCAGCAAAAGAGAAACAAATATAGAGATTACAAACGAATGAATAATGGAAAATAAACAACCTAATTTAAACGTATTCTTTGCAATTTACCAATATTTAAAATTTTTAAACATTTTCCGAAGTGTACATTTTGACTTTCCAAAATACGTTTCTCAGGTTTGTACGCGGGGGGGGGGGGGGGGGCCTGAAAAGTTCTGATAAACACTTCTTCCTAGCATGATGTCCCGCTTTGCATGATGATGCTTCGACTTTTTCGAAAGACCTCAACCAGCTCGTCGAAGAGCTTGGACGTTGAGGGATCACATGGATGAATGAAGGTGAAAGACAATCACAAACATCCATGCCCTGTCCTAGGCGGGATTCGAGCCCGCTGCCTCTTAGCCGGAGAACGGATACCCTTACACTCGACCAACCAAGCCGCCATCTGATAAACACCTAGAACAAAAATTATATTAAAGCAACTGATATAACCACAGGAAAGAATATATATGTTCTTTCTGAACAGATTGAAGATAATTAAAGAATGTTGTTTCTTGTGATTATATCAGCTGCTGTAATATCATTTTTGTTCTAGGTGTTTATCAGAACTTTCTCTCTCTCTCTCTCAGTGGCGCACTCAGGATTTAATCTTGGAGGGGGCCGAGCACTCAAGATTTAATCTTGGGGGGGGGGGGGAAGAGTTGAGTAGACGATTTGAGAATACACACTACGCATTGCATACGAGCTATGACTGAGCATCAGCAGATACCAATACATGATACCCGTGATCTCCTCTGGCTCGGCTCGCACAAACGAAGTAGCGCCCGACACCACTTCATTTGCCGTGCGTTCACAGCGGCCAGGATTCCCGAGAGCTATAGGGTATTCCCACCTTATGTGACAGCTAATTCATAAGTAGCATAGAAATAGAAGACACCACAAAACATAAATTTAAAAAAAAATGAATTTTAATTAGGAAAACATTTTTGGAAATTTTTCTAGCATTTTTTCCTTTTTCTTTTGGTTTTTTTTTTTTGGTTGGGGGGGGGGAGCAAGGCCTCTTGGCCCCCCTCCCTGGGTGCGCCAATGCTCTATTTTATATATATATATATATATAAAGAGAGAAAGAGAGCGAGAGAGAGCATATATGTTAAAGATACCAAGAAATTTTATACTCGGTTTTAATCCTTTTCCAAAGTAAGCAAAACAAAGTTTTACGAGTGAAATATATTCACGTCTGAGCTATCTGTATATAGAGGCTAATGACTTCATGTCACTTGCCTTAGTATGTATCCCATAATGCAAAGCACACCCCCTTTCAGACGTGTATAATGCAATGCATAGTAGGAAGGGCCACAACCCAGACTTCGACCTTATCTTTAACGTATTTTACACCCAAGGTAAAAAACTTTCTACATCTTTCTCTCATCCAGAGATTTTTATTAAGAAAGTCAAGCACCTTTTGGCTACTTGTATATGATATATATAACTTCTGCATTACTTCAACCTTGGTATCTCTCCTGGGTCTGGCTCCCACTGAAAGAGACCTCAATAAAGGTCGAAACCGGTCTGGGTAGTGGCCCTTCTCATTATGCATTGCATTATACACGCCTGAAAGGGGGTGTGCTTTGCATTATGGGATACATACTAAGGCAAGTGATATGAAGTCATTAACCTCTACATACAAGTAGCTCAGACGTGAATATATTTCACGCGCAAAACTTTGTTTCCTTACTTGGGAAAAGGATTAAAACCAAGTATAAAATTTCTTGGTATCTAACGTATTTTACACCCAAGGTAAAAAACTTTCTCTCTCTCTCTCTATATATATATATACACACACACACACCTTCTTTCTTCTCTTTCAATTTAGAAATTGGCTATTTTATTTGTTCTATGGAACTTTCTCCATAAATACCTCTACAACGCTAATTTTGTCTGAATAGCTTTAATTTAATTTTTATTCGGAAGAACTATAAACAACTTAAGAAAAAGCTATATTTAGTCAAAGTCGTATGAACAATGCTATTTTCTTCGTTCAAAATGGGAACTTCTACCCCACCCCATTCATTTTTGTCCAATTATGCCAGATTTCTCAGACGGTTTAAGCAAGAACTTTATTTCGAATTTTGTTGAAATCAGACCTATAGATATGCGCGGATTGGAAGAAGAGAACCCACTCCTCTCTCTCTCTCTCTCTGTTGTGAAGTGCTCCAGTATTTTCACTAATTGGATTTTAACGCTTCAAATTTGGCAGAGTGTCCAGGTGAATACCGCTGTGATTAAAGGCAGACGAACGTAATATTCAGCTTAGGAGTTCTGGCGCTAATGATATGGTACAATAAAAGTCAACGGCTGGCTGTTGGACTTTCGATATACAAATTTCTATTTTTGATTTACCAAAATATTTTGTAATTAGTAATACATAATATTTAATGTCATTCCGAAACTTTTCATTTATATATGTTACCGCTAAAGTGCGAAAATCGTTAATGTGCACATTACCTAGCTAATCTGCAGATTAACTGATTTGCTCCGTTAACGTGCGGAATCGAGAGTTTTCCGCATTTTACCTAGGTAACGTGCACATTAACGGCTTCCGTATCGTTAAAGTTCAAAAGTTTGTTTCTCTCATTTCCTTTCCCTACTCCTTCCCCCCACTTTTAGTTTGGTTTTTTAATAAGTAAACATAATTTTATCATATGTTTTTTTTCTTAATTGTAATAATATTTTAAACCGTTTGATTCCTTGTATTATATTAATTGATTGATTCTATCAACTAATTTGTTGATTGTATTAACTTGATTCTTTAGATATCAAAAAATAAATAAATAACATTATCTTAATTTAAACATACAGAAACGTTGCTGTTGTTCCAGCAAAGATCTTATTTTCACTTTAACGAGTGCCTAGTAGGTAATGTGCAGATTACCTAGGTAATTTGAGAAATGAAACAATTTTCCGCACATTAACGGATCACCGTAGTTAATCTGCACAATACCTAGATAATCTGCAGAATAACTGATTTCTGCACTTTAGCGGTAACATATACAAGAACGAGAGCACGTGCGAACAGTGCAGTTAGAAGAGACGCAAATTGACCATTTATATGATTTAAGATTTAAAAAAAGTACACTGTGATAAAAAATAAAATAAATTGCAATAGCGTATTTTACTTCTATTTTAATATTTAATGTCATTTTGAAACTTTTCATTTATATACAAAGAACGAGAGCACGTGCGAACAGTGCAGTTACAAGACACGCAAATTGACAATTTATATGATTTAAGATTTAAAAAAAAGTACACTGTGATAAAAAATAAAATAAATTGCAATAGCGTATTTTACTTCATACTACAGATAACCCCAAAAATCTTGCCTGAAATGGTGTTTAAAATATTTAATGGTGTAGAGTCCGAGTTTAAAAATGCCGCAACTCTGCATTTTTAAACTCGGACTCTTACAAATGGTAAAGCACGAAGAATAAATATTAACTTCTAATACTCTAAATTTTAATTTATTATATAAAATGTACTATAAAATATTTTGTTGTTATAGTAAAATGTTTGCCTTTCTTGTGCTAAAGTATACAATACTGAAAAATTTTCTCTGAGAAATATAATACAGTACTAAGAAATTTTCTCTTGCAAGAGCTACTACAAATAAAAATGTTTGCAAAGGATCTTCATCTGAATGACGTCATTGTGTGTACTAATAAGCGATCCCAATGGGCTACCATTTGCCCCCCCCCCCCCCCCGCCAATGCTTCTAGAACACGGCTTTAGAAACGTTATCCACTTTGGCAAATCTCAAAAGCGTTTGCTGTAGTAATATAAAGAAATATAAAATTCATTCAAACGTTCATTAATTTCGCTGTTTTTGTTTAGACCTTTCAATATTAGAAATCCGCGTCTACAGACTTATTCAGATATGTAAATAAAAATATTATTTAAAACACCATTTCAAAAACTGAAATGGAGTATATTTAACATATATATTCCTAAAAATTGAGCATACATAATTTCAATGAAACATCGATCGGAAGCCAAATGCGCAGTTATTTATCACCACACCACTCAACAGTTTTCATTTCAAAGTTCAAATTAGTACCAAACCTCTTGTACCCACTTGGCTGTACAAGGACAGTATCCTCCCCCAAAAAGCAAACATAAGATAAATCCCTTCCCCTTTTCCATGAATAGATTTTGTTGACCATTCAAGGCTGAGAACTTCGATTCTTTAACCAAAAAAATCACTTTTAAAAAATCAAAAAGAACCAGTCCAGTGTGTTACCCTGGAATTATTATAACCTTCGCATGAAGCCTGCGACACTTAACTCATAAATCATACAGGCTTATTCTTAAATAATCGTTAAAGATAATGAGGTAAAGTTTAAAATACTAAACAAACTATCTGAGTTTAGCATTATAAATTAAGATAATGCTACGGGTAATATTTGTTTGCGAAAGAAACTTCGTGGAAATCTAGTTGATGAAGAGAGAAAGTACAAATCTACATACAACAAATGCATATTCGAACAGAGAAAAATGCTCTACCTGAACAGCTTTGGAAATAACTGGATGAATCAAATTAAAATCAAGTATATTTGTTACTGCTACGTGCAAAAGCCAATATTTATATGTTTTTGAAAATCGGAATAACATCTTATCCAGTGCTGTGCGAGAGGATATGAGCAAAAAACGTTTTAAGACTATTGTTATAGATAAATAAATAATCATAAATAAAATATACTACTGTATGAGTACATATAGTATATATAAAAGTGAAGAGGATAAAGAAACGTTTTAGAACATTCTGAAGTAATAATCTGAACCTAGCGATAACAACCTGCAGAACTACAAACATATGTATGAAAACTGGAATATTAGATCGCATTCCTAAAGTAAAGAGAATTAATAGAACGTGTATTTAAGTGAGTGACAGACAGATGAAGACAAGAGATATTCAGTGCGGGACATTTTGTGGTAAGGAAGAAGAAATCAGAATATCGAAGAAAACTAGAAGAAATAAAATACTGCTGTGTTCTGTAGTATACTGTCAGAAGACAAAATGACCTAAGTTGCCAGAAGTATTTCACGGAACGCTCTCGCATGATATTTCAAGTCGGTGGAAAAGCCATAAAGGAGAAAATCAGAGGGAAGGAATGTGGCGTGTTTGTATTACACGAACTTGTTAATCACACCGAATGCAATATTGTCAAGTTTAAAGGAATGCGCAAAAGAAATATCTGTGCCAATGACATGGTTATTCAACGAGTTCTGCAAACTAGAAAGGTCCAAGAAGCATTTCTAGTACAATAATAAATGAAATACATCAACAGACATAATTACAAACTTAGGTGGAAGAAGAATTTCATAGCCAGTGATCACGACTCTGTTTGCTAGAAATCTGAAGAA
Source organism: Typopeltis vanoorti (assembly GCF_054136105.1). Lineage (NCBI taxonomy): Eukaryota > Metazoa > Arthropoda > Arachnida > Uropygi > Thelyphonidae > Typopeltis > Typopeltis vanoorti. Next base: position 147,404,860 of record NC_143550.1, read on the forward strand.
ATAACCATGTTTGGTCTCTAGAGCAGGGTGTCCGTATTACTTAATCATTAGCCCATCCACAGCACTAGTAATGTGTTGCGATTTAAACCATCTGTAGGTGTGGTTCACATTTGGAACTATTTTTCTAGAATAAAAGTAAAGGGGGCTTTGGAAAAAAAAAAAAAAAAAACGTTTACGGCTACAATACAGTACTAGAATGATGAGAAGGTAATCTCTATGACAGGAAGGTATAGGATTGGTAAGGAAGACTTATTTTAATCATTTTAATATGAAGACGATAACACATACTAGATACGAGAAAGATGTTCATATTGCGATGTTTCTGGATCTTGATTTCGAAGAAACTGATTACGACAAGAATACGGAACTAATTAATAAGAGAAGAAACTATCTGTAAATCCATTTAGATTTTCTAAAAGGCTTTCTGCTTGGGAAATTTAGCTACATTTTACAGGGCGATAAACACTACTAGACACGGAAGGTTTTTGAATTATGAAAAGGTTTCGCATGAAGCTCTGGTGTTTAAAATTTGCAAAGAATGTTTGGCATTTTGTTAACAGAGATGAACCGCTCACCTCTGTCAAAATCTTTTCAGATTTTCCTACTAGTGAAGGTGTTTCACAGGGCTCTGTTATTTAACACATCCTCTTTCTTCATATACATAAACGACCTGCTCTCACTGACCTCAAACTCTACTGACAGTTTTGCTATGATAGCACTCTTCGCTCATTCTACTTATACGACAAACTTTTCATGCTCAAACCTGAAGTTTTCTACACAATCCTTCAATGGAGAGATAACAACCAAGTAATCTTCAGTGCTTCCCAAACACAGTTTTGTCTTTTTTCTCGAAAAAAAAAAAAAAATCTCAGTTCTTCTCTCCTTGTCTTTGACATCTCTCTAAACATTCTTGATGCTATTCAGAAGAGACCTTTTTGTGGCTGATTGATGACCCCCCCCTCTCACACACTGACTCTTCAGTCATTATCTCAGACGGTCAGGTTCCGCATTGTGTCTCTTCTACAAACATTTCAGCAGAACTAGCATCCATCATGGACCGCATTTCTGCAAAACGGACAATAATAGCAACAACTTCGCAACATCTTTTACCACTTGAACTGCTGACTCACCAAACCCGCTACTCCCACTCATCTTTCATTCCATCTACCTCGGTTCTTTAGAACAGCTTTCCCCCGCATGAAAAATTCTCCAGACTACAACCTCCAGCTCTTAAAAAAAAAGAATACCAGATTACTCCGTTCTTGACAGAGTTCCCTCAGAGAGGCCTTGAGACCCCTCATGCGCGGGAGTAATATAAATAATAATGCTGAAATTATGTGATTCAACTTGTTTGTTTATTAAAACAAGTCACGACCAGTGAATTTCCATTTATTTATACTGAACTTGGCAATTTGATAGTAAAGATGAATTAGAACTTTTACTACCAAAAAAACAATACATAGATCTTGCATATTTTAAGAGGATGAGCTAGTTTAGGGTACCGTCAGCGAAAACTTTTGGAATGAACTTATTTCATAAGGAAGAGAAGCTCGAGTATTAAATTTCGTATATACCCTTAGCTGATATGGAACTTTATTTAATATCCGTACGGAGCAAAAGATGTTTAAACAAGCTTGCTGAATCCACTGGTGCAAAGTGCCTATTAAAAAAAAATCTGCAATTCCATTTCCAGTTATCTGTGATCTCGTGACAGAATGAGATGTTTTAAATATATGAAGCCATACATATGCACAATATCACAACCAAAGAAAAGTAATGTGTAAGCTTTTATCAAAGGGATAAGACAAGAGGATTTTTAGTTCGTCTTCCCAGTTCGAGTGAAATCGAGATGTGAACTCCCTTAAATAAATTCTTTAGTAGTAAATATATTTTACTATACAGATGAAGTATCAAAAATTATTTATAAGATATATATGAGAGAGAGAGAAAGCCGTGATATTACTTCCAGAGACCTTTCAGATTTTATATATATTTGAAAACCTTGGTCCGAATAAGTACTCATAATACTAACTGTATTTAATTACAATATATAGTGGGTTTTATCCTTTATCCAAGTGTAAGCAAACAAAGTTTGCGCCTGAAGTACTTTCAGGACTGGGGCAACTCGTGGTAAAAGTGGTATAAGTTCTCATATAAGTACAATTTTTTGAAAGTCGCTCCCACCCACGAAATGTTATTTGCACACTTATATAATTAGTAGCATAGCCAAGTGAAAAAACGTCCATTAACTTTGTATTTATTATGCATATAGTACTGCAGTGTTTATAATATTTACGTAAACCCACATTTTAGTAGACTACATACATGTTTTGTTATACAATTTTTTTTGAAAGTGGCTCAGGCCCACGAAAGGTTATTTGCAAACCTATGGAACATTTTGTAACGTGGGTGGGTGGGCGGGCTAATGATTTTTTTCCTATTTTTTTTCTCTCGGAAGTATGTGCGTTTGGTTTGTATGAACTATTCTGCGCATGTTCCAGGATATTGCAACAAAAGGAAGCAGAATTATCTTTAATGAATCAGTTATTTCCTGTTTGAAATCACTCGTAAGAATGGTGTATATACATCTACTGTACAAAGGTTAGCAACAACAAGAGAACTTGCGTTCGGTTTGAATCACAGCTAAGGCTGTGGGTGCGTTATTCTGAAATGTTTTGCAAGAGGGAAAAACCCTTGTAAGACGGCTAACTCATAGAAAAACCCTTATAAAGGTTCTTCGCGTCTTAAGGCATTCGAACCCAGACTTTCCAAACGAAGAACAAATATCGCACTGCACTACAGAGTGTCTGAGGCATTCAGATCTATGCAAAAAGGTAGAAAGCATCAGTCTTCATCTAAGGTAGGTACAATATTACTCAAACTTTGAAAAACATATTCATGCCATCGAAAGACAATTTAATACAGAATAGTAGGAAACCACGGGCAACTCGTTTGCCAAGATGTCTGTTACGAATGCAACTTAAAAAGAGTGCGAATCCATACTGTTGAAGGTTCTGTCAACTCAGAAAAAGACAAGGGAAAAATGCCTCCTTCCATTCGACTGTTCGAAAAGTGTTTACAGCTGTTGTATAAAAACACAATACTGTACGTCTTCTAATTTGAACTCATCGAACTTTAAACCACAACATTCAGGGTCAGAAGATAAGCTGCTCAATACAAGAATGCTTTTTGAAGCTGATAACCTCTCCAAAATATTATGATACATTTCCGAGCAAAACTTTTTTTTTCATATCTAGCCCCATTCTCGAAAAGATCGCATACACGTTAAGAATATATATATCAAGAGAGAAAGGGGGTGGGAACCATGGAATCCTTCTGTCATCAACTAAAATTGTGATGACTTGAACTATATAATAAAATAATTCGCTATCGAATAACGTATTATTATTATTATATAGCATTTGTAAATGAGAGGGAAAAGGCACCAAAAAGTGACACTTATCAAAATCTTACAGACAAAAATGATAACGATAAAAACCATTTCAAAGTGTTATTCTATTCGTGATGGCTATGTTGGAGAGGAAAAGAAACTATGACCTACTGCTAGTTTCCAGTGAAAGAAAGACTGTTCGTTAGATAATATAGTGGTGAAAGGGTAAAAGTTATTATGCATATAGAAAGATAAAGAAACAAATAAAAATAAATAGAAAAAAATTCAAAACATGAAAATAAAGAGAAAAAAAATTCAAAACAAAAATATTCTGAATTTTTTGCTGAAAGGAGTCACTTTTCACATAAATAATGCTAAAAAAATCATAAAAAGAAAGAAAGCGAAGCGAGCAGCAAAAGAAGTGACGAAAAACGAGAAAGAGAAAGGAAGGATCCAGTTTTAAGTATACTTTGCAAATCTCAACGTCCAAAGACTTACCTCTTTAGGGTAACCTCCCTAAAACCAATATAACCTCCCTAGGGAGGTTATATTGGTTTTTATTAAATAAATATTAAATGATATTCTGAAGATATTATTAAAAGACCTTCAATTTTCACTCTTCAGTGAATTTTCGAACCTAGACTTTACGTTTTAATAATTTCTTTAAACTTTGTTTTAGAAGCATGTGAATTTTTCAGAATATACAGTTCTTTTAAATTGAAAAATAGGTCATTCAAGAAACAACTAAGGTGATTTTAATTTAGAACCCAGAAAGCGTACAGATCTAAACTTTGAAAGTTAAACACAATGGACTTTCCAAATGTCAGTGTTAATGACATGCTTGTGAATTCGATAAATCCATTGTTCTATTCTATCATGTGAAGGGGAAGAGAGATCCTTATTTAGTTCTTAGTCATACCGTCATTTGTTATTCAACAGCTAAAAGATGTGTATTGTGGTCATCATCCTTGTTCTTTCATTGTTTTATTTTATTTATTTGTCGGTACATATTTCAAGATAAACATCATCTTTTCCCAAACATTTTTAATTATTGCTGTATAAGTATTATATAACACCATTGTATCACTTTTTTTTTTTCTTTTAGTAAAAATGTCTTAAATTAAACGGTTCAACTCAAGATTTCAGAGACAATTTAATACGCGTTTTGAGTTGTACGAAGGAATTAATATGTGAATATTGATTGCCATAAAATACTGGCGCTGGTTGTGTAGAATGAGCGCTAGGTCTGAGAATAATTGTTTATAAAAAGTTTCGGGGCGTAATGTGGGTGTCTGGAGGAGATCCAAGAAAAATGAGTAATCTTCCATAGCAAAGGGTAGAATTTTAAGAGTTCAAATGCTTAAATTATGTGTATTATATAAGCTGCAGAGATGACAAAACAACAGTTCTTTAAAAGTTTAAGGGGGCAAATATATAATCACATATGGTGTTTCAGTTACATTTAATACGACTTAATGTCACCTGCTATAATTTAAGTAACATTTGAAGCAGCTAACTGTCATTACAAACACTGCAAGACTGAAAGAAGGTATACGAAGTTGAAAAAATTGGCACCGTTAAGCTCTTTTACTGAAGTCAATAGAATTCTTTACGCCTTCATTACAAAAATACACTGATGTAAAGAAAGAACGGCATTCATCTTGTGAAGGAAGGCAGCCAGCCAGCCGGTCCAGAACACTGACATAGGGTAATCACGCAGTGCAGAAGCCTTGCACTTGAACCATTTTAATCTGTGCCAAAAGTCATTTACCTGATGATACAAACATATACCAAAAATGTCTGAGCCCATCTAAAACTAACATTTCCATACGCTATTAAAAACTACGTGCGTTTTTTAAAGAAAATTAAAAAATTAGATTATATTTTTTTAAATTAACCGAATGTTTAAACAATCAAGTTTTCAAATGAAAAATGTCGATTGATGGTGGGGGTAGAAGAAACATACACGATAAGAACTGCGAGATACAACCTGAACTTCAATGGGCAGTCTTCATTCGACTACCACTCTGCTAATCATATACTTACCTATCTTCTTAACTTTTAAGGATTAGATCGTTTACATTCTGGATTGCCTTCCATCTTTTCGATCTTTCCAGCTTCTGTATTCTCTTAGTTATTTCACTGGTATCCTGAGCCACTTTGTTGGCACTTTCTCCACATAAATTTTCGATTTATATCTAGAATATCCATCATTTTCAGTTCATTACTCACTTCCAATGCAAAAACAAACAACAAAGAGCATGATGAAACTGCAAACCAACAGGCGCTGTGTTTGGACTAAACGCTTACTATACATTAAGTAACCCAGACAATATGCATCCAGAGAATGTAAATGAAGAACTCCAGTTTTCTGAAAAAAGATGAAGGCAAAAAATATTTACTGTCAATTCTTGCTAGCCAGTTCGGAGTAGAAAAAGTATCTGGATCATATCCATTAGTAAATTTTCTCAAAAAAAGATTACAACTCCTTGTTGTACAATGCTGTAAATCGATTCACACAGATATACAAATCCAATATGTCACATATTTATCAGTACTACACATTGGAGGATGTAGATGTATCGTTTGATCAAGAGAACTTCATTAACTAAAGAAAAGTGTAATTCTCAAAAACATTAGCGGAAAAAAAGCAGATAAGATTAAACATTAAATAATATTCCATATTTATCCATTCAGCTTTAACAAAAACAACTGCATAGTTAGTTGTTTTAGCGAATAACATCACAAGTGAAATATGGGTAAGAGGATTGCACTTCAGTTCAGCACGATTTGAAATAATGTATGAAAGCGACATGCCCTGTGATAAATATATAATCGAGGTATGTAAAGAAAATATCAATAATACCTAAAACGGGAGAAATGAATTAAAATTAACTATTATACCGCTGTTTATCGTTAACGTAGTGATTTTTCAGTGCATTTTTTTTTTAAAACTCGCATGTGCTAAAAGTGATTTAAAAAAAAAAAGAAAAGTTTTTATTTAATAGAATACTTTTTGATAGTATGATGTTAGACCAAAGAAAATGGTTTCGCAAAATTATTCTGCTAATTAACTGATTTTGTAATTTTTATAGACTTGTTTTCTTAGGATTTAAAATGAACCTTTGTTCGAAACATTTCTCAGAAAAAAAGCTGTCCGAAATGTCGAATCAAAGCATGATAAATTTACATGAACAAGAGGTTTTACCTCCTAATATCAATGATGAATTAGGATGGATTGAAAAAAAAGGCTGAGTAAAACAGTTTTGTATAATGCATACCACTCCAATAAGCATAAAATAAAAGAACGAAATAAGCAAAAACTAATACCTATATATTATAAAAAGAATATATTTTTGAATACTTTAAAAGACAGTATCTGATGAAAAATATTACACGATTAAAATCATTTATTTAATGACTATTAGATATTCATTAAATAAAGTAGAAGTTATTTAATAGAGGGGTGAAGAAAATGGCATAAAGAAGCCAGATATGTCATGCGAAAACAAATCACACTACCATACAATACCGACGCGATTTATAACCATTTATGTACCTTTCCTCGCAAGATAACGCATGGCACATTAAACAATTGTGGGCGTCTTCATTCATTTCACCAAAATAACATGAACAGTGACAGCTTTCTGAGACTAACGCACTAACCCTGAAACTGATATCATGACCTGGCTCAATGCCAAACTTCTTTATCATTCCTTCAAGGTTGATGTTGATCAAAAAAGAGAACATATATACTATATATATACATACTCTCTAACAAACCAATACAAAATTGGTTATGTAGAGAAGCGAAGATATATATATTTTTTTTTATTCGTGTAGGGTTCCCCCGTTCCTCGACTGCCCTGAACCGTCTTAATGAGGGATTAAATATTTTTTTTTTTTTTTTTTTATTGCAGCAGCGTGTGTTCATGGGGCCGGTTTGCCTGTTCTGAGGGGAGAAAAACTCTACCGCCGTATGAGACCGGTTAACTCACCTTTGGTCGAAAGTTACACACGTCATGGATGGGAATCGAACCCAGGCCTTTCCGGCCAAAGGGCTTCGTCTATACCGACTGAGCTACAGAGGCTCTAAGCGAAGATATTAGGAGTAACTATAATTTATTACTAAAACTCTCTCTCTCAAGGTTGACAGCTTTTCCTGGAAGAAAGCGAAGACGATATTTATACAGCATAGCGCGGGTTTTGCTATAGCACGGTTTATAATTTTTAGCAATTAAAAAAAAATTAACAATAGCACGGTACTGTACTGCATTACTGACATCCGACTCGACTGCAGTAAAACAGTGCCGTAGTGATTTCGCATACCGAAGTAAAAGTTATATTGAGGCACGCTTCAGTATTATTTCAGATTTGGTGCAGCAAAGTTGTGGTCACTCTACAAAAGTTTATTACATACGAGTATCCTTTTATACGCAATTATAAGCACCTACAAAAGAATTCGCGTTAAATGACCTTTCGACTTTTATCGGAAAAATACACAATTTTCTGATTTTCTTATGGACAAGGATCCTAACACTGAACGAAGTATTAAAGCTCGGCAAGCATTGCAAAATGCTTTTGGATATTACAAAGTACGCATGCAAAGAAAATGAAGGAAAAACCTGTGCAACCTACGTATATTGTTTAAATACTTTTTTTTTTTAATTTGTAAATACATTTACAAATAAAAACTCATTCAATTATCAACAATAGAATCTTTACTATTTTTAAGTTTTATTTTAATCCTTTTTAATTTTTCTGCGAGCATTAATTGGTATTTCTGATCAGCTTGCAGTAAACAAACGATGCGGTTTTTTTTTTTTTTCCCACCAATACTGTAATGTCTGTTTCGAACGTATTACGCTATAATACATAGCATAATCATAATCATATTAATAATTCGTATTAATACAAATAAATGAAATCGGTATACTTTCGTCTCGTATATTTGTGGCTTCTTCTGGGTTAGGATTAGGATGAACAAAATATTGCAATAAAAGGCTAACATGAACCACAACAGAAGAAATCAAATATTCTTCTGTTTATACCGTCCACTGTAACAAACGTTTATTTTTTTTGACCACAAAAGCTATGGAATGACTTCTAGTGGGACTATATTGATCAAGTACATATAAGAAACAACTATGTTATACCAACTAGTTTCACGAACTAAGGCTGTCGGCAACTAGTTGGTATAACATAGTTGTTTCTTATATGTACTTGATCAATATAGTCCCATTAGAAGTCATTCCAAAGCACCAAAGTTTTCATCTTTCTACCATTATCAATTCTGCAAATATGTCCAAAAAGCTTTAATTTCCTTTGAATTATTTTCTGTGATATTCTCTTTGCAGCTTACTATACAGTTCTTCATTTGTTATATTTTGCATCCATCCAATTCATAGAATCACAGTCTTTGTCTATTACCCATGTCCCACAAACAAAGAGAGCGATTGTGAATATGTATGTTTCGGGCAGTCTCAGCTGTATAGGAAGGTGCACTAATTTTCTTTTCCATATCTTGTCCGATGCCTGTAGGCTTGCTTTTGCTATCAGAGATTATATCTCTTTTGTAGTCTAAATCGTGCATCATGTTAACCTCCTTCACCTCTTGTCCGTTGATTTAATCCTAAACTTTCCAGTTTAGGATTAAATCCTAAACTGGAAAGTTTAGGAGTTATAGCCAAAATAACTAAGGCTTTGAGGCCAATGTACCATGTCTATTAATTGCGTTTATTCTTCTGGCCGGTTTTATCTATTTTACGGGATGAAAAACCAGAGGTTCCTGGAAAATCCATTCATCTCTGTAGGAAAGCAGATAACTCATTTTCAACTGTAAAGTCTTTATAAAGATTATTCGCATCCGGGATTCGTGCTAGCGAATGCTTGAAAAATGATAAGAATCATTTCAAAGTCAGAAAAAGAATACCAGTGACTTCTTGAGAAATAATAAGCATGTATTTATAAATTATTATCGTTTCATTTCTTAACAATTTATAAATTGCAATAACGCAATATAACTAGTGTAAATAAATGTAAAAAAGATACAAATTTTTGTATACTATATGAAAGAAAAAAAAAAACTGTTGGATGTCTCATATATTACTATAAACCTATCAGTACTTGGATGGGACTGAGGATTTTCCCATATTTTTATTATATTTAATTATATATTAACAAATCATACACAATTATATATAATTATAATTAACTAAAATACAAATTAATATATTTACAGTAAAACCCTTTTTTACACTTTTCAGGAGACTGATGGAAAAAAGTGTAAAAAGCAGGAAAGTGTAAATAGCAGGAAATGTAAAAATACTTTTTAAAAAAAGGCTAAAAGATGACTTACTGCTAGTATGTGAGTCTGCATACTACTAGTTTACAAAATTTAATAACTGAAAATAAATGAATTTAAAATTACTTACATTTATCTATTTTAAAAAATCTTTAATTGTTGATTGTTTTTGCTTTTCGTTTTTTTTTTTTTTTTTTGACATAGCGCCAGATTGCTTTGCATTGGGTTCAATGCTTGACCTGTTTTTTTACTATCGTATTCCGGCATGCCGATCTACACGTCGCAGAATTGCCATCTTTTCTTCTACAGAAATACATTTTCTGTCTTTATTCTCCATGTTATTAACATGGATAATCCACCACCGCAACTTGAAAGCAACTTTCACACGCTAAATTACGCAGCAGAAATTCTGCAATATCAGTTCGTACTGTGATTGAAAAATCACGGTATCGCTCATCACTACATTACTGCTGCAAGCATGCAAGTCACCGTGAATAGCGGAAACGAAACTACAGCCGAAAGCAACGCTATCTGGGAACAGAAATGCGCAGATTTCCGCAGAAATGGATTCGAAAATCAGTATTGTCACCCGAGAAAAAAACGCAAATCATGGGAAATAACGTCCACATAAAGTTGTTAATAGCGGGAAAACAATATATCGTAAGAATAAGTCTTAAGAATAAACGGGACGTAAATCGCAGGAAAACCTAAATTGCGGGAACGTAAAAACGGGGTTTTACTGTATATCTTTTTATTTATTTACATAACCTCGAAAGCACGCTCTAGAAACCAAAGAGGGAACTTTATGAAGCAGCTTCAGTTCTCTGACACTAGGATGAAATTCATTTCTCACCTAAAAACATTCACAACTATCCACGCCCATGCAAATTTGAACCTACAGCCTGTTGTTGGAGAGGATAGGCTAACCACTCCAACAATTAGGACGGCGATTCATGCAATACTGTTTTTATAGCTAACATCTCCATGGCGTCTTGGATATGACTATTTGCTTATGATAATAGTTTCAACCTCTTCTTCACGAACCCTTAAGTTCTTAGCTGCAAGCACCACAGTTCTCCATTTTTTCCTATCCTTAGCCAACTCGTTCCAGTTTTGCAGCTTTAGTTCTTTTATGTCCATTTCAATGTTACCCATCTTCTGCGGGGGTCTTCCTCTAGGACGTCTTCCATTTGGGTGATGTGAAAAGGTTCTCCTCACTAGCCGTTATCCCCCATTCTTTCCAGGTGACCTAACCATCTTATTCGACTATATTTTTCCTCAATAGCGTATATAAGAAATTCAATGGTATTTTTTGGGGTGGCTTTTTTTTTTTTTTTTTTTGAACATTTGATACTTTCCAAATATCAGAATTAAATAAAAATGTGGCTTGAAAAAAAAAAAAAAAAAAAAAAAGACGATGTTTTGTGTGGATGGCGTCACATCTCGGGTTTCGATGTTACATATTACATTATAGTATAGATTTCATTTAAGTGAACGGCCTCATGTGCAATAGATTTTTACGGCAGATTTTAGGGAGAAAACTACAGCATAGTTGATATTCCAAGAAATATCAAGGCCCTTTTTAATAAATGAGGATACCAAAATTTTATATTTTTAATTGATATTGGGATATCAACTTTAAAATTAGATATCGAGATTAAAAGTTATTTATTTACTTATTGGTTAGTCAATTTTTTATAGTTTAGTTTTATTTATATGGGTAACATTCCATTTTGTAGATCTTAAGAGTCTATCTATTGTAGATTAATATTATTTCGCACAGATGGAAAGAAAGAAATGACGTGTAGATAATTAGCAATATTTGTAGACCAATGGAAGAGAAGACTTAATGCTTGGTTCTGGCAAGTGATAGTATGATTTAAAAAGTTTCTGATGTATTTGCTGCACAATAATTTTCACCATAATGATTACACATATATCATTTACATTTATTTGCACATGGTTGCATATCACTGCTGCAGTGTTTCTATATACTATAGTACGTTGTCTCGAAACACATAATCTGGTTCCTTTGTCAAAGCACCTTCATACAATCATTTTTGAACTAGCATGCCAAAAATGTTTAACGGCTTTTCAACTGAAAACCAGTTTGTATATCTCAAACAAGCAAACCGGCCAGAAGAACATAGTAATAGCAGGCATAGTACGGTTGCTTCAGAAGTAATTCCATATTTGTTTCTTTCTAGCTAAGAAACAATTCCTAATTCTTTCTTTCATATATCTGGATCGCTTTTTTTGAAAAAAGATCCCGATCTTTTTTTCTTTTTTTTTTTCAACTAAACTATGTCACGATCTCAGGAACAGGTTCATGTAAATTTATCATTGATCCCACAATCCTCTCTCTCTCGTGAACCATTTAATTTTTTTTTTTTTTTATTAAACAGCATTTTTTTGTTATTCTCTCTCTCTCTCTCAATAGACCCTGGCCAAATATGATAATAACCATTTCAAGATATTCATTAAAAATAAAGAGATCTAAGGTAAGCTAAAATATAAATAAAATTAACCGTTTATTAAAACGCCTGGCATTTCTGTTCTTTTCAATTAATGTAATTTGCAATATTTGTGTGGAGGAATCTTATAAAATAGCTTCGCTGTTGCATAAATAAATCTTGTATGTACAAATTTGGTGTACAAGTAATTTCTTAGTTTAATCAAGTAAAATTTCTCATTTTGCTGATATTTTGGTCCATTCTGTCTAGTCATAATAGTTAGACTTTGATCTTTCCAATGTTCTGCCAAACTTACATTAAGTCTTCACCAACAGCAGCATGCTGTTCTGAGTGCAGGTTCAGGCATTTTTACAATAATAAAGTATATTAAATAGAATACTTTTGAAATACTACATCAGAGTCATATATATTCTGAGTGCCTTTAAAGAATATTACTATTATTGGATTTCACCAGAATACATAAGTCCATCTTTGGTTGCAGAAGCATGAACTCAACAAATCACAAATTCCTACTCTCTGCTTTATATGCCACACTACTACTACCAAAATGTGGGTGGTGTTTCATGATTGCTAGAGGAAAGCTGAAGCATCCAGAAGAATACCATCTCACCACAGCCCGTGATCGGCTACCTCAAAATACAGAGAGAGCGTATGGTTCGCATATAAGATTTCTCTGTTCTACATACGATGAAGCTGTGTTTTCTTCTGGAACAGGACCTTAATGTATATACTATACTTGGTATAAGGTAATATTTGAACTAAATATTTCCATAATTCAAATGGCGATTGTTGACAGAGCATTCCGCACTTTCCTTCACTCTCTTATTTATAATTTTTCTCATCACCAGCTAGAACGTATAACATGCCTGTGAAATTTCTCTCATTCCGACTCATGTTCCAATCACATCGCTTCTTTTACACGATGGTGTTCCTGTATCGTTCGCTGTTCCCCGCTGAAAATCGAAAGGAAAAAAGATGGTACACTACACCTCCATATAGATATATATAATAATAATAATAATAATAATAGTGTAATAATTTTTGAAAATGCCAACAATTAAAGAATAAAAATTTTAACTTTGATATGCTGAACATATCTTTCCATTTCATTAAATGAGAAAATCATCATAGCTCTAAAAATCGGAAACAGAAGCAACACAACAATCGCATTGTTATTACTTTATAAAGTGCCCTAAGAAGAAAAAAATATATTATGATAATTTTTTTTTAAAAAAATTAAGTATGGGGGGGGGGTAAAAGAAAAAATGCATGCCAACATTGACTGGCGCAAACCGACTGCATCTTACCACTGACTAATAAACACCAGTAAATCGGTACTTTTAAATGTAGAGAGAATGCTGAGCGGTTCCTTTCACCTTATATGTAAACAACTACTTTAGTAATTGCATTTAATAAGTGCAGCTCACTGCAAATAATACCAAATGAAGAGAATATACAGTATATCACAAAGCATTTCAGTGAAGTGCAAAAAGTTTTACAAAGCCAGAAAGAAAATTATAATATATGAAAATACAGTAATTAAAATCGACTGATTTGCTGACAGTATGTATTTTTATAGTATGTCGTAATCCTGTCCACATGATTGCTGGACTTATGACAACAAAGAATGTAATAAGAAAATTATCTATATGAATAACTCTTATCCATTTCCGCAATTTCGACAGTGTTTTGTAAAAACGATTTTTTTTTGCTTTCAAGTTATATTAAAAAAATACACACAATCTATGAATCAGCTTATTCAAAACACCAACTCGGGGGGGGGGGGGAGTAATTACAAACAATGCATTACGGTAAGATTTATATATAAATAGTGGATTTTACCGACAACGAACGAAAGATAAATCTAAAGTAAAACGATTATATTATGTAACAATCAAGTCAAACAAGAATAAATAAAATTAACCGTTTACTATTAAACAACGATACGAATAAATTACTGAGTATTTATGATGAGACAAGGAAACAATAACCATAGTTGACTATGAGAAAACTGATCACTCTGTTACCATTAAATTTCTGAAGCACGGAAAGTTTAATCTTGAAATAAGACTACGATTATTTCTCTCGACCGTAGAAATGTGGATCCTTAGATCAATCTTATATTCAATCGGTTAGTGCATTTGGATTTCAACGTATAAAGGGGCTGAGAAAGTTCGCATGTACCCTGAAAAAAAAGTGTTTTCAAATTATCTCACACCATCCATCTACTCACAATCTTTCGTGGGAATTTGCCATAAAAAATGAAAACATAAATGTGAAAAATTCAACACCTCCTCTCTGGGTTAACCTTCCTTCGTACGTTTGCCTTAATATGCTACTGGTAGATTTTCAAATATACTGTTAAAAGATGACTCCCCCCCCCCCCCCCTTTCCTTCGCAACCTTCAATCCACTGCGCGGTACTAGAGTACTATGTAGGTCAAATAACCTTTCCTGTTTGTGATTACAAAAACACGAGACCAAAGTACAAAGGCGGAATGTTATTTTTATATTTCAAAGTTGATAGATTACAGAGTTACACTTTAAAATATTAGCAAAACAGTCTGAAATATTTATGAGCAGATAAAGTTATATTTGGCTCAACGATTTGCTGAGGAAACTAAAACATCCTCAAAAACAGCTTGGTCGACACCACTGTTTCTCAGAAGGTTTTAAGGATTCTCAATTATAAATCAATACTAAAACGGATTATCAATCAATATTTTTAAAAAACTTTTTATTTTATTTTTTCTTGGTATTATTACTGGACGACGCTGTCATTTAGTTAAAAATGTTTATTGCAGAAATAAGGGAAAAGAAGCTATCAAAGCTCAGTTAAACCAATTCCAACAAAATCGATAATAATAGCAACAAGTTTTCGTGATGACCTCAAAGACACAACCTGCTCCTCTCTTTTCTCCTTGCCTGATGTGATATCAGCCTTGCCTTAAAATAACATTTCCACTAAATAAAACAGAAACATTTAAAAAAAGCAACCGGTTAAAAGCAGCCTAGAGCACCACGCAACTAGTCCAGTCAACTAGTTCCGCTATCATGTAAGAGAATCTGACCTCAAAAGATTAAAACAGAGTCAAATATCTGTTTACTATTTATGCTACAAACTGTTAAGGCAATGCTGTTCTCACTTCCAAGTGGCAAATGAATTCTGATGTTTATGAGTTTGAGCACTGATAAAAATGGTATAACACAGCTGTTTCTTCCTCCCAATCTAAATTAAAAACAGGAAAATAGGCAATTTAAAATCCTTAATTAAACAAGATTAAGGGAATGTTTATTATTTCGTGAAATGGAAATTTAAAATGAGGAACTCAAGACGCATTCGGACCTCTTTACATGTTCTTTATAGAAACACACTAAGAGAAGTGAATTTGCTAAATGGAATTATTAATCAATACTCAAACTTCTTGTTGTTAATTGCGAGATGAAGTGAGATAAGCTATATTTAGGGATGACACCTGAAGAATTCACATTAAAATATCACTTATGGTCCAGAAGGTATTTCTCCAATTGTGCTGACAAGTACATCACATGCAGGCAAACCTATACGCAGCCAGTGCGAAAAATGAGATATAAAACTCGGCCATCAACATATCGACCAATTGTCCTTACCTCAACCTCTAGAAAACAATAGTCATCAACAGCTAAACTTTCCATCTTGGAGGTACACTATTTAATTAATGATTATCAATATAAATTCCGCAACTCAAGCTCCACAGCTGTTCTCCTATCTAACATAATCCACTTTTCGACAAAAGATATAGAGCAGTGTGTTTCTCAAAGTGTGGTACGCGTACTTCCGGGGGTTACGGGAAAGGTATTCACAGGGGATACGTGGAAATTTTCGGTATGCATCATTAACGCATGGAATCATTATATTTCTCAACAAATAGTGCAATTAGAAACAACTGGGTTAAAAATGGCACTAACTAATGAATCACATCTCCCCTCCAACAGAAACTGCTGTATAGACTCAAGCAAAACCATATGTTGCCAGTGGAACATATGGTTTTGCTTTACACCACCCCGTCGTGAACGTGTTAAAACTAAGAAATATGTAGTGAATGTGTTTCAGATATTATGGAATTCGGTTGAATAGAATTGGCATTTCAACTCAACTGATCCTTTGTTAATACCGCACCAATCACATGCACTTCTTCATAGCTGCTCTACGTATCTCAAGTCTTGTAAATTACTGGTAATTTAATGGGAAATATAATGGTAAAGAAGATGAAGCTATTTGGGTAGATAACTTTGACGATGCACACAAGAAACTGTTCTCGATGCCTAAAGTAGCGATAGCGAGTAGGAGCTTCTTTGTAAGTCACACCATTTGCAGTTTTTTTTCTGAAAACTTTAGTTTCCGAAAATCCCCGCATATATCTCGCACCACGATTTTTTAGCTTTAATTTTGGGGAAAAGGTACAAATATAACACTTCTACACGTGCAAATATAACTAATTACACGTGTAGTTATATTCAAGTAAATAGGGTAATTTTTTTAGCTTTCAAATTCTTAAGTATGGATCATTGGTTAAAGATGGGATTTATAAAACCCACAAAAGAGACAAATATCGCAAATACAAGTAGCTGTAAGCAACAAAAGAAAACGTTGATATTGTATCTGGATCGAATGAAATTGACAAGGGTGTGTCGTCTGACATCTCTAGAGAACCAACTAGGAAGAAGATGAAAAATCTCCGTAAGTATGATATGAATTACTTGAAATATGGATTTTCATGAACGGGAAATGAAGAGGAACCTCTTCCAAATTTTGTTCTATTAAAAATGAATCATATTTTTTGTTTACCTGAACATATAAACTCAAATAAAATAGACATTTAGAGTGAAATATACTTTATTATTTGATAAGGGGAGTACCTTGTTAATAATGAAAATTTAAGAAGGGGTATGCAGATATCTGAAGTTTGAGAAACACTGGTATAGAGAAACACGTTTAGTTACCCTCAACATTTCCAGGAAATGTGATTGGATTATGCAAAGCCTGCTTACCAAACTAACGTCTTATATGATCTGACTTGACATTCGGCAAATGGATCACCTGCTGTGGAAAGACATGTCGAAACACGCTTAGTTATGCTAGGCATTGACAGCGAATTCGATCTGGTATGACAGAGAATTCTACTTATGGTCTGACTTCTACTCTCTGCAAAATGGATTACTAGTTTCCTTTCTGGTTATTCACTAAATATCATAATGGATAGTTTCTACTCTTCAGATTTACACATCAGAATACAGTCATCCCTCGACTTACGTCCGTTCTAAGATACGTCCGTGATCCCATTAGGGAATAAATAACATTTTCGGCTATACTTTTGAACAAGATGCAAGCGAGCGTAAGGTAAAGCATGCAAGTGGCAACAGCGTTTTCAGCGGCAACCTCCTTCTGCAGTTGGCACATATCTTCAACAGTTCCTCTGCTGATTTTGTGTTTGAGAAATGGGTTATTTGTGTATTTATCGTTAAATATTTCGCGATATTTTGTGCAACATGGCCCCTACACGTCCAATCAAAAAACCTAGTGAAGAATCACAGAAAAAGAGGCGAGCAATTGACCTTGGAACGAAGTTGCAAGTTATAAAGCAACATGAAGCTGGTAAGTCCGTCAATGTGATCGCACATGACTTTGGATGGTCTCATTCTACAGTGACAACCATTTTGAAAAATAAGGATAAAATCGTAGAGGCTGTGAAAGGACCTGCTTCTATTAAATCGACGAGAGTGACGAAGCAAAGACAAGGTCCTATCGGTGATATGGAAAAGCTACATGCATCATGCATAGAGGACCTTAACCATAAGCACGTGCCCCTTAGCACTGTGACCATAACCACTAAGGCTATGGTCACAGTGCTAAGGGGGTCTCTTCAACATGTTGAAGGAGAAAGCAGAACCTGATTATGACTACTAATTCAATGCTTCTTCCGGTTGGTTCATGAGATTCAAGGAGCATTTTGCACTGCATAATGTGAAAATATATTGGAATCTGCAAGTGCTTAGAAGGCTACCAAGGAATTTGTGGAAAAATTGGATAAAATTATTACGGAGGGAAATTATTTGCCCCAGCAAATATTTAATATCAATGAGACGTCCTTGTTTCGGAAAAAAATGCCCGAGCGGACATTCATCCACAAAATGCAGCTAAAATCTATACCTAGTTTGAAATCTCTTAATGCCCGTATTACGATTCTGTTACGGGTAATGTGGCTGGATATAAACTGAAACCATTTGTGATATGGCACAGTGAGAATCCACAAATCTTCAAAAACATTGGGAAGCATACTTCCAGTTCCTTATCAGAGCAATAAAAGTCGTGGATGACTCAATCAACTTTATGCCAGCGAAATAAAAAGCTATTGTGTAAAAGAAAATGTAGAATTTAAAATTTTACTAATTCTAGATAATGCTCCGTCTTATAGGGTTATCTTCACCAAGTTCAAGGTCATATCTCTCCCTCGAAACACTACTTCATTGATCCACCCGATGGATCAGGGAATTCTTGCAGTTTAGGGCTTATTATCTACGGGGAACTTTTTCACCAGCCATTTCTGCTACTGAAGGAAATGACCAGACTCTCATGTAATTCTGGAAAACAATCAATATTTATCATGATATTAAAAATGTTTCTGTGACTTAGGACGAAGTGACCTCTCAATGTATGAGTGGCATATGGAAAAAGATATTAAAAACGTTTGTGCATGATTTTGGAAGTTTCTAATAGTGAACCTAGCAAACAATCTGAATCTCGAAGTGAATGATGACGACATAATTCAATTCATGGATGGAAAGTTTACCCCGAAGAGTTGACCAACGAAGGAAAGTTTCCCCCGAAGAGTTGACCAACGAAGGATTGGTCGAACTGGAGGAACAACTGTTGCAGAAAAGTTCTTTGCAGCTAGCGATGTTCTCATAATGGCTGAAGACATGGATCCCAATGTTGAACGCTACTTAATAACAGAAACGAAAGTACATGATGCGTTTGCTGAAGAGTCTTGCAGAAAAGTTCTTTGCAGCTAGTGATGTTCTCATAATGGCTGAAGACACGGATCCCAATGTTGAACGCTACTTAATAACAGAAACGAAAGTACATGATGCGTTTGCTTGCTATGAACAAATTTATGATGAAAAGGAGAAGAATAAGCAAAACACATTGGACATTTTAATCAAAAAAAAAAAAAAGGCTACATCAGAAGAGCGACAGCCTGATCGTTCACACGGGGAAGGTAATGAAGATGTGATTGTGGAGGAAGATTTGGATGATTATTCTCCTGTTTTATAGTGGCAGTAACGCACAGTACAGGTTTAAAAATTAAAATGACAGTATACTTATTACGGTTAATTCCCAAACCCCTATAACTCTGTTGATTTAATGTATCGACTTACGTCCTGCCGAATGGAACGGAACCCGGACTTAAGTCGAGGGATGACTGTACTTCAGGCTACTTTTTGCCCACGTTCTTATATAAACAACCTTTTCTCACTAACCATAAATTATATCCATAGTTTTGCAGATGATCGCGTTACTAGAAATTATTAGGTTTTCCTCAGCAGCAGGATGAGGGGAACCTAATTACATCAAAGCTGTCCTGCCTCACTTCAATTCTAAAGCAAGATCACATTCTTCTTGGGCTAACACACTTCTCCAGCCTTTCCTGCACAAACATCATATTACATAAAAACATCCTCAGTCTCACAAAAAAAAAAAAAAAAAAAAAAAAAAAAAAAAAAAAAAAAACTTGTGCTTTTTATTATTCAATACACTAATTCTCATCCCACGTTTGGAATACTGCAATCACATTTGGGATGGTGAACAGAACATGGTCATATATGACCATGTTCTGTTCACTTACTCCCGCTGATAGTATCTCAAAGTACTGTACCAAACTTTCATTTTTTTTATGTCTACCACGAAAGAATTTAAACTTATAATATCTTAGTATGGCAGACGGGCTAAGGAATTGTATCTCTATAGCACAAACTGTGTAAAAATGAATATATATATATATACAGGGTGTTCGGGATAAATTTGACATATTTATAATTAATTATATTTTTCCGTAAGTTACATGTATTAACACACACTTCTCTTCATTTAAAAGTTTGGACCCTTCTTCATTCATATACAAGATGTCAGAAAGGATGGATAGCTGGAACCCACCTGAATCATGGAAGAGAATAACTTGTATCATGATGATTCGTGCCCGCCATCAAAATAAGGATATTACGACTGCTGCCCAATGCTCCCTGAATACAGTAAAAACAATCAGGCATGAACTAGAGACTTGCAATGGTGACTACGAGGATGTAGCAAGAAGAAAGATCCCTAGCAGACGATCTGATTGCGTTCGTACAGCAGAATTCCTTGCAAATCTGCAGGAACAGGTGTTGAAGAACCCTGGCATTGGAATTCGGGCTTTGTTCGTGGAGTTGCTAACTGTAGTCAAGCCCTGGATAACAAGGGTAGCCAATGGTAGGCCGTATGTATGGCAGCAGGATTCGGCCCCTTGCCACACCTCTGGGAAAAGTCAAAAATGGTTGTCTGAAAATTTCTACGACTTCACCAGTCCAAATGTTTGGCCTCCAAACTCCCCAGACCTTAACCCCATGGATTATTTTGTATGGGGCGCAGTTGAAAAAGACACCAATCGCACTTCCAGTAATACAAAAGCCCAGTTAATGGATAAAATTAAAACAGTTTTTGCGGCCCTTCCCAGGGAGACTGTAGCATCAGCTTGTTCGAGGTTCCGAAGCAGAATTGAAGCTGTGATCGATGCTAATGGTGGTTATTTTGAGTAAATCTTGTTGATAGTATTGTAATTAACTCTGCCTGTAATGTTTTTTTGTCAATTCATTAAATTTAATAGATACAAAGAAGATTTTCTTTTTCCTTACGAAACTGTCAAATTTATCCCGAACACCCTGTATATTCATTTTTACACAGTTTGTGCTATAGAGACAAACATGCAACTTTTTAGAGCCAAGCCATTCCAGGCTTCCAATAAGGGGGAAGACAGTGGTCCTCGCACTAAGCGACAGATTCATCGCCCACCTAAAGACAATCACAAACAACCATGCCCACATCAGGATTCAACCAGCTGCCTATCGGTCAGAGAACGGGTACGTTAACTCACCCAGACCCGAGTCTACCTCGCACTGCTTTCCCTAAGAACTAAAACACATCACATTGTTCAATAAATACATTAACATGTTCCAGCTTTCTTTTTAACCACTTGTTCACAATGTTGTGCTATGTATTTTGAAACCTCTCGTGTAGCACTGTTATTAAATAAAAGTATACATGATTTTTATCGCGAGATGTGAGCCGATAACACTGACCCGTATTTGTAAAAATATGGCAAGAATATCAGTGTTTAATCATTAATTACGGAAGGTCTTAAATTCAGCCTGGAAGGTTTGTCAAAAATGTTAAACATACTATAAAATCTTAGAAAAAAAATTAAGATAATATTTCTTCATTCGTTAGAGGGACTCTTGAGAACCTTTTAAGCCTCTTTGTACAATGAAGGGGAAAAATCTATTTTTTAAATATCTAAATTATTTTAATTCCTCGTAGCACTCACAATTCAAATATATTCTAAGACTCTAAGGTCACATCCAACATATGTTTACGATCATGCTGGATAGCTAAGGAAAGTGCATCCTGATCGCAGGTTTTCATCAGCTTGTTGGGAAGGAGAGAATCAGCTTTCCGACAAGAGCTGTCAGATGTGGGGAAAAAAAAATAATAATAATATATATATATATATATATATATATATATATGGCTAACAATATTTTTTATACGATAAAAACTTTTACTTTAGAAATAAACAATTTATATGTAAATACATATAAGATGAACACCAGGGGAGATAAGGTCTTAAGCATTCTGTCTGCTCACTGTGGATGTTATCCACTGGGTTCTTCTATTTTTATGGAGAACAGACGCCCGGAGACCGTCTGAATTTTGTGAAGTTCAATTAGAACATTCATACGAATTTTTCTGAAAAATATGAAAATACTTTATGACAAAACATTAATAATAATAATTTCATGACGTGTTTGGGGGAGAGGTATAAATGGTAGTTGGCCTGTGTGGCTGAATGGAAATGTCCCTGCATTTAGAACTTTCAGGCTGAATTAGAATTGCAACGGAAGTTTGTGAATACCTTCGTATTAGATGGTTGTCATCGTTGGTTGTGAGGTAGGTTACTAATTCAACGCCTAACTTCTTTTTTTAATTTATTTGCATTAAGACTGGCTTTTAAAAAATGAGTGATGTACCTTACCACAAATTACACTGTGTATGTAGAGTCAGCTTCCGAGTCACACTCTGGCCACGCCTAGTATTACAGATACTGTATTTCATTTTCTGTGTTTCTTCAAAATATGTATATGTTACCGCTAAAGTGCGAAAACCGTTAATGTGCACATTACCTAGCTAATCTGCAGATTAACTGATTTGCTCCGTTAACGTGCGGAATCAAGAGTTTTCCGCATTTTACCTAGGTAATGTGCACATTAACGGCTTCCGTATCGTTAAAGTTCAAAAGTTTGTTTCTCTCATTTCCTTTCCCTACTCCTTCCCCCACTTTTAGTTTGGTTTTTTAATAAGTAAACATAATTTTATCATATGTTTTTTTTCTTAATTGTAATAATATTTTAAACCGTTTGATTCCTTGTATTATATTAATTGATTGATGATTGATTCTATCAACTAATTTGTTGATTGTTTGATTGTATTAACTTGATTCTTTAGATATCAAAAAATAAATAAATAACATTATCTTAATTTAAACATACAGAAACGTTGCTGTTGTTCCAGCAAAGATCTTATTTTCACTTAACGAGTGCCTAGTAGGTAATGTGCAGATTACCTAGGTAATTTGAGAATGAAACAATTTTCCGCACATTAACGGATCACCGTAGTTAATCTGCACAATACCTAGATAATCTGCAGAATAACTGATTTCTGCACTTTAGCGGTAACATATATATTAAATAGCCTTATTAAATGACTTATCAGTGAGGCATCAAATATCCTACTTTCATTTAAGTTATGCATTCTCACTACTTGTATTATGTTTATTTAATAAAGGTTTCATTGTATATACATGTTATTCTTTATTTTGTATACAATACTCATTACTTATATAGGTTTGCTGAATTCTTTATCTCGGATGCCTTAAAATTAGCCCAATGAGATAATGCGTAGATACGGGGGGGGGGGGAATCATCTCTCTCTATGTACAGGTTATCGTAATCAGGTTATATGCATGTTTTATTACGAAATTACTAGCGATGAACACTCACCTGTCAAGTGTTTGTTCTTATATGGATCTAAATGACAGCAAAATAAACGGCTGTGCATCGAAACTCATCCATACGACTAGCAACTGATAAAAATAAGTACGGTAAACGCAATTCAACTGAGTAGCCCAACTTCACTGTCTTTAAGTAAATCGGCGCAATGATTTTTGGATTATGTGTTTCCTACACGGATGACTGAAATAGTAATATATCAGGTAAGCAAGCATCAATCAGTACACACCACTAAATTCAAAAACAAAATATTTGTGCCATTGATGTAATGCATAGTGAAGTGATATATCGAATTTGTAAAATTCGAATCATGTGCGATCAACAACGATCTTCACAAAAATGGCAAAAAAAAAAAAAAAAAAAGAAAACCGTGCTAAATCATATTTTTTACAAATCTGCACTAGCACAGTACAATATACCGCAAATAAATATTTGATTATTTATAAAATAAACTGTTTTCACCAGAAACCGTCTTTTGTTTCTTGAAACTTATGTTCAAGACACTGAGAACCTCCATGGAGAATTCATAAATAACATAATGCACTCGGAGAAGGCTAGGGGAGGTGAGCACACGTATTTCATATCATATATTAAAAAATAAATAAAATCTGCTAATGCCTTTTATATATGAAATACATATATGGATATTTAAAAAAAGACTCAACATGGCTCTGCTATCTTTCATATAATTACGGACGTTAGCTCTGATATTCCTATACTGTATATGCATATATTATGACACTTTAAATCTTGGGGGTAGGAATCTAAAAACCTGAACAAATATGTTTTTCTACCCACCCTTCGTGGGTAGAAAAAAATTAAAAAATAAAAATAAATATATATACACACACACATGATGAAGTTTTGACGCCTCAAAGAGTTCTTGTAATAAATGAAAATAAAATTAAACTAAAATTAAGAGCAAACCCTCTAATCTTGATTCATCATATTCAATCCTTCTTTTCCCTAAAATATTCTATCTTTCACCTTCTTCCCAAAGAATTCATAGCCCACTCGGGTTTTAAATTCACATACCTTTGTTTTATCCGCAATTCTCCCACATCTTTCTATCTCCACATTTTCGTCCCCCCCCCTTTCTTTCTGTCATACTTCAGCAGTGGTATATAAATGTTTATAGCTATATGCCGCTCCAAAAGAAGCCAACCAAGAGCATTCTACAAAGGTATGTCCAAATTATTCCTTCCTTATATTCTTCGTGTATCTATATCTTTAAAATATCAATAATGCCCTAAAAACTGAGTAAAAAGCCAATGACGACATAAAAGGGGTACTCCTAAAGAAACATAAGCAAAATAGCCATAAAAATTAATATAAAATTAAACTCACTAATGCTGGGACAGCAGGCTACAGACATACGCATGTGTGGCTCGTATGCCTCAGCTTTATATATACAAGGCATGCAATTTCAAAGAGTCAGATATTAATAATAAATTGAAGGGTACTGAAATATACATTAACGAATACAACTAACTAGTAAGATCACAAAACAATCGCTTATTTCATGTTAAAAAACAACTGAAGATAGCGAAGAGTTCCAGTTTGCCTGGAATGAAGGGCATAATATTTTTAAGTAGGAATAACAAACAAACTTGGAATAACATAAACATCTGAAGCTTAGAAAATCTGAGCATGCTTCGTGCTTTGTTGAATTAATTATACTAAAGGTAGGCTAGTCGTGTATGAGTGAAAAAAAAAAAAATTAATGTATTAATCTTCGAGGAATTCATATTGTAATTGATCACAATTATCTAATTTTGCATATAAACATTTCCAAATGTTTATATTTGCATAAACTGTCTTAAAATCCATCTTAAAAAAAAAGGCGATATTAATAATTACACTAACTACAGACTAATGTATTTTATTAGTTTCTCAAACTGTAATGGGGTAAAAAAAGGCCATTTTTAAATGCAATGAATCAAAATCAGTATGAATTCTTCGAAACGTTTACTTTTCGAATTTACAAAATATATTCAAAAATCCTCTGCCGCTTTTCAATTTCCCAAATAACTCTAAAATTAACAACTGAGAATCGACAGGGGCGCGATCGCCATCCTTAGTCGTCATCGAGAGTTGAGTTCATGACCAACCAATGATCTGTAAATTTACAAGTGACAAAAATATGACAAACTACTGGCATTTCGTGTATCTATAGTGTGAGGGTTTTTTTTTAATAGTTCCAGGGATTTCAAATCCTATTTGATTGTACCAAAAGATCGACTAAGTCGAGAATCGGCTGGGAAAGGGGGAGGGATTTCCTCTAACTGATGACTAGAATCGAACGTTATGTAACGGTCTGTCTTCTAGTGATGTAGCATTATGGAACCAAAAATGCTGCTACAAAGCGTAAACAGGTATCCTTTTTTAATGGAAAAAAATTACTTCTTAACCCTGCGGAGGTCGCGGCTGATCTGACAGATACAAAGTTTTTAATATAAATATTCTTACACATATACAGTGTATAGCTTGGAAGTTATGAATAGCTGCGCATGCATATATTACGAGTGATATTCCACACTCTTTATGCGGTCAGTTTTGGTTTAACACGTGTTATGTAACGGTGTGAGATATTTCATAGTAAATTGTATCTGAGAGATATCGCGAACTCCGATGTCAGTATATTATTGGTTTAGTTGTTTTTTTTTTTCAATAATTTCTAGATTGTAACTGAAAATAAATAAACCATCATGTATTATATTTGCATTTTTTTTTTAAAGTTTTATCGCATTTTAGCACATACTAGTAACGAATGCATCTCTCAGATACACGCGACCTACGCTGCAATTTTTTCAACCGCGACTACCGCAGGGTTAAGGTCCCTCAAGCTCAGTGCTTTCCCTACTTCCTCAATGCGTCACACTCAATTATACTAAAAAAAAATCTTATTTCTCACTCTCCTGCTAACTAGAGATCCAAGGATGACCCCCTCTCCTCTGTAAAACTCCTTACCTAATTTATGTCTATCATATCATTCCCTCCCTCCCCTAGTGATTGGCCAAAACCCTGCAATCCAATCTTAATCTATCATTGTATCTAACACACCCTAGTCCTAACAACTTATTTCCCTCTGCACTTTTCAATGTTTCTACATTTCCTTCCCGTGAAGCCAGGGTGAACAGATATGTGCACCATAATTCAGATATGGCCTGGAATATACTGTTCTCTATGAAGAATAGGAATAATTTCCTTAATTCCTACTTTTCAACATAGTATCATTTGTGTTGCATACTACTTTTGCAAATATGGCATCTGAACTTCAATTCCCCGTCCATTACCACTTTATTCGCTTTAGGTCAACTTCCCAAAGCACAGACCAACCAATATGATACACAGCCCGAAATCTTTTAAGTCCAAAATGGCAAACATATACATGACAACTGTATATCTATCTCCCTTCAAACCAATCACAACGTCGTTAATATCCAAATTAAATAGAAGTCGCTCAAGAACAGAGTCCTGTGGTAAAACGTTTTTCACCTTCGTTCTCTCTGATTTTCCTCCACTATTCTTTTGAGATATCTCAGACAGTTATCTCCTTATCCATGCCACCAGCTTACCACCCAATCCAAACACATTAATTTATGCAATAACGTATGCGGTATCCTGTCAAATGTTTTTGAAAGGTACAGTAATATACTAGACAATATCTCTACATTCACATAGTCCCATAATTTTTCGTATCACGATCTATCCAGTCCTAATTTAGATCCTAACTTTTCTAAAACTTGAACAATGCTTTAGAATGCCTGCAGTCATGTGGGTTGTCATGCCATTGACATTCAAAGTTATTCTTCCTTTTACTTATCATTTAATGAAGGGACGCCCTACAATTTACTGCAGTCTGCTTGGTTACTTTACTTTCACAATCCTGCTTTTCTAACAATACTTGTCACCTTTAGCCCGTATTGCTCATGCATCAATTCATCACCCTGTATAGATATTTCCTTGCTCATAGTAACTGCACAATCAATGCTTTAGAAAATTACCATGTAGCGACGCGCACATATTAAAATCTACAAGGCAAATGTGGGTCTGCTTGAATTAAGGCCAAAACAACTAATGCTACAAGGCTAGTGCATTATATCTGTTAATTGTGTACTGCTCTTCTAACCAGTTTCGGGGAGGAAAAGTTCTTCCATATGAGACAAATATGGATGCAAGATCACTTTCATTTGCGTGCCACTTAGTTGCTTGCTAAATGTCATAGCAAACTCTTATGATAATTACTTAAACAAACATGAAATAGAAATGCACTCTCAAAGATAAATAAATAAATAAATAAAAATAAGACAGCAGAACACACAGTTAATAGAAAATGAGCTAGTCTCATATTCCAGCCCATTCAAGCACAACTAATCTGGGGGAGGGGTACGCACATGTATTGTTTGAGTCGCACATGCACAGAAAATGTTTTCTCTATCCCATCATATGACGAAAGATTTTAGATTCCTGGCGGGAAGAAAGGTCAAGTTTCTGTTTCCATTCGTAGTGCTCTCCCATCCCTTCATGAGCAAAAAAACTTTCTTAAAAATGAAGCGACATAATTCAAAAGATACACAATGTGGATAAATGTCAAGGATTAACTTATCTTTGCTTAGTCGGTAGGACTATCTGGTAGTAAACCTCGGGTTTCAATCATCATAGAGACCCTGGATGAGGAGTACATTATTTCTCACTGCTTTCCACATTACACGGAGGTTTGTAATATCAATACGCAGAAAGTTTAGAGAAATCTTACAGTTAGTGAACTATCGAGGTCAAGCCGTTTCCCCCAATTTTTTGGTTCACGACTCAAAATTTGAAAGGATATTCATCTTGTGACCTAAGTTATGAGATACTATGCAGATATCTTCCGAAATTTGTCAAAAAATTTACGATCACTTAATCTTATTTTGTTTATAAAGATAACACAAAGCATCCCGTTGTAGGTGAGGAGTCGTACAAATAAAACTTTATTGTATTGAATGGGGAATCGGCACTACGTGGCAAAGTAATACAAATTACTGTAATGTTCCACTACTCAGATACAATTTATATACATGTATATTGGGGACTGCATGCTTTCTAAGCATGTTAATAATGATTTTAGCTATTAAATTTACTTGATTACTTTAAGTTCGCAATCCAAGTTCGGCTTCTCTTAACTTAAAAAAACTGCTTCGTTAACACGATTCCTTCGACTTTAAAGTGATATATGTAGGAAGAAATAAGATCTGCTTTCAGTGGATACTGATATCAAAAATTATTAGTATTAAGGATACTGAACGACTGAATGGAGGGTGATAAATTTACAAATGGAAAATGAATGATAACGTCAATATTTAAATATTCTAAGGGAGTGAAAAGGGGTGTTAACACTTGGTAAGATTAAAAGTAGAATTTATAAAAATGAAAATAAATTCTGATATAAATAGGATTTAGAAATAAAGATAATAAACGCTTAACAATTTACGATTTTATCGATTTCCTTTTAAGGTCTATGAATGACTTTTGAACTTCAAACAAAAGTCCAAAGAGTGAAACTGATGGAATTGACATATATCCTGAAAAGTAGAAATGAGAACGTGACATGACCTGGAGAAGAGTCTAATCTTCACCTACTTGAGTCGGAAATACAAGTGACCAGATATGAAAACTATATTGCAACAAATGTGAAACGATTAATGGAAGGGAAATCGAGATATAAACATTATTAATACTACAGCTAACTATTGTTTTAGCTCAAATATCTGACTACATGCTATAACATATGATTAAATGTCACAGCCGAAAGCTAAAACATAGCCATGTACCTGATTACGAATTTTATTCTAACGTTAGTGATGCTACAAGGGAATTATTGAATCAGCACTAAGGATTCACATTTCTCAAGAAAAGAGGCGGGTATTAAAATTCAGAAAACTGACAGGTAAACTGCGAGAAATGTTTAAATAATTCTAATAGTTCATGAGTTCACACACTATCCGACATATGACTGAAATAAATGGGTCCATCCTGGATGTGCGAGAAGACAATCTATATGTTGCAAAGCGGAAAAGCTATACTTGAAATCCCGTTGCACTGATATCCACTGAGGTGCGATTTTCATCTCATGGTGTGAGAGTACAACTCCATTCCCCCTTACTTATTGGAGGCCTGAAGTGGATTGATAAAGCACACCGTTGCCTCTTCGGAGCAGGGTTTCAACATCATCTAACCAAAGATTACTGTATGGCAATACCTTTTATCATTTTCAAACTTTTATATAACAAAACCTTTTGAATTCTGATGTGGCTTGAAAGCATACCATGTTTGGTCTCTAGTATAAAGCTGGGTTACCTAGCCCTCGGTGCATTTATTATTGATTTAAAAAAAAAAAAAAAAAAAAAAGTGAAATGGACCACAAAATCATTATCACTCACCAAATTCCGCTCTGCTGCATAACAGTAATAAGAGCTTTGATTTTGCTGCTTTGACGGGTAGTTTCATTATGATGCTACAGGGACACATAAACCTCTGGGTAGTCATAATTTTGGGTTTAAACAATCTACGGTCTGCCTAGAGTTAAACAGGGAGACCAAGCAAAAATGTGGTTGCGATAAGCTCAACAGCGAAAATAATGGAAGAACTAAACACAAACAGAAAAAGTCTCTATATGAAATGCAGTTTTAGGCTAATCAAATTTTTTTAAAAAAATCCTAATTGGAAATTTCTCTGTCATCCTTTATTAACAACTTTCGCAGAAGAAAAAAAAAAGTGTTTGTCGATTATTAAGAATGAGTTTTAAAAGGTACTTTAAAGTGCATTCAAATTACAATCAGCAAATCATGAAACAGCAATTAGTTATTTTCTGTGATTTTTTTATACTGCTAATTTTCTTTTTAAAATGTCTTTGATAAAGCTATCAATATTAAACAGAAATATAGAGTAATTTCTCACATATGCCTAAAATACAGAATCTGTTTGCCGGTCTGGTTGGCAGAGAAGATAGCGTCTCAGCTGTCCAACAAACAGATGGAATATTTTGGCGAAAGCATATGTGAGTATTTCATTTTACACAAATTATGGACTCTACAACCGTGTTATAAATAATTATTTTAATTTCTCAACGTTTCGACCTTCATATCAAGGTTATCATTTGGAATATGTACACACACACACACACACACACACACACATATATATATATATATATATATATATATATATAGAGAGAGAGAGAGAGAGAGAGAGAGAGAGAAGCTAAATTACATTTGTATATATGCATACTATTATATTGAATAGTATGCTAGAGAGACAATGATTTAATGATAGGTTATTCTACTGGCCTGACATCTAGTGAAAATAAAATAGAATTGCAATAAATAAATGAAATAAATTAACTATATCAAAGCTATATTCTATTTAAGACATCAGAGAAACATTCTTTCATATAAATAGTTTTGTTACACCAAAAATTATGTCCTAATTTAATATGACAATTGTTATTAGATTTAGGATCCTGAATTACCTATGGTCTTATTTATAATTAACTTTTAGGGAGAAAGGCTAAGTGGGCAGAACATGTGCCTTCCATATGTTTGGGATTTTCAGATCATCACTGTTAAGATTAGGGTGATTGATAAGAATCTCACAGGCCTCCTTAAATTTACGTACATACCATGTTTTGTGTGATGCTTTTCCAGTCAATTCTATGTAAAGTGCTCAAGGGCATGATCAGAAAGACCAGCTTCACCATAGTTACTATATTTAATGTGTCGTTTATGTTCCTTTTTCTGATATGAATTGTGCATCTTGTTTCTCCTATATAGGGTAAATTACAGGTTCAATAAATACGGTATACTCCAGGGTGGGTCAGCAGAGGGAGTGATCCTTCGATGAGCTGAGTAAGTTCTTTAATTTTGCAGGTTTAAAGACGGCTTTAAAGTTGTATTTTTGTAGTATTATGTTTATTTTGTCTGATATCCCTTTAAAGTATGGAATGGTTACACTTTTATTGTAGTCTTGTTTACTTTTGTTTCTAAATGAGGTCTTGTAAAGAATTTTGTTGATAGTATTTTGACTATAACCATTTTTAGAAAGGTATTGCTGATAACTTTTAATTCACTTTAAGTGCTTGCTCATTGGAGCAAATCTTCAAAGCCCTGTTTTTTAGTGTATTAATGACCCCTTTTTCCGTAGTTTTTGTGTATATATTAGCCAGTATGTGTCGATTTCTGGTAACCAGTGAAGGAAAGACTGCCAGAAGGAAGACGTGTGACAAGTGCATCTAGAAACGGAAGTGTGTTCAGCTTTTCAATTTCAATTGTGAATTGTATGCATTTGTGTTGTTTATTTGTTTAGGTGGCTGAGGAAAGTATCTAATGTCTGGCGGCCATGGTGCTAGATAGCGAAAACACCATCAACGTGTCTAAGCCAGCCTTTGGGTTTTAAAGGAGAGGAATGTAGAAAATCTAGGAAACCGAATGCACTATTCCTATCAGAAAAAAACGAACATAAACGATACATTAAATATAATAACTATGGCCAAGCAGATCTTTCTGATCATGCCCTTGAGCACGTTACATAGAATTGACTGGAAAAGCACCTGTTATTTACATCACACAAAACATGGTATGAACGTAAATTTAAGGAGGCCTGTGAGATTCTTATCAATCATCCTAATCTTAACAATAATGGTCTAAAAATCCCAAGCATATGGAAGGCACATATTCTACCCACTTAGCCTTTCTCCCTAAGAGTTAATTTTAAATAGAACCATAGGTAATCCAGGATCCTAAATCTAATATAACAATTGGCATATTAAATTAGGACATCATTTTTACTGTAACAAAACTATCTATATGAAAGAATGTTTCTCTGATGTTATCTTAAATAGAATATAGTTTTGATGTAGTTAATTTATTTTATTTATTTATTGTAATTCTATTTTATTTTGACTACAGGTCAGGCCAGTAGAATAACCGTTGATCAAATCATTGTCTCTTCAGCATACTATGTGAAATGTAATTTAGCTCTTGTCTCTCTCTCTGTGTGTGTACTCCAGGTGATGACCTTGATATGAAGGTCGAAACGTCGGGAAATTAAAATAATTATTTATAACACGGTTGTAGAGTACATAATTTGTGTAAAATGAATGCTGATCACCTTGTAACACGAAAGGACATATGTGAGTATATAAGGTGGTAGACGATTGCTGTTTCCCCTCCTTCAGTATGAGACATGGACACTTACCGTCAACGAGGAATGAAAACTTGTAATAAGAATTTCAGAATTAAGAATTTCAGTACTGTTGTTTACAGTCAGTGTGATAACACTGACAGTAAACAATACTCAATTCTTCAAACCAACACAAACTATCAATTAAGTAATCTGTCGGCTATTCGTAAGTAGTATGAAATGTATCCTTGTCCTCCATCCCCCATATTGTGCTTGAATTTTTCCTTGGAAAAAAAAAAAGGGGGTGGTATATTCTGGATGCTGAGGTTTAATGAGAGAACGTTTTCCACGGAATTCATTATATGCCCAATTATATATTATCCCGAATATACTGGTTTCAGCATTGACTAAAATTACAAATATTTTTGTGATGTGGCAACTGGACGGCCAAGTATGGCTAAAGATCTTTCTGCGATGGAATGATATAGAGTAGCAGTTAAGTGGATAATAAAAGCTGTTATCAAAGGAGGATCCGCCAAAATTCTGTAGAATATCACAGTACAAATGTACGGAGTAAGCCTTTACGATATCGCGTATACTTAAGATTAAATGTTCTATGTGCATAACATCCC
This sequence comes from Typopeltis vanoorti, assembly GCF_054136105.1. NCBI lineage: Eukaryota > Metazoa > Arthropoda > Arachnida > Uropygi > Thelyphonidae > Typopeltis > Typopeltis vanoorti. The sequence goes on from NC_143550.1 coordinate 147,438,177, forward strand.
AGAATAGAAACAAGTGCAGTTGGACTTTGCTGACCCAAGTGGAGAGAGAGTTTACGATGCAGTTAAACTATCGGGAATGACTCGACAGATATCATCACTCGAGAGCGGCAGATAGCAATTAAGTGATGACGTCACTTTATCAATACGGTTTCCTGTGCAAGTTAAACAAACGCAACCTTAAAGGCAGTATTAAAGTTCATATCAGGTCATGGCTCTTTATACGCACTCAAACTACACAAGATTTTGACATACCTTAAGTGCGGTATATTTCACAACGCAGGATGCAACAACCCATTCACTCCCGATTAATATGACGCACACCAGTTTGCAAATAAAAGCAATGCAACTGTATCAAACTTAGATAGTAAATCACTTTGCATGTTTATATATGTCAAGACTAAACATAGAAAAATACAGTATATAAACGTACATCTGTAATAAATAAGTCAATGAGGCATTCACCAAAGAGGATGCCCCCTCCCCCCCTTTCAAAATAATTTATCTTTTGAAGACTAGCAACATAACTGATCGGTTCAAAATCAAGTTTGATCAGCATTAGCTAATCACGGTATTCTTACTCTTTCCAAATAATTTCATCATGGTAAATTAAGTAAATAAAATAAAATACTACAAATACTGCTTAAAACATGGTATTTAACTTTTGCAGGGATGAAATTTATTTATTTTTATTTATTTTATTGTTTTTTGTTGTTCAAAGCCCGAAACTTTTAACAACGATGGCCACATCGCTGCTAAACAGTAGACACGAACCGAGAGTATCAGCAAGTAAGATAAACTACTCGAATAAGATTACTATTAGAAGGCTGGCATGTGTGTGTACATGCGCACGACTAGTAGGTGGTGGAGAGAATGATATAATTTTTTTTTTATTATCAAACTCGGCTGAGAATGATTGAGACAGACATAACGAGAGATTCGCTGTATATGAATGTTTAAGTATCGGGAGTATTGATAAGAGATACCAGTTAATAAAGTTCATTTAAAACCTATGCTGAGTTGTTCGGTGATTTGAAAAATTCTAATTGTGAATAAACTTGGTTGGATATAATTACAACAGAACTAAAGCCAGTATAGTTAGGTTTAGCCAGTGAGCCTGCTTTACGAAAAAAATGGAGCTTCCGGGGGGGGGTCTTCTACCTCCATTTAAGACCCGTTAACTTACCTTCACTTGAATATATTTTAATAAAAGGTACCTCGCTTCTTAGACGGGTCCGAACTTAGGTCTTTACAACCCCGTGAAGGACATGTTGCAAAATTTTTGAAGTAATGATCCATAATAAGAATTCGGGTGTAACAGGATTAACAGCGACATGGTATTGTCGCTGTTAATCTGATTCTGAGCATCATTAATTTGAATATGGAGCTTATGTGGTCTCTATCCTGCTTAATACGTTTTGCAAGTCGTCATTCATCAAGTAAAGAAATCATGTAAAAGACATTTTATTGAATGATAATTTTTATCCTATCAAATGTTTTTAGTGTGATATTAAAGTTAATAATTCGACCTTAAGTGTGGGGTTACAAAACAGTTCGGATTATGATGAACTTTTCAAAAAAATCAAATGGGTCAGCAAAAATAGATTCTATTAATGGAAAGCTTCAGTTTCCCATATGCTGATTGATTGCGGAATGGATATTCAACTCAGAGTATGGTTAAAAAAAAAAAAAAAAAAAATCACACACACCCGATGTTCTAATGAAGTATGCTCAATTATATTCAGAACAAACTTGTGATCCGAAAGCAAACTAAAGTTGTTTGATATTTCTCTTGAAATAAATGACTGAATGAGAAAGAAGACGCGCGGAAACTTTCTAAAACTCACGCCGAAATGAAAGTTGGCAAGAGTCTGCAGTTAACTTATAAACAACCTTAAAATAGCAATGTGTGAAGTTCGCAAAATGGAACTAAAACATCATGATTTGTGCACTTGATTCCGCACGTGCAACTCACAAATATTCCCTTAGTATTTAATATATTTTAAGTACAAAGTGAATATTTTACAGTTCGCTGTTCGTAAATGTGAAAGGGAAACAAAATATTATAGAACGATTTATTCAATTCCCACCTACGAAAGAATTTAGAGCATATTAAAATATTCGGTAGGTGGGGCCAGATTAGATAAACCAGAAATTTCTAAGGAGAGGTTTCCGGTGATCCATATTGCAGCTGCTTATTGTCACATGAATGTTTTAACTTCTGCTTACATTTGCCATATTACAAAAGAAAAATATATATAAGGGGGAGAACAAAACCTGATGTACTTAGGGGCAATGAAAACTATAGTGTATAAGTTTCCTGGAGGAGGAGGGGAGAAATACAGGACAAGTGAAATTAATGATGCTAGTTACTAACATATAACTAATATTTTAAAACGACATCAGTTATCATCTGCGTCATAATTTTGTTGGGATTACGCCGAATGAGCAAATTATGAAAAGTGCTATTTTTAGGTATGGACAACTGTCTACAATACAAATATCTTAAAAGATTAAAATAATTAAAATTCACGAGTTAGAAAAAACTTAAAATTTATTTACTAAATAAAGAGCCATATGCATTTCGCGATGTAAATTACATCGAAAAAGATAGATATTAATATCCACTTTTTCGATCAACATTATTTCAAAGCCGAATATTTGTCCGCATGACTTTCCACTTCAGCTGAAAAGTCCTTAAAACTTATGGCAAAATTCGAACCCAGTTTAATTAAGAACAGCTGCTGTTCTTATTATGGGTGCCAAGGAGACACCTACAGATTTTGGGAAGGTCTGAGAATCACCTAGAGCAGCGTACCCCTTTTAAACCTATTTCTATAAATTGTACCCCTTGTTTTTAAAATAGCTGTTTTAAAAATATCTTACATTTAATATTTATTTAAATACTGACACTTGTGTTCAGTGCCTCAAAAGATGCAAGATACAGTCTTAAATCAGTTTTTCCGTCATTACCGATTGTTTTTCGTGTATTCCTGAACGGCCCAGCACGTACCCACGGGGGTACGCGTACCACTGGTTGGGAACCGATGACCTAGAGCAGGGGTTCTCAACCTTTTCCAGTGGCGTACCACTATATTTAATTCAAGATATTAGATGTACCAGTAAGGCAGTGGCTCACGTACCACAGGTTGAGAATCCCTGACCTAGAGGATGATATAAAAGAAATACAAAATTTCAAGATAAACACTGCATTGGATCAACTGATAATATACACTATGCATTAATTATAAGAGAATTTTCTGCATCATTACTGTCATTATACCTCTCCATGAAACCATTAACAGACAAAGCACTAACAGTCGACTCAGGCAACCCGTTCCATTCATTCACCACTCTCCAAGCAAAAAATCTAGTCCTCACGCCCTTGCTAACCACACTCGTACCCAACTTCCAGGGATGACCTCTTGTTCTGCCCTCCCTCCCTAGCCAAGTGCTGAAACATTTCCCCTGCATCAATCCTATAAAATCCTTTAAGTAACTTAAATGTTTCTATCATATCTCCCCTTTTTCGCTTATCAACCAACTTATGCAATCCTCGACCCTTCAATCTATCTTTATAAGCACTCCACACCACTCACCATCTTGGTCACTCGCCTTTGGATCCTCTCCATCACTCCCTCATCCCAAGAAACCCAGGTGATCATACCTGAATAAAGTAATCCAAAAAAATCTAGCTTTGGCAAAGGTGGGATTCGAACCCAAGCCTCCGAAGAGACTGGTGCCTTAAACCAGCGCCACAGAGCGCGTGGCCAGCCTACCTTCCTAATTTTCGCAGATGAAGCTAGTAAAGTCTGCCGACACCTGTTCTGTGTCTATTTTGCGGAAGAAAATGTTCAGAGAAAAAAAATAATTAAAAAATGTAAACATTAAGAGAAAAACTGATTTCAAAAACACGATTATAAAATTTTTAATATTACTGCACACGAGTAAATTTTCATTTTCTGCCTATCCTCTAAAAACTGAAAAAATAATTTCAGATATATAATTCCATACCGAGTCTCACAGCTGTTCTTGTGAATTTCACTTGTTGTATCTAGTAAAGCAGGATGCTGGTTAAATACGATTTCTTATAGATTTCAGTTGTATCCCGACGTTGATAATCATATATATATATATATGCTTTCAGGAACATTGACTCGGTTGTTATGATACATTTTAATAAGATTTAATGACTAAAACCGAGAATAATAGTAAGGCTTTATTGAAATAAAAACACAACTAGTTTCGGCTTTTGACAGCCTTCTTCGGGTGTCTTCTAAGAATAGGAAATAGTAATGCAAACACTGAAGTTTAAAACTATGAAGCACAAGAAAATTGCACTACATAATTGACATGAAAAAACGTAATGAAAGCTGGATTTTTTAATTTAAACCTGGAGATAATCCTGGAAAACTGAGAATACTTAATTTTAGTGAACTTGACAGCTAACTAAATGATTGCATGATATAAAAGGGGTAGTTATTGCCGGGGGGAGGGGTCGATGCATGCCATCGATGAGACGTAATTTCATTGTAAAGAATGTTATCTGATATCGACAGCCAGGCGACAAGGAAGACAGATACTGGTGAAGTTTTCATATGTCACTGTACTCTTCCATTTTACTCATACTGGATACAGAGACAATGACAAAAGAACACGTGTTCGCTTATCTTTCTCTGGTTTGTCTTGTCACACCTTTCCTAAGACGAATATTGGTTTTAGATTTGTGATCAATCAAAGCAGTCATTTCCTAAAACTAGGATGACTCACTATGGAATCGGAGCAGCTGTTAAGAAGGCACAGGCAGCACCCTTATTTTTAACATTCTTATTAATTAAAGAAATATAATAAATACTATATTAGTTTCAATATATTATAGACAGGATGCCGATCATAACTCCTATTTATATGAGTGCATTGTGTAAAATTTTCATTGGTCTGGATTGTGTATTCAGTAGTTGAGATATTGATTGAATACAAGAAAGTAGTACTGTATAATCAAATATAATGGAAGAAAACAAGTTAAAATGGAACAATGCGAAACGTTAGCTATATTCAGTAAACTGGATGTTAATAAAGGCATAGGTTATTATGACCTTTTTCTTGACCACTAGTATTAATAAATTAAATTAAAGACTTAATTCTGTACGTTAGTCAAGTAAATAATAGTTTAATATCCGACGTTTCACTGACTAATATCTGTCAGCATTTTCAAAGGATATACTGGTAAGCAATAGAAAGTAACAAAAACTAGGAAACTAACCGACAATTCTAAAAATTATATAAAGTTATCACTGTGCGTGATAACAATACGACACGTGATACAATATGCGTGTTACAAGTACAACATTTTATTTGTTGAGATATTTATTGTAATTTTCATGGAAGTTCATTTCTTTTTGGTTAAATGATCTGATTAGAGTTTTCCATATATCTGGTAGGATTAGGGCTTGATTCTTATTTAAGTTACCAGTTGAACGGGCGACTGTAGCATCTTTAAATGTTCTGGAATGGTAGTTTTCTTCTATGTAGGGCATATGACTCATATCCCATTCAATATTATGGTTGGCAGAGGCGAAGTGGGAAGAAAGGCCTGATATATCTTGTCTGTTATTCCTTACATAGCCTATGTGCTCCTTCTTTCTTGTTTCAAAACTTCTAGATGTCTGTCCGATGTAATTGATACCGCATGAGCAGGGTATGCTATAAACTCCGGAGTATTTTGTAGAAAGGATGGCTATCTTTCAGTGATCTGATAAACTTTTGAATGGTCTCAATAGGTTTGAAAGTTACTCTGATATTATATGGTTTTAGAAGAAGAGCTAATTTTTTGGATATGGTACTAACAAACGGAATTGTTATAGAGCTGATGTATTGGGTTTAATCTCGTTGTCTTTGCGGTATGTCATTAAAGAGAATTTTCTTGATATATCAACAAAATTCTCTTTAATGACATACCGAGAATTTTGATAAAGAGAATTTTGTTCATATATCAACAAAATTTTCTTTAATGACATACTGCAAAGACAACAAGATGAAACCGAATACATCAGCTCTATAACAATTCCATTTGTTAGTACCATATCCAAAAAATTAGCTCTTCTTCTAAAACCATATAATATCAGAGTAACCTTCAAACCTATTCAGATCATTCAAAAGTTTATAAACCGAAAGATAGCCATCCTTTCTACAAATACTACGGAGTAGTAGTAGGAGTGGCTCTTCTGACCAGATCAAGATCAAGATAAGATAAGGAATCGTGACGTGATTGGTTGATGACGTCATTGTGTGCATGGCTTCATGGGTGTGTAAGGTTTGGAATTTCCGTGTGGGCAAGTGTGTCACTGGTTTCTGTTGTTGTGTTTTGGTTCGCGTATGGGATTATGGGTGATGGTAGAGATAAGGATTCGTGTTGTGATTGGTGGGACATTTTAAACCAAATGCTTCCGGTGTGTGTGGCTTCCTGAGTCAGAAATTTCCCTGGGAGCATATATGGTCACTGGCTTCAGTTCTTGTGTTTTGGTTCGCGTATGGCATTATGGGTGATGGTAGAGATAAGGATTCGTGTTGTGGGTGTGTGTTGTTTTCAGATGTAGATAAGTGACGTCATTTGTTATTTGTAAATAAGTGACGTTGTTGTTTTGAATGGAAAGGATGATATTAGTGGATAAGAAATCGTGTCGTGATTGGTGGGACACTTCTGACCAGATCAAGATCAAGATAAGATAAGGAATCGTGACGCGAATGTTTGTTGTTATTGAGTTTGGAATTTCGCTGGGCCCCCCTTCTGTCAGAAATATCACGTGGTGTGATGATAAGATATCTTTGAATTTTCCCAGGGTGGCACACATCCGTCATTGTCGTCTATGGGAATTCTTAGAGTATGTCGTGATGGCGGGTGTGATTAGATTTTTCTGAATAATTAATTATATACCAGTGTCACTCAAACATATGGTTTTTTTTTTTTTATTATTTTATTTTATATAGATGTTTGTACTAATTTTCCAATACATTTGGGGTATTTGTTTCCTGTTAAAGGGTGGGAATTCTTAGAGAAAGTCGTGATGGCGGCAGTCTTTCGAGCTTTTCTGAATAATTAATTATATACTGATGTCACTCAAACACACATACTTTTTTTCCATACCTCATCTGTATTTTCTTCTATATTCATATTCTAATCAAGTTCATATTTTATTCATAATTCATCCGGATATTTTGATTTGTCTAAAAGTAAGATCTTAAAGTTCAATAAATAAATAAATAAACAAATCGTGTGTGTTTTCACGGTTATTTCAAAAGTGTTCTTACTTAAGCATACATACATAACACATCAAAGACACTGTTTGTTCTTTTAAGTTTACATATTTATTTCACAGATATTATTTACATATGCAAGAAATAGGAATTGAATTTACATATATCACCAATGCAAATGGTGTTTTTCTTGGCGTAACATTTCTTTCACATACACTTTAGACATGAAAACTCGCTAATGTGTCCATGTTGGTACTCTAATATACCCTGTGATTATTCTTATGAAAACAAAAAAAAAAAAAAAACCGTTAAGTTTTAGAATTATGTTTACTAAAAACATACGACCACTGATTATTGTATTACAATTATCAATTGTTATGTTTTAGTTAAAATTCACTTACATTTCTTTCCAGAATGAGAACATATTGGTACTAACTAGGTTTTCTGAATATTCCAAATTGTTGATTTTTAACATATATTCACAGCACAGAACACAAACACAACTATGAAATCCATTTGACGTTTTCATTATAGGTTTTACTTTTAAAATTCAGTTAACTACATATTATAACCAGAATAACTGAGTAAAATAAATAAATTGTGTGTGAATTACTTTCCCACACTGTTAATTTTCATTAAGCTAGTTTGTAGATAACTGAGCGACTCATTTCCGGTCAGCCAGTCATCGTTCTTTTCATAGCCGTATATAGCGCTTACTTCAAAGGTAAAATATTTCCAGGGTAGTGTATTAGTCAAGCTTTCATGTGAGTAATGTTTACAATAGTGTTAGGTAGCAAAGATTTGTAAATGACCTCATGTGATTTTTGAGACCTAACTTGTTCGCATCACATCCTATCCTACACATATTGCACTCCAGCTTAATGTTGTGACTAAGTGTTTTCGAGGTGATACCCTACTGATGGGTAGCAAAGGTTCGTAATTTGACCTTGAGTGATCGTTGAGAACTAAATTATTCATTGTCACATGTTGTGATTATTGGTTTTCCATTGGTTCTGATTTTTTCCCACACTGTTAGTTTTCATTCATTAACTTTGTTTCTAGATAACGAACAAATAAGACTTTTACTTCAATGAATCAAAAAAAAAAAAATTCTCTGGTTACTTTGTGGCATGAAATTTCACAAGGAAAAAAAAAAAAAAAAAAATGTTATCTTCTTTCTTAAATTTGTATAACACATCTACGACACCCAATTTGTTCATTTAATTTACACATTTTATTGAACGAAATATTATTTACAAATTGTATTTACTGAATCTAACAATACAGAAAATAAATAAATTGAAAAATACATCAAAGGTTCTTCCATGGTTGTGGAATTACCATCGTATGGTTTTGACAATGTGATTCTCATCTGAAAGTTAATTTTCATTTGGTGGTTGTTTGTTGGGAATTTATTACTGTAGTAGTAAAATTAAGGGTTGTATATTTATATTTTCGAATCCAATACGTATACTTCAGAGAATTATTAAAAGCACAGAATCTTTCGTTATGTTTCCAAAAGCATTTAAAAGTACACATTATGTTTTCACGTTTTGGGCATCCAATTTCATTTAAATCAAGAACAGGCCCCCCTATTAACTTCGTTAATGTTTTTGATTTTTCTCTTCCTTTGGCAAGTAATATATGATATTTGCATGTTGATTCTATCATCCAATCTCTTAGTTTGTCCAAAGCTAGTGAACCAATTTCCCACTTCAGCTGATGGTTATATTTTATTAACCAAGAATTCTGTTTTTTAACTCTTTCAGGTAATTCTTTCCAACTACAAGGTGATTTTGTCACTGCATATCTTACACTAAATCCATCAGAAATACAAATTTCTTTAGGAAATAAATTTGAACTGCTATTCAACAAAAATTGTACATCAATTATCCCAATGATAAGTGAAAATTCGTATTTTTCACCCACTGTCGATTTTTCATAATCATTTTCCTTCATTCTTCTTCTTCGATTACTTCATATGGCACCACAAATAAATAGTTATTTATTATTATTTCACTGATTATTAGCTCTGATCGTATACTTTATGGTAACTTTCGTTTACAAAATTCTAAACAATTAGAACTTTTCACAAAGAAACTTTCAATGAATTTGTGGCTCACCCATTATTTTTGCATTACCAAACACAAATCACAAAACAGCAGCTGCAGTGGATGAACGATTACCTTAAGTCCAAACTCACTCGACTCTCTGGTATTTCCTTATAGTACTGTTTATACTTACCATTCCCTACCCTGACCGTTCCTTCAAAAATGAACCTTTGCGCAGATGACTCAACGACATGTTTTCACATGCTGTTGGATATACTGTTGGTGTGTTTTTATCTTACTTTGTGTAGGGAAAGGTAAAATTTGTATGTGTTATCTGTAGAGCACTAACATTTTCTCTATGCCAAACTTTAAAAAAGTGTTAAAGTCACGTTTTGTTGGTTTAATTAGATGCTTCTCTCTTTCTCTCTCTGTAAAATAACCAAATTCTAACAGTTCGGATTTTCGATTATGTGAACGATTTGTTTTCAGATAACTCAAATAATGTCAATAGATAGCATTAGACAATTTCTAAAATAATCAATACATGGATTTTCGTTTTCAACACTTTTTTTTTTTTCCTGTCCTGGCATTAATTTCACAGTTGTGATTTTTTTAAAATAATTAAACAGAATTGCATTAAGATATAAAGTTGTGGATTTAAATATCAAGATCTAATCAGAATAACTGAGTAAAAATTCACTGTGGAAAAACACAACAACAAAAACACATCTTTGTTCATTTAAGTTTACAAATGCACATTTTATTTTGCTGAAATACTATTTACAAGTATATTCACTGAGAAAAATTCGAAACATGTAATTACCTAAAATATTTCACAATATTTAGTTAGACTCTTAACATTTTCCAAAGAGTTCAATGAATAAAATTTTTGTTACTCACTGTTTCTTGGTTACATTACATCAAAATAGCTGGTCACGCAAAAGAATTTTTAAATCAGATACCATGGTAACCACACTTCCATACGTTTGATACGTTTGAAAAAAATAAAAAAACGCGTTTTTTTATTTTTTTTCCAAAAAAGTTTTCATAAAAAACGCGTTTTTTTCCTAAAAAGTTATCATAAAAAACCAGTTTTTAAAATTTTTTTTTTCCCAAAAAAGTTATCAGTATCAATTGGAGGTGACATCACTAAAAGATATCTGCAAACGATGAGCTCACTCATCTCCACTAGGCTGAGCAGACATCTTCTGGAGGAGAGGGGATGGTGTGAGACTAGGGTGATGGGGTTAGGTTGGGGGAGCTTTGCAGGGAAGACATCTGTCACCCTCTGTGATATTACAGTATGAGAGACATATGTTCCCCAGAAATATCCAAACACATAACGACATTGTTGTCATGTTTTGTTTGGCTATGGACTTGTGGGTGATGTTTTTGAGATAAGATATCTTGGAATTTTCCCAGGGTGACACACATTCGTCATTGTCGTCATGGTTTATCCAACACCATGTAGAAACATGTCCGTGAATCATCTGCGCAAAAGTTTCATTTTGGAAGGAACGGTCAGGGTTAAGGGTCAGGTAAACAGTACTATAAGGAAAAATAAACGAGTCAAGTGTCTTTGCAGCTACGACAATTCGTTCATCCTGTGAAGTTATCGTATTGTGTTGTGGTGATTGGTATCCAGGAAAGTAAAGTAAAGAAAAATAATGGGTGAGCCACAAAAGTCATTGAAATTTTCTTTCTTCAGGAAAATAGCACGAGACAAAACTCTTCACCTAGCTCTAAAAGGATGGAAACCGATTATTATTTTAGAAGACACGTACATTGTGATGTATTTATTCCGGACCACTTGGGAAAAATTACGCAGGAAGTGGTCTGATATCCTCGGCTACTTGCAAAGAAGAGTTGACTACGAAATGGACCTCGGTGATTGTTATATTCTGAAATGCCAAGATGGGGAACTAATACTTGATGATACAGGAGCTGATGGAAGTAAGGTTTTTTCTATTAGTTGTGAAGAAGCTGAGAGATTTTCAACAAAAATGTACGACATTGATAATCATTTACTATTTTTGGAAACTGAATTACCATCTGTCAGATTAATGGGAAAAATTATCGCTCAACATTTAAATTCATCAATGGTAAAATTAGATTTTCAAGATTTTATCCAATTCGATAAAGATTCTTTATTTTGGGACATTTATGAACATTTTACAAAAACTGTTTGTGTATATTTGCTGACAAAAGAATACACAGAATGTTTAGCGAGGCATGGTGTCATTTCCAGACTGACACAATATAAACGTATGGAAGTGTGGTTACCATGGTATCTGATTTAAAAATTCTTTTGCGTGACCAGCTATTTTGATGTAATGTAACCAAGAAACAGTGAGTAACAAAAATTTTATTCATTGAACTCTTTGGAAAATGTTAAGAGTCTAACTAAATATTGTGAAATATTTTAGGTAATTACATGTTTCGAATTTTTCTCAGTGAATATACTTGTAAATAGTATTTCAGCAAAATAAAATGTGCATTTGTAAACTTAAATGAACAAAGATGTGTTTTTGTTGTTGTGTTTTTCCACAGTGAATTTTTACTCAGTTATTCTGATTAGATCTTGATATTTAAATCCACAACTTTATATCTTAATGCAATTCTGTTTAATTATTTTTAAAAAATCACAACTGTGAAATTAATGCCAGGACAGGAAAAAAAAAAAAAAAAGTGTTGAAAACGAAAATCCATGTATTGATTATTTTAGAAATTGTCTAATGCTATCTATTGACATTATTTGAGTTATCTGAAAACAAATCGTTCACATAATCGAAAATCCGAACTGTTAGAATTTGGTTATTTTACAGAGAGAGAAAGAGAAGCATCTAATTAAACCAACAAAACGTGACTTTAACACTTCTTTAAAGTTTGGCATAGAGAAAATGTTAGTACTCTACAGATAATACATATACAAATTTTACCTTTCCCTACACAAAGTAAGATAAAAACACACCAACAGTATATCCAACAGCATGTGAAAACATGTCGTTGAGTCATCTGCGCAAAGGTTCATTTTTGAAGGAACGGTCAGGGTAGGGGATGGTAAGTGTAAACAGTACTATAAGGAAATACCAGAGAGTCGAGTGAGTTTGGACTTAAGGTAATCGTTCATCCACTGCAGCTGCTGTTTTGTGATTTGTGTTTGGTAATGCAAAAATAATGGGTGAGCCACAAATTCATTGAAAGTTTCTTTGTGAAAAGTTCTAATTGTTTAGAATTTTGTAAACGAAAGTTACCATAAAGTATACGATCAGAGCTAATAATCAGTGAAATAATAATAAATAACTATTTATTTGTGGTGCCATATGAAGTAATCGAAGAAGAAGAATGAAGGAAAATAATTATGAAAAATCGACAGTGGGTGAAAAATACGAATTTTCACTTATCATTGGGATAATTGATGTACAATTTTTGTTGAATAGCAGTTCAAATTTATTTCTTAAAGAAATTTGTATTTCTGATGGATTTAGTGTAAGATATGCAGTGACAAAATCACCTTGTAGTTGGAAAGAATTACCTGAAAGAGTTAAAAAACAGAATTCTTGGTTAATAAAATATAACCATCAGCTGAAGTGGGAAATTGGTTCACTAGCTTTGGACAAACTAAGAGATTGGATGATAGAATCAACATGCAAATATCATATATTACTTGCCAAAGGAAGAGAAAAATCAAAAACATTAACGAAGTTAATAGGGGGGCCTGTTCTTGATTTAAATGAAATTGGATGCCCAAAACGTGAAAACATAATGTGTACTTTTAAATGCTTTTGGAAACATAACGAAAGATTCTGTGCTTTTAATAATTCTCTGAAGTATACGTATTGGATTCGAAAATATAAATATACAACCCTTAATTTTACTACTACAGTAATAAATTCCCAACAAACAACCACCAAATGAAAATTAACTTTCAGATGAGAATCACATTGTCAAAACCATACGATGGTAATTCCACAACCATGGAAGAACCTTTGATGTATTTTTCAATTTATTTATTTTCTGTATTGTTAGATTCAGTAAATACAATTTGTAAATAATATTTCGTTCAATAAAATGTGTAAATTAAATGAACAAATTGGGTGTCGTAGATGTGTTATACAAATTTAAGAAAGAACATTTTTTTTTTTTTTTTTTTTTCCTTGTGAAATTTCATGCCACAAAGTAACCAGAGAATTTTTTTTTTTTGATTCATTGAAGTAAAAGTCTTATTTGTTCGTTATCTAGAAACAAAGTTAATGAATGAAAACTAACAGTGTGGGAAAAAATCAGAACCAATGGAAAACCAATAATCACAACATGTGACAATGAATAATTTAGTTCTCAACGATCACTCAAGGTCAAATTACGAACCTTTGCTACCCATCAGTAGGGTATCACCTCGAAAACACTTAGTCACAACATTAAGCTGGAGTGCAATATGTGTAGGATAGGATGTGATGCGAACAAGTTAGGTCTCAAAAATCACATGAGGTCATTTACAAATCTTTGCTACCTAACACTATTGTAAACATTACTCACATGAAAGCTTGACTAATACACTACCCTGGAAATATTTTACCTTTGAAGTAAGCGCTATATACGGCTATGAAAAGAACGATGACTGGCTGACCGGAAATGAGTCACTCAGTTATCTACAAACTAGCTTAATGAAAATCAACAGTGTGGGAAAGTAATTCAGACACAATTTATTTATTTTACTCAGTTATTCTGGTTATAATATGTAGTTAACTGAATTTTAAAAGTAAAACCTATAATGAAAACGTCAAATGGATTTCAGAGTTGTGTTTGTGTTCTGTGCTGTGAATATATGTTAAAAATCAACAATTTGGAATATTCAGAAAACCTAGTTAGTACCAATATGTTCTCATTCTGGAAAGAAATGTAAGTGAATTTTAACTTAAACATAACAATTGATAATTGTAATACAATAATCAGTGGTCGTATGTTTTTAGTAAACGTAATTCTAAAACTTAACGGTTTTTTTTTTTTTTTTTTTTGTTTTCATAAGAATAATCACAGGGTATATTAGAGTACCAACATGGACACACTAGCGAGTTTTCATGTCTAAAGTGTATGTGAAAGAAATGTTACGCCAAGAAAAACACCATTTGCATTGGTGATATATGTAAATTCAATTCCTACTTCTTGCATATGTAAATATCTGTGAAATAAATATGTAAACTTAAAAGAACAAACAGTGTCTTTGATGTGTTATGTATGTATGCTTAAGTAAGAACACTTTTGAAATAACCGTGAAAACACACACGATTTGTTTATTTATTTATTTATTTATTTATTGAACTTTAAGATCTTACTTTTAGACAAATCAAAATATCCGGATGAATTATGAATAAAATATGAACTTGATTAGAATATGAATATAGAAGAAAATACAGATGAGGTATGGAAAAAAAGTATGTGTGTTTGAGTGACATCAGTATATAATTAATTATTCAGAAAAGCTCGAAAGACTGCCGCCATCACGACTTTCTCTAAGAATTCTCACCCTTTAACAGGAAACAAATACCCCAAATGTATTGGAAAATTAGTACAAACATCTATATAAAATAAAATAATAAAAAAAAAAAAAACCGTATGTTTGAGTGACACTGGTATATAATTAATTATTCAGAAAAATCTAATCACACCCGCCATCACGACATACTCTAAGAATTCCCATAGACGACAATGACGGATGTGTGCCACCCTGGGAAAATTCAAAGATATCTTATCATCACACCACGTGATATTTCTGACAGAAGGGGGGACCAGCGAAATTCCAAACTCAATAACAACAAACATTCGCGTCACGATTCCTTATCTTATCTTGATCTGGTCAGAAGTGTCCCACCAATCACGACACGATTTCTTATCCACTAATATCATCCTTTCCATTCAAAACAACAACGTCACTTATTTACAAATAACAAATGACGTCACTTATCTACATCTGAAAACAACACACACCCACAACACGAATCCTTATCTCTACCATCACCCATAATGCCATACGCGAACCAAAACACAAGAACTGAAGCCAGTGACCACATACGCTCCCAGGGAAATTTCTGACTCAGGAAGCCACACACACCGGAAGCATTTGGTTTAAAATGTCCCACCAATCACAACACGAATCTTTATCTCTACCATCACCCATAATCCCATACGCGAACCAAAACACAACAACAGAAACCAGTGACACACTTGCCCACACGGAAATTCCAAACCTTACACACCCATGAAGCCATGCACACAATGACGTCATCAACCAATCACGTCACGATTCCTTATCTTATCTTGATCTGGTCAGAAGAGCCACCCCTACTACTACTCGGAGTTTATAGCATACCCTGTTCATGCGGTATCAATTACATCGGACAGATATCTAGAAGTTTTGAAACAAGAAAGAAGGAACACATAGGCTATGTAAGGAATAACACACAAGATATATCAGGCCTTTCTTCCCACTTTGCCTCTGCCAACCATAATATTGAATGGGATATGAGTCATATGCCCTACATAGAAGAAAACTACCATTCCAGAACATTTAAAGATGCTACAGTCGCCCGTTCAACTGGTAACTTAAATAAGAATCAAGCCCTAATCCTACCAGATATATGGAAAACTCTAATCAGATCATTTAACCAAAAAGAAATGAACTTCCATGAAAATTACAATAAATATCTCAACAAATAAAACGTTGTACTTGCAACACGCGTATTGTATCACGTGTCGTATTGTTATCACGCACAGTGATAACTTTATATAATTTTTAGAATTGTCGGTTAGTTTCCTAGTTTTTGTTACTTTCTATTGCTTACCAGTGTATCCTTTGAAAATGCTGACAGATATTAGTCAGTGAAACGTCGGATATTAACCTATTATTTACTTGACTAACATGCAGAATTAAGTCTTTAATTTATTAAAGGCATGGATTTTTGAATGAGATAGCTACTCTTTGAAGTGTGTTTGCATCACTATTAAATAGTTAACTGCTCCTTAGACTTGGCTATTCAGTGGAGACCCAGACAGAAAAAGTGCCTTGGAAAGTGGAATAGGTTAACGACTAGTTGATTGTGAAGGGTTGCAACAAAACCTTCACAAAATATACACATAAATTAACAAATATTCAAGTCTTTAAAAATGTTTTTTTTTTGTGTCATGAAGGAAATATCCAAGTCAAGAAAAATTAGAAAATCTTTAATCTGATCATATATGGGGATATCCAACTTTTCAATAGGACTCTCAACATAATGTTTGTCCGGCTTGCTCCGGAGAGCATCATAGACAGTTCTAAAACCATCCTCTGAAAATGATCCAAGAGATAGTAGTAGAAAGTGAGACGAACGTTGGATTGAAAACGTCATACGTTTTCAATAACGGAGATGTAGGCTTGTAACAAACATCGGAGCACTAAACCAAAATATTTAAAATCAACTATTATTGGAGCAATAAACTTTTCATTATACAGCCGCCTTCTTTTAGTGTTTTGCACACATCACTTGCTTAATTATTTCACAATATTCGTCATCACTGATCAAATACACTACTCGCACAGGACTTTAGTTTTTCAATAATACACTCTGAAGATGAATCACATGTTGACAGCACCAAAATAATCTTCACAGCAATACTCATACTGCTCTCATACGAGAGCATTAGATACAATCAAATTTGACATACTGATTTGATTCCGTCTGTCAATCAATTAAAGAGGCGAATTCAATTCTTTTCTGATAGTAGCAGCAACTGCATTTAAAAGTACCTGAAAATGATTCTGCAGAAATCTGTCATAATTCACAATTCCATGAGGATTTTCTTTACAAAACGCACCCAAGTAAGGCTAAATAACTTGGCTTTCATAATCATTTTAACTGGGATAAAACTCATCCTCATAGTCTAAATATTTCCAAATACCGTGATGCAAGAAGAAAAATTCCCGGCAACAGCACTAGAGTCTAAGGAAAATTGGAGTTTGTAGACAACCACGTACAGCATGCAGTATTTAAAAACACCGTGACTCCCTCAAAACTTTGCATCAAGAAAGAACAGAATTCAGATGAAATTCAGTTCTAGTCATAATCGTTATGGAGTGTCTTGGATAGCTATAAAAAGACTTGACTGATTCCACGACATCGACGTACGTATCAAACAAGTACTGATGCATTCATTATATATATATAAAGGCGTTGTTTCATAGCAAAGCTGTATACTAATAAGTTATGCACCAGTAGTTACTAAATCCCGGTTCTTGAACAACATGCTACTCGCGAGGTCGTTCCTGTGGTTCTCGACATAATTTTGGTGTTCATCGTAAAATACAAAAATTTATGATATTATGGCTAAAATCTCCACAGAGTCAAAAGACTCATCGCGGGAGGTCCCACTGTTACATAGTTTATCATGCCGTGCCTAATGTTCACCGTCTCCGTGCTCACCATGCTCTCGGGCAATGCATTCCAATTAATCACTACTCTCTGAGGAAAAAACCTGCTCCTCATCCCCTTGCTCACATTCTCTTTTATTAGCTTCCGGGGATGACCTCTTGTTCTCTCCCTATTTTCACCCATTCTATGCAAACCTCCACAACATTAATCTGGTAATAACCTCTTAACAGCTTATATGTCTCGATCATATCTCCTCTCCTTCTCTATCCACCAATTTCTGCAAATTGCATTTTCTTAATCTGTCTTCATACTCAACATTCCAGAAGCCATCTTAGTCACTCATCTCTAGACCTTTTCCAATACATCTTCATCTTTTTGAAAACCAAGTGACCAAATCTGTGGACAGTAATCCATATGTGGCTGATCAAAGCATTATACAAGGGAACCATAACATCCTTACTTCTACAAGTCAGTGCCCTCCAAATCATTCCCATTATCCACTATGATGTTCTCACAATTTTAGAAACATGTCCCCGAAATTTTAGATCCTTGTCCACAATCACTCCCAGATATCTCATCTCTTCCAAGATATTCCACCGATTGTGTACTCTACATCCAATCTCTGCTTCCCAAATTTCAAAACTTTACACTTTGTAACATTGAATTGACATCCCCCACTCATTTACTCAGTGCATTCAAGTCCTCTTGCAAAGTCACGGCATCCACTCTACTTCTGATAGCTCTCCCCAACTTTGCATCATCTGCAAACAACTGCATATCGCCATTCAGACTTCTCCCAATATCATTTACATAAAAATGGAAGCAATGGACCCAAAACAGACCTTTGGAGTACACCACTAGTACCTTTCCTCTTCTGGGATATCGCGCTCCATAGACAACTCGCAGATACCTATCGGACAGCCAATCTCCAATCCAGCGAACTAATCTATTGTTCAGGGTCATCCTTTCCAATTTAATTACCAGCTTGTCATGTGGCAATTTATAAAAAAAAAAAAAAAAAGCATTTGCAAAATCTAAATATACCACTGTGTATGATATATATATTATACATGTACTGATATGTTTCTATTTAATCGTATATTATTTTCTCTCTCTCTCTCTCTCTCTCTATATATATATATATATATATATATATATATATATTGTATATAGCCTATTTTAATACTTAAATATAAATATATATTTAAGGTTTTTAATATTTTTTTAGAATATATTTTGCAGCTCTAAATATCCTGCGAATATCTATGTCTCTTGGACATAGGGAACTTGGCCACCCATTATATACCAAGTGCTGGTTCATAATCGAACACCTTAGTATATCTGCTTAGTTTGACATCATGTGGCTAAAAACCCCGAGGCATCCATTAATGACTGTACTCATGGACCGGTTTGTCTATTTTGTTGAATATATCCAAGCCCTCCCCCCCCCCCATCCACCTCAGTTGGTTAGTATGGAATTCACTGAGAAAGCTAAGGCGCACACTGAGATGAACATTTGTCAACTGCATCGGTAAAGAGGTTGGCTTGTCTATTCCGCAAAGGAAAACCTGTTGCCTCTGTCTAAGACTAACTAATTCAGGTTCAGTGTGAAAATCCCGACATATTCGAATTCTCTTCAACTAAGAGGCGTGCTTCTTTTCTATTATCATGAAGATGTGGTGAAAAACGTCCGTATACTTAGCAAGAAGTATTTTCGAAATTGAATATTTAAAGACTGGTAAGTCTAACTGTCGTCAAATTTACATAACACTTAAGGGTAGAGGACAAATATATGTATTATTAATAAATTTAACTGTAGGGAATAAATGTGTAATAATAATGAAACGTAAACACTGCTGTTCTACCAATGGGTAAAACGTGGGCACTCATTGCATATTTAAGGAAAGAAAACGTATGTTTTAAAACGAATTACTCCTCCTTCAGCAAATGCAAATTCCATTAATAATTATTTCATATTACACGCAACATAAAAAAAAAAAACGTGGAGGTCATTCCCACAAAGTTCCGACGATGACCGAAACGGTCCACACCCCGTAAACCCTTGCCCCAGTTTCCACATAAGGATACCCTTCCCCTTCCTTCCCCCCCTCTCCCCACAACAAAATAATATATATATATATATATTTATATATATATTATTACTAGTAACCCGGGTTCCCAAACTTATTTCCCGTGTCCCAAGTACATCCCCATGTTCTTTCCCTCTCTTCCCCCCCCCCCTTCCACAAGAGCTTGGATTTAGAAGGCATCTTTAAACCAAAATCAAGGTATGTACATAATTTTTCAACATTTTTTATTCTGCCATAATTGCCTTCTACACTCGCCCGTAATGTCCTAAATTATATATATATATATATATATATATATATATATATATATATATATATATATATATATACCCCTTTTGAGTTATGTTAGCCAATGCATTAAATATAAGGGGCACTCCTAAACAAAAACAGGCTAAAATAGCCGTTAATTATATTAAAAAAAAAACTATTTTACACGCAGAATAAAAAAGTTTTTTTTTTATACAGCATATAAAAAAAACTATTTTTTATGTTTTAAGATACATTCGTGAAAACTGTTTCAAATGCACATATACAGTATATTATAAGTCTCCTATCGTAAGCATCCTGATTCCGCTGTTAATAAACCGTAACTCTGACATTAAGTTTTGACAGTAAAAATATTCCAAGCATGATAGCACAAGGCTATCTACATAAGATGTTTATGTTCGTCGGCATGATTATGTCGTGTTGATGATGAACTTTTGACGTAAGGACTGCTTCAGATTTAAATAAGCGCAGGCGCGTTTTTTTTTTTTTTTTTTTTTTTTTTTTTTTAATACGGATCACTCCTCAAAAATCTGCAGGAATAGGATCCAGATCAAAGTGATCTTTTCAAAATGAATCGTGTACATCGAATGATCATACACTAATAAATGGTAAGTTTCTTATCAGTAGTATACAGTAAACATATTAAGTACAACATAAAAATGAAATATTGGTTTTTATTCTAGTCTCAACACTTGGAGATAAAAAAAAAAAATATATTTAAAATCCAAAAATATGCCAAGGAGTCTATTTTTGTATACTTTCCAGTTACTTGATATCACAAATGTTTTAGTTTGTAATTTGAAAACCAAAACCTCAAACATAATAATTACATTCGAAATTCTCCCTCTCTCCACACAATGGACACCTTAGTATTTAATAAATTTAGTTTAATCCTTTATCCAAGTGTGAGCAAACAAAGTTTGCGCCTGAAAGTATCTTCAGGACTGGGGTAAGGTAGTACAACACCGGGCAACTCGTTGTGAACGTGAAACCAAGCTAACATCACTCCTATCTCGGTATCTCCCATAATGCAAAACACATCTCCTTGCGGATATGTATAATGTTATGTAGCCGCAAGGAGATGTGTTTTGCATTATGGGAGATACTGAGATAGGAGTGATGTTAGCTTGGTCCACCTTTCAAACGAGTTTCCCGGTGTTGTACTACCTTACCCCAGTCCTGAAGATACTTTCAGGCGCAAACTTTGTTTGCTCACACTTGGATAAAGGATTAAACTAAATTTATTATAGCCTAACCAAGTTAAAAATAAACTTTCAACACCTTAGTATTTCTCTTTGACGCATAAATAGCACAAGGTACATGTCATAAATATAAATAGAATGAAATTGAGACTTATGTCCACATTAGATATTTAAGTTGCGTTTTTGAACCATGTCTGCTAACTGTGGATCCTATCAGCAATCACTTGCATTACCATTCTACTGTACGCCCACAGATACGAGACCTTTCGACACTTCTGAGCATGTCAGAAGAAGAATCCATTCCCATAATAGGGTAATCAATCCGTCTTGTTGGATGAGTTGTTTATTATTACACGTCGTTTTCTTTTATGAACATTGTAGTTTTTAAAGTGGTAACTATTCTGACTGTATAGCAGTTGGAAAATTTTATATAAAGCACGTGATTCTGCATGCTGGTGACCAATTCGTACATCAGCGTATTTATTTTTCCCCTTCAACACGAACTGACTCTTCTTGGCAAGTTGCCAGACTAGGGTCTCCGATCTGTGGTCAGACAGGACTAAGCCGGAAAAAAAAAAAATGAAGTTTTGCTCAACCCCCCCTCATTTCGTAAACATTTATTAGTTGATCCACAAGTTTTCGTTAATTTTCCACGTACTAATGAGTTCGCCAGTTGCTAGAAATAGGGTGAGTTTCTGCTGCAGCATGCAACACCTTTTTTTATATAATCAAGTGAAAAACGCTGTTCTGTAAAGAAACATAATTGGAAGCATCATTTGGAATGTTTATAATCTTTCCAAATGTAGAAAGAAATGAAATGCAACACTTCTCGATATAAACGAAAATCGATAAGCAGCACATCGAAAAGCATTTTTCGTAGATTGATTGGGCTGCGAAGAAAATTGGACACGCAGTGTTCACGTGCTGTAGTAGCCTTGAATCCACGTGACTGCGGATGTGCTTCGTTATAGTACTGTGTGCACGTGCTTAAACTAACGTATGTAGTGCATGTAAAGGTCAAGTTAAAGACCGAGAGTTTATCATATTTCTCACCGTCCACACATTTATAGCTACTATGGTACGAAATGAAAATTTTATTTTTCACGTAACAGTTTGAAGAACTTTTCTTCGGTGCATACGTGATATTTGGAATGTATGGCAAAGATCAAATCATAACCTGAACAGTAACAACAAATTCAAAAATAGGCTTGAAAACTTCAGTACTAACAGTTTCGGCCGGAAGTGGGCACTATAATTTTAATACAGTGAATTCTTTAACTGTCTATCCCTTTAAAAGAGCCCTCAGTCTTATGCGCTTTCCCATAAGATCAGGCTGATTGGATTTTCACATCTAGAAATTCAAACATCCCTCTAAAAATGCGAAATATACTGTATAGAAAATATACACGATCGCATGGAATAATCTAAAATCTTATATGTACAGATTATACGTAATAATCTAAAATCTTATATGTACACATCCGATTAATGCAATGGTCTTTCTATATATACATGCGAAAGTCACTGTGTTAATTATTACTATTATTATTACGTGACACCTCCAATGAGTCATCGCAGGAGGGAACTCTAATAACGTTGAAGAAAGAAAATTATTCCAAACCATAAAATCTAACCGCATTCTATTGCTACGTCATTTCATGAAAAATGTCGAACTTAACCATAACCACGTGTAATTATAATACTATGGACTAATTTAATCTATGTTTCTTTTCATCTGGAAGAAACGAGATTGTGGCAGTTCTCGATTCCATAAAACATAAAAAAACAAGTTACAAGACTGACTGCGTGATATTCTGCTCTGAGGAGGTGGGAAAAGGCTAAAATCAAATTAGAATGAATAAAAGAACTTTGCTTCCACAGAAAGCAGTACTCTAAGGGCAGGGAATTCTTTATTTCGTGTTAATTACTATACGTAATAATTAACATATAGTAATAATCGTGTGAGTAGTAAAAAAAAAAAAGATCGCTCAAGGAATCACGCTACATACTATTGGAAATTAAACGCAATAAAAAAAGTGACTCGATTTTCTCACATACAATGCATATATAAATTTATGTATAATATGCATTATATACACAAAAGAAATCTAAATATCTAAGGATGTTTGGGCATTATTTATGCTGTTTCCTTCACATTTACTAAAAGTGAGCAGAAGGATGGATGCGAGAAGGTTATGTACAATTTCATTCTCTGAGATCCAATTAATTTTTCAACAAATATCGACCAAGTCCCAATTTTCTCCCGTAAAGAAAGTGTATTAAAAATGCACCCATTCTGTTATTGCAATATATCGCGTTCAAAATTTGCGTGGTGACATCCAATAATCAACTATTATCAAGATCTATTAATTTTATTTTCGCCAAATACAGCATAAATAGAAGAAAATGTGAAATTAAAAAAAAAAAAAATCTATGGTTGAAATATACAATGCTCCATGTTTACAAAAAGGGGTCAGTAGCAACAGACTTAATTCATAATAAATTCTTTGTGTGTGTGTGGGGGGGGGTGCATCTGATATGTCATCGTGCACACATTTTGATTTGAATCACGAGTAAAAAATATTGATTCGCAACAATAAGTATCAAAATAACCTCGTAAACCTCTGCACCTCGAGTTGAGAGATCATGCTAACTCAATCTTTAATTAAATGAAACGTTTCCAACTAAAATGCACGCCATCATGCTTACGGACATTAACATCCGTAAGCATGATGACGTTCACGATATGTTTGCCATGACCACAAATCGTGATTTGGCTTAACACGCGCATAATTTTTATGTGCTGAGGAAACGGTGAGGAGTTTTTTGCATAATATGTAAAAACCACCATTCGTCAGCCGACACGTTTAATGGGGAGTTCCGGCAATCAGCTGGAACACAAATCTGCACAAAAACATTAAGAATCGAGGCTCACAACATGGGTTTCCATGGTAGGACCGCAAAATGCAAGCCCCATATTACCCGAACCATAATACAGCGTCGTCTTAGTGGTGCAAAGAGTGTGTGTGTGTGTGTAGAGTGGGACGTGGAATCTTGGAAATTTGTGTTATGGAGCGACGAATCACGCTACACCCTCTGACGAGCAGATAGTCGGATGTAGATATGGCGGTGACAAATGAACGTTTCTTTACCAGAGCGCGTAACCCCAACTATGAAATTCGGACGCGGCATTGTGATGGTGTGGTCCTGGTTTGGCCTCGAACCTGTGGTGCCATGAACATTGAACTCCTAGATGTACTGAACATTCTAGACAATGTAATGCTTCCTACTTTGTGCCGTTTTTTGCGTAACTGATCATTGTCTCTTTCACCATGTCATAAGGTTGCTGCTCTAACTGCGTGGTTTGTGGACATGAACGTCACCACACTGGACTGGCTTCCACAGAGCCCTGATCTCAACCCTACTGAACATCTGTGGGATGAACTGAAGCGTCACGCGAATTCAAGGGACTTCCACTCTACAATAGTCCAGGACCTCATTACATGCCTACAGGAAGAAAGGTCCAAAATTCTTAATGATCGCTATCGTACGCTTGTGGAAAGTATGCCTTGATAGCTGCAGCCATCGCAGCGAAAGAAGGTCCTACATCTTATGAAGGTGAACGCCAGCTGTTTGTTCCTCATACTATGGTGTCCGTTGACTTCTTTCCAAGCAGTGTACAATCACTTACTATTTAACATCATCCATTGTTTATAACATGGTTGTTTAATTTCAATCTCAGCACTGTTATGTGCTGAGATTGAAATCTTCCCTTCTATAATTCAATTATATTCATTTCATTTGTGAATGAATATAATTGTGCCAATCTAGATACAAAAGAATTATAAGCCAATTTCTGGAGTCGACAATTAATGTCTTAGAGATGATTAGACCTGAATTCAAAGATACGTAGATATGAGTACGATAAATTTTATAGGAAAGAGCACAACTTTGTTAAGGTTAGGCCTTGTCTTAATAATTCGTTTACATTTTATAATAAATTATGAATTAAAATGCATGAGAAAAATGTATTCATTACTTTGCCAAGCATTTGATGGAACACTGTATGGCAGCTTATTGTATAAACTGGAGCACAAATAAGGACGGAAAACTAGATGATAGCTGACTGACAGATAATGCATAGAGAAATACCCACAAAGGTGGATATGTTTTAATGTATTGGCTAATTAATTAAAAGTATCAATTCACATTCAGAATATAAGCTTGGGACAGGTATCTAAAAATCGAGTTCAGGTATAAAAAATAAAGAAATAAAACAGTTAAATCATGGTGTGTCATACAAGTGTGTAATCCAGAAGGCAAAAAGCATTAATTAAAATGCATTAGGATTATATTAGTTTCATATTTCACTTTTCACGTGACTAACCTCGATTCCCTAGGAACCTCAATAGTTCACACAAATAATTCCATCTATCAAAATATATTTTTAACGGTCGGTGACCTTCGGTGCTACTTTGTACCTTCCTGACTAGATCTGATAAGCGATCATAACATACAAACATTCTTCACACACAGGAAAACTGCCAAGTTGTTTTTGGTCTTGTTTATAAATATATCCATATTTCACAACGTTGACACGCATATATGTGTGTATACACATGAATGGTATCGCACTTTCCCACGACCACGTGGAAACCATGTCCCCAACACGTGCATCTTCTCATCTGTTGTGTTTAAGTTTTACATTCCTAGCGCATACTTTACTATAGCGTCGACTGTGAAGCTACCCTTAAAAAGTGATCAGAAAGGGACAAAAGAAAATTTGTTTTCTGATTGTGACACTACTTTTGAACAATAAAAAAGTAACACCAAACAGGGAATATTAGACGCCCTATCAGAATGCCGTTAAGAAAATACGACGGAGATGTCTTTCTTCAATGAACCAAACAAAGGCAAGAAATTGGATGACAGCGCAAAATGTGACTCAAAGCTTGAATACTTTGTTCTGCACAACTTCTCAAGGTAAATTACGGGTTAATACGACTTAATTAAAATGTTTAGTACTGATCCTTACATTCTTTGCAGTCATTTGCATATTTATAGAGATTAGTACGTGGAACTTCGTTTAATATTTGTGTTTTCTGACTTTAAAAATTGAATTACCAGTTTGATGCTAAATCAAATCTAGGTAAGGAATGCAGTCGCTTACAGAATAAGAACCGAATCAAGGAAATCGATTATGATGGCCAACGATCGTATAACATCTGTTCAAAATGTAGGGGAGAAAAAAAAATATCAAATTTCTCTCTCTCTCACATACACAGTCTCAAAAACACTGCACAACTGAATAATTTTGCAAACAGTTCTAAAGTTATCAATCGCGTTCAAAAATGAGACAATACATCACTGACGCTATTCTTCCAGATACATACTAAAGTACTATCAGCAAATGCCTTTAAATGTCATTAAGCAAAAATACACGATGCTGAGATCTATGCTATATTGGGCTCGCTACAAATTCTGATGGAAGAACAGGATGATCAGATTCCAGTAGTCAGTTATGCCAGTCTAGTGTGTGCGCTTACTACTGAGATGAAGCACCAGCTTTCTTGAAATGAATACAGTATACATACATAGGGAAAATGGCCTCAAACAATGATGCTGAACCGTTGAGCATAATTATTTTAATCTCCCAGACAATGAAATCCAGAACCATTTGAACTATCAGCCAATTTAATTTTTAGTGTTTTTCCAATAATAAAAGTATCGGAGGTTTTGTGTATTTTTCGAAGGGAACTTTGCTGCTTTTTTTTAACGCAAGATTTGCCTTAAGAAAGAAAAAGGTGTACAAACTGTAATCAAGTCATTTCAACTATGTAAAGGGCCTGAGGCGTTTATAAAAAATCTGAACACGATGGTACTGCACACAAAGCGACGGATATCTAACATTTCTCACTGACACTATGCATAGATATTTTATGTATCACCAACTTTCATACAGCAAATTCGAGTACAATTATCCAAACGTTTAACCCTCTTATCAGTCGAAATGCGCAGCTAATAACTTATTCCACAAATAACTTCAGTGAACTACCACGCAATTGCACTTCGAAAATACGCAAACAGGCATTCGAGTTTTTTTTTTCCCCCCTTAACCGAAATGTATTATAATATTGCGATGAAATCGAACATTATGAGGAATCTGTTGATGAATTTTCATGTATCTTCAAGGAATGTATAGATACTAGTACTACATGATTATTACGTTTACATCGTTACTTGCTTCCTATCAACATTGCCCCTCCAAATTAGTCTGTTATTTGCGAGGACTAAAACTGTAAGATTCCGGCCAGAAGAACACACTCGCAATTATGCATATATTTATTACAGACATAATATACTGTCGCGAGGTCTAAGTTGTTTCGGCCATAATTCTAAACGACATATTTCGGTATTCGAAGGCACTTCTAACTGCATCAATCGACGTAGATCTGGCTCTTCTTTTTTCCTTGTCAGAGGTGCTTTCCTCCCATTGTTTAGATAATCTTAGATTAGATGCCACCTATACCTTCATTAAAATTCATTCGGACGAAATTAATACAATCTGTCAATATTTTAAATTTCGATTTATGGTGCGTTTCGCAAATGCATAAAGACCTCTAAGTTGTTTGCCTATACCCAACTTATTCCAAACTCTGATTGGATTGATTTTATTATTATTTAAATGAATCCTTGGAAAAGTATGTGCAGGTCTAATTTTTATTTCAAAAGGACCATTTGCAAAAATACACAGAATTTAAATACTAATGAAAACCATGTCAAATTGACAACTCTCATTCGTTCACTTAAGGAAAAACTCTCTTCTTTATCACATCCAGGAGTATTACGAAGTGCCCTGTTCTTGTGACCTGGTTTACTATGGACACACAGGAAGAACTGTTGTTCGTTATGATTATGGCGAGTCGGGTCTAGCTGATGTCTTGGATACGCCTTCACACTGGATTAAGTGGAAGAAACCCAAAGTGCTACACAGAAGTCATAAGTCAGAGAGGTTGTCCATTACATTTTTTTTAACGAGTCCCACTGTTATACTCAACGTTTGTTTGGTGCACTGTCACAAACTTTCTTGTGCTCTGAAGATGCTGAGTTATGCTAATAAGTTAATATTAATTATTTTTTTATCATTTTGTGTTGTGAATTAATACGGTTAAATAACTAGCATGTACTGCCAACACAAGCCTTTCTACTCGTTATATACTAAGGAATTGACATTACATAACTGCACTAATAATGTTTGACGCGATTTATAAAAGTACCAGCACTCTCGGCCTTTAAATAATGCAGCTTTGTCATATGACGGTTATCGCGAAAACAATGATAATATTGGCAAATGAACTCTAATAATTAGAATAGTATTGCATATAAGCAATTATATAATACTAATGCATTATTATAAGGACTCCATGGAGTCCTTCAACTCATTGAGGGAGGCCCTAAACATGTCAAGCAACATCCAACATTTGTTCAGTGTCTATCATACTTTGCTTTAAACTCATTCACAGTCATGGCACCCACAACAGACTCTGGCAACCTATTCCACTCATTCGCCACTCTCCAAGCAAAAAAAAATCTAGTTCTAAATTAATCCTCTGAATTAATCTTGTAAAAACTCCAGTAATTCGTACGTCTCAATCATATCACCTCTTTTCCTCCTGTCAACCAGTTTCTGTAACCCACATATGTTCAACCTGTTCTCGTAGATTAATTCCATAGACTTGCTACCACTTGGTCAATTGCCTTTGAATCCAAGAAACTCTATCAAACCTCAATAAAGAGGAATAATAACCTGCTTGTCAAAGTATACTTCAGTAACCAAGTAATCTGATCAGCTGCTTTAGCCACTTTTGCTTCCTATCCACTAACACTCCCAAATCTCTGGCTTCATCAATTTCCTGGAGTACAGTTCCATCCATCGTGGTAGACGGATGGTAATTTTTTCATCCTAAAATGCCACATTAAATTAATATCCATTCTCCTTTGCCTAGACTATCCAAATCATCCTGCAAAATTTTAACATCACTTGTATTAATTATTGCAGTAACCAACTTTGATCATCAGCAAACAACTGAACAGTTCCTCTCAGATCCTTCCCTGTATCATTAATGTACAAATTGAACAGTAGCAGCCCAAGAACAGACCTTATGGCATGTCACTAGTCAGAGGCCTTCTTCTTGACCCTACTCCTGAATAAACTACTCTCTGATATCTCTCTCCATCAACCACACTCTCATCCACCTCACCAACCCCATGTGCCGGAGTTTATTGATTAGAATTCCATGCGAATCCTGTCAAAGGCTTTGCAAAGTTCAGTAGTATCACTGTAAACCCATTACACCTTTATCCAACTCAGCTGTCACTGTATTAAAAAACGTGAGCAAATTACTAAGGCATGACCTACCTTCACAAAACCATGTTGCCACACGATATCCAATTTCCATCTATCCATTCCCATATGAAGCGATCAGTAATATGCTGATGGAAACTGATCAGCATATTACTGATAAGCTAATCAGTCGGCAATGGAGTCTCCTTTATGCAATTGGAACTATTTTCCCCTCTTTCCAATCCCTTGGGACTAACCCAGAGCTGAGACTTAGATTAAACAATGTAGTCAATGGCATTGACAATTTCCTAGCACCTTCATGTAAAACTCGAGCTGGCATAGCATCTAATCTCATGACTGTATTCACATTAAGATTCTGTAATATGCTATGTGCCTCCATTTGATTTACCTCAGTTCCCATATATAAGCCTTTGCCTCTTTCGTTACTGCAATATCTCCACCTAGATGATATATTCTTGTAAACTGTTCACTTAGTAATTCAGTAATTCTACTATTTTGACTGATTCAGTTGCCTTGCTAATATCAGCATTCATTAAAACCACTGTGCCATAAACATTCTTCCTTTTACTTGTAGCATATCAGTCAAACTGTTTGGGATTATCTTTAGCCTGCACCATTAATTTCCTTTCTTATCACATTCCTTTCATACTCTGCTTTTTCCTTTCTTACCACACTAGTTACCCTTCTGGCCTGCACTTTATCGATGTGCAGATCAGAATTTCCTCCACAATTTGTCCACTTTTCTTGCAGCTCCAGCTTAATAATGATATTCATCCATTTAACTCCCACTTGATTTACTGTCCTGACTCTAGGTATATAGTCTGCCATTCCTTCTCTCAAACACTCCTTGACCACTTCCCATGCACTATCTGCATCCAGGCTTTGCAGTTTCACATGACATAGTACTGATCCAAGCAATCTCCTAAGCTTGTCTTACTTACCGGTTTTGTAATTCGACATATACCCCCTCCTAACTGAAAATTCCATGCATTTAGCCACCTCCTAGGTCAAAACCACATGATCACTAAGCAATTGGTGACAATGTGGTCAATACTGGTTATATACAAATTCTCTGATGCAATTACTAGATCAAGCACTCTCAAACCCCTAGTATATTCCATCACATGCTGTCTCAGATAATTATTCCTTAGTAACTACATAAATTCAATTTCCTTCCTCCCACGTGTCCTCTGCTCCTTCCAATCTATATTCACATAGTTGAAATCTCCCATCATAATTACCCACCCTCCAATCATTGAGCATATTTTCTGATGCATACTATCTCCATTATCTTTTCTATCCCCTGGTCTATAGCAGCATCCAACTGTATATTTCTGTTCTGCTGGCCTCTATCTCACACCAGATGGCCTCAAATGTGCTATTTTCACTCTCTTGCAGTTGAACTTCTCTCTTCAGTTGCAGTTCATTGGCTATCATCAATAATACTCCTCCCCCTCATTCTTTCCTCTTTGTCCTCCTAAAAACACTATATCCTTCACATTCTATCCCACTAACCATATCTTCTATCAGCCATGTCTCACTAATATCAATAACCTTTGGCCAGGATGAACTAACCAATGCAAAAAAATTTCTCCCCCCTTGTTCCGAATGTTCCTGGCATTACTGTACATAAAGTGCAAAAGTCCCTTAGGCCCACCGCTATCCTGACGGTTTATATTAACTATCCCATTCTGGTTTGTTACCAGTGGTACTGACTTAGTATATAAATAATTATAAGAGACAGTTACAAAGTGAGCCTTAACGTCTATGTGATGGAGTGGATAAAATAACAGGGAAGTAGTTTTTGTTGTCAAACTACTTTCCTTGGTGTAAACCTGATTGATTTTTTTATTTTTTTCTATTATACATTATTCCATTTTCATTAAACAAAAATTATTTGAACTGTAATCTTTTCCTGTATATCAGAATGGTCCATTAATAAGTTGAGATAATTGATGTTTCATAATCATATTCTTATATGACTATGAAACAACATTTTGTGGGTATGATTTCTTTCTTTGTTCATTTCTTAGCAAAAATGGACCAATTGAGTGCAATAAAACAGCTATTTCATTCCTTAATAATAGTGAAGTCTAGAGACTTCCCAATCAGCTGGCAAATGATTTTGCCACTGCTTAGTCTGCCAAGTCATGACTGGAGGGAGTTCTAATAGACCAGCAAGCAGGAACACTGTCAAGCACACTTGAGTTTGGCACTTTCTGCATAGGAGTTATATGCACAAGTGCCTCACTTCTGCCTGCTTTTTAAATTTCCTGCAGCAATCCACCAAGAAAGATCACCAAACAAATGTTACAGTTTACTTCTGCTATGCTATCCAAATTACATCTTGCTTGATGCCTTCAGAAAAAAAAAACAAAAGTGTTGCATTAGAAGACATTCCTTGCCAAAGGTACCTGGAATCCCCACTTTTCAATCTGCTCTGGCTCAAGATTTCCTTGCCTCAGTTTACAGTTTTAATTTCCTACCTTTACCATTCTCCTAATTCAAACAACCATGCTGCACAGATTATGCTAGAATGGAAGTTGAATCATTTGCTGTCAGTTGTGATATAACACAAATAGTCCTTATCAGAGAGTTGGAAGAATGATAATCCTTATCATTCTTCCAACACTCTGGACCTTTTCTTAATCAGCTCTCCTTCCAAATACAGTGTAGATGTCTGCTCTTCTCTTGGCAACTTTGACCATAATTTCATCTGTTTTCTTTTCTACAGACTGATCTCCTCCGAGCCAATCTCAGCCTAGTACCCCTACAGCACTACAATGATATCAAGCAAGATGACCTCTGAAATTTCTGTCTCTTTTTCCATGGTCAGAGGAACAATAAATCTCCAAAATATATAACTGAAATAACCCTTACTGGAATGAGGACCTTCATTTCCCATTCTATTTTTCTAAAAAAAAAAAAAAAAAACATCCTTTGCAGTCTATGATAAAAATGCAGTATACATTCAATGGCTCAAATCAAAACATGAAAATCAGCTAAGTCCTTGAGCTGACTTTAATGTCCAGCTTTTCCTGAGAATAAACTTTTCTGTTCCAAATATTATTCCTCTCTTGCAACCCTAAATCTGACCAACAGAATACTGTTGGCATTCAGGAATGGGTAAGCAGAACTAACCTAAGAGAGTATAGTTGCTTAAATAGAATGGAAAAGAAAAGGCTACTTCTATATAAAGGCTAATGACTTCACATTAATCGCCTTAGTATCTCATAATGCAAAGCACACTCTTTTGGGTATATATAAACTTTTCTTCTCCAAATACTATTCCTCTCCTGCTCAACCCTAAATCTGACCATTCTTAAAATATTGTACTCACATTTGGGATGGGACCCAAAACCTTTCTAAGAAGAGGTAAATCTGCCTAACAAGTAACTCCTCTCTCAAAGACTTCCTCTGGTCATTTTCTCATAGGTGCTATGTTTCTGTATTATGTTATCGGCCAGTTTATTGCTCCAATGAACTGGCCAATACCATTCCCCTACTTACTCTAATCATGTAAGAACTAGAACAGCCATGGTCTAGTAGAGCAACAAACATGCTAAACGAACTTCTCATCATCTTCCTTCATTCTATTACTGTTCTTTGGAACAACCTTCCCTGTAATAAATTTAGTTTAATCTTTTATCCAAGTGTAAGCAAACAAAGTTTGCGCCAGAAGTATCTTCAGGACTGAGGCAACTCGTGGTAAAAGTGGACCAAACTCTCATCACTCCTAATCTTAGTATCTCCCATCCTTGCAGACATGTATAATGCTATGCATTAAGGGAAGGGCCACTACCCAGACTGTTTTCGACCTTTATTGAGGTCTCGTTAGTGGGAGCCATACCCAGAGGTGGTGATACCAAGGTGGAAGCAATGGAGATGTCATATTTACCTATATAAGAGTTGCCAAAAGGTGTACCACTTTTTTTTTTATTTAATTACTCTGGATTTAGAGAAAGATGTTGGAAGTTTTTTCCACTTGGTTAAGACTATAATAAATTTAGTTTAATACTTTAATCCAAGTGTAAGCAAACAAACTTTGCGCCTGAAGTATCTTTAGGACTGAGGCAACTCGTGGTAGAGGTGGACCAAGCTCTCATCACGCATCTTAGTATCTCCCATAATGCAAAGCACATCTCCTTGTGGACGTATAATACTATGCATTAAGTGAAGGGCCATTATGAGCGATGAAAGCTTGGTCCACCTTTACCACAAGTTGCCTCAGTCCTGAAGATACTTCAGGCGCAAACTTTGTTTGCTTACACTTGGATAAAGGATTAAACTAAATTTATTATAGTCTAACCAAGTGGGAAAGAACTTCCAACATCTTTCTCTAAATCCAGAGTAATTTAATAATAAGCTGAGACACCTTTTGGCAACTCTTATAGGTAAATATGACTTCTCCATTGCTTCCACCTTGGTATCACCACCTCTGGGTATGGCACCCACTGACGAGACCTCAATAAAGGTCGAAACCGGTCTGGGTAGTGGCCCTTCCCTTAATACAGCATTATACATGTCTGCAAGGAGATGTGCTTTGCATTAAGGGAGATACTAAGTCAAGGAGTGATGAGAGCTTGGTCCACCTTTACCACGAGTTGCCTCAGTGCTGAAAATACTTCAGGCACAAACTTTGTTTGCTTACACTTAGATAAAGTATTAAACTAAATTTATTATAGTCTACCCAAGTGGGAAAAAACTTCCAACCTTCCCCATACTGTTTTCCCAAATGAATATAACCCCATACTTCCAGCTTTAAGAACTCTTGGGTGCAGCATCACAAATGCAAGAACGGTAATCTAAGGTTGATCAGGTCAACTGAAGTAGGTCATTGATATACAGAAGGAAGAGGGTCTGTGAGAGAACTGAACATTGTGGGACCCCAGCATTAGTTGGATGGTGAGAGGATAGGAAGCCGTCTAGCATCACACATAGTGTGCACCCAGACGGGAAGCTGTAATCCATCTGCAGAAGTCCTGGGACAGTCCAAATGATGGGAGTTTGCTTAGTAAGCCTTTGTGCCCGACTCAGTCAAAGGCTTTAAAGATATCAAGTGCAACCACTTGGGATTCGTCAAATTTCTCCATGGCATTTGTCCAGCAATGGGTGATGGATGAGAGCAGATCTCCTGTTGATTGGCATCGATGGAATCCATACTGGTGGTCGCTTAATAGCTGGGTACCTTCAAGGTAGAATAGGAGCTGAGAGTTGATGGTTTTCTCCATCACTTTGGATAGGACTGAAGCGAGTGAGATAGGCCAGTAGTTAGATGGCAGTGATTTGTCACCCTTTTTAGGAACGGGTTGAATATAGGCCAGTTGCCAGGCTTTGGGATATATACCAGTGGAGTAAGAGAGTTATATATAGGATAGGAATCAGTTCTGGCACACAGACCTTCAGGACAATTGGAGGAATGCCATCAGGGCCAGGAGACTTTTTTGTGTTTAATTTTTATATATATATATATATATATATATATATATATATATATATGATGTATTTTTTGTAACTCTTTATGATATCTTGTTCAAATGTATCCCTGTACTGAAGAATTATCATTTCCAGAAAACAAATTCCATGTTTAAAGCAGTCTTTCCAGTCTAAAATTAATAAATGAGGCCCTTATCATAATGTTTTTGATGTCATACCTGGACAAAATGGATTATTTGTCCAGGTTTTTCTTCTTAATGAATTACCATCACCCTTATCTGTGGATTCACTATCTGCAGTCAACTCTGATCCAAAAATATTAAATGGAAAATTCCAGAAATAAACAAATTTATAATTACATTGGCAAAAGTGGATATTACATTTAACATTATTTCAAAGCCGAATGTTTGCAGAAACTATAAAAGTTTCGTAAGTTGACCGGAGAGCTTAAGAGAATACAATCCTCAGCATCCCTGAGTTGCCTTAGCTATTTAAATCAAGTAGGTATGCAACTCGAGGATGCCGATGATTGTATTCTTGAAAGCTCTCGGGTCAACTAACGAAACTTTCATAGTTTCTATAAACATGCGGCTTTGAAATAATGTTGGATCTAATATCCACTTTGCCTATGTAATTTTACATTGCTGAAATGAAGCCGTATAGCTCTTTCTTTTAGTAATAGACAATTCGGCTGATCTCAGAGGTAGTCCAACACCAGGGCAACTTGTTGCAAAGGTGGAAAAGCTACACGCACCTTGCAGCCTTTCAGAAATCAGGAATTGCATACCGTTCTGAGTAGTTCTCAGATCGACTGCCACGATATCGCAGTGCTTTTGTTCAAGTAACCCTTAATATACTTAATAATGGTCCTAAAGTGCAAGAGTAGTGATGCTGGCAATTTGGATATGCCAAAGAGAAGCCTAAAAAAAAATAATAATAAAATAAAATGTGTGCTGAGGTTGCTAAGATTCTATTCACATTCAGATAACTTTATTACAGTACAGGTAACACTCGTATAACGGGAATATTAGGTTCCATAGAAATGGCGTGTTATATAAATCGCATTATACGAGACTCAGATTACATAGAAAAAGTAGATTTACGTTCCGAAATCTTTTTTTTTTTTAATTATATAAACAACAATGACATACTCGACAAAAAAAATTTTTATTTAATTCTTGTAATTCATCTAAGATAAGAAAACAAACTATGAAACAAATATACAGTGGCCTTGGTTAACAACAGCCTCAGATAACAACGTACTTGGTTAACGACGAGTGGCTGTAAGAAAAAAATCTCTTGGTTAACGACTCTCGATTATGTGAACCTCTATCCTATCTAAAAAACCGGAATTTTCCGATCGCACTCAGCCACACACGGAAAGACATTGTCGAATAGAGAACAGCCAAGCGGCATAGCTGTGAAGCTCAGATATGTTTGACCCATCATAGCCAGCTGTTTATGTTTTCCGTTTATTGCTTCTTTTCTTTATTTTAAAATTTGTGGTTATAAATGCGTTTTATGATGAAAATGAGTATTTAAGCATTTATTTTTTATGTGTTGGTTCATATAGACATAAATCAGCAGGTGCGTGTCACTGTTTGTTTGCCATCAAAAGGCAAAATCAAATGTCATCTGTATAATAGTCGCTGTATCTATAAGCTGCTAATCAGTGTATGTTACGGTAATGCTGTATCTAATATCGTCACCTTACAAGCAAAATGCACTAAGTCAAAAATTGCAGGTTTCGAATTTAACTGTTATCTTTTATTTCAAAAAGTTTTTTTTTTTTTTGAACTTTTATTTTCAGGCGACGATATGTCCTGTATCCCTTGTCTCTTAGTGTTGTACAAATTGTAATAATACTGTATTTTGCGTATCTTTTTTTTTTATAGAGTGAATTTTTTTACCGTGTGACACAATGGGTCCCAAAAAGAAAGCTAGTGAGGGGGGGGGGGGGGGGAACAGAAAAATTTTCTCTATTGAACAGAAGACAGAAATAATAGCAAAACATCATGAAAGTGTGAAAGTTATGCAGCTAGCTCATATGAAACCAGTCATTCTACAATATTAACCATTTTGGCTAAGAAAGAAGAACTTACGGTAGCTAAGGGAACTTCAAGGTTGAATGTCAAAGGGCTTCTTTTTGAGCATATGGAAAATCTATTACTAATTTGGATCAAAGAAAGAGAAATGGCGGGCAATACTACATCTCAAAATGCTGTCAGAAAGCTAAACAGATTTATCAAGATTTGAAAAAGAAGACTTTGGGATCAAGTTCTGAGGTAGATGATGATGATTTCAAAAGGTAGCAGAGGTTGGTTTGACAACTTTAAAAAAAGAACAGGAATTCATAGTGTGGTCAGATAAGGAGTGTAGCTAGTGCTGTCAAAGCAGCAGCAGATAAATTTGTCAATAGCTTTACAAGAATTATAGAAGGAGAATACCTACCTCAACAAGTCTTCAATTGTGATGAGACTGGGTTATTTTGGAAGAAAATGCCCAACAGGACATTTATCACAAAAGAAGAAAAAACACTTCCTGGGCATAAACCAATGAATGATAGGTTAACACTGCTTTTAACAGCAAATGCAAGTGGAAACTGCAAGGTAAAACCAATGTTAATCTACTACTCAGAGAATCCCCGAGCATTCAAAAAGTCAAATGTCTCTAAATCCAATCTCGGTGTTTTGTGGAAGTCTAACAGCAACACCTGGGTCACAAGATTAGAATTTAGATACTGGATTCGCGAAGTGTTTGGACCAATTGTCGAAGCCTATCATGAGCAAAACAATCTGCCTCTAAAAGCCATTTTAACCTTGGATAACGCACCTGGCCATCCAACGGGCATACAAGAAGAGCTACCAGAGGAATTAGATTTTATCAAGGTGATTCTTCCTCCCAAGACTACATCTCTGATTCACCTATGGATCATTTTTAAAATTGCAAATTTTAAAAACTCTACACAAGGGCACTTTTTACCAGGTGCTTTGAAATGTGTGAGGCTACCAACATAACCCTAAGAAAATTTTGGAAGGAAGAATTCAACATTGTCATAGCAATTAGGCTAATTGTAAAGGCTTGGCAAGAAGTAACAATGAAATGTCTCAAAGCAGCATGGAAGAAACTGTGTCCTTCCTTTGGTAATGAAGAAACTTCAGATGAAGGATACAAATTGGTAAAGGATATTGTGACAACTGCTCATGATCTTAATTTGGAAGTAAAAGAAGAAGACGTTGAAGAATTATTGGAGATGCATGACCGAGAACTGACTACTGATGAGCTAAAGGAACTTTTCAAGCATCAATGTGAAGAAAAGGAAATGGAAATTTCATCTGAAGATGAGGATGGAGAGAAAGAACAAATTACGACTGATGAAATCAAAAATGTTTTGGCAAAGTGGGAGGAAGTTCAAAATGTTGCTATGAAATGGAATCCAAACA
The DNA here is from genome assembly GCF_054136105.1 of Typopeltis vanoorti. Classification (NCBI taxonomy): domain Eukaryota; kingdom Metazoa; phylum Arthropoda; class Arachnida; order Uropygi; family Thelyphonidae; genus Typopeltis; species Typopeltis vanoorti. Next base: position 147,476,687 of record NC_143550.1, read on the forward strand.
AATCTGAGGTTACCAGAACTGCAGATCTATTTAATGAAAAGTCCATGCAGTTTTTCAGAAACATTTTAAAAAAGAGGCAGAAGCAAACAACCCTAGGCATGTTTTTTTACAGGTCCATTTGTCAAAAACTCTGAAGTGAGCCCAATTGTCCTTCTGGTGAAGATTGATAATTTTTTTTTAATTTTTTGATAATTTGATAATTGATAAAGTTTTCATGAACAATTCATTTTCTTAATGTTAATTTTTTTGTAGCAAATACATATACTGTATAATAAATGATATTTATCATATTTTTATGACATTTTAAATGAGTTTTATCTGCATTTTTAATATGTACTATGGTTGTGGGGAGGAGCCGGAACAAATTAATCGATTTTCAATTAAATCTTATGGGGAATCGCACCTTGGATAACGACGGTAATCCTAGAACAGATTACCGTCATTAACCACGGCACCACTGTATAGTATAAACTTATAAAATTACAAATTGTACATAATAAAGTGCATATTTTAAATCGTCATCACTGTCTTCAAAACAAACATTTCGTAGATGTTCTTTATTTATGAGTGGCCGGACGTCGTCATCGCTTGAAATCTCTTGGACGTCATTTGTATAATTCTCATCGAATACTTCGACTGGTTTAGTTATCAAGAAGTCAGTAATAAGACCTTGCTTACCACTGTGCTGCAATTTCTTATTAGGTTCATAATATGGAGCTAAACAAACGTCCAATTCTCTCATGAATTTTCCAAACTGCTCCATTGAGGGATCATTATCCGTAAAATAGCTTCCTAACTTTCTTGCCAAGTCCAATCCTTCTGCTAATTTCTTTAAATTGAAGTTTTTAACGGATTCATCACAATCAGAATCTTCGGCAGAACTTTTCCCCGCACATTTGGTTCGACGTCATCTATTAATTGTACTAGTTCCTCCTACTTTAAATTCATTTCCCCATCAATTAATTCACTAATTTTGTTTTCAACCATATCGCAAAAGCCCTCTATGTGGCCATTACTATAAAAATAATTTTTTTACATAAAAAAAGCATTATATATTGTATGTAACTCACCAGAAAATAAAGTGCTCAGCACACTTATGATTTTTAATCCAGGCTGAAAACGAAGACAACTTTTAACAATAATTAACACTTTACCCGGTAAACAATTGACGTACATGCGTGCTAAAGGGTATTTTCCCTAATATAAATTCACTACTTATAACTACATGCGCAATACGGGCAGACAAAAATTTAACAAAGATAAAATTTGATTTTTAAGTTGCGCAGTGAAAAATATATGAAAAGATAAAGGGTGACTACAATTTGTAGACCGCGTTATATAAGTACCGCGTTGAACAAGGGTTGCTACAATTTGTAGACCGCATTGTAGAAGTACCGCATTATACGAGGGTTACCTGTATGTTGTTATAATTATTCTATTTTATTATTAGTTATTGTTGTTAATCTCTTACTGGGTCTAATTTATAAATTAAACTTTATCATAGGTATGCATAGGAAAAAATAGAGTGTATATAGGGTTCAGTACTATCTGTGGGATGTCATGGAATGTACCCCCCTCCCGCAGATAAGAGGGGACTACTGTGATCATATATAGCAACGAGTTTTTTTGTTTTTTTTTAATGGTAATATCATGTGTGAGTGGTTAGTATTCCTTTAAATGTATATAAGAACATGTAGCTACTCAACATCGGTATTATACTATTCAAACATGATATTTTATATATTACGCCTGCATCTCCCATTATCACTAATTTGGAGACAGCTCATCATGTAGCAAAATTATCATTCCATGTTTCTTAGGATTTCACTTCATAAACTAAGGTCTGAAACTATCCTGATTTGCTTTTCAAATGTATCGTTATTAGACTTACATATTCAGAAGAATATAGTAACTTTATTACTAAAAATATTTTGACCAGAAACTAACTAGTTATCGGTGAGTCAGAATAATCATGAGGTGAAGCTAGAACAATGTTAATCCTATTCATAAAGCACGGAGATGAGCCACATGGTGAAATGTCACCTAGTGGACGGTTAGAATAAAATAAGATTACAATTAAGACCCAAATTTAAAAATTAAGTGATTTGAAATAAAATAAATTTAATTAAATAATGAAAGGAATGACAGCATTATATTAAATTTAAAAAATTAATGAAAAAATAAAATATCCTGAGTACCATCCATGAAAGATAAACAGCCCCCCTTCCCCCTATGGTGTTTACCAAGTTTAGTCCGAGTGCCTCCACTCATGCTTTGCGAAAACAGGATGGTCTGTTGAAAAAACGACTACAAGAACACTGATCTCATAACAAAAACCATAAACCTTAAAAATCAGACATGGAGTGGACACTGATCACAATATACTATGGTCCAATTTACATCAGTGCAGGTTTAGGTTTGAGTAGTTATTTAAGGAGAGTTCTGAAGCACTTCACCACCACCCAAATTTAAAATCGGAATGACTGCCTATCTCTGCCAAGATTTGGGAAAGAGTCAAACTCATAAATAGCAAGCAACAGTGCATTTTCAAATTTATATTTTCTTTATACTTGAAAGATATAAGAAAGAACATGCCTATCTGGAAGATCTGATCAAAAAGAAAAAAAAAAGTATAAATATGCATATTTATGCATCCTTAACACTGCCCAAAGCATATTTCAAATACATTTTTTATAATAAATTAAAGATGCCAAGAAATTATATTCTTGGTTTAATCCTTTATCCAAGTGTAAGCGAAGAAAGTTTGCATGTGAAGTAACTTCACACTCGTACATAGAGGCTAATGACTTCGTATCACATGCCTTAGTATCCCATAATGCAAAGCACATATCCTTACAGACATGTATAATACTATGCATTATGGGTCACTATCCAGACCAGTTTTGACCTTCATTGAGGTCTCATCAGTAGGAGCCAGACCTAGAAGTGATACCAAGGTTGAAGTAATGCAGAAGTCATTTCCATCTACAAGTAGCTAAAAGGTCTCAACACCTTATTACTAAAATACTTTGAATTAGAGATAGATGTTGAAAGTTTTTCCACTTGGTTGTACTATAAATTAAAGATGCCAAGAAATTATATTCATGGTTTAATCCTTTATCCAAGTGTGATATGGGATACTAAAGGCAAGTGATGCGAAGTCATTAGCCTCTAAAAACGAGTTGTCTAGTCGTGAAATTATTTCACGCACAAACTTTGTTTGCTTACACTTGTATGAAGGATTAAACCAAGAATATAATTTCTTAGCATCTTTAATTTATGGTATAACCAAGTGGAAAAGCTTTCAACATCTCTAATCCAGAGTTATTTAGTAATAAGGTGTCACACCTTTTAACTACTTGTATATGGAAATATGACTTCTGCATTACTTCAACCTTGGTATCACTTCTGGGTCTGGAATTAATTAAGAAATGAAATTAATGTTAAGTTATTTTTAGAAATAAAAGAAATGTAAAATCTCTCTCTCTCTTTCAGCAAATGGTTGCACAGCAAGTAACAAAGAAACCAAAAACTAATCTACAGTAAATTTTTCTCAATATGTCCTCCCAAAATGCTTGATGTCCAAGATAAAGAAAAGCCAAAACAGTGGTCATTTCACAAATTATATGTTCAGGCAGGCAACATGACTAATTTGGGGAAAATGGTGAGTTTATTTAAACAATCTGATATCGGCAGTTATTTTTAACTTTTTTTTTTTTTTCAATCATTTTGAATATACACAGCAATTAATAAAAATCTAAAAGTAGTTATTAGTGTGGTTAGCAAAATTAAAAAACATTAAAAAATGTGACAATTAATGGGATGCTGTAAGTTACATTCCACAAGCTAATGCATATTTACTAAAATCATTTATCTACAATACCTGGAGTCTCATTAATTTCAGATATAAATCTATAACTGCAGCATCCATAGCGTTCATACTCCTGTGGCATTACAGGCCCTCAAATACTGGTGGTTGTGGTGTCATACGTGCTACAAAATCATATATCTAAAATTGGCTTGACTCAAAGTACTACAGTAAAAATAAAGAATAATTTCAATAGAGATGTTGCTCCTGAAATATAATGTACAAGATTTGGATGAAATGTAAACAATGAAGGTCATTTTATCTCTCTCTCTCTCTCTCCTTTTCTGTTTCTATACTTATTCAGGAGACAGTAACATAAAGATACTATTTCCATACTGTCACATGTTTTCAGAATGGTAGTGAAAGAGGTAACTGAAGAAATGAAGAGTATTGCAGGCCAGTGAGGTAAAACCCTAATGCATATTATGTATGAATATGATATTATGTTGAGCCTAAAATATGCATATGTTAATATTAATTACTTTGAAAGCTTGTTAAATGACACAATTTGAATCATATCCTCAGTATCTCCACTGCTCATGTACGATGTAGTTGGTGTTGTCATCCTTAAATATGAATTATTCACCTACAGCATCACAGAACAATTGAATATGACACTGAAGAATTTTGTTGCAATATTGTTATCAGTCAGTCATTTTTTCCCAGCACTTTTAGCTCAGTGCATCCATTAAGCACAGTGCCTCCTCACAGCATGACCCTAGCACTGCTGTATCTGTCAATTTCAAGAACATTCTTACGATTGTAAACAGTACTACTTTCATGCCAGATCAAGAGTCATCTAGAATCAGAAGACAGATTAAAACAACTTTCATCTGTAAAGAGTTCATTAACCCATTGGTATCTTGTCCAATTTTTATGAATGCAACACCACTGGCCTATTCTTCCTTCAGGAGGAGTGGGCCAGTTTGCCTGGAGGGGAATTTCAAGCAGCAATGTATCTCCCTATTGCATCCCAAATGTGTTCTATGGGGTTGAGATCTAGGAAGCATGCTGGCCACTCAATTCGATTAATATCATCGGTCTCCAGAAATATCTCCACTGCTCATGTACAATGTAGTATGGCATTGTCATCCATAAAAATGAATTCTTCGCCTATGCACCACAGAACAATCGAACATGACATTGAAGAGCTTCATTGCAATATTGTTCAGTCATAGTCCCTTTTTCCAGCACTTGTAGCTCAGTGTGTCCATTAACCATAATGCCTCCCCCACACCATGCACTGCCATATCTATTTCTTTTATGAATTTACAATAGTAAGCAGTACCACTTTCACACTAGAACAAGTGTCTAGAATTGGAAGAAAGACTAAAATGACTCTCATCTAAAGAGAACATTAGCCCATTGATGTCTTGTCCAATTTTTATCAATACAACATGACTGAAAATGCTCTACAATGAGCTGTGGATAGAGGGACATAGACTGCAGGCCTTAGGACATATAAGCCTACTTGTCGCAGAGAGACGTCCTGCCACAGTTTGTTGAGATATCCATATATTTGTGCTTGAATAGAGCTGACTTGCAAGCTCACCTGCTGTGGTGCATCGATTATTTTACTGTTATAACTAAAAATCTATCTTCGTGCTCTATGGTTGGGCAAGTTCAACCTCTTAGCGAACATCCTGAACACATTCCATTGGTTTGAATACAATGTTACATGATATTCCAAACTTTCTGGCAATATCAATAAATTCTGCAGTATTCTTCAAGCTTTCCAATAATTCTTCTCTGCATGAAATCATCTAGATGACCTTGAGACATTATAACACATCTCAATTTGCAACTTTATTCCTTCACGAAAAGAACATCCTTCAAACACAATTCACTTAGAGTAGCCTTGTTGCTTTTTATCCTGTCGAGTGCTACCATGATCCCTTTGTGTGCAATTCAAAAATTTGAATGTGAATGTACACTCACTTTCTACTTGAAATCATCAGTTAAACAAACTGTCACAAGCTGATTCATCTGAATTTGCAGTTGTAAGCTTCAGAAATACTGTTCTCCCTTAGGTTTTGGATAACAGTGTATTATAATATTCTATACACCCCATGAGGGTACATATCTTCTCCAATTTTCTCCGTTTCATTCTCTTTTTAGCTTTTATATTCCATTGTATCCATTGTATTCTAGCAGTCCTAAAATTTCATCATGCCATTTTTCCTTGGTCTTTGTTTTCCCTACTGCTATCTATAAGTCTTCATTCTGTTAATCATTTAAGCCATCTCGCGGTGTATCTCCCACCTGTCTCCATTTTGAATGCCTAAATGCATTCTACAATGTCCTGCACAGCTGTTTGCAGTCTTATCAAATGAGAGGAAATACATGTTAAAAAACATTTAATTTTCTTGACCAAAAAGTTCTGGAAAAACTTTTATTGGGATTATATTGATCACTTGATCAATATAATCCCAATAAAAGTTTTTCTTGAGAGGAAATACATTTTTAAGTGTCACAATGAGCTTATTCCTTTCCATTCTTCTCTGGGTAACTTTCAATTTGGAAGTATCTTTACTTAAATTTCAGTGCCATATGTAATCACAGGTGAGATGCAACCATTAGACATACATTCACAAGAATAAAGAATAATAATTTTATTATTGCAAATATATTAATTATGATTATGCTGATGCCTGTTAATATTGAGCTAAATATTTGCAATCACAAATTATTATTTATTCTTGTGAATGTGTATTCAATAATCATTACTATTTCAGAAGCCATTAAAAACAGATAAGACACACAGGTTGAAAATTTTCCTCTTCAAACTAATTATCACTTTTGAAGATATCTTTCATCCTCCCAAAAGTAATCCAACCAAGTTGTATCCTTCTATCTGTCCATCTTTGATTTTTATGATTGGTCCTGGACAAGCATATGAGTCCACTGTATTCACTTATTTATCTCTCAGTATTCATTCAATCATTACTTTTATTTTGTTTATCTTCAACCCAATTTCACTGGACTGGTATTTTTATAAACAAATTACAACATATAATATATATTAAGTAGAACAATTTAATTAATCATTCCGATATTTCAGCAAAAGTCGAATTGCCATCATCAGAGAACAGTGTACAAACCAATATGTGTATGCCAGCATGTACAAGTGACTATGAAGTAGAGCAACAACAAAGGATAAGCCTAAATTACTAAATAACTATCCCTTAGTAGGCTAGACTGAGGATGAGTGCTTCCCAAATTTGAGACAGTTCCATGCACCCAAATTTGTAGTTTTTGATAGTTTCTTAATGTTGCAGAAGATTCCAGGAAAAGTCTTTTATTTGTATTTGCTACAATAGAGTAAGCCAGCCTGTTTGGCCGAGTGGTTAGCATATCTGCTCTCCAGTCAAGAGGCTGCTGGTTCAAATCCTGCCATGGCATTGGTGTTTGTGATTGTCTTACTTACTCTGTGTGGAAAGGACATCTGCAATCCTACCACTTCTAGCAGAAGGCATCACTCCCAAAATCCTGTGAGGTACGGAAGTGACCATATGGTGTCTATGGATGTCAAATGTGAATTTTTATGTTATTATTTATTTATTACAATAGAGTAAGGCAGCTTATTTTCACCACAGTGTATCTTATGGTGGATGACCAAAGTTTGGTCCACAAGCCCTGAGTGGCTGTACTGAAAGAACCAGATGTAGTCCTTGTGCTAAGAAATTCTGATTTTGGCTGTGCTATCTGTTTTGTCATATTAAGACAGCTTACAACTGCATGATACCTGGTGAACACCTAGCAATACCTAGAGACTCTGGTTGAGCTTTTTGGACATGGATAAGGGATGCTATAGTCTACAAGTGGTTATAAGGTTTTATTTTTTTCTTTTTAAGATTTTGGCTAAATTTTCATATGTGCCCTGGATGCCACCTCATAGGTGGTGATAGACTTGGTATATTCTATTTTTTTGTGCAAGGAGGGGGGGCAGTTAAGATTTGAATAGGATTTTGATTTGGTGGAGACTGCAGCCTACTAAGATGATGTTATAAATGTCATCAAGTTCAGTGGTTACGGCACTGTTATCAAAGCAAAGTAATCAGTAATAAGTTGTCTTGTTGTGCAAAGTTTTTATGATCCAGTGCTGCAGGTGGAGGGGGGGGGGGGGGCTGTTGGTGGTATTGATCTGTACATGTGCGTTTTCTGTAAACTGAGGATGTCAATCCATCAGCTTGACATGTGATCAAGGCATCTAGGAATGGGACACTGTTGTTTTATTTTTCTAAAGGTAAATTGAATCCTGAGATGTTTGTTGTTTAGATGCATTAGGTGTTAAGAGCATCCAAGCTGCATGCCCACATCATCTATATAGCATAACCAAACAGTAGCAAATATTTGGAAAATTTTCACTTTCTTATGCAGTTTAATGACAGAGGTGGCATGACTATATTCTCTGTTTTAATTTTAAGAGTAGTTCTAGGATAACTGAGATTTTAATGGACTCAAAAAGAGATTTTTTTTTAAAGTCCACAAAGACCAAACAGAGATTTATTATATTCATTTTTCTTTTCTATAATTTGACTAACAGTATGGATTATTATTATTATTATTAAAAGAGACCTCAAGGGAGTCAGGGACTCATTAAGGGAGGCCACATACTACATGCACCAGATATCATACTTATTCTTGAATTCATTCATACTGCTTGCACACACAACATCCAATGGGAATCTATTCCAATCATGCACCACCCTATGAGAGAAAAACCTAGCCCCCCCCTTCTTAGCAGCATTCATTCTCGACTTCCAAGGATGTTCTCTTGTCCTTTCCCCACCTTCCATAAAATAAAACATTCCATCAACTGAAATCCTGTATGACCCTTTCAGAAGTTTGTAAGTTTCAATCATATCACCCCCTCTTTCTCCTAAGGTGAAATAGATCCTGCTATGTTTGCTGTTTAGATGCATTAAGTGTTAAGAACATCCAAGCTGCATGGCCACATCATCTGTATACCATAGCTATATAGATGATGTGACCATTTGTGGCCAATTATTTCCAAAAAAGTAGGAAATATTTGAAAAATTTGCACTTTTTTTATGCAGTTTAATGACAGAGGTGGCATGGCCATATTCCCTGTTTTAATTTTTAAGAGTTAAATAATTAAAAAAATTTTAATTTGATCAATGATGTTGTGATTATATCTAAACTTTGCCTATTTCATATACTTGAGCAGATGCATTCTCCTTCTCTTTATTTCTTTTACAAAACAAAAGCAGGCAAAATAACCATAAAAATAATCTTTTACAAATGTTTTGTATTACTGTTGATCATAAATTAACAGCCCTATAATTTTTGATATTTTCACTTTTTTGTAAATAATTATTATTGTAAATTACTATTATTATATGGGTATCTCCATGGAGTCAGAAGACTCATCGCAGGAGACCCAAGCTATCAAAACAATATCTATCATACCTCTTCTTGAACTCATTTACAGACGAAGCCTCACAACTGAGTCAGGCAATGCATTCCATTCATTCATCACTCTCCATGCAAAAAAATCTAGTTCTCACTCTCTTGTTAACCACACTTTTCCTTAATTTCAGGGATGACCTCTTGTTCTTTCATCACTATCACACAGCTGAAATATTTCCCTTGCATCAATCCTATAAAAACTTTTAAGTAATTTAAATGTTTCTATCATATCTCCTCTTCTCTGCCCATCACCCAACCTCTGTAATCCACGAGCTCTCAATCTATCAATGTAGGGAGCAGCATTTTTTACACCACTCACAAACGTAGTTACTCTTCTCTGGGCCCTCTCCACCAATTCCACATCTCCAAAGAATCCAGACGATCAGACTTGAGCACAGTAATCCAAATGTGGAAGTATCAACGCCTTATAAAGAGGAATAATAACTCTTTATCTCTAGATGTCAGTGTGTTCTTCAATAACCAAGTAATCCTGTGCGCAATCTTGGACATGTCCTCTGAACTTCAATTCCCTCTCCACTAATACCCCCAAGTCCCTAGCCTCATGAATCTCTTGGAGTACCGTTCCATCAATATGGTACACAGCTGGAAATTTTTTAATCCCAAAATGCATAACTTTACACTTTTCCAGATTGAACTGACATCCATTACCCTTTGCCAGCTTATTTAAATCATTATATAGTAAATACAACTTAAAATTAATATAAACAAAACCGAAATAATGATTATATTAGAAAGCATATAAAAATGGAATAAGTTAATAGTACCCAGTTAATGAAGCCAATGCCAAATTCAGTTATTTGGGAACAATAACAGATCTTGGGTATGCAAAGACAGTAAAATACAGACTAGCCAGAGGCTAGTCTGTATTTTACTGTCTATCGAAATGTATTTTCGATAGACAGTACTAATAAAATATGAAGATACATAAAATAAATAGAGTTCAAGCTAAAAATCAAGATCAAAAGCTGGATGCTGAGGAAGAATGAGAAAATTTTGAGGAAATGATGCAAATCGGTACAAAAGAGAATTAAAGTGTTACAGAGTTGAACTACAAGAGAAAGCTTAAATGAGTTTGATCATGTGATGTGGATGAACTTTGTGGAAAGGTTCCATATGGTTCTAAATGGAATCAAGAAGAAACTGGATTTTTAGTGGAAGAAACACACCACAAAAAAAAAAAAAAACATCATCATAGAAGTTAAATATGCTGATGACATAACACTGTAGTATACAAAGTACAATATCTCATTTTTCCACTATTTCGAGAGAACGTAAGTCAAATTATTTACCTTTCGATACAAATGTTTAAAAACGACTAATTAAAAACTTTTTTCATAAATATAATAACTTTTAATTAAAAAATGGCTCATTTCTCGTAGCATCGGCGATATTTCTTAGTCTTTAACATTGTGAAATTTGACACAATGCATGACTCTGTTGCCACTCCGCAAATCATGAACGAATTCAATTTCAAGACAACTTGATGAAAACACGAAGTAATTAAGCGCGCATTCACATGCACAAGAACAGCGGTAACGAAGGTTGCAAGAAGCTATTGTATATAAAATTCTTTTCGACATATGCAAATGTAGTAACACTGATCTTACCATTTCGCGTGTGATGAATACCAATAGGAGAAATAATATCTATTTCTCCATTTTTCTGTTCAAATCCGATAACAACTCCAGACATCTTCTGCTTTCAAAACTTGCTAAGCCTAACCAAGTACACGGGGTGCTCAGCGTAACCAAACAGCCTTGAAACCAGACTTCACAGAAATAATTGTGGTGCCAAACATCACACACACGCAGAAAATGTCAATTAGAGTTTAACACGTAATACTAGTTCTGTTGCTCCCTCTTTGAACTAATAGAAAATTTAACATTGCTTCAGCATTAATGAAATTTTAATTTTAAATGTCTTCAAAGAAAAGTATTGACTGCACAACTTACATTTCATTTTGTTTAAGTAAATTTTACTCACCAGTCATCCTAACGATATACAGATTTCTAAAAGAAACCATTGTCTTATAAAACGAAATATAAAGAAACATTTCTTCTGAGCTCCTGGAATCATGAATTGTATAAATTAATCGTAATTCTTCTCCAAATGCTATTAACAAATTCAGTGACACCTAGCAGTGAGTATATCCAGCTAACACTTCATAATCGGTAAAGTAACTTGAGATGTTAATTGAATGAACGAATGATGAAATCTCGGCGTTTTGCTTCAAAAAAAACAAAAAAAAAAAACCCATCCAACATGCTTCCACTTAAAGTTCGGACACTGTGACGTCAGAGACGATAGCAACAGCAGCTATATATCATAAGAGCATTAATACACATAACAGCGCACTTATTTCACTCATTTTTCTTTGCCTTTTAGTCACAGATGCTCGCTAATGATAATATCTATAAACGACAAAATCTCACACTAGTTTTAACATATTACAATAAAGCTGATGCAATACTTACCAGTAACTTTTGTTATAATTATTTATTAAAGAAATTTTTGCAAAGATAAACGAATGGCGAATGTAATAATTCATTAAAAACAATACAAACTAGTAAAATTAACCTTTTCATGGATCGTTGAATTTGTGTAACCATTAGCAGTAATTCAATATTAACACAGAAGATAATCATTACAACCATTAATATATAACCATCGCTACATAATAAATTACATAAATAACTGGCACTTAGTAATGATCCATTTAACAAAATATTTTATCATCTCTCTCGATGAATCTTTGACTGACTCCAGGAGAGTTGATGTAATAATAATAATAACTTCGTCTGCTGCAAAATGCAATTACATTATATACTAATATTTTTAGAAAAATGGAAAAAATATTTCTGCATATAGAAGATTCTTTGCTAATATCTGAGAATTCTGAAATTATTTCAATTATAAAATTGATTATTATTATAATGCCATCTGAGCCACATAGTCATTTTGATTTCATGCTCAGAGGTGAAACGGAGATCCCGCAATTAGAAAAACCCGGAAAAGCAAGGGAGGGGGACTCAAAATTTGGGAGATATAGCAAAAAAAAAAAAAAAAAAAATATATATATATATATATATATATATATACATCTTTTAGTGAGATGTGCTTTACATTATGGGAAAATACTAAGAATAGTGATCAGAGCTTTATCCACCTTTACAATGAGTTGCCCTGGTGTTGTACCATCTTTAGACTTGAACTATGTTTCAGGCGCAAACTTAATTGTTTGCATACTTGGGATTAGGAGTTAAATAACCAAGCTTATAAAATTACTTGGTAACCCTAATATACAGTATCTCCAAGTTAAAAAAGTAATTACATATATATATATATATATATATATATACAGTATATATATATATATATATATATATATATATATATATATATATATATATATATATATATATATATATATATATATATATATATATATATATATATATATATATATATATATATATATATATATATAATTATTAACTGACTTAAATATATATATATATATATATTTATATATATATATATATATATAATTATTAACTGACTTAAACACCGAGAAAAAAATACAAGAGATTTAATAAGGTTTCAGTACTAGTTTAATCGGAAATGCCGACTTCGTCAGGTGAATACAGTACCATGGAGAAAACAACATCTTAAAAATATATTGTACTTTAGACAAAACAGAGTTTAGAACAAGTAGTAGTAGTTGTGTTTGAAATTGAGTCCGAGCGTTAGTTCTGGCGTGAAGAATGATATCATCAGTGCGCCAAAACTGGATTACAGCGCTATGTGAATCGGGTAGGCTATAACTGAGATTGCTGTTTAGATGGGCAGGGTCGAGAGCTATTTCCATGGATTCCAATATACGACTTTCTAATTCATCGGAGCATTTATGGATGTTTGAAGTTGAGTTCCAGTGTTTTTGACGTTGTCGTCCTTCAACATTGGTATTGGCCGAGAATAAAAAAAAAACGTGGCTGGATAGGGCACTAGCACGGACTCTGTTATAAGAGTGGTAAGACACTATGAACCAAATAGGAGTAGCGTGAAAGGGGTAGCGACGTCAATGTCCTGAATGTGTGTTGTTATGAGTTGTAGATAAGTAAATAGTTTGCGTATGGCATTATGGTGATGGATAGTGATAAGATAATGTTTGGAATTTCACTGGGGATTTCACACACACATATATATATAGAAAGTTTTGTTATCTTGGGTTTACTATATGTTAAAGATATCAAGCAATTTTATAAATAAACTTGGTTTGGTTTTAATCCTTTTTCCCAAGTAAGTAAACAGACAAGTAAGTCAAGTTTGCACCTGAACATAGTTCAAGTTTGAGGCAACTCATGGTAAAGGTGGAGTAAGCTCTGATAACTTTCCTTAGTATTTCTCCCTAATGCAAAGCACATCCCCTTGCGAAGATGTATGATGCTATGCATTAAAGGCAAGGGTCACTACCCAGACCGGTTTCGACCTTTATTGAGGTCTCATCAGTGGGAGCCAGACATATATATATATATATATATATATATATGTATGTATTATGGTGGACAGTGCCGTTGTGTTTAGACAGATTAAGTGGAGACAGTGGGTTGTATGCCCTCCCACAATAAATCCTTGCACTCCTTGGAGGTATCACTTAATAATAATAATAATCCCATTCCATAAAAATAATCAAATATGGTTTCAAATAAAGATATAACAGAAAGTATATGTACACTTTTCGATATACTTTTGTAAAGCATTTTTGGATGCATGTTATGCATTTTTTTTTATTGTGAGCTCTAGGATAATAAGTCCAAACCCTCAAGAGACTGAACATTGTACTTTTCATGCCACTTCAGGTGCCCAATAAGCAAGGTGCTGGTATGATCTCACGTCAGACAACAAAATTCATCTGAAGAAATTCACAAACATCTGTGACCAAGATGTATTCAAACCCATAGTACTTTTTCGTTGGAAAGTGGAGATGCAATCCATTCGATCAACATGGCCAACAGATGTTCGATGTGCTGTTCAAGTATAATTATTCGGTATACTTAATTCCATTTTACTGATAATTATTCGTACAAAATTTTCCACCTTGTAATTTTCCTTATTTGCTATCTTGATGGCTTATCTATATACCTTAGCCCATAGTAAGAGGTAAATAAGCCCCATACACGCTCACACGGTATCAGTTTTCATCCACTGATATGTTCCGAATATAAATTTTGAACTATTATTATTATTATTATTATTACTTAGGCTGACCATACGTCCCGTTATGAACAGGACAGTACCGTTTTTTTCATATTTCCCTGCCGTACCGTCGTTTTAATAAAAATGTCAGTTTTGTCGCGCTTATAATAAAAACAATAAATATAAATTATAAAATAAAAAATAAATCAGCTAACGCCTTTTATTCCCTTATAGGGAGTAGGCGAGGCCAATCATAAATTATTATTCATAATCTATAATCGTTTGTGGATCATTGACCCTCATAAAATCTAATTATGAGGCAGTTCGATACATGGAATAAAGAAAACATTCATGTATCTGATAGATGGGTACAGATTTTATCCGAAATGAGCGAAAAACGCCTAGACTTTCAAGACTTTTGTAATATTGTAGAGTTTATTCTTTGTCTTCCAGGAAGTACAACACTCGTTAAGAGAATATTTTCTGTTATGAACAGGATGTAGTCAAAGGAGAAATCTAGATTAAGTGTTGAGAGCTATGTTAGTTGTCAGAAAAAATTGTGAAAAGTTTTATGATAAAGTGTTGAAAGACCGAAATTTGCTGTTTAAGAGAAATATTCATGGTACGATCGTAATGAGATACAGTCCCCCTTTACATCTACCTAAATTTTGGTATGGGTTCTGTCACTGAAGAATAATGGTAAGCTCAATATGTTTATGTAATAAAACTTTTTTTTACCATCTTACTTTTTCATGAATACAGAATATTACATAATCCCCGTTTTTGCCATCCCAATGTCCCGTTTTTGTCTCAAGGAAATATGGTCAGCCTATTATTATTATTATTATTATTATTATTATTATTATTATTATTATTATTATTATTATTATTACGTGACTTCTCCATCTCTATTACTTAAAAATCATCTATTTCTATCCAACATACTGGTGTTTTCGCTACACGATTATTCGTGCCGTCACGACTGTTCAACACGTCATATTCGTTTTGATGTGTAATAGGCCTACTTATCATACTACGATTCACACAATACAGGTGGAGGGAAGAGCTTAGTATAAGGATTTATAAACACTGAATGTTCAATGTTTATAAATGAATATAAACACTGAAAATTATTTATTATTCTTGGTAGGTTTACTACTTTTTATAAGTTTTCCTCCTTTTTATGTATTTATTATTTATTTTAAAAATATAATAAAATAAATAAAAAGGTGAGGATATGCCTCTAAAAAGTTGTTACCAGCTATAAGAATATTAATAAAATTTATAAACAGAGAAAAAAAATGAATTAAAAAATATAATTAGTCTGTGTAGCCATGAGAAAATAATGTTTGCATCCATAGCCTCCCAAAGAAAGATTGTTTGATTCTAATTGCCGATTTGACGACCTTTTTTTAAAGTTCTTCTTCTTGTTCTTTTAGACCTGTTTCGGTCGATCTTTGGCACAGACATATAGGATTTTCTCCTGGAAACTTGAGTTGTTACTCTCTCAGCTGAAGTAAACAGACCATAAACTCACACCATTTCAGAAAATAATAAATGGTGTTAGGGTTAAGGACCACGAAACGGCAGTAGTTGTCTGCCGTATTTTCTCCCCAAATGCCAAATTAATCATTGATATTCTTGAGCCAGCTATCTGTGATTGGCTTAGGGTGGAATTAGCTTCCTCCCTCAGTTTCAAAAAGTTAGAGCTAAATGACCTTGCATGTAAAAATCTGCAACTGCCATTTATCTCCTTTTAGGGAATAAATGGCATTAGCAGATTTTTATAAAGGTAATATAAATGTTATAAATGAAAAAAGACATCATATCAATAACCCAAGAGCACTCATTCAGGTTACAAGATAATGGAACTTTGAATCCTTCGATTTTTATCATGATGAGAGCACTCTTTATATGGACTTTTTCAACTAAAGGTGAGTTGACCGATCTCATATGGAAGTAGTAGGATTTTTTCCGGGAACCTCATGTTTTTTCATCCGGCATACAGGCGAAGTTGCTAGAAGACACAAGAATTTTCTCAGAAAATTCTTGTGTCTTCTAGAAAGACCACCACCAACTGGTTGTAGTAGTTTATTCTGGCATACTAAAACTCTGTAATCTTTTGTGTTTGTAGTTGTTAATTGCAAATGGATTTTGAAGGCTATTGAAAAGTGCTTCTGATTGAAGGAGTCTGAAGACTCATCAGACTCTATAACTCCCAGTCTCCACCACTTAATTGATTGATTTAACAACTGCTGTCTGGATTTCATTTGTACTTAGTGTCCTAACGAATGCTTGATACATCACAATTTATTGCCATTGAATTCTCTCGTTGTAACATTTACATACTGCGCAACACTAAATATCGCTAATAAATCAATGTAATTCAGAGAAAATCGGCTGTAGTCTAGCAAATCAATGTTTATATCACGAACTTAGATAACATTATAATAACTGATGCGGTACAAAATATAACCAGTTCTTGTGTAAAGTTGTAAGGCGTATAAGAGTGAGAGAGTCTATAAATAGCCATTATGTAGTAATTATAATTCTCTACATATATGTTAACATTCTCTAATGTATGTGTGTCTGACCAAAGTATATGCTATTATCTTAATCCCTGATATTTGTGATAGAAATGCTATTTCACAATATATTATTCATTTGCAGTCTTGCCACTGAGTCAACAGGCCAAAAATGCGAATCTCAGTGGATAATGCTCTATGAATGCCTCTGGGTAAGGGATGAATTTCTTCGCCTGTGTAAGACCACCACCAACTGGTGGTTTGAAAAAGTTATATGTCTGATCACTAAAGCAGAGCTTCCAGATTATCTAGCCCACTCCCGATACTAATACTAATGTACTATTAGTGACAGCATAAATAAATGCGTGAAATTTACATAAATAAATAAATAGATAAATAAATAACTATGATTTTTAACCGTTCCTTCAAGAGGACAGTAGGACGTGTGACAGGTAACTGTCATAAGCCTACTGTCTTCTCGAAGAAACTGTCTATTCCTTAAAACCACTGTTCTAGATCCTGTTCATTGTGTGGTTTGTACAATGAGGCAGTCGAATGTTGAACTTAGATACTCGATTTATCTCGTTCTCTTTTTTTTTTTTTAATACAATTTTTTTTTCAGAAATAATATAATACGATATATTATTTATTAGCTCTGAGATAAATATATATATATATATTATCCATGCTCGACAAATATGCTCGCCCACTAGCTCGTGGCGAATACTGCAGACTGGACAACATGGAATATTAAAAAAATCGAAAAAACTTTTTAACTTTAAGAACACACAATGAAATTTAATGTAACTAATATAGTGAACTAATTAATATAACAATCAAACATAACAAATTATATTTTTCAAAAAATGTCAATGTTGTATTTTTATGTGGCCATTATATAGATTTAATGTTCTTTCCATTTTTATCATTAATTGGCATATTCTTCTTATAGGAATGGTTATCACACAAACGAAATGTTCTCCAAACAACGATTCTGCACTACTTATCAATTTGTGGAACTCCTATTGACTTACTGGGACATATCATTGAAAACCACCCAAATTGTCGCATTGATAAAATACAATATATCAAAAATATAAGCTTCACATCTATCTTATTTCAATTCCAAATATTACACATTGGGTCCAAAACCTAAAATACAATTTCTGAAGATTACAACCGCAAATTCAAACGAATTAGCTTATGGCAATTTGTATAACTGACGATTTCGATTATAAAGCGGGACATGTTAAAATTTTGAATCGCGCACAAAAGTGTCACGTGGTAGCACTCGGATAAAAGGAAAAGGCAGCACTAAGCGAATTGTGTTTGAAGGAAGGTCATTTTTGGAAGGAATACAGTTGGCAACGTGGATTTTTGTAATGTTTCAAAAACATCATCTAGATGATTTCACGCAGAGAAGAATTACTGGAAAGCTTGAAGAAGGCTGTAGAATTACTGATATTGCGAGAGAGTTTGGAATCTCACATAGCATCGTATCCAGGCTCTGGACATTGTTTTAAAGCAGTGGAATGTATTCTAGACGCTCGCTTGAAGGTTTCCCTGGCTCTACCATGGAGCATGAAGATAGATTTTTGGTTATAAGAGCAAAATGTAATTAACACACCATGGCAGGTCAGCTTGCATGTCGGCTCTATTCAAGCACACTATCTCGAGGAAATGTGGAAAAATGTCTGCGACAAGTATGCCTATAAGCCCGAAGGCCTGCAGTCTGTCCATTTATACAAAACTCATCATAGAGCTAGTTTTCAGTGGTGTTGCATCCATAAAAATTGAACAAGACACCAATGGGCTAATGAACTCTTTACAGATGAAAGTAGTTTTAGTCTTTCCTCCAATTGTAGACAACACCTGATATGGCGCTAAAGTAGTATGCTTAAAATCACGAGAATGTTCTCGACATTGAAAGATACAGTGGTGCTGGGGTCATGGTGTGAGGAGACATTATGCTTAATAGATGTACCGAGCTAAAAGTGCTGGGAGAAAATGACTATAACTGATGAACAATATTGCAACTAAGTTCCTTTGTTTCGTGGTGCTGTAGGCGAATAATTCATATTTAAAGATTACTCCAGGAGTATATCCACTGCTCACACACGAGCAGTGGATATACTCCTGGAGACCGAGGATAGTAATCGAATCAAGTGGCCAGCACGCTGCCCAAATTTCAATCCCATGGAACATATTTGAGACGCAATAGGGAGACACACTGCAGAGCGAAATTCCCTTCCAGAAAACAAACAAGTTCTTATCCTGCGATGGAACTGCGATGGGACATGCTTCATACTGAAATGTCTCTCCGCATACTTTTCTGTAAGCACTAACATTAATTCCTTAACTACGTATTGTATTGTAATTTAATTTGAACGAAATTTATAACACATTTTTGTGTAACATCATTTACTAGTACGCTGGCAATAAATTTATCTCTACATTTGGCTGTATTCATGAACATTTTTTCATATACGAGTACAGATAAAAATGTAGTTCGTCATAACTTTAGGACACTAATCTATTAACTTCAATGGATACTTCGCATCCGTTAAATTAAATAACTATCGAAGGGACTTGAAAGAGTACATTTTCACGGAGCTAAATTTTTCATTGAAGAAGGTATAAATCAGGCGTTCCCAACCCTATGCCCGCGAACACCATGGCGCCCGTTGACCAATTTGTGTGTGCTCGCCGCTGTTCAACCGTGTGCAGTATAATTTGAAATAATCACGTGCACATCACACAACAATTCATGGCATGCTATGACGCATGCGTTAATGACACATGAAGAGTATTAAATGCATACAATGTAAAGTAGACGGGCATTAGAAGTTGTTCACTATCTGTTGCTAGTTATATGTACATAATTTTAACGGTGTCTTGTACTTAAATTTTTGAAATATTTTGATTTTTAATCCTAAAATGAGTGAATCAAGTAAAAGACAACTTAATTTTAACATTGACTGGGAGGAAACATATTGTTTCGTTAATTTTAAAGATAATTGTGTTTGTTTGTTATGCAACAGTAGCGTTGCAATTCCGAAAAAATAGATGGCGCCCGTCACCCTATCGGTATTTTAGAATGTGCTCTAGGAAACAAAAAAGGTTGGGAATCTCTGGTATAGATGCTTATTACAAAAAAACAATTTTTTTTACAATAACAAATGCTATTGTAATTTTTTCCCCTATCAATCATTGTTCTCATACTATAACAGACAATAATACGATTGTCAGCGGTTAGGGCTACAGAAGGCGGATTTATTTTTTCATCTTTATGTTCGACGAAAGAAAGCAAATCTAATAAAAATAATTATTACGCTTCTTAAGTAACTCGAAAAATTCCTCTAAGAAATGTGCTTCCAAGTAACAATCTCATTTCGAAATAAGATTAAATTGCGATTACGTTTCTCATTACATTTACAAAATATACATATTTTGTATAGTTAATTGAGCATTTTTGAATATGCACGTAATGCAAAAACAAACCTTTATTACGAATTATTATAAAGATACCAAAGCAACTATCAAATTTAATAAAATGAAAACAGACAAATTCAAAATATAAAAAGGAGTCATGCAGGGTTGCCCACTCTAACCAGATTTATTTAATATCTATCAAGAAGAAATATGAAAATCCATAGTTTTCTGTGGAAGTACTAGTGGTGGTAGTCGGCGGTAGATGGCGATGGTGTTAGATCATGAAGGTTGGTGGAGTAGTGAGACGAGGAGTTGTAGAGTAGATGCCCTCCCTCGATGAGTCTTTGGACTCCCTGGAGGTGTGCTATAATAATAATAATAATAATAATAATAATAATAATAATAATAATAATAATTAAGCTTGGGAAAATTTCTTTCCTCAGTTGCTACACTAACAGGAATTGTTAACAATATCCGTAGGGCGGTGGTTATGTTGGGGATAACGTTCTACAAGATTTTGGTTATATATATATATATATATGATAAAATTTGATGAGGACCACTTTTCTTTTGTATTATTTTTGGAAGAATTTTTAATTGTTCAAATAAATCTATTGCATCTACATCAGATGCTGTAAAATATCTTGTTGACGGAATACAGCGCCTAGTGAGGCAGGCTACCTCTATGTTACACCCTATCGACGGTACTGACAGTAATTTACAAGATTGAGATATGTGATGAACAATCCTTCACGAATGACTGAGAAGTGAAAGCAGGGCACGAAACAGACAGCAATGGCAGGCCTGTATAGATAGAGCATTTATGAAGAAGTGCATATGATTGGTATGGTATTAACAAACGACCCAGCGATTGAAAGATAAAAACAAGCCGACAATTGAGTTGAAATATCCATCACAACATTCACTATATATATATTTCTTAGTTTTAACAAGTTTACGAATTTTAACACGGTCGATTAAATTTTATGGCTGCTGTTTGAGCTGGGGGGAGGGCTACCGGCAAACATCAAATTTTTAGCTAGATACTGTGTTTGCCAGTGTAACATATGGTTTTGCTTGAGTCTATACAGCAGTTTCTGTGGGAAGGAGATCTGTGATTCATTGGTTAGTGCCGTTTTTATCCCAGTTGTCTCTGATCGCACTATTTGTTGAGAAATATATTACACAGACTGCAAATGTCTCTGTATCTTGTTCAGTGATACAATAAATCTACTTATTTTCCTTGCGTGTGTAGTCACTATTGGCTACTGAGGAGGGCGTGTGGTTTACCACGGGGAGTAAGTTATTATCGCCCTGATGTAAACGTGCTTAAACTTTTTTCCTGTGCGAGGAGGTATACGCGAAACTTTTTAATTTCTTTTTTAGTAAAGTAAATTCAGGGTACGAGTTATTATTACTATTATTATTACTATTATTACGGGCAACTCCAGGGAGTCATTAGACTCATCGAGGGAGGCCCCAAATCATATTCATCACAACTATCTGACATTCATACAGTATCTATCATACCTCGCCTTAAACTCATTCACTGTCACAGCATCCACTACAGACTCAGGGAGCGCATTCCACTCATTCACTACTCTAAAAGTAAAGAACCCAGCTCTAACACCTTTACTAACCACACTTTTGCCCAGTTTCCATGGATGTCCCCTAGTCCTCCCACAACCAGCCCTGTTCTCAAAAATATCTTCTGAATTAATTTTATAGAAACCCTTCAGTAATTTGAATGTCTCAATCATATCTCCCCTCCTCCGCCTATCAACCAATTTTTGCAACCCACAAATCCTCAACCTGTTCTCATACGGTTCATTCCACAGACCTGCTATCATCTTGGTCACTCGCCTCTGGATCCTCTCCACATCCTCCCCATCAAGAAGAAACCTAGGTGACCAAATCTGAGCACAGTAGTCTAGATGGGGTCTTATCAAGGCTCGATAGAGAGGAACAATAACCTGCTTGTCTCTGCTTGTCAACGTATTCTTCAGCAACCAAGTGATTTGATGAGCTGTTTTGGTCACTTTTGCAATGTGTCCCCTAAATTTCAATTCCTTATCCACCAACACTCCTAAATCTCGTGCCTCATCAATTTCCTGGAGCAGGGTTCCACCAATGCAGTAAACTGCCGCCAATCTTTTCACCCCAAAATGCATAACCTTACATTTTGCCACATTAAACTGGCATCCATTCTCCTTAGCCCAGACCTCCAATCTATCCAAATCATCCTGCAAAATTTTGACGTCATCTGCATTCACTATTGCCCTACCCAACTTCGCATCATCCGCAAACAAATGAACTGTTCCTCTCAGATCATTTCCTATATCATTTATGAACAAATTAAACAGTAGTGGTCCAAGAACAGATCCTTGTGGCACACCACTAGTCACAGGCCGTCTTGTGGACTCTACTCCCGAGTAAACCACTCTCTGATATCTCTCCGTCAACCACCCTCCTATCCATCTCACCAACCCTATGTCCATTCCCATATGCTGCAATTTACTGATTAGAATTCCATGTGGAATCCTGTCAAAGGCCTTGGCAAGGTCCAGTAGAATCACCGTAAACCCATTACCCTTATCCAGTTCAGCCGTCACTGTGTTATAATACGTGAGCAAGTTACTGAGGCATGACCTACCCTTCACAAAACCATGCTGTCCCCGATACAGTATCCCATTTTCTTCAATCCAATCTTGTATTTTCCTTTTGACTATTTTCTCTAAGACCTTGACAATGATTCCTGATATGCTAATCGGTCGGTAATTTACAACAGCAGTCTTGGAACCACCTTTATACGGCACTAAGCAATGAATCACGAGTTATATTCGAGTAAATACGGTAATTCAAATATGGATAAGTATTGATACCTTCTTTAAACGGAAAAATATCTCGGATGACAGTAATAATACAAAATGAGTTTGTAATGACAGTTTGTATGTAGTTTCTGAAGAGAAAGATGTTCTAACGAATTAACAGAACACAGAATTCCCATCAGTCGCAATGCGATAATATTAATACGTTGAACGAAAGGAAAGATTTGCCGACTTGCTGGACACGCGACCAGTGGATAGCATTCAAAGGTAAATAGAATTAGTTATTTTGTAAGGATTTGGGGTGTATAACATGTACAGAGGGTACAGACCCTAGTGCAAGTTTTTCACATCAGAATATTCACTTAGCATAGATTTCCTATACATCATTGCACAGTTTCTTTACACATGCAGCTCATGATGGAAATCGAGATAGTAAAGAAAGAGCCACATTTCAAGGGCTAGCCGGTAAACTTGAAGAAATACTTCATAAACTATTTAGGAATAATGATGGATGCGTTATCTAGGCTTTCTAGCCTTTCAGAATCTTTGCAAAAACAAATTTTGACGTTACCTAGAGCAAACGAATTCCTGCACAGAACAAGAGAAATATTTAAGTCACGAAGAGAGAGGAGATAAGCCCCGACATTTTTGTGCACTTTCCTGTATATTTCACTAGTTATATTTCAAATTTGATTTACTGATATGACTAAACCCATATGCTTGTCTATCTTAAATTGAATTATCTTTTAATATGTTAGAAGTTAATCAAAAATCATCAGCTAACGCCTATTTGTTCCCGTATAGGGAGTAGGCAGGGGCCGCTTACCCTATCTAACTTTCGGAGACTGAGTTAGCAATTCAATCTCCACTGGTAACCAATCAGAGAGATAGCTGGCCCAAGGCTATCACTGATTCATCGGTATGCAGTGAAGAAGGCGGCAAGCTAGTGCCGCCATCTCATGGTCCCTAACCCTAACACAATATTTTTAATGTCTGAAAATAGTGTGGGTTTGAAGGTCGATTTTCTTGAGTTTCCGGGAGAAAAAACCCCCTAGCCTGTGCCAGAGATTGACTATGTACATGTTTATATTATACTTTTTCAGAACTTGGCTGACTATTATGCTAGGGGGAAGGGCATCAAAGTCTTTGAAACATAAAACTAAACTACAATCTCCATTATTACAATCTCCACAAGGCTACAACCAATTATAGTATAATGCAATTAGTATATAGGTAGTTATACAGCTTAATGAGAAAGTATATTATATGTGTTTCTTTTGTTTATGTATATTTATTTTATTTCTTCGCATTCTACAAGAAGTTTTATATGGTTTTGTTTTAAGTTTTGTATTTATGGTAGGTCTTTTATTTCTATGATCTGCAGTTGTTCTTCAAATTATGAGATGACACCCATTTGCCGCCATTGGTGTTTGGTTATTTTGTTTCTGTTTATGGTATCTGTGATTGTGTCTTTTAATATGTTGTGTATTTTCCTGAGTATGTCTGGTCCTGTTTCCCTTCCATAAATTTTGTCGCATCTGTATGCCCATATCGAGTACATGGTTGTTATGATGATGATTGCTTTAGTTGTGTTAATGGTACCTTCTTTTAACCAGAATAATGTGTGTTCTGTTATGGGTTCTTTGTGTTTTATGAGTGTTTGAAAAGTATTCCATATTTGGGAGGTATGTGTGCAGCTTTAGGTCTCATCTTCAGAAATTGGTTTATCCCTATGTATTTATTAATAAAGTTGTAACTTTCCGCGATCTCGTGGAACATTTTTGATGTTTTACCACTCGAATGCGGAAGGGAACATATTACTTTGTCGGGCATTATCTTCTGCATATAGTATAGTATATATATGTGTTCCACACTTTTTTCTCTGTGTAAACTCTCTCCATGATTTTCGCTCTCGCACGTACAGTTTTTAGGTGGACGTTTATTAAGCCAAGTGCTCCAGCCTCAATGTCGTGGAATATTGTGGATCCTCTAATGGGCTCTTATCGGGATCCCCAGATGAATTTTGCGCACTTTCTGTGTATTCTGTCTACTTCTTTACCGTTATAGTTGAAGTTGTTTATGAGGTACCATATCTTTGAGAGTAAGTATTGATTGCAAATTTTAGCTTTACTTCGTAGTGATACTTGTCTATGTCACATCTCTGTAATCGTATTGATTATTTTTATGTGCAAGCTCCCATTGTGTGTTGTGTTGGATTTGTTCCCCTATGATGATCCCCAGAAGTGGTAAGTGGTCGTTTAATTTTATGCCGTTCGGCATGGGTGGCCTGTTTGCCCACCTGCCGAAGAACATCGCATGGCATTTTTGCAAGTTTACTTTAAGTGCTGATGCTGTTTCAAATTTTTTAACTATGTTGTAAGCGAGTGTGAAGGACTCGGCGCTAGTTACGGTTAGTGTCACATCGTCGGCGTAAGCGAGCACTTTTGTTTTTCCTTCACCTCCTATGTGAGTGCCCGCTATGCCAGGATGTTTTGATATTTCTTGTAAAACCGGTTCTGGAGAGGCTGTCTCCCTGTCTGACCGAGCATTTAAGTTTGACCGGCGCAGACAGTTTTTTGTTTATAATCAGGCGTGACTCTGCTGTGGTGTAGATATTTGAGATCAGATTTTGAAATTTTTTCCCAAACTCTGCGGCTTTGATGACTTCATTTAAGTAAAGATGATTTACTGAGTCAAAGGCCTTTTCAATGTCGAGAGTAGGCATGGCTGTTGTGTTGCCTGGTAGTGCTCGTATATACTGTACATCGAATTTGTAGGATAGTATCCTCTAGTTTTCGGCCTTTTATTCCGCAGGTTTGGGATTTGGATATGATCTTGTGTATGTGTCTGTGCACTCTTTCAGAAATAATTTTAGTTAAATTTTTTTGGTCCATATTGAGAAGTGTGATTCTTCTCCATTGTGCCTCTTCGTTGTTGGTCTGTGAGGCTTGGTAGTTGTTTCAAGAAGTGTTGTGTTTCTGTTTCATCATATTCTTTTTCAGAGAATGCATTTGTGTACTGTGAGTGGAAGAATCGATGCATCTCCTTCGATTTCTTTCCCCTCGTATGTTATTTTATTAAATGTCGCTTTTTTTTTTTTTTTTTTTTTTTGTTCTTCAAAGAGCCACGCAGCTTTAGTTCTTCCTTCATCTTGTTCCATTATTTTCATTCTAGCGCGAACCCAGGCCCCTTCACCCTCTTTTTTTCAATTTGTATCAGTTTCGCTTTGTATGCTTTAATTGCTATTTTATTTTCTGGGAGTGTTTTCTGTCTGTGTTGTATCTCTATATTAGTTCTTTGATTATGTTTAGTTTTTCTTTGTTTGTGTTGCATTTTTTTTTTCCTTATCTTTATGGCGGCTTTTTTTACTTGCATTTTTAATTTGTTCCATGCCTCCATTGAATTTGTTATTTTTTTTTATATCATGTAGTATTTGTTTAATTTCCGATGCAAATTTATCTCTGTTAATAATGGTGTTATTTAATTTCCATAGCGGGTAATTTCTGTTTGTGTATGCGTTGCTGTCTAAGGTCTCACGGGACAGTTTGAACTTGACCAAATGGTGGTCACTAAAAGTTAGTGGTGCGTGGCAAACTTCCTTTACTTCAGATGCTGGCTTATGTATATTCTGTCTAGCTGCGAGGTATTGGTGGGAGAAAAGTATGTATATTCCCTCCGTGTAGGATATAGTATGCGAAATGTGTCATTTATAAGACATCGCTGAATTATGTGTGTGAAGTAATTTTTTTCGATTTCTTTCCCCTCGTATGTTATTTTATTAAATGTCGCTTTTTTTTTTTTTTTTTTTTTTTTTTTTTTTTTTTTTTAAGCCCGTGTAGCTCGGTGGATGTGGCGTTTGCACACCACCGCGCTAGGCCGCACGAAGGAAGTCTTGGTTTCGAGTCTAGTCGGCGACTAGAGGAAATTTTTCTAAGCCTTTTTTCGACCGGTTCCCGAGTTAGTCGATCTCTGGCACGGGCAAGCAGGTTTTTCCTCCCGGAAACTCGGGTTTTTCGTCCTGTAAATTCAAGAAAATCGACCGTAGAACCCACATTATTTCAGACATTAAATGTTAGGGTTAGAGACCACGAGATGGCGGCACATTTGAGCCGTCTCTCTTCACTGCGTACCGCTTAATTAGTGATAGCCTTGGGCCATCTGTCTCTGATTGGGTACCAGTGGAGATTGAACTGCCCACTCAGCCTCCAAAAGTTAGATAGGGCTAAATGGCCTCGCCTACTCCCGTATATACGGGAATAAAAAGGCGTTAGCTGATTTTTTTTTTTTTTTTTTGAAGTAATTTTTTTAAAAATGTTTTTAATTTCTCTGTCTAATTTGTCATTTTATATGGAGTTCATATCACCGGCGGCTATGATATTTTTTATGTTTATCATTTTATTTTCAAGTGTATCCCAGAAATGTTTTTTGTAGTTGTGTTCAGTTGGGCCGTATATGTTGATTAACGATACTATTTGGTCTCCCCAGGCTATTTCAACCTCGAGCGCTCTGTGTTCTATTATGGTGCTGTGTGATATTATTTGTATGTTGCTTCTTTTTCTGATGAGTGTTGATAAACCAGCAATCCCATTACCTTGTGCTGGCTCGCCAACGATGTAGCAATGAGACTGTAGGCTTCTGTGAAATTTTCTTTCTGTTTCTGAGTCTGTATGTAGTCTTGTGTCTTGTAGCATTACAATGTCTGTGTTGTTCTGATGTATCGTGTTTCTTAATAATTTCTGTGACTTCTTGCTGTTTAACCCATTGCAATTAATGCTCACTATATTGATTGGTTTATTCATTTTTTTTTTTTTGACATTAGCAGATCTTTCCTCTCTGAGATTTTACTTTATCTTTATCTCTTTTTCCTTTTACGCTAGGCGTAAATTTCATTTTGTTCCTTCTCACTGGGGTGAATGCATTTGGGCTTTTTTTGTTTTCCCTCAGATTTTCCGGACTTGTAGGCTGCTTTTCATCATTCTTCTTGACATGTTCTTTTTTTTTTTCTGCAATGTCCTCTCTACAGTTTTGTTTCTGAGAGGATATGCAAGGTGGTTCCTCTTTTTGCACTTTATCTTCATCCTTTTCAGTATTTTCCTTATTTTCTGCGATGTCCTCTCTATCTTCTTCAGAAGTTGCACAGGGTGTTCCCTCTTCTTGCAGCTTGCTAGATTTTGGTGGTACTTTTTTTGCTATTTTCGGAGGTATTTTCCTGGTTTAGTTCTAAGCAGGCGCTATTATCTTGAACATCGTCTGCTTTTTCTAGCTCATTTTGTATGTTTGGCTGGTCCACGGCCGTTCGTTTTGCTAACATGGAAGCGTATGTCTGCCCAGGACATTCTTTCATGTTATGGCCAATTCGATTACACTGCTCACATTTCGATGCATTGCAGTCTTTTCTTAAATGGCCAATCTTTCTGCACCAAAAGCATGCAGGGGACGTCCTGGGATGATGACTAATCCCGACATTTTTTGTACCTTTATAACATAAGGTATTTCTTCTGTTTTGATCCCTTCATTCAGTGTGATGGTTACCTTTCTTTTATTAGAAAGGACATGTGCCCACTCTTTGTCCCTGGTGTTACTGGTTACTTGTTCAATGCACTTGATTTTTCCAAATTTCTCAAAGTGCATCGACACAAGTCTGTTTGGGATTTGGGGGGTAACCAGTGTATGATAATATCAATTTTACGATTTTTGGCAATGGGTATAATTTTACATTTTAGTTTACAGACATCTAGTTCTTTAAGATTTACAAATGACTCTTTTACAGTAATGGACTTAAAACTAATAACAAAAATATAATTAAATTTGAGGACACCGAGGTGCCAAACATTGGAGCCTCTTACCTTGGTTTTGAGGCTTTTAATTATGTCTTCCTCGGTGTATGGGGCGCCATTTAGGTCGCACTGTAGTATGTAGGCTTTAGTCCAATCTAGCTCTTCAGTAGGTTTATAGATGACAAGATATCCATGTTGGTTTCCATGGAAGGGCTTGTAGGTTTTTCCAATGAAGTTTTCTTCTGACCGTTTATTTGGCCGAACTTCTCATTAGCAGCGGCCATACCATGTACCCGCGACATTAGGCATCTTTCCAGGAAGGATGCGATTAGCGATCGCGAGGCGTTAGCATATATAATCGGCTTACGCCGCACCCACTTATTATAGAAAGCACTAAACACTCAAAACGAGGAGCTCCACTAAACACGTCTGCTGTGGTCAGACTCCAAGCAACACAGACGGAGCTTACTATGAGTTGCCTCAGTTTGCACTACTAAATGGGTCAGATACTGCACTATCCAGGTATTTGCTTACGCTTGGAATCGCCGAACTTTATATAGTTTGTATATTCGGCATGAAACTCTTTGAGTTTCTTATTCGGCTAAGAAACAATTTGGGACGTAATATCCCTTAACTTAAATAAATAAATTATATTAAAAAATGTTGCGACAATCTAGCAATAGCCTCACATTTATGATCCTTACTTTAAGGGCTCAGGACCTTATTTGTTTAGAATTTAATCACTGGATGATAGACTGCATTAAGTAATGGATTCCATATAAATTTAATGTGAAGCTTTTTGATTTTCACTAATACTGCAATTATTTAATACTTTTCATGGTTAGCGATGGAAAAGTCAGCTAAAGAGTTGACAAGGTGTAGGCGGAAGGATTCGCAAATATGTCGCCCACACAAAGAGAACTAAATCTCCTAGACCCTAGCCTCTATAATTATTGTCTCCTTACATCGGTGTTTCTCAACGTGGAGCGTATACGCCCCACAGGGGGCAATTTGAATATTTGGGGGGGAAATTAGAAAATGTACATGTTTATATTATGCTTTTTCAGAACTTGGCTGACTATTATGCTGGGGGGGGGCATCAAAGTCTTTGAGACGTTGAGGTGGGGCATGATCCAAAAAAGGTTGAGAAACACTGCCTTACATCATACATTAGGACTTTCTTCCTAGGCACAAGTGTCACCAGAATAATTATTCATTTGCTAATTGGAGGAAATCGTCTTTTACAAGCTCAAGCAGAAATCTGCTTCTGTTCTTGATCATGCAGAAAATCTGTTTTTGCCTTTCCCGTAAATCGGAGAGCACCATTTCTACACTTTTAATTATGTGTAACACACACCCACACAAGTAACTTAGCCTCTTATCAACCCAGCCGATGTATATATTAAATTGACAAAGGAAAAGTATAAAGTTGATAAATTTGTACCTTTCCGAAAATTGAGAATAATCCACATGATAAACAAAAGCTACAGTGATAAACTTATAAATTCGATTATTTGTTTTATTTGCTCGAATAACGTCGAATTATTTGTAATGCAGTGAGAGAGTTGGCAAAATTATTTGTTCTAGTACCCTAGATGGATAAATGATGTGAAATTTCATTTAAAGTTATGTTTTAAATATCAAGTTGTCACTGGATCAATTCTAAAAAGATTTCTAGGGCATTCTGAGGGGCAAAAGAGTCAAACACACACACACACACACAAATATTACAGATACTAGATGTTTCAAGAAAAATAATTTTATTGCTTCTACATCTTCGGTTACAGCAATTAAGACATACTTCGACAGCGGGATTAAAAACCCGAGTTTCCGGGAGAAAAAACCTGCTATCTCCGTATGAGATCGGTTAACTCACAATGAAGGAAACCTCTATAAACAATCATCCCGTCACGAGTAAAAATGAAATTAAGTCTTGTCCGGTAGAAGGACACAATAGACGGTCAATCATCCAACTGCTTTATGAAGACTTGCATTCTGAAAGCAGCTACAAAAATATCGCCTTTTGTACTTGAGTAGAATCTTCTGAATTAGGCAGTTGAAACTCTTCCATGTTTTACAACAAATCTCTCTCTCTGTTACCTATATAAAAAAAGGAAAAGAATTCATTATTCAACCGGATCTTTAGACGAGATTTCCCTTTCGGAAGGACACCAGCACGAACAATGAGTGTTACCGTTTCCTCCCCCTCCTAACGGGCAAGCATATGCTGCGCTGGTGGCCCCACCCCATCGTTCGGATCCGGTTGTGCTGATCACTACTCAACTTAACCTAATTTACGTAACTAATTGGCTCGTGGCTGCCAGCTCAGAAGAGCGGCTCTACATGGCCTGTAACACTGTGACGAACCCCTTCTGGATGGACGCGCAGCATTTCAACTACGCAAGACGTTGTGTAGGAACAATCACCGTATCCTCCAACTCCTAACGATGAGAGTTCGACTACAGCAAGGTACCCTTCAGTTAAAAGCCAACACGCCCATCGTTCATCACATTTTGGGCTTCTCAACGAATGAGAATGATCACCTTGAAACCAACAAAAACAAAACCAAATACCTGAAAATGATAATAATAAAAGAAAACCCATTCTGAAACCAATGTTGAATTTCCTCCATCAAAGGGAAAATAAAAACTAGATGAATAAATAAACACTGTCATTAAGAATAACATATAAAATTAGCTTTGTATTGCATTTTACACTCGCCGCTCGTAACACCATTCATTCGCATGCAAGTTACCAATTTAACATCGATCTGATCTTTTCCTCTTTTTGTCAACTTCTGTAAATTCACTTGTGACATCGCAAATATACTTATCGAAGACGCAGCGTTCTATCTTCCGACTAAAGAACTAATCTTGGTAAATGTGGTGTTCACTTTGTAATCTCAGCGAAAGAACCCACCATTGTATTGGTTCTTTTGTTGTGAAAGTGAATTTCAGCTTTCCTATCAACAATGGAAAGCATCCTAACTGAGACATTTGCTGTTGAACCAACGATTGTGATTCTTCATTGTTTAATACAGTTTGCCTCTATGAAATAAATAAATATGAAATAAATAAAACTAGGACTCAAAATATAAAGAGCCAATAGGCTTCATTTCGGGGATATAAACATTATTTAAATTAAGGGGATATCCAATCTTTGAGTTTCTTATTCGGTTTTAAAACAATGTGGGATTTAATATCCCCTTAATTTAAATAATGTTTATATCGCTGAAATGAAGCCTATTGGCTCTTTATATTTTAAGTAACTTAATGGGTGCACCTGTTTGACAACTCGTATAGCAGAGTATATAAGTTCTTTTCGCTATACCCTTTGGTATTAATTTGGTCTAGCTACTCACTGATGAAGCCTCAAAAAAGACTGAATCCGGTCTGGGTAGTGACCTCCTGCCATAATGTAATAACAGCATACATTTCCTAGGAAATGTGTTTTTACATTATGGAAAATACCAAGAATAGCGATCAGAACTTTACCACCTTCGCTGCGAGTTGCCCGGTATTGTACTACGTACTAGGACTACTT
This sequence comes from Typopeltis vanoorti, assembly GCF_054136105.1. Lineage (NCBI taxonomy): Eukaryota > Metazoa > Arthropoda > Arachnida > Uropygi > Thelyphonidae > Typopeltis > Typopeltis vanoorti. Next base: position 147,509,310 of record NC_143550.1, read on the forward strand.
GCATTAGCTCACGCTAGTAATCGCCGATATTTTTATAGTTTACTATACTATATTCGGCATGAAACTGTTTCCAACCTTTGAGTTTCTTATTCGGTTTTAAAACAATGTGGGATTTAATATCCCCTTAATTTAAATAAAGCTAGGACTGATTTTAAGATGAATGGTACATAATGTTTCTGTGAAGGGTGGAAGTGAAAACGAAGGGTGATCAAGAATGATCTGTGTTTTATTTCTCATGGTTGTGTTTCTACTTCCACATGATGCTATGGGCAGTAGAAACGTAATTCCCCCCCCCCTCATTTTAGATTAGTCGAAAGCACAACTGTGCTTAATATTTTTCAATCTTCTGCTCAAAGCTTCCGTTTTCAGTGTGTTCTTACAGCTGTTTACAAAAAGAAAATAAGGATGTTAAAAACTGGTTTGAATCTCGTTTCTAAAACTCAAGGAATACACACATATTTTGACTAAAGGCAAGTTCTGGGCCGTCGCCGAATTAGATCGCGTCCTGAGGCAAACAATTAAATATCGCCCCTGATCGATTATAAGACATTGTTAACAATATCCCTAGGGTGGTGGTTACGTTGGGATAAATTTCTACAAGATTTTGGTTTTATATATATATATATATATATGTTAAAATTTAGTGAGGATCACTTTTCTCTTGTATTTTTGAGAAAATTTTTAATTCTTCAAATGAATCTATTGCATCCACATCAGATGCAAAATATCTTGTTGCCCTAATACGGCTGAACGAGCGCCCTTAATTAAGCGGCGCCGTGAGACAAGCTGCGTTTATGCTACACGCTGTCGACGGTACTGAATGGAATCATTGGAGGAAGACGATCAAGAGGTAGAACAAAAAGAACTTTGCCGCAGTCTTTGAAGGAAAGTAACAATTATCAAACTTCTGAGATGACAGAAATGGCAAAGATTTGCACATGGGGGGGGGGAACTCAACTTGTCATCTCACGAATTAGAAAGAAGAATTCGAAAATGAGTTCATAAGATATCCGTTGATTTTGTTAATAACATGGAATATGTTAACATCTGGAAGAACACAGATCGCAGGGAAAAGCCCCAATTTATTGCTCTGCCACAAGTATTATTTTGCTTCTTATTGAACCATTTCATTTAAAGCTTATTACTAAATTGACATTTTTTATATAAAAAAAAATTCATATCACAACAAACGTTTATTGACATCTGCAATAAAAGAATATTATTTTATTCAAGACTAGTAAGCGCGGGTCGGGGAGGTTTTGACACCCCCTTTTGGTGGTAAATGATTTTCTTCTACGACCTGAAGACGTTTAAAAATATCCGTGCCGCAGTGGGATTCGTAGCAAAAACTTTTATTTGAAGAGCAGAGATTTTCCCAACCAGGCTGCTAAATGTTATTGCAATAATGGGACGTCTTATGACGTTTTCTGGCCAAGCTTGCTTTGAAGCAAAGGCGACCAGAGGACATGGCACAACAGATAAAAGAAACTCAAATTTTGAGAGCACGAAATTTGGAAATGTCAGTGTTTATTGGTTTTTACATAAACTTTCGAGATTCGTTACTTACTGAAAAATAGTTTCACATCCGCAAATGACATGTTCTTTTATTATATAATAAAATAACATATATCGCAGTAAATAATGATAGGTATAAAATTGCTCAATTCGAAGTCCGTGAAATAGCAGCGCCATCTACTGACGGAACTTAATTTAAAAGAATAACGACTTTCATAAATAATAAAGAAAGTATGGGTATTTTTTACGATCACGGTTCGTATGAAAAGCGAGCATGTTGAAATTGGTTTCATGGAAAATGTGGTTTAATAAAAACTATAAAATGTGCAATCAATTTCGTATTTTTTAAGAAAGGAATAAGGACGGGCATTTAGATTTAATGACTAGAAAGCCCAAATACGGAAAAATTCAAATTTCTTGCTGGTGGTTATAGACGCTGTCTAGCTGTATTTACCTCTAAATGCCTACCCTTATTATCTCCTTGTAAAAAAAAAAAAAAAAAAAAAAAAAATATATATATATATATATATATATATATATATATAAAATAAGTTTAATGACTATTACCGAGAGAAAAGATGGCAAGATATATTTAACAATATACTACTAGTTTCGTTACAAGAACATCATCAGGTATCATACTCAAAGAAGTATATAAAAAACTACAGAGACTTAACATTGTACTAACAGAACAAGTGAAAAACAGTAGCATGTTTGAAAAAATGCAAGTATGAGTTCCATACAAACGAATACTACGCGCTGTCGCGAGTGCGCCAGTACTGAACAGAAGCAACGTGTGCGTCCGAGAGATTGTAACTTAGGCTGTTATTGATATGAGAGGAATCTAGAGAAATTTCTCTTGATTCAACAATCTTTCTTTCCAGTTCATCGTAGCACACATGGATATTAGCAGTTTGAGTCCAGTTTACAATGTGCTGGCGGCCTTCGTCTGAGTTAGCAGAAAAGAGAACGTGGCTAGAGAGAGCGCTAGCTCTAGTCCTGTTATAGGAGATATCTCTACGGTGTTCATCCAAACGTAGAAGGATGGATTTAGCAGTCTGTCCATAATATGGCTTTCCGCAATCACATAAAATCTTGTAGACTCCTGGAAACTGAGTAGGAAGATGTTTCTGTTTATATTGGCAAAGTAATGAACGAAGTTTTGGAAGCGTAGTGTAGCACGTTTTGAAGTTAAATTTCTTGAGAATGTTAGCCAGTTTTGGTGAAAGAGAGCTGATGTAAGGTAAGGAGATGAAGGCTCTTGGGAGAGGGGGATCTTCAGCAGTAGTTGAGTGCCTGGGGGAAAGAAATTTGTCAATCTTCTTTGGAGAGAAGCCATTGTTGATAAACGTTTTTTTAAGAAAACTGAGTTCATTTATAATTTCTGTTTCTTCTGTAAGTAATGATTTGGCTCGGTGGGCTAAAGTGGAAATAATACCACATTTTTGTGGGGGATAATGATGGGAGGAAGCATGAAGGTATCTGTATATCTGTATATCTGTATCTATATATCTTCCATATATATATATATATATATATATATATATATATATATATATATATATATATATATATATGGAACTAACTGCACGCCTTCAAAGAACAGAATTAATTTGCATGCATCATGTTTTTTATGAACCAGTTTTAACACTCCCGCTTTTAATGCGAGCTGTAATTATGAAAATATTTTTTTATTAGCATTTATTATTATTATTATTTGAATTACAGTGACTATACCGCTGAAAAAATAAAGTACGTTCCTCAAAGTTAATTTTGCACATTTATTTCTTAACAGTAGTGCACTCAGGATTTAATCTTGGGGGGGGGGGTGAGTTGAGTAGACGATTTGAGAATACACGCTACGCATTGCATCTGACCTAAGACTGAGCATTTGCAATGATCACTAATTCATAAGTAGTATAGAAATAGAAAACACGACACAACATAAATTTAAAAAAAAAAAGAATTTTAATTAGGAAAATATTTTTGGAAAAATTTCTTTAAAGTTTTTTTTTCCCTTTTTCTTTTTTTCTGGGGGGGGACGGTCCCCTTACCCCCCCTGGGTGCGCCACTGTCTCTTAATATAGTAACCTTTGTGATATATGCAATAAGCAGTGTTTAGGCAATTTTGAGTGGTTTTATCTTGACAGAGCCAAATAGTGTCTTGACTTCATCATATAACATAAAGTGGTGCCTCTTGGAATTCAGAATTCTGTAATAGTTCATGTCAGGCTGCACACGAACTCTCTTAATTTGTATTTTCAGTTTTTATATTTCAAAGTCTCCAGTATGAAGCCAAAATATTCACAAGGTCAGCAGAAATTGAATCAGTGCTTTAGTGGAGGAACCAGTAATGAGGATCACCAGTAAGCATCAGGGAAAATAATTAGGCAAAACTCTCCAGCTACTGGAAAAGTCTTGCCTAATAATTTTTAACTTTCGTGGTACTGGTAACCCTTTGTGAAGATTCCATGAATCATAAGATAAGGAATATGACAAGGATAATTATTTTACTGGAGCAGATATAGTAGTTCACCATAGAATTCTTGTGAAACGTGTAAGTATGGCTGTGTTTGAGGAAAATCTACCCACAACAGACTGGCCAGCCAAATTGAACGTGAGAGATGAAGTGAATAACATGTGGAATTGTTTCCAAGTCCAATAACACAGGCAGAGCAAAGATTATCGTAATTTGATCTTTTTCACTTCAGCACTACTAGAAAAGTGATAAGACAATATGACAAGGATAATTATTTTACTGGAGCAGATATAGTAGTTCACCATAGAATTCTTGTGAAACGTGCAAGTATGGCTGTGTTTGAGGAAAATCTACCCACAACAGACTGGCTAGCCAAATTAAACGTGAGAGATGAAGTGAATAACATGTGGAATTGTTTCGGAGTCCAGTATCACAGGCAGAGCTGAAAATAGTCCAGTGTGATGGAAGTTAATTCCCATGAAACTCGCCAGAAGTAAACCAGGAAAGTTTATCCTTTAGACTAGTTGTTCAGATGCTAGACCTACACCTTACTATAAAGCAATATTTTGAGCTTTGTCTCTATGCTTCAGTTTCACTACTGTTAGCAGGATAGTAGCAGATAAATATTACAAGTGAATACATAAATACTAAAGATGAGCCATCAATAAATGTTAAATCTATGCTAAAATGCATTTTCTAACACTTTTTATTCCCTACAGGAGCTGGAGCTCCTTTAGTCCTAACTTTTTGAAGCCAGTGGGCAGGCAATCACCATCTCTCAAGCCTTCTGCAACTGAGCTATCAGTGAATCCAAGTATTTCAGGAAAAAGAGTATGGCAGATAACTGATGCCACTTTATGCCCTTAAACCCTAACAATATTATTGTCTGTAACATAAGGATTTTTTGAATTAAAAACTGGCTTCCAGGAGAAAAACTTATTTGTCATGCAAAAGTTAGCTAACTTTGGAACAGAACTGGCTGAGGAAAGGCTCAGAAAATGTTCCCCTGATTGGCCTTCAGGCAGCCTAGTGCCATGGATGCAAATACCACTTAACTGCATTTTTTATTAAATTCATTAGGAATAATTAAAACTACCACATCATTCAGGATTTTGTCTTGCAATTACCTACCACCTGAAGTCAGCAGGTGGTAGATAATTTTCATTACTCAGTATAGCGGGGGGGGGGGGACTGATCTTTAAGGGTTTATGGATTATTTAATACTTTGCCTACTCATAGACTAAAGTGATATATGCGTTTACATTTAGTGGGAGAAATTAACATAAAAAATAAAATCCACAATTTAGTTTTAAAAGATTTGCAGTAAAAACAAAACACCAGCAATGTTTTATAGAAACCCTATATATATATATATATATATGACCTGCATAATTTTCAACACAAACTGCTGCATGACATTACCACACAAAGCAATTTTTGTAAACAGCTTTTGTTTTCATAGTCACGAAAGATGACTATGAAAGATGTTTGTTGCCTTTTTCCCAACAGAGAATCACAATATCTCTGCCATCATAAGAAGAAAGCGGTGTTAAGTGCAATTAAGCAGAATATGAGAGCATGTTACACTTCATCAGTGGAGAATAATTGCTAGCAAGGGAAGTGCTATTTATGTGATCTAAAAGGATGGCAATTATTTGATGAACAGTCAGCTGTGTAGCAAATAATTAAATAACGTAAAAGTGAACATCTCAGAGTTACTTTGGCACCTACTCTGCACAAGTTTGTTTTTATTATTATTATTATTTGTTGTTATTAAGATGGCTATGATGGTTAACAGGTACAACAGAAAGTGGAAGAACAATGCTTGTCACTTTTCAGTGGAACAGTACCTTTAGAAATAGATACAGAGCCAAAACACTGCATCTATGAGACAGAAGATGAAGTGAATCTGAAAAAGAGGGACTGTCTATAAGCTGAATTCTCCCCTCTGGACAGCATCAAGAATTTTTAAAGTTCTAGGCGCTCCACCCCAAATGTGAACAGTATTCCGAGCATGGGATTTGTATATATTTAAGAACTGGTTGGGTGTAAAATAGCACGACCCTGAGTAAAAGAGAATGCTATTTTTATGGATGCTGAAGAAGCTATGATGTGATGTGTTTGTGCCAGGAGAGACTGGAGGTGAATGTTAGACCAAGCAGAGAGATCCGACCTTGTCTGGTGATTTGTGTATTACTGAAGGTAAGGAAGGAATGTGAGCTGAGATTTCTTTTGCAAGAGAAGTCAAGACAGTTTTGGTGGCACTGAATGTGACCAGACTGTCTTTGCCTCATTGAAGGACAGTATGTAGGTCAATGTTTAAGGCATTATTTGTAGATGATCTTGATGCTGGGATATCTGTGCACTGCATGATTTGTCAAATGAGCAGGATGAATGGAGGGTACTATTATCAGTAAAGCTGTGGATAGGATTAGTGTGATTGAGAGTAGGTCATTTATGTAAATGAGAAAGAGGATGATAGGTGACAGGAGAGAACCCTGAGGTACTACTAAATTAGTGGTGAAGCTGGCAATCCAATTACAGAAGGATGGTAGGTAGACCAAAGAATGGCAGTTCATTTAGCAGACTTTGATGCCACACATCAAAAGCTATGGAAATGTCAAGTGAAAGCACAAGATTTGTACTTATTCTGTACAAATCCCAAATCAGTCCAATTTGAAATACTGCCTTTAAAACTTCTCTAAAAATTCTTGCTGTTCAAAAGAGAGCAGTTCAGTTGATTGACAACCACTCTCCTCTCTTTCCAGCCAATGTCTCATAAATTGTTAGTTTGGCTTCTCATGTGAGGGAACAATATAAAAAATCAAGAGAAAAAAAAACTTATGATTAATCACTGCAACTAGTATTCCTCCACAGTGTAGCAAATATGATAACTTCTGGATGGAATGACTTAGTTTTGATCCCTGTCGTATCATGGGAGGAAAATTCATACAGACTTTTCAACTTAAGGCAAGTTAACTAGTCTCAAACAGAGCAGAATTCCCCTCCTAAAATCTTAGTTTTCACTACAAAACATTGAAACATTAGAGAACACACACACACATACACAATCTATAGACAAAGCAGAGGATTCGAGTCACTGTCATCATGTAATATCCTCTGACAGATACATTCATTACCTGATCAAGAGGGTATTCATAAACAACACAGCACTCTGCAACTAAGAGTATTATCTAAAAGGTTATTTAATGAATTAGCTCTAATTCAGGAAAGTTCATCTAGTTCTAAATCAGAACCAAGATCAACTCTTACTACAGCAAACATCGTTATAGTGAGGTCTAACAAAAAGTTGGTCTATTCTAAACTTCGATACCATCAAATGTTACTAAGGAAATTCACTATAGCAAACCTTTCATTATGACCTCCTCTACAAGTTTTGTGATGAGAATCAACTGTTGGAAACTTAGTGTGTATAAACTGCGAAATTTATGCCAATTTCATATTTCAAACAATTTTTTATAGTTATATATATATTTATTTATTTATAGGTGAACAGGGATGGGATGAAAAGTATACACTTGGTGAGGAAATTTTAAAGGAGTCTCAGAGATGAGAAGACTGGAAGTGGTGAAGAGGTGCCTGAAATTTGAGGTCACTCAAATTTCATTATTTGATTTTTATTATGGCAGAGGCTCTAAAATATTATTTCATACACTGAGGAGGAACCCTCAAATTATGTAAATCTATATATTCCATATTTTAAAGGAATTTCAGAAGAAATAGCAAGATTACTTTCTAGGATTAACTAACAAGTCTCTTTCAATTTAGTTCGCAAACTTAATATCTTCTTTATATCTCCTAAAGATAAATATCCTCCTATTTCTTATCCTGGAGTTTACAGAATCCACGGCTTTTGCAGCTTAAAAAACCCAACAAATCTGATTTAGCAAACCATACGTTATCTACAAAACACGATTCCATAGAACAAAAACCAAAGTGTTACACAAAAGTTATCCTCTTCTGGAAAGACTGTACAAAGAAAGCTGTGAAGCACACATTCACAACCCAAACCTGAACAAAAACTGTTGCCTAAAACTTTCTCAATTTTGGGAAGTTATATTGACTAATACAGGGTGTTTCAAAAAAAATGACCAATTTCAAATAATTATATTTAATAATGAAAATGTGGTACAGTTACAAAATAAATTACCAAGTGCGGTTGTCATATCAGACTCTGGGCCAAGACCATTCACACGGTACAAGTCGCATTCATTTGTGGTTCGTGGTTGCGGAGATATACAATTTTCAAATCGGGACATTCTTTTTGAAACATTAATGATACATTAATGTACCTTAATAAATTTTGTACATTAATGATATTGGGAAGGATTTGACAAGTGACATACAGGTATTTGCTAATGATGCAAAGATAGGCAGGGTAATCATGAATGCTGCTGATATGCAGAATGATTTGAATAAGCTGGAATTGTGGTTGCAGAACGATTTGAATAAGCTGGAATTGTGGGCATGGGAAAATGGGTGTCAGTTCAATGTCAGTAAATGTAAAGTCATTCACTTTGGCATGATTACCTATCCAATGTCGTATTATATTGGTGGGATTAGGCTAGAAGAAACTGATGAGGCTAAGGATCTTGGGGTGTTAATAGATAGGAAGTTGAAGTTCAGGGGCCATGTGGCAAAGATTGCAAATACAGCTCAAAAGATAATTGCAATGCTCAAACGAACGTTAAAGATAAGGATATTATTTTGCCTCTTTACAAGGCCTTGATAAGACCTCACTTGGACTGTTGTGCGCAGGTCTGGTTTCTGATGTGATTCTGATATATTGGAGAGAATACAAAGGCGAGTGTTAAAAATGATTGTGGAATACCTGAATTACCTGAAGACAGGTTGAGAATTTGTAGATTGCAGACACTAGCAAACAGGAGAAAGAGGGGTGATATGATTGAGACTTACAAACTGCTGAAAGGGTCATACAGGATTGCAATTGATGGGATTTTTCAATTTATGGAGGGTGGAGAAAGGACGAGAGGGCATCCTTGGAAACTGACTAAGAGGGTGGTGCGTGATTGGAATGGATTGCCATTGGATGTTGTGAGTGCAAGCAGTGTGAATCAATTCAAGAATAAGTATGATAGCTGGTGTGTGTGTAGTAGTATGTAGCCTCCCTCGATGAGTCTCTGACTCCCTGGAGGTCTCTTAATAATAATAATAATAAACACCCTGTACTTACCATTTATGTGTTCCTTAATTTGTAATTAATTGTTTATATTTAAACAATTTTTGCATTAATATATTTAAGTATAATTTATTATTTTATTGCAATTTATTTGTATATCTATTAATGCAGATGAGCTATTCTCCTGTAGCTGATAGTGCACATAATATCACACACTTTCAATTGAATTGTTGTTCACTTTTTTGGTTTTCCTATAATTGTATTGACAATGGCTATGAAACTTAGCCAAAATTGTACAAATAAAAAACATTTAAATTAACATAAGTGATTCCATCATTAATATGTTATGATGTATTCTTCCTCTTACTGATCATCTCAATTTTTAGAACTAAACATATATATGTTCATATAAACAGACTCTACAATCTAAGTCAACTGTAAATGTGAATCCAAATAATGTTAATAATATTCCAGTTTATTTCAAGCGGTCCACCCATGTTCATAGCATAAAAAATGTACAATGTACACATGATACTTGTGAGCATTGCTGTCATGTTGATTTGTCACTCAAGGTGGTAATATTAGAAATGATAATCAAGCTCTGCCCATAAATCAGTGGGAATAACTGAGAATTTACAAAAAAAAATGGCGACTGATTTAAAAAAAATTTTTTTTTAACAAATTTGTTTAAGCTTAATGCAATATAAAATATTTTTATTGCAATTTTGTTCCTCTACAATTCTTAGAGCCTCCGTAACTTAGTCAGTATAGACAAAGCCCTTTAGTCGGAAAGGGCTTTGTCTATTCGATTCCTGTCCATGACGCGAGGAACTTTTATCTGGTCTCTTTCGACTAAAGGTGAGTTAGCCAGTCTCATATAGAGGTAGAGGGGTTTTTTTTCACCTGGAAACTCAAGTTTTTCATCCCTGAGAACACAAACCAGCCCCATGAACATGGATCTACATGTCAAAAAAAAAAAAATTATATATATATAGGAAACTTTTCCCCTGTACTTGGTTCTTGGGGCTCTCTGTGCAGTATTAGCCCCAGTGTTGTGTTATGGATAGATCCATAATTGCAAACCTTCACCTAAGATGATGATGATGATATAATTCTTGTGGAACCTTTGAAGAGAGTTTGCAGAATCCACTTTGGGAATTACTGCATTAGATCATGATACTGATGCTAAGGACCTTGACATGGAAATAGAGGTTATGGTTCCAAATTTAAAGCTCTGATCAATCTTCATATGGATTTGGTAACCTGATTTAGAAGGGAGTTCAGAGAAAATTGACTAAGGTGGTATCTGGTCTTCAGAATGTGTGGCATGACGGAAGATTGAGCAAATGCAATTTCCAGGGCCTTGTGAATAGGAGGAAGAGAGGAATTTTTTTTTTCTTTAGCAAGGGAGTGAAGCAGTGGTGGCTTGTACATAAGAATTGCACCACCCCCAAGGAAAAAACGAAAAAAATAAATTTTGTTTGTGTTTATAAATAATAACAATGCTTACAACATTATACAAATGCAATACAACATGTTAAAGGTTACAGCTTATGTTTCGACATTGATTGAATAGTTAATAATTGGAATTGTTTGATTAACACTTTAGATTACGAAACAAATGCACTGCGATCTAACGCAGTGTCGGAATTATCACATTCAGTCAGTTCCAGCTAGACTCGCTGATATTCGTTTGCACTTGTTACTGCATGTAACAAGTGAATCTGACACTGCTCGTTGAGCAGTGTTGTTACAGATAAATTGTATGCTTGCATGCATTACTTCTTCAGATATGAAACTATTATTATTGGTGTGTGTTCGTGGTGAGGGTGAAATATTTTTGGTAAATCTTATTTTATACTGTTAAAATAACATAATTATTTATTTATTATAAATACAAGGCTGAATTATGATGAGTGTCACTATTGAAAATACGAAAAGAATTATATTTTCTCAATTATCGTTACACGAAACAAATGCACTGCGATCTAATGCAGTGTAGGAATGTCAAAACAGACACTGCTCAATGAGCAGTGTCGCTACAGATATATTGTATGCTTGTGTGCGTATTTCTGCATACGTAACTTTTATTATTGGTGTGTGTTCGTAGTGAGGATGAAATATTTTTAATAAAACAATTTTTGTAATATGTAAATTTACTTATTAATAAATTGGTTACTGATTAGGAAAAAATGAATTATTTTTTTCTTATTTTGTATATGCAGCACACCCCCCACTTAAAATTTTCACCAGCCACCACTGGAGCGAAGAACAGAATTTTTGCACGGAGAGTGGCTGGCAAGTGAAATGCACTGCTTGAGAATGCAAACACATTGAGTAGCATGGTGTGATGAGCTTTGTGTGCAAGATGCATGTATCTCTCGCAATGAGTTTTGACTTCATGGATGTCTAGTGTTAATAAATGTGGGTCTTCTGTATATTGAGGACCATTAGTACAGTTAGTAAAAGTAACTATGCAATTTAATTCAAATTTTATTGTATGAACATTTTGACAATCAGAATGTATAATACAACTTCAAAAATATACAAAAATGCACAAAGCTCTTATGCTACTAGTTATATTAAGTAAGAATATTCTGCTGTAAAAACGCACTTTTTTTTTTTTTTTTTGAAAATTAACTGTAAAGAGTTCCATTACACAACTAAGATGGCTGTGATGGAGTGTAGTTTCCTGAGAAAAAGCATTATTCATTTTCTTGTCCTCACTAATTTTTAAAGCATATTGGTGCAATCATGGAGATTCTTTCAATAGGTCCAACTATTTAACAAATCTGACAATTTTCTGCTTGCTCGGAATAATACTAACTCTTGTCATGCCCAGATATACAACCTATCTTATGTGGTGTTTATTTATAGTTTAATTCTTGCAGCTTTTCAACCATACATGTACTTACTTAAAGTCCTCTTTAGTATAGGTTAACCAAGTGGAAGTTTTTCCACTTGGTTATACTATAAATTAAAGATAGAAAGAAATTATATATATATATACTTGGTTTAATCCTTTATCCAAGTGTAAGCAAACAAGTTTGTGCCTGAACTATTTTCAGGGCTGGGGCAACTTGTATAAAGAAGTTAAGACTTCACATCATTTTTAGTATCCCATAATGCAAAGCACATCTCCTTATGGACATGTATAATGCCATGCATTATGGGAACGGTCACTACCCAGACCGATTTCAACCTTTATTGAGGTATTTCAACCTCATTAGTGGGAGCCAGAGTCAGAGGTTGAAGTAATGAAGAAGTCTTATTTTCATATACGAGTAGCCAAAAGGCGTCACACCTTATTATATTAAAATACTGTGGATTAGGGAAAGTTGTTGAAAGTAAATCAAGTATATAATTTCTTGGTTTCTTTAATTTATAGTATAACCAAGTGGGAAAACTTCCAACAACTTTTATACGAGTTGTCCCAGTCCTGAAAATAGTTCAGGCACAAACTTGTTTGCTTACACTTGGATAAAGGTTACACCAAGTATATAATTTCTTGGTATCGTTAATTTATCCTCACCAACTTGTTCTGCATAAATATATATATATAAAATAAATCCTCTAACACTTTTTAATTTCCAAAGGGAGTTTGACAGAGCTCTTTTAGCCCAAATTAACTTTCTGGAAATTGGTGTTTGGTATCTCCACCTTTAGCTTTCATCAATAGCCGAACACATGGCTATCAATGAGGTAAAGGCATCAGAGCCAAAGTATACAACAATATCAATTCATCTAGATGCCATCATATGATCATAAATAACAACATATGTTGTCTGGAATAGTTCACGTTTTATGGATTTTCTGAAATGCTGGGTTAAAGATCTAAGCTTCTGAAAGAGGGGAAAACTCTATGCCAAAAACTGAACAACTTTGGAAAAGACTGAAATAATGGACCTAGAAAAGCTTAATTGGCAACTAGAATCAAACATACAATCTTTTTTCTGGTAATCTAGCGTTATAAAACCAGACGTGCTCCAGCATTAGCACTATCAACTCATTTAGCTGCTATTTGAAGAAAATATTTTAATAAAAGAAGAATTATTTTCCATTGATAAAAGTATTTTCTAACACACCAACTATCTAGATGACTTATGGAATTTCTGATTTTTTTTTTTAATGTGAATCCTATCTGTAAAAGGTTATAAATATATCATTAATTTAGCAGTTATTGGACTGAATTTCATAATCCATTGGCAAAAAAAAGTGCTTTTTAAAGACACTTCAGCCCTCCAATTAGTGAAGTGATGAAAATTACCTATCACCTAAAGAGTTATCCAAATATCATGTGGCAGTACATAGGCCAACAACACAACTACCAAAAACACCTTTGGAAGATTTTGTAACAGTCATCTCAGCAAGTGGTGGAAAAAAAAGTTTGGCATCACTGGCTGGAATGCAGTACAAAGTGCAAGCAAGAAGGGTACTACTATGGTAAGGAAGGCCAAATCAGACTATGAGAAAGAGAATTAGCCAAACAGGCCAAAGTGAATCCAAAAGAGTTTTTTCATTATGTAGCAAGTAAGAGGAAAAATGACTATGGTAGAATAATTTTAAATAATGCTCATGGTAGGAAAGCGACTGATCCAAAAGAAATAGTTGAGTTACTGAGTGATCATTTTGTAAAGGGGTGTATCATCCAGGTGGCGATTTTACAGTTGCTGATGTTACAGAGATGCATATCGACATTGAGGTAGATGAACGGCAGGTGTTCAGCATATTAAAAAAATATGAATGCAAACAAAGCAGTGGGACTGGATGGCATATCATCCCATGTACTATGTAAATGTGCAAGAGAATTGGCACTACCTCTGATGAAGTTGTTCACTCTATGTTTCATCTCTGGCAGGATTCCAAGGGAGTGGAAAGAGGGTAAGATAGTACCATTGCATAAAGGTGCTCCAAGACAGAGGTAGCAAACTATAGACTGGGAGTGGTTATTAAAGTATTAGAAAAGTTGGTGAAAGGTAAAATACAACAGTGGGTGGATAGGGATGCAATACTTTATAGTGGGCAGTATTATGGCTTTGTAAAAGGTAGGTGATGTCTTACTAAGTTATTCATATTTTACAATAAAATAATAGCAGAATTGGATAAAGGTAATGGTTACACAATGATACTGCTCAACATTGTCAAGGCATTTGACAGAATACCACAGGGAAAACTATTACAAAAACTGGTGCAAATGGGAATGGATATGAGGCTAGTGGCATGGATTGGGGGGTGGGGGGAGATGGCTGACGGACAGTCACCAGAGTAGTATATGGTGGATGGAGTCTAGGAGAATGATGGTGAGTGACTAGTGGAGTACCTGAGGGTTCGGTACTAGGGCCACTACTCTTTAATTTGTATATCAATGACACAGGAAAAGATTTAAGAGAGGATATTCAGTTGTTTGATGATGCAAAACTGGGGAAAGCAATAGTTGATAAAGGTGATGTAGATATCCTGCAGGATGATTTAAATAAACTGATATTGTGGACAAAGGATAATGATTGTCAATTTAATGTTGCAAAATGTAAGGTTATGCTATTCAGGTTGAAAATGTTGCATATGGTATATCATATTGATGAAGCTAGGGACTTAGGGATAATGGTGAACAAAGAGTTCAATTTCAGAGGGCATATTGCAAAAGTTGGTAAAATAGCTCAAAGGATTATTTGGATGTTGAAAAACATGCTAACAAGTAAAGATAAGGAAATTATTATCCCTCTTTATGTGGCTGAATCAGGACAGGTCCAAGAGTATCTGATGCCCCAAGGCAAAGAAAATTTAGGTGCCCCTATACATTGTCTCTATATGTATTTTGTCATACTCACACAAGCACATGTACACCTACAAATGTGGATATTTATAAAAATAAATAATCGCCCCTAGGTGATTGCCTAGGTTCGCCTAATGATAAAACCGGCCCTGGGCTGAATGATTCAGCCCAGGCTGTATGATTCAGCCACATCTTGGCTACTGCAAACAGATTTGATCGCCTGGGTGTCTTGGGGACCATGAGATAGTCAAAAAGATTCAGATACGAGTGACCAAGATGGTGACAGGTCTGTGGAATACTCTCTACAAGGCCAGGTTGAAGGTTTATGGGTTACAAAGTTTAGCTGATAGGCGGAAAAGAGGGGACATGATTGAAACTTTTAAGATATTAAATGGGTTTTATAAAATTGATGCAAGTGATATTTTTTCAATATATGACAAATAAAGAACTAGGAGCCACCTGTGGAAGTTGTGGGGACCAGATTTTTTGCATGGAGAGTGGTGAGTGAGTGGAATGGATTTCCAGAATCAGTTGTGAGTTCCCTGACAGTGAATGAATTCAAGGAGAGGTATGTTAGGATTTGTGTGTATGATGGTTGATTTGGGTCTCCTGTGATGAGTCTCCAAGACTCCCTGGAGATGTCGTAAATAATAATAATATGAATAGCAAGTCTGAAATTTCAGGAGCCATCCCTTGATAAACACTAAAATGAATTTTGAGTTGTAATGAAAAAAAATAGAGAAAGACTTAAATTTTACACAGTCAATTTCATCTGATTTACAGGATCAAAATGGAGAAAAACATACTAATAGAAAAAGGATAGAAGAAATTGTGCAGAATTTTTATAATGATTTCTATGCAACTAAGTGCCAAGTTTCAGAACCGATCATTCCAAAACCAAGTAATATACCAAATGTACTTCCAGAAGAAATAGAACATGCCCTTACGAAAATGAGTAAAGGTAAAGACTCAGGACTTGATCATGTTAAGGCTGAAGAAATCCAACAAGGTGGACCAGCTAATTTCAAAGCATTGGCTGCCAGATTCACATGGTACTTCAAAGAAAGAAAGAAAGATTCCAGAGGAATGGAAGACCTCAAAAACCATACTTCTATTCAAAAAAGGTAACAAAGAAGACATAAAAAACTATCGTCCAATCTGTCTACTCTCTCGCATATATAAAACCATGAACAGAGTAATACTGAACAGAATCCAAAACACTCTCGAAGACAACTCCAGTAGAGAGCAGGTAGGATTCAGAAGAGGCCTCTCCACAAGAGATCATTTTACAACTAACAGAAAAATGCAGAGAATACTGAATCCCTCCATGTTTCCTCTTTATTGATTTTAAAAAAGCATTTGATACCATAGAACACAATGCAGTCATCAGCACCTTACTGGAAATAAATGTGGACCCTACTTACATCCACATGATAAAAGAAATTAACAAAAATCAGACCACACAAATAACCCTATTTGATCAACCTATAAATATAGATATAAAGAAATGGGTCCGTCAAGGCGATGTGATCTCCCCAAATCTATTTACCAGCACTTTAGAATATATTTTGAAAAAAATAGACCTAAACGGAGGAATAAGCATAGATGGTGAAAAACTACAAATCCTTATGTTTGCCGATGATCTAGTACTGATTTCCCACAACCCAAAAGACCTAGAAGAAATGGATGAAAAAATATACACAAACAGCAGTAAGATAGGCTTAGAAATGAACTAGAAAAAACAAAATGGATCAAAAACATCTACACAAGTGACAATCACCTATGTATTGATAACATCCCTATAGAACAAGTTGACTCCTACAATTACTTAGGACAAACAATAAAAATGAATAATGATTTATCTGAAGAACTAGCAAAAAGAAAGAAAGCTGCATGGCTATCATTCAACAGACTAAAAGAAACATTTACTGATCCAAATCTTGACATCTCTGCGAAGGCAAAACTATTTAATAGTGACATTCTTCTATCACTCACATATGGATCAGAAATATGGAACATGACAAAAAAAGAAGAAGAAACTCTCAGAATAACTCAATTGCAATAGAACGCAGGATTTGTAACATCAGCAAAATGGAACATGTTAGAAACACGGAACTAAGAAAGAGATCAGGCATAAAAGATGTGGTAACTGCAGTATATGAAAGCAAGATGAGATGGGCAGGTCACATAGCCAGACTCGGCAGGGCTGCATTTACCATTAGGCACATTAGGCGCAAGCTGGGGGCCTCACTCTCTGCATGTCAGTGTCCCTCCCATTAATTTATTATCTTACAAATTATTAATTTGTAAGATATTCCTTTCCTTCTTTTGTTTGAAGTTAACTCTGTGTACACTCTGAATATGTATCTAGATTGAAAAATGCATGCTTAATAACCCCCCCACACACACACACGCACCCAATCTGATACTTATATTGAGCTATATGTTTTAATTTTATTATTTGGTAATAAACATTTTTAAAAGAAACTCTAGAATAAAAGACTGGGAAATACACTTATCCTTTTTAATAAGATATCTGTATATTATATTAATTTATATATTTATATTAATAAATATATTTATATTAATTTGTATATTTAATTCTATATTAATTATATATGAAATTTTTATTGATTTATATTAATGATTATATTCAGTGTTTTTTTTTGGGAAAAAAAGTGTCGATACTCACCATGAAGATGTTATTACAGCAACTTCCACACTTTTAACATATCCTCTAATATACCCTCGTCGTCTCTAGATCGCTTCCTGCTTTTGGTATCAATTGCAGAATGATGACCTCAGCCAAAGATGTGACAAAGTATTCAAGAAAACTTTCTCTAATGTTTCGTTTTTTGCTTCAGATTTTATTTTTTGGCACGCTTTGTGCGCTACACTCTCCTTATGATTGTAAATCTTTTTTTTTTTTAATGACATTAACTGTTGTTTGCAAGATTCTCCAAAATGACTGATTTTATCATTTGTCCACTCCACTGAAATTTTCGTTTCCATGTGTTTATCGACGGCAAGACTTCTGACATCACGACACACTTTACACCCCAACAATTTATTCTTGACAGCCACTCGTTTCTCTCGCAGAAGTCATTTTTCTGCAAAAGTGTCCAACATTCGGGCCATTATCAGAATCTGCTTCCTTTTGACCACATGGATCTTTGATCTTGGTTTCGTGATCTTCTTCACCAAGTGTATTTTCGGTGCTAGTTTTCTGTTTTACAGGATCATAAGTAGATTCAAAAATTTCTACTTCTTCAGCCTGCCTTTTTTTACTCATTGGCATAAAGTAACTACTAATTTTACTAATTTTGAACAATTATTGCACTGATTTAACTTACATTAATTCAAAACTCACGTGAATACCTGCCTGTTGCAGAGTGAATATAGAACTGATAAACCGATATTGGAAGCAATCAGAAACGAGCACAACTTCCTGTTTCGGGTTGTGTACCAACCTATGAAACAGAAAAGCAGGGTACCAACTTATAAGTAATCAAAGCTGAAAATTTAAAAAATTCAATTCGTGAACACAGTACCATCTACTGGAATATTTATAATACATTTTGCTGTCAATAAATCGCAATTTTTTAAAAACTGAAGAAAAAAGGTGCCAGTACTACGTACCACCAGAAAAAAAAGCACTGATTATATTAATGCCATTTTAATGCTTAGTTGTATTTTTGATTATTAAACAAGTTTCATCATTTGATGCAGGACTTGCTTAATGGAAGACAGAAGTGGCATGAAAAAAAAAAGTGTGTTTAATGTCTAGAGCAGGGTTCCCAAATCACCTTACTCTATTCATGGTACTAATGTGCTATAAATTTCTAATCTTTTCAGTGGGATTATCATTAAAAAATGCTGTAAACTGTCTTAGTATACTATCTTTAATGTTTCTAAAGCATTAATGTGATTTTGTTTCAGGAATATTGAATATATATCCAGATACTTGATATTTGTGGTTAATTCCAATGGGACTTTATTACTAACTATTATAATAACGGAATTAACTCATGTAAATTATTCTTTATTCGTAGAATTTTCACCTGAGTATCACAGGCATCATCAGTACAGGTACAAGGCTAAAATGGGACTGATACTGTTATAAATACAAACTGTTTTGAATAATTATTCAAACTTGCATATTAATATTTGCAAAAGAGACATTTAAAAAAGTAACATAAAAACAAAAGTTTATTTACACAAGTCTATTTTGCTTGTTTTGATATGAAACAAGTAGGCTATTTTTCATGCGAGAATCGCAAAATTTATTTGAATTGAGGACTGACTTGAAAAAAGAAGTGAAAGCATTTTGCAACTTTACCTGAGATTTCAAAATAGCTACACAACATTCCTAACTGTATCATAAATGAACAAAAAAAAGTGACCTACTTTAATTATCCATACTAATTTTAAACAATTAAGAAATAGCCTATTTAATAACACAAGAAAATGAAATAAATTGATGGACATTTATAGTTATAAATGAAGATTTATTATGAATATATATATGTACACAAATACATTATTGAGAAAAAAAATTGATACAGATTTCTTTTTTCTTTATGGTAATGTTTTTAGAGAACAGTATTATCTTTATTCCTAAGCTCAGGAGAATCAATTATTTTAAATCCAAATGATTTAATTTCAAAAAACAGATGGCATGATGTGCCCTGAAAAAAAAATACACACATTAAAGAAAAATAAATATTTCTCCATTAATGCATTCTGTAATGAATTATTACAATACCAGAAATTTATATATTTTTGTTTAGTTTTTTTAAACTGTCATTTCTTGTTTTATTATTATTATTAACATTTCACCTCCATGGAGTCAGAGACTCATCATGACAGGTACACACTATTGCACACAATGCTCATCCAATTATGCTTTAAACACTGATTCAATGTGTCTACACCTACAACACATTCAGGCAATGCATTCTACTCACCAACCATTCTCCATGCAAAGAACCTACTCTTCACTCCTCTGTTCACATCCTCCTTATACAGTTTCCAGCAATGGCCTCTTGTTCTACTCCCATCTCCCATTCTATGAAAAATCTCTTCCATGATGACCCGATAACAACCCCAACTAGCTTACATGTCTCAATCATATCCCCCCTACTATTCACGAGGCTCTGCAACTTACGTTCTCTCAATCTGTTCTCATATTCCACATTCCAAAGACCACTGACTACCTTTGTGAATCTTCTCTTTCCAACATATCCTCATCACCATGAAAACCTGGCGATCAAATCCATGCACAATAATCCATATGAGGCCTGATACAATGGAATCATAACCTCTATTTCTGCATGTCAGAGTCCTCCGCATCATTGCCATTATCTGATATGAATTCACAACTTGTGCAATGTGACCCCTAAATTTCAGGTCCTTGTCCATCATCACTCCTAGATCTCTCATCTCCTCTACTTCCATTAAAGTTTCCCCACCAAGTGTATACTTTGCATCCCATCGATGCTTACCAAATCTAAAAACCTTACACTTTGCAACATTGAACTGACAGTTCCACTTACCTGCCCATTCATGCAATCTATTCAAGTCCTCTTGTAAGGCAATAACAGCTGTTGATTCTGCATTGCTCTCTCCAGTTTTGCATCATCTGCAAACAGTTGATATTACTAGTTAAACCCAATATCATTAACATACAAATTGGACAACAGTGGCCCCAAAACTGACTCCTGCAGCACACCGCTAGTGACATTTCTCTTTCGAGATACCACATCTCCATATACAACTTTCTGATACCTATCTGACAGCCAGTCACTGATCCAAAGCAGAAGTCTGTTATCCAATCCCATCTGTTTTCAATTTATTTAAGAGCTTGTCATGTGGCAGTCTATCAAAAGCTTTTGCAAAATCTAAGTACACCACTGTATATGCATCTCCTCTGTCCAAGGTATTTGTCACCTTGTTATAGTACATAAGTAAGTTAGTTAAACACGATATCCCCTTTCATCACAATTCCAGATATACAGACTTCTACAATTTGAAGCTACAGCCTTATCACCACCTTTATGCAGTGGAACAATTTTATCCCCTTTCCACTCCCTTGGAACCTGTGCTGCTGTAAGATTTGTTAAACAGGCATTCCAGTTCCACAGAACATTCCCTTAAGATGCATAGCCATCCCCTCCTTTGTCCTCTATACTTAATTTCCTCATGATTCCACCCTGATCAAGATGAAAAACACCCTTATAAATTGATCACTGAATACCTCAACAATGTCTTCTGCAGCAGTTACTATTCTACCACTTTCATCCCTTAATTTCATCTTACCATGATCATTTTTCCTTCTACTTGGCACATATCTAAAAAACTTTCTAGGATTTTTCTTTGCCTGATTTGCCAATTTCTGCTCATATTCTACCTTTGTTTTCCTTACTAACTGAGTCACTCTCCTGGCTTGCTCTTTATACTCTTCATGTGACTGATTATTACCATTATTCATCTTGTATTTCGTCCAAAGTACAGTAGAATCCACTTATTGTGATCATGGATAATATTATCAATTGGCTATTGTTATCAAAATCAGTCAGTCCCAAAACACATCATTTAAAATGAATTAAAAATAATCCATCTATCATAATCAAAGTTCTGGTTATTGTTATCAAAATCCTCGAATGTTTAACCTTTTGCATCTCAGAATTCTAAGAAATAAGGGTTAATCAGGAGAAAATTTGACATTTCGCTCTCTTTCAGTAAATGAATTTGACTTTAAGTGCTTGTTAAAAGAGCCCTTAGCATTATGGCAGAAGCAAGTAAAAAACAAAGATTTATCTTTTCAAGAAAAGGAAAGAATTTTGAAGTGCTATGATAAGTTGCCCAAAATGAATCAGTGTAGTGCAGCTGTACATTTAAAAATTTCACAACCACTCTTGTGTAAGATCTTAAAAAACAGGTCAAAGATTTAAACTTCAGCTCTTATTAATGAGCATATGGATCAAAAGAGAATCCAATCTGGTAAGGATACTCAAGTTGAATCAGCATTAAAAATTTGGTTTAGTAATGTTCGTGAAAAGAATGCTTCGATTAATGGGCCTTTGATGCATCAAAAAGCAGAACTTGCAAAAACAATGGGCAAAACAAATTTCATCGCAACTGATGGGTGGTTTAACAGGTGGAAAAAGCGAGAGAATATTGTGTACAAGCATATTCATGGTGAAGAAAAAAGTACTGACTTTTTTTTTTATCAGCTGAAGTGTGGATTAAGACCGAGTGGCCAAAAATTATTGCTGAATATTCTCCAATGCAGACAAAACTGGACTCTATTTTCATGCAATGCATACTTATTTTAAAATGAAAGTAAAAGGATTTAAATTTTGAAAAGAGCAAGTGACAGTTCTTTGTTGTGCTAATATGAAAGGTGAGAACAAGAGCTCCGTGATTGGAAAGAGTAAAAATTCTCGGTGCTTTAAAGGTGTCAAATGTTTGCCTGTTGACTACTGTTCTAGTGCAAATGCTTTGATGACTAATGACATTTTCAACAACTGATTAAGTGGGATCTTAAAGCGAAAATTTGTCTTGTTAGTAGACAACTGCACTGCACACACACACAAACAATTTATCGTTAAACAAAGTAATTTTCTTGCCTTAGAACACTACATCGTTAATTCAACCATGGGACCATGGCATCATAAGAGCTTTTAAAGCTTATTATTGCAGGGAAGTTTGTGTGAAAATTATAGCTGAACTTGATTATATAAAAGACCAATCTGATGTAAGTGCAATTGCAAAAAAGATTTCCCTTCTTGATGCATTGCATTCGGTAGCAATGTCATATAAGCAAGTCTCAGAGAAGACTATTGAAAACTGCTTCCAAAAAGGTGGATTTTTTAAGACAAACTCTGAAACTCCTTCTTCAGAAGAATTTGAATATCTTAGAAATGAAATTTTCTAAAAAGAAAAGAATAAAAAGAAAAAAAAAACAGACGGTATGTCAAAAGAAGAATTTGAAAGTTGGTTGGATATTGATAACAACATTGAAGTGGTGGCTACAATCTTGCAGACACTCCCATTATCAAATGCAAGCAAGTTGCTCAACATGACCTTTCCTTAGTAAACTTATGCTATTCATACATTCTTTCCATTCTGTGGAATTTTCCATGAGACTCAAATTATGTAGCTTGGTCAGGAACAGCCAGTTCAGCTGAACTCTCTTTTAGCATCCTTGCTGATATCCCATCAGTTTCTACTGCTGAATTCTTATTCTGTTTGTGCAACAGTTCTAGCAACTCCTCTTCACACACCTGAGTTTCTTCTTTCAGTGAAGAGGTGGCAGTAAGCTTGATATTGCATACACCAGGTTGATAATTTTTAGCAAATGGGCACTTTAGTTGAAAAATCTCATTGCATCTGCATTATATAGAATTTTCCTCACAGAAACTCGGGTATTTAATCCAGCAGCACAATAAACCCATGTAGAATACATAATTCAGATAATAATATATTGTTAGAGACCAAACGACGGCAGCAGTTGTCTCTTTGCTGATAACTATGAAATCAATGATAGTGGGCCATAGTGACGGGTAAGCGTGCACACTGGCTGCCAACTTTTCTTCAAAGACATAGTGAGGGGTAAAAGAGCTTTATGTATTCCCATTGGGAACAAAAGACATTATAGGATATATTTATTTATTTTTATATCTGGAATGATTACTTTGAAAGATTGCTGAATGAAACAAGCAGTGTCAAGAAACTATTTAAGCAGAATGCAATCTAGAAAACATATCAATACTAGAAGTAGAAAAAGCCATTAGACACCTCAAATGTGAAAAATAGCAGCTGGAGTAGATGATAATCAATCAGAATGCTCAAACATGACTACACAAATTAGAAAGGGTTTGGTCAAACAGCCAAATTCAGAATGATTAAAATAGAGCTCTTATAGTGCTCATCTATAAAAGTGAGAAAAAAAACTAAATGTGAGAATTAGAGAAATGTCCATGCTTAGTGTTCCAGGTAAAATTTATAAGAATTTAAAATTTTGCATATAACATATATGTTATATGCAAAACATACTTGAAAAAGATGCTAAGAAAAATTGTGAAAGAGAAACTTATGAAAGAACAAGCTAGCTTTCAGCCAGCATTTTTTTTTTTTCTCGCAACAAACAGTTCAGAAATTATTATTATTATTATTCAGGCCTCCATGGAGTCAAAAGACTCATCATGGGAGGTCGTTCTTAGGAACACAAAGTTTATCATACCACTCCATGAACTCATTAACTGTTCTTGCTCTAGCCACTCTCTCAGGCAATGCATTCCACGGTTCAACCACCCTCCACGCAAAGAAACCACTCCTCACCATCTTGCTCACGGCTTCCTTTCGCAGCTTCCAGGGATAGCCCTTTGTCATCGCTTTTTTTTCAGACCAAATTGGGGGAATGTAACAGGAATTTGTATTTAACTTTTGTAGATTGGTAAAAAAGTATGCAAAAAGGTGTCAAGAGTGCAGATGTTCAAAATTACAAGGAATAAATAGAATATTATATAGAATAATACACAGTACTTAAGGGTCAAAGCTTAAAGAGTGCTAAAGGGTCAAAGCTGTATAACTGAGAGGAATGAGGAGAACCAGGCAGGGGTACTATTCTAATGTCCAGTCCTCACCTTCTAGTGCATCCCATTGGAATCTGCCTGTATACTGAACGAATGAGGATGGGCTGCCCAAATTGTATTCTTATTGGCTTAAAGCAAACCAAGTTTGCACATGAAGTATCTTCACAACTAGGGTACTTATATATGGAGGCTAATGACGTCACATTAATTGCCTTAATATCCCACAATGCAAATCACACATCCTTTTGTGTGTGTATAATGCTATGCATTATGGGAAGGGCCACTACCCAGACCAATTTAGACCTTTACTGAGTTCTCATAATGCATAGCATTATACACACTTGAAAGGATAAGTGCTTTGCATTACAGGATATTACAGCAATTGGGTGGAAAGAGGGGAAAATAGTTCCACTGCATAAAGGAGGATCCAAGACTACTA
Source organism: Typopeltis vanoorti (assembly GCF_054136105.1). Lineage (NCBI taxonomy): Eukaryota > Metazoa > Arthropoda > Arachnida > Uropygi > Thelyphonidae > Typopeltis > Typopeltis vanoorti. The sequence continues at coordinate 147,534,276 of NC_143550.1, forward strand.
TTGCAAATTACCGACTGATCAGCATATCCGGAGTCGTTGTCAAGGTCTTGGAGAAAGTAGTCAAGGGAATGGCCCTTTGTCATCGCTTTTTTTTCAGACCAAATTGGGGGAATGTAACAGGAATTTGTATTTAACTTTTGTAGATTGGTAAAAAAAGTATGCAAAAAGGTGTCAAGAGTGCAGATGTTCAAAATTACAAGGAATAAATAGAATATTATATAGAATAATACACAGTACTTAAGGGTCAAAGTGCTTAAAGAGTGCTAAAGGGTCAAAGCTGTATAACTGAGAGGAATGAGGAGAACCAGGCAGGGGTACTAATCTAATGTCCAGTCCTCACCTTCTAGTGCATCCCATTGGAATCTGCCTGTATACTGAACGAATGAGGATGGGCTGCCCAAATTGTATTCTTATTGGCTTAAAGCAAACCAAGTTTGCACATGAAGTATCTTCATGTGCAAACTTGAAGTATTAACAAAATCATGAATCACAGTGAGTTTTGAAAGTACAGAGTCCGAATAATAATATAACTTTGTAGTGTAGCAACAAAATCGGACTGATACTAACTGTTGTAAGCAGTTTGGAAGAAGTTACAAATAAAAACCGGATGAAGGCAGTGAATAAATAAATCCATGGTGCATTAGTTTCATATTGACAACATTATATTGAATTTTGTTTGCTATAAAAAGATAAACATGATATGCAAGCTGGAATAAAATAAAAAATTTGAGCAGTCCCCTCCACCCTAATCATATTATGGGTAGGTTTGCTAGTAATAATAACTGTGATACATAAATAGTGTCTGTCATCAAAACATGATTTATCAGTCAAGTTTGGCTAACTGAAAGTTTTATATATGATATAACTGATTTACTTGGCTAAGAGACATATTTTTTGAAATAGATTAAATGACTATAAGCCAAGAGATAATCTTCTACAACCTTCTAAGAATAACTACAGAGTTTTCTAGAAATATTCAATTGTCTCTTTGTTCACTTCATCTTTTAATCCCTCGATTATATGGATTACCAAAAATTCACAAAGAAAATACTCCACTGAAACCAATTGTGGAAGACATTGATTCGCCTACTTATAAACTCTCAAAGTATTTAGTGAAATCCCTAAAATACTTATTCGGCTCGACCTCCCTCTCCGAGTGTCAAAAAATCTACATATTCAAAAAGAAGAAATTATGGCCAGTTTTGATGTCATTTCCCTCTGCATGAATGTGTCTACAGAAGAAGAGCTCTTACTGTTAAAAATAATATCAAAAAAATATCAAAAAAAAAAAAGTAATGTCTTTATTAACCCATTGTGTTAATTCTGGTTATTTCCAGTTTAAAGACACTATTTACAAACAAAACTTTGGTTTAGCCATGGGTAATCCTTTATCGCCCATACTGGCAAATTTATATTTGGAATCTTTTGAAAAAAAAGCTCTCTTCATTCCCATTAAAACGAAGATTGTGGAAAAGATATATCAATTATATCTTCCTAATGGAGTCATGGACCTGAGTCTTTAAAGAATTTCCTAGACCATCTTTAACACCCAAAAATCCAATTTTACTGCAGAATTAGAGATTGATGGCTCTTTTTTCCGTTCCTGGATGTCAAACTCGCTCGTGTATCTGAGAAATTAAAAATCTCTATTTACAGGGAACCAACTCACACCAATAGATATCTCCATGCACAGTCCCATCACTATTCATCTCAAAAACCTGGCATTACTTCTATGCTAGGCAAACGTGCTTTCTCCCTCCTCTGTGAAGAAGACATTAACAAAGAACTTCAATTTCTTCTTACAACCTTTCAGCAAAATGGTTATTCAAAACAAACAGTTAATAAACCACCTCCTTGCCATACTGAAGATAGAAATAGTGAAAAAGGCTACATATCCCTACCATATATCAGTTACGTTTCACAAAAATTAGCCAAAGTTCTTAAAAAATATAACATTCGGACTTCTTTCACTCCTCTACTTAAACTCCATTCCTTGCTCAGTATGCCCAAACAAAAACATAACAACCTGAAATATTGGGGCTTTTACCATATTTGGTACAACTGCAACATGCATTATTTTGCCCAGACAGAAACATCCATTGAATTACGTCTAGAGGAACATAAAAGAGACATCACATATGGCAGAACCAGAGTTAAGTGCTCTGTCGAACTATGTCCTGAATTGAAGAATCTAAAGAAATCGTCCTCAATTCAGTATATCTCAACACTAACCTCAGCTATAATCTCTCAGACTGTCATTGTGCTGCTATCCAACTTTGGCGTTCACAAGACCTTGAACGCATGCACACACCCAATCATGAAAAGATACATAGAACAGATTCAAATGTTAATACATTAATGCTTTAATGTACACCTAAACCTCTTTTTACGCGATAGATATGTTCTTAAAAATTACGCGTAAATAGAATTCACGTAAAAAGAACTACTGACTCCATAGAAAAAGCAAAGATTGGTTCCAAACCTGAAATATAATCAAAATAATGAAAAAAAACAAACATTAAATTCGTTAGGATCATAAGATTTTTATTTACATTTCATGGAGAACACACATACATATAATGAATTTTAATAACTTTAAAAAAAAACATATTCATTTCAGTTGTTTGCTAAGGATTCTATAAAAAAATTATGTTATTCGCTATCAGTTTCTGACAATAAATGTGAAAGCTTTCGTTTTCGTGAGACTATAATATCACTAGAACTACTACTAGATATGTTATTATCGTCATCGACTTCTGCCTCAACTTGTGGAATTCTTCTTGTCATGTCTTGAACAAAAGTACCACTGGTTGTTTCAGTAGTTTTAGGCATGAACTCAGTTATTAATCACTGTGTTGATGCTTTAGATAAGTCGCGATATAATTCTCTGTATGAAGACATTAACAACTTAAGCTCACGTGAAAACTTCCTAGCACGTTCTTCATTTGGATCATGTCGGACAAAATAATTGCCTAAATTACTGGTCAGTTTAAGACCTTCTTTAATTATATCAGCAGTAAAAGTAGGATTATCTTGATCATTATCATTAACTTCTTTACTTTCAGGAGTCTCAGAAACAATCTCCACTATTTCGTCTTCGCTAAGAGGTTTATCAATCAACAATTCTTCGATATCTGCCGATGTAAGATCATCGAATCCTTCTCTGCCAATTTCACATGCCAAACTTATTTTATTGGGGAATTCTGCAGTATGATTGAAGAAAACAGGAGCATTCTCTTTAACACATGTGGGCCAAATAGCTTTCCAGCATGCATTCATAGTTTCTGGTCTCAATTCAGATAACAATAATCGAACCTGATTAATACAATCCGTAATTGAAAATTTTTTCCACACATCCATAACTAACAGTGTTTTATCATCATTTAGCTTGTTCAAAATGTACTGAAATGTTCATCTGACATAACATGTTTTAAAAGTCGCAATTATACCCTGATCTAGAGGTTGTAGCAATGATGTGGTATTGGGCGGCAGAAAAAAAAATTCCACATTTGGGTTTTCCATGGCAGGATGACCAGGAGCATTATCAAGAATCGAAAGCACTTAAAATTCGAGACCTTTGTCATTCAAATAGCGTCTAACTTCTGGCACAAAATGTTTGTGGAACCACTCAATGAAAATATCAATTGGTCACCCAAGCTTTTTTGTTAGCCATCCAATGAACCGGCAATTTTTGAAAATCTACGCCTTTCATTGGCCGTGGTCTTAATGATCGATTTATGAGCAGTGGTTTTAACATCCGATCTCCTAAGGCGTTTGAACAAAATAGGAGTGTTATACGATCCTTTGCTGCTTTGAACCTACCAATAGTTTTTTGCATTTTTGATACGTAAGTTCTGTTTGGCATTTTTTTCCAGAAAAGGCCAGTTTCATCCATATTCCAAACTTGTTCATGAGTGTCACCTCCATCTTCAATTATTTTAGCAAGTTTTTATGGAAATGCTTTAGCAGCTGTTTCACCAGCAGAAGCCGTTTCACCTTTAATTTTTATATTATGAAGAGCATGTCTTTTAATAAATTTAGCCAGCCAACCATTGCTTGCATGAGATTCATATTTTTTCCTCGATTGAGATGAAGTATCTGGCTGCAGTTTTTTAATCTGTAAATTCATAAAATCTTAATGCTGATTGCTTGATGGAATTTCCATTAACTGGCATTCTTTTTTGTACATTATCTTCTATCCACATCACTAAAGCTTTTTCGGTCTTTTCTAGAACATCTCTTGTGTATGATGATAATTTCACACTCAATTTTGTACCAGAACATACTGCTTTTCTAATAGCCTCTTCATTTTTCTTTATAGATCTGACAGTTGATTCACGGACTCTAAAATGCTTACCCACAGCCGTCGCACCTTCCCCAGTTTGAAGACGATCTAAAATTTGAATTTTTATATCCAAGGAAATGGCTTTCCTTTTTTTTTTTTGGTTATCGGCAACATCATGTGAGGGCTGGATCAATCTTCAGTTAATGAAATGAAAGTTTGAAAATTACATATAGCTTACAATTTTTTATTTCTTGGCAAAATTATTAATTTGATTTAACTTAAAAAATGCAAATGCAAAAAATGCAGTAACTGTGTTGTCTACTCAAACACCAAATTCAAACTGCTAAGAACTGCTTTTTTATGCACAGTCAGTTATGTAATTCGGGGAATTCCCAATAAATGAAATTCGTGAGAATTTAGAATTTTCTTAATTGAAACGAGAATGCAATTCTACAAAATTCTCAGAATTTTCTAGAATTTTCTTAAGTGAAACAAGGATGCAATTCTACAAAATTCTCAGAATTTTCTTGAATTATGGATTTTTTCCTAACTTAGACTTTAGGTTGGTCGTGTAAAAGTGAATAAAAATAACATAAAAAAATTTTTTTTTGATATCCCAATTTGCATAAAAAAAATTCGCATAAAAAGAGGTTTAGGTGTATAATTTTTTTTTTCCCACAATGTTTGTTGGTAGTTTCCTCATGTTATGCACCCGAAGAAGTCTTCTAAGATGAAAATAGCTGTGCAGTTTACTTAATTAAAGCACTGTTTCTATTTTTTATCTCTTGGCTTATAGTCTTCAAAAATAATAAAAATAAATATATATATACACACACACACACTGCTTGGAAAGAAGTTAGCAGACCCCCCCCCCCACCTCCATCATATAAGACAGAGATAAACCAAGGAGTCTGATGGTGATGTCACCTTTCAGCAACTCTTCTTAATATTTATCTAAATGAAATAATAATAAAATGGAATAAAAATTTCCATCAAGGTATTAAACTTTCTCCTAGTGTGAATTTAAAGACTCTCATTTTTGCCGATGACCAAATAATAATTAAAAATTCTGAAGATGACTTGATGATAATATCAACAGAAAAATCAAAAATGATGGCCTTTAAAGAACAGGTGAATTCATTTAACTACCTAGGATGTATGATTACATATGAAAATGAAAAAGATATAAACCTAAAAACTGCAGAATATTTAAAAATAACAGGTGTAATTAACTCTATATTTAAACTAAACCTAGTACAAAAACAAACCAGACTAAAAAGTATACAATACATTGGCCCTACCAGTTATATTGTATGGAAGTGAAATCTGGACAATAAAACAAAAAGACAAGCAAAGATTAATAACAGATGAAAGGAAGCTTATGAGAAAAACTGCAAAGTATACTCTATTCAATTACAAAAGAAACGAAGAAATTATGAAAGAATTAAACCAGGAATCCGTAATAGAAAAAATTAAAAAATATAAACACGAATGGATGGAACACATTGAAATAATGAAAACAGAAAGATTACCAAAACAAGCCTTAAATTATAAATCATTAGGAAAAAGAAAACCAGGACAACGCCGTACACACACTGCTTGGAAAGAAGTTAGCAGAACCTCCTCCATTTGCAAGGTGCATCATGCCATGTAATGAGTCATGTGTTTGTAGCCAGTATAAATGGGAAGAATGTGATGCTCCCAAGTCAGTGCAACTATATCCAAGTGAAATGGCTGTGAGAAGGGAACTGACGGAGTTTGAAAAAGATTCGTGATATGATGCCATGTTGCAGGCTTATCTGTTTGGCAAATTGTTGACAAATTGGTCCCAACCCAGGTTGGGCCCAAATAATACCTAAGATAGAAGCACAGGGAGTCAACTGCAAGTATTATACACAGTGGATGGCCTATCACACTCACTGAACATAACAGGAGAGTGCTGGGAAGGATAATATGTATAAACTACCATTTGTCAGCCAATGCATTGAAGGTGAAGTTCTGGGCATTGACTAGAATATGAATCTGCACAAAAGCATTCAGAACCAAGGCTCCCAGCATGAGTTTTCATGATAGGACCACAACATGCAAGTCCCACATTACCTGAACCAACATGCATCATCATCTTCGGGAGTGCAAAGAGTGGGATGCGGAAGTTTGGAAAGCTGTGTTATGCAGCAACGAATCACACTACACCCTCTATCAAGCAGACGAATGGGTGTGGGTGTGGCAGATGCCTGGTGAATGTCTCTTACCAGCATAAGCCCAACTATGAAATTTGGAGGTGGCAGTGGGATGATATGGTCCCGTTTTTCCTGGTTTAGCCATGGACCTGTTTGTGGTGCCATGAACATTGAACTCTGAGAGGTATCTAATATTCTGGATAATGCAATCTTCCTACTTTGTAGTGTTTCTACAGAACTGACCATTGTCTATTTCAGCAAGACAATGCACCATGTCATAAGGCTGCTGCTGTAAATGCATGGTTTGTGGACATGAATGTCACCACACTTCACTGGTCTCCACAGAGCCCTGATCTCAACCTTATTGAACATCTGTGTGATTAATTGGAGTGTCGGGTGAGGTCAAGGGACATCCTCTGCACAATAGTCCAGGACCTCATTATATGCCTACAGGAAGAATGGTCCAAAATTCCCATTGATCGCTATCATATGCTGGTGGAAAGTATGCCCCATTGAATTGCTGCAGTCATCACAGTGAAATGAGGTCCTACATTAAGGTGGGCACCATGGCTGTTTGTTACTCATAACTATGGTATCCATTGACTTCTTTCCAAGCAATGTATATATGGCTCCTACCCACAGAAGATTTATTTGTAAATGTATAGTACATTTCGATGGACTATGGATAGTTTTTTTAATATTTTTATTGATTTTATATATTTTTTGTATTTTTAATTTTTACATAATCAGGAAATCCTGCTCTAGAGACCAAATATGGTACTTTTCAAGCCACATCAGGTCTACGATAAGAGGAATGGTAGTCTAACACTTGGTTAGAGAGCAGGTGCACTAACCAAGTGTGCACCTGCTCTCTAACCAAGAGAGCTAACCAGGCTAGCAAAAAAGTTATAATATATCAGATGTTTCAAATTTATTTCTTGATCTCAAATATAAAGTAACATATTTTACAGGCAAAATCACAAACAGACAGATGTTCTTCACCTGACTGCAAGTCTGCTTGCTGAAAAGCTGAAGTCCATGTTTGTTCTTTAGAAGCAGAGTTCCTAGATGATGTAACACTCAGTCCAACCACAATACTAATGCACTACAGGGTACTGACAATTTATTCATTTATAAGCAGAAATGAAATCAAAATCAAATTGCACTATAATACAAGAAAATTACCTTTCTGCAACTCTTTGTTAAAGTAATTTCTCGACATGTAGAAGAACCTAATATACAAGTAGATGGAATAATTTCATCCTTTTTATCAATCTGAAGAATGACAGAAGGGACATGACTCCAGAAATTACCAAGAGCAGGCTTATATCTGGAATTTTCACCTTTAACAGTATGATTACTTACCTAAAATAAAAATTATATATATCATCATCATCATCATCAAATTCCAGACATGTACCATCAAGGGATGTACAGGATATTATGATAGTACTACATGAAAAACTTACATCATTACTAACTTCCAATCTACAATTATATACATATATATACATATATACATATATATATATATATATATATATATATATATATATATATATATATATATATATATATATAAAATTGTATAATGGTTTCTATTTTTTAAAAAAGGATAATTATTTCTATAAATACAGCAAACATATCATAATGAAATATTAAAAGAATGACAAAGTGTAACTTACTGACTAAATATGTGTATATGAATTAATCTAAATATGACTAAATATGTAATTTGGTGCAGATGATCAAATGTTAATTACAATTACAGAAGATGAACTACAATTAGCACTTTACAACTTTACCTATGCTGTAATTAAATATGGTGAAAGAATATCTTCTAATAAAACAAAAGTTATGACATTTAAAGAAAGGGAGCTAATAAGCTAATTAGTTTTAAATCATAAATCAACAGATCCAAAACACAAAATTAACAAGAAAGTGTTTTCACTTAAAGTATATCATACTTCACAAGAAATTATATCATCATCATCAAATTCCTGCCATGTACCCTTAAAGGGTGTACAGAATATGACAGTACTACATGAAAAAATTACATCATTACTAACTTCCTATCTACAATTTTCCTCCAAATCACTCTGTTACTTGTCAAGACTCCAACGTTATCAGATCTTATATTTCTATCGTCTAAGGCACTTTGTACCGTATCAATCCACCTATATCTTGGTCTTCCTCTGGGTCGTTTTCCTGCCAACCTGGCAGAGAACACTTGTTTTGCTAATCTTTCCTCTCCCATTCTATTTAAGTGACCATACCACCTGAGATTAGCTCTGCTAACGCATTCCTGGATGCTGACAGTATCAAGTTCTTTCCTAATATCTTCATTTTTAATATGATATTGCCATTGATGCCATCTGTTCACGCCTCTAATCTTTCTCAGGACTCTCATATCTGCGGTCTCTAGTCTTTGGTCAAGTGTTTTACTTCTGACCCAGCTCTCAGATCCATAAGTTAAAACTGGTTTGAACACTGTCTTGTATACAGCTAATTTAGTGTTCCGACTAATTTCTCTCTTATTCCATATGAATTTATTCAATTGACTTCCCACCATACCAGCTTTGCTGATTCTGTTGTCTATTTCTATATTTAATTTACCATCTTCAGTAAAAATCGTGCCTAAGTAGCTGAAATGTTTTACTTGTTCCACAGGTTCTCCATTCACAACACAGTTGACATTAAGCTGTATAACTGAGAGACCTCCACATAGCCTTTAAAGGAATGCAGAGGACCGACCAGGGCTTCTGACCTAATGTCCAATCCTCACCTTCTCGTGGTGCACCCTGTTGGGTATCTACTTTGATACTGAACGAACGAGGATGGGCTGGCAATTTGGGATTTAGCCGACTAAATTGTATTCTTATTGGTTAAACCAAAATAAAAAATGATGGTACAACATGACAAAATTTCATGCCGGCTGGGGCGTCGCCCGGTTAAACAAGAAATTATATTCTTGTTTTAATCTTTTACCCAAGCATATGCTCACAAAGTTTGCATAAAGTATCTTTGCAGCTCATCTACTTGTATATGGAGGTTGTGACCCGATATCAGTTGCATTATGGGATAATCAGGTTACTCTTCCCATAAATGTAATTGTGTTTTGCATTATTAGATTATCAATGTAAACAAACCTTGTTTGTTTACACTGATAATCTAATGGTGAGCATCTTCATAAGTAATCCACTTGTATGCATAAGCTGTTGATTTCAATTGCTTCAGTGTCCAATAATGCAAAACACATCATACTAAAGAACCTGTTGCAAAGTCAACAGCCATCACATACAAGTAGATTAGTTGTGAAGATAAGCAACATGCAAAGTCTTCTTTACTTACACTGAGGTAAAGGAATAAAACAAGAATATAATTTCTTGTCAAGTAAAATATAGTTAAAGTAATAAATTTAGCAAATTTAATTAAAAACATATAGTATTAAAAATATTCGATGCTGTGGCCAAACCTTTTATATTATAATCATCAAATTCTTGATATATACCCTAAAGAGTGTACAGGGCATGGAGATGCATCCTGAACACTGTGCACATGGAGGTATAAAAGTCTTGCAATGGTTGCACAACATAATCCAGAAAGTTGAATTTTAGATGATTAGAATAGTCCACAGTATCAATTTATAATGAACGTATTCGGTATATACTGTATATATATTTATATATAAAAGAGGATTTATATACAATACAGTTTATCTACAATGTGAGAATTGTAGAGGGATTTTACTATAGTTTACTATAGGTATCAGTACTACCATGATAGTACTAACATGAAAAAAGTTACATCATTACTAAACTTCCTATCGATAATTTTCCTCCAAATTAATCTATTATCTGCCAAGACCACAATATTATCATATATTTCTTTCTTCTAAGGCGTTTCTTACAACATTATCCACCTTTCATCTTTTGGATCTTTTTCCTGCCATCCTGGCAAAGAACACTTGTTTGCTAATCTTTCCTCGACTATTCTGTTTAAGTGACTATACCACCTGAGATTAGCAGACTAATCTAGAGTAGTTTGACCTGAATGCTAACAATGTCAAGTTCTTAGCTAATATTCTCATTTTTAATATGTTATTATTATTAAGAGAGACCTCCGGGAGTCAAGGACTCATTGAGAGAGGCCACAAACTACATGCAACAGCTATACTTATTCTTGAATTCATTCACATTGCTTTCACACACAACATCCAATGGGAATCCATTCCAATCACACACCACCTTATGAGAGAAAAATGTAGCCCTCACCCCCGTCTTAGCAGCATTTATTCTCAGCTTTCAAGAATGCCCTCTTGTCCTTTCTCCACCCCTCCATAAAATGAAAAATTCCATCAAATGAAATCCTGTATGACCCTTTTAGAAGTTTGTAAGTCTCAATCATATCACCCCCTCCCCTCTTTTTCCTGTTTGCTAGTGCCAGCAGTCTACAAATTCTCAATCTGTCTTCATAATCAGTATTCCACAATCCTGACATCATTTTTAACACTCTCCTTTGAACTCTCTATACTGTATCAGAAATGCAATGATCAGGATGCCAGATCTGTGCACAATAGTCCAAGTGAGATCTAATTAAGGCCTTGTAAAGAAACAAAATGACATCCTTATCTTTACATGTAAAAGTTCATTTCAGCATTGCAATTATTCTTTGAGTTGTACAATTTTTGCTATATGACCCTTGAACTTCAACTTCCTGTCTACTAAAACTCCAAGATCCCTAGCCTCATCAACTTCTAGCATAATCCTACCAATATAATACGACATTGGATATCTAATCATTCCAAAGTGAATGATTTTACATTTATTAACATTGAAATGACAGCCATTTTCACATGTCCACAATTTCAGCCTGTTCAAATCCTTCTGCAAGTGCTGCATATTAGCAGCATTTCTGATTACGATACCTATCTTTGCATCATCTCTAAACAGCTGTATATGAGACTGTTAACTCCTTCCCGATATCATTAATGTAGAGATTGAATAACAGTGAACAAAGGACTGATCCTTGTGGTACATACACCACTAGTTATTTATTTATTTTTTATTAATCTTTGTACTGTTATGAGCAGTACTACCCTTACATCACGTCCAAACTTGATATAGGCCTAAGCCTTTATAAGTGTTTTACCCTATGCCTGTTCTAGTTATCATTGTAGTCAATATCTATGTGCCCTGTAGGGCCCTCAAGGAAAGAACTTTTATATCCTTCTGCATAAGCCCAAGCTGTTTTAAGTCCTTATAACTATCTGCGCTCCATACGCCATGTAAAGAGATGGTGGCACTGGTAAACCTCGGAGTTGCCCCATACCTTACTAACTAGATCTTGGTTATTTTTATAGTAGTTCACTTTATTATTATGGCTATAGGCTAGTGGGTGCCCTGTTCCCACCACCTGGGCATCAACTACCCAAATGTCACCATCTCTTTTAATCACTAAGTCTGGCTTACGCAAACCTGCGGAGGTCCTATAATGTGGTTCTGCCGCGGTCACCCAACCTTTGTTCTTAAAGTGGTTGTTTAGAATGGAGACCACAGCGTCATGCCTCCACACGCGGACCCCATGGGTGCGGAAGCAACACTGGGCTATATGAGACAATGTCTCAATGTAGTGGCAGCCAGCCCTACAGTTTGAGTCGTCACTACCCCATCGAGCTGTGCGGGCTCGAGTAGGCAGGGCACTGATCGTAGTCCTGATAAGGTCAATATACTCGAACCCAGGGAGAAGTCTGGTGCCATCCCTTACCCAATCATGCTGGGGAGGCACCAGATATGACTCTTTTAAAGGAGCACCATCTACAGAACAGTGCAACAGAGATGCCCACCTCTTGTGTTCTGCGGGTGCTGACTCAATTAAGGTACCTGATAATGGGACCAGCCTTTAGCCCGCCTAAAGTCTTCTTGTATTAATGGGCTATAGAAAGCCTCTCTGCAGATAGGGGAAGAAGATAGTTCTAACTTCACGATTCTTGACAGCCGCAGGCGTGGGATCAGCCATCTAAGTGCTGGAACCCCGAGCCCACCCCCCTTGCATGGAAATATGCAGTTGGGGGTATCAGACGGCAGTCAGAGCCATGATCTCATGGATGAACGCATAGCCGTGTCCATTCAGGACAGTACCGAGATATGTGTCCTAACAAGCACCAACTTGTGGTAAAAGCGAGGTAGGAGATAGTGGGAAAGGAGAAACAGTCTTTGTTAGGGCTTAAGAGGAGCTTTCCTCAAAGAAGCAATCTCAGCTTCTAGGATAGAAGGGACAGAAGACCTTCCCTTTGGGGTGAACATGATACCGAAGTATCTCCACTCTTCCAGGATGACCAAAGCATGCAACGGCCTCCCATGCAGGGAAAACTCTATAGTCTCGACCTTAAGCTTCTTCTCATGACCAGAGGGGACAAGAGCTAAAGAGCAGGACTTCTCTACATTAATAGAAAGGCCTCGAATAGAGAAGAAGTCAACTGCCCAGTCAAGGAGTTCCTGCAAGCCTATCTTAGTAGAGGCTACAAGAATAAGATCATCCGCAAAGGCTATAGCATTAAAGTAAGAAGCGCCTAGATGACACATTGGATATCAATGTGTCATCTAGGCATCCAAAGACTCTTCCTAGCATACAGTAGCCTATATGGCTAGGAAGAGAGTGAAGAAACTCATCTATGATGCAGTTAAAGAAAAGGGGGGGAGATAGAGGATCATCCTGGTGAACACTCTGCACTGTGGGAATAGAAGTTGCACGGGACCCTGTAGTGATAGAGATGGAGCTACCCAAGAGCTCCATAACATAGGAAAGAAAGGGTTCTGGACATCCAGCAATAGACAGCGCTTGAAGGAGAGCAGGAATGGAGACACTATCAAAGGCCTTTTGGAGGTCCAGCATATATAGTAGCCTATATGGCTAGGAAGAGAGTGAAGAAACTCATCTATGATGCAGTTAAAGAAAAGGGGGGAAATAGAGGATCACCCAGGTGAACACTCCGTGCTGGAGTGTTCACAAAGGGTGATCCTGGAGATGGAGCTACCCAAGAGCTCCATAACATAGGAAAGAAAGGGTTCTGGACATCCAGCAATAGATAGCGCTTGAAGGAGAGCAGGAATGGAGACACTATCAAAGGCCTTTTGGAGGTCCAGCGACGCCATATATAGAGGCTTAAGGTGGCGTTGGGAATCAGAGAGAAGAGAAGAAAGAAGTTATATATTCTCAGCACAGCCGTCCGAAGGGACAAAAGCTCTCTGTCTATAATCATGCTGTATATGTTGCTGAAGTCTTTTAACTAAGATTTTATGATAGAGTCTAGTATCACAGGGGAGATGGTAATAGGTCTAAAGTCTGATGCACAGTTTGAAGTTTCTTTCTTCGGAATGAAGATAGTTCTTGAAGCACATAGGTATGGTGGTATTGCTTTATTGGAAAGGAGAATGTCCACGAAGTCTTGAAGAATCTTCAACGGCACCTTCCGAAGCCTAGATGCAGGAAAGCCATCAGGTCCGGAGGCAGAGAAATTGGATGGAAGAGCTGCTTTAATCTCCTGGATGGAGACATGGGAAGTGTGGAGGTGGAGCAGAAAAGACTGTAATCCAGAATTTAACAAAATCATTATGTAAGTCTGCTAGAGGTGGAGGGGAAGCACCGTAAAGGATGGTTTTGGCACATTGCCCTCTATTCTTTTTATAGAGGGCCTGCATAGGCCCTCTTCCTCTGCTTCCTATTTGACAAAGTCATTGTAGAATGAGATGTAGGCTGATGTTGACGAGGCATGAAGTGTTTGGAGAATTCAGCATGGAGGTAGTAATTCAACTGATCTGTGATATCCATTCCCAGAAAGTGAGTCTGGATGAGAGATTTAAGAATTTGATGATTATATTCCGAAAGAGGAGGATCATCTAGTGATGATGTCAGTCTGAGAATCAAAGCCTCTTCTTCAACAGCAGGATGGTGGCTGGAAGATGGAGAGGTAGGGACAGGAGATATGGAGATATTATTATTATTATTGTTGTTGTTCCGGGCAACTCCAAGGAGTCGACAGACTCATCGAGGGAGGCTCTAACATCATGTCAAGAACAACTATTCGACATTCACACAGTATCTATCATACCTTGCCTTGAACTCATTCACAGTCGTAGCACCCACAACAGACTCTGGAAGCTTATTCCACTCATTCACCACTCTCCAAGTAAAAAACCTAGCTCTAACACCCTTGTCAACCACGCTCTTGCCCAGCTTCCATTCATGGCCCCTAGTCCTCCCACCACGAGTCATATTTTCAAAAATATCTTCTGGATCAATCTTATAGAAACCCTTCAGTAATTTGAATGTCTCAATCATATCACCACTCCTTCGCCTATCGTCCAATCTCTGCAACCCACAAATCTTCAACCTATTCTCATAAGGTTCATTCCACAGACCTGTTATCATCTTGGTCATTCGTCTCTGGATCCTCTCCACTTCCTCCCCATCAAGAAGAAACCCTGGTGCCCATAACTGGGCACAGTAGTCCGGATGGGGTCTTATCAAGGCTCGATACAGAGGAACAACAACTTGTTTGTCTCTGCATGTTAAAGTATTTTTCAGAAGCCAAGTGATTTGGTGAGCTGTTTTAGTCACTTTTGCAATGTGCCCCCTAAACTTCAATTCCCTATCCACCAACACTCCCAAATCCCTGGCCTCATCAATCTCCTGGAGTATGGTTCCACCAGTGCGATATACTGCTGCTATTCTTTTCACCCCAAAGTGCATAACCTTATACTTTGCCACATTAAATTGACATCCATTTTTTCTAAGCCCAGTCCTCCAAACTATCCAAATCATCCTGTAAAATTTTGACATCTTGTGCACTCATAATTGCTCTACCCAACTTTGCATCATCAGCAAACAAGTGAACACTTCCTCTCAAATCCTTTCCCATATCATTGATGAACAAATTGAAAAGCAGTGGTCCAAGAACAGAGCCCTGTGGCACTCCACTAGTCACAAGCTGTTTTTTAGACTCCACTCCTGAATAAACCACTCTCTGGTATCTTTCCATCAACCACCCTCCTATCCATCTCACCAACCCTATATCCATCCCCATCTGCTCCAGTTTACTGATTAGAGTTCCATGTGTATCCTGTCAAAGGCCTTGGCAAGGTCCATTAGAATCACTGTAAAGCCATTACCCTTATCCAGTTCAGCCGTCACTGTGTTATAAAACGTGAGCAAGTTACTGAGGCATGATCTACCCTTCACAAAACCATGTTGTCCCCCATACAATATCCCCTTTTCATCTATCCAATCCTGTATTCTTTTCTTGACTAATTTCTCTAAGACCTTGACAATGATTCCTGATATGCTAATCGGTCGGTAATTTACAACAGCAGTCTTGGAACCACCTTTATGCAGTGGAACTATTTTCTCCTCTTTCCACCCCCTCGGGACTAACTCAGACCCGAGACTCAAATTAAACAAAATGGTCAAGGGTACTGACAATTCTTTAGCTGCTTCTCGTACAACACGAGCTGGTATACCATCCAATCCCACAGATGTATTGACATTGAGGTTATGCAATAGACTACTCACCTCCACTTCATTCACCACAATTCCCGTATAATCTACTGGTTTATTCGTTTCTGCAATGTCACCACCTGGATGATATATTCTTGCAAAGTGCTCACTCAGTAACTCAACTATATCAACTGATTCAGTTACCTCCCTACCATCGGCATTCTTTAAAATCATTCTGCCATGTACATTTTTCCTTTTACTTGCTACATATCTAAAAAACTGTTTAGGATTCTCTTTAGCCTGCATGGCCAATGTTCTTTCGTAATCCTTTTTTGCTTTTCTTACCACACTCGTTACCCTTCTGGCCTGCACTTTTATCTGTCCCTACCTGTGGCGGATAGGCTGCCAATTCTTGAACTAAGGCTTTGTAACTGGCTTTCCATCTATGACATTTAATAGCATCCAAAGATCTTATTGGGAACACCTTAAATAAAGCCTCATTGATTTTCTTTATCCCTCGAGCCGTCAACCCGATGTCATGAGCGGCGAGGATCTTTTCTTCTTCGGCAGTCCAGCCTGCTTTGACGCGCTCCGTTCTTATTGCAGCATTGGCTTCGGCTGGATGTTTCGAGGTGCGATGCATGCCAAGGACAACTGCAGTGGAGAATGCACAATCGCAGACCTGACATACAAAGTGTCTGAGATTGGGAACTCCTCGACAGTCCTGAAGATATTTTCAGGTGCAAATTTTGTTTGCTTACACTTGGATAAATGATTAAACTAAATTTATTATAGTCTAACCAAGTGAAAAATAAACTTCCAACATCTTTCTCTAAATCCAGAGTAATTAAATAAAAAAGTGGTACACCTGTTGGCAACTCATATAGGTAAACATGACCTCTCCTATTGCTTCTGCCTTAGTATCTCCATGTTTGGGTCTGCCTCCCACCTCCCACAATTGGGTAAATCAACCTTTATTGAGGTCTGGGTAGTGGCCCTTCCCTTAATACATAGCAGTATACACTTCTGCAAGGAGATGTGCTTTGCATTATGAGAGATACTGAGACAAGGAGTGATGAGAACTTGGTCCACCTTTGCACGGAGTTGCCTGGTGTTTCACTACCCTACCCCAGTCCTGAAGATATTTTCACGTGCAAACTTTGTTTGCTTACACTTGGATAAAGGATTAAACTAAATTTATTATAGTCTAACCAAGTGAAAAATAAACTTCAAAATAATCTTAAATTCTCCTGATGTTAAGCTGGGATTTGTTCCACTAGCAGACTAATGCTATTCGCCCCGTTTACATGAGGAAACATCAGGAGTCTTGTTTAACTGTGCCATGTCCCTGCCTAAATGAAATTCTGTCATGCTACATCATCATTTTGCATTATGTTTTAAGCAAGTAAGAATATAATTTAGTCTGGTAAATCCTAAATTGCTAGCCCATCCTCATTCCTGCGGTATCCAGGAAGATATCTAACAGTGCACCAAGAGAAGAATGATTGGATGTTGGGTCAGAAGCCCTGTCGTTTCTTCCCATTCCTTAGAATGCTATGTGGAGCTCTCCACCCAGTTATCCAGCTTTGACCTTTAGGTACCTCTTATGTAGACACACTGAGAGAAGAAATGCAACAAAGGATCACGCTTTTGCTTTAAAACAAGTAGTTCAATTATGGGAAATAATAAAATCTGCTACTGGAAACAAACTCAACATCTATAAGAAGAAGAAGAACAGCAACAAATCCGACATCAGAACAGAAAAAAGAACCATCAATATAAGGAGTATTAATGGAAAGCAAATTGAGCTTACAGAAGAACTAGAAAAGTACCACATGGACATAATTGGCATCACAGAAACAAAAGAAATCAACAACAATAACAGACAAGATCTTACTAAATAATAAGTATAGGATGTTATATTTGGGCAATAGCACTCAAGGAAAGGAAGAAGTAGCAATAGTATTCAACACCAAACATGATGAAAATGCAACAAATTACTTTGAAAGATTGGAAGACAGTTTCAAGCAGAGTTGTGTAAGCAAACTTCAAAATGAGGAAATGGACAATGAAACTTATTTGTGCCTATGGTCCCACAGAAGGTTCTCCTAAGGAAGAAGGGGAGGAATTTTTTTGTCACTAGAGCAGCTGACATAAAGAAAATGAAAAAAAAACTGGCACTTGTTGGAGATTTAAACAGCAGAGTAGGAAGTGACCCCCCCCCCCCACCAGACATATAGAAATGTTTCGGAAAAATTTGGAGGAAAGAGCAAGACTAATAATAATGCTAAGTATCTGCTGTATTTTTGTTCAGGACATGGACTTGTCATTACTATCACCATGTTCCAACAACATAAATAAATGCACAAGTTCATATGGAGAGAAGACACAAGAAATAAGAAAAGCCTCATTGTCTATATTATTGTTGATAGTGATATTTTAATGTTGGTTCAGGATAAAAGAGAGTACAGAGCATTTGCAATTGGAAGTGACATTACTTAGTTTTAAGCAGGATAAAACTGAATATCATACTGAAAAGAACAGTATTCAGATATGCAAACATTATTGAAGAAAGAATGAAAAGTTAAAAACAAGAACGAAACCCTGGAAGATCTGTGGCAAACTCTGAATAAAAGCCGACTGATTCAGCTAGGGAAGCATTTCATGAAGTTGTCTGCAAGGATAGACAAATGAGAACACCATGATGGACAAAAGAAGTTAAAGAAGCAGGCCTGGAAAAGCAAATAAGTCAACAGATGATCTAAAAGAATACAAAGAAATAAGACAGCTAAACTACGTGTATAAATAGCTAAACAAGTCATGGGAAGACTGTGGTCAAAATATAGAAGGCGGCAAAATGTTCTGAAGGAAAGTGAAAAAAGCTTAGAAACGGAGATGTACAGGATACTATCATAGTACTACATTATATTCTAAAAGGAATCAAAAATTATAAAGGTGATATGAAAACCAAAGATAAGGATATCCTGGATGTCTGGAGTAATTACTTTGAAAGACTGTTAAATGAAGCAAGCAATGAGACAGAACAGTAGAAAATTTTCAAGAGAAGCAAACAGTATAGATATTCAACCAGAAATGCTCAAATATGGAGTTATAAAAGTTTTGCAGTGGCTACACTGCATAATATAGAGGTCCTGGTCAGAAGGTCAAATTCCAAAAGGAAATAATGCTGAATATGAGAATTACAGAGTAATTTCTGTACTTAGGGCTCCAAATAAGATTTATGCGAGCATACTTGAAAAGAGGCTGAGAAAAATTGCAGAAGAAAAACTGGGAGAAGAATAACGTGGATTCAGGCCAAATAGAGGTTGTCGGGATCAGATTTTCACTTTGACAAAGAGTTGAGAAATCATTGAAATAGGATAAGAATCTGATCTGGAAAAGGCATATTACAAGGTTCCTAGGGAAAACCTTTTCAAAACACAACAGTTATATGGGTAAATACAGCATTATATAGGGCAATATTTAAATTGTAAGTCAGAAGTTAGGACTGAAGGGAATACGAGAAGATGGTTTGATGTAAAATCAGGTGCAAAGACGCACGTTATCTTCACTCTTATTCTATATGGATCACATAATGAAAGAAAATGACATTAAACCTGATGTCAGAATTCGAGATATCAAACTTAGCTCTTTGCTTTATGTTGCACTCCTAAATGCAACTACTGCAAGTCTCCAAGATTTTCTAATTAAATTGAATCACAGCTGTAACAAATTTAACATGAACACCAATTAGAAGACCAAAACTATGAAAATAGGCAGGAACATAGAAAACGTCAGATGCATTCGTTGTGGAGAGGTAGAGAACAAGTACAATATTTCAGCTCTTTAGGCATAGTTTTTAGTTAAGATGGCAAGTTAAATCTGGAAATACACAACAGAATAAGCAAAGCTGGTATGGTGGGAGAGCTAGTTGAATAAATTTATACAGAATAAGAAAAGAGAGAGATTAATCAAACACCCAACTAGCAATATACTGTCCAAACCAGTTTTAAGTTATGGATTTGAAAGTTGAGTTAGAAATAAAGCACTGGATTAAAGATTAGAGACCACAGATATGAGAGTGCTGAGAAAAATTAGGGGAGTGAATAGATGGCATCAATGGCAAAATCATATTAAAAATGAAGATATTAGAAAGAAACTTGACATTGTTAGTAATCAAGAATGTGCGATCGGAGCTAATCTAAAGTGGTATAGCCACTTAAACAGAATGGATGAGGAAGGTAAGCAAAACAGGTGTTTGATGCCAAGATGGCAGGAAAAAGATTCAGAGGAAGACCAAGGTCTAGGTGGATTGATTAGGTACAATAATATTGGGGTGTTGACAAATAATGGACTAATGTGGAGAAAAACTTGATAGGAGATTATTAATAATGTAAACTTAATCATGTAGTGCTGTTGTAGAAGCTTGAACATTGTACATATCAGGGACACTGATGATGATGAAGTTTTGTAATTTGGAAAGAGCTTTTCAGACAACTACAATTCATCATCATCTAATTCCTGATATGTACCCTCGAGAGGATGTACAGGATACTATCATAGTACTACATTATTAAGTTTGTATTATTATTAAATTCCTATCAACAATTTTCCTGAAAATTAATCTGCAATTTTAATACTATCATATATTTACGTCTTGTAGAGTGCTTCTAACTGTATCAATTCATCTAAAATTTGACATTAAATAGCTGTTTTGCTAACTTTTCTTCTCCCATTTTTTTCAGTGACCATACAACCCCAAATTAGCACTCATCACATGTTCTTGAATGCTAACAATGTCAAATTCATTTCTAATATTTTTATTTTTAATATGATTATGAAAGTGATTTCTCTCTTTCTTATTCCATATAAATTTATTCAACTGGATATCTACTCATACCATATTAGAAACTGGTATGGTAGACAGCCAGTTGAATAAATTTATATGGAATAAGAAAGAGAGAAATCACTTTCATAATCATATTAAAAATAAAAATATTAGAAATGAATTTGACATTGTTAGCATTCAAGAACATGTGATGAGTGCTAATTTCGGGTTGTATGGTCACTGAAAAAAATGGGAGAAGAAAAGTTAGCAAAACAGCTATTTAATGTCAAATTTTAGATGAATTGATATATATCTTAGGGATGTACAGATATATGCCTAATATATACCCTAGGGATGTACAGAACATTATGATAGTACTACATGAAAAGGCTACATCATTGCTAACTTCCTATCGACAGTTTTGCTCCAAATTAATCTGCCAGGGCTCTCATACTGTGCAAGATATTTTGTTCTTCTAAGACACTCCTTACCCTCACAATCCAGTTAGATCTTGGTCTTCCTCTGGGTTTTTTCCCTCCCGTTGTGGGAAAAAAAAAAAAATCGACTTTTCCTCTCCCATTCTGTTTAAGTGA
Source organism: Typopeltis vanoorti (assembly GCF_054136105.1). Lineage (NCBI taxonomy): Eukaryota > Metazoa > Arthropoda > Arachnida > Uropygi > Thelyphonidae > Typopeltis > Typopeltis vanoorti. The sequence continues at coordinate 147,555,657 of NC_143550.1, forward strand.
CCATACTACCTGAAATTAGCTCTCCTCATACATCCCTGAATGCCATCAATGTAACTTAATACCCTCATTTTTAACCTCTGTACCAGCCTGTAAAACCACTGTAAAAGTCCATAATTACATGGATGCGAAGTGTCCATTAAGTCAAATAAGTGGGGCTTGCTTCAATCACTAACATGTGACTGTGGTGCTGATCAACAGACCATCAATCATATTATCCAGGACTGCCCACTGCAGATTTTTAAGGGCACATTGATGGACCTGTTCCAGGCTACCCTGGACCGCAGTCCAATATGGATTAGAGACAATCTGAACTTAAATTTGTGATTTTTAGTATCTAGTTTTAGTGTGTATGTATATATATATATATATATATATATATATATATATATATATATTCATTTTTTTCTGTTTTTATCTTTCTATTTGCACAAATCCAAACCATATGAAATGCATGTATGTATATATGTAACATAACCTTTGAATATTATAGAAAAAAAATGGGTAAGAAGCATATATTTTTGATCCATATGGTCAGTTGGGGTTCATATGGTTTCTGCCACTGACGCCATCTATTCACTCCCCTAATCTTTCTCATAACTATTATCGTCTCCAGTCTTTGATCATGGTGCAATATTTCTAACCCAACTCTCTCAGATCCATAAGTTAAAATTGGTCTGAACACTCTCTTGTATACAGCTAGTTTAGTGTCTTCATTAATTTTTTCTTATTCCATATAAATATATTCACAGTTTATTTCCCACTATACCATATTTGCATTCTGTTGTATATTTCCATATTTAATATGCCATCTTCACTAAAATTCTGCCTAAATAGCTGAAAGGTTTTACTTGTTCTACAGGTACTTGTTATTCAGAGAGAAGTTGATGTTTTCAGCATTCTGATATATTTTCATAGACTGTCTTTTTACTGCTCATTTTCATCCCAAATTTATTATAGCAGCTTTTGATTTAATTGGGGAATCCTGCAGACTTATACTTTATTTAGGAGTATAACATCATCTGTAAAAAGTCAAGAGCTGAGATTAGCATCTCCAATTTTGATATCAGGTTTAATGCCATTTTCCTTCATAATATGATCCACACAGATGCTGAATAACAGTGGACAATGTGCACCCTTGTCTCATATCTTTTATCATCAACCCATCTTCCTGTATCTCCTTCAATTCTAACTGCTGACTTACAACTCAAACATAGACTATGTATTGCTTGACATATCCCATATATCAAGGAATAGCAGGAATACGATAGGAGGTGAGGTATTGCTGGTAATACATGAATTTTGACCAACAAAATTAAACGTTAAAGAGGATTTTAGATCTGAGAAGACATTTGAGGCTATCTGATGTGCAAGATCAAGGCCAATAGGACAAAGATTGTTAATTGCTGCTATAGACCAGGGGGTTCAAAGGAAGATGTGGGTGTCATGCATTAGCAGATTAGCACGATGTTTGCAGGTTAAGCAATTATTATTGGCTACTTCAACTATGGGGACACAGATAGGAATTAGGAAAGGGTGCATGGCAAGATAGAAGTGGTATTTATACAATTGCTTACCTGAAACAGCACGTCACAGAGTAGACAAGGGATTTGAGAGTGTTGGATCTGGTAACAGCATCAGAAGATGTACCCATAACCAAGGTAAACTCCGCTTCAATCAGGGAGAGTAACCATGCAGCCTTGTTATGGAAGGCTGCTAATTATGGAATTCTCTATCAAGAAAGAGCTTGCTTATGTTGAACTATAAAGCTGGTAATTATGACAGACTTAGGAGGCATCTTGGAGGAGTGCTATGGCTAAACAATTCCTGACCACAAGGAAGGTGGTCAAGAATTGTTTGAGAAGCAGTATCAGGCTGCATACACAAAGACAGGAGGATAAACCAAGTGGGAGTTAAGTAGATGAGTAGGGATATAAAACAGGAATTGAAAAAAAAAAAAAAAGAAAACATTGTGGAAGGAACATAAAGATGACAGAAGCCAAAGAGATTGAGTTGCTCAGTGATCACTTTGCAAAGGTGTATCACCAAGGTGGAGATTTTACAGTTGCCGACAAGTCAGAGTCTGATGTCAGAATCGAGGTAGATGAACAGGAGGTGCTCAGCATATTGAAAAATATCAATGTGAATACAGCAGTGGGACTGGCGCATTCTCTTGCATATTCATGTAACACATGAATCACTAAGATAGGTAGGTCCTATCTTAGTGATTTACTAATATTTTATAATAGAGTGACAGCAGAATTAAATAAGGGAAATGACTACACCATAATACTGCCTGTACTTTGCAAAGGCATCTAACAGAATATCACATGGAAAAAAAGTTGGAGCAAATGGGAATGGATATGAAGGTGGTAGCATGAACAGGAGGGTAGGGGTGGCTGACAGACAGGCACCAGAGCATAGCATATGGTGGAGTGGAATCTAGGAGAATGAAGGTGAATAGTACAGTACCTCAGGTTTCTGTACTAGGGCCACTATTCTTTAATTTTTATATCAATGAAAAAAGTAAAGATTTAGGGGAAAGAGATATTCAGTTGTTTTCTGATGATGCAAAACTGTTGAGAGCAATAGTTGATAAAGGTGATGTAGATATCCTGCAGGATGATTTAAATAAATCATCCTTTTAAATGTTGGTATTGAATTGCATGAAATTGATGAGGCTAGGGACTTGAGGAGAATGGTGGACAAAGAGTTGAAGGGATGCTCTCTATGAGGATAAGCTGAAGCTGTGTGGGTTGCTTTAACTGATAAGCAGAAAAGAAAGGACATGATAGAAACTTATAAGATATTAAAGGGACTTTAATAAGATTTACAGAAAGGAAATTAATATGTAACAAATAGAGAACTAGAGATCATCTATGAAAGTTGTGAATGCGTGTAATTAGTAAGGGTGTGCAGTCTAGATTTTTTGCATGTAGAGTGGTGAATGAGTGGAATAAATTGTTAGAATTAGTTGTGAGTGCATTGATAACAAATGAATGAGTTTAAGGAAAAGTATGATATAAGAATCCCCATGGAATTTCTTGACTTAATGGAGATTTCTGTATAATATTTTTTTTCTTCTATAGTTATTTGCACATTACAATATATTTCAAGAACTTAACTGCTGGAAACAGCAAGATCCTACTGTATTCATTTCTAATGAGTAGAAAGAAGCCACGAGTAATAGTCAGTGAAGACCTTATTACATACTTACCACTACTGAAATAGCATGTTCAGTACACAAAATTTTCAACTGCTGGCTTAAAGTAGTTAGTAAACCTTGGCCTTCTGCATGTTCATCACCTAATAAAGGTGCTATAATAGCTGTAATCGAGTCCACAATAATAAGACACAAATTGGAAAAATCAAGTTCCTATAATAATAAATAAGCAAAAACATTAACTTTATATCCACTATACCAAATCTAACAAAGGTATTAGATGAATATAATAAGTTTCACACAGACACACATCTGTTAATGTTATAAAATATATGCTTTGCATTAAATACTCATAGTAGAACTGTGATACGATGAGAATAAGGAAAGGTTTAAAGAAATAAAGCAAAAATAGAAAGACAATAAAAATAAAAAATGAAATATCTGAAATAGACTAAAATGTTGTACATGTGCAACTCATGCTATATTATAATGACTAATGATGTGATGCAGAGATCTGCTTATGCCAGGATTTTGATGAAAGACAAGCAAATTGGAGGCAGGATCATCACCATTCTAATTCATTTTACACTGATTAACATTTACAATGATTCCTTGAATGTTTTTTTTTAATGGTGAAGAGCAAAGGAGACTTGCAATTTTGTTTACTATAAAGTTACTTTTATGCCTTGTTGATGCCATATCTTTGAGACTTTGTTGGTGATAGATCATATTATTATTATTACGGGCGTCCTTAGACTCATCGAGGGAGGCCCCAAATCATGTTCATCACAACTATTCGACATTCATACAGTATCTATCATACCTCGACTTAAACTCATTCACTATCACAGCATCCATCACAGACTCTGGCAGTCCATTCCACTCATTCACCACTCTAAAAGTAAAGAACCCAGCTCTAACACCCTTACTAACCACACTTTTGCCCAGTTTCCATGGATGTCCCCTAGTCCTCCCACAACCAGCCCTGTTCTCAAAAATATCTTCTGAATTAATTTTATAGAAACCCTTCAGTAATTTGAATGTCTCAATCATATCTCCCCTCCTCTGCCTAGCAACCAATTTTTGCAACCCACAAATCCTCAACGTGTTCTCATAAGGTTCATTCCACAGACCTGCTATCATCTTGGTCACTCGAACTAGCAATACTTTAACAAAACACAATTATACACATGTAATATAACACTGTCAAATGAGAGACACTTTTTGTATTCTTTACCCTACACTAGAAGAATACACACACTATTCTCCCACCAACGCTTCACGGTTAGACTGGATTTACGTTAGTAAACATCTAAAATCCACTGTAAGGGAAGTTTGCCACATAGCACTAAGCTTTAGTGACCATCATTATCTGATCAAGGCTAAACTCTCCCTTGAGACTCACGACAGCCACACATATACGAACAGAAATTACCCGATGTGGAAATTAAACAATAGCATCCTCCACACAGACAAATTTACTACAGACATAAAACAAATATTAGACGGCATAACTGACATTAAACATTCAGTGGATGCCTGGAACAAGTTTAAAACACAAGTTAAAAAAGTGGCTATAAACATAGGGAAACACAGAAAATACAACACAAAGAAAAATTAAACATAATAAAAGAACTCACAAAAAAAAAAAAAAAAAATACACAACACAGATAGATCCCTTCTACAAAACAAAACTGATATTAACGTCCTGAAAGCCAAATTGAGACAAATCGAAATTAAAGAGGCTGAAGGGGCATGGATTCGGGTGAAGATCAAAACTATGGAACAAAATGAAGGTAAAACTAAATTTGGGTTTCTGTTTGAAGACTTAAGAAAGCAAAAAACCACCTTTCGTAAAATCAAACACGAGGGGACGAAGGTCGAGGGAGATGCAAATCTCCTCCGCCACTTCCACTTGGAATATACAAAGATCTTCGCCAAAAAGACAGTTACACAACAGAGACACAAAAACTATTAAAAAAACTTTCCCACACTCAAGGAGACAGAAGCAGAACAAATAGACTCACCAATCACACTAACAGAATGCAAAAACACCATTAAGGCCCTTCCACTACACAAATCACCATGACCCAATGGCCTCACTTCGGAATTCTATAAAGCGTACTACCTACTTTTTGAGACACTATTTGTGAACATGCTTTACGAAATACAAAAATCAGAAAGACTATTTTCAACAAAAAGAAAGACAACACAAACAATGGAAACACACAATGGAGAGGCATAACACTTCTCAATACAGACTTTAAAATCATGTCAAAAATATTGTCACACAGAATACAAACACACATTCATAAATTAATATCGCCATCCCAAGCCTGCAGTATAAAAAACAGGAAAATATCAGACAACATCCTACTGGCTTGTTGCGTATATGAGCATCATCATCACTTATCATCAGACTACACAGCAGCCTTGTCTGATGATAAGTCTTGATGTTGAAAAGGCCTTCGATTCAGTTAGCCACTACTATCTGAACGAAGTCCTCATAGCTGCAGGCTTTGGGAAGAAATTCAAAAACATAATATCTAAAATATACAACACAGCACAGTCACCTCATAATTAACAATAAACTGTCAGCACCTGTTAAAATTGACTGTTCAGTCAGACAGGGAGACAGTTTATCTATGATTCTTTTCGCTCTTGCCTTAGAACCGGTGATACGCGCAATCTCAGAACATCCCGGCATAGCGGGTACTCACATAGGAGGTGAAGGACAAACAAAAGTGCTCGCCTATACCAATGATGTAACATTAACTTTAACAACAGCCGAGTCCTTCGTGCTGGCTTTCAATATATTCCACACATTTCACAAAGCTTCAGGTCCAAAGTCAAACCTAAACAAATGTCATGCATTGTTCATTGGCAGGTGGGCAAATAAGCCAATTTGCTGAACGAAATAAAAATCAACGAATACCTCCCACTCCTGGGAATCACAGTAGGAAACCAACAACAACAAAACACACTATGGGAACTAGCCCTTAAAAAAATAATAGAGAAAATATCACAAATGAAAACCAGACAATTTTCGGTTAGGTCGAGAGCAAAAATATGTAACCAATACCTACTATCAAAGGTATGGTATCTGGTGGAAAACATCAATTATAATGGGAGACAAGTAGAAAAAATACACCGAGAGTGTGCAAAATTTTCAAAATACGAAACCAAGAAGGACCACAATTTTCCATGACGTTGAAGCCGGAGGACTTGACCTGATCAACGTACACCTGAAAACTCTATTTGCAAGAGCAAAGCTCATAGAGAGAGCGTACTCCAAAAGAAAAGCATGGAGCACATACATTATACATTATACACAAAGAATAATGCCAGACAAAATAATCTGTACCCTTCCCTAGTCGCATGGCAAAATACCCAAAATGTTCTATGAGATTGCGGAAGGATATAGGTTCATTAGCAATTACATAACAATAAATGAATTCCTAAACATGAAATCCAAAACAGCGCAAATCAATCTCATGCGAGCTGTAATACCATCCCCTCAGCACCGTGAGATTGAAAGAGGAGAAATAAAACAATCCCATGTACTAAAAAAAGTATTCACATTACCCATTAACCCTAAACTTAAAACATTCTTTTACAAAGTACACCAAGCCTGTTTACCCACAAAACTATGGTGCATAGGGAAGGGCATTCCACTGCACCATCCAGCCAAATATCATTTTTGTCCCCAACCAGAAACACTACATCACATAATGCTCTACTGCCCTCATACGTCTAAAATATGTAACACTGTACAGCCTCATACACAATACAAACTACCCATCACAGAACACACACTCTTCTGGCTAAACGAAGGACACATTAACAACACTACAGCAATAATCATCATTTTCAGCAATGTATGCTATCTGGACCTGCAGATGCGATAAAGTTTATGGTAGAGAAGCAGGCCCAGATATAATTACAAAGCTGAACAACTACTTAAAATAAATCATTACAGACACTATACACAGAAAAAAGATTACAAGAAACCAATGGCGCAGAACAGGTCTCATGACAGAAGATGTGGATGAACAAGAACTTATTCAAGAAATAAAAGACCCACCGTAAAAAAACAACAGATCAAGCCCATCCCCTATATACACACACATACAAGAGATTATTATTATTATTGTTTCGGGCAACTCCAAGGAGTCGACAGACTCATCGAGGGAGGCCCTAACATCATGTCAAGAACAACTATTCGACATTGACACAGTATCATACCTATCATAGCTATCATACCTTGCCTTGAACTCATTCACAGTTGTAGCACCCACAACAGACTCTGGAAGCTTATTCCACTCATTCACCACTCTCCAAGTAAAAAACCTAGCTCTAACTCCCTTGTCAACCACGCTCTTGCCCAGCTTCCATGCATGGCCCCTAGTCCTCCCACCACCAGTCATATTTTCAAAAATATCTTCTGGATCAATCTTATAGAAACCCTTCAGTAATTTGAATGTCTCAATCATATCACCCCTCCTTCGCCTATCGTCCAATCTCTGCAACCCACAAATCTTCAACCTATTCTCATAAGGTTCATTCCACAGACCTGTTATCATCTTGGTCACTCGTCTCTGGATCCTCTCCACTTCCCCCCCCATCACCCCATCTGGACTACTGCATGGCACAGTAGTCCAGATGGGGTCTTATCAAGGCTCGATACAGAGGAACAACAACTTGTTTGTCTCTGCATGTTAAAGTATTTTTCAGAAGCCAAGTGATTTGATGAGCTGATTAAGTCACTTTTGCAATGTGCCCCCTAAACTTCAATTCCCTATCCACAGACATTCCCAAATTCCCGGCCTCATCAATCTCCTGGAGTACGGTTCCACCAATGTGATATACTGCTGCTATTCTTTTCACCCCAAAGTGCATAACCTTACACTTTGCCACAGTAAATTGACATCCATTTTTCCTAGCCCAGTCCTCCAAACTATCCAAATCATCCTGTAAAATTTTGACATCCTGTGCACTCACAATTGCTCTACCCAACTTTGCATCATCAGCAAACAAGTGAACACTTCCTCTCAAATCTTTTCTTATATCATTGATGAACAAATTGAAAAGCAGTGGTCCAAGAACAGAGCCCTGCGGCACACTACTAGTCACAAGCTGTCTTTTAGACTCCACTCCTGAATAAACCACTCTCTGGTATCTCTCCTTCAACCACCCTCCTATCCATCTCACCAACCCTATATCCATCCCCATCTGCTCCAGTTGACTGATTAGGGTTCCATGTGGTATCCTGTCAAAGGCCTCGGCAAGGTGCAGTAGTATCACTGTAAACCCATTACCCCTATCCAGTTCAGCCGTCACTGTGTTATAAAACGTGAGCAAGTTACTGAGGCATGATCTACCCTTCACAAAACCATGTTGTCCCCCCGTACAATATCCCATTTTCATCTATCCAATCCTGTATTCTTTTCTTGACTAATTTCTCTAAGACCTTGACAATGATTCCTGATATACTAATCGGTCGGTAATTTACAACAGCAGTCTTGGAACCACCTTTATGCAGCGGAACTATTTTCCCCTCTTTCCACCCCCTTGGGACTGACTCAGACCCAAGGCTCAAATTAAACAAAATGGTCAAGGGCACTGACAATTCTTTAGCCGCTTCATGTACTACACGAGCTAGTATACCTTCCAATCCCACAGATGTATTGACATTGAGGTTCTGTAATAGATTATTTACCTCTACTTCATTCATATTAATTCCAGTATAAGCTGTTGGTTCTTCCATTCCAGCAATGTCACTGCAATGATGATATACTCTTGCAAAGTGCTCGCTCAGTAATTCCACTATATCGACTGCTTCGGTTACCTCCATACCCTCAGCATTTTTTAAAATCATTCTGCCATGAACATTTTTCCTTTTACTTGCAACATATTGAAAAAACTGTTTGGGATTCTCTTTAGCCTGCATGGCCAATTTTCTTTCGAAATCCGCTTTTGCTTTTCTTACCACCCTTGTTACCATCCTGGCCTCAGCTTTATACTGTTCCTGCACCTGCTGGTCACCTTTCTGCTTAAATTCCCTCCATAATTGTTTCTTTTTTTGCAGCTCAAGCTTAATAGTGTTATTCATCCATTTAACCCCTACTTGATTTATTATTCGGATTCTTTGTATACAGTCAACCATTGCCTCCTGCAAACACTTCTTAACAACCTCCCATGCATGTTATTGAAGGAAGCCGCCTGAACATTATATTATGCAATAATCCACCATTTATTTGACCTTTCAATGACAGAAATGGCAAATCTTCATTTCTGATCTATTTTGAAGGTTGGATAATTGGTAGATTGTTGTATCTTTTAAGAATCCCTGAGATTTTTTCTGAGGCCCTGGATGAAAATTAATTGCAATGGATTTTTTTGTGATCTAAGTTTCATTTGAGAGGATAGAGTTGTTAATTTTTTAAAGGAGAAGCCATTGGTTAAAAGTGTGTCACAAATGTGATTGATTTCAATGAAGAGACTGATACAGTGCAAACAGATAGCACTAGCTCTCATTACTAGTTTTAATAACACCATGTTGTTGTTAAACAGTATGGTGTTATTAAAAAAAAAAAAATTTGGAGATAGATTTCTTTTTGGCCACTTTGCATTTTTCAAGATTAACCAATATTAAACAGTATGTCTAAGCAGAGATCACTGAGAGTGTGAATAGGAGATTCTTCTTCTTCAACCTATTGGTTCTGTCCACTGCTGGACAAAGGTCTCCACCATGGTTTTCCAGACCACTCGGTTTTCTGTCATCCATCTCACTCCTGCAACTTGTTCCAGTTCATCCCTCCACCTTCTTCTCGGGCTTCCTCTTTGTCTTTCTCCATCCATTGGTCTTCACTTTGTTTTTCTAGTCCATCTCTTGTCATTGCATCTGGCAATATAGCCAGCCCATCTCCACTTAGCATGTTTAATGTATTTTACAATATACATGACACCTGTTTGAGATCTTATCCAGGTATTTGTCTTCCCCATCTCTTAATGTTATTTTTAGCATACGATGTTGTGTTGTTCTCAGCTTTTTGTTTAGGGTTCTGTTAAAGTCCATGTTCCCCCCCCCCCTGTATGTTAGGATAGGAAGTATGCACTGGTTGAAAGCTTTCCTTTTTAGACTCATAGGAATGTCACTTCTCAATATGTTTCTCATTTTCCCATAAGCCATCCATTCAAGTTGAATTCTTCATTCAATTTCTTTTCTTTGGCAATCCTCAAAAGATAACAATTGGCCCAAATACATATGAGGTAACTTGTTCTATTTCATGGTTTTCAACTTTGACAGTTCTTTGGTTTATGCATTTATTCATCATTATTTTTGATTTTTATCAATTTATTTTTAATTCAATTACTCTGGAGGCTTCATTTAGTTATTTTAGCCTTTCTTCCAAATTTTCAAGATTATCTGCTATTAGGACAACATTATCTACAAATTTCAGATGATGCAGCCTTTCTCCATTTATGTTTATTCCTTTTGTTTCCCAATCAAGACTTCTTCTAATGGCTGTAAATAGCTTGGGAGATATGCCTTTTTGTACTGGAAACTTTTCACTGTTTTTATATAATTTAATTATAGAAGTTGCATTATTGTAAATATGTTTTAGTGTTTCAATATATGGTTTCTCGGTTCCCTGAGTTTCAAGAGCTTTTAGTGTTGCAGATGTTTTAACTGAATCAAATGCTTTTTTTTTCGTAGTCTATATAGGCCAGACATAAGGGTTTATTGTATTCAACTGATTTTTCAATGAGCTGTCTTAATGTGTAATATACTCCAAAGTATTGTAATTCTTCTTAAATCCAGCTTGTAAACAAGATTGCATTCTTTCAAGTTTAGATTTTATTCTATTATTTATAATTTTGTTTGAAGACTTTATATATGGTGAGGAGTACTGAAACATAGGTCTGTAGTTTTTTAATTTCTTCCTTATTGCCCTTTTCAAAAATTAATTTTAGAAGCAAATTGTTCCAATTTTTTGGAATTTTTCATTTTTTAGGCATTTATTAAAGAGTTTAGTCAGCTGTTTAATGATAGGGCTTCCTCCCAGTTTTCTCCCAGGTCAACCATAATTCCATCTTCTCATGAGGCCTTTCCATTCTTCATTTCCACTTCACCTTGTAAGATCTCAGTGGCATCGTATTCTTCCTCACTCGAGTTATCCATAGTTGATTTGTGGATGTCTCGGCCATTGTCTTCATAGAGTTCAGTATAAAATTCCTGAATTCTTTTGATTATTCAAAAGAATTCAGGAATTCTTTTGAATAATTTTTTTCCTCTCACAGCAGCTATTTCCTTTGTTCCAATTGATAATGTTCTTAGGATCTTCTTATTACTATTGTTTCTTTAATTTTCCTAGTATTATATGATCTAATTTCATTTTTCATCCTTTTGCATATAGTTTTACAAATTTCCAAATATTCTATTGTATTGGTCTCATTCAAATCTCTTCTTTTCTTCATCAGATCTAAGATTTCTTGTCTTAGTTTATTCTCTCTTTGGTGGCTTTTTAACTTCCTATTTCTAGTGCACAACTCAAGAGAGATTTTAAGATTTCATTAGCATCACTGATGGTAGTAGCTGTATTTAACTTTTTTTTTTAGTTCATTTTTGAGCAATTCTCTATAACAGCTTTTATTGTGGTAGAGGTTTGTAGATTCACTAAATTGGACTTTTTTCTTATGAGCTTATTCCGTTCCCATTTTTTGTTGATCCATACTTGACTAGTCTGTGGTCACTTCCTGTACTAAATCTATTAAGCACTTCAGTATTATTTATTATATATCTTTTGTTGGAGAGGATGAAGTCTATTTCATTATAGGTTTGTCCATTTTGAGTGTGAAAAGGGAGATTATAGATATTGTATTCTATTTTTTGACATAATTTGAAGGCTTGGTATTTGTTTCAAAACTTGCATAGCTGAGGCTAAAAACAGTGATAGCTTCTTTCTTGAGTTGAACTGAAGACAGATTGATTACTATTTGTTCTGGTGGAACCTATCTTCAGTTCAACTCAAATAAGAAACTATCAGCACCTATGGTCTCGGCTATGCAAGCTCTGAAACAAATTACCAAGCCTGCAAATTATATCAAAAATATGAGATCGCTATAATCTCCCTTCCCACATTATCAATAATATTTGACTAGATGTATTGTTTAATATTGTTTTTTTTTCCCATTAGGCTTTCTTTTATTTTTTTTAAATTAGTAAATTTTTTTAACATAAAGAGTTTTCAAATTATCAGCAAAGGAATACGTGCAAGAAGAATAATGTTAATCTAGTATCAACATCACTGCTTCCTGCACATAAACTAGTCGGGAACTTAGAGAGCTCTCTTTTGTTACTGGCTGCACTTCCTCCCATTTTTTTTTTTTTTTTAAACACTCTGTGCACTTTTAAATAAATCTTGATTGACAGTATAATCCTCTGAAATGCAGCTAATTAATTCTAATTAGCTGCATCTCAGAGGAATATACCATCTTCTAATTAATTTCTCTTGAATATCTGCCTTATTTATCCATACTGTTCACTCAGGTTATTTTAATTGGCATAAAAAAAAACCCCTATAAACAGATTGAAGGCATAGTTATGGATTCTCTCCCTACCTTCTCCTCTTGCCAGCTGCTGTGTTCTCCAATTGACACATAGCTATATGTTAAACATGCAGTAAATGCAAAAACAGGTATCAGCAAATTTCTGTTTTCATAAAGTCACTGAGCATAACTCTGGATGAAATGGGGAATAAAGACCTTCATGATAGTGCATTTCTGTGACTTGGTCAGTGAGGAATGAAAGCTTCCATCCAATACGGATTATTTCTACATCAAGATCATAACAGGTATCTGGATCTGAAGAATGAAAACAGTAGTCTGATCACCTAAGTCCTCCCACTGGGCATTGTTGTAATGGCAGAGTACATGAAGTTATGAATGGCTGAAAGAAGGACATTCCACTAGAGATGAAACTTGGATGAGATCATGATTTTAATTATCAAGAGAAGAAGTCACCTGAACAGAGTACCTGGAAGAAGAACTAGTTAAGAAGAGATCCAGAGTGTTGGGTGAGAGAAGAGGATTGTTGGGAATTCTAGAAGGGAGAAGAATGATCTGTTTTAAGTCACTGCTTACAGCAAAAAATCTCTACCTCTTTTCCAGCTTGGTTAGTGAAATTTAAAAAAGGGAGTCATTTAGAATTATGGATAATGAAATTTACAAAAAGGATGACTTCACTGTTTGGAAATTTGGGCTGAATTAAGCTTTGAAAATAGGAAATCAAAGAGGACAGAGTGATTATCAGAATTGGGAGAATGGAAGAAGCAGCAGATAAATGAAACAAAATGTGGCAAAGAAATTTTAAGCCACAGAAGGTCAAAAAAAGGTGAGATTTTAGGTTAGACATCGCTTGACAAGGAATATTAGAATGCAAATAAGGCAAGTACTTCCCTTATGGCAGAAGGAATCATACTGGATGTAATTTGGACAGTTAAGATAAGCTGTAGTTGATGTAGCAGAAACTTGGAGGTTCAGTCAGAAACAGAACATCAGGTTTGGATGATTGAAGGTGATGATGTGCATCATTCAAATTATTGTTGATGCCACAGACGTTGATAAAGTGAATATGAAAAAAAATTTTTGACAAGATTTTTGAATAAGTTTTTCCTGGAATTTTGGTGAGAGGTTTATTTTTTAGTTTAACTGCAGAGACACTACTTATTCAGGTTTAGTTTATATTTAATGTTAAAAAAAGTAAAGAGAAAAAGAAGAGGGGAACATGCAGTAGAAGAAAAATACTCATAGAAATAGAAAAAATAAACATACAGAGAGCATCCAGTCTCCAAACCACAATGTGGCCTCAACATGGCTCCATGATATTATACTTTATATATTGCATGAAACTATAAAATGCCGAGGAATTCAAGATTTTCCACTGTTATGCAATATGGTTTACTATATTAAGTTGCTGTAATGAAAGACTTCTGAAATTCTTTAAATGGTCTAGATTTCTGGAAAAATTCCCAACTCTTGGAAAAATGCACTGGATATCCCAATTTATTAAAAAAAAAGAAAAGAAAATACAGTATATTACGGCGTACAAGTCGATCTAGCGTATAAGTCGATATTGGAATTTTTTGAGTTTATTTGAGTTTTTATAGTATACTTGTCGTATAAGTCAACTCGAAAAATTTCTTTAAAAATAAAAATGATGAGTTTTTAAGTAAAATTTTTATACAGGCATCAACCACTAGGATCATAACTGCCTTTTTAGTTGTTCCATTCTTTATTTTAGCAAATGATATAAAATGCCTAGTTGACAAAAGAAATTTTATTTCATATTGGCCAGTTGACCAATAGTGAACTAAAGTGCAGTGGCTCCTTTTAAAAGAATGAAATATGATGCGAGTTTTAAGTGCAAAGTGATTAAATCTGCAAAAGAAAATACCGTGTTGCTGCACGTCAGTTCAGAGTAAACGAAAAACTAGTTCGCGATTGAAGAAAAAATGAAACTTTAATAATGAAAATGCTAAAAAATAAGTGCGCATTACGGAAAGGAATTTGTAAGTGGCCTATTCTGGAAAATAATGTTGCAGATTGGGTTCGAGAAAATAGCCAAAATGGACTCATTATAACGAGAAATAATATTCGTTTATTTGCTTTGAAGTGGGGCAAAGCAAATAAAAAGGACAGCGAAAACTTCAAAGCTACAGCGAGTTGGTGTAGCCGGCTTATGGAAAGGAAAAATTTAGTGCTTTGACTAAAAACGAAAATTGCACAGAAGCTGGCAAAGGATTTGGATGATAAGTTATTAAGTTTTCAAAGATTTAGAAAGCAAACGAGAAATAATAATAACGAGAAATAATATTCGTTTATTTGCTTTGAAGTGGGGCAAAGCAAATAAAAAGGACAGCGAAAACTTCAAAGCTACAGCGAGTTGGTGTAGCCGGCTTATGGAAAGGAAAAATTTAGTGCTTTGACTAAAAACGAAAATTGCACAGAAGCTGGCAAAGGATTTGGATGATAAGTTATTAAGTTTTCAAAGATTTAGAAAGCAAAAAAATTATGTATTGTCTCAAGTCGAAAATATGAATGAAACTCCAGTTATGTTTGACATGATCGGGAATAGAACAGTAGAATTGAAAGGAAGTAAAACTATTTCTTTAAAAACAACTGGACATGAAAAAAGCCGTTTCACACTTGTATTTGCTTGTATGGCTGATGGTACTAAATTAAAACCTATGATAATTTTTAAAAGAAAAACAATGCCAAAGATCAAAATTCCAAGAAACGTTTTTGTCCATGTTCATGAGAATGGTTGGATGGATGAAGCAGGAGTTAAACTGTGGATAAAAAATATTTGGAATACGATGTGCATTAAAAAATCCAAACAGTGTTTTAGTGTGGGACATGTTCAAATCCCATTTAACGGAGAGCACAAAATCTTTGTTAAGAGAGAATAACTTTTGATTTGCAACTACTTTGCAAATTACCGACCGATCACCATATCAGGAGTCATTGTCAAGGGCTTGGAGAAAGTAGTCAAGGGAAAAATACAGGAATGGATTGATGAAAATGAGATACTGTATGGGGGACAGCATGGCTTTGTGAAGGGTAGATCATGCCTCAGTAACTTTCTCAAGTTTTATAACACAGTGATGGCTGAACTGGATAAGGGTAATGGGTTTACAGTGATACTGCTGGACCTGGCTAAGGTATTTGACAGGATACCACATGGAATTCTAATCCGTAAACTGCAACATATGGAAATGGATATAGGGTTGGTGAGATGGATAGGTGGGTGGTTGATGGAGAGATATCAGAGAGTAGTTTATTCAGGAGTAGAGTCCAAAAGACGACCTGTGACTAGTGGTGTGCCACAAGGATCTGTTCTTGGACCACTGCTGTTTAATTTGTTCATTAATGATATAGGAAAGGATCTGAGAGGAACAGTTCATTTGTTTGCAGATGATGCAAAGTTGGGTAGGGCAATAGTGAATGCAGAAGATGTCAAATGTCAATTTAATGTGACAAAATGTAAGGTTATGCATTTTGGGGTGAAAAGATTAGCAGCAGTATACCACATTGGTGGAACTGTACTCCAGGAGATTGATGAGGCCAGGGACTTGGGAGTGTTGGTGGATAGGAGATGAAGTTTAGGGGGCACATTGCAAAAGTGGCTAAATCAGCTCATCAATTCACTTGGTTGTTGAAAAATACTTTGACGAGCAGAGACAAGCAAGTTATTATACCTCTGTACTGAGCCCTGATAAGACCTCATCTCGACTACTGTGCCCAGATTTGGTCACCTAGGTTTCTTCTTGATGGGGAGGAGGTGGAGAGGATCCAGAGGCGAGTGACCAAGATGATATCAGGTCTATTGAATGAACCTTATGAGAACAGGTTGAAGATTCGTGGGTTGCAGAAATTGGTTGATAGGCAGAAAAGGGGAGATATGATTGAGACATTCAAATTGCTAAAGGGTTTCTATAGGATTAATTCAGAGGATATTTTTGAGAACAGGACTGGTGGTGGGAGAACTAGGGGACACCTATGGAAGCTGGGCAAGATTGTGGTTAGCAAGGGTGTTAGAGTTGGGTTCTTTAATTTTGGAGTGGTAAATGAGTGGAATAAGCTGCCAGAGTCTGTTGTGGGTGCTATGACAGTGAGTGAGTTCAAGGCAAGGTATGATAGATACTGTGAGAATGTCGTATAGTTGTGTGGACATGATGTTTAGGGCCTCCCTGGAGTCGCCCGTAATAATAATAATACCAATATGGCAGTGATTCCAAGTGGGTTAACTTCCCTAGTGCAAACGTTGGATGTTTGCATAAACAAGTCATTTAAAGACAGTTTACGAAAACAGTGGAATGCGTGGATGCAAGAAGGAGAGAAAAGTTACACAAAAGAAGGACTAATGCGACATGCGTCTTTGGTAACTATGTGTGAATGGGTAGCGAAAGAATGGGATGAAATAAAACCAGATACAGTAATAAAATCTTTTAAAAAATGTGCTATAATCTAACAAATTAGATGGCTCTGAAGATGATTTTGTTTACAAAGATGACGAAATTGATGCTAAATCTGATGGAGAAAACGAATACAATTTATATGACGATATACCAGAAGAAATTACAGAACCAGAGTACAATGAACTTTTCATACATTCAGACAGTGAAAATTAAATTTTAATTATGTAGTTACCTACCTATTTTCTATTATAAATAAATAATTATATAACATGTAAATAATTTTTTCTGTAAATAAATTTGATATAAGTTGAAATATTTTTACTTATTTACTCTTTTTGTATATTGCTAATAAATTTAACAGAGTATGATACGTACTATTTTTTTCTTGGAAAGCAATCAATTTTTGACCCGGCATATATATCGACCAAAAAAATTTATAACTTTTTTTCAATGCTGAAAAGTCGACTTATATGCCGGAATATAGTAATGATAACTGCAGTAACTATATAGGAATTAGTCTGCTATGTGCAAGATACAAAATAAATGCAAGAATATTAAAAGATAAACTAAACGGTATTCTAGAGGACAAACTACTAAAAGAACAGAATGGATTCCAAGAAGGCCAATCTTGCATAGACTGAATTCTCACTCTAAAAATATTAATTGAAAAGAGAACAGAATTTCAAAAAGAAACAACATAGCCTTCATTGATTATAAAAAAGCCTTTGATAAAATTAACAGTTATTTAAAATATTAACTGATGTAAATATACTAAACCAGTTGTTACAGATATACACAAGAAATAAAATAGCAGTCAAATTACAACAAATATTGGAATGGAAAGACATATCAAGAGAAGTATTTCAGCTGAAATTAAACTCAATTCTTGAACTTGAAATCTGTAAACTTCATGTGCTTTCTCCATTGCTATTACAAAACATCATGGAAGTTTAGGGATACTTTACAACATACACTAGAACTTCAAACTATCTTAATAAGCCCAAAATTTTATGAAATGATTTATTAATATAATTCTCTATCACTGAAGTTTAGGGATACTTGACAACATACACTAGAGCTACAAACTATATTAATAACACCAAAATTTTATGAAATAATTTATTAGCATAATTCTCTATTCTGTTTATGGAAAAAAAGACAAGTACATTTTAGAATGCTAAATTAAACTTATGGGAAATATAATGGGAAAGGGGAAGGAAAAAAATGAAATACATTTATTTAACCCAATTTTGTTAAATTTTTTTTTAAGATTGCTTAACCACCTTACCGGCCACTATGGATCAAATACGCATCCTCATACGCTTCGTATCCATCATGTATTTCAATATAATATCAATGGTATTACAATTTTAATATGCACTTCACATCCATGGTAACCTGGACGTATATATACGTCTTGGCCGGTAGCATGGTTAATAGATAAGTCATCTAATTTATATATATATATATACTGAGTGGCCTTAATTAAAGAATTGGTGTTCAAAGCCCTGTAGCAAAAAATGTATTGGAGGAAATTCAAGTAAACTTGGTGCAAGTACACTCTGGAACATGGGATTTTGATTTACAAAAAAAAAAAAAAAAAATACAAAATTCTGCCACCAGCGGACAATTGGATCTAGAATCGCATGATATTTGCATAATCTCACTGTCTCTACTGATAAGTTAGTGGATATAAGGAAGACTAAAATGGATTTGCTTCATTCTGATAAGATTGAAGTGCTATGGATTTCATCTCACTGGAACTTTCATTGTTAAGCTTTACTATCAACAACATGGTAACATTATTGCCAAGCTTCAAGAATTCCGGCATGTGAAAGATAGGAGAAAAGGTCCATTACAATAACAAATCCTAGAAAAATAATTTTACAATTTGAAAATAGCAGATCTTTAGCAGTGAGGCCAGGACAAGGGTGCAAATGGATTATTCCTCAACAAGTTAAAGTTGCAACTGCCATCGTGGAACACAAATGAATAACGCACAAGGGTCCAGCAGTGCTTAGGCAACATCAAGGCAACTGGATATGCCATACTCAACTATGTGGAAAATCCTGCATCAAATACTGAGGATTTTCCCTACAAGATTTCCCATACTCTAGCTTTACTTCATGGTGATGCAGAAACTCGACTACAGTTTGTGCTGACATTCTTGGCTCGAATGGAGGTGGATGAATGCATGGCTAAGGAAGATCTTGTGAAGTGATGAGACACTTTTTTTTTATCTGAATGATGTGTTCACATAACTGCACATTTGGGCTGTGAATAACCCTCATATCAGACCCCTTTTACACTCACCAAAAGTCACAGTGTTGTTTGGTTTCACTGCATCATTTATTATCAGTCTGTACTTTTCCCAAGAACTTTGCCTAAAAGGACCAGTGACTTGTACCATCTCTACTGATAGGTAACGAGAGATGCTGTGCAACTTTCTTGTTCCACAACTGCAGCAGCAAAGATGCCTTGATGCCACCATATTCGTGCAGGATGGAGCACCACCTCACGTTGGATTGCCAGTATAGCGAATGTTACGAAAAACTTCACAGAACACAGAGTAATTAGTCAGGCATTTCCCACATCATGGCCACCTCGTTCAGCTGATCTCAACCCTTATAAGTTTTGGTTGTGGGGCCATGTGAAATGCGTGGTGTATGAAGGACATGTTCCCGATTTAGAAAACTTGAAAGACAGAATGACGCAGCATGTGAGACAAATGAATGCAGATCTGTTGCGTTCTGCTGTAGAAAATGTCATTCACAGAATGCAGTCCATAGAACATCTGAAAGGAGGACATACTGAACTGCATCTAAGTTATGCGAACATGAAAATTGATTTGTTATGTCTCTTCTAGCACTAATTGTCTGCTGGTGGGAGAATTTTGTGTCCATTTTTTTTTCCCTTTCTGTTAATCAAAACTATATGTTCCAGAGTGTACTTATACCAAGTTTGAAGAATTTCTTCCAATACATTTTTCGCTACAGGGCTCTGAATACCTCCTCTTTAATTGTGGCTGCCCTATATATAAAATTAAATGTGATGTATCTGAATCCTTTATCCTAGAGTAAGCAAACACAGTTTGCACATGAAGTATTTTCAAGACTAGGCTACTTGTATATAGAGGATGATGATTAACGACACTAAAGCAATTAATCAACATCAAATTCCAGATATATACTCTCGGGGGGGAGGGGGGTACAGGATAATTACATAGTACTACATGAAAAAGTTACACAATTACTACTTCCAATCAACAATTTTCCTCCAAATTAATCTGTTATCTGTCAAGATTCCAATATTATCATATCTCATATTTCTGTCTTCTAAAGCACTTTTTACTGTATCAATGCACCTACATCTTGGTCTTTTCCTTACCATCCTGGCAAAGAACACCTGTTTAGCTATTCTTCCCACTCCCATTCTGTTCAGGTGACTATACGACCTGAGACTAGCTCTGCTAACAATGGCAAGTTTTTTCCTAACATTCTCATTTTTAATGTAAAACTGCCATTGATGTCATCTGTTTACTCAATTGATCTTTCTCAGAACTCTCATATCAAAGGTTTCCAGTCTTTGGTTAAGTGTTTTATTTCTAACCCAGCTCTCAGATCTATAAATTAAAATTGGTTTGAACACCACCTACAGCTAATTTTGTGTTTTGACTAATTTCTTTCTTATTC
The DNA here is from genome assembly GCF_054136105.1 of Typopeltis vanoorti. Taxonomy (NCBI): domain Eukaryota; kingdom Metazoa; phylum Arthropoda; class Arachnida; order Uropygi; family Thelyphonidae; genus Typopeltis; species Typopeltis vanoorti. Next base: position 147,576,491 of record NC_143550.1, read on the forward strand.
CATATAAATTTATTCAGTTGACTTCCTACCATACTAGCTTTAATAATTTTGTTGTCTATTACCATATTTAACTTGCCATCTTCACTAAAAATTGTGCCTAAATAGCTGAAACGTTTTACTTGTTTTATAGGTTCACCAAATGAACCTATAAAACAAGCAAAAGTTGATGTTTTCAATATTTCTGTCTATTTTCATTATCTTTGTATTGCTGATTTTCACATCAAATTTATTACAACAGTTATTCAATTTAGTCAGGGAATCTTAAAGACTTGTACTGGATTTATTCAGAAGTATAACATCATTTGCATAAAGTGAAAAGCTAAGATTAATATCACCAATTCTGATATCAGATTTAATACCACTTCTATGTGATCCATAAAGATTCTGAATAACAGTGGAGATAATGTGCACCCTTGTTACCCTTGATTTAACCTCAAACCTGTATCTCCTTCAAGTTGCTGACTTATAGCTTAAAAAGAGAATATGTATTGCTTGATATAATGTCTCATTTACACTCATACTTGTAGCCATTTCACTAAAAATTATGCCTAAATAGCTGGAATATTTTATATGTTCTATAGGTTCACCATTCGGAATACAGTTGATGTTTTCAATGTTTCTGTCTATTTTCATACCAGATTTATTACAACAGTTATTCAATTTAGTCAGGGAATCTTAAAGACTTGTACTGTATTTATTCAGAAGTATAACATTATCTGCATAAAGTAAAGAGCTAAGATTAACATTAATTTTTCTATCAGATTTAATACCACTACATGGATCACTAATGTGATCCACGTAGATAATGAATAACAGTGGGGATAATATGCACCCATGTGCTTGTGGTCTAAACCAGAGTTCTTCAACTTTTTATACCTGTGGACTGGGGAAAATAGGAGAAATATTTCGCAGACCGGCTGAAGGTTAAGACAAAAACATAAACCAATGTAGATAGTATTTTATTTATTAAATCCAATATGAAATTACAGTTTTTAACTAGTGCGACATCTGCTGCTGCTTAGAGGTTAGAAAATTTGATATACGTGGCTGGAGCATGGTTTCTGAGAGAAGAAGAAATTTTTGGTGGATGGCCAGGAAATTTCTGCGGACTGGCACCGGTCCGCGGACCACAGGTTGAAGAACAAGGGGTCTAAACTATATAGGACAGACGTCAAGAAGCCTCGAAATCCAAAAAAAATAACATATAGAAGATGTTAATAACAACAGAACAGACAACTCAGGTCTAGCCCATCATTTTGCGATTACAAACCATACCATTGATTGGGATAGCAGCTCCATGCCTTATATAGAAGAAGACTTGTGTTGCAGAAATTTCAAGGAAGCCATAGCAGTCTTCTGTTCTGGAGAAATTCTTAGCAGAAACCAGGGAATGATAATAGCTGGCATATGGAAAACCTTGATCGCTCAGTCTGGCAGAATTAAATTTTGCTCAAAACTACAGACCATGCTCTCACAACAGTGACTAACACAACACGCTCCATGCATGTAATGTTACACGTTCTGTTTTAATTTATACGATAGTGTTACTCCATTTTCTCTGTACTAGCCACTTTGAGTTTTCTCTTACCGTTATAAGCCCTGAAGAAGCTGAACAGCCCGTTGGCGAAACTTGTTGGCATTAGATGTTTATAAATCATGGTCAATTAAAGATCAATATATATTTCATTTTAATTATATGTTTGAATGACCAAATATAATCTCAACAATATGCACCCTTGCCCTTGACACAAAATCAACTTGATTTTGCTTCAAGCCATCTTTCTGTACTCTATTCATGTTTAACTGCTGACTTACAGCTAAAATAGAGACTATGTATTGCTCAATATGATGTCCTATTTCCACCATATAACTGTAGCGTTCTGAAGAACTTTCCTCTTGGCAACTTGTCATATGCCTTTTGCAGATCAACAAAACTTAAATACAAATCCTTGTTATCTTACCATGGTGTCTCAACTATTTGTCTTAAAGTGAAATTCTGATCCTGACAACCTTTATGGCCTGAATCCAGCTTGTTCTTCACCAAGCTTCCTCTGTAATTCTCACATTGTTTTATTTCCCTTTTTATAGATGCGTACTATGAGGGCTTTGTTCCAATCATCTGGAATTCAACCTTCAGAAGGGCTTCTGAATTATACAATGAAGCCACTTTAAAAGTTTTATAGCTCCATATTTGAGCATTGCTGGCTGAATTTCATCTACTCCAGCTGCCTTTCCAATTTCAGGTTTTTGATGAATTTTTCTACTTCAAGTATGGATATGTATTCCTGAATGCATTCCTGTTGGGAGTTTTCTATCATCATGCTGACACTGCCTGTTTCATTTAGCAGTCATTCAAAGTAATTACTCCAGAGATCTAGAATATCTTTATCTTCAATTTTCATGTCACCTTTATCATCTCTAATTCCTTTTACAGCACTCTTTCTTCCATTTCTGAGCTTCTTCAACAACCTCCAGAATATCTTGCCACCTTGATATTTATTTTCTATGTTCTTACCAAAGTCTTCCCATGACTTTCGTTTAGCTAGTTTTATGCAGTGTTTATATAGGACTTCCTTACACTTGTCTCTGTATTCTCTAAGAGTAGAAGCTGATTTATTTGCTAGGAACTTTTGACATGCTTTTTTCTTTTCCTTCACTGCCTTTTTAACTTTCTGAATTAGCCATGAAGTTCTGATTTTCCTATCTTTACAGACAACTCACCACATGCCTCTCTGGTTGAATCAATCAATGTTTTCTTCAGGATCTGCCAGTGAATTTCCAAGGTCTGGTTCTTGTTTTCAAACTCTTTTATTTTTTTCTTCAATGATGTTTGTGTATTTCAGTCTTTAGTTCACCTCTGAAAGCTGCTCAACTTTGATTTATTTTAAAACTTTCTTATACAATCTTCTTTTCAATATGAAATATGCTGGCCTGGTTGGCCAAGTGGTTAGCGTATCTGCTCTCCAGCCAAAAGGCTGGTTGGGTTTTAATCCTGCTGTGGGCATGGATGTTTGTGATTGTCTATGAAATACTAGTGGTGGTGGGCTGTAGATGGCATTGGTGTAGATGATGTGGTTGGCATTTTGGTGGATTGAGTGGGGGACATGAAGAGCTGTAGAGTAGATGCCTTCCTTCGATGAATCTTTGGACTCCTTGGAAGCATCACATAATAATAATATGAAATTCAATCTTATCCTGCTTAAAACTAAATAGTGATCACTTCCTATTTCAATTCCTCTGTATATTCTTGTGTCCTGAACCAGTGGGAAAACATCGCAATGAACTATAACATAGTTAATGAGACTTTTCTTATATTTTGTATCTTCTTGCTATGTGAATTTGTGCACATTTATATGCTGGAAAATGGTGTAAGTAATAACTAATCCATGTCCTAAACAGAAATCCAGCAAGTATTTACCATTATTATTAGCTTTGTGCTTTTCTCCAAATTTTATCAAAATATGCCAGCAAATTATGCAAAATAAGAAGATACACTCATTACTCGTTGGCCGAGTGATGAGTGTATCTGCTTTCCACCTGCGGGTTCGAATCCTGCCATGGGCATGGATGTTTGTAATTGTCTGTGAAAATAGCAGTGGTGGTGGTCAGTGGTAGATGGCATTGGTGTAGATGATGAAGTAGTTGCAGTGGTGGATATGGAAAGTTGTGGAGTAGGTGCCCTCCCTCGACAAGTCTTTGGACTCCCTGGAAGTGTCATATAAGAATAATAATATTTTTATATGTCTGGTAATCATTTTCTACTTTGCTGTTTAGATTTTCAACAAGAACCAACTTTTCTTTTTTTCATCATTGAGCCAGTTGCCTTTTCTAATGCCTCAAAAAATTCCTCCATTTCTTCCTTGGTAGAAACTTCTGTGGGATGATAAACACATATCAGTCTCATTGTCCAGTTTCCCCATTCTGATATTTGCCCAGCTCACTCTACTCAACTGACATGAGACCAGAGAATGAAGAAGAAAATAAAGTTTCATCACACTACCATATATTAGCTCTATTTCCATAAAACTGGCAAAAATATTTAAGGAATATAAAATCAAAGTAGTATTTATCCCCTTTATCAAGATGAGATCACTACTCCAATTTATTGGCTATGATGTGATTGCCAGTCATTTTACTGGACAGACAGAAACATCAATTGAACAATGTATTGAAGAATACATCCGACATATTGAATACTAGGAGTGAAGCCTCAGATTTCTCATCACATGTGCTCCCTTCAGGTGATCAACAAGATGCTTCACAAATGAGACATCAAGTGTTATGGGATAAATCAGAACTATTACCTTGTTGCTATGACACAATGGAGAGAAAATATGGGAGTCTTTGGAAATGGCATTATATCCAAAACATCTAAATACTAACCCAAGTATCAACTTATCTGAATACCTTCTAGCCTTCATTAGCCAAATACATGCATGTGAATGTATAAACACACAAAATTCTGAATGCACCATAAAATTAGAAATATTTTAAAATAACATCAGTCTCTTCTGTTTTGTCTACTAGTTTGCATGTTTACACCTGATATTAGGATGAAATGTCATGTTATTAATTAAAATTAATATTATCATCTTATTTTGGTGTTCTACCTTATAAACTCTTAGTCATATATATATATATATATTAGTCATATATTAGTCGGCCTGGTTGGCCGAGTGGTTAGCGTATCCGCTCTCCAGCCAAAAGGCTGCGGGTTCGAATCCCGGCGTGAGCATGGATGTTGTCATTGTCTGTGGAAGTACTAGTGTTGGTAGTCGGCAGTAGATGGCGTTGGTGTTAGATGATGAAGGTTGGTGGAGTAGTGAGACGAAGAGTTCTAGAGTAGATGCCCTCCCTCGATGAGTCTTTGGACTCCCTCGAGGTGTGATATAATAATAATAATAATAATAATAATAATATATATATATATATATATATATATATATTGCTCTTTCTTTATGCCATAACAGTAGCAGCCAGTTATGTAAAGAAGTTCAAAATAATAATAAAATAAATATAAATGTATCTCCACAATTTTTTAGATAAAGAAAACAAATTAATTCAATAATATCATATTTATAAGTTTTATTATCTTCCATAGTACAAATATATTTCTTTGCCATTAATTTCTCATATACTTAAATAATTACTGAGATATACACATACAAACCCATATATTATTAGAAAATAAAATACATTCCTTAACACTTCACTCCTTAGAGAAAGTTACACTATTAAAACGGACATTTAAATACATTAATAATCTTAAACACTGATACTGTAATAAAATTATGATCAACTATTAAAAAACATCTAAAAGTATACAGTTCTGAACATACCTTAGGATATGACTGAACTTGAAGTTTGCTTAGAATATCAAAGAGCTCAAAAATATCATGAACGGAGATGTAAATAATTTTTTTAAGTGCCTCTTCAATTTTCTGCAAGATAAACGCTTAAATAAATAAATAAATGTGTCACAAATGTGGTAGCAGTTAATCATTACACTTATAATCAAAAATAATCATCTGTATTAGTAAAATATTTTCTAAAAGGAAATAAAAATCAACAGAATGCTGAAAATCTTTATCTACCCTATATATATAAAATGATAAGCCTTTTTATGTCACGTTTTGAAACTCAGGGGCTACCCTGAGTTTCGAGTCTCCAAAATTCGAGTCATCAGAATTCAAGGAGAACTGGCCTACCAGTCCGGAACTCGGGGGATTGGGCACCGTAGGCACCAGAACCTCCCTTTCGCGTCTTCAAAATTCGAGTCATCAGAATTCAAGAACCGGCCTACCAGTCCGGAACTCGGGGGGTGGGCACCATAGGCGTCGGGGGGGGGGGGGGAAATCCCTTTCAAGTCTTCAAAATTCAAGTCATCAGAATTCAAGGAGGACTGGACTTGAATTCTGATGACTCGAACTCGGGGGGTTGGGCACCATAGGTGCCGTAGCACCCCCCCAGTATATATATATATATATATATATATATATATATATATATATATATCTTTATATACTTAATTTAAATTAAAACCAGTTAAAGTACCCGAACAAATTTTTGTCACTTTCACATATCATATCATTTTATGATTAAATTTATTTTCCTTACTCTTTATAATCTCTATATTTTTCATACTCATTTCCTCAAAACATCTAAGTATCTTTTAACTGATGAGTAGTTACTTGAAAAGTTATTAGGCAAGTAATTATTCATAATTCTACTTTATTTAACTCCTGCAGTTGTAAGATTAAAGAAAAGATTCCATTAGTCTACTAATTAAAACTATCCATGCAAGTTTAGTGCTATTTTTTTTATACGAAAGACTATTTGCACTTTAATAAACTTTTCTTTTGTTCAGTACACTCAGCATATATTATCGTTATGGGGAGTCCAAAGCTGCACTGAAGCTTCACTAATGGTATTCCACTTTTCCATACTACATGCTAGGAGAATATCGACCTCATATTCTTCTTAACCACACCATTAATCAGCTCCAGGGATGAAACAAGTTCTACTCCCACATGTCATAAGCTGCAAAATCTCAATTGTATCTATACCGTATGATTCCCTTACAAAAATGGATGTTTCTATCATCTCTCTCTCTCTCTCTCTCTCAAACTCTGAAGACCATGTTCCCTCAATCTGTCCTCATATGTGCAATTCTAAAGGTCAGTTATCATTATGGTTACTTGCTGCTGGATCTTTTAAACTATCTCTCTCCACCTCAGAACATTTGTAAACAACCAAGTACCAGTTAGTTTAAAAAATTAATTAGACCTCTGAATTAAACTTAGAGAAGCATGCTGACTATATAAACACTTTCAAAGTTATGTATAGTCATCTCTCTCTCACTGCAGCAAATTTATAGTATCAATGGAACATTATATTAGAGTAGAATTGCCATAGTGAATTTCCTTTAGAATAGCATTGATGCTAGAGGGATTCTGGCTGGGACGGACTGTACTACAGTGTTGCATGCTTGCTTGAGCTAGCTATATAAGAAATAACAAAATAATAACCAATCCCATGAGGATTACAAAGACCAGACAAGGTGGGTGACTTGGTTGGTGAGGATAGCTAAAGTGAGGTATGAGCAGCAGTTAGCTAATGAAGTCAAAAAGAATTCTAAGGAGTTCTTTCGATATGTAGCCAGCAAAAAAAAAAAAAAAAGAATGATTATGAAAGAAGGATGACATTGATTGGGGAAAATGGTATAAAGACAGCTGTTGCAGAAGATATAATGGAGATACTTAATGAGTTCATAAAGGTCTTTCAATCTTGTGAATGTGACTTCATGGAGAGATTGAGAGCAGTTTATGATGGGGAGGAGAGACTGACTGTAAGTGAGCAAGAGGTGTAAGGGGAGTTCAGCAAACTAGATGTTAATAAGGCTGTGGGACTTGATAATATATCACCATGTATTCTGAAGGAATGTGCTAGGGAGTTGATGCCGGCCTTGACATATTTTTTTAATATGAGTCTTGCACTGGGTCAAGTTCCTAAGGAGTGGAAGGAGGGCAAGATTGTGCCACTTCATAAAGGAGGTGATAGAACGCAACCATCCAATTATAGGCATATCTCTGTGTCAGGTGTTATGGTTAAGTTGTTGGAGAAGCTGGTGAGAACTAAGATCCAGAATTGGGTTGACAACAATGGTATTTTCTTTGATGGACAGCATGCATTTGCTAAAGAGAGGTCATGTTTTTAATAATCTACTTATTACAATAAGCTGACTGCTTCCTTGGACAGAGGAGGAGGATACACAGTAATATACTTAGATTTCACAAAGGCTTTTGATAGATTACCACATGATAAGTTTATAGTGTTAAATTGTGAATGAAGTCATGTTATGTAATTTATTATTTTTCATTCACATTTAACATTGCTTATTAAATATTAATCATGGCTCATATAAATTTATTTATTATTTCTTAAATAAGAATTACTAATTAAAAATTTATTCAAAACCTAACCTATTATTAGTTTATAAAATAATAATATGTTTAGAATTTTGTATAACTAAATATATATGGTGTAACGTAAAGTGTTAATTTATATTTAACTGTATACGTAATCAAAAAGTTAAAGAAGTAGCTTAAATATTCTGTTGTTTTTATTTGTGAAATATTTAATGTTATGTAATCACTCATGAATAATAATAGACCATACATTACATTAGCGAAATGTTTACGTGCAGTCTGTTGTCATGGAGACGCACGCGTAAACAACCACGAGTGGAGTAGAGCATGGCGTTCGAACGTAAGGTGGGAGTGAAGATATAGTTAGAGAGATATAGATAGAGATAGATAGGGAGAAAGAAAAAGAAGAGGGAAGGTCAGAGATAAGATAGAGAGGAAGAGAAGAATTATTATTAAGGAGTGACGAGAGAATTTTGCGGAACCAAGATTATATAATCCTCAGGGCAGAAATTTATGAGTATAGTGTTTGGAAGTGAACCTATAAGTAGTGAAACATAAAGTTTAATGTCATAAGCGAAATCTGCTGTTGTTATGAAGAAAGGTTGATGCCGTAATCAGATAAAAGGAAACTGGACAGTCAATGCGAAAATTCTGATTAGTTCTAGTTAATCTGGATTACGATTAAATTCTATGTTGCCCTAGGAAAAGGTTATATTGATTACTTGGAGAAAAGTGAACAGGAAAAGATATTAGTACCTAATTACTGTTGTTTGGAATAGTGAAGTGCGACTTACAGTAATACAGTTTAAACTATGGAGAATATTTGTTATGTGTGTTCCGCTAATGTTAATTAAGTTAATTCATAAGTGCTCTCTCAATAATTTGATGTATTGAAGAATTTGTCTGGTAAGAGTAGTTGTATAAGTTTCTCTATTCTAGCATTAACTGTAATATATCTCCGATGCTCAAGGTCCGGGAATATATTTGCTTGGAATATAGCTTACGTAGTTTATTGCCTGCTGTGAATATAAACATTGAGCTGATAGATTTGTGAAGACTGAATAAAATGCGAAATTGTTATATTAACTTGAGATAAGAAGATTAGTGTTTTGAGACTGTGAATAGTATATGAAAGTTAGAACATTGAATTAGCATCAGTGACCTAAGAAGAAGTGTTAAGTTAATTGTATAGTTCCATTTTAAAATAGAGTTCTTGTATTTGTTAACCATATCATATATTAAATGTTTTATTTTGTTGAGCTAAATATTGTGTTTGCCTGAATTCCTTATTATTGCACCGTTCATAAACATTCGAATCTTGCGGGAACCCCAAGTAAAAATGATAATAGATGATTCGGCCTAATGAGATAACTGCTAACTTAATTTAGAACTGATCCTACTATTTATATAGACTAATCTAAGAATAGGGTGGCGCAGTATAAATATAAATTTCCCTACTTTTGGATCGGTGATCATTTCGTAATTAGTTGTATTATTCATAAAAGTGACTTGAAACTAGATAGATTTAGAACACGACAGAAAGGAGTCGTCACGACAAATGGCGCAGTCGACAGGATGTGATTTAATCGACAGGATGTGATTTAATAGGTAGGAATTAAATTTAACAACTATAAGATAAGAAATTGAATTTAAGTTTAGTGATAATAATCGTAGAATTACTCCCTGAAATTTTAGAAAGTGAAATAATTAAATCACAGTGAACTGGTTATAATTTGGACTCAGGCAAAGATAAAAGTTAATTTTAAAGTAAAAAGATTGAATCAATTGAGATAGTAATTTATTAATCACTATGGCTGTCACATCAAGCTCTGAAATGAATGACAGTGAATTCTTTCGTACGGTAAACCCGCAACAGGTTTTTCCCCAATATTCAGGTGAAGAATCAGATGATGTACTATTTTTCTTTACCTATGTTGAAAAACTTAGAGAAATTGCAGGTTGGACTGATTTTCAATTACTAGTTCTGATTAGAAGTAAATTGGTAGGTAAAGCAAAAACATTTTTGCATTCTTCTCCAATACTTCGAGAAACTTTTGAGTATTCCAAATTTAAAGACACCTTATTGTCTCAATTTTGTAAACTTAGAAGTGTAGGTCCTAACTTGTGGAAATTGCAGAAAATTGTTCAAAAGGATAAAGAGACTGTTACTGATTTTCACAATCGGTTATTAACATTGGCCAACAGTTTGAATGTTACTGGTGAAGATAAACCTCACTTAGATTGGGCTGTGTTCCAACAATTTAGACAAGGTGTTAGGCAAGAATTAAGAGAAACAGCCTACAAGAAGAAAATTTCTACTTTAGAAGAGTGTCTCAAAAGTGTTAAGGAAAAAGAACAAATACTAGGTGACCTTTATCCCTCAACCAATGCAAGTCTTGTGAACGTCGTGAATAAAACTGATAGTTCATTCAACCAATCAGAAATAGAAAGGAGAAGTAAAGTTGAAAAGGGAAAAGCAAAGAATACTGGAGAAAATTCAAGTAGTGTAAACTACGTGACAGAGAGTAAAGAGCAATTGGACAGGAGACTGATGACAGAAGTAAAAACTTTAATTCACCAGGAAGTGAATAAGTTAAATCAGCCTATAATGGATAGTCTTAATGAAGTTGTGAGACAGTTATCAGCTATTACTCTGAAATCTCAAGAAAATCAAAATCCCACTACAAATAAAATTGATGAGATGATCAAACATGAAGTTGAACGACAAAGTCAACCTATTTTAAGTAGTCTAGATAGGGTAATGCGAGGATTAAATGATGTTAGACAACAAATGTCTGCTATTCCTCAATCCAAGACAGAGATAAAGCAAAGAAATCCTCTTAGGTGTTACAATTGCAACAAAGTTGGACATTATGCCAGGAACTGCTTCCATAACAGAGAAAACTACTATAACAACAAATGGAACTCAAAATTTGGATGTGTGAACCACAGAAGAAATAATGGAATTCAGAAACACCAGGCACCTAATGAAAGAATGATGACAGTTAGAGGAGAAATCCTGGGTTCTAAATGTGACATCTTATTAGATACAGGATGCAATGCCTCTACCATCAGGATGGATTATTTCCTAACATTAAAAAACAAACTGTGGAAGAGCACTGCCAAGCTAAGACAACCTGTAAGGATTACTTCTCTCTCAGACTCAAACTTTGTAGCATATGAAAAGCTTCGAGCAAGAATATACCTACCAGAATTTGGACTGTACGTGTGGCAAGACCTACTTGTTGTCCCCACTACTTCCAATCTAAGTTCTCACATTATCTTGGGAACAAACTTCTTAGCAAGATATAAATTTTCTTGTGACTTTTCTAAGAAGGAAATAACCCTGATGAACAAAAGGAGATATACTAGAAGAAATGAAATTCATAATTATGATAAGTCTAAGTATCAAACAAAACAGTTTAGATTGCCACTTGAATCAGGACCATCTACTGAAGAAAAATCAGCTGTGAATCAATCATCTAATAGAGATAGTGGTGATAACTCTTATGTACACATTCAATCTGATACCCCTCTTCTTACTGATGAACAAAAAGTAGTAGTGACGAAGCCCAAATCAGAAGTTACCACTAATAGTAAACTATCGGTTGAAGTCAATTTTGGTAAAATGTCTAATCTATATCGTAGAACAAACCGCCAGGTTGTGAGACAACAAAGACTTAATTCTAATAATGGAGAACGTGAATTTAATTCAAAGAAGAGAATCCTATACTACAAACTTGAAAGACATGCAGAAAGTGATAATAATAGTAATAAGAGAATTGATGATAAGGTGAAAGAGAATAAAGGCACAAAACATAATAAAGAACCAAGTTTCAGTAAAACTGGCTATTACTTGAAAAATCGAAAAGGAAATATGTAATCCAGTTTTTTTTTAAAGGAGCCTAGTGTCAGAAGAAAAATTTTTCTTATAATAAAAATTTTTTAAAGAAAGGGTGAGCCTATGTTAAATTGTGAATGAAGCCATGTTATGTAATTTATTATTTTTCATTCACATTTAACATTGCCTATTCAAATATTAATCATGGCTCATATAAATTTATTTATTATTCCTTAAATAAGAATTACTAATTAAAAATTTATTCAAAACCTGACCTATTATTAGTTTATAAAATAATAATATGTTTAGAATTTTGTATAACTAAATATATGTGGTGTAAAGTAAAGTGTTATTTTATATTTAACTGTATACGTAATCAAAAAGTTAAAGAAGTAGCTTAAATATTCTGTTGTTTTTATTTGTGAAATATTTAATGTTATGTAATCACTCATGAATAATAATAGACCATACATTACATTAGCGAAATGTTTACGTGCAGTCTGTTGTCATGGAGACGCTCGCGTAAACAACCACGAGTGGAGTAGAGCGTGGCATTCGAACATAAGGTGGGAGTGAAGGTCATATATATAGAAGGATAATATAGAGAAAAGGAGAAAGAGGTGGGAAGGTCATAGATAAGATAGAAAGGAAGAGAAGAATTATTATTAAGGAGTGAGGAGAGAGTTTTGCAGAACCAAGATTATAAAATCCTCAGGGCAGAAATTTATGAGTATAGTGTTCGGAAGTGAACCTATAAGTAGTGAAACATAAAGTTTAATGTCATAAGCGAAATCTGCTGTTGTTATGAAGAAAGGTTGATGCCGTAATCAGTTAAAAGGAAACTGGACAGTCGATGCGAAAATTCTGATTAGTTCCAGTTAATCTGGATTACGATTAAATTCTATGTTGCCCTAGGAAAAGGTTTTATTGATTACTTGGAGAAAAGTGAACAGGAAAAGATATTAGTACCCAATTACTGTTGTTTGGAATAGTGAAGTGCGACTTACAGTAATACAGTTTAAACTATGGAGAATATTTGTTATGTGTGTTCCGCTAATGTTAATTAAGTTAATTCATAAGTGCTCTCTCAATAATTTGATGTATTGAAGAATTTGTCTGGTAAGAGTAGTTGTATAAGTTTCTCTATTCTAGCATTAACTGTAATATATCTCCGATACTCAAGGTCCGGGAATATATTTGCTTGGAATATAGCTTACGTAGTTTATTGCCTGCTGTGAATATAAACATTGAGCTGATAGATTTGTGAAGACTGAATAAAATGTGAAATTGTTATATTAATTTGAGATAAGAAGATTTGTGTTTTTGAGACTGTGAATAGTATATGAAAGTTAGAACATTGAATTAGTATCAGTGACCTAAGAAGATGTGTTAAGTTAATTGTATAGTTCCATTTTAAAATAGAGTTCTTGTATTTGTTAACCATATCATATATTAAATGTTTTATTTTGTTGATCTAAATATTGTGTTTGCCTGAATTCCTTATTATTGCACCATTCATAAACATTCGAATCTTGCAGGAACCCCAAGTAAAATGATAATAGATGATTCGGCCTAATGAGATGACTGTTAACTTAATTTAGAACTGATCCTACTATTTATATAGACTAATCTAAGAATAGGGTGGCGCAGTATAAATATAAATTTCCCTACTTTTGGATCGGTGATCATTTCGTAATTAGTTGTATTATTCATAAAAGAGACTTGAAACTAGATAGATTTAGAACACGACAGAAAGGAACCGTCACGACAATAGTCAAACTAGAGTGGATGGTGGGTTGGATATTAGATTGTGCATTGGATTGGAGACTGGCTATCTGATAGGTATCAACAAGTTGTGTATGAGAGAGCGATATCCAGGAAAAGGAAAGTCACTAGTGGTGTGCCTCAGGAGTCTGTTTTAGGGCCATTACTGTTTAACTAGTATTTTAATTATATTGGTGAAGATTTGGATGGAGATATTCAGTTGTTTGCAGATGCAAAGTTGGGACAAACCATGAAGAGTAGAGAAGATGTTGTGGTCTTACAAGAAGACTTGAATAAATTGAGTGATTGGGCATTGGAATGGGGATGCGAGTTCAATGTTGCAAAATGTAAGGTTTTAAAATTTGGAAAACAAAGATGGGATGCAGAATTTATGCTTGGTGAGGATATATTGTGAGGTGGAGGAAATAAGAGATCAGGGAGTGATAGTGGATAAGGATCTGAAATTTAGGGAACACATAGCCAAAATTGTGAAGACAACACAAAGGCTTCTGGGAATGATGCAGAGGACACTGACTTGTAGAAGTAGAGAGATTCTTGTTTCACTGTATAAGGCTTTGATTAGGCCACACATGGACTATTGTGATCAGATTTGGTCACCTGGTTTTCAGAAGGACGAAGAGATGTTGGAAAGAGTCCAGAGACAACTGACTAAGGTAGTTTCTAACCTCTGGAATGTCAGGTATGAGGAAAGATTGAGAAGATGTGCAATTTGCAGAGTCTGGTGGGCAGGAGGAAGAGGGGAGATATGATATGATAGAGACCTACAAGTTAGTAAGGGGGTTGTTATAGGATCAATGCTGGACAGGTTCTACAGAAAATAGTGGTAGATCAGGGGAGAACCAGAGCTCATCCCTGGAAACTGTATAAAGAGGGTGTGAGTAGGGGAGTGAGAAGCAGTTTTTTTCCCAGCAGATTGTGAATGATTGGAATGCCTTGTCCGAGAGTGTGGTGTCTGCTAAGAATTTGTGTGTGTTTAAAGCACGGTATGATGAGCTGTGTGTGTGTGTGTGTGAGAGAGAGAGAGAGAGAGAGAGAGAGATAAAAGGACCTCCCAGATGAGTCTTTGACTCCATAGGATCTTGGGTAATAATAATAACCATAGAAGAGAAACTTCTCTAAATGCTTTTCACAAAAAAAAATAAATCACATAATGGTACCTATCTTGGTAAAATAGGGTCATTCTATATTTTTTTTTTCAGATAATATTATTATTATTATTAAACAAGACCTCATGGAGTCAAAGACTCATCTAGGAGGTCCTTTTAACTCACACACATCTCATCATACCACGTCTTAAACACATTCAAATTCCTTGCAGACACCACACTCTCAGGCAAGGCATTCCACTCACTCACAACTCTGCACGAAAAAAACCTGCCTCTCACTCCCCTACTCACACCCTCTTTATACAGTTTCCAGGGATGACCTCTGGTTCTCCCCTGATCTCCCACTATTCTCTGTAGAACTTCTCCACCATTGATCCTATAACAACCCCTTACCAACTTGTAGGTCTCTATCATATCTCCCCTCTTCCTTCTCTCCACTAGACTCTGCAAATTACATCTTTTCAATCTTTCCTCATACTCGACATTCCAGAGGTCAGAAATTACCTTAGTCAGTCGCCTTTGGACCCTTTCCAACATCTCTTCATCCTTCTGAAAACCAGGTGACCAAATCTGGGCACAATAGTCCATGTGTGGCCTAATCAAAGCCTTATACAATGGAACAAGAATCTCCCTACTTCTACACGTCAGTGTCCTCCGCATCATTCCCAGAAGTCTTTGTGTTGTCTTCACAATTTTGGCGATGTGCCCTCTAAATTTTAGATCCTTATCCACTATCACCCCCAGATCTCTTATTTCCTCTACTTCCAACAATATATCTGAGACCTCCATGGAGTCAAGGACTCATCAAGGCCCTCCCTTAAACTCATTCACACTAGATACTCACTACTTCAACAGGCAAACTATTCCACACACTCACTTGTGAGAAAAAGCCATTTCTAACTCCTTAACTGTGAATAAACTTAACTTTCATGGATGCCCTGTGTTCTCTTCTACTTCTTTTTTACTACTAACCAGAGTCTGTAGTCCACATACTAGCAATCTGTCCTTATAATCTTTTTAACTCTTTTTTTTTTTTTCTAATCTTTATAACCCACGAGACTAAATCTGCACACATCAGACCAGGCACAGTCTTATCAAGCCTTGCAAAGAGGTAAATTAAGTTCCTTATCCTTACATGTCAAGGTTTGCTTCAACATTGCAATTATCCTCTGAGTTGTATTTGCAGTTTTAAGTATGTGGCCTTTGAACTTCAAATTCCTATCTACCATTACACCAAGATCCCTAGCTTCATCAATTGCTTGTAGCATAACCTCGCTAATACAATATGCCATGGGAAATGTCATCATGCCAAAGTGCATAACTTTATGTTACTAACATTAAAAACTGATACCCACTTTCATCAGCCACATCCCTGATTGCACTGCCTATCTTTGCATCATCAACAAACAACTGACCATCTCCTGTTAGATCCTTCCTAATGTCATTAATGTATAGACTGAACAACAATGATCCAAGGACTAAACCCTAGAGTACACCACTAATCTTAAATCTGGCAGATGCACATCCACTGTATATACCACTTTTTTGATACCTGTCTGACAATCATCCACTTATCCAAATCAAAAGTTTACATTCCAAAACCATATTCGCCAGTTTATGCAGCAGCCTTTCATGTAGTATCTTATCAAATGCTTTAGCAAAACCCAACAGTATCATAGTGTATCCATTCCTGTTATTCAACTCAGTTATAGCAACGTTATGGTACACCCATGCTGTTCCATGCAGAGTATAGCTTGTATGTCTATCCATTTCTGTATACAAGTTCTTATCAACTTCTCTAAAATCTTCACCACTACACCAGAGATACTGATAGGTTTTTGTAGTTAAGGTCATCAGTTTTTGCACCACCCTTGTAATGTAAATATCACACATTCTTTTCATTCCTGTTATTTTTCTTGAGCTAAGACTCAAGGTATACAAACATGTCAAAGGCCTAGCCAATTCAGCTGAACAGGCCTTTAGCATATGTACTGATATTCCATCTGTCCCCCATTGCCAAATTCTTATCCAGGTGATGCAAAAGCTCTTCAACCTCATTCTCATATACCTCTGTCTCTTCATCCAATATGCTGTTAGCACTGTACACTATGCTAAATGCACCTAATTGATATATCTCAGCTGAAAGCGAGCATTCATTAGCTTTTGACATTAAAGTACCATCTGCATTCAGTAAATAACAGCTTTATTGCAACATGTGCAGTAGACATATTAAAGTAAGTTTCATGGCTTACACATGTAACAAAAAATATATAGAATTTTATTCAAAAACTTCAATATATTTCATGCAACATTACATGAGTTTGGACATCATAATGTCCAAACTCATGTAAATAATGAGTTACAAAATAATGAGTTACAAATCATGCATATATTAGCTTGTGTCTCTTGGTCACAGCTGAAGTATATGATATAATAACCTTTTATTATTATTAGGGCACTATTAGGGTACAAAGGAACAACTGTAGTAAGTTATGTAGATTTAAAAAAAAAAAACTTATGAAAAATTAATTGTGATCACTTCTCAAAACTTGGAAATTTGTACACAGTCTGATCAGTGTTCAGGTTCAAGTTTGAATGATTTCTTAGGGTTTCACATGTTTAAAAAAAAAGATGATCAAATTTGAACTTTCTGGATTGAAGAACGGATACATTACCAAGTGTCTATCAAGTACCATGCTCATGTCATCTTTACTATTTTGGACAGATTGGCCATTCTGCTTTGATTAAAACTGAACAAGTCTGGCTTGTTCAGTTTTAATCCGACAAGTCTGGCTTGCTTCTCATGCTATTGATGCTAGGCACAGAGTTCTTTGGAACCAGACAAAACTTCCAGTAAGTTCAAAAGTGATCATCTTTCTGAAACAACACGTTAAATGCTAAGAAATCATCCGAACCTGAACAGATCAGACTGTATGCAAATATCCAAGTTTTGGGAAGTGATCATTATTAATTATTTATAATTTTATTTATTTATTTTAAATCTATGGTGCTTACTACAATTGTTCCTTTGAACTGTAATAGTGTAAGATCATATATTTCAGCTGCAACTGATAATATATGCATGATTTATGACTCATTATTTTGATTCATCTTTTGAATGCAATTAGTGGTCTATCTTCCTGACAATCTCCACATAACAGCGGATAAAATATATCAGAGTTTTTGAATCATATTCTATATAATTTTTGTTACATGCATGAAAATTGATACTTTCATATGCATTCAGTAAAGTTATTCTTCTATATTCATTTTTTCTTTTACTTGCAGCATAACAATAAAATTCTTTGGATAAATTAAAGACACTATAAATTAAAGATACCAAGAAATTATAAACTTGGTTTAATCCTTTATCCAAGTGTAAGCAAACAAAGTTTGCGCCTGAAGTATTTTCAGGACTGGGGCTATTTGTATATAGAAGCTGATGACTTCACATCACTTGCCTCGGTATCCCATTATGCCAAGCACATATCCCTATGGGTATGTATAATGCTATGCATTATGGGAAGATTCACTACCCAGACTGGTTTCGAATAATAAGGTGTGACACCTTTTGGCTACTTGTATAAGAAATTATGACTTCGGCATTACTTCAACCTTAGTATCACCCCTAGGTCTGGTTCCCACTGATGAGGCCTAAATCAAGGTTGAAACCGGTATGCATAGTGTGTGTGTGTGTGTGGTCATGCCCCGAATTACGTGAATCCAGAGTTACGCGGTTTCTTATATGTACGTATTCTCATCCCGCTTCATGCCTCACCACTAGTCGTATCTTTCAGGTGCTTGCCGCATTCGCCAGTGTTGCACATGCTGTAAACAAGCACTGACGTGTTTTGCATGGTCTCCATTCATACACGATTTTTATAGTCTACAAACCTTGCGATTGTTTAATGTTATGTTTAATGATTGTATAAAAGAAGCAAGTCCGATTCTTCAACAGCTAGCAAGAAAAGAAAAATATTGACTTTGGAAACAAAACTCAACATTATTAAGGATTTTGAAGGCGGCATGAAAATTTGTGAGCTAGCAAAGAAGTTTGATCTATAGGAATCCACAGTAAGAACAATCATAAAAGAAAGGTTTACAGATTTTGGAGGACATAGATTCTAACGAGGAACGAATCGCAGCCACAAGGCAAGGAATAAAAAAATCATTAGCTTGCTACAAAGAAATTTTGCGTGACAAGAAAAAGACATCATGCCATCAGACGAATCTACAAGATTTTATGAAACTATCAACATCGAAATAACTTTCTTTTTTTTTATGTATGAAAAACTACAATTATGATTATATTTCTTAAAAAATATAAGTGTTTTTTGTAAACCTTTGGTCCCAATTAACTAATATTTTGTATGTTTGTCTATATAAATTACATGCAAAATTATACCCCAAGTTATGCAAATTCGACTTACGCACTTTTTGTTGGTCCCACCTACCGCATAACTTCGGGGTATGACTGTATATATATATATATATATATATATATATATATATATATATATATATACACACACAAACACATACACTGAAGCCATCTGTTCAGTCCCCTTTTTGAGAATTCTTCTATCTATGGTGTCCAGTGTTTATCAAATGTTTCATTTCTAACCCAACTCTCAATCCATAGGTTAAAATTGGTTTGAACATTGTCTTATAAAAAGATAGTATAGTGTTTTGACTAATTTCTTTCTTATTCCATATAAATTCATAAAGACTGTTCAATACAATACAGCTTTAATTACTCTGTTATCTATTTCTATAAATAATTTGCCATCTTCACCTCGGAAAAAATCACAAAAATCTTAAAAAAACATAACTTCTTGTTACAGACCATATAAAAAATTGGCATCCCTTATCCACTCTACTAAAGACCACCTCCCCCCCCCCCTAGACCTACCTGGTGTATACCAGGTCCCTTATAGCTGTAAGCTGTCCTACTATGGCCAAACAGGCAGGACAGCAAATATCAGAATTTCAGAACACAAGGACTACATCCATTTTTACCAATACAGCCACTCTGGTCTTGCTGACCATGCACTGGATACCTGCCATAGAACACGGTGGAAGAAAGCCAGGATAATACACCGTAGCAAATACATATATGAAAGGCTTTTCATGGAATCAGCTTCAGCCCTAAGAAATGATCCAAACCTCAACAAATTTGGCTGCATGAGACTTCCCCAAATTTGGGAAACCTACATCCGAAGACCTTCAGCCCAATTGCCCAAGAATACCAACATTGCCCGCTAGAGGGCACAATCAGGACTTTAAGAGAAATAATAGCATCCTACTTCTTCCTCACTTACTGTTTTGTTGTGCCTGCGTGCACGTGTCTTGTACTTAAGTTCTTGAAAATGGCAACGTGACGTTGCCGAAATATTGAAGTATATTAAAAATTTAGTATAGTTTCTGGGAAATTCCCATGCCACTCCTCTTAAACACTATTAATATAATTAACGGCTATTTTAGCCTGTTTTTGTTTAGGAGTGTCCCTTATATTTAATACATTGGCTAACATAACTCAAAAAGGGGTATATATATATTTTAGGGCATTATGGGCGAGTATAGAAGGCAATTATGGCAGAATAAAAAATGTGGAAAAATTTTGTACATACCTTGTTTTTGGTTTAAAGATGCCTTCTAAATCCAAGCTCTTGCTGAAAGGTTGTATGTAAACGGGGGGAAGAGGGAAAGAACATGGGGATGTGCTTGAGACACGGGAAATAAGTTTGGAAACCCGGGTTACTATTAATAATATATATATAAATATATATATATATATATTATTTTGTTGTGGGGAGAGGGAGAGAGAGGGGGGAAAAACGAAGGGGAAAGTTATCCTTATGTGGAAACTGGGGCAAGGGTTTACGGGGTGTGGACCGTTTCGGTCATCGTCTGACCATCGTCAGAACTTTGTGCGAATGACTGTAGGGCTATGTGAAGGCTGCAAGTTGCATCTGCCAAATTTGGGCATTTGTTGTCGCTAAATGGCCGGAGGCATGGCTTAATTTGTAAGTTTTGGAATGTCCAACATTCGGAAATTAGGTAGGGGTGATGGACGTTGATAGAATTTCCATCGCATTTTATGGCAATAGTTTCGGATATTCTAAGCATTGTTTCGTTTTCTTGTTTGTCAATGATTATGGCTTTGTCAATTTGGGGGATGTGTTTTAGTTCAAGGGCATGAGCTGCAATTTCTGTCTTCCCCGTATTCTGTGTTTTGTTTTTCTTTTTGATGTTGCGATGTTTTTTTGTGTTCAGATATTCTGGAATGGGAATATTGCAATCCCTGAAGAGCTCAAAATTTTTCCACATTTTTTATTCTGCCATAATTGCCTTCTATACTCGCCCATAATGCCCTAAAATATATATATACCCCTTATGTTAGCCAATGTATTAAATATAAGGGACTCTCCTAAACAAAAACAGGCTAAAATAGCCGTTAATTATATTAAAATTTATTTTAATGTATATCCTAGTACGTTGTAATTTCCTTAAATTATATAGTGAAAAAAAAAAAACATAAAAAACACAGTTCCTTGTTATAGTTCAATGATTTCTCACTTATTTGCTTTAAAGTGAAAATCTGATCCTACAATCCTATTTTGGCTGAACCTGGCTTGTTCTTTCCCAAGTTTCTTTTCCAATAATTTTTCTTAGCCTCTTCTCAAGTATGCATGCATAAATATCATACTTGAAATGCCCAAAAGGGAAATTCCTCTGTAATTCTCGTGCTTTATTTCTTTATAGATAAATACTAATAGTCCTGTGTAGCCTGGTGCAAATGGTATTGGTATATATAACACTAGGGAGCCCAAAGAAAACCTGTTCTCAATTTAATTCTAATTGTTGACAAGAGGAACTTTTCCTAAGTGACTGGTTCTTAACTGATCTATGTCATGGGCAAGGTAGGGTTTTTTTCTCTACCAAAAACTCAGGTTTTTCATTCTGCAAAACTCAAGAAAATTGATTGTAGAACTCATACTATTTTAGACGATACTATATAAGGTCAAGGATCACTAGAAGGGAGCAGTCATCTCCACATCCATATCATACCTAGATATAATAGAAATGAATCAAGAAGGTAATATACTTATGATCTTTACCTTCTCACTCTTCACTCTCACTTCTTCCTCCTTTCACATTCTCTCTCATAGTGAACTAGGTACATCATTCCTACCTACTAGAATTACCATCTCTTTTGCTATTCTTTTCTGTTTTTCAAATCTGTTTGCTATATTTTTAATTTGTGCTCTGGGAAAACTTGAAGTAATAACCCAGTCATCAATGGCATGTTTTATGACAGAGTCACCATACCAAATTATATAATATATTTATATATTATAAATTATTATAATATATTCTTATAGTGATATATCAATTTTCTGATCCTCAAATAACAAAAACTTTGACTAACCATTCCTCAAATCTATCAGCATATCAAATGACTCCTGGAAACAGCACTATTTATCCCTACATTCATTTAACTATACTCAGTTAAGAGAACTAATAAACTGATTTCAAGTTTCTCAACATGGCTGGATTATTGAGAAATCACTGGAGATGAATCAAATCTCTGGCAGCCATAAAACAAGAAACTAGTTTTAAATGTAAAATAATCCTGCTTTCTCCATATAAGACTTTCCATGTTTCTTTTCAAAAAGGTATTTCAAATTACATCTACTTCCACAGCCTTGATCTCATCCTCTAAACACATTCTGTTCTGCACTCACCTCTTAAAAAAAAAAAAAAAACTGGTCCCGCTTTCTGTTCATTGTTTCCTTGCTTTTTAACCTATATATTGAAAATAAATTAAGAGATTCAAATGTAAGCAACTATGCTTCTACCAGAAATCTGGTATGAGAAGTTTCTTAAGGCCTAAAAAACAAAGTGAAAAAATCTTACAAAGTATTTTAAATTTATTCAAATTCAGTTTTTATCAAAATAATCATCAAAAATTTACACCCCCCCCCCACAACTTAGTATGTACTTTTATTTTTTTTTGCAGCATAACTTCAAAAGTTTTAACTCTAATCAAAACTGGCAAAAATTCTTTACCCGTCATGTTACTGAACTGTTACTACAGGAGAGAGAGTCACCAATGGATTTCTAAGCAATTATATCAACCTATAACTACAACAAGGGCTATTATTATTATAGATTAAAAAATAGATTTAATAGCTGTCAGATAAAGTTATTTATAAAATTAATAATCACATCATATTAGGTAACAAACAATGAATGGAAAGTTATAACAAACATTTTAGGTATCAGTCATAGCAATGATTTCATCCAAAAGTTATAATTAAGAGACACAACAAGTAGCAAATTACCTCTTTATTAATACCTCTGTGAATTAGCATTTCTTGTGTTCTTTGAGAAGAAAATCCACCACTTGTGTCTATATAGAGAACTTTTTGTTTGGTTTTCACTGCAACTGAACCTGCCAACATGATGCAAAACTAAAAAAAAGTAAAACCAATTTACAAACAGCATAGCCTAAAAGACTAGAAAGAATTTTGCAATAATATATATAAATAAAAATTTATACAAAAATACACATGCCACAGTAAAATTATAATTATTTAATAATCACAAATATTTCTATTTATGTATTGTAACACATTATCAGTGCAAGCTGAAGCAGAATAATAGAAATTTGAATAGAAAAAATAGAGAAATATGTGTATTATAATAGCATCCTAAACATGCAGCAGTCATGTAGTAGTTAAAATGAAACACTTTAAATTAAAATTGCCAATGGTTTATGGCCTAGTGCACAGAACTTGGGTGTTTTCCAGAATGTCTGATCCTCTGTCTTTAACGACCAAAGTTCTGTCTCTCACTGTTGATTTCGATAGTTTTTAAGTGTAATGATAGTGTTCTGGAGCCAGTATTTTTGATAGTATTTGTGCCTTGCTGTGTTTTTTTCATGAATCAAGTTTGTAATCTCATCCAGAAGTTGGCTGGAGTTTGTGTGTGGCATATCCACAGTGGCAGCTGCTATCTGCTTTTTCCAAGCTCAAAATTGAATCAGTAATTTTTTTTACCTTTGTGTCAGTGGTTTGGAGCTGGGCTAATAGATTCATGTAGAACATTCATTAGTTTTGTCCAGTTGATAGATGGAACCCAATCTGTGATATTTTCATGTTATTTTTTACTACAATCCAACTGGAGTAAAAGTGGGTTGAGGTCAGAGCTGAGGTCATTCATCACACTTATTTGGTATTGATGCACGATATTTTGTAGTATTGTTGTCAAGGACATCAGGAAGTTCTGCCATA
This sequence comes from Typopeltis vanoorti, assembly GCF_054136105.1. NCBI lineage: Eukaryota > Metazoa > Arthropoda > Arachnida > Uropygi > Thelyphonidae > Typopeltis > Typopeltis vanoorti. The sequence goes on from NC_143550.1 coordinate 147,600,450, forward strand.
CTGTAGCATGTGGGTTCAAGGTTCTATAATCATGATGTTCCTGGCAGCAGCAAAGTCATTGAGGGTTCAACTGTTTCAATTTTTAGTTCTGCTGTTCCAAGATGTGCTTCTGTAACTCTCCAAACAAACAGTAATAACTGTTTGGAAAGTTATATATGGAGTACATTTTCAAGGGAACTGTATTTGTAATTTTGACTCCCATATCCCCCATGTTTCTATGTTGGTAGAGGCAGGATTTACATTTCATTGTATTCTATATTGAGCTTGAAGGTTTAGGATTGAGAATTAAAACTCTTTCTTCAAGGCATTTCAAATATGAATTAGCCAAATTTGGTGACAGAGGTGAGCCTTTATCATGCTTGTGAAGTTTATCTTTCTAGATGAAATATCCAGAAGTGATTGTAAATTTGAATAATAATGTCAGGTGACAATGCTTGCTGTAAAAATTCTATGTTTTGGTATAAAAATGTTGAATTTCACCGTAACATCTAAACATTCAAATTTCTGTAGTTTATTTTTGAGAGAAATTCTGTCATTTTTTTTTTTAAATCAAAGAAACAGAATAACTAACCAATTAGAAGACAGAGCAGGTAAGACAATATAAGAAAATTTAAAGGACTGATTGTGGAACCAACAACAGGTCTTAGAGGACAATCATTTTTCAGGAGGAGTAGCTTTTTTTTTTTTTTTTTTTTTTTTTTTTTTTTTTTAAACCCATACATCAAATGAAAATTTGACAAATTGCTTTCAAACTGCAAACCAACTTTTACAGAGCATTACATTTCTATTTCATCTGCACACCATCCATCACAAAAATGCAAAATAATTATAAAATCCTTGGTATCTCGAGCATATAAAATTTGCTCTTCCGAAGTATCTCTTTAACAGGAACTGGAAATTATCAAACAAATGGCCCTATTAAATGATTATACCCAAAGAATTAAATATAAATTCATTGAAAGTTTCACTGAATTCTCCATGGGAAGAATTTCACAGAACTCTCATTCTTTATACTAAAGCACTTCTGCACATGTGCCAAAGATTTTGAAGAAATTCCAACTCATCCCAATCTACTATCTTCTCCAAATGACACTATCGCCATTATGGCTACTTTGTGTTTAATAAGTTCCATGTTGGCCAAAAGGAAAAATTCAGCAAAAATGTATTTCAGAACAGAAGAGTCAAATCAATCTAATATCAAAAGTTATAAATCTGGTCTCTCTCAACCTGAAATTGAGAACCCTAGCTACTGGATTTAATGAAATAATATCAAACTTTCACATTAACATACTTAAAAATTTTAACATTTATTCACAGAAAGTGCTAAAGTCTTATCTCAACAACCTAACTTAAATCGCAATAACTATCTTTCTATTCCAAAAGTTTGGAAAATCGTTATCATCACTGTATTTAATAATTTTTATAAAATCTCACACACACACACACACCTCAATAATATTTTGTCCTAGCTATAATGTTACTGTGTTTAAGATTCTATTGCAACACATATTATTCTATATATTCAAATTTCCATTATTGTTTCTCAGCTCACACTGATGATATTTAACAAGATGTAAAATGAAAGTATTTGTGATTAATAAATATTTATTTCACTGTGGCATATGTGTTTTGTATAAAAAAATAGTCATCCGTTTGTTGAAATGCATGTCTGTGCACATGTGCGCACACATCATATGTCTACATCACTTTGCTCAAAGAGAAATATGGATGATAATCTACCTTCAAAGTGTGTGTATCTTGAGTATTTAGGCTTAGGTGCTAGTTTACACTCATAATACAATTTAATGGAGTAACTATAGCACAAAGAGAAATAATTAAACAGCAGGTTTAATCATTTCAAAATTTCATCTCTGTCATAGAGGCATCGAAAGTTTTTCCACTTGGTTATACTATAAATTAAAGATGCCAAGAAATTATATTCTTGGTTTATTCTATTCTTTATCCAAGTGTAAGCAAACAAAGTTTGAGCATGGAGTAACTTCAAGACTGGGCAACTCGTATATATAGGCTAATGACTTCACATCAGATCCCATATTGTGAAGTGTTGCGTCCCATTTTACGATTATTAGGCTTTCAACTATCCTTACATGTGAAACTCTACTTGTCTTTGTCCAAATCTTATTTATATACAAGATATCACCCAAATACAAATATTCAAGCTTCTCCTCCCCTTAGTGTCCCTAAATATTTATTTTATACTGTGCCTTTCAGGACATTTAGTTTAAGATATAAAATTCAAAAACAAAGAGCAATTACCAAAATATGTCTGAGTGTGAAACTAATATGCAGTTGTGACCTTTATGTCGTAACTTAACAACCCCCCCCCCCCCGCGTGATTAGGTTCGTACGTTGTTACAAGTGGTGCATTGAGCGGCAATCTCAGACAACTGTATTTTCAATGAACAAAAGTTTATTGAACTCTTAAACATGGTACAATTCATTCTTTATCAAATAAAACTCAATTCAATACTAAGAATATATAATACAATTTTTCACTAGCTAAACACAATTATTAGGTTAAGATCCTACATGAGAATTGTGATCATATCGCCATAACAGATTCTATACATATAAACATGTATAATTCTAGAACTAGTTGATCCTTTGTCTAACCCCTTACTGGTTTGATCATGCTATAATTCTGTATTTTCTAGGATATATATAATCAGTTATTCTAATTTTCTCACTAAGACAATATGGACTAAATTTTATCCTTTCGCTGAGCTAATATACACCTTTGACCTTTAAGACTCTCTTAATTAAAATACAATGTACATGCATAAATCTCTAGGCACATGAATTACGTATTAATTAATAATAACAAGCTCATTTTTATTCTAGTTTGACATGTACTAAAGTCCTAGTATAATTCTCATTAATCCTTTCAACTGTTCAGTAATTGAACAATGACTACAGTTACATATGATTTGAATTGACACGAGATTTTACAGTACCTTTTGACTTGGGTCTTCTACACTGGTCTCTACCTTTTTCCGATATTTTACCTTCCTAGGACGAACTCTTCTATAACTTATCACTTCTAAGTTCTTTTGGCACTAAGATGGGCTTTCACAATCTTTACCTTACAATCTTCAATCAAGGACATACATAGGATCATCTATTCTATGGCTGTGAAATTCATCACATGAGCATTGACTCCTTTATAGAATTTTCTTTCTCTCATTACAATCACTGGACGATGAAACACACTGACATTATCTTCTCTCTTTTTAACTAAATGGCGTCCCTCATTTCTTACAATAGGAACACGGAATCGAAATCCTGCACACTTTGTTTCCTTATTGTGTCGGACGGAGAAAACTCCTAACCCGTCACTCAGGAAAGCTGCATGAGACCTATACGAAGACTCGTGAAGAAAACTCTGAGGGAAAAAAGTCTCGTGGGGGAGGGGGTCTCCTAACCCTTTTATACGATGACCCCTACCAGCACCCTCTTCAATTTCTTTTCTTCCCCCCTTATTGGAGTTGATTTTACTGACCAATTAAGAGTGGTGTTTTTCTGCCAAAACACCATTCGGTCCATGTGCATGCGACTGACATGTGACGAAGTCTCAATTCGGAAATTATGACCTTGAGCTTTGGTTTTTGTTTGAGCTAATCTCTATGTCATCTATACTAAATTAATCCCCTTTCCAAAATTTTCTAAGAATTAACTCGAATCTTTAATCTCTTATTTCAAGTGTAAAAACTAGCCTCTCACATACAAAATCCTATGACTAATCTTCTTTGCTTTACTTAACCTTATTTTATCATATCCCAACTGTAATAAAATTCCCTTTTTTTTTTTTTATTTAGTTCAACAAACAATTTCAGCTATATTTTTCACTTGGATGCAAGCATGTTTTTCTTTCTTTTTATTTTTTGTATTCATTACTTTCAAAGGCTCTCAATAATATCTGATTAGGAACAAGCTTGCTTACTTAGTTATCTATACAGGGTTTTTATTTCTTCTCTTGTTACATCATGATAATTGAAATTTTCACATTCTTAAGTTATCAGGGTGTAACAGAAGTACATATAATTACAGACATGTATAATACTGTGCATTATGGGAAGGGTCACTACCCAGACTGGTTTCAATCCTTATCAAGGTGAAAAAATAAAGGGGTGCTCATTACAGGACTAGAGTAGTTAGTATAGGGGTGCAAGAGATCCTGATAGAAAAGGCCTCAGCTCTTTTCTATCATCATACAGCCAAAAGCTATCTGTTTTCCTTTATCACCACTCACATATAGATGAACAACCAAAAGACCAATTGAAACTAAACATAAATATGACTGCTACCCAGGTGGTTAGCCTTACCGAGTTAACCAACCCACTGAGTTGGCCTTCTCTGCCTGGGATTGCTCTCCAGTCATCCCTGCATGGAACTATTTCAAAAACCTCTCATAGCAAGAATAGACAGAATTTTATGGTGAATATTGCATAATGTGGATGGTCTACACCAGTGGTGTTCAACCTTTTTTACTACGAGAGCTACTTTTCTATAAAAAGTTATTCAGCGATCTACTCTCTTATATATAAGTTATTCGGCAATCTACTCTCTTATATAGATCACGTTTTCCCCAACCTGATATCTGATTATGCACAAATAAACAATTAAAAAAAATACACAACTGAAAACTTTATTTATGTATTTAAAAATTTATTTATCACTTTTATTTTTTTTAATAAAAAAAAAAATATTGGAATAAAATATTTATTTCTCTATTTTGGAAAACCAAAGTTAGAAAAAACAACAGATTGATTACAAACTCACAAGTTACAGGAAATGCTGGTTGATTAAAAAAAAAACAAAAGTTAATGTGAAATGTGGATTCTGACAAGTATGCCGATCCGAAACACGACAGAATTTTCTGTGCAATATCAGTTAATATTGGGAATTTTTCATGTGCATACTTCCAAATGACTTCATTGTTTATTGATTTTAAATGTAAACTATTCTGAATGTTTATTATCTCAAGTTCTACTTCAGCTTGGTTTGTATCAAACAGCCCACTAATTTTATTTGAAATTTCTGTGATGTTCAAGTTTTCTTGAAATGGATTATTGATAAAAGATACTATCCTTTCAGTTTTATTAAAATCTTTAAATCTTGAATTTATTTCTTCCTGAACTAATTCTATTTCACAAATAAATTCTTTTAAATCATAGAGAAGCATTTCTTGATTTTGTTCAAAAATTTTTTATAAATATGGGAGATGTCTAAATTCTTGGTCATTTATATTTTTATGGAACTGGGACCCCTCCTGCTTGCTTCAGTCCCTTTTTATTAGGCCTCCTCTGAGACCTCGCACGAAGTTTGGCAACCCCCAAAGAATCAGTATGAGTCTTTCATCTTAAGTTTCAAGTTTGGCACGCCTTTGATTCTCCTCTGCTTTCTTTTGATTGCAAGTTGTCGGCAATCAGAAAGTTGTTTGAACTCTTTCTGACAGACTTTGGAGATGTTTACACTTAGAGCCTGCAAGCCTTTCTCATATATACAAGTTTCAATAACAATCTTTCTAATGCCGCCATGTACAGCTTCAGCGACAAAAACATTGCCTTTGTTTTTAACACTAACAGTTAGCTTCAAAAGAGTTATTTACAAAAACATCTAATACAATTTAAAAAAATCTAATACTTAGCCTTACCGAGTTAACCAACCCACTGAGTTGGCCTTCTCTGCCTATACCGAGACAAACAAAGTTTATTTTTTTTACAATATTCATATGGGACTTAACCTAAGTAAAAAATCGACGTAATGTGCTTTGGAATATTTAATATTTAGGCTACAATCGAGTTTTTACACTTTGCTTATAATTGTATTCACTCGGCTCGCTGTTTAACTTCCACTGATCCAAATTAATTCATTTACCCGGACTTATAAGAAAATTACTGATTTGACAATTTTAACGAAAAATAAACAAACAATAGCAATACACTTAAAGCAAATTAAAAATAATGATAAATAAAATATTATATTTTCAGTTTTAATTAAATTTGTAAGTAAGGAGGAATACACAAGAGATCGACCAAAAATCGCCGGGTTGAATACCCCTGGTCTACACCATCTAGTCAGAAATTTGACATCTCCTAGAATGCTTCTTTCTAAATACAAAAATTGTCTGACTGAACAATAAAATTCCTGCAATACAATATTATAAAGCATTTGGATGTCATATTGCTGGTTTTTGAAATCCATGTTTCTTTCTAACCTTCCATAAATGGTATTTCAATTCATTAATTATAAAAATCAAAATTCTCTTCCCATTGCTGAGAGGTAGTGGGTACCGCAAAAAAATAACCTGTTCTGTTGTAAGTAATGGAATACCCACATTATATAATCTGTTCCAAATATGCAGAGCAAGAGAGCAGCTGTAGAATGCATGTTCTACTGTTTCCAATTGGTAACAGATGTCACAGATTGGATCTCCGATGTTAAAGTACCTCCATTTGATGGTATTGAAGGCAGCCGTATGCAATTCTCCAAGCAAGATCCCTCCTGTTAGGGTATCCTTAAACTTTTATGGAACAAAGTAATGTTATCAGTACCCAAACGTGGAAATTCACAGTGAAAGAGATTAAAGTTTCTTTATACCAAATTTTACTTTTTTTTAATGGAAAGAATGTCAATGCCAAATTGTTGAAGCAGTCTTAGAGATAAGCACAGAGTGTTGTAGTAGTCAGGAACAATCTCAGCTTTCAGACCTTTATAATCATTTACTTCAAATAGAGGAAGCTGAAAACCCAGGTAGTACAGGAGAAGGTCTGCACATGTGTGATTAGTCTGCAATATTTAATGGATTTTTGAAACTGTATTGCTTAAATAGTAGAATTTGAAGACTAGATGCCCAAATCCTCCATGCTTCTTCGATAGTTGAAGAAATTCCTTTTTAACTTCTTGGTATCAGCTGAACCAAAAAAAATTGCACAGGCTTATTACATAATTGCTTTTCTTCAGCTTCTGTGATGTCTGTAATATTTATTATGTACAATTGAACAGGAAAGATTATGGTTTCCAGTACTATGGCTTTAGAAGAAAAGGAAAGTGGCCCTATTTTCCAGTCTTCTAAGGTTTCAAAGTTCTTGTATATAAGTTATTGAACTGGTAACATTGAATATGGGAGAAGGGAATTCCAAATGTAATGAGGGGGTTCTCTCTTAGGGGTTAGTTCAAAGGAATGGTTCCGAGATCCCATTTTACTGAGGTCTCATTAGTGGGAGCCAGACTTAGAAGTGATACCAAGGTTGAAATAATACAGAAGTCATATTTCCACATACAAGTAGCCAAAAGGTGTCACACTTATTACTAAAATACTCTGAAATAGAGATAGACGTTGAAAGTTTTTCCACACAGTTATATTACAAATTAAAGATGCAAAGAAATTATTTTCTTGGTTTAATCCATTATCCAAGTGTAAGCAAACAAAGTTTGTGTGTGAAGTAATTTCATGACTGGACGACTCATATACAGAGGCTAATGACCAATGTCAAGAAGGGGTTTATGTTCAAACATAAGGCTAATGATTATGAGAGACTCAGGAGTCATCTTGGAACAGTGCCATGGCTTGAGAAGTTACAAGGAAAGAATATCAGTAGTGCATGGCAAATGATCAGAGATGGCTTGAGAGCAGCAGTGTCAGACTGCATACCCGAAGTCAGGAAGATAAACCAAGTTGGAATTAAGTAGATGAATAGGGATATAAAGCAAAAGTTGCAAAAAAAAAAAAAAAACATTGTGGAGGAAATATAAAGAAAAAAGTGATCCGCATACTCATGAGCAGTACAAAGTGCAAGGGTGGCTAGTATGATAAGGAAAGCCAAATCAGACTACGAGAGAGAATTAGCTAAACAGACCAAAGCAAACTGAAAGTTTTTTTCGTTATGTAGCAAGTAAGAGCAAAAATGACTATGGTAGAATAACTTTAAACAATGCTCATGATAGGAATGCAACAGAACCAAAAGAAATAGTTGAGTTGCTGAGTGATCAGTTTGCAAAGGTGTATCATCCAGATGGTGATTTTACAGTTGCCGATATTACAGAGATGCATATCAACATTGAGGTAGATGAACAGGAGGTCTTCAGCATATTAAAAAATATGAATGTAAACACAGCAGTGGGACTGAATGGCATATCAGCCTGTGTAGCACACAAATAGGCATTGCCCTTGACGAAGTTGTCCACTCTAAGTCACAGTGCTGGCAGGGTTGGGAGTGGAAAGGGAGTAAGATAGTACCATTGCAGAAAGGTGGCTCCAAGACAGAGGTAGCAAACTACAGACTAATTAATATGTTGAGAGTGGTTGTTAAAATTTTGGAAAATTTGGTGAAAGATAAAATACAACAGTGGGTGGATAGGGATGCAATACTCTATAGTGGGTAGAATAATGGTTTTGTAAATGGTAGGTCTTGTCTTAGTAACTTATTCGCATTTTATGAGCCTCCGTGGCTCAGTCAGTATAGACGAAGCCCTCTGGTTGGAAAGACATGGGTTCGATTCCTGTCCATGATGTGAGGAACCTTTACTGGTCTCTTTCGACTAAAGGTGAGTTAGTCAGTCTCATACGGAGGTAGAGGGGTTTTTTTTCACCTGGAAACTCGGGTTTTTCGTCCCTCAGAACAAGCAAACCGGCCAGTGAACATACGCAGATCTACAGTCACAAATTCATAATTAATTCCTCATTAGGAGGGTTCAACCAGTCCTATGGGACGAATGAGGAACCCCATATGAATAAATAAATATATTCACATTTTATAATAGAGTACAGAATTGGATAAACGTAATGGCTACAACATGATACAGCTTGATGCCAAGGTATTTGAAGAATACCATATGGGAAAACTTACAAAAACTGGAGCAAATGAGAATGAATATGAGGCTAGTAGCATGGATAGGTAAGTAGCTGACAGATAGACACCAAAGAGTATATGGTGGAGTGGATGTTCTCACACCCCTATTAACTACACCTTTATTCAACTTCCAAGGATGACCCCCTTGTTCTGATCCCTCTAGTGCTGAAACATTTCCCCTGCATCTATCCTATAAAACCCTTTAAGCAACTTAAAGGTTTTTATCATATGCCCTCTTTTTCTCCATCAACCAACTTCTGCAATCCACACACCTTCAATCTACCCTCATAGGACACATTCCACAGGCCACTCATCATCTTGGTCACCTACCTCTAAATCCTCTCCACTGCTTCCTCATCCCCGAGAAACCCAGGGAACAGAATTTGAGCACAGTATTCCAGATATGGGCATATCAAGGCCTCAATAAAGAGGAATGACAACTTCCATATCTCTACTTGTTAATGTGTTCTTCAATAGCCAAATAATGTTATAGGCTATCTTAGCAACGTTAGCAACATGTCCTCTAAACCAGTGCTTCCCAAACTTCTAGATGTCAGGGCCACCCTTTGCAAAAATTAAAATATTTCACGGCCCCCCTCGAAAAAAAATCGTAATAGAGACATATATTATTATAATATTTATTGTATTTATATTCAATACAAAACATACACAGCGAATATTGCAAAAATCAAATGCATATATTACATTTTTTGCCTCTTACCGTTTGGTTCTGAAGACGATGCGGGCTGTTCTGGTAAAATATGAAATACTGTCCTTTTTTTTTTTTTTTGAATCTGTTTCTGCTTCTTCTGATTGTTCGCGGGATTTTTTTTATATTTTTTATCAGCCACTTATCCATCTCAAGGTTAAATTTTTTAATGTAGAATAGATCAAATAATATCACCACTTGCCGATACTGGCACACCACAGACTGATAACATGAAATTAGTGAATATTACCTGAATAAGGGAATCCCCGGACCAGGAACATTTTTCTCTTTTGTGACTTTTCTCCCTTTATGGTAATTAAGCCTAACGCGAAACAGACACCAAAGGCAGGTTATTAAGATGTGCATGTGATTGGTGAGGTATTAACAAAAGATCGCGCAACCGAAAGATAAAAGCATAGCTGACAATTGAGTTGAAATGCTAACTCTCTTCAACCGAATTCCATATGTGAAACTGCCATAACATTCATTATATATATATATATATATATATATATATATTACTTAGTTTTAACACTTTTACGAATTTTAACACGTTCGGTTGAATTTTATTGCTGCCTTGGGAAATCGAACTCACACACATCTAACTAATAGCAATAGTTTTTAGTTATATACCGTGTTTGTCCATGCAACATATGGTTTTGTTTCAGTCTATACAGCATAGTTTCTGTATGAGGGGACATGTGATTCATTAATTAGTGTGTTTTTATCCCAGTTGTCTCTAATTGCACTATTTGTTGAGAAATATATTACACAGACTCCTCATACCTTATTCACTGGCATAATAAAAGTACTTGTTTTTATTGCCTCTGCAGTATAGTGGTTGTTACGGAGGGGTGTTGTTTACCACTGCAAGGGAGTTTTATCTCCCCACATGAACTTGTTTAAGCTTTTTTTCATGTGTGAGGTATATGTGAAACTTTTATTGGTAACAGATGACAGTGATAATATAAAACGAGTTTTGATATGTATATAAAGTCAATATCAACAGTTCCCGATTACGAATGCGTGATGAAAGGGACAGGAAGATTTGGAGCTTCCCTGGAGAGCATTCGAAGTAAACACAATTAACCACTGCTTTGAAATGAAACATATGAATAAACAATATTTACTAATATTCATTAAGCACCGAAATACGCAGGAAGCAAAGTTTGTGAACCAACACCAATGTGTGAATTTTTGCATTAAAATATAAAAAATAACAAAAAAGAAATAATAATAATAAAAGTTAAATACGTTTCTTTTAAAATAAAAAAAAATCTACTTAGTCTTAAAACATTTTAAATTTGTTTTCATTATTTCATGGCCCCCCCCTCAACAAAACCTACGACCCCCCAAGGGGGCCGCGGCCCACAGTTTGGGAAGCGCTGCTCTAAACTTTAACTCTCTGTGTACAACTACCCCTAAATCTCTAGATTCATCTATTTCCTGGAGTAGTGCCATTAATGTGATGTGCGGCTTGTAATCAATTTTTCCCGAAATGAATAACTTGTCCTACTTAACATGGCTTATGGTCGGGTCACCTGAGATGTGTTTGCGGTATGCTGAGGCACGAAAAGCTGCTGCTGAGGCAGTAAAGACAGCAAAGCAGAAGGCTTGGGAATCCTTTGGAGAAAGATTAGACTCATCCTATGCAAATGCAAACAAAGTATTCTGGCAGACTATCTGCCATCTTCAAGGGAGGAAATTGTGCACAGCAAGGGCAATTAAGGCCTCTGATGGTGCACTTTTAACAACCGAGAAGGATATCTTCCACAGATGGAGGGAATACTTTGAGAGCCTTCTTAACCCGGGTGGCCCAGCAGTTGTGGACATCCAAAGAGATGGAACACCATCTCGATTAGATGAGTCTAATCGAGATGGTGTTCTCTCTGACTCGAGCATGTCAGGCTGCTTGGATATCTGGGCGAGCATCAAAGCAATGGCAGACAGGCATAATAATACCAGTCTTCAAGAAGGGAGACCAGAAGGATTGCAGTAACTATCGTGACATCTCTCTGCTCAGCCTGCCTGGAAAAGTGTATGCTAAGTGCTTGGAAAGACGGTGCAGGAGCATCGTTGAGTCAAAGTTCCAGGAAGAACAATGTGGCTTTCGTCCTGGTAGAAGCACAACTGACCAAATCTTGACTTTAAGGCAAGTCTTTGAGAAATCTTGGGAATATGCCAAGAATGTTTACACGTTTTGTGGACTTGGAGAAGGCATATGACCGGGTTCCTCGGGATAAGCTTTGGCAAAGTAGTACAGGAGTATGGAGTGGATAGCCAACTATTAGCATTGCAGAAAGGTGGCTCCAAGACAGAGGTAGCAAACTACAGACTAATTAATATGTTGAGAGTGGTTGTTAAAATTTTGGAAAATTTGGTGAAAGATAAAATACAACAGTGGGTGGATAGGGATGCAATACTCTATAGTGGGTAGAATAATGGTTTTGTAAATGGTAGGTCTTGTCTTAGTAACTTATTCGCATTTTATGAGCCTCCGTGGCTCAGTCAGTATAGACGAAGCCCTCTGGTTGGAAAGACATGGGTTCGATTCCTGTCCATGATGTGAGGAACCTTTACTGGTCTCTTTCGACTAAAGGTGAGTTAGTCAGTCTCATACGGAGGTAGAGGGGTTTTTTTTCACCTGGAAACTCGGGTTTTTCGTCCCTCAGAACAAGCAAACCGGCCAGTGAACATACGCAGATCTACAGTCACAAATTCATAATTAATTCCTCATTAGGAGGGTTCAACCAGTCCTATGGGACGAATGAGGAACCCCATATGAATAAATAAATATATTCACATTTTATAATAGAGTACAGAATTAGAACACCATCTCGATTAGATGAGTCTAATCGAGATGGTGTTCTCTCTGACTCGAGCATGTCAGGCTGCTTGGATATCTGGGCGAGCATCAAAGCAATGGCAGACAGGCATAATAATACCAGTCTTCAAGAAGGGAGACCAGAAGGATTGCAGTAACTATCGTGACATCTCTCTGCTCAGCCTGCCTGGAAAAGTGTATGCTAAGTGCTTGGAAAGACGGTGCAGGAGCATCGTTGAGTCAAAGTTCCAGGAAGAACAATGTGGCTTTCGTCCTGGTAGAAGCACAACTGACCAAATCTTGACTTTAAGGCAAGTCTTTGAGAAATCTTGGGAATATGCCAAGAATGTTTACACGTTTTGTGGACTTGGAGAAGGCATATGACCGGGTTCCTCGGGATAAGCTTTGGCAAAGTAGTACAGGAGTATGGAGTGGATAGCCAACTATTAGCTGCCATCAAGTCCCTGTATGAATGCTCAGAGTTTTGTGTCAGGGTAAACAGCACAAAGTCTGAACCTTTCACAGTCTCCGTTGGCCTCTGCCAAGGGTGTGTTCTGTCACCCCTCCTTTTCATAATATTTATGGACTGGATTGATAGGCACAGCCGAGGCAGTGAGCGTGTCAGAATTGGAAGATGTAGCATTGGACGTCTGCTTTTTGCAGATGACCTAGTTCTGCTTAGCTCGTCCACAGATGACCTCCAGCAGATCCTGGATAGGTTTGTAGCTGTTTGTGCAGACACCGGAATGAAAATCAGTGTGGCCAAAACTGAAACATTTGTGGTCTCAAGACCACCATCCCAGTACACTCTACATGTAAGTGGAGTCCCAATGAGGCAGGTGGAGAAGTTTAAATGCCTCGGGTCCATATTCACAAATGATGGAAAATGGGATGTGGAGCTAGATACTCGAATTGGCTTAGCAAGCTCAATATTGTGGGAGCTTCGCCATTCGGTAGTATTGAAGCGGGAGTTAAGCCAGAAGGCAAAGATGGCTGTCTTCAATACAGTCTATGTCCCCATTCTCACCTATGGTCATGAGAGTTGGGTAATGACCGAAAAAATGCAGACATGAATCCAAGCAGCTGAAATGAGGTTCCTTCATGGGGTTGCAGGGCTGACAAGACTCGACAGAGTCAAAATTGTTTTCACCTCAATTCTGCCTGTCCATATACCATGTTTTGATTTCTGTCCAGAAGGCACTCTCTTATACAATTAACCATTGTCATATACGTTGTTGGAAGTTTTTCCACTTGGTTATACTATAAATTAAAGATACAGTCATACCCCAACTTACGCTATCCCGACTTATGCGAATCTGGAGTTACGCGGTTTCTTATATGTATGTATTCTCGTCCCGCTTCACGCCTCGCCACTAGTTGTATCTTTCAGGTGCCGGTCGCATTCACCAGTGTCGCATATGCTGTGAACAAGCACTGATGTGTTATGCACGGTCTCCATTCATACACAATTTTTATAGTCTACAAACCTTGCGACTGTTTAATGTTATTATGTTCTTGATAAAAATTTTATCATATAAAAAATAATAATGTCATCCAAAAGAAGCAAGTCCGATTCTTCTACAGCTAGCAAGAAAAGAAAAACATCGACTTTGGAAACAAAACTCAACATTATTAAGGATTTTGAAGGCGGAATGAAAATTTGTGAGCTAGCAAAGAAGTTCGATCTACAGGAATCCACAGTAAGAACAATCATAAAAGAAAGGTTTACAGATTTTGGAGGACATAGATTCTACCCGAGGAACAATTTATAGCCACAAGGCAAGGAATAAAAAACTCATTAGCTTGCTATGAAGAAATTTTGCGTGACAAGAAAAAGACATCATGCTGTCAGACGAATCTACTAGATTTTATGAAACCATCGACATAGAAATAACTTTCTTTTTTTTATGTACGAAAAACTACAATTATGATTATATTTCTTAAAAAATATAGGTGTTTTTGTAAACCTTTGGTCCCAATTGTATGTTTGTATATATATATATAAATTACATGCAAAATTATACTCTGAGTTACACGAACTCTACTTATGCGCTTTTTGTTGGTTCCACCTACCATGTAACTTCGGGGTTTTACTGTACTAAGAAATTATATTCTTGGTTTAATCCTTCATCCTAGTATAAACAAAGTTTGCACCTGAAGTATTTTCAGGACTGGGGCAACTCATAAAGAAGCTAATGACTTCACATCACTTGCCTTAGTATCCCATAATGCAAAGCACATATCCTTGCAGATATGTAAATTGTTATGCATTATGGAAAGGGCCACTACCCAGACTGGTTTCGACCTATAGGTGATACTAAGGTTGAAGTAATGCAGAAGTCATATTTTCACATACTATTAAATGGATAAAGGATTAAATCAAGTATATAATTTTCTGGAATCTCTAATTTATAGTATAACCAAGTGGAAAAACTTCCTACACCTATTTCTAATCCAGAGCATTTTAATAATAAGTTGTCACACCTTTTGGCTACTTGGATATGAAAATATGCCTTCTGCGTTACTTCAACCTTAGCATCACTTCTGTGTCTGGCTTCCACTGGTGAGAACTCAAAAAAGGTTGAAACTGGTCTGGGTAGTGCCCTTCCCATAATGCATAGCATTATATATAACTGTAAGGATATGTGCTTTGCATTATGGGATACTAAGGCAAGTGATGTGAAGTCATCAACTTCTATAAATCATGCAATTGGTCTTTTGGTTGATCATCTTTATGTGAGAAGTGATAAAGGAAAACTGATAGCTTTTGGCTATATGATGATAGAAAAGAGCCGAGGCCGTTTCTATCAGGATCTCTTGCACCTCTATACTAACTACTCTAGGCCCTTTACTTTTTCACCTCAATAAAGGTTGAAACCAGTCTGGGTAGTGACCCTTACCATAATGCATAGTATTATACATGTCTGCAAAGATATGTGCTTTGCATTATGGGATACTAAGGCAAGTGATGTGAAGTCATTAGCTTCTTTATATGAGTTGCCACAGTCCTGAAAATATTTCAGGTGCACACTTTGTTTGATTACACTTGGACAAAGGATTAAACCAAGTATATAATTTCTTGGTATCTTTAATTTACAATGTCCTATCCATCCCCATTTCTTCTAATTTGCATAACAGAGTTCCAAGTGGTATCCTGCAAAATCATTGTGTAGTCATTTCCTTTATCCAACTCAGATGTTACTCTATTATAAAAAGTTAGTAAATTACTAAGGCATGACCAACCCTTCACAAAGCCATGTTGACCCACAATACAGCATTTATCCTCTCTTGAATTCTCTTTTTTTACCAATTTTTCTAGTACTTTTACCACCATGCCTGAGATAATGATTGGCCTATAATTTGCTACTCTAGTCTTAGACCCTCCCTTTATGCAAAGGAATTATTTTGCCCTCTTTCCAGTCTCAATTGCAACTTTACCAGAGCTGAGACTTAAAATAAACAGACTAGTCAAAGGCATTGCCACTTTCCCTTGCACATTCTTGCAAAACCCTAACTGATATCCCATCTAATCCCACAGCTGTATTTACATTGAGATTCTGCAATGTCTTAAGAATCCAATTCATCTGCCTCTGTTCTCACATTAGTGTCTGTCATGTAGGTTAAAGCAGTAAGCTCACCTCATCCTAGATGATTCCTGATTCCTCTAGATGATCCTTAACTATATCCCATGCACTACTAACATCCTTATCCTTGCAAAGTGGTCACTCAGTAACTCAACTATTTTATCTGCTTCTATCTCCTTGTGACCATCATCACTCATTAAGGTTAATCTTCCATATTCATTCTTCCTCTTACTTGCCACATAATGAAAGAACTCTTTGGGATTTCCTTTGGCCTGCTTGGCTAGATTCTTCTCATAATATGATTTTGCCTTTCTTAATATGCTGGTCACTTTCTTGCCTAATCCTGTTCATGAGTTTGCTGGTGACCTTTCTCTTTATATAACTCTCCACAGCATTTTCTTCTTATGCAACTCGTGTTTAACGATATTAATCATCCAGTCCATCTAACTCCTATCCAATTAACCCTCCTTATCCTAGGTATACAAGTTAATACTGATTTCTCTAGATCAGTGGTTCTTAACCGGTGTTCCCCAGAACCCTTGTGTTCCACGAACTGGTTACAAGTGTTCCGCTGGTGAAAGTGTCACATGACACAGTCTAAGTGTAACCGGCTACTCTGATCTCTATTTCTTTGGAAAAACCGCATATCAAAAAATAATACAATAGATATGTTTCCTTCGCTCCATAATAAAAATGTCGAGGGAATTATTTCTGTTATAACAGAACATTTAATAATATTGGAAGAAAAGATTTCAAGTTACTTTCCTTCCTTAAATACACACAATTATGATTGGATACGAAATCCATTTGGCACAGCTAATAGATCGAGTTGTGAATTTTCGTTACAAGAAGAACAATTAGTTACCTTGTCAACAGATCGTACTCTAAAAATGAAAATCTCTGAAATAACTCTTGAGGAATTTTGGATTTTTGTCCAAGCCGAATACCCAGCTCTCTCCATAAGTGCACTGAAAATTTTGTTACAGTTTTCAACATCATTTGTGTGAGCTCGGTTTCTCAATATTAACCAATATAAAAACTGAAAAGCGTTAAAGACTTGCTAATATAGACCAAGAGATGAGGGTAGCTATATCACATATTAGACCTGATACTGCTGAAATCCAAAAGCCGACAAGCTAAAGTATCACATTAAAACACGTTCCATTGTAAAGGCAACTCCATGCATATTTTTATTGTGTTTTATGATGCTTTCAGTGTTCCTCAATTTTTTGTTATAATCAAAAGTGTTCTGTGACTTTGAAAAGGTTAAGAATCACTACTCCAGATGATCCTTAACTATATCCCAAGCACTACTAACATCCTTACCCTGCAGTGTTTTATGCCATGATACAGATTTAAGCTCTTTCCTAAGCATGTCATAATCATCTGCCTTGTAGTTCCACAAATACCTCTTCTTGATAGAATATTCATCATGTTTTACAATCTCCCAATTCAAGACAGTATGGTCACTTTCACCAAATGGAGGCAATGCTGTTACCTTGGCTATGGATAGCTCTTCATATAACCAGATCCAATACTCTCCCACCCCTAGTCACCTCCATCACATGCTGTCTTAAGTAATTATCCCTCAGCAGATGCATAAATTCTATTTCCTTTCTGACGTGTAATCTTTCTTCCTTCCAGTCTATATCTCCATAGTTGAAGTTCCCCAAAATAACCACTTGACCTTTACTCATTGTACTAATTTGGCAATGCATGTCTTCCAGATCATGTGTGAAATTCCCTGGCCTATAGCAACAACCAACTGTATATTTTGTCTCACTGGCCTTAATCTCACACCAGATTGCTTCAAATGAACAGCCAACCTTCCCCCCCCCCCGGTCTCCTATTCTTTTTGGTTGCACTTCATCTGCTATCATCAGTAGTACTCCTCCCCCATCCTATCTTCTCTCTCTTTCCTGAAAATACTAAACCCTTCATATTCAATTGATGTAACTACATCATCTGCTGTTAGCCAAGTCTCACTAATGCCTATAACGTTTGGCGAGGTTGCACTAATTAATGCCAAAAACTCATCCCTCTTGTTCCTGATACTTCTGGCATTAGTATATAAAAATGGCAACATCTCTTTATTCCTCCGCCCACTTTTACTTTCTGAATTGACTAACCTATTCAATATTTGAATAGGTTAGTCCTGTTCAAAGGCCAGATTCCTCACTTGGCATTCTCACACTCACTCGCTTCATGGATGCCTTCTCACAAACTCACTTGCTTCCACCCTAATTGCTTAAGTTTTCCTGAATTTCACTTCAGTATGCTCGGTGAACAAAACTCTCTCTCTCTCCAGACACCTAACACCAACAAAAAACCATTTAGATGCAGTCTGTCAGCATTGTACAAATCCTTCTTTCTGTCAAACAGAGACCACAAATTTTATATCATTCCTTTTGCACAATCTACATATAGACTTATTGGCTATCAATGCACCTCCTCTTCAGTTCGCCTCTATCATAGCGTGGTAGGAGACTTTCAATCTTCACTTTTTCACTCACTCTGTTTTGCTTCTTCTAATAACTCCTTTACATCCTCACTCATAGAATACTTCTCACCACTCAAATCATTTGTACCAACCAAGACAATCATTTCCTTCAACTTACCTTTATGCAACCAGATGGCATGGCTAATATCATGAATTTTTACATCCAGGAAACACGATTTTGTCATACTTTCGTTAAGTACTCCCCTGATCATTGAGTCTCCATACATAATTTTCTCCTTAACTTGTTTTTCTTGTTTGTTTGTTTGACATTAATAACATAACTTTCCATCTTAGCATTGGTATCTGTTGCATTCTCGTCACCTAACAAACACTCACTTTTAAAACACTTAATACATACTCTCTCTCTCTCTCTCCAGTTTCAATTTCCTTCCACAAATTCTTTAATTAATACTTTTAATTCTTTAATTTCTCAATATCTTAAATTCTTTAATTTATTAGTGCTTCTGGCCAGGATGACTACTGCTAATTAATTAACTTTGCTCCTATGAACTTTCATGAAGTCTGTATAGCAGACAGACAAACAGTACACAGAGAAAGTATAAGCTGACATAGCATCAGCATCTACAGTGTCATTCCAACAAGGCTTATCCTGCAAAATCAAACATCAAAATTAAGGATCTTCATCTGATACAATATTTATACAAGATCATAAAGCACTGGATATGGATTTTGCACAATTTTGCACAGTATAAATTACACATTTTTGGCAGTTGATTCATTTATGCAGCTCAGCAGTATAGTTACTGCATTCAAGCGGAATTTGACTGGAAAGAAACAGAAGTACAACCAACAGAGGTCTCAAATTCAAACAACGTATAAACAGACAAGAAATCGGAGTATTCTGATTTTGCTCGTGTAAGTGTGGGTGGGCATCACTACCTTGGTTAACTGCTGCAGGTAGGCTGATGATGAGTTGGCAACTTCCTTAGGTAGCACAGTGAGAGGCTATATGATGGAGTGCAAACCTGATATGGAGGAATATTATCATGTTCAGTGCAGGTGACACTATTACCTGTGCTGAACATGATAACATTCATGCCAACAGCTTGCATAATCTCTTTCTCATACCAAACAGGTGAATGACAGTCTGATGTGCATAATATTGAACTTCCCAATGTGTGTGTGTGTGTGTGTGTGTGTGTGGAGGGGGGAATATGATGTATATAACAACTTTCTTTTTAGAACATCGTTGAGTGACAATTGTTTCCATCAAAGTGACAGGTAGATTCATTTGCTCTGGATTAAAAAGTTTTTGAATGAGTAATGTATGAAATGCACCCAGCAGTTTGATGATGGATAAGATCCAACTATTGAAAAGTGTTCTCCTTTGTAGAAGTATGGACTTGAGACTCATAATCAAGCTCTGAGCAAACATGAGCACGATAAAAGTGAAGCAAGAAATATCAATCAGTGCCCCATTATTATGTAGAGAGATGCAAAAGATATTTGATGCTCTCTTGCTTACTTACTAGGAATGTAAGCTTTCCGTCAAAAATATTTCCAAGAACTAGAATTTTGTTGTCCCATCCTTAACTCTGTGTCAGGATGAAGAATGCATTTTGGACAGAAGTGTTCATAGACTTTTCTGCTGAAAATTTGAAACATTACTAACAGTCATCCATGAACAAAAACTATCATCTGCTTCTGAAGATTCTTTTTAATGACTCTTGTGCTAAAGAATGACAGCAAATTATGAAGGGACCAACATATACAGCATGAGAGGAAGTTGTTCAGTGAGTGAGTTTACTTTGATGGCAAAATGCATCATACTTAAGGCAGAGCCTTGAGAATAGCTTCTTCTTGGCAATATAGCAAAGAAATTATGCTTCTCACTCAGACTTGCCACATTTGGCTACAGAGAAAGTTTTTCATAAAAACAGGAAAATGATTTCTGAGGCCTAGATTAAAGAGGTCATTTAATAAACCATATCTCGAGAGTGTCATAAGCTTCTATTGCAAAATATGAGTGGGAACTAGGATTTTGTTGTCCCATCCTTAACTCTGTGTTAGGATATGAAAGAATGTATCGTGTCCATTATTAAGAACAGAGAGGCGTTATTGTCAAGCACATGCTCAACAATATGGCCTTGCCCATTCATGTTGGCAATACTCCACAGTATTTGGATCAATTAAAGTTTATATTCATATTGCAACTACTGAGGTAGTTGCAATATGAAATTCCTAAGTCAGAACAGAGTGATAAATAAATGTAACACATTGTAATAAGAAATCCCACTGAGAGGTGAATGGCTACCAGAATAGTGTTAAGCTGGACATGCTGAAAAAGGGGGGGGAGGGGTGGCTCAGAAGAATAAGTGGCTCCTCCATGAGCAGATTCATCTCCAGTTCTGTCGTTATGAATAACAGTGAAATGACTTAAGATAACTCCCTCACTGGATCTTAAATATCCTTCCTGCAGACAGAAATAGGTCAGTTTATGTTTTTGAAGAAGAAAACCTTGATATCATCAATATTTTAACAGAATCCATTCAAACAACTGCAAGAATTTTTTTATTCTTTTGGCTTTGTAGACTTATCCAATTTCTGAGAAGATGAGGACTTACATTTGTCTGCCTTGTGTTTGTCTATTGATTTTGGGAGATTCTCTAGAAATATCTTCAATACATCACCCTGTATGTCAGGGTCGGTTCCTGTATTTAATTTACATTCGGTGGATAGAGAAGTTTCCAATTTTTTTCTGGTGATGGTAGTGGTGTCTTTCAGTAATGCACCCGCCATATTTTCTAGGCAAGCAGGTTTTCATTCAAAAGAATCATTGTAGAAGTTATTTCAGGAGAAAGACCAAAATAGGTTGGGCAACTAATGCACTCGAGAAAATCACTCGCAATCATAAAGTTCACGTATGCTGAAATTATCAGGTGGTAGGAAAGACAATGAGGTTTGTGTTGCTTCATCCCCAGAAGACTATGCTTTGTATATGTGGTGGACTGGAGCCGGTATTGTCCACTACGAGTTTCTCGCTGCAGGCCAAACAATTATGGAAGAGATCTATTAGATGCAAATCAAGTGTGTGCAGGATGCATTACTTCAGAAACAGCCAAGACTAGTTAATCATAAGAATAGCGATTATCACTTTTTTTTCATGCTAGACAATCACATGCAAAATAAACAGTTCTGCAATAAAACAGACATTGAAGTGGAATTTGCAAACTCATATATCATTGCAAAAGAGTTGTAGATTGTGAAGGGCTTATTTTAATGAATAAAACATTTTATGAAAATTTCTGCAGTTCATTAATTTTTATTATGAAAAACCACACAAACTTTTTTTGGTTACCTGATACATTAAGCACAGATGACAGAACAACAACAGGCAATTTGAGCATGCTCGTATTTCTGCCATTTTAGTGGATTAGAGATGTAGAGCCTAACAGGACAGTAGAGATATCCTGATTTTTATCAATATTAGAGGTTTGGATGAGTATAAAGTAAGGATGATATGCAATACCATTAACCCTTGCAGGGAAGCAAATTAGTTGACTGATCCTAGATGAGCATCCAAGACCCATCTTGACAAAGCAGAGACCAAAATGACTGATGCAAGATTGACAGGATCCTCTTTCCAGATTCCCATGGGTCACATGACAAGGCAAACACAGTGGCACACCATTTTAGATCACAGTGATGGTAGTTAAAAAAAAAAAACAGGAGAAACAGAGCAAAGAATATAGAGGGAGGAAAAAATATAGAAAAAGTTGAAGAATGAAAAGGGCAAGCCATTACTAGAAGGTCCTCTCTGCCACAAACAGGTGTGCAACATGGAGGGGATCCAATCAAATGGCATTGTTGTTTGCTGACTGAGTTATGGAGGTCCAAATAGTATATAATTCTATATCGATGTTTGTGAAAGTTTTTACAGAAGATGAGGTTTCAACTCCTAGTGCGAGACCACAATGGGTCTGGGTAGTGACTCTTCCAATAATGCATAGCAATATACACATCTAAAAGGAAGTGTGTTGTGCGTTATGGGATACTGAAACAACTGATGTGAAGTCAACAGCCTTTATATAATACAAGTAGACTATTCATGAAGATACTGCACATGCAACGTTACGGTTGGATAAAAAAAATTAAAAGAATAGAACATCTTTTCAAATATAATATAGTATGAGATCACTCTTACTGGAAGTATGAAGTGACTTGAAAAAGTACTGTCTGGTCTATAAAGTATGTATTTTTTTTTTTTTTTTTTTTTTTTTTAGAATATCTAACTCCACTCACAGTTAACATACTCTAGCTTTATAACCTTATATGGGTTAGATTAACATAAATGTTCACTGGCTAGAATTGTTTTATATAGCCAGAATATAGCTCAGAACCATGAAATATATAATATCTTGCCAAGCAGTAAACTTCATGTTATCACCCAGCAATAACCAAAAACAGCATATATCAATTGAGTGACATTTGTAAGGATAATACCGAGATGAATAATTCAATTTTAATTATTCATATTATTCAAAATACAACCAATGCGTTAATCAAAACATAAGCACAGCTAGTAGAAGACATTATGAAGTCAGTAAGATTGAGCTCGATTGCAAGATTGCTCAATAAAATTGAGCAATCTTGCAATCGAGCTTGACAGCTGTAAGATATTATTGTTATTATTAGCCCTCCAGGGATTCAAGGACTCATCGAGGAAGGCTACAGATCAGCATACCTTCATTCTTCTTCTCTCTTCCATCATTTATGTGGATAATGGTGAGGCCAAATGAACTCTTTTCACTTCTGTCTGTCCCTGAGGAGTTCGAACAATTCTGTCCAGTTTGGTGTCACTTGTGGTGATTTGGTTTTCAGGTCCTCTTTTATTTTGTCTATCCATCTAATTCTGGGCCATCCTTTGGATCTTTTACCTTCCATCGTTGTATATAAGGCTTTAGTGAGTAACCTTTCTTATTGGCCAAACCATCGCAGCCTTCTTTCTTGGATTTTGTCTATTATTATTTCTTGTTTTAGTCATTTCCTTATGTCTTAATTTCTTAGTCTATCCAGCAGAGATACTCCGAGTACACTTCTTAGTCAATCCATTTCAACAGTTAATAATTTTTTTCTCTTCAGCGTTTTTGAGATTCTAGCATTCAGTTCCATAGAGAAGTATTGGGAGGATCATTGTCTCATAGATTCTTACTTTGTTACTTGTTTGACACCACTTAATTTCCATATTTTATTTAGTCATCCAAAAATTTGGGATGCTTGACTGATTCATCTGTTTATATCTTTTGCAATTTCCCCATTGTACTCAATTACCCCTCCCAAGTAGTGAAATTTTCTACCTGCTCTAGATTCTTACTATCTAGGCTCTTACTAGCTTACTACCATACTTTCATACTTTCTCTTAAACTCATTCTCAGTAGATACACTCACTACATCAACACTCACTCTACTCTACTCATTCAGTATTCTATGACAGAAAAACCCAGCTCTTATCCCTTTTTTTAACCGCACACAAACTTAGCTTCAATGGATGCCCCCCCCCCAGTCCTTCCCCACCTTCTATACAATGAAAAATTTTATCAACTGATCTCTCAAAAGTTTATAGACTGCATCATATCATCCTTCTTTCTTCTGTCCTGCAGTCCACATACTCTCATTTCTCATAATCTACATTCCATAATCCTGATTTCATCTTTGAAGCCTTTCCAAAGCGCTCTTCTTTATCCCTTTGGAACCCAGGAGCCCAAATCTGCACAAGCAGTCCAAGTATGGTCATATCCAGGCCTTGTAAAGAAACAAAATGACTTGTTTGATTGAGTTGAATCAATGTTAGATCCAACACTGCAATTACATGAGTTGGATTTGTAATTTTTGTTACGTGACCTCTGAACTTCAAAATTTTTATCACATAACTCAAAGACCTGTCACCTTGTTAGTTACTCCAAGCATAATCCTACCAATATAACAAGCTTGGGTATCACATCATGCCAAAGTGCATAAGTGTACATTTGCTAACAATGAAATGATAACCATTATTATTTGCCCATACTCCCAGCCTATTCAAATCACCCTGCAAATGCTGTATATCAGTAATCTCTGATTATCCTGTCTATCTTTGCATCAGCACACAATTGAAGATCTCACTCTCTCTCGGGTCCTTCCTAGCATCATTAATACATAGATTAAGCAACATTGGTCCAAGGACTTATTGATCCCTGGGGCACACCAGTAGTCACCTTAAATCTGGCAGATTCGCATTCCCCATATACACTTTCTGATACCTATCTATCAGCCACCCACTTACCCATAGTAAGAGTTTATATTCCAATTCCATCTTTAGTTTATGCAACAGCCTTTCATGTGTCCAATAGTATCATAGCATATCCATTCCCTTTATCAAACTCAGCCATAACATTATTATAAATGAGCAAACTGCTTGGACATGATCACCTTTAATTTTTTTTTTTTTTTAATTTGTATGTGGGTTTACCCACATTCCTCCACCATCCTTTAGGACTGGTTAAGTCCTCCTAGTGAGGGATTATGCATGTATTTTATGATGCAGATTCATGTGTGTTCACGAGCTGGTTTGCCTATTCTGAGGGACAAAAAAACCCAAGCTTCTGGGTGAAAAAACCGCTCTGACTCTATATGAGACCGGTTAACTCACCTTTAGTCGAAAGAGACCAGATAAAGGTTCCTCAAGTCATGGAGGGGAATTGAACCCAGGTCTTTTTGACCAAAAGGCTTCATCTCCCTTTAGTAAACCTATTCCTTGCGAAGTATATCTTGTTTGTCCATATATTTCTGCATGCATCTTATACAAATCTTTTCTATCATCAAATTCACTCTACTAATCCAAAAGCTCACACTTCTTTTTTCAGCATAGCCTGCACACTGAATCATTTGCTATCATTGTCCTCCTTAACTCCTCATTACTATTGTATCTCAGTAATAAACTAACCCATTTTTACTTTCTTTCATATTAAGAAATTTCATATGTCAATATTTCTTTATTTATATCAACATCGTTATCCTTAGCTTTCAACGCTGCACCCTTGTCCTGCCAGATTTATGGTGCCATTTTTTAAAAACTATCATATTTTAAAATCTTCAGAGATATTAGCAAATATACTAATAAAAACATATTACCTATATTTACACATAACATCATAAATAAATAAAAAAATAAGAAAATAACATAAACCATAACCATACTTGAGTTTTACCACATCCAGGTGGCCCAACAACTTCAGTTATTTCTCCAGTATAAATACCACCATCTAACAATTTGTCAAGTCTATATTTAAAAAAAAAAAAAAAAAAAAATTAACCTGGTCATCAGGAACAAAATACACATAATAAATTCAAAATAAAAAAAATTGCAAAAAGAGCATTGATGAAACAATTTGAGTCTTTAAACATAATCACACTACAAACTATACGTTAAAGAAACTGGAAAGTTCAAATGGTTATTTTAATAAATAATATAAATATTAATTAAATGAAACACATGACACAGGATCTTTTTGTATATAAAGGTCTTTAATGGGAAGAATGGGATGAAAACTGTTTTTCAGGAAAGTAAACATTTGAACAGACTTTGAATACCTTGTGCATTTCAACACACCTCACAAATACCTCCATAGAGAGAGAGAACAAGAGAGAACCTCTTGTTCTCTCTCTCTCACTCATTATGTAATGATTTCTTCTACATCAATCCTATAAAACCCCTTAAATAACATATGTTTCTATCACATTTCTTCTTTTTTTGTTTCTGTCAAAATTTGTTTGTTAGAAACGAAAATTATTTCTATCTGCAACTGACAAACCTTAATCTATCCTTAAATTGAATTAAACTAACCTAATCTATCCTTAAAGGGAGCATCCCACAGACCTGTCGCCAATTTTGTCTTTGGCTTCAGAATCTTTTCACTCTCAAAAACCCAAGTGACCAAACTGTGTAGTAGTTCAGATGTGGTCACATAAATGCCTTATGAAAAGAGAGAAACTTCCTTATTTCTTCTTTGGCATTTTTTTTAATAATCAAATTGAGCAATTTTGCATGCTTTTGCGATATGTCCTCTGAATTTCCTACTTTCATTCCTGCAGTGCAGTTCCATCAATATAATACACAGCTTGTAATCTTTTCATCACAAAGTGCATAACCTTACACTGAACTGGCATCAGTATCCATTGCCCATTCTTTCAGTCTATTTCAAAATCAGCACAAGATCTCTGCATATCTTTACTAACTATTGCCATTTTCAGTTTAGAGCAAAAAACTGGATATTCCCTCTGAATTCATTCCCAATATCATTAAATATGATATGGAGAGCCGTGTGAAAGATAAGTCATTTTTACGATTGTTACGTTAACTGAATTTACATGATTTTGTTTAGTGCAGTGTGTGAGAGATGTATTCATCACAAAAGTTGAAATTTTTGTGGAAGGAGAACAAAACTAGTGAGTGTTTTAAGAGTGAGTGCCAGGTGGAGAGAATGAGGCATGTGATAGTATACAGTATTGATGGCAGACTGGAAAATGTTAATATTGGAATTAATGTTAATGGTAGTGAAAGGTTAATAGAAAGAAAAAGAAGAGGACCCCAATAAGGAAGCAGTGCGCTATGCTTATGTATAATCCTTCATAGGACAAAGCAAGAAACTGAAAAATCACAGAAACAGCAAGAGGTTAGCAGAGCTGAGAAGAATAAAAAAAAAAGCAGGCGGTCCAAAGTAAGAAACAAGATCTGTGTGTTGAGGCTTAAATGCTATGAGAACATCATGTTGGAGGCTTAATGGAATGTATACAGCACTCGGAAAGGATTAAAACAGACTTTAATAAATTTGGGAAACATTAATCATCAGAGATCCCACCTTACATTCTGGGCCACCTACAATCACCCATAGAGGGTGTACCACCTAGATAGGACTTTAGAGTCACCCATGTGGTTAGCTTAGTATTGTGTGGTATTTGAGTGTATGTTACATTATTTTTTTTGTAATCCCTGAAGATGTCTCAGTGACTGAGACAAAATAGTGGAAGTATTAAAGTCTGTTTTAATCCTTTCCGAGTGCTGCATACTTTCCATTAAGCCTCCAAAATGATAAGAAACAAGATCATACGAATAAATGAGAAAAATGGGGTAAGGAGAAAATTCTGTATGAAGATTCTATGATCAGAGGAGTATTTAATGAAAGCATAATAAAATTTTGTTTCCCTGGTGCAAAAATTAACCATGCTACCGGCCAAGATGTATATATACGTCCAGTTTATCATGGATGCGAAATGCATATTAAAATTGTAATACCATTGATATTACATTGAAATATATGCTGGATATGAAGCGTATGAGGATGCATATTTGATCCATAATGGCCAGTAAGGTGGTTAATTGGGATATAATGACGTCAGAATGAAGAGAGGTAAAGTAAAATAATTAATAGTTTTGGCTGGTGTCTTGAGGGAGGCTGTGAAGGGATTATTGGAAGAAACAAAAAGGAAGAGTGAGAGGATGAAGATCAAGTTTCCTGACATGCTATGATAGAGGTGAACCAAGGAGGTGGGAGATGATAGCAAATAAATCAATGTGCAGATTGTGCAGAATAATTTATGTAGAGTTTGTGAAACTATAGCCTGAATTTGACAGATGGAAGAATTTATATACACATAATTCTCATGGATGCACTTAAATAAATTTGAAGTTAGGTGTCTAGAGAGAATTTTGTTTACTGAGAATGCAAAAGCCAAAGTCAGGAAAAACTAAAGCAATTAGGATGAATGCAGATGAATGTGTGTGTGTGGAGGCATCCTTGAGATGAGTAAGAATAACGAAATGTGCAAAAATTAGTCTCTCATGCAATAATATAAAATGTGGGTAGTCAATTCAGGATATAAATGTAGTTGGGGACCTAAGGGGATGATACAGTTTTTGTATACTAATGTAAGAAGTATCACGAAAAAGAAGGAGCAGTCTTTGACATTGGTTAGTGCAACTTTGTCGAAAGTTACAGGCACTAGTGATACTTCATTAATAGCAGCTGTAGTTACAGGGATAGAATGTAAAAGGTTAAGTATTTTCAGTGAAGATAGGGGTAGGGGTACTGCTGATGACAGCAGTACCAGGTGTGATGAAGAAGATGTGCATCAGCAAATTAGCATCAGCATACAAAAACTGTAACATGGCAAGAAGAAAAATGGAATTTATACATCTACTGAGAGATAACATGAGGCAGCATGTGATGAAAGGGACTTGTGGTATGAAACTGTTGGATCTGGTCACAAGATCACAAGAGCTATCCATAACCAAGGTGGCTACATTGCCTCTGATTGGGGAGAGTGATCATATGGTCTTGACTTGGGCGAATGCAAAACATGAAAAATAGTCTGTCACAAAAAAAAAAAAAAAAAAAAAAAAAAGTGTGTGTGGGGAGGGTATATGTGGAACTACAAGGTAGGTAATTATGACAAGCTTAGAAAGAACCTTAAAACTGTGATATGACATAAAAACCTGCAAAGGAAAAATGTTAGCAGTGCGTGGGAGATAGTCAAGGGATATCTAGAAGAAGCATTATCAGATTGTATACAAGCTTAATCAAGTAGGGCTTAAATGGAATAGTGGTATCATTAAGTGGTATCATTAAGCAGAGCTGTCTCTTTTTTGTAGCTCTGCTTAGTGGTATCATTAAGCAGAGCTACAAAAAAGAGACAGCATTGTGGAAGGCATATAAGGAGAAAGGTGACTAGCATGGTAAGAAAGGCAAAATCAGATGATGAAAAGAAACTAGCTGAGCAGACCAAAGGAAATCCCAAAGAGTTCTTTTGTTGTGTGGCAAGTAAGAGGAAGAATGACTATAGAAAGACAAGTTTAACAAGTGCTAATGTTAGTAAGATGGCAGAATAGTTGAGTTACTGAGTGACCACTCTGCAAGAGTATATCATCCAAGTGAGGCTATTGCTCTGATAGATGTGACAGGAATTGATGTGAGAACCAAGGTGGATGAACTGGAGGTTCTGAGGATATTGTAGAATCAAACTGTAAATAGAGTAGTGTGATTAGATGGGATATCAGCTCATGTTTTGTAAGAATGTGCAAGCAAACTGGCAATGCTTCTGAGTTGGCTGTTCAATTTAAGTCTCAGCTCTAGCACTGTCTCAAGGCAGTGTAAAAGAGGACAAAATTTCTTCGCATAATGGAGGATTTCATTTGCAGTAGCAAATTGTGGACCACATAGTAACTTGGGAATGGCTGTAAAAGATTGGAAAAGTTGGTCAAATAGAGAATTCAGGACCAGTTGGATGAGAATATGATACTCTAGGAAAGGGGAAGCATGGCTTTTTGAAGAGATGAGTGACAGCTGAGTTAGATACAGAAAATGGCTACACAATGATACTGCTGGATTTTGCAATGACATTTTACATAATACCACATTCAACTCTGTTATGCAAATCAAAACAAATAGTGATGAATATCAAACTGGTTATATGAATACAAAGCTGGCTGATGGAGATAACAAAAAAGTAGATTACTATAAAAAGCAAGCAACTTTTAGACAGTAAATAACTGTTTGTTCCTTATCTAGTAAAGAAATTCATACCTTTTACATCCTGTATTTAGAATTGCCAAAGTTGCAGTCAAATTTCCACACAAATCAGCTGCATTCTGTGGAGGTGCAGAATAACGTGCCAAAAGTATATGACGAATGGTAACAACATCCTGACCAACAAATAAAAAATAATACAATATGCTAAATATGGTATAAAAACTTAGAACAACTCTATTCATTTCTCTAAATGATAACTAAAAAATAAATAAAAATAAGAATTCTAGCATCCAAACAAACCCATCTTATTAATAAATCAATTATATAAAAATAGATTTTGGTTATTTATATAAAAAGGAATAGTTTTAGGAAGGCTATTTGTTATCCTAAGGAATGAATAGAAGCCTTGGCTGATATCCATTATTCCCTTTAGATGAAAAGATCTAAATACATCTAGAATACACTGCTTGGAAAGAAATCAATGGATACCTTTGGCCATGAAGATGTCCACTGACTCCTTTCCAAGCAGTATATTCTAGCTGTATCTACATCTTTTCATCTAAAGACAGAATGAGAAATGCCATGCTGCAGGTCTATCTGTTCAGCAAATTGTTGATAAATTGGGCCATCCCATGTCAACAATCAGTGTTACCATACTGACATGGAAGTGCAGGGAGTCAACTGCAAGTGCTACATGCAGTTGACAAACAAAGTTTGCACCTGAAGTATCTTCAGGACTGAAGCAACTCGTGGTAAAGGTGGACAAGGCGCTCATCACTACTTGTCTTAGTATCTCCCGTAATGCAAAGCACATCTCTTTGCAGACATGTATAATGCTATGCATTAAGGGAAGGGCTCTACCCAGACCTTTCAACCTTTATTGAATGTTCAAGTACAGGTCAAACTCCAAAAACTCAGTGTTGTTCCCCTCAGTAACAGGCTCACCCCACCACCAAGCAGAGCTGCTCATTTGCTCATATGTCATCTGAGGGGTAACAGCAACAGCCGTGCCTCAGTTAACTTCATAGGCTACAGCAGTAATTCTCGGTGTGGTATGCATACCCCAGGGGGGTGTACGCAAAAGGTCTTCAGAGGGTACATGGAAATTTTCGGCTATGCATCATTAATGTATGGAATCATTATATTATATACAATTAGAGACAACTGGGATAAAAACAGCAGTAACTAATGAATCACATCTCCCCTCCAACAGAAACTGCTGTATAGACTCAAGCAAAACCATATGTTGCTGGTGCAACCTATGGTTTGCATGACATTACCCTGTCGTGAAAGTGTTAAAACTAAGAAATATATAGTGAATGTGTTTCAGATATTATGGATTTCAGTTGAAGAGAATTAGCATTTCAACTCAACTATTGAAATGCTAATTTGTCTTTCGTTCACGCGATCTTTTGTTAATACCGCACCGATCATATGCACTTCTTCATAGCTGCTCTACGTATCTCAAGTCTTGTAAATTACTGGTAATTTAATGGGAAAAAAGATGAGGCTATTTGGGTAGATAACTTTGATGATGCACACAAGGAAACTGTTCTCGATGCCTAAAGTAGCGATAGCGAGTAGGAGCTTCTTGATAAGTCACACACCATTTGCAGTTTTATTTCTGAAAACTTTAGTTTCCAAAAATCCCTGCATATATCTCACACCATGATTTTTTAGCTTTAATTTTGGGAAAAAAAGTGTTATATTCAAGTAAATACAGTAATATTTTAGCTTTCAAATTCTTAAGTATGGATCATTGGTTAAAGATTGGATTTATAAAACCCACAAAAGAGAGCAATATAGCAAATACAAGTAGCTGTAAGCAACAAGAAAAATTGATAGGGATATGTCGTTTGATATCTCTAGAGAACCAATTAGGAAGAAGATGAAAATTCTTCGTAAGTATGATATGAATTACTTGAAATATGGATTTTAATGGACGGGAAATGAAGAGGAACCTATTCCAAATTTTGTTCTATTAAAAATAAATAATATTTTTTGTTTATATTATAAAATAGACATTTATAATGAAATATACTTTATTTATTTATTATTTGATAAGGGGGGATACATGGTAATAATGAAAATTTAAGAAGAGGTACGTGGATATCTGAAGTTTGAAAACACTGGGCTACAGCATTGATATTCATTATATTGCTATAATGAATGGCAATATAATGACCCCACCCTGGGTGACAGCAACAGCCGAGCCTCAGTTAAAACTTTATGGGCTACAGCATTGCCATTCTTCACCCAAGCTTCCAACCAGTTTCGACCTTTATTGAGGTCTCATCAGTGGGAGCCAGACCAGAGATGGTGATACTAAGGTGGAAGTAATAGAGAAGTCATATTTACCTATACGAGTTTCCAAACGGTGTCTCACCTTATTATCAAATTACTCTGGATTTAGAGAAAGATGTTGGAAGTTTTTTCACTTGGTTAGACTATAATAAATTTTGTTTAATCCTTTATCCAAATGTAAGCAAACAAAGTTTACGCCTGAAGTATCTTCAGGACTGAGGCAACTCTTGGTAAAGGTGGACCAAGCTCTCATCACTAGTTGTCATAATATCTCCCATAATGCAAAACACATCTCCTTGCAGACATGTATAATGTTATGCATTAAGGGAAGGGCCACTATCCAGACCAGTTTCGACCTTTATTGAGGTCTCGTCAGTAGGAGCCAGATCCAGAGGTGGTGGTGGAAGTAATGGAGAAGTCATATTTACCTATACGAGGCCAAAAGGTGTCTCACCTTATTATTAAATTACTCTGGATTTAGAGAAAGATGTTGGAAGTTTTTTCACTTGGTTAGTAGTGATAAGCAGTTGGTCCATCTTTACCACGAGTTGCCTCAGTCCTGAAGATACCTTCAGGTGCAAACTTTGTTTGCTTACACTTGGATAAAGGATTAAACTTAATTTATTATAGTCTAACCAAGTGAAAAAAACTTCCAACAACTGATAAAGATTTTCAAGACAGCAATTAGGCTCAGCTGTGACAGAACAGTGACTTTAACATATTAGAAATGCATTATCATATATAAAGATTGTTATTATGTTGTCACACCAGAATGCAGCAAGTAATATACAATTAAATAATCTAAAAGCAAAAATTACAATAGAGGAATAAGACAAGGAGATATAATGTCATCAATAATATTCAATGCTTGCCTACAAGAAATATTTATAAATCTAAATTGGAGAAAAAAAGGTATCATAATAAACAGTCAATATCTAAGCAATTTAAGAGTCATAGGTGTTGTATGGAAAGCTAAGTCTGAGTATGAAAAGAAACTGCTCTGCAAGTTTCTTTTCATAAACACAACCAAAAAAGATTCTATCATTATGCTGTAAGTAAAAAAAAAGAATGACTCTGAAAGATTAACTCTACTGAATGCAGCATGACTGATACAGAAGTGACTGTTTAACTAATGAGCATCGAATTTGCTAAAAGCTATCAACCTGGTGTATGCAACACTGTCTAGACAACACTGAACTTACTGCTACCTCTTCAGCATATGAGGAGGAAGTACTAGGGCTGTTGCACAAATTGAATATGAATTCTGCAATAGGAACTGATGTGATATCAGCACTGATGCTAAAAGAGTGTTCAGCTAAACTGGCAATTCCTTTGACCAGGTTATATAATTTGAGTCTCAAAACAGGAAAGATTCCACAGCAGTGCAAAGGATGTATGGTAATTCCATTGCACAAGGGTGGTGCAAAAACTAATGTATCCAATTATTGACCAATCATTATCTCAGGAGTGGTGGTGAAGATTTTGGAAAAGTTGGTTAGGGCTCACATTCAGAAATGGGTTGACAGAGAATCTCTACTTTGTAATGAACAGCATGGCTTTACTAAGGGAAAGTCATGTTTTAGCGACTTGTTCACGTTCTATAATAATGCTACCATTAAACTAGAAATGGATACACCATGATACTTTTGGATTTTTCTAAGGCTTTTGACAGAATACAACATGGAAGACTGTTGCATAAATTAGAGAATATGTGATTGGATTATAAATGATTGGCATGGATAAGAGGATGGCTTACTGACATATCAAAAAGTCATATATAGGGGGTGTGAATCTGCAAGATTCAAAGTAACCAGTTGTGCGCCTCAAGGATCAGTCCTTAGTCCATTGTTATTCAATCTGTACATTAATGACATTGGGAAGGATTTGACATGCGACATACAGCTATTTGTGATTATGCAAAAATAGGTAGGGTAATTAGGAGTG
The DNA here is from genome assembly GCF_054136105.1 of Typopeltis vanoorti. NCBI lineage: Eukaryota > Metazoa > Arthropoda > Arachnida > Uropygi > Thelyphonidae > Typopeltis > Typopeltis vanoorti. The sequence goes on from NC_143550.1 coordinate 147,634,713, forward strand.
CTGTTGATATGCAGCTTGCAGAATGATTTGAATAGGCTGGAATTGTGGGCATGTGAAAATGGCTGTGATTTCAATGTTAATAAATGTAATGTCATGCACTTTGGTGTGATTAGATATCCAATGTTGTATTATATTGGTAGGATTACACTAGAAGAAACTGATGAGGCTAAGGATCTTGGAGTTTTTAGTAGACAGGAAGTTGAAATTCAAGGGTCATATAGAGAAAATTGTAAATACTACTCAGAGAATAATGGCAATGCTGAAACGAACTTTGACATATAAAAATAAGGAAGCCATTTTGTCTCTTTACTTGATTGGACTACTGCATGCAGGTCTGGTCTCCGGGTTTTCTGTGATGATTCTGATTACATTGGAGAGAGTGCAAAGAAGAATTGTCAAAAATGATATCAGGATTGTGGAATATTGATTATGAAGACAGATTGAGAATTTGCAGACACTAGCAAACAGGAGAAAGAGGGATGATATGATTAAGATTTTCAAACTTCTGAAAGGTAATGAAATGTGGTATGGACTTGGGAGGTTGCAAAATTTCTGGATTTCTCTCTCAAGAAGGGGAGCATACAGAACTACAGGTTAGGCAATTATAACAAGCTTCGGAGTGAACTTGCAGCTGTCCCATAGCAGAACATATTGCAGGGGAAAGATGTTAGCAGTGCATGGGATAAAATTAGTGGGTATATGAAGAAGGCAATATGAGATTGTGTCCACATGGTCAGGAAGACAAATAAGGTAAGCATTAGATGGATGAGTAGTAGTATCAAGCTTGACCTGCAAAAAAAGAAAATGTTATGGAGAATTTACAAGGAGAAAGGTGATCAGTACACCCATGACCAGTACAAGGCTCAAGCTAGGAAGGTTACAAGCATAGTAAGAAAAGCTAAATTAGATTATGAGATGAACTTAGCCAAGGAGATCAAGGGGTAATCCCAAAGAGTTCTTCTGCTATGTAGCAAGTAAAAGGAAGGATAACTTTAGTAAGGATAACTTTAGCAAGGGAAGGATAACTTTAATGGGTGCTGATGGTATTGAGATGAAAAATTCAGATGTAATAGTCAAGTTATTGAGTGATCACTTTTCAAAAGTCTATCACCCAAGTGAGGATATCTCTGTACCTGTAGCAATGACTAACATGAGAATTGAAGTTAAAAAGCATTAAAGGTGGCTCTAAAAATGTGGTAGTTAATTACATGCCAATCATCATCTCAGGAGTGGTGGTAAAAGTATTAGAAAAGTTGGTTAAAGACAAAATTCAAGAATGGGTGGATCAGGATATGATACTCTATAGGGGCTGGCCCATGAGCAGTATAGGAGGGTACACCAGTAACAGAAGGTTACCAGCATAGTAAAAAAAGCTAAATCAGATTATGAGAAGACTTTAGTCAAGGAGATCAAGGGGTAATCCCAAAGAGTTCTTCTGCTATGTAGCAAGTAAAAGGAAGAATGGCTTCAGAAGGATAACTTTAGTGGGTGCTGATGGTATTGAGGTGAAAAATTCAGATGTAATAGTAGAGTTACTGAGTGATCACTTTTCAAAAGTCTATCACCCAAGTGAGGATATCTCTGTACTGTAGCAATGACTAATGTGAGAATTGAAGTTAAGAAATCAGAGGTACTTAGTATATTACAAAATTTAAATGCAAACACTGCTGTAGGTTTAAATGGAATATCAGCTCAGGTGTTGCATGAATGTGCAAAGGAATTGTCAAAGCCTCTTACTTGGTTATTTAACTTAAGTTTGAACTCTGGTATGGTCCCTAGGGAGTGGAAGGAAGGCAAAGTAGTTCCTTTGCATTAAAGGTGGCTCTAAAAATGTGGTAGTTAATTACATGCCAATCATCATCTCAGGAGTGGTGGTAAAAGTATTAGAAAAGTTGGTTAAAGACAAAATTCAAGAATGGGTGGATCAGGATATGATACTCTATAGGGGCTGGCCCATGAGCAGTATAGGAGGGTACACCAGTAACAGAAGGTTACCAGCATAGTAAAAAAAGCTAAATCAGATTATGAGAAGACTTTAGTCAAGGAGATCAAGGGGTAATCCCAAAGAGTTCTTCTGCTATGTAGCAAGTAAAAGGAAGAATGGCTTCGGAAGGATAACTTTAGTGGGTGCTGATGGTATTGAGGTGAAAAATTCAGATGTAATAGTAGAGTTACTGAGTGATCACTTTTCAAAAGTCTATCACCCAAGTGAGGATATCTCTGTACCCGTAGCAATGACTAATGTGAGAATTGAAGTTAAGAAATCAGAGGTACTTAGTATATTACAAAATTTAAATGCAAACACTGCTGTAGGTTTAGATGGAATATCAGCTCAGGTGTTGCATGAATGTGCAAAGGAATTGTCAATGCCTCTTACTTGGTTATTTAACTTAAGTTTGAACTCTGGTATGGTCCCTAGAGAGTGGAAGGAAGGCAAAGTAGTTCCTTTGCATAAAGGTGGCTCTAAAACTGAGGTAGTTAATTACAGGCCAATAACCATCTCGGAAGTGGTGGTAAAAAAGTATTGGAAAAGTTGGTTAAAGACAAAATTCAAGAATGGGTGGATCAGGATATGATACTCTATAGGAGCCAACATGGTTTTGTTATAGGTCAATCCTGCCTTAGCAATTTATTAACTTTTTATAATAGAAAGACATCTGAGTTGGGCAAAGGAAATGGCTACACAGTGGTACTTCTGGATTTTGCTAAGGCTTTTGACAGGATACCCCATGGAATACTGTTGCGCAAATTGGAGCAGATGGGGATGGATACTAAACTGGTGATACGGGTAGGAGAATGGTTCAGGGAGAGATACCAAAAGGTGGTGTATGGAGGAGTAGAGTCCAGGATAAGGCAGGTGACCAGTGGTGTGCCTCAGGGCTCTATGCTTGGGCCATTGTTGTTTATTTTGGATGGAAAGAGACTGAGGGGTGTTGGTGGATAGGAAGGGAGATGAAGTTCAGGGGACACATTGCTAAAAGGTGTCCAAGATTGCACATAGGATTACTTGGTTATTGAGGAACACACTAACATCCAGAGATAAAGAGGTTATATTCCCCTTTATAAAGTGTCGATACCTCCACATTTGGATTACTGTGCTCAGGTCTGGTCACCTGGATTCCTTGGAGATGAGGAGGTTGTGGAGAGGGTTCAGAAAAGAGTGACTAAGTTGGTGAGTGATGCAAAAAAATGTTCCCTACATTGATAGATTGAGAGCTTGTGGATTGCAGAGGAGATAGAAGAGGAGATATGATAGAAACATTTACATTACTAAAATTTTTATAAGATTGATGCAGGGGAAATGTTTCAGTTGTGTGAAAGTGATGGAAGAACAAGAGGTCATCCCTGGAAATTAAGGAAAAGTGTGGTTAACAAGAGTGTGAGAACGAGGTTTTTTGCATGGAGGGTGGTGAATGAGTGGAATGCATTGCCTGACTCAGTTGTGAGTTCTTCATTTGTAAATAAATTCAAGAAGAGCTATGATAGATATTGTTTTGATAGTTTGGGTCTCCCGCAATGAGTCTACTGACTCCATGGAGATACCCGTAATAATAATAATAGTAATACAGAATTTCAGTAGATGGAATTTTTCATTTTATGGAGGGTGGGGCAAGGACGTGAGGGCATCCACGTAAGTTGAGAATGCTTTCAAGAAGGGGATTAGGGCTTGATTTTTCTCTCATAGAGTAGTGCGTGATTGGAATGGATTGCCATTGGATGTTGTGTGTATAAATAGCATGAATAAATTCAAGAACAGGTATGGAACGTGAAGGTGAAGGTAAGATGGCGGCTCGCGTGTTAGTGTTTCGTGTCGTGTATTTTGATGGTGAATTGTGAATTTGACTGATAAGTTTTAAGAGATTTATGCTTATTCTTTAGTAATATCAGTTATTTGCTACTGCCATTGTTGTTGTACTTTAACATCTTATTGCTGGTTGACACGCCTATGCTTGATATTGCAGGCAGTCCTTTGCGGCTGCGGAATATTTTACAAAAATTTCTGCTGGCAGGTCTTCAGACCTGCGGGATATTTTATTAACGCACATACGAAGTTAAATCGATATGAGCGTACCTGACCTAGACGTATTTACTGATTTGCTCGATAAAGAGCCAGCTCTTGAACTCATTGATAAACTCCAAAAGAAGTTCAAGCTGGCATGGCCTACTAGTATGATTGACCCCGACACTATTATCGAGTCACTCGATAAAAAGTTAGCACTCAGTTTCATTAAAAAGCTCCTCAAAAAGTTTGAACGGGATTGGCCCGGCTACTTAAATTTGTATTCCTCACCTGAAGTCGATGCTGAGGAAAATGAAGACTCCCCTCAAACGGAGGAAAAACTCAATCTAGTTGTCTCTACCTCTAATCCTTCTGATCAAGAAGAAACCCACGCACGTAAGAAGAGAAAAATTCTTGCTGCTGAGTCAACAAATGTTGTTGGTATGGACGAGGATGTTCCCATTTCAGATTCCTCTGTTTCCCCCAATGAAAAGGTGCCACCGATTATCCTAAGGGAAAAGCAGAGATGGTCATCACTCAGAACCATCATGGCTAATTCACAGATTCGTTACACGTCTGCTAAAAATTCAGACGAGCGAATACATATCCAGCCCACCACGGTGGCTGACTATAGAAATCTTACAAAGGAACTGGACACTAGAGGAACCCAATATCACACATTTTCACTTGCCTCCGAAAAAAATCTGAAAGTAGTCTTACGTGGAGTCTCCGAGGATATTGACACAGATGAAATAGTTGCTGACCTTAACCTACAGGAACTACCCCCCATAAAGGTTACTAGAATGTTTAGATCAAATAAGACACCTATGCCTTTAGTTTTAGTAGAAATTCATAACATTTACAAAGACATTTATAATTTAAAATCAATCTGTGGACTCAAAATCACCCCAGAACCATTGAGAAAGAAATCATCTTCTGGGCAGTGCCACCGATGCCAAAAATTTGGCCATGCCCAGAAGCTATGCAAAGCTCAATTCAAATGCCTAAAATGTGGCGAGAATCACCCCACAAACACCTGCGCCAAGCCAAAATCCACCCCGGCTAAGTGCGCTAATTGTGGGGGTCCTCACCCTGCTAATTATAGAGGGTGTATACATCACCCCAAAAACAGATGGAATGATACAAGTCATCAATCTACCTCGTCATCTAGTGCAAGAGTTCCTGAAGCTCAGGCTACTCAGTTCTCCAAGAGTGAATACATGACAACAGGTGCTCGCCCATCATTAACTGAGCCCCTTAAGAAAACGAATCTTCAACATCAAGTAAGAACATATGCCGATGTGGCCCGCTCCAATCAGATAGTACAAACCCAGAACCGGAATAATCCACACTCAAATCTATCAGCTGTTATCACCTCTTCTCTTGCAAACATGCTGCAGGATTTCAGCAACTCAAATCCATCCTTAAGTGTCACAAAAAGATTCCTACAGCAAACCCAATCCATATTATCGGCACTCTCTGATGCATAGGAAAAAAATCGTCCCAAACTCTCTTAGGATTATCGGTTGGAATGCCAACGGTATAAAAAACAAACTGTTAGAAATCCAGGAATTTAATAATAGATACAACCCAGATATACTGCTAATTAATGAAACTCACCTGAGGCCTGCTGACACCCTGAAAATCAGAGGATATCAGATTTACAGAAACGACAGGCTTGGGTATAGAGGTGGAGGTACAGCCACCCTTATCAAAAACTATATCAATCATCACTCAATAACCAACCCTACTACCACCAACCTCGAAATCACAGGAATCAATGTTCTCACAAACTCAATTGGAAACCTCAAAATTTTTTCTGCATACAACCCTCCATTAAAGACATTACTGACCTCAGATCTAGATGCCATCCTTGGAGTAAAAGGACCGGTCATCATTGCTGGAGATCTCAATGCAAAGCATCCTGCTTGGAACAGTAAATCTACCAACAAAAATGGTTGCATCCTTTCTAGCTACACAGGATTAAACCATGCTGTTGTGGCTGGACCTACCGAACCAACTCATCTCAGTACATCTGGCACTGCTGATATCCTGGATATAGCCATCCTGCAAGACATTAAACTACAGTACAACCTTACATCACTAAACGAGCTGTCGTCGGATCACAACCCAATTCTACTGCAATTGGGAGAACAAGAATGCCTGTCTCCTCCTTCTCATTCAGGCATATCGTGGGAGAGATTGTCTAAAGCACTTCGGGATCAAATAGGACCCGTCCCTCACATATGCACACCAGAAGATGTGGAATCTGCAGTGACTAGCCTCACCCAACAGATTAAGTCCGCTATAATGGTTGCATCCTACCAGAAACCTGTTCCCAAGCCTGATCGTTTGCCTGAGGACATTATGGACCTGATCAGAGAGAAGAGCAGAGCTAGGAAGAGATTTCATAACACTCGTGCACCTCAGGATAAGACAGTGCTTAACAGATTGAATGGAGCAGTAAGAGATGCACTTAAAACACATAGAAACGAAGTTTGGGATAAAAAGTTAGCCTCTATCTCACCTATTGATTACTCTATCTGGGGCCTACTGAGAAATATCAAAAATAAAACTAGATCCCTCCCCCCCTATAATCTCAAACCAGGGCCTAGTCCACACAGATGCAGATAAGGCAGAAGCCATACTTAAAAATCTTGAGGATCAGTGCAAACCTTCTTATAACAACATTGATTTCAATCATCTGTACAAAATCCACAGACAGGTTAGGCATGCACTAAACCTCCCGGACACCAGTGCCAATCATATTGCACCCGCATCACCTGTTGAATTATATGATATTATTAAAAAACTTAAGAACAATAAAGCTCCTGGACCAGACAGCATCTCAAACAGGGTGATCAAGCTGCTGCCTCGAAAAGCTATAGTGCATCTGACCAGTATAATAAATGCAATCTTAAGACTTCACTATTTTCCTTCCACCTGGAAAATGGCTGATGTGATTCCTATACATAAGCCAGGCAAAGACCCACACTTACCGCAGAATTATCGTCCAATCAGTCTCATCTCCAATCTGGGTAAGGTTGCAGAGAAGGTCATCCTCTCACGACTCCAAACCTCAGTAAACGATCTAAACATCCTCCCTAAAGAACAGTTTGGATTTCGACAACACCATAGTACTATCCAGCAAATCCACAGAATTGTGGAATATATCACCACCAGCTACAACTGGCGCCAGTGCACAGGAGCGGTATTCCTAGACCTATCTAAAGCATTTGACAAAATCTGGCATTTTGGACTCCTGCACAAACTTATTTCAGCCGGTATCTCACTAAAAATGGTTCATCTAATCCGTTCATATCTTCAGAATAGATCAATGCAAGTTAAAATTAACGGTTCTACATCGTCCCAGCGCCATATCTTTGCTGGAGTGCCACAGGGATCTCTACTGGCTCCATTGCTGTTTTCTGTATACATGTCAGACATCCCACACAATCCGATGACTTCCATTTTAGCACTGTATGCGGACGATACGGCAATACTAACCAGATCTCTCAGACCCCACTTCGTTACCAGAAAGCTTCAAGAAAATCTTCTAAAGCTGGAGGGTTGGTTCTCCAAGTGGAGATTGGAAGTCAACCCCCTGAAAAGCTCAGCGGTTCTCTTCTCAAAAAGGCCAATGTCTCCTGCAGGAGATGTATTACTATTCAATACTAAAATTCCCTGGCAGAAAGAAACAAATTACCTGGGTGTGATTCTCGACAAAAAGCTAACTTTCAACCAACATATCAAGTCTGCATGTGCAAAAGCATCTAAAGCCATAGCTCAGATCTACCCGCTAATTAATAGAAACAGCAAACTCAGCAACAGAATCAAATTGCAGCTATACCAGATGACGATTCGTCCTATAATCACCTATGCCTCTCCAGCCTGGAGCCACACCTCTAATACTAACATTATTAAGATACAGCGAGTGCAGAACAAGTGCTTGAGAATGATTTTGAACGCCCCGTGGTATGTCAGAAACAGCCAACTCCACAGAGACACAAATATTCCCTACCATTCTTTGCTGGAGTGCCGCATTATTCTCTCTTATCTACAATCCTTAGCTTCCAAATTTTTTCTAAAGACGTCCACACATCCCAACGATTTGGTTCAACAAGCTGCAGCATACGAGCCAACGGACATATTTAAATATAGAAGACCAAAAACTATATTAGCCTCCTATAGCGATACATAATTTCCATGCCCATTCAGGGCGAGCAAACTGCTCGTAAATTTTACCCTCACTGTAACCACGACAGATGGCGGGGAATATGAAAAGCATTTTGCTTCACCCTTAAAGAATAAATGTCAATTGTCAAAACAGGTATGACAGCTGATGTGAATGGTATGGCCTTCTTCAATGAGTTCCTGACTCCCTGAACTCTTAATAATAATTAATAATCTTTTTCAATAACTTCCAGAACATTTTGCTACCTTCCTGACATTTTCTATATTCTTACCAAAGTCTTTCCATGACTTTCGTTTAGCTACTTTTACACATAGCTTAGCTCTTTTACATCTATCTCTGTATTCTTTTATGGCATCTACTGACTTATTCTATTGATTCTATAGCTGCTAATCTTGTTGTTGAATTGCAAAAGTTGGTTTATCATTTTTACATAGCAAGTGATGAAATCAGTGATTGTTATTTGTTTACTAAAGTGTATGTTGATTTATTTTTCATTATCCTTCTGAGGAATCTTTATTATGAATGAGAAGCTACAATCCAAACAGATCTTGGAAAAACTGAGTATTTCACAATAGGTAAAGGGGCACAACAAGGATGTATTTTATCTCCGTACCTGTTTAACTTGTACAGCGAATACATTTTAAGAATGGCAGGACTGCAGGAATCTTCAGTTGGAATTAAAATTGGTGGAAGAAATATTAATAATTTGAGGTATGCAGATGACACCACCCTGCTAGCAGAATGCAAAGAAGATTTTGGAGGAAGTTATTATGAAAGTTAAAGAAAAAAGTGCTAAATATAACCTCAAACTTAACCTCAAAAAGATAAAAGTTATGGCAACATGTGAACTTAATGATTTTGAAGTAGATGGGGAGAAAATGGAAGTAGTTAACAATTTTGTGCTCCTAGGATCCTGAATTGATAAAGATGGTTATTGTAATGAAGAAATTAGAAGAAGATTATTACTCGGTAAGGAAGCATGACAAATTTAAGCAAGATCTTTAAAGATAAAGATATTAGCCTCGCAACAAAAATCAGAATTGTGAAAGCAATGGTATTCCGTGGTACTGTGTGGATGTGAAAGTTGGACCCTGAGAAAGAGTGAAAGCAGGAAGATAGATGCATTTGAATTATGGGTTGGAGACACTTACTAAGAATACCATGGACTGCAAAGCAAACCAATAAATCAGTGATAGATAGAATAAAGTCAGATTGCTCCCTCGAAGCTACGATCATCAAGCAAAAATTGTCATACTTTGAACATATTATGCGAGAAAAACAGTCTGGAGAAGATGATGATGATGCTTGCTAAAGTTGATGGAAGCAGGAGAAGAAGAAGACCAAGAATTAGATGGGTGGATGGAGTTAAAGAAGCAACTGGAATGCACTTGGAAATTCTGAAAGATATGGCCAGGGACAGATCTAAATGGAGAATGTATGTTCATAGAATCATCAGGAGTCGAAAATGACTCGATGGAACATAACACACACACGTGCGCGCGTGTGCGTGTGCATCGCTTTATTATTATTTTTATATAAAATGTTGTGATATTATGGATAAAATTTATGGTATTCTTGGTGTTTTTAAAAGTTAATAGAACTGTTTATTTGAATTACTGTTACATGTACTGTTTTATGCACTACTGACTGACATCAGTTTTGCTGACAGCTCATTTATCAGCATATAGGCGCTTCACGTTATACATACTGTTTACTGTTTCTTTGTTTACGAAAACATTCACAATTTGTGATTATATAGTGTGGCCACTTTATTATGTACATTCATCTTACATTGTACAGCAATTCCTTCAGCTTTCACACCTACTGAGAGAAAGAGGTCATGTTCCAGTAGCCATTTCACATGACATTATCCTGTAACATTGTGAATTTACTTGCTTTAAACAGTCATCACAAAGAAGGTACACAATATGGAAGATATATCTGATGCATAACAATGTTTACAATGAACATTCCAATCAGGCATTGGAAGCATTTTTTTTATGTTTATCCCACACACAAGTAGAAGAACCTATTAGTGCTATGCGTGAGGTGTAGATGTGGATTGGGAAAGAAGAATCCTATTGACATTTTTCTTAAAGAGATGTAGGTTGAAATTGTTGGGAAACATATCATGAGGTAGGCTGTTCCAGAGGACAGAGGTAAAAGGAATAAATGAGGAAGAGGAGAAGCAGGTTCAATGAGTTTGCAGTTGTACTGTGAAGGGATTTTGGACAGCAGCTGCTCTTGCTTTAACAGGCCTAAGAGCAAGTGGAGAAATTATGTTTGCCAATTCATTGTAGTAGTAACCATAGAAGTACCTGTGGAAGAAACAGAGCTGAAACATTGTATCGCTCAGATGGAGGTTGAAAGCCTCCGTAGCTCAGTCAATATAGACGAAACCCTTTGGTCAGAAAGACCTGGGGTTCGATTTCTGTCAGTGACGTGAGGAACCTTTATCTGGTCTCTTTCAACTAAAGGTGAGTTAGTCGGTCTCATGTGGAAGTAGGGTTTTTTTTCACCTGGAAACTTGAGTTTTTCGTCTCCCAGAACAGGCAAACTGGCCCCATGAACACACACATGGATTACAGTCCTGAATACGTCCCAGTCATATGCCGATCTCAAGCCTGGATAAAATTGGGGGACTGGGGAAAGCAATGGTGAACTACCCTGTAAAAATCTCACCAGGAATACTTTGTGGGCAAGGCTTACAAAAGTCACCTATGGTCAGAAATGAATGAAAGGGAAAATCAGATCAGATCAGATGGAGGTTGAAGGGAGCCTGTGAGGAAAGGGTCATCTATGAGCTGAATTGCTCTCCTTTGGACAGTATCAAGAATTTTTAAGGTGGTTTTAAGTGCACCACCCCAAATGTGTGTACAGTATTCTAAGGATGGGTGGATTTGGGATTTATATAGGGTTAGTAGCTCGGTGGATATAAAATAGCTTTTTGAGCAGAAAAGAATGCGTAATGTTTTAGAAGATGAGGAAGATACTGATGAGATGTATTTGTGCCAAGAGATGTTGGAGTAAAATGTCAGTATAAAGAGAGAGGGAGTTCATTTGTTTTGGCGATTTGTTCTGATGTGGGTATTACTGGTGATGAGGGAAGGCGAGCTAAAAACCCTTTGCGAAACAAACGGCAGGACTGCATTTTGGCAGCACTGAAGGTGACTAGTTATCCTTGTCTCACTGAGGATGGTATGGAGATCAGTATTTAAGGCACTGGTTGCAGATGATCTTGATGTAAGAGAAGTCTGGAAACTACTTTTCTCATCCTACTCCTTTGTCAAAGGAGTAGGATGAGAAAAGTGCTAATCATCAGTAAAGCTATGGATAGGATTTGTAGTGATTGAGAGTAGATCAGCCTTCAATATTCTCATTATAGATGATAGTCACAAGCCCATAACTCACAACATATTTCAATCCTCCCATGAATAGTACAACCAGACTGGAAAAATGTCACTTGATCTGTTCAATCCAATCTTCACATGAGCAATGTTATTGGTCTGTACTTACCATAAGCCATGCTTCTTTATTCAATGTGAAAAAATGTAATACATTGCAGGACTGTCTGTTTATTATATGAGGGTTGTAAATAAAGTAGCGGCAACATGTGCACAAAATGTAAAATAGTTTATTTATCATATCTATACAATTACATCCAATGTAATCTCCTGCCATGTTCTGCACCAGTTTTTATGTTTGTGGGAGCAGCTGGATACCATCAGCAGTGTTACCTGTTGACATCAGTAACAGTGCAACCTACTGCTAGAAGAACCTCTTGCACATCATGTAACCGCAGACCTCTGAGGGTTTGGAGAACAAGCAGAAGTCACAAGGACTCATATCTGGTGAATAGTGATGATGTTCCAATTCTTCCCATTGCCACCTGTCTAACATCTATATCATCAATTGTGACACATGACATTGTGCACTGTCGTGCAATAAACATGGTGGAGAACCTGTGAAAAAATGTTGTCACTTTCTCCTTAAAGCCAGACGCAAATGGTGCTCCAGAAATCATCAATAGTACTGTGCATTAAAAGTTTGCCCTTAGAGAACAGAATCATGAAGAATGGAACCTTGAACATCATTAGCATTAATCAGCATGACTTTAACTTTGCTGGGTTCCTGGTATTTTCAGATGAGGTTATCCTGATCAGGCTACAATACGATTCAGGAATGCATTCTCTTCATTTTCATATTGTTCCAGATGGAGACTATCAACTGCATACCTGTGCCATTTTTGCATCTGTCAAGTAATGCAGAACCAAACAAGCTGAAATTTTGTGTATGCTGAACCTCTTTTTTAGCATGTGACAAACACATTGGTGATTTTATCCTGGTTTCCTGGGCCAACTGCATACAGTCCATCACTAATCAACCATGAGGAGTCCACAAACAAGCTCAACATGTTCATCTGAAATGGCGAGTCATTCTGCACGGTGATTATCATCCAGGTGATCTTGCCCTGCATGAAATGCACTGACCTATCTCACAACAGTCCAGTAGAGCACTGTCTTCACAGACTTCCCTAAGGCCATGATAACAGTCGCTCACAGTTTTACCTCATGCAACTTGGACCTTGATCCAGAATTGTTGCTCTAATTTTGTGAACATCCTTAGAGCATTGCATACTGAGATGTTGACTTTAACCACTTCTCCATACATGGATACTTGTTAGAATGGGCTGTGTCACCTTATGTGCATGTACAGTACATACAATTAGCACCTCTATCTGCCAAGAGTAACATTTGAGTTACTAACTACATCTCCTGACAGTGTTGTCACTACTTTATTTACAACCATTGCACTCCAAATGAATAGTGAAACACATACCATTATGGTGATAGCAAATACTACTTAACAGTTACTGAAGAAACACTTTTACTAACTTCTAAAACAAACAAAAATCAATAAATTATTAATCTCTGTTACAGTAATAACAAATCAAATTTGATTATATTTGAACAATAATAACATAGTATATTTGAATGAAATGGAATTATCTTAACACAGCATCTCCACATTATTATTATTATATGGGCACCTCCATGAAGTCCAAAGACTTATCACAGGAGACCCAATCTATCCATACAATCTATCATACCTCCCCTTGAACCCATTAACAGAAAAAGCACTCACAACTGACTGCCGCAACCCATTCCACTCATTCGCCACTCTCCAAGCAAAAAATCTAGACCTCACACCCCCTAGTGACTACACCTTTATTCAACTTCCAGGGATGACCCCTTGTTCTGGTCCCTCTAGCCAAATACTGAAACATTTCCCCTTCATCTATCCTATAACACTCTTTACGCAATTTAAATGCTTCTATCGTATCTCCTCTTTTTCTCCTATCAACCAACTTCTACAATCCACACACACACACCTTCAGTTTATCCTCATAGGGCACATTCCACAGGCCATTCGCCTCTGAATCATCTCCAATGCGTCCACATCCCCAAGAAACTCACTGCAACTGGACAAACAAGACGTGTGCCCTTCAGAGCAAAAAAAAGACCAAAATCGATTTTTTTTTCATGACGAGAAGAATCTTTGTATTGTTTTTAAAGCATCGCATGAGTCCCTATATCATAACAACACTAACGAGTCTTCTTATTCCTCCTTATTGCGCTTTTATCCCGGGGTCCGCTATGATTATGCGACTCTAATAACACTAATGAGTATTACATAAAAATCGCCTATGTTTACTAACCTTATATGGCACTGCTATCAAACGTGCCAATAATTCTGATTCTTGCGATACAAAATCATATACCGTTCGTATGTTACATTTCCTACAATTCTGAATTACTTCAGAAGTTAATGCAGGGGCAAGCGAAACACGAAGTAAAGGCATCTTACAATATATATCTTTTAAGCATTCAGTTGAAAATCCCGCTCACTGATATGGTTCAACAGGTTACGTCAACAGATTTCACTTATACACAAAATATAAAAGGCGTTAACTGTTTTGTTTGATTTATTTACGCAAAAACCACCGACAACAGCATTCTCTACCTGAAAACAATTTTATCGTACTCCAACTTCCTGTTAAGAAACATTTTCATCGCGCACCTTTTCTTGTAGTTATTAAATTTTTGGTATCGTCTAAAAAATAAACAAAACCACGTGACTTGAGCTCGACTCAGATGACTGGTTAGAAGTGGAAGTAAAGTTTTCGGTTGTTTTTATTTCCAAGGTGAGTGTTTTTCATATTCAGAATGGCGCTTTAGCAATTTTTTTCGTGAAGGAAGGTTGTGGGTAGATTCGCATTTTAGTGGTTTTTGGCATTATTTCATCAAATGGATCATCTGTTGTTATACTGTTTAGTGCGTATTTTTGTTTATTATAGTGGAATACTTATTTTAATAATTTGTTTTGTTTGTTTTGCAAGAGGTGTTATAATATCTTGCTTTCTGGATATTTATTTTTTTGAAGGTATATATTTTTGTGATTAGCGATTGTGATTGTGGAGTATATTACTTTTTTTTTTTTTAAGATGAACCTGTTGTTATAGGTCGGCATTCAATTAAAAATGCCATGATATTATATTGTTTCATGCTTTATCCAAGTACAAGCACAAAGCTTGGGTGTGAAGATACTTCACACTGACTACTTGTATATAGAGACTAACATTAATTGACTTAGTGACTTATAATACAAAGCACACACATCCTTTCGGATGTGTATAATGCTATGCATTATGAGAAAGGCCAATGCCCAGGCCGGTTTAGACATTTATTGAGGTACTGATGAAGTGCTGTGATACCTCTCCAAAAACTCCGAGTTGCCTTAAAGGTTCACTACTAAACTCATTACTCCAGCACAGAAACTCAGTGACAGTCAAAACCCCGCCACTGAACAGAACTGCTCTACTCCCCCAGGAAGCGATGTCAGCCCAAAGGCAAACATTATTAAACTGAGGTAAAGACTCTGAGTTTAATTAAAGTGATCTGATGTTCCAGATCACTTTAATTTTCACTGAGTGACCCAAAAGGATCACTCTTAAGCTCAGCAAATTCTCATCTGTGGCTCTACTCAATGACAAACAAAAACGTACTACCAAGCAGAACCGCTGTACTCTTCAGAATCGAACCCAAAGACAAAAATTATTATTAAATTGAAGCAAAGTGGGGATTACCTTTCCAAAAATTCTGAGTGATCTGCAAGATCACCCTAAACTCAGTGATCCCAAAAGGATTATTCCTAAACTCATCAAACACTCATCGGTACCTCCACTCAGTGAGAGGAAAAACCTAAAACAGAGCAGAGCTGCCTACTTCCCAGAATCAAACCCAAATACCAACATTATTAAATGTCACTGGTGGCAGCCAGAACTAGAAGAGATATCAAGGTTAACCCTTTTGACAAGATGGACTCAACCTTTGGCTTTTTATCCCATTATCGGTTTCTGAAAAGAAAAGAAATATACAAATAAGGTTTGTTTAGTAAGCCCTTGGCTTGCTCATTGTAGGCTGATTAGCAGTGAATTTCATACTTACCAGCATAGTGCAGTTTTAGGGAGTTTGTGTTTTTGCAGTCCACTGCCTGGAGGATTAAAGAGGTTAGAGTGGATGGCCGCAATTTATTATTATTATTATTATTATTATTATTATTATTATTATTATTATTATTATTATTATTATTATTATTATTATTATTCGTGACACCTCCAAGGAGTCCGAAGACTCATCGCGGGAGTACACCCACTGTGCAACTCTCTGTCTCCACCACTACACCGAAACTCTACTACCAATCATACACATCAACACCATCTACCACCCACCACAACTAGTATTTTTTGTTTGTAAATTGCGTGTGTTCTGAATGGCCGATTTGTCTGTATGAGGGATGAAAAACCCGAGTTTCCGACAGAAAAAACCCTGCTACCTCCGTATGAGATCGGCTAACTCGATTGCAAAGTCCATATAGAGATTCCTCCCGTCATGCCGGAGAATCGAACTTAGGCCTTTTCCAATCGAAGGGCGCAATATATATATATATATATATATATATACAAGAGGTGAAAAGGTCTAATACCCTATTATTAAAATACTCTGAATCAGAGTAACGGGTCGCTTAAGGGTCAAAGCCAAATAACTAGGAAGATATCTGCATGTTGCCCCTCAGGATGCAAAAAAACTAACTGTGGTGGGCTTTTAGCCTAATATCCAATCTTTACCTTCACGTGGGACAACCTTAGTAGGTATCTACTAGATACTGAACGAGCGTGGATGAGATAGCAATTTGGAATTTAGCCAAACAAACTATCTCTCTATTGGATAAAACCACCAATACCTCCATCATGCCAGCTGGGGCATCACGGGGTTAAACAAGGCCCCTGCTGTTTTAGATTTCCAGGAAACCAGGACAAACAGTGAAAATTCAGCTCCTGGAACAATCTTCAACTCACCATATAGAACAGCAAGAAGAAGAATAAACGCAACTCCAGAAAACTAACATAGGAGCCACCAATTTCAGGAATATTAATGAAAAGGAAATCGAACTTGCAAAGAACTGGAGAAGTACCGTGTGGACATAATAAGCACGATTGACACAAAGAAGACAAAATCAGGCGAGATCTTACTAAATAGCAAATACAGTATGTTATATTCAGTCAATAATCGTCAAGGAAAAGAAGGAGAGGCAATAGCATTTGAGGACAAAATTATTGGAATAAAACTTATATGTTTCTATGGCCCACAGAAGGTTGTTCAAAGACAGAAGTGAAATCATTTTGGCAATTCTTAGTACACAGCTGAAAATAAGAAAGTGGAAAATGTGGTCCTTGATGGAGATCTAAACAGCAGAGTAGGAAATCAATATGAGCAGCAGACATATAGGAACACTTTGGGAATATTAAGAAAACGGAAAAGCTAATTATCATGGAAAGTATTTACTGGAATAATTCTGCTCAGAACTCGAAATAGTCATTACTAAAACTATGTACCACCATAAAGAAGACCACAACTTCACGTGGAGAGAAAACACAAGAAATAAGAAAGCCTCATTGAATATATCATTGTTGATAGCGATATCTTCATGAAGGTTCAGGATACAGGAGTATACACAGGATTTGAAATTGGAAGTTACTTATGATGACCATTTTCTTAACCACTAGTATTAATAATTAAAAACTTATTTTGTAAGTTAGCCAAGTGAATAATACTTTAATATCCAACGTTTCACTGAATAATATCTGTCAGCATTTTCAAAGGAATACACTGGTAGGCGATACAAAGTAACAAAAACTAGGAAACTAACCGACAATTCTAAAAATTATATAAAATTATCACTGAACGTGAAACAGTGATATGATATGGGGATCAAAAGTGCAAAGTTTTATTTGTTGAGATATTTAATGTAATTTTTATGAAAGTTCATTTCTTTTTGGTTAAATGATCTGATTAGAGTTTTCCATATATCTGGTAAGATTAGGCCTTGATTCTTTAAGTTATCTGTTGAACGGTCGACTGTAGCAGCTTCTTTGAAAGTTCTGGAATGATTGTTCTCTTCTATGTAGGGCATATAACTCATATCCCATTCAATATTATGGTTGGTAGAGGCAAAGTGGGATGAAAGGCCTGATATATCATGTCTGCTCTTCTTAACATAGCCTATGTGTTCCTTCTTTCTTGGTTCAAAACTTCTTGATGTCTGTCCGATGTAATTGATACCACATGAACAGGGTACGCTATAAACTCCAGAGTATTTGTAGAAAGGATGGTTATCTTTCGGTGATCTTATAAACTTTTGTATGGTCTCAATAGGTTTGAAGGTTACTCTGATATTATAAGGTTTTAGAAGAGCTAATTTTTTGAATATGGTACTAACAAATGGAATTGTTATAGAGCTGATGTATTGGATTGTATCTCGTTGTTTTGCTGTATGTCACTAAAGAGAATATGGTTGACGATTCTTGTAGGGTAGCTGGATATTTTCATTAATTCTTCTTGTAAGTCGCCAGGGTCTGTAGTACACTGAATAGCTCTTTTTTTGAGCATATGGATGATGCTGAGTTTCTGGAATATGTGGTGACATGAGTCGAAATGGAGGTAGCGTCCAGTGTTAGTAGGTTTTCTATATACCACAACACAATTAAGTTCACATTGGAACTTGAAAAAGATAATAAACTTCCATTCCTGGACGTCCTTATTAAGAAACAAACTGACAATAGCATCAAGCTGTCGGTATATAGAAAACCTACTAACACCGGACGCTACCTGCATTTCGACTCATGTTACCACATATTTCAGAAACTCAGCATCATCCATATGCTCAAAAAAAGAGCTATTCAGTTTACCACAGACCCTGGCGAATTACAAGAAGAATTAATGAAATATATAGAGATCTATCCCTAAATGGATACCCTACAAGAATCATCAACAAGATTCTCTTTAGTGACATACAGCAAAGACAACGAGCTGCAACCCAATACATCAGCTCTATAACAATTCCATTTGTTAGTAACATATCCAAAAAATTAGCTCTTCTTCTACAACCTTATAATATCAGAGTAACCTTCAAACCTATTGAGACCATACAAAAGTTTATAAGATCACTGAAAGATAACCATCATTTCTACAAATACTCTGGAGTTTATAGCATACCCTGTTCATGTGATTTCAATTACATCGGACAGACATCAAGAAGTTTTGAAACAAGAAAGAAGAAACACACAGGCTATGTTAGGAATAACAGACATGATATATCAGGCCTTTCATCCCAGTTTGTCTCTACCAACCATAATATTGAATGGAATATGAGTCATATGCCCTAGATAGAAGAGAACTACCATTCTGGAACTTTCAAAGAAGCTGCTACAAAAGCCCGTTCAACAGGTAACTTAAATAAGAATCAAGGCCTAATCTTACCAGATGGAAAAGATGGTGGAGATAGTATGCACATGCAAATAGACGAAATGAGTGGAGGGAGGGTAATTATTATGGGAGATTTTGACTATGGTCGCATTGGTTGGAGTGAAGAGAGGACATACACACCGGAGGAAGTAATTGGATTTTATGCGGTTATTAAGGGGTAACTATCTGCGACAGCATGTAATGGAAAATACTAGGGGACAGAGAGTGCTTGACCGAGTAATTGCATCTGAGGATTTGGCTGTAACAGATATGACCACATTGCCACCAATTCGTGAGAGTGATCATAGGGTCTTGACTTGGGAGGTGGCTAAAGGTGTGGAATTTACAATTAAGACAGGGTAGGTACATGCGGAATTATCAGGGTGGTAAGTATGACAAGCTTAGGAGTTTGATTGGTTCATTGCCATGGCATATACAACTGCAACTAGAAGTTGATAGTGCATGGGAGGTGGTTAAGAAGTGTTTGCATGAAGCAATGGCTGACTGTACACCTAGAGTCCGAATAATAAATCAAGTAGGGGTTAAATGGATGAATAACACAATTCAGCTTGAGCTGCAAAAAAAAAAAAAAGAAACAACTATGGAGGGAATTTAAGTAGAAAGGTGACCGGCCGGCACATGAACGGTATAAAGCGCAAGCCAGAAGAGTAACGCGTGTGTTAAGAAAAGCAAAAAAGGATTACGAAAGAACATTGACCATGCAGGCTAAAGAGAATCCTAAATAGTTTTTTCGATATGTTGCAAGTAAAAGAAAAAATGTATATGGCAGAATGATTTTAAAGAATGGCGATGGTAGGGAGGTAACTGAATCAGTTGACATAGTTGAGTTACTGAGTGAGCACTTTGCAAGAATATATCATCCAGGTGATGACATTGCAGAAATGAATGAACCAATAGATTATACGGGAATTGTGGTGAATGAAGTGGAGGTGAGTAGTCTATTGCATAACCTCAATGTCAATACATCTGTGGGATTGGATGATATACCAGCTCGTGTTGTACGTGAAGCAGCTAAAGAATTGTCAGTACCCTTGACCATTTCGTTTAATTTGAGTCTCGGGTCTGGGTTAGTCCGAGGGGGTGGAAAGAGGGGAAAATTGTTCCACTGCATAAAGGATCTTCCAAGACTGCTGTTGTAAATTACCGACCGATTAGCATATCAGGAATCGTTGTCAAGGTCTTGGAGATTTTAGTCAAGAAAAGAATA